>NC_026659.2:25691150-26941150 GCF_000004075.3 Cucumis sativus | reverse complement strand
GAGCTCGAAGCGTGACGTCGAGACCAAGCGCTTCTTTGGTGGGTTGGAAAGTCTTGAGAGTCTTGCAATAAGCTCTCCAATTCTTGTGTGTCATGGCATATGGAGTTACTCCATTGGAAGCCACAGACTTGAAATTAAAACCGTTGGGTTTGCCATAATACATATCGTTACTGATCTCGAATTCTTGGTAAATGTTTGTTGGGTCGAATTTTTGTGGTGGTGTATCAGCAATGCCCAATAATCTGCTACCATTTTCTTCTTTTGAACACATGTATGCTAGCCTGTACCCACATAAATTTCAATAATTACTCCCTCCAA
Source organism: Cucumis sativus (assembly GCF_000004075.3). NCBI lineage: Eukaryota > Viridiplantae > Streptophyta > Magnoliopsida > Cucurbitales > Cucurbitaceae > Cucumis > Cucumis sativus. The sequence continues at coordinate 26,940,832 of NC_026659.2, read as the reverse complement.
AAAAGTACTTCTAATACTACACTAGCACATACTCTATATAATTATACTACCTTACTACTACAAATTTTCTCCTCAACAGTAAGACATAAACTATTGTTTTTAGTCAAAACATGAATTTACAATTCTCAATGTTCAAAGACTTGTAAATTACAATTCAACACGATTCTAAATTTTCAAATGCTAATTAAAGTGTACGTTTGACCTCAAAAAATAAAAAATCCGTTGTAATTTACAATATGCTAATTAACTACAAAATCTTATATTATATTCTATAAAAACATGAATTCAAAACTGCATGTTTTGAATAATCAAATCACAGTTTTTACAATAATGAATGAGAGTAAATTTAATGATTTGACCAAACTAAGGCCTTGTAATTGGCGTAATGAGATGGTATTATATATATATATATTGTTGTTTATAAGTAAACTAAACTTACCTGATTTTCTAATCTAATTAGTTGAATAAACTTTGAAACCATCTTTCCTTCTACCTCTCTATATTTAAGAACGTAATAATTTCTAGAGAATTAAAATTAAAAGAGAGTTTTCAGAGGTGGCCGGGAGAAAGAAGAAGAGAACATACCCTTTATCACTTCCATTGGATTTGATAATGTAATATTGGTTAGAAGACAAAGGCTGATTGAGAACAGGAATTAAGAGGGCATAGATATAATCAACCATGGAATTAGTTCCAACAACCATTGTATGAGAAAGCCATATTTTCTTATTCTGAGGGAAAGGAGGGACCAGAACTGTTTCATCCTTAAGCATTCCGAATAACCATTTTGATTCTGCAGCTTCGTCTTTGATCACCAGAATCCCTGAGTTTGGACCCTCCGGTGGCGCCATCGACAACGCCGACGGCGAGTTTCTGAACATAGAAAGTGGCCTTGTTACATACATTATATATATATGTATATAATGATCTCTGAATGTTTCTTTCTTGGGTGTGTGCAGGTGTTGTGAATTGTGATTGATTACTTATATATAGAAATCAGAAGAAGTGGAAATTGGGTATCAGTATCCGCGTTGTTCAAATAATATATAATTGAGGGCCTTCTTCATGGATGGTTCTCTTCTCTCCCTTGAGATGCCCACTCTCTTTGACTTTAAGCTTTATTGTGTACTACGTCATTTAAAGCTAAATAATTTGATTTGAAAATTCAACGTGTTCAAGAATGAAAAGTCGTGAGATCATAAAGAAACATATGGAGTAGATCGAGAACATGCATGTGAGAAGATCATATTAATTAGGTTCACGTGGAAGTTCGAAGAGGATATATATAATCTTACATCAAATCATTGATCGCATATATATAATATATGCAAATATCATAAACATACAGTTTTAAATTTAATCAGTCACTGTGTCAATAGAGAACGAAATCAGATTACACAAATATATATCTGCAGTATTATGTTTGTGTTGTAAGATGGATGGTTCATTTGTCATTCCATCGGTTAAGAAATATGGGTTGGCCCAATTGTCACTCAACTTCATGCATGTTTGAAGTATGAAATTCCTAATTTCTATCTTCCTTTGTAGTTCTAACATTGAACTTCTTGATACCCTTGAAATAATGGACAATATTGCTTTTCCAATTGCAAAAAATGAAATATAGATGTAATGAATCCAAGAGAAGCTTGGTTACTTTTGTAGTTAATTTTGTGGGTGGAGTTCAAGCACATTTAGTCTTCAACAAAAATAAAATAAAATTGTTTAGTATGATATATTTTTCCAAAAAGAACAGCTTTTATTAAGTAATGGATCCAACCGAAGTTAAACATTTAAAATTTGGTCTTAAAAACAAACAAATATTTGCATGTAAATTTTGTATTTAACTAATGTTACATATAATTAACAACTCAATGGGTTGTTAGATAAATTATTAATAAAGATAATGAAATTAAATGAAGAGAATATACTGTGAAAATAAAGCATAACAAAATACAAACATCGAAAAAATATGATGTGTCAATATGACAACAAAAAGAGAGACCTTTTATTTTTTGTTAAAACCAAAGAAAACCCAGAAGAATGTCAGTGATGAGGCATTAATAAAAAAGTAAGATGCTTAATTTAATTAAAAATAATACAACTTTATAAAAAGAAATTACTTCACTTCTCTAATTTCATTTTAATATCAAACTGTCACTGATGAGACATTCTTTCTTCCATTCCTTGTCTTTGTCTATGCAAAATGTTTAAACCAAACAGTCACATTGCCCAATGTCCAATGACATACACATACTCCCAAAACAAACAAAAAAGATTTTGAGCAGAGTACACGAATGGCTTTAAAAGTTGTAAAAACAATTACCAACTATATTCTTCCCAAACATCCCACAAAAATACACATCAATATTTGTACTAAACCCTACACAACAAAGAACAAGAAATTGAAATAGAAAAGAAAAGAAAAAAAAAAATAACTATTTTTTTCTTCTTATAATTCCGTTTGTTCTTCTTTATTAAATTCATGTTTTAGACATTAGTTCTTCTTCTTTCTTCCTTGCAGTTGCATTCGTCCAGTTTGGTGGATGTTTGAATATCCATTTCCATGCTTTCAAGCTTTTCCTCCCCTTCTTTATCCCTCTGTCACTTACTGTTATCCTACATGAACCTCCACCGCCACCGGCGCCGTTGCCAATGATTCCCTCGCCGGCGGTACCACAGTAAAGTCCTCTGCTGCATTCATGTGCTGCCATGTCGAAAGCTCTGGTGCTCCCAAAGGTAGAGTTGGGGTTTGAGAGAAGACCCAAACCCATACCGAAACCCATTTTAGGAACAGAGATATCTTGTTTTGATTCTGATGTGAAATCCAACTTGAAATCTATGAACCCTGATTCATCCATTCCATTGAAATCACTTTCTTTCAAAGAAAAAACTCGCCTGTTGGCTAAACTAAATCCATTATGATCGCTATCATAATTCCCACATTCTCTATGATCGCTCTCGAAACCACTTTTTCTCGGTTCTGTTTCACTGAATCCACTTCTTCTAGCGGAATCACAGACTAGTCCTCCATTAACACTCGAAGTTCTAGCACCTGAAATCGAGCTACGGCCACCGGAAACCACCATGTCTCCACCGTCCTCTGACCCAAAAAATCCGTTACCACGAAAACTACAGAGAGATCTCGACCTTGATACACCCATGTAATCAACCATACAAATATCACTCTTTTCATCGAACCCACAAACGCTTGATCTCTCACATCCTTTCTCCCTCTTCTTCCTGAAAAATTTCCCAATCCTCCAAAACCCACTCTTCTTAATCTCCACACAACTACTACTACTTCTCTCCAGAAGAACAACCTCCTCCCTTTTCTCTATCTTGGGCTTAATCGGACCCAACAACGAAACACCATTCCTCTCATTCTCAATCAAAAACGAAACTCTTCCAACACTTCCCACTTCAACAGTACAAGAATTTCGTTTCGATGAGATCTCAGAGCAAGAGCAAGAGGAGAGTCTCTGCTCTCCACAGTCAGAACAAACTAGCTTGATCAACCGATCTTTCAAACAATCAGCACAAATACCAACAGAGGAAGAAGAAGGGTGTTTCTTACATGGAAATTCCGAAGCAGAGGAATAGAAATCCATGTCGTTGCTGTAAACTTCCAAAGCTTTGCCTCTCTCCCTCATGGCCACAGCTTCCTTGATGAACACACTAAATTGTCTTGAGAAAAGAGACAAACTACCTTACAAGAATAGGGGAAAAGAAAATATTAGCCTGATTTTCAACTGGGATTCATGGAAAAGAAAGAAAAAAAGGAGAGTTGGTCAGTATGCTTCACAGCAGAAAAGGGTAAAGGGAAAAGAAGAAGAAAAACAGAGAACGAAAAAGTTTTGACTTTGAGAACAAAAGAAAGACAACTTTTTTTAGAGGAAGAGAGACGTAAATATCACGTTTTTGTAGGCAAATGACAGTGAAGGAGCAGAAGAAAGAAAGAAACAGAGAGTAGAGTGAAGAAAAGGAAGCACTATTTCGTGCAGCCCATTATTGCCTTTTGCTGCAGAGGAAGTGAATGCCTTCTTCAAATTGAACAATCTTCATAATAAGAAGGTTTGTTTGCTGTTGCTGGCACTTCTGGGCTCTGCTACTCTGCTGCACGGTCCAATGCTCTATCCTGCACCCGAGTCTTAGTAGAAACAAAAGTCTCCAAATCGTACGGTTAAGATCCATCAATCATTCAGTCGAGGTGAACGTGCAATAAGTCTCTCCTCTCGTTGCTACCGTCGTGATCCTCAATCGCCATCAAAGTTTGCGTGTTGGATAAACCTTCCACGTGAAAAATTAAAAGCTAAGTGCAAGTGTGGAGTTAATGAAATGAAATGAGAGAGGGGGTTTAAGGTTTTTATTATGTTACCTGTTGGAGTGTTTAATTACACTGTCAGAAACAAGATAAGTTTCAAGTGTCACAATCGGTTAAATGGAAATATATTGCCCTCAATTTTTGCAATTACTCTCCAGCCGTTTAAACCCACAAAGCTATATCTCACTCTTATAAACATCCACAATTATATAACTCTCATGTAAAAGTTTGGTGAAATTGCATTTTAAGTTATAGAAACTATTTATAAAGAACTAAAATCCAATTTATAAAACTACACTGATAAAAAAAAATAAAATCTTTCTATTTCACTAATTAATGGCATAGGACTGTTGCATTAAACTTTAATCAATCATAAGAATTAAAACGAAAGGAAAATGCATGTGAAAGGGAAATGGGAAATGGGAAATGTATAGAGTTGAGGGCTAAGGAGAGGGGAGGGGGGGAGGCATGCAACTTCAATTGTCTACTGCCTTTCCTTATACACAATCATTACTCCATGAGACATGACCCATACCTTGTCATCCCCACTAGATTTTGCCAAGTGTCTCGTATTCGTCCCATCGTACTCCTAGGATGATTTAATCCAACGGTGGTTACCACACGCCCGAGGACTCAACTCGGAAATGGGAATCGTGGGCAGGATATGACATTTGACGTGTCGTGAACAATTTGGGGAAATTTTACAAAAAAATTAATTACTTCCAATATGGGTCCCTCCCTCCCTTCACATGCTGTGCATGATCACATTCTATATTCTCTCGCCCGTTACCCTCGAAATAAATATAAGACCCTCGATCATATTTATTACTATTTACCACACTACTACAATCTCATATTTTAATCTTCTATGTTGGTTCCTAGAAGAAGAAGAAGAAGAAAAAAAAAGACCGGAAAACAAAACTATAATACTCAATTTTCCCTTTCTTAACTTAAGAAAAGCAAGTTTTATGACTTAAACTACATAGACACGTTAGAGTCAAACATTCCTTAAATTTCATAGACAAGACTTCAAGTTATGAGCAGATTTGCAACACAGAATATATGCAAGTTCCACAAAACAAAAGTCAAATCCTCATCCTTTGAATCGACCAATAGAACTCACTTCATTTCACATAAAGAATGAATCAATCAATAATTAATTCTCTTTTACCAATTTGGACCTAACAAAACATCAATATGAATGAGTCCGCCCCGCCAATAACAGTGTCCAAAACTAGAGTGGACTAAAGAAGCGAGACACCCATGCTAGGTCAAGTAAACAATTTATAAAAGCATGCTGAATATTTTTTTTTTAATGTACAAGTCAGAACTAAAACATAATATTTAAAGATCCAGAGACTAAAAAACCAAATAAACAAAAAAGAATGAGGTATACTGCATCCAACCACCACATATAAAGTTGAAGTAAAACTCGATGCATAATGCAAAAGCTATTAAAATTTAGGATTAAAAATTTTCAAGATACGAAAAAATGAGTAGAAAACATAGGAAAATTAGAATACAGTATATAAACTGTTTAGTTTTAAATTTTTTTTTTTTAAAAAAAATACGACTTTCCAAAATTCATGAGTAAAGATCAGCCCCACAAAATGTATTCTCTCATGTACATGTTAATGTGCTATACAAAATAATACCAATAAATTATTGACAAAAACCATAAATAAGTAGGACCTCAAATATTTTGCTTGCCACACATATAAATTATATCATGCATTATTGAAAAATCGCATCATACAACATACTCCGAGGATGGTACTTTAGAGCAGAGAAAAAGGTAGAAGGTAGGGATAATAATAGTAAAATTCGCACGCTCCATACACGCGCGAGCATTTTACATTATTGAAATATACTAAACAAACAGTTCAACAAAACATTAATTTTAATATTAAAAAAAAAAAAAGCTAACTCCCAGTTAAGTTGTAATATAGTTGGCATTTAGTAATGATGATGTCCCTATGGACTTCCCTTAATTAATAATTTTGCTATTGTTTATGTAACTTATAAGCTTTAACCAAGGAGTTAATGGGATTGTCACTTTCAATATTTATGTATGATTATGAGCATATCTTGTCTTGATAAAACAACAAAGATTATGCCTTACTTTTCATTTAATTTGAATGGGCTCATGATTAAATTTTAAACCAACCTACCCCAGCTTACACTACATGTTCTAAGATATATACCTTTGTTGTCTGACGTGCTCTATTTTCATTGGATGCTTCTCAATTCTCTGTGATCATACATCCGATGGCTAAATCACATTTTCATCATTTAATCAAACTTCAGTGATTGGATTTGGACGTTTAAGATCATACAAAATAATAAACACAAATATAGATATGCAAGGTAATATGTTTACAATAAGAAAACTAAAACTTCCAAATGAATTCTCAAGCTTTATACACCCCGAGTATGATGATATGCATAAATTCTTCTCCAGGATTCCATGTACAGGAAGGTATATTGTTGATGGATATCTTACTATGATTTACCTATAATGTACAATCTACTACTTGAAGGTAAGCCGGGGTTCCTTAAAATTTGAGCTGGCACACTGTCAGAGATAAAAAATATCTAATAAGAACATTTGTGGTTAGCTTTTTGAATACCTTAGCTTTTAGCAAGTCGATAAGAGATGGAAGCAAGGGCATACCATTACAGAAAAACAAGCAGATTTCAGCTTTCTTTCTTCATTATCCTGTTACGCCAAAGAAAGTACAATCAGACAGTCGATTATTCAAAGAAATGATGAAATCAAAGTTCCTTTTAGAAAAAGAGAAACAAGTAGTGCAAGCAGTGTGCATATATATCTTGTATGATACATTCAAGCTCCAGTTATTCCAAGCATAAGATAAAACCTTTATATCATGGTGGAGTGGAAGTAAATTGATAAACATGTACAAGTAATGTCCATAAACGGTATAGTTCGAAGCAGGCAATACATGAGAGAATTCTAGTACTTTTCCAATTTGGTAACTTGCAGAAATTTATATCACGTAGCTTAGTTTTCTCTCACCTGAAGCAGTGGATTCCCAAAGAATTTTTCATTTCTTCAATAACTGATGTGGCAAAGTGCAAATAGAGAGCACCTGAATGCAAAGAAAGATGAGAGTATACATGACGAGGTAGAGTTGCACCAAAACAAAATCTTCCCACAGCCTAAAGAAATTTCTCTGCAGAGTTTAACTTAAAGAGAAACATGATTTTCTGAAAGGAACTCAATAACTAATAATAATTGGAGACCACATGAACAAGAAACACAAACGACACAGGAACCCATGGCAACGATATCACATTTTTGTTATCAAGAAAATTCATCAACCTGTGTAGATGACGTAACCAATCAGCACGAATCCCTCACCAAACACAGGAAACCTGAAACAGTTTATTCATACGGTTCATCAGTTGAAAGAGGCTTAATATCCACACCTAGTGTGCCACTTCCATTAACTAATCAAAATAGGATGAATAGATATACCCTCCACCAAGTCTTGCCATCAGGGCATTCGCAATCGCAAATGGGAGATAGAAAAGTGACTGCAATGTATGAATGTAACTTTATTTATTATTATTATTATTATTATTATACAATCTCTATGGGAGATGCACACAAAACAATGTAACACAAAGTGCAATAAACATCAGCTAGGAACTATGTATGATGTTTGACTACAAACAGTTCCTATCACAATAAAAGTGTGTCAGTGAAGCATACCATGCACATTCCAGTTTTCAAGCCCTTAGGTTCATCACACAAGTGAGCAAGAATCATTCTTCCCTACAAAAGATGGATTTTATTTACAGGCCATTAATATCATAGGTTAAGAGTACACCAATAATTTGTTGGAAGGAGGGAAACTGATATACAAAATTAAGAAAAAAGGAGCATATAGTAAACTTGATGGAACCCATTTGCTGATTCTTTCTTCTTTTTTTTCCCCTTTTAATATATGCTCACTAAATTGTGTTGAAACAAAATTTATTTGGGTGGGATTAATACAGCCAGGTGGCTGATATAATATTATCTAGACATTCACAGCCAACAAGAGTATCTTACCACTAAGAATCCAAAGGCAAGGCCGCTTCCGGTTATAACCAAATGTGGATAGTTCTTTATGAGGTCTGAAGGAGATAAGTAATCCCTACACGAGAATGCAAGTCATTCACGGAAGGAACAAAAAGTAAATATAAGAAGAAAAAGTTCGATGTTGAATATCCCAAAATCGTACCACATCAAGACTCCACCAAGGAGTACAGCAAATGGGCACAACTGAAAAGAAAAGAATTACAGAGTGAATTTACCAAATAACCGACAAACTGGGAGAATATAGAGCAAGGGAGAAACTTGGAAAAATGGAATTGCTGAGTTCCCCCCTTTGAGCTATTACCATTGCTAAAGCCAGTAACATACTTCCTTTTCTTGCGCGAACAACCTTATAGACATTGAACACACTGCACAAACGCACCACATATTGTAAATTAAATCTATAACTTTGAACAAGACGGCTTCTATTTATCAACAATATTTTTCGTTTTAAGGGAGCACTCCCAGTAGAGCTGCTCCTATTTTTTCATTTTTTTCGCAATTAAAGCCAGTTTGTCTTTCAAGAAAAGAACAAAGATTTGAAGTATCCACATTATTTCACCAATAATTATAAGTTGAATGAGAAGGGTGGAGGATAATATTCCCAAGATTATAATTATAAGTTGAATGTGAGAATAAGCTTCACGTAATTTTTTAGTTTCGATATCTACAAGCCCACTAAACCATATTGCGAGATATATTATCTAGCATTCAACGCCAAATTATTGCTCACATTATAATATTACTAGTTTGGGTGCTTACTTAAATGCAACGGTGGGAATAACACCAAAAGCTGTCATTAGTAACATCACAGCACTGTTCATCGGAACATCTGATGTTCAAAAGAATAAATATTAGGCATCGGTCACAGTTAGCTAAAAGGAAGAAAACATTGGCAGCAGAGCATATACTCCAGGTCAAGCAAACCAATACATTTCATTACAGTATCAATAAAAACAGACTACTTTGATAGTAAAAATTCTTGCAAATTTTACAAACATTTTAAAATTCAAAATCTCAATAAATCTATCCAAATAGCATTTGACAATAACAATGTTAACAAAACTGTTGACAATTAGGTGGCTTTGGCCATGGAAATAAAATAATAACAAAGAGTCGAAATATTTAACCAATGACATTAACCATAAAGTTACCTTGAAGCAACGGAATCCAACTTAAAAATGGTAAGGATTTTCCAAAAGGTTGAGCCCACCATTCAGCACCTGAAAGTTAAGAAACTAAATCATGGTTGCTTCTTATAGAGATCAAGGAAGATAATCCGATGCAAAGTGGAGAATAGAAGAAGAGGTAGGACTTTACCAATAAATGCTGTGAAAAAGTGAGATAGATAGATCAGCATAAGACCCTCTGTGGGTCCATTTATAGTAGGAAGAATTAGACTGTTGGTGAAATAACTGCAAAGAAAGGGGTAGAATAAAGGGCTTGAATTAGAAGAAGAAGACAGATTCTTATTGATTACATAGCATTCAACAAATAACTAACAAGCCCATATCAAATAGCTTCCGATTTCCAGAAATTTATTCTTCTGGAGTGCACAGTCAGTGTAAGGTTAAAAAAAAGTACTAATAGTTACTGTGCCTGCTAACTACTTACTGTTCCCATGTAGCACCATAAAAAGGAATGGCAGCAATAACCCATAACCAAAAAGTATTTCTTCCACACATGGCAGTGCTTCCAAAAGCTAAGGATTCAAACTGAAAAGAATACAAGAACTTTCAGAAAATGGCATGGTGTATCTTCAAACTTATGAGAAGAAAACTAAGAAAGAAGGTACCAACCGCACAGGCAAGTGCATCACATCCTTAGAAGAGATATATGGCAAGGAGAGAACACATCATCTGTCAATATCAAATACACACAGACAATAGAATCGAGAAGAAAAAAAAATTATATGAAATGGCAGGTCACCATGGTCAAAAAGTTCCCCCAACGGACTCGAGGAATTTGTTCTTCTTGCTTGTTTTCCATCAACAGCATCAAAAGTCTAGCATGCAAGATAAACGTTAAAGTTGAAGAATCTAATATATTAGCGCAAAGAACAAAAGAACCATATAGATAATGAATAAGAATCAGTCGAACCTGATACAAGAATAGGAGTAACCCATGGGCAAAATGAACCCATCTTGGTGGAGCTGAATCTAGATGAGGCGAACACACCTTGAAGAAAAATACATGAAAAGTATGAAGTTTTCAATATTGGTATTTATTGGTAGCTTCTTGCAAAAACGATTAAAAAACAAATCAAATTTCCTTGACTTTTGTAAACCAGGAAATAAAGTTCCAGAATCATTTGATTTGGACAAAAAGGTTTAACTAATTGCTAAAATATATATACAAGCTACGTAGTGAGAAAAAAAAAGTTGAATTGACAAGCACGATCAAAAGATTAAGAAATATATGTGGTCTGGTCAGATTGATCAACACTCACGTAGCCAAGCAGCGCAGATGTAACCAAAAAAATGAATCCAGCAAATGTTATCTGTGATAAAAAAAACACATAAGAAGAACAATCCAACAAATAGGAAGTAAAAATGACAATTCAGTGCTAGATGTAAGATCAATTCACCATGTTTGGGCTGAAGACGTCCTCGGAGAGAAACAGAGAAAAGAAGCCAGTGTAATCCCGATGAAAATCACCATTTCCAAAATTCACGAGCAAAATTCATTAATATAACAAGAAAAAACAATATGCTAAAGACTTAAGCCACACCTAAAAGTGATTCAGAGTAAACTAAATTACAAACTTCAGTGCCTATTTATATGCTAAAAATTTATCTAAAGCTAGAAACTAACTTCCAGCAACATGCCATAAAAATCAGTCCCGTTAACTTAAATAAATTCGAAAGCTCATATAACCTAAAATACGAAACACTTACGGCATCCAAAGAGGAAATACATTCACGAAACGGCTCCAGAAAGGTTGCAAGACATATTTCGCCACAAAAGAGTGATCCTCACCGCTGTACTTGTATCTTCGGAGTGCCGCCACGCCATGTGCTCCGATATAGCCCATTTCTTTCACTGTTTAAGAAACTCAATCCACTTCAAAGAAAAACCTAACAATAACTAAAAGTATAAAACTCAAGAACTAGCAGATACATGGTGAAATTTTCTGGTTCACTACAATTTCTCAGTGTTGATGACAAAAACTCAATAACCATGTAGTAAGCGTAAAAGAAAATTAAATAACACTCCGAGTAGAGTGACGACTGAAAATCATAGATTGAGAGAAAAATCGCAAAGTAAAGCAAGGACTTACAGTCTTGAAATCGATAGAGTCGAACGAAGTAAGAAAGGAATTGCTAGAAAATTTGAAAATCCAGCCAAAAGCTTGAACAAGAATTTTCAAAATAACATGCGATCATTGAAGTAACTCACCCAATGTGAATGGAAGTGATCGATTGAATGATCTGGTGGATAATTTTTGAAGGCGCCAACTGGTTGGAACAACACGTTTTGGCTATCTCACTCCCGCCCTGAAGCTTGAAGCCAAGGTAACCGACTCTCTTTCTTACGAAATGTCGTTATTATACGTTATTACATTTATTTGCTTATAAACTTATGCATCGATGTGGCTGTAGTTTAGTGGTAAGAATTCTACGTTGTGGCCGTAGAGACCTGGGCTCGAATCCCAGCAGCCACAAATTAATTTTAATTTTCTCTCCAAAGTCCAAAAACTTTGGGCCTTCATTTCGTCTGGAAGAAAAGGCCCATTTCTTCACTTGCTGCTACCCTGTCCATCAAGAAATATAATTTTCTACTAATTTCAGGATAAAATTATAAATATTGCAAAGTCTATTTTGTTATATTTGTCATTTTTTAAAATGTTGTGTTAATAGTTTGATCAATTTTTTTATAAACTATAATGAAAGGTGGAAATTAATTTTGATGAGATTGCTTATGATAGTAGAGATGAAATTCTAAACAAATTCTAATTGGAATCGTGATTGAAATAAACTTGATAAAAATGTAAATCAATGTATTATTTATGGAGACTACCGATTTAATTTCCTTTTTTAAAAAAAGAAAAGAAAATAATAAAATGTATATATTTTATAACATTTAGTGACATTTGTTGTATAGAATTTGTAAGGATATTCAAGTAAATAATCAATATTAGTATTTTCTAAAGGAGCAAACAATTAAACGAAAGTTACTTTTTAATTATAGGCTAATCAAAAGAAAAGTTGCATTGATTAACTTCAAATCATTAGGATTTAGATAGACAAACAAATCTTTGAACTATTATATTGATCTCTCTCTCTTTTTTTTTTTTTTTTTTTTTTTTGGAGTCGGAATTAATAATTTAACTTAATTTTTCTCTTTCCAATTTAACTTTCTTTGATGCAACGTTAAATCAAATTATTACAAACAAAAAAAATGTGTGTTAAAAAGGAAGAAAAATATATAAATTAAAAATATTTAACTATTCGAATTAATTAATTAATGTGTGTTGAAAATGTGATTTAAATTATATTTAGCTTTTAATTAACCCAAAGCAAAATTTTGCCTTTTGTCACGTCTCAACAAAAGGATTTAAAAGGCAGCTAGGCTGTGTCTTTCTTTTCCCTTCCCCCCTATAGTTTTGATTAGACTACAAAAGCAAAACCCTTTCTTTTTCTATTTTTATTTTTCCTCTTTATGCTTTATTGATTCAAGGGTGGAAATAAATTTTTTTAAAAGAAAAGATAAATCAAGTCGAGGGACGGATGGTTTTTCATGTTTTCATAAATGACCAATCAATCAATATTTTTATTATATAGTAAAAATGTTCATAAAATATAAATACTAAATGATAAAATATTATTAATATAAATAATTGGCAAGTTATCTTTACTTTTTGTTTTTTAAAATTATAAAATTTTAATTTTACTAATTTTATATTTAATTTTTGAACTTCATGTTTTTGATGATTTGTTTAGAAATATTAATTGTCCTTCACATGTTATGAATATTTTCATTGATATTTTTTGTCTTAACTGAAATTTCGTTATATCGTTGTAAAAATATGTAAGAAGCATAAATTATAAGAAAAAAAATGTCAATAAATAAAATAAAATATAAAAAAACAATAAACGTGATTTATGTTTACTCGTTTTAAAATCTGGTTTATTTGACTGATTTCAAATTTAACATTTTCATTGAATTAAGTTTGATATATCAACTTTTTAAACTTTGATTAAAACCAACAATAATTATAAATGTACTGATGAATAATTATTGAGTAAATAGCTTTCTAACTTTTAACAACTTTTACCCTAAAAAAGACACTTTAATTTCTGATTACATTTTCTTTTTGTTTGAAAGGAAATTATTCCAGAAATACATGAAAAAGAATAAAGATAGTATTCCAATTGGAACAATGAAGAAAGAAAAATTTCACCCAAAAATTCAAATTACAAGACCAAGCTAAACCTACTTTGAAAATAATTAAGTTGTTAAATTATAAATCTAATCTGTCTGCATAATTTAAAAGCTTAATTAGTCTATACAATTTCATAAAATTTTCATAAATAACACTTGCCATATATAAAAGTTACTTAATTAGGAGTTTTTTATGTCTAAATTTGTACTTTAAATTCACTATTTAACTAAATAATTTCTATGGATATGTACCTAACAGTAATGAATGTGACACACGTACATATGTGTAAGAATTTTTTTTGTCCTATGTAAAATGAAATTAATTTTATATAACAAATTATTCTTACGTGAAGTTTTATTCTTCCACTCATCTGGAATAAATCATGGTAAATAATTTGAGAATCCCACAACATGTTTTTCTTTTAATTTTAAAAAAAAGTATATTTCTTTTTCCTTTGGTGGTGTCTCATTCTTTGTCCTTAATTTCCACTAAGATCCAAAGACAATTTAGGGACGTGATCAACGAATATGAATGTATTCGATGTGAAATCTTGTCAATCTTGTAGTTCTTGTTCTTGGTAGGACAATGGTATTCATATCAATTGAATTGAAGAAATTTGTGATCATCTCTTTACCTAACCAAATTGAGATTTTATTTGCATCGTCCCAACAATTTTATCAAAAGAATTAATCTTAGAGCCATGAAACCCACAGCTACTTTTCAATATATTTAGTACACCCATGATGATAAGAAAAATTGATGGGTGAAAAAAAGAGAAATTCAAAGCAAAATTAAGGTATATATATATATTTTGAAATTTAAGAAAAAACAAAATGATTAGGGTTTTGTACAAATTGTTGATAAGAAAACACACAGAGTTTGAATAATTTTGAAATGAAAAGGGAACAATAATTGGGAAGTGATTTGGAAAGTAGGGTTCAATGCATGCAAAAATGTCTTTGAAAAAGAGAAGTTAGCTTTCTTTTTGACTCTTTCATTTCCTTTTGGTTTGCATGTCTTACTCTCAGCTGTTGCAAAGCCAAGAAGTGGGTGGAAATTATAAAGCTATACCAACTTTCAAAACCCTAAAAAAAACACACTTTCATATCCAAATCCATCACATTCTAGTTGTAGTAGTTAGGGTTTATAACAAGTACTCAATTTTGTCTCTAAATTAGAAACGTTGTCGTGTAAATTATTATATATATCATCATTTCAATGACTCAATGCAATTGATATATCTTTAGTAATCTCTTTGATGACATTATATGATATATGTTTAGTAACGTTAGTTGGAATATCTATGATATTAGCATTTTTGTTGGGAGATGAAAAAGACACTTTATTCGTTAGATTTAAGAAATTAAATTAAGAAAAATACTTTTTATATTCTAATTTTAACTTCTAATGTCCCTATATTTTCAATATCCAATTTTATTATTATATACTACAAACTTAGATTTTCAAGATGAGTAAAATTTGAAAATTTTAAAACCCTGCTGCCATAATTAGAGTATTTTTTGAGATATTATCCTTGTAATTAATTTGTATATTCTTTTCTTAATTTTCTTGTTTTTTTATATACATCTAGTAAATAATCAATGAAATAGAGAATTATTCTTGAAAACAACATATTATCAAAGCTCAAAAAAAAAAAAAAAAAAAAACCTAGAGCTCTAATACCATGTTGCTATTTCATTGATTATTTACTAGAGGTACACTAAATCTAATTATAGGCAAAAAAAAAAAAAAAAAAAAAATTAAGAAAACCATATGCAAATTAATTATAAGAATAATATCTCCAAAAATATTCTAATTACAACAATAAACTCTAATTCAAAATGTACATACAACAAATTTAGTAACAACCATTCTCTTCGAATATCATATCGATGATCGCTAAAGTGATAGTGAATAAATTTCTATTTATAATTAAGAAAACACTATACTTAAAAGCATAGATAGGATACAAATTAAACAAGTTGGTTTAAACTTCATTGAGAAATTATTTTTTGGAAAAGGGTGGGTTGATTTTTGAACATACCATTTTGAAGAAACTAAAAGGTATTTGGACAGGGGACCAAGTTGAATTCACTTTGACATTTGGACTACTACTTTTCTAATTTATCCAATTCAATTCTATTCAATTATGTTTCCTTTCATTTCAATAATTTATGAAGCTTCATATAATATATATATGTGTGTGTATAGCTTTTCATATTAATTATATTCTCACTTTTTTTATATTTAATTTAAACTCTTCTAATTTTCTTCTCAGTGGGTTTCTGACTTTGTTTCTAAGATACTTATATGTGTTTTTTTGTTTTGACTTTCTGTTTCTTTTCAATCCTACCAACTTCTGTTGTCATATTAAATTAAATATAATGAAATGTTTTCTGCCAATTACTCGAGCACTTTCAACCATATTTAGGGTGCATATTGGATATCATAAATATCCTTTCTCACAAGAGAGAAAATTGTCACATGACAAGTTATGATTGACCAATGTAGTGATTGAGATTGATAAAGATAGAACATGTTCGATCGAGATATATACATCTAAAATGTGGTTTTTATCAACTTATGTATCACTTAATTACTCAAGACATCTCTAGCTCATCAACGAGAATATTAGTAGTTCGAATCTCACGCAACAAACTTTACTCTAAAATATAGATTAAAGTTTGTCATAATTTGTTGGACTTTTGTGAAATTTTTGAAAGAATCTTGTGGGATGATTGATATTGTGAATTAATTAATTTAATTTTGTATAAAAAACAGTTTTACGAATACAATTATAAAAATTTATAATTGTGGTAGTTAAAAATAACATAGGAATTAATGTTGTGATCCAACAAATTAAATTAACCCAATCAACTCAACTCTACCAATCATAGTCAATGAATAATGTTGTGATTTTACATTTATGACATCTCATTGAATTAATTAATGCAATGATTATTTGTAGAGACCATATATGTTCAAGTTTTTGAAAATTACAACTCAACTTCTAAATGATGGATATTCTTAAATCTCTACTGTTAACTAATTATTTGATTCCAATAAACAAAACTAATAATTGTTGAATTAATTTCAAGGGTTTTCTTTTGATTAGACTTTTAATTAATATAGTTTAGCATCAAGCCATTTTTAATACTATTAAGCTAATAATTAAATCAAATCAAAATACCATTTTTGTTCTTTGAGAAAATTTTCCTTTTCCATTGTTAAATAATTATCATCTTTTATATATATGTGTGTATATATATATATAATACATGAATTGAGATGAAAAGTGATGGGAATATACTTTCTTATTTAGTTGACTTTGGTCAAATACCTTTTGGCTTTTACACTTGAAAGTGTTTATAAATGAAAAAGATACAGAATAATTCGTAGGCTGAACATGAGCCGTGTGATTTTGATCAAAGTGCTTTTTATGAGAACTGAAATTTAGGACCCACATTAAGAAAAGAAAGAAGAAAATAATGAATTGATGTAAAAGAGAGAGTGTTGCTTTTAAAAGTAGAATGCTTTTAGATTGTTTATGGAATGGACAGTAGAATGGATGATATATAGACAGCTTGAGTGCATTAGAATCCACTTTCACTATTAACCTAAATAAATGAATGAATAATTTAGCAAATCCTAGAAAGAAATTTGATTAAATTAAGAGAAAATGAAAAAAAAAAAAAAAATGTGTTAGGAGATTGGGAAATAGTGAGAGAGAATGTTTGATAAGCAAAGTCCACAGTGCAAAAACAAAAGCAATTCCAACACTCCATCACACAACAAAAAGGAAAGGACTGAGTCTGACCCACAAAGTAAATCTTCACAAAACATTTTCACTTTGCTATAATGGTACCACCTCCCCCATCTCTTCTCTTTTACTTTTTTGCCTTATACTTTTCTTTTATTTATTCATTTATTTATAACTCATTCATTTCAATATCATTCTAATAATTATCAAATGAAGATGTAACATTCTGAATTTGAGCTGATTGAATTGAAAAGTTCGAACGAGAGAAATCTCGAGAACATGAAAGCATAATTATACAAAGCTTAGAAGAAAGGAAAGTTACCACCTATAGTTATGTATGCTTAACTTACAACAATTATATGTTGGATGACCTCTTAGCTATTTTCTATAACGCATGTGACTGAAGATAGAGGATAAAGTATGTTGAAAGAACTCGTGTTGGTTTGTGGGAACAACTTTTATTCTTATAAGCCTTCAAGACAAACAATAATGACATAGTAAGAACGCAGGAAGATGTCGGGACCATCATATACCGAATTCAGATTAGAAATCGTGGTACGAATCTTGAACATGAGTTACTACAAAGGAGGCTTTAGTTTTCGGAATGAGCTAGTATCAACATATATTCAATAAGAATTGTACACATAGGTTAGAAATTAAGATTCGAGACAAATAAAGATGACAAAGCAAAAACGCAAGAGAATGTCGAGGTCATCGAGTATCGAATCCGAATTTGAGAGATTCTAGTTCGAATTTTAGAGGTGAGTTGTTATAGAAGGAGGCTTTACAAATAAGAAGTATATAGGAGGTTAAGGTTAAGGTAGATATGAAAGGAAAAAACAACGCCAAAACCAAAGTAAGGATTTTAAAATATGAAAGAACCAAAATGAAATAAGGATGAAAGTTGGGTAAAAAAGAAGAATATTCTAAATTTAGGGGAATTCCCAGTTTCCCACACATAACCCTTTTTCAAACTCATGCATGATTGAAGGAGAACTTTTTTTGCTATATAAGTATCAACAAATTGGTTAACTTTGCCCTTAAGGCCCTAACTTTTTCATATTCTTTTCTCCACTTTTCTCAGGCCACTGGCTGGCATGTTGGCTTCTCTTTTTTTACTACCCAAAGAAAAGAAAAGAAAAGCCATTCCATTTCTCTCTCTCTATCTGACATCAAAACTTTGAACAATTGAAATTCAACCACTTTCATTCTTTCCCAATTTTACAAAAGGTCGTATAAAAAAAAACATAGCAGCAACAAAATTATCAGTTGAAAGTTGGTTGTGTTAGAGAAACTTTAGCTCACCTTCTAACCCAAAAAACCAAATTCCCATCTTCAATATCATTTCAAGAATATGATTCAAATGGGAATTAGAATAAAAGTTTCCATTTTTCTCTTGTTGTTATGGAATTTTTCTGGAAATGGTTTGCTTACTGAAAAAGGTGTTAACTATGAAGGTATTTGTTAATGGAAGTCTTTGATTAAGTTCTTATTGTATCTTCTTGTTCATCTCTAAAAGATTGTTTTTTTTTTTTTTCTTTTTCAGTTCAAGCTTTGATGGCTATTAAAGCTGCTTTGAAAGACCCACATTCTGTTCTTAATTGGGATGAAAACGCTGTGGATCCATGTAGTTGGAGCATGATTACTTGTTCTTCAGAGAAGTTTGTCATTAGTTTGTAAGAACAACAAAAGTTCAAATGAATTCCTATAAATCTCCAAAAAGAAAAACAAAATTCTGATACTTATTTGTTCTTATGGATGAATTGATAATTCACTGCAGAGGAGCTCCAAGTCAGAACTTGTCCGGTAGCCTGTCGCCGAGCATCGGAAATTTGACAAATCTTCAGTCTGTGTGAGTTGTCAGTCATCTTCTTCACGAACTCCATGAAAGAAAAAAGGATTCTCTTCTTCACTGTATCTTAAAAAGGACAAATTTTTTTTATCAATTTTTACAGGCTTCTACAGGACAATAATATATCAGGAACAATTCCAATGGAGCTTGGGAACATACCTAGCCTTGACACTCTTGATCTTTCAAGCAATGGCTTCCATGGAGAAATTCCCACTTCTCTTTCTCATCTTAAGAGTCTTCAATATCTGTAAGTTTCTTCAAAGTTTGTGTAATTAACCCATTGGCAATCACCAATGGACTTCAAATCTTATTCCGATTGATTACGGTGAATTCAATTAAATATTAATCAAGAGAAAATGATATCACAGAGGTTATTACTCTGAAATATGTTAAATCACTGATGAAACCAGAAGTTTAAGTTGATAGGATTAGGATAAATTTAATTACAAGCTTTGTTCTTTGTGATTAGGAGACTAAACAACAACAGTCTTTCTGGGGCTATTCCTTCATCTTTGGCCAACATGACTCAGCTGGCATTGTTGTAAGTACTTATTTCTTAAACCTTTTGCTTTTGACAAAGATTTTGAAATTAAACCATATCTTTCATGGGGTTAATTGATTGATGATTATAGTAAATATCTTGTTACAGGGACCTATCTTTTAATAATCTGAGTGGCCCATTGCCCAGATTACTAGCTAAAACCTACAAGTAAGTTACTGTTCAAACTCAATTTTTTTCTGGTTTATTAAAGCCCTTTTTTGTTCTTAGATTATTAATTTCATGTTGGAATTTACAAAGCCTTGCTGGGAATTCACTCATTTGCTCGCCTGGGTCAGAGCATAGCTGCAATGGAACTGCTCCACCTCTCTTATTTGCTGTCAATACATCTCAAAGTAATCTAATTTCCCGCTCTCTTCATGTTTCAAACTTGAAATCATGGCTTTTTCTCTTTGCTTTAGATAAGTTTATGTTGAGATTCACAATGTCCAAGCACCAACTTTTTGACTGAACTTTAGCTTCATGATGGCTTTAATTATCGTCTTTGGGATGTTTGGTATAAAATTTAATCTAATTTATCTTTTCTTTTTCCTGTTTACGTTCAAGATTCACAACCTTCTGGGAGATCCAAGGGCCACAAATTAGCCTTAGCTTTTGGCTCAAGCCTTGGATGTGTTTTCCTGTTAACCATTGGGTTTGGCTTCTTTATTTGGTGGAGGCAACGACACAACCAGCAGATTTTCTTTGATGTTAATAATGGTATGCAAATGAATTTAATTAGTCCAATAATTAATAACAATTTGATATTAATGAAAGTTCATTAAAGTTTCAGATCAAAGATTTGAAGAAGTTTGCCTTGGGAATCTAAGGATTTTTCAGTTCAGAGAGCTTCAAGCCGCTACTAACAACTTCAGCAGTAAAAACTTGGTGGGAAAAGGTGGGTTTGGGAATGTTTACAAAGGGTATCTTCAAGATGGTACAATTATAGCTGTGAAAAGGTTAAAAGATGGAAATGCAATGAGAGGAGAAATCCAATTCCAGACTGAAGTTGAGATGATCAGCCTAGCTGTGCACCGGAACCTCCTCCGTCTCTACGGATTCTGTATGACAACCACAGAAAGACTGTTGGTTTACCCCTATATGTCGAACGGCAGCGTTGCCTCTCGTCTCAAAGGTACGGCATGAAACAAAGACGTGTTTGTTTCGAGGTTTTAAGAATGACTACTGAATGTTTTTCCATTTAACAGCGAAGCCAGCTCTGGATTGGAGCACCAGGAAAAGAATAGCACTGGGAGCAGCAAGAGGGTTACTGTATTTGCACGAGCAATGTGACCCAAAGATCATACACAGAGATGTCAAGGCTGCAAATATATTGCTTGATGATTATTGCGAGGCTGTGGTGGGAGATTTTGGACTGGCAAAGCTGTTGGATCATAGAGATTCACATGTAACAACTGCTGTACGAGGAACTGTTGGCCATATAGCTCCTGAGTATCTCTCCACTGGTCAATCTTCCGAGAAAACTGATGTGTTTGGATACGGAATTCTTCTTCTTGAGTTGATCACAGGACAGAGAGCTCTTGAATTTGGAAAAGCTGTTAATCAGAAAGGAGCGATGCTTGATTGGGTGAGCAAGAAACAGTACCTGAAACAACTTGCTGTAATCTGTACATGAAAAAGATGTCAAATATCAATTCTAATACTGAAGTCATCATTTGAGTCGGTTCATATAAACTGCAAATTTTTTTTTTCCTCTGTGATTGCAGGTCAAGAAAATCCACCAAGAAAAGAAGCTTGAAATACTAGTTGATAAGGATCTAAGGAGCAATTACGACCGAATTGAGCTAGAAGAAATGGTTCAAGTAGCTCTCTTATGCACACAGTATCTTCCAACCACCAGACCTAAGATGTCTGAAGTGGTCAGAATGCTTGAAGGGGATGGACTTGCGGAGAAATGGGAAGCTTCTCAGAGGGCAGATGCAAACAGATACAGAGTCAATGAGTTCTCTTCGTCAGAGCGATATTCTGATCTTACAGATGACTCTTCCCTGCTTGCACAAGCCATGGAGCTTTCTGGACCGAGATAATATTTATACAGTTTTTCTTTTTTCTTCAATACAAAGAATCCCAAAATCCCAACATGTATTTTCCTACAGAATGAGACATTATCAAAGTGAGTCTGTCATATGTCAGCCTTATGTTGAGGCTCCTATGTTAGTGGAGATAACCTGTAATTGTACAGTCCAAGTTCTCGTGCTCATAATAGTAATATTGGATTGAATTTTGCTCGAAACCAATTTTTTGAGACTTAATTATCAACCTAAAACAGTTGGCTCCTTAAATTTTCCTGCTAGTTCAAGGATTATCCAGAAGACTATTATAAGGGCAAAAAAAACTACAATGTTATGGGGTAGTTTCTCCAAACATTCAAAGGGGATACTCAACTCAACCTTGGAGGAAGTAAGGGAATGCCATTAAACATGCTTCAATACATGTTTCTTAAAGAACTCTTGCACCTGATAAGACAGAATGACAAGAGAAGAAATTCCACATATCATATAACAGAAGTGGGTCATATGATTCGTTCTTGATTTCACAATAAATGATATCACTAAAAGCTTCCATAAACTTATCTATTTACTGAAGAACATTGTTTATAAAAGCAGGTATAATGAAAAAGAAACTTTACAACTAGAACTATTCCTGGATGAACAAAATTTCTGCTTCAGGTGAAGCCCTCCTAAATTTTAACAATTCAATCAACATATTCAATCGTCTATCAGTAACATAGACACAAGGTCTGATACTCATTATCTCAAGTACCGGGCAATTCCTAAGCAAATATTTAATAAATTCCATCTCATGTGGTACACCAGACATATCTGTCGCTTTCACAACTCTAAGTTTACCAAATGTGAGGTTCGAGGGACATTCATTCTCCCAAAAGTCCAAGTCAGGTGCTTCCGAAGCGGCCACAGGATTTGACGAGCCCTGTTTGAAATCAATAGGTAGAAAAAGATTTTACCATTCCCATGTTAAAAAAAATTACTTAAACGTTCACACTGATTCAAGAACAGAGCCACACAGAAAAATGGGAACAATGAATAAACCAATTACCGAAATTTGAAGCTCCTCCAAATTTGGGGAGCTGGTAATCAAACGAAGCACAACAAGTATCTCATTCATATCTTCAAAGCTGACTTGGTGCAGTTCAATACTCTTTAAATAGATGTATGAAATCGGCATTTTTCTTGCACTATTACCTATACTCAAATACTTTTGGGAAAGACGGGGGTGGGGGGTAGGAGATGAGAATCACATTTAATTCCTTAAACTGAACATTAAAAATAAAGCTCTGCAACAGAAGCAGGGATCATCAAATGCGTAAATATATTAGAACTATCATACCTTCGTGAAATAAACATGCCCGGTAAGTTTCTCAAGATAAGGCACCCCACCAAGAAATTTTTCATAATTGCAATCAGAAAGATCGCCAAAGGGCTCAGATTCATCATTCATATACAATGCAACTGAAATTGAAACCAAGAGTGGCGTGTTTTGAAGACATATGTCTCTAAACTCGCCTTCAAGATAGAGGTACTTAAGATTAGGAGCACAGATATTAAGCACTAGACTATCAAAATAAGAAAGCGCCAAACTCTCAAGAAGTGGACAATTAGAAATAAGACTTTCAATGTCTTCAGGTGCAATCAAAACTTGATGAAGTTTTAGGCTTTTCAAACATAAAAACCCCTTAAAGGTAGGAGGTGGATCCAATTCACAACGATACAACTCCAATAAAGTCAATTTGCTACAGTTAAAAAGACAAGAATGCACCCTAAACCACTCCCCATCTCCTAATTCAATAATCAATTCCCTGATGCCTTTCCTTGAAAGAAAAAGCAACCACTGATCTAAATCTGGGGTATTCTGCAAGTAAGTAGCAGAAAGATGGAACTTGTGAATTGGACCTTCATGAAGAAAAAGAACATGAGTGATAAAATATATAAGGTCTTCATAAATTCCATCATTGGACATTGCAACACAGTCATCATCAAACACAAGTTGAGTAAGAGTAGTCCACTTGTATCTCCATCTCCTGGATAAAATACTTGTTCTAATAGCATCTCTAATTGGTAACCTAGTGAGGATGCATTCAATAATACTCTGAGGCAGATCGCTTAAATGATCCACACCCAAAACGTCACCCATTTATAAATTTCACTTTTTATCTGCAATCAAGACAAAAGAAAACAAGATGAGAACCTGTTATTATAGCCCGGGCATTTCGGAAAAAGAAGAAACAAAAATCCCAAGAAAGAAACAAAACAAAAGATTTTGTTTTCAACAAGCGATACACGAATTACAAACCCATTTCATAAAGTCAAGAACAAAATTGGAAAAGGGTTTGATTAAAGTTGAAAAGTTGCAAGGAAGAAACACGGTAGTTTCCAAAATCAGACAAAAGAATGCAGTTTGGAGTAGAATTGATAAAACCCATGAGAGAGTTAAGGATCAGAATGGAACAAACCGGAGAAGAGTGACGGTGTGGGGATCAGCAGGTCTCAGGTAGGAGAAGGATCGGAGAAAGGAAGGTGTAAACAGAAAAATTGAAGAAGAAAATGGAAAATATACGCAAAAGCTTTGGGAAGGAGTGGGCAGTGGCAGGGTTTCTGTTGAGTGAAAGGGACCCCGTTCGGTGTAGCTTCCAACTCAAATTTCAATTTTTTTTCTCTTGACGAAATTCAGTCTTTTACTTTCTTATAATCGATAATGAATTACTATTCATAAAGGTTGATAAACATTACATATATTACAATCATTTATCACTTTCTTCTATTTTGTTCTATCTACCATAATTTTTTGTATGAATTTTAAAGATTTTAGTGTATCCAATTTGAAATTTATTCATAGTTTCAAAATAGTTAATTTTAATCTATATACTTTCATCCTGAAAATAATTGTTATTGTTTAATCAATTGAACAAACTTTATAAGAATCAAAACAGTATTTTAATCCATTGTTAATATTTAATCAATTTCCATAAAAATAAAAAAGATTGATTTTTACGACAAAATTTAAATGTAAATAAATTGATTTTTATTTCTTTTTTCTGTTTTTGACTATTTCCCTCTTTGGAAGGTCTATTTTAGTAACTTAACAATCAAGTTTGTTTTACTTGGGCCTCAAACTATTTAAGATTGTTTATTTTCGCATATAAGTTTAGAAAAAGAAAACGATATTTTCTTTTATTATAGTATCTATAGTTATATAGTTTCTATAAAATTAATATGAGGAAGTACCAACATCTGATGATTCCATAAAATTTACTATAACTATAGAAACAGTCATCAGAAACATAAAACAAAATTTGAGAAATATAATAGAATTATTTGGCCAGAAACCAATTATCCACCTCAAATGTATATATGATTCGTGAGTAAAAAGATATGAACGCAACCACTGACCAACGTCCAATCGACGTAAATTTGTACTATTAACCTCTGGATTTTGTAAAGAAAATAGAAAAGAAGACTGAAGCTTGAGAAAGACTTCTCCATTCTTAAAAAGATAAATGTTATTAAGATGGTCTACCTTACCTACTGAAATGAATGAGCATCTCAATTTCCACAAACTGAAAGTAGTTTATTACACCCTTCTCAAATAGAACTCAAACTCAAAGAGAATCTTGAAAGCTCAAATTTTATCTGCCTTCAGAATCTCTCAACGACTACCAGACTCATCAGTTAAATCAATCCTGTCGTCTTTCCCGCGTCGAAGAGTGATGACTGCGACACAATTTGTGGAAACTGAGGCAGAGGACAATAATAAAAAGGGAAGAAAAAAAAAATACACTTCTAATCTGTGAATTAGTTGAGGAATAGGAATCAGTTACGACTTAAAAAGCTCTTGTACAAGACAACTCCTACACCACCCACAGCTAGAGTCAACAAGAGAGGAAGTTTAAGAGGCTCAGGATCAGGCATTATAGCTTTCTTCTTTGTTCTTACTTGACGGGATCTGTCCCCTGCGTTGTCACGTTCCCGGAGAAGATTGCTCAGGCAATCTAATTGGTGCATGACTTGTCGTTGCCCCCTCGAGATTCCTGATATCTGATAAGAGATCAACAGGCCAAGTAATGTCATGGGCATTTAACTAATGAACAGAAATTGTGGCATCACAGCTGAGCTGAGTCGTTTACCTCGTCCATTATAGGAG
Source organism: Cucumis sativus (assembly GCF_000004075.3). Classification (NCBI taxonomy): domain Eukaryota; kingdom Viridiplantae; phylum Streptophyta; class Magnoliopsida; order Cucurbitales; family Cucurbitaceae; genus Cucumis; species Cucumis sativus. Next base: position 26,914,690 of record NC_026659.2, on the reverse strand, counting down.
AATCCTTGGCCAACTGGGAAAAGGATGAAGAACTGGGTATAATGGATCCAGTCAAGGAACCATTACCCAATCCAGAGACGAAGTAAGAAGTCGGCACAGAGCCGTTACACGTTTCGGATTGGAGATTTATGTTCTGTTGGCTGGGAGAATTCCTCTTGAAGCTTAACTTTGAGTTCAACTCCTCAATTCGAGCTGTAAACTCATCCATCCGATCATTGAGAGATGAAATTTGTTCAGAAAGCTGAGTAATGGCTCCCTACGCAATGGTTTACAAAAACCAAACTAAGATAAAAGTTGGAGAGGTAATATGTTTGAGTACCACAAACCAAACAACACTGGGATTCATATGAATGTGGATCTACCTGGTTTGCGAGCATTGCTTGAGACTCGGTATTTCTGTCAACAAATCTTTGGTTGTTGGAACCATATCCTGACAGCTTTTTCTCCCTTTGGGTTGTATACGACTGAGATATGCCACTGCTGAATACAAGTTTCGATGAATTAGACATTGCAAGAAACATATTTGTGATCAGGATTAATATCCAACACCCCCACTCCCCACCAATATGCATGAAAAAGTAAAAACTTCATACAAAACAATGCAGGAACTGGACATATTTTCAGGATTTTGAACAAATTGACAGAACAATAATTGTAAACGATACCATAATGTCTATAATTACAGAGCTACATAATAAAAGGCTACACAAAGATAATAAAGAAGGCCGTTTTTCATGCCTTCATTTTCTACTTTTTATACAAGGCATAGTAATTATCCTTTTGTCAATTAGAAGAGAGACAGCATAGTTATTAACGTGTCAGATTTCCAACCCATTATACTAATTTTTTGTACCGAGGGTTCAAATCTCTCTTTCTGTTTCTTTCTATAACTTGGTATTTTTTATAGTTGATAAAAGATGAGACAAAAAAATTTGTGGAAGTAAATCTGCATTGGGTGAAGGGAAAAAAATGTAAAGAACAAGAAGAAAGAATGGAAGAGAGAAAACATGCCAATGCAATAAAACCTACAAAAATGAACAAAAAATTTGGGGGAAACAATCCTAAGCATATGCGTTCTTTTTCTTCTGCAAAATCGTGGTTAAGCCATTAAGTGAACTTGTATTTAGTTTAATTTTATTGGATGAATCTGTTGTTAACTTTAATGGAAAAGAAAGTAGCCAGCAGTGTACTGACATCCCAAGATGATTGCTTAAAATGGTTCTATATGTTTCTGGAGAAAATAATCTACGCCACAGAATCACCACTCAGCCTTAAGCCTCAAAGAGGAGCTTTTACGCCTAAAACGGTTCTTTCAAATGTAAGCTAGAAAGTCCTATCTTGACTAGAGGCTCACCAATGAATCTGATTCGTCAAATGGCTTATAGAACACTTGGACAAGAGAAGTCTAACCTTTTGAGATTCCTATTTCTCAAGGAAACTCTATCAGCAGAGGCTCTAGAGAGTGCTTCTTTGGGGCTTGAAACTAGATCCTCGTCAAGACTGAGTTTAGACTTCAAATCATCTGGCAAGGCCTGCAGAATGATATGATAGTGACAAATAATTGATTACAAATAAATCAGTGAACAAAGAATTGATTACAAATAAATCAGTGTACAAAGAATTCATACCATGACTTCATTTACAAGCTTTTCCAGTTGAATCTGTTCAATGTAGGTACGAGGAATGTAGGAACCATCCAAGCCCAGCTGCTCTGCTACATGTTTTACAACTAGACGATCTTTTCCTTGTACCTGTTTCACCAAGAAGTAAGAAGTTCAATATACTTGACATACCAAGCCACCATCCAGTAAGGCCATCAAGAAATTAATGAAAATCTGTCAATCTTCATCTACGTCAATGAAATCATTTTATTAGATTTTTTTGCCTACAAGTTAAACCATATGTGGGACTGGGGATTCAAACCTATGACTTTTTTACCAAGGTTCACACAACTTAACTAATTAAGCTATACTCTGACCAACCATCTATTTTTTATAAGTTTGTAGGACTAAAAATAGTCTACAGTATGAAAGTTGACAAGAAGTTGTAATCCTAAGAGCAAAACTACATACAAATAATTCGATCCAAGGTGTCAATAATAACTACGATTGAATTAATCATAAGGGATCCGAGGATGCCTTTAAAGAATAATCAGCACATGGAGCACACTATCATAAAAAATTTCTTCGAGGAAGTTGTTGGTTTCACTTCATCAAATGGCCTTAAGTATTATGATACTGTATCCTTCCTTGTGTTCCCATTATTATCTCTGAATGGATAATCACAAGGTTGAGGCACCACTCAAACAAAACAATCCACTAAGGATAAAATTGGAAATACACTTTCCCTAAAATATTCAGTGTTGAAATTTTTCCATCAGACAAAGACGGAAATACCATCATTAAACAAGTCCAAAAAATGTAATAACTAAAGAATGGACAAAGGAATAATTTTATGATTGAAGTTGGTAGTAACATCAGCACCCTAAAGAAATTAATTTATGTCATTCATTTAATTTAGTCAATGAACAATCCACAAACTACTCAAGAAAAATGACAAAGAAAAAAGGAAGAATCTGATAACCACAAACAAATGCTATATATTAGGTTATAAAGATAAAAAATTATACAGCTATCTCAACTAGAATAAATATCAATTAAGGATAGAGTGAACAACAAAACAACAATACTGTTCAAGCACCTGAACATTCTGGCGGTTTAATTGTTCCAGCCAATCAATTTTCACACACACTCTGTGATCTGAGAATACATGGCTGCTTCTTTTAAGAATCGTTGCTATTGTGTATCCTAAGGCCATCAGTCCACCTAGAAGGCGCACACTGACCTCAAAAGTTATTCTTGGAGAAATGATAAATGGATTATCGGTAACCCATTCCTGTAAGAGAGGATAGAGTGAAAGTTCAATAAAAATGTCATTCAGTTTTCATCAAAACAAAATACTGATTACATTATATGAGAGTTAAAATAACACATGTTTTCTGATTTATTGTCTCTTCTGGGTTTATAAAGAACCTTTGTTTTATGTTTTAGCAACATCTAAGCTACTAGTTCATACACAGATTGGTCTACAGAATATCAATCATCATCCCAGTACAAAACTAATTCACAGGCTTGTAGATGATAATCCCTGGATATTCAACAATAACCAAACCATAAATGTAATATGGAATCCAAGCAAACTTAAAGAAGAGCAACACTGCGTAGTTCTCCTACAAGAAAAAATTACTGATCAACATATGCATATACAGTTTGTTTTTTTCACTAAGAAGTATACCACGAGCTTCTTATATAGGAAATGAGTAGCAGATAAACTGATGAAATAAAGCATTGTTTAGTTAAAAGAATAAAACATGGCATGTCGTCCAATGAAACCATACTGTTTGGTCTTAAAACATTTTCTGTTCCCACACCATAAGAAAGGGCATATAATTACTCCTACAATTTCATTATAAAGGTCAGCCTCCTCAATATGGACATTTTATTTAGCAAACAAATCTGGAGAGATAATCAGTACCTAGACACAACCTAGAAAGCAAACACCAACTAATTAGATTAGCCTTCAGAAATTTATGATATAGAACACATCAGGAATCATAGCAAAATTCAATACACAACTTTCTTTTCTTTTACTCATAAAAAGAGCAGACAGAAGACTACAAAAGTAATCTAAAAAATCTTTAAGCTATATGTCTCAGTGTGTTAGTTGAAAAGCATCCTATATCCTTTGAACATGTTTATGGTCCATCAATTTCCCAACACCTTTGTCACAATAAGTAGAAAACACTAAGATAAAGCCAGGGATACAAGAAAGTACTTAGTGAACAACCTCAAACATAAGACTGTATTTTCCTTCTTTATTGCGCATCCTTAGATATGATTGACAAGACTCCGGATCTTCACCTGGTGGCAACAGATATATGTCATATGTCTGCTCCTTATGTTCTGTATGATCTTCAGCTAACACAGCCTTAATTTGATCCACTGTTATCTTTCTCGCTGACTGCAAAGTGAAAATGGGTTGTCAAGTAGAAAAAGCTCACAAGTAAAATGACATTTCGAAAATTCTTGTTACTAGTACCTAAAGAATACAAGGGCCAAAGGAATAACCTTCAAAATGTAGGTAGGACTTTGAAATCCTGTAAAGGGATTAAACTTGTTGATGATTTTTATATGTGCAGTTTCGAGATCTGGTTCGATAAAAGCCTTGTACATTGGATACACCTGCAGAGAAAAGGTTTACTTGATAACTCTGGAAATACCATAATAAAATGCTTAGCAGGAGAGAACAAACTGTTTCAGAAATTTGATGAATAATTTCTTCTGGTTCTTGGCCAGCACGTTGGATGTCACGTAACACCCGTTTCACAAGATCAAAGTGCACTCCACCTCTAACAGATACTCGAAGGTCCAATAGTGGCCGCAACCTTTCACTTAAAGCGTAAATTCCCTCGATGATCACGATCCTTGAGCTGGGAACCTCAACTGTCCTGTAGTGAAAGCAAAGGACGAAAAAATGTTGTAAAAAGGAAAAGAAACTGAAAATTAGCCCACAAATTAGAAAGAAAAGGAACTCAAGCCTCAAATATCTATCAACGAGATCTCATTTCATTTTGGTTCGCAAAACCAGACAACCTTTCATAAGAACTACATGGGTAATGATTGAATTCTTCATAATAAGTCCCATTTAAAACTCTTATTACTTGTCGTATGCTTTGTTTAATACTAAAAATTAAAGTAAGCCCATATTCTGAGAAGATCAACCAACCTGTATCCAATTCTGGAACTTGATTTGAAATCATAAATTGGGACCTGAACTTGCTTCCCTGCTTTTAGATCTTGGACATTCTGGAGCAAGGTGTCATAGTCAGTCAAACGTGGATCTGAAATGGAATGACAAGGAAACCAGTTAAAGTTTTACCCATGCCTCCCAAGTTAAAATGTCCAGCCTTATTTAACCAATGTCAAATAAATTGGTACAAAGAGATGCAACAAGCTGGTAATTTCAAATCAGGTGTCTAGTTGCAAGAATATCACCCTAATACATTAACCAAGCACTATCTAATCTTCATGCTGACAGTGAAATGACATTTTTTTCCAGAGAACCACTCGAAAACAGGTAGTAAGGATAACAGGTTTTCTTTTTTTAAAAAAAAGAAAACATATATCAACATTTGATTGTGTCACCATAATCATGAACATTTTTACTTAGCTCCAAAGATATGAAGAATTCATAAAACAATCATGCAAAGGAATTACCAGAGATCAAACTGATTCCAAAATCACAAAGATCTATTTGATTTTTACTCCACAAGGATTCTATTATTGGTGCCCTTGTGATGTCATAATCATGAAGTCACACAAATAGCTTTCCTTCTACAACAGAATCATTTATCCATAATCCATTTAAAACAGAATTCAACAACCTAGGTTCAATTCAATCATTTAGGTAAGAAAACTAATAAACATATTTCTTGACAATGTTGATTAAACACTAGATTTCATTTTCAAGAGCTACTTAGAGATCATTAATGAGGTATCTGCAGGATAGTTCACCAAATACTGAAGAAACTAAAGGTGATTACCATCAAAGTTGCCATCAACAATTCGACTTGCATCATTATAGTCATCCATTGATATGATGGCAATACTCGGCATAAAATTCATTATCTTTTCTGTAAAAACTGTTTTACCAGCCCCAGAAGGACCGGCTAAACCAACCAATATTATTCCATCATTCTTCTGTGCAAGCAACTGGCAGGCACGAATAACTATGAAGAACCCTTTCTCAAATGACAAAGGATCTTGGATTGAAACAATTTCATAGCGATCAGAATCCTTTCTCTTAATCAATCTCACTTGATCTTTCAAAAGACCAGCCCGTTTCTGATGAGATTCAGAACCAGAATGATCTTGAGCCATTAAACTGAGATGCTACTTTACTCACAAAAATGCAGCTAGATAAATAGATCTGTGAATAACCAAAAAAAAAAGAGATCAATCGTGAAAAACACTTCATATGCGAAAAAAAAAAAAAGCAATTGAATTAGAGTACTGTCATACAGAATAATCAATCTCTATGCAAAATGAAGGAATCAAACAGAATTTCAACATCCACCACTTAAATTATTAGTAGAGTACTGTATTATAGAGTACTGCTACATTTTTGTTTATGCGTATCAAATTTTTGTAATGACAATATGCTAAACTGCAAAATGACACTTTCGGCAAAGAATATTGCCACAGGGAAAAGTGGAAAAGAAAACAATAATAATAATCATAAACCGTCTTCAATAAAGGAAGATACTTCTCATCATCTTGAAAATATTTCAATTTTTTCTTCAGTGGAATCTTGAGCATTATTGATGAAAGTACATTTTCCAACCACAGAAAAATGATTGAGGCGAAATTCAGTCAATCTCAAAAAAATTCCAGAAAACAAATGAAGCAGCTAAATATCTTGCACAAGAGGATATAATTGATGAACATAAGTCTTTTCATTCATATTTTTTAAAAAAAATAAAAATAAAAAACTCCTCCATAAAGGATGAAGGCGACTTATTCCACTTATCTTCTTGAAGTTAAAAATAATAAAACACACGGTTGTCATTGAATTGTATAATTCTCTTGAAAACAAGCAAACGAAGAGACAAAAAAAAAATGTACAAAGGTCAAGTTAAAGCTTTACCTGCAATTTCTTCTCCAAAACCACATTAAAACGAAACAGAGCAATCAAAATGCAATCCAAGTAAAATCAAACCAAACGAGAATTAAACAAAAATTCCCCACTCCAATGATAAAAATACGTAGAAACAAATCAAAATAAGAATGACCCAGAAAGCAAATTAACAATAATAATAAAAAAAAAAAAGTCCCAGAAAACCAAATCACACAAGAACAAAAACCAATCATAATGACTCTGCTTTAACTTACAACCAGTCATTTGAGTACGACGGAATGTACCCAGCCAAGAAACGGACTCGATAAACGAGAAAAATGAGAGAAAAGAAAAAAGAGGAAAGGATTGGAAAAACAAATCAGAACCCATTAATCAGGACAACGAAGATAACAAAAGCGGAATAGAATTTACTAAAAAAGGGAAAGAAGATCAGTGGAAAGGCAATACCGGTTGGCATTTGATTCAAAAAGACTCACCGGTTGAGAGTGAGTATTTGTGATCACAAGTGAGGAAAGCCGCAGTTTAGAAGGATAAACATATTTTTCATCTTTGTAAGGTCGGTTATATAATGTTTTTGGGTTTGGCTTTAAAACTCCTTCTTCCTATATAGAAAGAAGCCGCAAGTAAGCAAGCAAAGCAATTACAAAATACAAAATTGTGGGATTTTTTCCTTTGGTTCTTCTTGTTTTTAATTTTTCGTTTCTTCTCTTTATTTTGAGTTTTGGGAAGTGCGAATTCCAGAGAATCTGCAGACGCTCTTCAAGGAAAAGCGAGAAAAGGACTTCAGAGGAGAGAAAAACTGGGAGAATGCCTCTTTCTTTTTTCCTTTTTTCCTATATTTCATATTATATTCATTCTTTCTTTTAACTCTATAATTAAATTCAATAATTTTAATTATTATTATTATTATTACTAAATTTTTAGGGTTTTTTCTTTTCTTTTTTAAAAATATCTACACTAATTTTTTTCCTATATTTATAAATATTTTTTCTATTGATATTAATGCTATGGGCTTCTCAAAATCCTATAATAATAAATTAATTATATGGGGATTTGTTTGGGATCCACATTTTCTCTCTTTCACTCTTTTCAAATTAAGATCTTGTTATTCTCTTAAAATTACTTAAAATTTGTTTTGAATTTTGGAGATAAAATATCTCATAAAAAAAGGATCGAATATTAAATTATCATAATCTCTATAATTCATTATAATCATTAGTTGACATGTGATCTATTCTCGTAATTAAATAATTTTTTGTTATACATTTCAAAATTAATGTTTGATGCAAATTTTAGTTCACATGACATTATCAAACTCCATGGGATTGGTTGGATCTTTACACCAAATGCGACAAATAAGTTCTTTTTGTTCATCCTAATAAAAAAGACTATTGTTTAGTTAATATAAGACTTATAAGGAAAGTGTTTATTTCATTGTAATAATATTAAAAATAGACTCACATTTACTTATTTGGGATCTACAACCATATTTAATTATATAGGATTCACAACCTTTTCAAAATACATACGTTATTATTGTTGTTGTTACTATTATCAATTGAGTTTCTATAATGATTATAAGATGATAACGCTACCAAATTAAACCGGCTCAACCAACATCAAATTATGTTAGACAGAAAAGGCAAGTTAAAAGACGTAGTCCTAAATCCTAACTCACATATATATATCCATTGACCATAGCTAGTTTTGGAGTAAGGACAGGTTTGAAAAGGTGAAATAATAATAACAATAAGAATGGAACCTAAATGGAAAATGACCTAAAGGAGAGGATCATGTAATTAGAGATATTCTCTTTTATTTTCAACTTTTGTAGGCTTGGGTTAGTCTTTTTTTTCTCTGTCACATTGTTTATGCTTGAAAATGGCAATAAATCACCGTCATAACTAGACTTAAAGGTCTCTCGAATATATACCAATACTTCTAGAAATAAAAATGGGGATATCTTGACCAAAAACATATAACAAACCCTAGTTAGATGAGATCAACATAAGTATAGCTCAATTGATATAAATTTTAACGGATGAGATTCTCTATTCTATATGTTTAATAGAAAAAGAATAGTTAACTAACTATTGAAATAAATACTTGCTTTAAAGTAAATGACAAATGGACCATTAATTAATTACATTGAACTAAACTCATCGTAACTGATGACATGCATTAAAATCTTGATTTTAGATCGAGGATATGATGAAGAGGTAATGAAAAATGAATAAATAAATTGAGTGTTCGTAGAAGAAAAGAGAGAAATATATTATTTAAAAAAACTTTCAAACATGTGACCATGTCAACCAAGTTTTTTTACAAGTTCAAATTTGACGGGGTTAAAATATCGTGGTCATTGAAAATTAAAGAACCAATATGCTATCAAACTTCATAAACAAAAAGCGTAAAAAAGAAGATTGTATCAATTTACAACTTAAACGTTGAAAGTCGTATCAATTTAGTCAATAATCTAATAATTATATCAATTTAAAGCTTGAATTTTGAAAATCGTATCAATTTAAACTCTCTATTATATTTTGTTTGAATAAGTTTACGAAAGTCTAGAGTTTAGAGTACTGATTTATCACTAATAGTTTAGATATATGGATGGAATTTTAGAAAATGAAAAAACAAATGATTATCGATAGTTTAGACATATGGATGGAATTTTAGAAAATGAAAAAACAAATGATTATGGAAAGGAGAAATTGTGTTAGTAAAAGTAAAATGGAAGAATAGAGTAAAGTGAAAGCTAAAAATTAATTGAATGAATGAAGAAATAGACAATATTTTTGGGGATTGAAGAGAATATACTCCCCAACAAGTCATAACCACATCATGTTTCTTTACAATGAGTCTTCTCCCAATTTTATAAATTATGAGTACCATTATTCTATTATAAGAAAAGTTATATATATTTATGTGTATATATGCATTCACAACCCCTTCTTCATACCAACAAACCTTATTAAATCAAACCAAATAATTAAACCTTTTTTTTTCTCAATCCAAAGGTTTATATTTTTTGTTATTTTACTTAAAATATAAGAAATTTTAATTTATCCTCTATTTTCCTTTTTATTATTATTATTATTTTAAATAATTGTTTTCAATAACAAAACTATTAAAATATGAATATTTTTTAAAATAGCAAAACAAATTAAAATATTTTACAAGCTATAGCAAAATTTTGGAGTCTATTAACAATAGAAACTAATAAACTTTTATCACTGTTTATCAATGTCACTAAAATCATATCAGTGACTATCAATGTTTATTGAGAATCCCTTAAAAAGAATTTACAAGTATACTAACATATTATTATTACAGTCTATGTAGACATTGATAACTATTAATAAGCTAGACTACTTTTAAAGATTAGTTGGGTTGAATTTTGATGGAAGCCATAATCACCTGTGACTAATTCAGAAAGAGATCAAATAAATTTATTGGCTACATGGACTAAAATACTCCCATTTCCTCTTTTTTTCTTTTTTTTTTTGTTCTTTGAATTCTTTAAGTTGAAATTTTTGGTTTTAATTTAATTTCAAATCAAAACAAGTGAAAGTCAAACAACATCTAACCTCATCAAATTAAGATTCAAATATTCATTAAATTTTGACTTTACAACCAATATTAAATTTGAATCTGAAGTGGAAAATAAATAACAAAATCACTTTGCTTCCTTGACCATCTAATTTATTTTACTTTATACTCTTTCTTTCTATATTTAGTTGAAATGACTTAATCAAATAACAAAGTACACAATCTTACTACATCAAATGTATAAGAATAACTAGTATGTATAAGAATAACTAGTTCAACCTATATGAACTTATGGAATGACTCAACCTATATGAACTTATGGTACTTACCATATTGATCCTAGCTCTAAAGAAATATCTAATATAAATTCTCCTACAATACCAACTCATTTAAATATATAGACAATGTGAGTATCACGATTGTAATAAACTACATAAGTTGATTATTTGTTATGATGATGACATATAGTAAAATAATTTTAACATAAAACAAATACATGTTTCCGGTTAGACATATATCATGAAATACAATATGAATAATTTTTTTTACATTTTTATCTCCCCCTCAGTTGTGGAAAATGTAACAACCTAAAAGCCAAAGAAACAAACACAGAATTTCATATATAATATATAGAAGATTTTAACTTAAAACTCAAAAGGCATACATTGTGATTTGAAGATCAAACTCCCTATGCTTTAATACTCAAACAAATTTGCAAAATGAAGTTGTTACAATGTTTGTAATATCAGAACAATTCTTTTGTAAATAAAATAAAAAAGATTTAGTTTCCCTTTTTGTTCTATCATGTGTTAATAAACCTGCAGTTTTTCCTAACTTCCCCATTGACAAAGCTATCAGAATAGGTAATATTTCCCAATTTCACCATAGAATCAGAGAATTGCTGAAAGAAAGCAATTGGATCTGCAGCATATTTCTTCACCAATGCCTTAGTTTCTATGCCCAAAAGGCTTGAATACAATTCTTGATCTGAATTCAAAACCCCTTCTCCTCTCATCAAAATATGGAAATAAGAGTTGTCAAATAGCTCTGGTGTCATATTGTCCATTGCTGTTATGTTGTCCTCTCCTGTTTTACCAACTAATGGACAAATTGACCTCAACTTCTCGATGTACGACCCCGAAATCGGGTTGTTTGGATCTGAAGTTGCGTCGAAATCCCCGTAAATTCTCTGTCTGAAATTCTCGCACCTCGCCATTCCGATCGTGTGCGCTCCTGAACAATACAACTCCAAACTCACCAAAATTTAACTCTCTCTCTTTAAACTGACCCAAAGTTTTAACAATAGCTTCCATAATTTTGTTGACATTTCGCAGAAGTATATCAGAAAGATTTAGAAATGCAACTGTTAGATTACATTAACTTACTCTAAAGTTTTGTCAGTTAGTCCTATACTTCCAAAACTATGTTTATTAAGTCTCTATGTTTAAAAAAAAAATCTCAAGAAACTATGAGCTGTCAATTTTTCTATCTATTAGGTCTTTATTGGTTGAGTTAATGCAATCGGCTTGATAGATAAGAAACTTGCTACAATTTCAATTAGGGTCGACGGTTCCATCTTCCTATCAAACAATTGCTAAATTCAACGAAGAAAAGAGTACGACATTGAAGGTTAATACAGCAAATGTGCCATGAAAGTGTTAAAAATAATGGAATGACATAGACTACTTGTGTATAATACCAACTAAAAAGTTTGGGAACTTCTTAAAATTCGATAACAACATTAGAAACCTAAATTGAAAGAGTTTAATATACCTGATAGAGCTACCATGTCAGTAACCGAGAGACCCTGATATAGAAACTTCGAGATGATGCTGAGAAGCCCCTCATTGGCAGAGGGAAGATTTGTGTTTGCAAGTTCATAACTTGCACTCGTCGAATCCTTTCTTCCTAGTGGAACATCCCAGTAAGGCCCACCCACCTGCCAAACGAGAAAAGTTTTATTAGAGAGAACAAGTCAAAATACAAAAACGTAAATAACGCAAATATGAGATACGAAAATGACTTAAGCTTCTCTATACTTGTCTTTTGAAGCGTCAAATAATAAATTCAAGACATTTCAACACGACAGTAAAATTAACCTTAGAAGCACTACTTCCACTTATAGGTTTCTCTGTTTTGTTACCCATCGTTATCATTGTTTATAGAATTTAGCTAAGAATTCAAGTGTTTCTCCAAGAAAAATGAAAACCACGCTACTGTATTTGAGAAAACAAGCATAAATTTAAAAAACATAGAACTAGAAACGCAATCTTCTTAAGGTTGTAAATAAATTTGGGATTAAAAATTACCAGAATAACAGCATCCCTGGCTGCAATAGTGAGTATATCAGCACAAGAAACAATCCCAGGACATTCTGATTCAATGCTGTTCTTTATCCTATCAATGATTCTAAAGCCTTTGAGAGAGTGTATGTTGTTGGAAGCTTTTTTTTCTCCCTGTAATGTTATTGTGTCGTCCAGTAAAACCGATCCGTCGCACCCCTAATTCAGATCCTAACAGTTAGTTAAGTTCATACAAATATCTTATCAGGTAAAAACAAAACTCAGATGCACACAAGTGCTCGAAAGTCCCAAGTGAATCATAAAGAACGTACATGAGTGTGTGAAACATGAACTATGAGAAGGATGTTAAAGAAGACTTGGTTACCTACTAAATGTCGAATCCTAATTTGGTGACATTCATATGTTAATTGTTCTTTGTTTATCCTTTTCCACTTGTAAGAACCTTTCCATCATTGTATTAAACAAAGATAAAAACGTCTAGAAACACAAAATATTACATTATATGCTCAATTCATTTTTTTCAATCTAAAATATGTATAGTATAATATTTATAAATTATAATTAACCAATGTCTTATAAAAAAACAAAAACATAATGATACAAATTTTGTTTGCATAAACCATTTGATCTCTAAACAAATATAACTACGTTTGCATTCCATCTCTTGCTTTCAACTTTCTAAAAATCAATTAGTTCTTAAAAATATTTTGAATTTATAATTAAAGTATAAAATGTTTGATTGTACGAGATTCCATCATCTCCAACACTTAGGTTCACCTATCTTGGACCGAATACTCATAAGATATAATACCATGTTTGATAGTCTGGAGTTCCATCTTGATACCAATTGACTATGAAATAAGTAGTCAATCTATATTATATAGAATGTGAGTTTCATTAATCTTTTCAACGTGAGAGTCTCAACATCTCTAACATAAAAGAATTATAACAAAGAAACAATTACCTTTCATGGACTTTTTGTTCTTCCTTGTTTTTTAAGAAAAAGAACTTGGATATTTCATCTATGTTTGTGCATGGTAACGGATTGTCCGATAAAATTTGTAGATGTAAAAAATTGAATTGTTTTCTACTTTTTCTTTGCGTCTTAGAAAGATAGGGTAAATACGAATGAGCTGCAGTCTAATTACCGATCAAAACAAACGAGAAATAAGACATAATAAACATGAAACACAAACTTTATCAAATTTTCACTTTTCAATATAATACAAGTGAAATAGACGAGGAAACAAACCTGAACGAAACAATCATGAAAGTGCAATCGAACAACAAAAGCTGCATTACGTGGTTCAGAAAGAACAGCACACTCCATTTCTTTCCTCACAATCTGCAACACATTGGGACAAGTTCTGGTATAGTAATCCAATGTCAACCGGGTCTCCCCTGTTTCAAACAAACTATAGCTCACAACAAACAAACCACAGAACACAATCATCATTACAACTCCATAAACTTTATTTGAGATTACCATTTTAATTTTGAAATTAAGGTATAGAAAGTGGGGAAATATGGAAAATGGGCATCTAATTCTAAGTTTTAATAGAAGAAGTTGCTTTCTTGCATGGCTGCTTTTGAGTGTTTTTAGTCAATAGAAGATGCAACAACTAAATGTTGGTCTGGTTGTTGGGTCTTCCTTACATTTCCTAAATGAAGAAGAATAGAGAAAAAGAGTTAATATGATTGGGTGAATTGTGGATATTAATATTAGAGCTAGTCACCAAACCAAAGTGTAGCCAAATTAATGTATCCTTAAAAACAAAAAGCTAATACCAACCTTTGAGTTTCTTTCTCTCTGCTTTTTTATGTTGAAGACGTAGGTGATGACTCCGTCTTCAAGGTGGCTTTTCACCCACTGTTGCCTTCCATTTCGATTTCGATTGGTCCATTGAGTGAAATAATATGTTGGAGTCAATCAATTTGTATTTAAAATGTATAATTGTAAGAGAGAGGTTTTCGAAAATTATAAATAATAGATTAAAATTGAAAGATAAAGTTAATCAATGAAAGAGATTAAATTATTTGGTAAATACAAAAAGTAAAAAGGAATGAAAACATGTTACTCGTTTTGTTTACATCTAACTTTTGCAAAATTATTTCGAAATTGCTAAAATCAATTTTGTTCTACCACTTCTATATATATTATACATTATTTTTCTCTCTAGAAGAGAGGTGGCAGAGTGGGATAGATTGAGTGAGTTAATTAAATTGGTTGAAGGTCGTGCAAAAGCGTATACGTTCAAAATTAATCTAAACCAAACACACGAAATTGAAAAACAAATCTCTATTTCCTTCTCAACCTTTTTCCAATTTGTAGGCTTGAATTTTGCTGAAAGAACATTGTAGATTAAAATTTTCAATGCATTTTTATAATAACTTCATTCAACTTCTTACCTCTTTTTGCTTCGAATATATTATGTTATGAACCGCTTTCACCTTTTTTTTTTTACCTTTTAAGTTGTTCCAAACCAGAACTACACATTTCCATTTTTTAAATTGCACTTCTTACCTTTGTGTGCCTTTGCATACAAATTTCTGTTATTTGTTATATAACTTTTGAAAACCCTTTCTAAAATCATTGTGCATACCAATTCTTGTCAAAAATCAATGGTTAACTTTTTGTAAAATAAAGTAAGAAGATATGAGCTACATGTCAATTAGCACCTTTGAAGTTAAGTTCAAAGCATTTAATTTTTGGAGTTTTAACTCAACATTGTGTTTGTAATTAAAAGTTATATCTTCAGTTTAAACTAATTAATATGAGTAATTTCTGTGTATTTCACTCTAAGATGAACCAAAAAAAAAAAAAAAAAAGATTACGATAGGATTAGAAATTAAATGATGAAAAAATCCTAATTAAGTAATTTTAAGCCTGGGAGAGTGATTTGTTTATTGTTTACAACATGTCCAAAATGAAAGGCCCACTTATCCATGGAAAAGCAAGAAAGTGCTTCCAGTCCAAACGACTGCTCTGTATCTTACTTGCATACGAAGCCTCCATTATCACCACAAACTTCCAACCCTTCCATGGCGTCCCTTAACACCAATCAAACCTTCCATTTTCAGATAACGTTTACTTCTCTCCCATTTCTCCGTCTTCTTCTTCTTCTTCTCCTCTCTAACTTCCTCTAACAATGCTACTTCCGGCCATCACCTCCGCCCCTTTCTCCTTCTCCTCCCTTCGTCTCACTAACCCCATCTCCCCCCATCCTCGTTACGTCGCCGTCTCCATCTCCGCTCAAGCGTCGCCGGCGAATTCTAGCTACAGCGTCTCCGACAGGGACCTCGAATCCCGCGGCTTCGTGCTTCACCGCACCGTCTCCGACCTCAACCTCGACCATCTGAACTCGGTCTTTGCCGCCGTAGGATTCCCCAAACGCGATCCAGACAAGATCAGGGTCGCGTTGGAGAATACCGACGCCTTGCTGTGGATCCAATACGGTAAAACGCAACGACCGGTGGCGTTCGCTAGGGCTACAGGCGACGGTGTGTTCAACGCGATTATATGGGATGTGGTGGTGGATCCTTCCTTCCAAGGGCTTGGTTTGGGGAAAGCCGTGATCGAGAGGATTATCGAAGACCTTCTTCGTAAAGGCATTTCCAATATCGCATTGTATTCAGAGCCTCGCGTTCTAGGGTTCTACAGACCTCTAGGGTTCGTCGCGGATCCGGATGGAATCCGTGGAATGGTGTATTCAAGAAAGAAAAAGAAAAACTAATTACAGAATTGCTCGAATCCAATTGAATCCAGATCGTTTTCTCGCCATTCCCTTCCTTTTCATCAAATCAAAGTTTAATTACCTAAGCATTCGCACTCGGAAAAAAAGAAACAAACAAAACAACCAATCAATTCAACTAGCCATTTCTGTTACCATTGCAACCAAATCAAAATTACTCTCCAAGATTCAGATCAAACAGACGAAGAAAGAATCAGAACAGGCTTCCCATGAAAATTGAGAAAAGCGTACCACCAATTAGGAAACATCCTTGGCACAGTTCAAGAAAGCAGCAGAACAAAGAATGGAAGCAATAAGTGCAAAAATTCCCAAACCGATGGCGAGAGAAATTCCGGCGACGAACAAATCCAATAGGCCTTGAATGCTGAAACCGATCATCATCATCTTCTTCTCCCTGTTCTTCAAGTTGATATCCTGCGTATGAGAGTAAAAACAAAAAGCAAAAAGCCCGTAGCCATTAACAAAGAGGCAGCAAAATCTCGACACGCCTTAGAGCTTTGCGGTGGAAATCAGTGTTGATTTCTACGTGTCGACTTCTTCCTTCACCCCTCTCTCTATTTCTTGTCTCTTGGTATGTAATATTAGATTATATAATTTTACTTTTTTTATACTTCACTTATTAATTTAATGAAATTAAGCTTTGCATCCAAATAAATTGTTAAAATATTATTTTATTTTACCCATCTTTAAATACTCAATTTACTAAATTTAAGATTTTACTAAAAATATTAAAATTGAAACTAACGAGACTAAAATAGTATTTTAAGTGTATCTATGCACATTGATCATAAAATAATTGGTAAAATTTAAACAACAAAAGGAAAAGATAGTTGTAAGGATCTAAATAACTCAATTTACATACAACATGTATTCTTTTTTCCCTTCCTTACTTGTTAGAATTTTTATAAATGTATTTATCAACGTATTTTTACTCATGAAAAAAAATCTAGAATAAATTTTTATATTTTCTACAAGAAAAGATGCTAAAGACTTGGCCTCACATTGGACCCCCAACTCCATTTTCCCCGCACCGGCCCATTACATCAAATGCTTAGAAACAGTGATTTTTATACGTAAACGAAGTAGGAAGTCTATATTTGAATTAATTTGTGATGCAATCTAATCTAAGTTCAATGTTTTGAGTTCCATTTTGTAGTATACAAAATTAATTTCTCTTGTAACAATTTTCAATCTCATCTTCTTTACAATCTTATTTTTGTTTCTCCTCTAATTTGTAATAGTTTGTTCCAAATAACTTTAAACTATAAACGTTTAGTTGTTAACATCTTGATGTCACTTGAGTTATACACTCTTTAATCGTTAATACATTTGTAAATTAGTTGAGTTATAATTGTTTTACTACTTTTATTATTTATACGTTTTGATGTTTAATATAAGATATAGTTATTTATAATTTGAATACTTTAAACTACAAATTACATTTTGTTATTTTTTCAATTATGTGTTAAATTGATGGGAGAAAACATTGTACTTTATCAATCTAACCCAATTTAAGGAAAAAGAAGAGTAAAATTATTAAACTTGAGAACAATTATTTTTATCTCATAAAAAATAGTGTTTCTCTATATGCATTTCTTCAGATCTTTTTTAATTCTTGACATGGGAATAAAATCAATCCTTTTTTATTTTATGAAAACTTGCCCCCATAGAGGTTGAGTACTAAATAAAGAAATGAATAAAACAAATGACCAGAAGTTGAGGAATGTCCTTTTCAAGGGAGGTTTTATTTTTATCTATAGCTATTTCATAAATCTTATGAGTATTAAAATTATAGTGAGAACATGTGAGAATTGATGATTGTGCTTTGATAGATGTAGATTGATCATTGAGTGGCACCTCTAGTGGTTGCCAATTCGGCAACAAGCTCTTCCCCTTTAATACCTTACCACCAACTACCAAGCAGCTCCTACGATATATAATTAATTTATGATTGCCTTCAATTACATTAAACAACTTTCTACCGCCCTAACAACTCTCACATACTAAACGACTTTACTTGTTTCTTCAAATACTCTTAAGAGACCGTCTGGGGTAAAAATTATTTAAGACTATAATATTCACCTCATGCTATAATGATTTAAATATTTTTACTGATTTACTGTTATACACTTGTTTCTTATTAGAGAGATTTTAAAATACTAAAAATTATCGTTGAATTAAGCTCACTTTAACTCAAAATTTTCTTTATTCACATATCATTTTTCCATCTTATACACATCTTGAAGCTCAATAATGGTTAGATATTAGATGATATATTATTAAATGTTTCTTCACTCACTGTCTTAAATACTTTTTAAGCCAACTGGTGGTGCCTTTAAGATGATATATATCAAAACAGATGGTTCAGGAAAGGTCTTGTGTTAAAGTTGTGCAATCTTATGGTTCAAATGACCAAGAAACTTGTGGTTCATATCGAGGTTAAAAGTGTCAATCTTGAAACCATTCCCATCAAACTTTTTATATAACAATGACACAAAAGAGGTTTGAATAGAATTATTTTTGTCTTGCCTTTTTAAAAATAGATTTTTAATAGGGATTGGTTATAAATAATAGATATTTTCTTTTTGTATATGAACAAATTATATATATATATAATTGATATATGTGTTACGTGTACGCACGAAAAAGGAAAATAAGATAACCTCAGCCACAAATGCCAAACGCAAGTGGATTTAAACCTTAACCAATATTGAATACCAAATTACATGCGTTTAAGCTATGGTTTTGTACTATATATTATATAAAATTCCTAAATCAAAACTTGCATATCCACACCCATTCATATTATAATATTCTTAATTCATTCATTCATTGCTAATTAAACTTTAATTTGAGATAAAAGAAAAACTGTGTGTGCATACACTCACACACGTATGTATTGTGTGAAAAATCATTCCATAACTAAATGTCATGGTAGATAAATAATTAATAAGAACACACACATATATATGTGTTAATTAAAGAGGAAAAAGTAAATTCATTTATTCACACACCTTATAACGTAATTTATAAAGAAAACAGTTCTCAACTTTCTTATTTGTTTAAGAAATATTGTTATCCATGAAATTTTTCGAATGTTTCAAAAATTTCCTCTAGAGTATAAGTTATTTAGAATTACAAAAACTAAGACATTGATAGGATATATATGTTAACCTACAACACGGATTTAGATTATCATATTATTCTAAGTTATGGTCACGCTATTTTTAAAATTGAATATCATATACTCATACATTTTTTTTCCATTTGTTAAGACAACAGGTCCACCAAACATCTCCACAAATAATATAATAATAGCGTTCACTTTGAGTATCACACAATTACCTACTTTCGGTACTCAAATATATTCACAATTGTATATGATATTGTCCACTTTGAACATACACTCTTACGTTTTGCTTTTAGTACCACTCCAAAATGTCTCATACCAAAATAGACTATTTATTTAATCGATTTGAGACTTTGACCTCATTTTTCAACATGTAATTCTTGTTTCGTCAAAGACAAATCTTGGTAAAACTCATCCCATACAGAAAACGAACACACACACGTATATTTAGTTGAAGAGTAATTTTTTAGAAATTTAACGTTAGAGCATAAATGTAAAAATGAAAAAGAGAGAAAATAAGAAAAGGTAGATTGTGTATCCGTTATCTTGGAATGGAATATGGCCGACACTTGATAAATCCGTACAATCCATTTGAATAAATTAAATATGGAATGGTCAAAACCCCGAAGGGGAGGAAATGAGAGGAGGAGAGTGAAGATAAGAAGAAGAAGAAAAAAATAAAAAAGTCAATAATCAAAATATTGATATATCAATTTAGTCAATTTAATCATTTTTCTTTTTAGAGAAAAATAATTGTTATGTATAACAGTTTTATAGTAACTTTTGAAAACATTTTCATATATATTTTTTTTGTTTTATTACATCAAAATGAACTAAAATATATTAAAAAAAATTTGTGATTTGGAATAATTTTTGGAATGAAAATTAGAGGAGGGAAAAAAGAAAAGGAAAGAGGGGGGTGGAGGGGGCTGTTTAAATGGAGACAGTGGACGTAGGTACAGGGATTTGTTCGTACATTTTGTTTGTGGCTGCCACTTCCCCACTCCCCATCCCCCCCCACTGCCCATTGCACATTGCCCATCGCCACTCTACGCTACACACCCTTCTTCTTCCGCGTTACAACCGCCTTCAAATCATCCCCTTCAACACCACCACCACCATCCTGTTCCCATCTTCTTTCTCTTTTATCTTTCTTTATTAAATAATTTTTAATCTATATAATTCACTTTCATTTACCAACTTACTTTACTTTCGAGTCAATTCATAATTTTCTACGTTCTTTCTAATTAATATACATTTTCACTCGTTAATTTAAGTTTTTTATTCGATTTGTGATTTAAGATTCTCTTTTAAAATAAAGCTTTCTAACCTAATTTTGTCATTATTAGAACTTTTTATTCGATTTTCTATTATTAGTAGTAAGTTTGCACTTTTCTTCTTTTGAGTTTACCAAAACTCTATATGTCAAGAGGTTGTCACCATGCATTGTTGAAAGAAGAAACAACATGAATATGTTGAAAAGAAGGTTGTTGTTGTAGACTAAATCTAGGAGATCTCTAGGAATAGGAAAAAAAAATATAGGGATTAGGAAGTTTTCGATGGAAATAAAATGTTAACAAAAAGTTTAGAAATAATTATAAAAAACATATTTTGTAAAACTATATGCCAAATAAGATTACGATCATTTGATTTATAAACATTGCATAACACTTAACTATGTTTGAATGGTTGTCGTTGTTATTATTGTTATATTCAATATTGATTGAAAATGAGTTTATTATTTTCAAATTCGATTAGATAATACCTTTAGTGATCTATTTTATAATTTAATTTTCATCCTTTCTTAACCACCGTATGAGTCTTTTTTTTTTTGCTAAATTTCAAAGAAAGTTCATCACAAATACAACCGTAATACTTTTATACTCTCGTGCATATTTAAAACTAGTGTATTACAATTTACACATCATTGGTATCTTGTTAATAATACATTTAATTATTTACAAAAAAAAAAAAATGATTGCTTTCAATGGATTTAAGCTTGTGAAAGTGTACGATTAAAAAAAAAAAAGATTTGACTTGAAAAAGAAAAATGAAAGTACTGTTTTTGTAAAGTGTTGTTGGAGTTTTTAGAATGATTTGACTGGATGTCGTTATAAAGAAACTCAATCAAATCAACTAAAAAACCCACCATTTATATCCCTGTTTTCATCGTCCTTTATTTTCCTCAATTATTGGCATTAAACGCTTTGCTTCTAACAAACCATGAATTGATACACACACGAGAAAGGCCGCGAGTACTGCCCACTGGCCACTGCCCACGCCGCTTATTGAGGTTCCCTTTACGCCACGCCACGCCCATCCGCGACCAATGCAGCACCAACTCTTCAAAATATCTCAATTTAAGCCTACATGTCCATGTAATTTTATAAGGTCGACGAATTTACATTTAACATAATAAATTTGTAGGTTAAAATGTCGAACAAATTAATTTTTGTGTACGACTTTTCGATGTTAACTATCTAACGTCATCGGTTTTAAAAATTAACAAAAGCTATTAACGGATAAAAATTTGTTGGAAAATGATTGTAATCAAAGAACATTTTGCTAAAAATACAGCACCAAAAAGAAAGTGTCTATTGGTGAAGTGACGTCTCCTTTATTTCTAAATGGACTAATATATGTATTTAAATTTTGTTTATAGACCACAAAATTAGTGGTTGAATTACGTCAAAATACTCAATGTGGAAAAATCGATATGGACAAACACAAAAAGTTTGTTTTTTTCCGTAGCATAGTATATTGACAAGCTATTTACACCAATTTTGAAATTATAATTTTTTTTCTTATACAATATGTGAATTGAGAAAATTGAATCGATTTCGAAATTAACGTAACATATTCAAAATTAAGTGTTTTATGTTGATATACAAGTTGTTGAGGTTTTTTTTTATTTGAATAGCCATTTTAGAAGGGTCTTTGATTATGATTGACGATTCGTTCCTTGTAAACTTAACAGTCTACTGTTATATTTTCTTTAACGTATCGTGTTAGGAATAACTATGTGTATTATTCTAACATGATTAGGGACATCGATAGTGCGAAATTATAACCTAATGAATTGAAAATATGAGATTTTCACATATAATATAATTATAGTATTAGACCTAAAAAGTGTAAAAATGGTGGAAGTCTTATCAAGAAAACAAAAGAAGTGGGTACATTGATCATAGACCTCTAGTCATGTTTTTATGGTACAATTTGACTATTTTCAAATTGACATATCTTTGAAATTCAGTCCAAAAAAAGTTATACATCAAAATAATTTCAAAGATGATCATTGAGTAGTTTTCTCATTTTGGTTGTTTAAGGTTTAGTTTTAAAATTTTAGATGAAAATCTCAAAGTTTTATAATAGTGTTTAGTTCTCTAAAAGAAAAAATAAAATAAATGCAAGTATATGATATAATAATATATATATGAATATGTTATTTTATAAAATGACATTCTAATTACTAGCAACATATAGAAGGTGAATTCGTAGATTAAATTATTTATGCTATAATTAACTATAAATATTCTAAAATTTAAATGTATAAAGTATATCATATACTATTTTTCTTAATTATTTGATAGAATATTACGAGTGTAACTGTTTGGTTTTTGTTTTTAGACTTCGAAATTAAGTTTGTTTTCTTTCATTCTTGTGACTATTGATTCAAATATTTCTTAATCGGAAAAGTTGAATTTTTAGTTAAATTTTAAAACCTATTTCTTTTAGTTCAAATTTGGTTCATTTTTAAAAATGTTAATGAAAAAGTTGATAAGAAAGCATTATCTTTTGGAGTGGAAGAAGTGATTATAATATTGATTTAAAAAACTAAAAACTAAAATAGTTATCAAATTAAATTTAAAATATATTAATTTAATTTAAGATATTGTTTTGGTTATTCCACTTTTTTGGATTTTATATTTAGTTATTATGCTTTAAATTGTGTAATTTTAGTCCAAATTTAACAAATATTTTTTTCGATAAAAAATATTGTTTGGTTGAAATATTGATTATGAGATTTTAAAGTTTTTTCAATTTATGTATAAATCTTAAATTTAATCTTACTACTAGTTTATTATTGTTTAAAAAAAATGTTTATTAATTTTAGTATGAATTTTGAGAATGTATCCACATATTTTATTATATATAACAAAAACACTATAAATTAACAATTTTTTTTAATGAAAATTCACTTTAAATAACGAAAAAGTATCAAGACAAAAGAGTGAAGCCAAACATGAGTTGAGCTCGACTGACGTTTGCAGTATAAGAACCGAAATTATAAAATACATGTTTGGAGTGGAGAGAGTTACTAGAACATATGATTTATTTATACAATCAATCATCCTACAAAGCACTTAATCAGTGATAGAACGTATGATTTGAGCATGCACACAAAACTAGAGACCAAAATTGGTCATCGAAGTTGGTCGCAGGAAAATTGTTGATGGATGCCAACACACCTATGATTGCTACAGTTGGTTACACAATGTTTGAGATGTCACGTGGAGTGATTGTTGGAGTCCAAAATTGATCACATAGTTGTCATCAATGGAATTGTCAAAGTTTGAAATTGATAGTTGAAGTTGACGTTATGGCAATTATGGAAGTCGAGAATAGGTTGATGGAGTTAGTCGGGGAAGTTTTGCTTTAAAGTTAGTATATTATTATACAACTTACTTCAACTTGGTGAGCCAAATACTCTATAAATTTTATCAAACTATAGAAATTAAATTTAGGATAAATTTTTTTATCAAAGTATAGAGCTAGAACTAGAACTAGAACGTACACGTAACAACAAAAAAAAAAAATTTAATTAAAGGAAGAAAGGGCAAACATGAAAAGATTGTTTAAGCAGACCACTTTGGAGAGGAACGGAAGGCATTGGAGTACGATATGTAATTGATGTTTTAAAGTTGTTGAAGTACGCTTGTCTTCATCTTGTTCGTCCAAATCCTTGAAGCAATTGATTACAACAATGGAGTTGGAAGCTGATTTTCCAGTTTAAAAAGGAAACAAAAAGGGCCACCGATTAAATAACTACATCTTCATTTCATAACTGCGACCTCCAATTCACTTCTTCTACTTACATCTGGATTCGATGTGACACTGAACTTTAAACCCTTTCTCCCACGCTCTTATCCAACCAAAAAAGAAGGTATGTAATTGTTTTAACAACAATTATATATTCTGTCCTGTTTTATCTTTCCATGAAATTCCGATTAGTTTAGTAATTGTATGGAGGGAAAAAAAAAGTTTGGTTTCGTAAAGTAGGTCATACGAGACTTTGTTAATTGCTATCAACTTTTTGATCTAATCTTTGTTGTAAACTAAACTAATTTGCAAGTGGGTTTCAAGTAGAAGAGGCGAAAAGAAGAGGAAGGATTGGATATGCAAATGGGAAAATTTTGGATTAAAGTATTTATGTGAATAATTTATTGTTAGAACTATGGGAAAGCTTGACTTAGGTGTGCTATTGCGGACACTTGGTGGAGTCGTGTGCTTAAATAATCATTTGGATAACATTGGAGCTTATGACATTAAGAGCAATTTTTCTGTTCCTTTTGGAGTTTCTCGACTTTATTACTTTAAGTATGATAAATGGGTGGAGAGGAAGAAGATTGACACGACTTTTTTAATCCAAGTTTTTCTTTTTTATTGGGTTGGTATACGGTACAACAATTATGCTTTTTCAACGTTGAAAGAACACATCCAAGTTTAGGACAAGGTTTAGTATTTCTTGTTATGACGCATGCAAGTGAATGAAACAAAAAGGGAAAAATGCAACCACAGCCAATCAATATGAATGGAATGGTAGCCAACGCAAAGCCAAATTTTTGGTATGGTTTTATGCATATACTTCACAGACAAGGTCTTTGATGAAATGCTTAAGAGAAATAGATGAAGCAGCGATTTAGGTAAATGATGCAAACAACCTAAATGGGTCCCTCCAACCCAATATTTTCAGTGCTTAATGAGTCATCAGAAGTCTAATTAAATTGGTTATCAGAACTTAAAAATTGTTACTTGAGAATTTGCCTTTTTGTATTAACTTTTACTACGTCATTGGTTCATAAGGTCAGGTGTTATTGGCTGCTTGAGTTTAATGCATTATGCTTCTGTAGTCTGGCGGTGAGAATCCTAAAGGAAAAGTTCTCGCCTGAGATTGACTTTTATCACCATTAATCTTTTGTTTAACTTTTGAATTGTTTCACCCATGACATGATTTCTTCTGTCACTTATGAGCATATATGTATATGCCATATGTGCCTGCGCGTGTTTATATCCACATTAGTTGCATATCAAGCACCATATAAAAGCACTAGAGCTGCACACTAATAGGGTCATTGTAATAATTTGTTTAAACCTTATGCTCATGTAAGCCTCCTAACAACTGTAGCTTTACTTTGCTAAATTGGCCCACTTTTCCAACTTTATCATCCTATAAAAACCCATCAGTCCTCCTGCTCGTATTCCTTGTCTTACCATCAGTAATCTGCTAGACAAACCCTCTGAAGCCACCACTATCAAAAGAATTCCAAATATGCTTCCTGGTGAAATATCTGGCATCCAGTTTTTTCCATCCGAAAACTCTTTTCAATTTCCTTCAAACATTGACATGATGCAGAATAGCTTTCAAACTCTCCATCATTTCAATGGCTTCTTAGGCAACCTCCCGATGTCTCACGTCCCCCATCCCAGCCATGAATTCCTTAAACAATCCTCAAGTTTTAGCTACAACTCAACATCTGATGATGCAGAGGAACAACAGAAGAGTATTATTGATGAAAGAAAGCAGAGGAGAATGATTTCTAATAGAGAATCAGCTCGTAGATCGCGGATGAGAAAACAGAAGCACCTTGATGAGCTTTGGTCTCAGGTACTTCGGCTTCGCACTGAGAACCATAAACTGATAGACAAGTTGAACCATGTATCTGATAACCACGAAAAGGTTCTTTTGGAGAATGCCAGGCTCAAGGAAGAAGCCTCCGACCTTCGTCAGATGCTCACTGACCTGCAAATTGGCAGCCCTTACACTCCTTGCTTGAGTATCCTCGAAGATATTCCCTGCAACACTGCACATCTCAGAGCTGAATCTTCATCATGCCAGTCCATCGCCAACTCCATAGATAACCTACTCCATTGAGGATAAATCTTTTAACTCTCTGATAAGAACTTCTAGTTCTTTTTATCTAGTTTTCTGATTAGTCATTAGTCTTTGCCTTGAGCTTGTATGAGATCAGTACTAGAATAAGATTGTTTCAATTTTCAACCATAGGTTCAATCCGAAGTCTACTCAGTATCTGTTAAAATTGCATTCATGAAACAAAGTACTCTCTGCCCGCCGCATATACATAATGAAGCTGGATGAGCCAAAGTACCTGAAAATGATATAATCATTTTAGATCATGGATGCCTGAATCATAACTTCATAATTTTCCTTTTAAAACCCCACCAGCTTACATCATTAAAGTTCCACCAGAGGGAGAAATGGATAAGAAACAGGAAACAATATAACAGAGGAAGTAAGATTTATGTCCAGTGAGCAAAGTCTATGGTGGAAAAACAGCCAAAATTCTGCACAAAATAAGAGGGGCACAATAGGACAAGTCATGGTGGAGGGCGCTGCTGTTAGTGGCTCATCATTGAAATGAATACCATAAGAGGCCAAACTTTTGAAAATGGTATCCACTAATACAAAAACACCCTATTACCTTGCTTTTTTAAAAAAAAAGAAATTTTGGAAGCTGATTTAAACAATCAAGCTTAACAGTTTATATCTTAATTATACTGTTCAATCACGCAAAAACCTCAAAAGAAAGGATTTGACTCTCTTTTTTCCTCTCCCTTTCTCCATCGCTAGATGTGGTATTAGAATTTGTTGCGTAACCTTGGTGTTAAAATTGAAACATTTCAGGCGGCACTGTTAATCAACCATAAGGAATTGTCTTGATCAGAGGTGACGTTTCAGGTGGTGGCTGAACAGTAAACAACTTTTTTTTTTTTCATTTTCCTTTTTTACATTGACAATTGCTGTTGCATGATCACATCACATTGCTCTCACCCTTTATTTTATTTCTCAACTACAATGTTCTGTTGCCGCCGTAGTACGATTAAACCCTCTCTACTTTACTGTCATTTGCTGTCAAATTTTCTTTCCCTTTTGTCTGATTTGGCATCTTTCAGAATCAAATTTGGCTCCAAATACCGAGAACAACTTGATGGATTTGGATAGGGAAATCCTATCACAATCTCCTTATTCATCCCCTCTCTACAGCTTTCTTAAACGAAGGTTTCTTCATTACTGCTGCTATGTGGAGGGTAAAACAGTAGCCAGTTTTCTGCCAGAAGATTGAAATCGGATCATATCCTAGAGCAAAATAGATCTGATTTTAATGGATAAGGATTAAGGATCCGACATGATGATCATATTTGTTGACATACTTATATGATATACAGCCCAATGGCCGCGAAATGAAACACATGTTCTCAAAAATTGCTTTTGTGTAAACTGGAGTGCTTTTATTTTTTCCAAATTACCGTTATTGATGCTGTATTTGAATTTGTATTGTTGAATCTTTGTATTTTCTTTTGTATTCCTTGTCCATTGTCGATGATAGCTTGACCTTGTATTTGGTCTTGCTTAGACTGCTATGGGCATGCTGAACTTGTTGAGACGCACGGTTCTTCAATTGATCCTCTAACTCTTTCTACTATTGTATCTTTGTTTGTAATTTGATTCTTATCCTCGTTTCATTAACTCAATCAAGAAGTTTGTTTCCATTTAAAATATAAATAACAAATAATAATTACTATCTGTAATATATTGGGAATGGAATTATTCGAATGTGCAGAGATATTTTTAAAAAATTATAAATATAGTGAAACCTATAAATGATAAATTTTTATTAATAATATAATCTTATCATTAATAAACTCTTACAACGTGGATGTGATCGTAGTTGATGTTAGGAGTTGAATAAATTCTTTTGGACTGTGCTCTATCTCTAAATATGATGGTTATATTTACAATTTTACCATTTAAATTTACATTTCTTGTCGGAGACAGTTCTGTTCATTAGTCTCATAGCTCACAAATATTAGTATTTTTTTGAAATATCACAAATATGCATATCACGTTATCATATTTATTTTTATTTGGTTTCATATATATATTTTTCTGGTAATAATAGGAGGGTTTATGTTAGGATACTAACAATAATTTAGACCGAAAGGACTGTATAAATGGCTTAAACAGAGGCGGTACTCTGGTTTACTTTATTTATATATAAAGCCAAATGATCCAGATTCACAAGATGAAAAGAAATAACAAGAAACAACAAGGAAAAATGCAGAAAAGATCATACCAGCCTCTTGGTTTTAAGAGACCCTGGTGGCTGCTGTAGCCCTACCTCCTAAAAGATAAAAATACCCTAGCTACTCCAACCTAATAATCCTATTTATAGACTCACATATTCCTCAGCCCAGTGGGCCCTACCACTCAGAACGTCCTTCCAATCATTTCTCCATAATAATTCCCTGTGCAGTTACTTTTCTACCCTTCCTCCTATAAGTATGGATAATTGGGGGTCTTACAGTTTATTGAATATTGAAGTTGGTATTATGTCATAGTACTAGTTGAGTTATGCTTACTTGAGTCACCAATATTATTTCTTAACCACTCACTGTACATATTAAAGAAAATATTCAATTTTATACAATTTTAGCTCATTTATTTTCAAAATTTTAGTTCAAGTATTGTTGTTGTTGATAAACTTTAAATTTAATTCATTACTTCTCATATAGATTTATATGCGAGTTTCATTGCTCGTTATTGCCTCTTCTCTAAAATATGGTACAGGTTCACTAGTTCTACACCTTCTAACACTCTCTCGTAATAGTCAACTGATTTTCAAATCAGATGTGATTGTATTTTCAAAGCGTATAGGAAACATTGTTAATAAATAATTAAATATTTATTTTATCAAAATCAACATTCATCTAATAATAATAATAAGCATTAAGCACTAAATTTTATAATTAATTGAAAGTACAAACATTATAATAACTAAACAAACTGTAATTAAGTCATCAAGATAAAGGGAAAAGAAAAAGAAGTCAGTTTTCCGTTAATTGACGGACCCATAATCGCGCCAAAACAAGCCGTACAGATATTTCCCGCTTGGCTAATAGCTAATGGCTACTCCCATTCGCCGGCATATCTTCCTCTTATCTTCATCCTTCACTGCGAGTACCAGAACTATGGCGTCTTCTCCCACTCCCATTTCTCCACTATCTTTTACCAATCCAATATCAACATCAAGAACGAAACCAAAATCATTACCATTTCCAAACAAACCGCCGTCTTCATTGCCTCCTGCGTTGAACTCCACCCCCAAACCTCCGCCCAAGGACCTTTACTTCAACCACGATGGCTCTACTTTTAAAAAACTTCAGGTTACGTACTCGGACTAAGCACTTGTTGTTTCTTTGCCCCAAGGGTTTTGCTTTTGTTCGATGATTGAACAGGTTGATTTTGGTGAACAGGTCGGAGTTAATTTGGTAGCGGAGCTGGTGGGTATTACCTTGGGACCGAAGGGGAGGAATGTGGTGCTTCAGAATAAATATGGACCGCCCAAGATCGTCAACGATGGTGAAACCGTCCTGAAAGAGGTATTCTATTTTTTTCCCCCCTCTTTTTTATGAATCTTTTGGTTAATGTCTTTCTCTTATGCGGTGAAGAATCACAATGAGATTTTTTTTCTTGATATCTATGACTGTATGGGCCATTGGCCAGCTTGGGGATTTCTTTTAAACAGTTCAGTAAAGGTGTATAGTACCTTGACAACTTAATGTAAACTGAAATTGTTTTTGATGATAAGTTTATGTATAATATAACTTTGGGATCAGTGATAAAAGGGAAAGAAATTCGTTTGAAAATCCCCTTGCAAAATTCAGCATGTCTAGGCTTATGAATGATGACACAAGTACTTATTCAAGGTCATCTGTAAATTCTCTTGTGTATCCTCTAAACTAAGATTATTCTTTTGGAATTTGATTATGATCTGGTTGGAAAGCTAGATTGAGCTGGAAGACCCTTTAGAGAACGTTGGGGTGAAATTGGTGAGACAAGCTGGTGCTAAGACGAATGACCTTGCTGGTGATGGTTCCACTACATCTGTCGTTCTTGCCCAAGGATTGATTGCTGAGGGTATGAAGGTAGTCAATGGAATTCCATGCATGAATATCAGTCGTCTAAAACAACTAGTACTGCTATTTGGACAATGGAATACCGTACCCGATTTTAACATTTAACGAAGTTTTCAATAACTTGTAATTCATTATTAAAAAGACGAATGAACGTACCATGTAAAAAACAAAACAAATTTTGTATATTATAAATAATTAAATTTTAAATTTCATATTGATTATTATTTTTTCTATATTTAATTTATTGGTACACGATTTATGATTTAAATATCTAAAATATTCAAGTTACACATACACACCCCCACAATGTAAATTTTCTATAGTGATGCTGTTATTGGACTCAGTCTAATGACTTGGGCAAATAGCCTAATAACTGGGCTGATTAATGGCCAAACTAGTTAATCTTTGACTCTTGGTTTGGATTAACTTTGAGATTTCCTAGGACTATTGGTGTTTAGATATTGGGTTGTTTGATGAAACTAGCTTTCAGTCTCTATCATATGCAGCGATGAGGTTTTCTGTACTATGAAAGAACAATAAATTATTTTAACTATTTTTCTCACCACAATTAATAGTCTGGCCAGTTTTTAAGCACTAATAATAAAATGCACTTTGTAGGTTATTGCATCTGGCATGAATCCTGTTCAAATTGCACGTGGGATTGAGAAGACTGCAAAAGCACTAGTTTCTGAGCTGAAATTGATGTCAAGAGAGGTAAGTAAGGTTATGCTTCTTTCAGTGTGGAAGGTTCAAAACCTTGAGACGTGCTTCACTGTGAATGAAAAGACAAAGTATCAATTTTAGCCGCAAGCGGTAGTCTACTTACAGTTTGTCATTGATCTATTCAACTGCTACATATTTCAAACTTGTAGGTTGAAGACCACGAGATAGCACACGTGGCCGCAGTTAGCGCAGGGAATGATTATGCTGTGGGAAGTTTGGTTTCAGATGCCTTTCGTCAAGTTGGATGGAAGGGAGTCGTCCAAATTGAAAAAGGGAAGAGTGTGGATAATAGTTTACAAATTGTTGAAGGGATGCAATTTGATCGTGGATATTTATCCCCATACTTCGTGACTGATAGAAGGAAGATGGTAGTAGAATTCCATGAGTGCAAGGTAGCAACCGGACTTTAAATAATATGTTTTTCTTTTATATAAAAACGTAATCTTTAGAAATGGGGATTTTTGGTTGCAGTTACTGTTGGTCGACAAAAAAATTTCAGATCCAAAGGAGATGTTTAAAATATTGGACAATGCAGTGAAAGAGAAATACCCAATTGTGATATTGGCAGAGGGCATTGAGCCGGAAGCTCTGGCTCCAGTAATTAGGAATAAACTTAGAGGTGTGCTGAAGGCAGCCGCTATCAAGGCTCCTGCCTTTGGCGAGCGCAAGAGTCACTATTTAGATGACATAGCCACTTTAACTGGAGGTAGCAGATTATTAGAAGAGAGTTTTGAGTCCTTGTGCTTTCCCCATTTTTCTTAACTCTAAAACCATCTGCAAGTCAAAAAAGAAAGAAATCCAAACCCCCCCAAAAAAAGATGAAAAATAAGGAAAAGGGCACTGTTTAAATGCAACTAATTTATAGATACATGGAGTGGTGCAATACTACATTCAATGAGATTTCAACATAAACGTATATCAGAGATAAAGGGAATCAGTCAAAGACATTTCATGATGATAATAGGATGAAATACCATGGATTTTCAAGGATGATGCATTTAATTAAGTATAACATCATTGTCATCATTTAACTGAATACTATCATCTTTCATTAAAAAAAAAAAAACTATCATCTTGATGCAATGGAGCAAAGCTTATCTTTGAGCTTATTTACATGATGTTAATAAAAAGAAAATGCATTTTACCTGTAGTTTTCTGTTTGTTCTTGGAAGATTTTGATCTTAAATTTGATCCGAAGTGCAACTCTTTGATATGTTTGCAGCTACCGTGGTCAGAGAAGATAATGGATTGACGTTAGAAAAGACAGGCAAGGAGGTATTGGGCTCCGCTTGTAAGGTTGTTATATCAAAAGATTCCACACTGATAGTTACAGATGGGAATACTCGGGAAGCTGTTCAGAAAAGGGTCTTACAAATTCAAAAGCTTATGGAGGTGCTGGAATCATCCCTTATCTAATGCTGAGATATCCTACATTTCGAGGTTTTCTGCATTGCAGGATCCATTTCTGAGTAATATAAAAGAACATAAATTTCCGTGATGAAGTATATTGCTTTGACGTTTAGTTGAATACACCAAGTGACATACTATTATCTATTCTGCAGAACACTGAGGAAAAATTTCCGAAGAAGATATTGAATGAGAGAATTGCAAGATTATCTGGGCGAATTGCAATAATTCAGGTCAAATGATTTACAATTATCATCATCCGGAATTAGCAATTTACACCAGACTCATTCACTTTGTCCATATTCTAAATTGTAGGTAGGAGCACAAACTGAAGTTGAGTTGAAGGATAGACAGTTAAGGATCGAGGATGCTTTGAATGCATCAAAGGTGTACAGTTGGTCTGTTGTCCTTGAGAACATGAGTTCCAAATATCAGTTATAATCTTATGTTTGTACTTTGTTGTAGGCTGCTATTGAAGAAGGTGTTGTTGTTGGTGGAGGTTGTTGTCTTTTAAGGCTGTCTACAAAGGTGGATGCTATAAAAAATGTCCTGGAAAATGACGAGCAGATGGTATTACCCCTCTCGGTTTACCCCAAAATTTTCTGTTATAATTTTCTAATATTAAATATCAAGTTTGCTAGATTATGATGATTACAGGGAAATTTAGTTTTACTTAGCATATCAACTAGAATATCACGTTAATACGTATGATGGATTCTCTAATTTGTTTATATTAATTTCACTGGTCAACTGCAGGTTGGAGCCGAAATTTTCAAAAGGGCTTTGAGTTATCCTACAAAACTAATAGCGAGAAATGCCGGTGTCAATGGAAGTGTTGTTATAGATAAGGTCGCTGTGCACAAAGGAATTTGCTTCTAATTTACGGTGTACAGTTTTTCTCTCTGTCGAGGCTAATCAATCATGGTAAAATTAACTTTCTATCTCACAGATTCTAAGTAACAATGATCTGGATTATGGATATAATGCCGCCACAGACCGTTACGAGGATCTAATGAAAGCTGGTATCATGGATCCATCAAAGGTTTATTAACTTTGTTCAGAGCTCTTTGACAGTCTGTGCTTTACCATTCCAAATAGTTTTTAAGGATTTCCGAATTACAGAAAAGCATCCATCTTTTGGTGAAACCTGAAATTTTTAGCAGCTAAAGGAACTTGGAAAAATGTGGATTGATAGAGGTTGATTGAAAATATATTCCATCAGCCAACAATTCTTGTCCTAACTCTTTAGTTCTCTACTGAAATCTGGGACAGGTTGTTAGATGTTGCCTGGAGCATGCAGCTTCTGTTTCCAAAACTTTCCTGACATCCGATGCTGTTGTAGTTGATATGAAGGAATCACAGCTCATCCCAAGAAGAACACCGATGCCAATCTCAGGTAAATGGGTTAAACAATATACATGCCTTTATTCTCTGATATCAATTCGTTTTGATTAACAAGCCTGCCTTTTGATGTTATAGGAGGCGTCGGACAATTGGGTCTCTAGCTGGACGGACAAGATCAAAGTATGTCGGAGTATTCTCAAGCCGAAGGAATTCTAGGGGAGTACTGTTTTTAGACAGCTGCCCGGTATTTTAGTCACCAGACAAATGGTTGCAGACTCTGGAGCCACCATTAAAAGGGCATGTAGCCCAAATTGTAGCAATAAACTTGCTGATAGAAGACAAGTTGAGCAACAAAGTCAAAGACAAGGAGGGTGATAATTTATAGAGAGAATGCCCTCCCTCTCTTCATAGACGAGCATTTGATTACAGTAGAACATCCACAAGTCAATAAAAAATTTGTCCGACTAATGTTGTAATCTTACATCCAGAATGACGAATCTATCAATTTTAAGTACTAATTTAATTCTTTTTTCTAAGATAAAATTCATTAATCAAGCAACCAAACTAGGACAAACAATCTCCTCATAAAAAACAGAGCAGACAACAGTGGGAATATCATTTCCTCAAAAACAAACCAAACCCTCTTCCACAAAATAGGAAGAAGAGAGCGAGTCCAATAACAGTTTCAAAACGGAGACACCACCAACTTGGCTAGTGAGTGCGCGGAAAAAACGACAAATTTATCAAGTTTAAATGCTACTTTTGTTCTTGAATTTTCTTAATTAGTTTATAAGTTTTTTTTCCTATCTTTGTTGTCATGTATATCTATTCGTATCAAAATAAATTAATTTAATAGTAAATAAGCTAAAGTAAACCAAAATGAAAAGCAGAAGCTAAATTAGGATTGGAACCATTTATAAATACAGCTCGCCATAAAACATTCTTGTTGGCAGAAAGAGTAATAAAATGAAATTCATTGCTTGGTGATTTCCTTTTACATTTTTGGCCAAAAGAAAAATGATGATCATTGGCCAAAAATCCACTTTTATCTATTTCATGTCTTAAGAGAACTGCTTTTTAACGTGCAATCATATATTATCCTCGAAGATTGATAATTTCTCTTATCGTCCTCTCTCCCAAACATTTTCGTTATCTTCTTCTCTCTCAGAATCTCTCTCTTTGAAGGTTTTTGCATCAGCCACACACAATGCAAGCAGACACTCTAACAGCACATAAGCTTGCTGTTCTTCATCCAGTGAGACCTTTCATTAGAAGTTCTTTCCCGCGCTCAAAACTCATCTCTACTTTCGCTTTCATTCCCAAAGCTTCCCGCCAACCAGGCTCCTTCCACTTGCCTCAGAATTCCTCCTTCAAGGTCCATATTTTCGATCACTGTTTGTAAAGTTTAATTTTTGTTTACTTTCTAATTTTTCTGAGCTTATTGGGTGTTCAGGGTGTGCGGTATGACAGTCCAGTAATGGGTGCAATGGAGTTATCTGATCTTGAAGATGTGGATTTGTTGGTGGAGATGTGCATTACGCATACATTGCCACCGGCTCTAACGCTTAAGCAGGGTCTGGAGAGTATAACTGAGGCTATTGAAAAGTTTAAATTAGAATCTCCACGTTCTTCCCAGGGAGTTTTCAGGTTTCAGGTGAGATTTTGTTTATATTTCGATCATTTCTCTCGTGTATTTGTATTTGTATTTGGAGTAGAACGAGCCTGAAAATGCAGCCAACATTTTAAAGGGCTGTCAGTAGTTTCTTTGTTTGGTTTGTACGCTGTGAAACGGTAAAATAATGATGAATTTGTAGGTGGCTGTTCCCCCGAGTGCAAAAGCTCTTTTGTGGTTCTGTTGTCAACCAGAGTCGTCTGAAGTTTATCCTATATTTTTCGTTTCCAATGAGAAGGACCCGACGATTAAGTCATTGTACTTGAATGATACCCGCGGTGTTTTTGGAATTGGTACTGCAATTTACTTTGCAAGCTTGTCTTCTACTTCATCAAAACAAAGTACATTGAAAAGGTTCCTTTCATTCCTTACCTCCAGTTTACTGGTTTATTTACTAGAATCAGCATTACTTTAAAAGGAAAGCGTATGAGAATGCTGTATATTTTTTCTATTAAGGTGGTAGTAGTGAAAAAGTGCCTGAAAAGTTGAAAAAGTGGCATGATCTTTTTTTAACTGCTATATATATATTTTTCAAGTTATCCGATAAGTTGGGTTGAAATTTGCACTTTTGCGGATCAGCTCTGGTCCAACTTCGAAGTTTTGTGGAGAGTAGATCAACAATTTAGCTTTTGTTTGGTAAAATGCCTTTTTGACAAATTAATGTATTTTTCTATATTCAATCAATCAAGACATTAGAAACTCTTTGAAAGGTTGTATGTTTAAATCCTTGTTGTTTCGAATGAAAAAATTAATGTATTTGTTCACCCCTTTTTCTTGAATTGTATTTTTAATCTCTGGTTTTAAGTTTTTAGAAGCACTGGCATTTACTGCATGTCTTAATTACTTGTAATTGAATACAATGCCTGTTGTTATGGTTTCTTTATGGGTGTGCAAAATGTTGTTTTATCTGATTTACTATTCAATGTCACTGAAAGCTCGGCCTACTCAAGCGTGTTCTATTACTTTTTACGAAGGTATGTCATGAATGATTCAGCTCCCATTATGGCTTATGGTTTTGTCAATGCTAATAACGGGGAGACATCTTCACTAAAGAACGAGGCTGGTCATTCATACTATTGCGTTCCCCAAGTAAATTTCTATCCGGATTTATTTAATGCCAGAATAATGCCATTGATATGGTCTTCCTGGTACATCGGTTTTAACTCTCTGGAGGCATATGTGCTTATAATATCCTTAAATAATTATGGTCTTCATAGATTGAGTTGAGTGAGTACGAGGGCATTTCTGTTCTCTCTGCAACACTTGCATGGAGTGAATCTTTCCCTTGTACATTTGAGGAAGCTCTCCATTCTTTGGGCTCATCTATCTACCAGGTATCTTGGGCCGCTTCTTTATGTTCATGCCATTTTCCCCAATTTCTTTCTAGTCAAATATCGTTAGATCATTTACAAGATCCTGATAACCATGATCTATTTTGTCTTGGATGTGGATCCTAAAATAGTAATCAAGATAATTGAGAACATGAAGTGATTTAGCTTTTATGGACCTGTTGACCAACATAATTATATTGTTGATGTGCTAGCTTGATAATACTAATTGATTGTTTTGTGGCATTTTTGCAGATCAGTACTAATTTTCCATCTAGTGAAAACTGCCAGTACAAATATTTAAGATCTGCATTAACTGCTTCAAAACTTGTGGACAGAACAAATCAGATGGTATGGATTTTAATTATTTGCTGATACTAACTTGATAGAACGTCTAGTTTGAATTATTGATTTTACTAGCTTTTAGTTGATTAACCAGGTTTTATGCATTAGGTAACAACTTTTTTCAGTTACTTGAAATATAGCTTGTTGCATTCATTAAGATATGATATGGATATTGCCAATGCAAGATTTGCATCATCTTCCTGCTTTTTCACTTGTTTTCCTTGTATCTTCTTTGACTGTGAGGGAGATGGAAATACATATGTTGGGCGGGTTGAGGGGGTGGAAATGACTGTAAGTTGATGGTTTCATCTGGATATCATTTTCCTTTAAATGCATGGGTCCAACTACCTTGAGATCTGGGTTTGCATGTGGATTTCAAAGTTACATGGATAACAACGATATTTACTCTGCTATTGTTATGTTTCTTTCATGTTACAAGTAGCCTGACTATTCAGGTTTTGATTGAACTTATTGACGGTTTTTTTTTACCCTCAAAATCACTTAGACAAAACAATATTTTTCCTAGAAAGCATAGAAATTATTCGGAGTTGTATGTTTCGGTTCCCATCATTCTCATTTAAGAGTACAACTATTGTAGGCATACATGAAAGTGCTTTCTGTAGCTGGTGAAGGTGTCAGGACAGGCATCATGGAAATGGTATCTTCTCTTTCTGGTAATCTTTCATCCTTCAATCATTGGATTCTTGATTTACTTTGGCAGAGTTCCTGCTATAGTTTTCAAACCTGATATTATTTTTAGTTATGGACCTTACTATCAGTTTTATAGCTTTTTGTTGTTGTCTGCTGATCCATCTGGATTACAAAAGCAAAACTAAAAGCATATTAGTAACTGGATTGTGCATATTTGAAAACTATTATGTCTTTTATTTTTCTAATTGTAAAGTGGATCTAATAGCTTTCCGATATCCACTTTTATAAATCAATAGTATGGATAAGTTCAGTTCACATTTCCTTGTTCATCAAGCTTTGCAGTTAAGAATAACAATAATAAAATAATGAGCCTTTAATGAAGATTTCTACTATAGCCCTCTGGAAATGAGAACAAATGGAACATGCTACAGTAAAACAAACATTGTTCATGCCAGTTCAACATGTCAGATGTGTCTATGGTTCAACTTAATAACCATCGCAATTATTGCAGGAGTCTTCACTCTTCCATCAGTTCTGCATTAGGCTTTCACCAAGTGTTGCCGTTGCATGTAATATGGTGAGGTTCCAAGCTTCTGAAAGTGCAGAACGGTTTTAAATTATGATTAAATACGTGTAACTGTCCGTCCTGCTTAGATTGTCCTGAAGTGATTCACTATTAAGTGATCTGCAACTTCTCTTTGTCTTTCCAGTTATGTTTTTTATGCTTGTAAACTGTACTCGTGCCTGCTACTTGCTTTTAAAGTTTAGTTATTTAGTTTCATTGAAAAATTACATGTAGATCAGTTATTTGCTATTCCTCCTGGCATTTTTCCTACGCAACTTTTGACTTGGGTGGTGTTTCACTGTGGTTTTCAACAAAATGTGTTAGTTTTGTATATTATCTGAGCCAATGATGTTGGTGCCCCCCATGGGATGAGACTAGCAAGCCAACCTGCTTTTTGAATCAAGATTGCACATATCCTATTGGTTCATTGTTACGAAGTTGTTTATTGTTGTTATTATATTTTTCATAAAAAACAGAAAGGTATGTATCAATCACAAAATGAACACCCTAGAGGCAGAGAGACGAGGACCCCTCTCCCAAAAGAACTAACACATCATAGCCGCCCAGTTATGGATGATTTGAGCAAGACTGATCCTTGTGTCTAAGAGTCCATAAAAAGAACTAATTTTTAAAATATCGTTATAACGTTGTTTATTCTCCATCTAATAATAACCCTTTCAATCATCAGTTGGATCATATCAACGAAACTGGCCACTCAGAGCAAGAGCATGCCAACATTAATGCTCTCTGGGCATCACTCATAGTTGAAGAATGTTCTCGTCTTGGTTTGACGGTATGTATACTATTCATTAATATTCTCCATCAACATAGATGCAGACAGATCTGACTGTTATTCACTCTAGTATTTTTGCATAGCTCCTGGATCAAGGTCATCGCCTCTTGCCATCGCTGCTGCAAGTCATCCCCTGATAACATGTACTGCATGCTTTGATGAACGCTCTCTTGCTTTTCATGCAATTGGGTATGCCAAGGGATCTCATAGCCCAGCAGTAGTAATCACATCATCTGGCACTGCTGTTTCAAATCTTCTTCCTGCTGTGAGTCATATTGAGCATATCATGAAATAATATTCACTATTTTCTGAATATTAATTAAAAAGTCTCTAACCTATGTACTGAAGTCACCTACGTCTTCCCAATGCTTTGGAGGCTTGGACTCCTGTCGAGGACAGGAAATTTCTTCTGAGCTTGACAAATTCAAGCCCATGTTTGCATTGCCTAATACTTTTGTGTATAGTTAAGAATCGAATTTGGCTTCTCTCTCTCTTCTTAAATGAAAAACATTCCTTCTCTTTCTAATCAGACATAAGTAAATTGAAGAAGAAAAGGCTAGCATTAAAACATTGTCTCCAAAGCTCATAAGTTGTCAAATATGTATCCTGGCACTAACTATTTGGTCTAACTTTCTTAGTGGATTTTGATTCAAGGATACTTTCTTTGCCTAATTGAAGCTTTTCTATCTTCGTTTTCAGATGGTTGCAAAATGGAATCTCTAATTCCAGTTTTAGTGCAGAGCAGACTAGTTTAGATTTTAAATGTATTTTTCAATTAGTAAAGATTTATCAAGTAGTACATTCAGAACTCTCATATCTGGAGATTGGAAAATGACTTACAGATATGTGAACAATTACTAATTAGAAAGTTAGATGTATAATTGCTCGATAACCAATAAACTTGGTGGTTCACTTAACTAAATTTACATTTCTGGTTATCACGAACAAAACTAAAATGTAGCTGTTTTGATGATTAGGCTCTTTAACCAGAAGTTATCTATTTGAGCAGCCTACACGAGAGGAAATTCCATAATTTTGTCTCAACTTGTAATTGGTAATTTTGTAGGTTGTTGAAGCTAGTCAAGACTTTCTTCCTCTTTTATTGCTCACAGCTGACCGTCCCTCGGAGCTACAGAATGCAGGAGCAAATCAAGCTATTAATCAGGTAGTGAAATTAAATTGCTGATATTCCTATTGTATTTCTACCTTTTATTGTTTACCCTTTACTGATACAAGTTTTTTGCTTAAAATAATTTAGTGTGATCTTGTATTAATGTTGGCATTGTGGTCAAATGGTATTGCTGTTAAAAATATGTCTTTTGTCAGTATCACTTATGTGGTGGCGACAAAAGACAATATTATATCTGCGACAACCAAGTATATGAGAAAGCTACATAATTATGATGCAACTAAAATGCTAGATTCCTTCAACATTCATTTGGCTTCTAACCTGTACTGATCTTAGTGTCTAGTTAATGATTTTAGAGTTAAAACACATCAATTATTCTTTTTCTTTTTATAAGTTGAGGCAATAGCATGCTCTACCACATTCCAGGATATTGAGAAGACTACCTTTCGAGTGTTGTTTGTTTGGTTCAAGTTTTATTTTTCTTGTCTGGTGGATGCCAGACATCCAATATATAACTTACAACCTTTTTCATGGTTTATCTGATTCAAGTATTTGAAGTTGTCCATAGGTAAACCATTTTGGTTCATTTGTGAGGTTCTTCTTCAGTCTTCCGGCCCCAACTGATCAACTTCCCGCCAGAATGGTACTTACCACTCTTGATTCTGCTGTACATTGGGCAACTTCTTCACCCTGTGGCCCCGTTCACATAAACTGTCCATT
This sequence comes from Cucumis sativus, assembly GCF_000004075.3. NCBI lineage: Eukaryota > Viridiplantae > Streptophyta > Magnoliopsida > Cucurbitales > Cucurbitaceae > Cucumis > Cucumis sativus. The sequence goes on along the minus strand of NC_026659.2, from coordinate 26,873,360 downwards.
TAGAGAGCCACTGGAAAATAGTCCAAGCCCATGGAATTTGAGTTGCTTAAATGGATTACACATTTGGTCATCAAGCACTGAAGTTTTTACCAAATATATTCGACTTGAAGCATCTCCAACATCTACTGATACTTTTGGTCATATGGCAGAGGTTTTGAAAGTAATCCATGGAGCCAGAAACGGAGTTCTACTTCTTGGATCAATTCAATCAGAGGATGAGATATGGGCTGCTTTTCTATTGGCCAAACATATTTCTTGGCCTATAGTGGCTGATGTATTGTCTGGTTTACGATTAAGGAAGAGTTTGTCTCCCTTCCTAGAAATGAAAAATAACTTTTTCTTTATTGATCACCTTGATCATGCTTTGCTTTCAGATTCGGTGAGAAAATGGCTAAAATTTGACGTGATTATTCAGGTAATACTTTCACCTATTTTTCTCTTCTTATACTTTCTTCTCACTCTCCCTAAATTGAAGGCTTACGTAATCCTCACCGGTATACATCTTTATCTTCCTTCTAGAATAAAATTTAGGACCCTTAATTATTAAGATTAGGAAACCACTTTGGAGGCTTTTAATGTGGGTTTGAAATGAGTCTTTCATGATAAGAAAAGGCTTTGAGAGGAGGTTTGGACTTTGGTTTGGTTCAATGCGTCCCTCTGGGTGTCTGTCACTAAGGACTTCAGTAATTACCCATGATCTCTCGTTCTTTTGTATTGGAGCCCCCTTTTTTGAATTATCTTATGTTTTCTTCTGCTTTTTGTTGTTCTTTTGGCTCCTTTTTGGTTTGAACTTTCCTTTGATGCCCTTGTCTTTCATTTGTTCTTAGTTAAAGTTTTTCTTCTCATTAAACAAATATGGTTTTGAATGAACTCTGAGTGAAAATAAAGGAGAAAGGATAATATCATGACATATTACATAGGGCTTGGTTGTACATAATGAATATGAGATATCTTATTTTGAACAGCTTGACATAATGATGGCATACACTAAGTGCATTTTTAATGGTGAAAATAATGATTGTAAGGTATTTTTTTTTATCGTTATCCACACTTCTGTATGGTAGGTTATGATAAATGAGAAAAGTCAACCTTAAATTCATCTAACATAGAATTGTAAAATTGTAGTATGATATAGTATGATATAACTATCTCGGATTATATTTCCATGAAAAGTTGAGCTAAATGGTGAACTGGAGCCATTTTGGGGATTAGTTTTAAGGTTCTGAAATGAAGACAGCTACTAAGTGGCACCTGCTTCCTTCAATTTACCACTAGGTCATATTCAATGAAGAAAAAAACTTCCAAGAATCACCTTGATATGTTTTGTCAGTTTATTAATTAGCTCAACGTTTCAAAATGTTTACAGATCGGAAGCAGGGTAACAAGCAAACGTGTTTCAAAGTTGCTTGAGGATTGCAGTCCCTGTTCATACATCATGGTTGATAAGCATCCAGATCGTCATGATCCATCACATATTGTAACCCATAGAATTCAAAGCACCGTCTTAGAGTTTGTTGGTTGTTTACTTAAAGCTAGTTTTCCTCTCAATAAGAGCAAGTTGACTGCTACTTTACGAGCATTGAATATGATGGTAATTTAACTGATCTCCAGCAGTAGATTTTCATTTGTTTTTGTTCAATTGTATCTAGGGGAACTCGCATAACTGAGAATAATGTGTAACAATATAGAATGCTGGTATACTGATGTTAAACTGAAAACCACAATCCGTAGTTTGTTTACTTTCTTTTAGAGCAAACAAGGACCTACACCTCAAATAGTCCATTCTCCTCAAACTAGATGAACTTCAGTTTGTTATTCCTCTCCTACAAGGCAATATTTTCTTTTGTGTTATATGATGGTGAAGACAATGTTTGTATTCTTCTGAGTAATAATTAGACGTTGATTTTTGTCTTGTCAAAGAAAGCGGTGATGCTTGAGGATTTCATGGTTGCACTTCCCATTTTTTTCTCATTTTCAGAATGACTTCACCTATTTTACAGGTTGAGTGGGAAATTCAATTTCAAATTTCTGCTCATTACTCTCTATCTGAGCCAGAAGTTGCTCAGGTAATCTCAGAAGCACTTTCATTTGATTCTGTTCTGTTCCTGGGGAACAGCATGCCAATCCGCGATGTGGATATGTATGCATATGGTTGGTCAAAATGCAACGACAGTGGAGCTGCTATACCATTAAACTTACAAATGCCATTTTACTGGACATGGACTTCTGGAAATAGGGGAGCCAGTGGTATTGACGGACTTCTTAGCTCAGCAGTTGGTTTTTCTGTGGGATGCAACAAACGAGTATGTCACTAGAATTTGTTTGTACAATTTTATTTTTGAACAGATCACTTACAGGGTTTATGGGTTATATAAAGGACTATGCTGGTTCATTATATATGCCCTGGTAATGCAGTTTCAAAATTCTCTTCCGATATATCATGTTTCAAATAAGGTAATGGCCAGGCCATGTACAAAATCTACATAGATATTGCATTATTGTACCTGAAAATCTTTTGTTCTGTTAATATCAACCAAATCATGGGACATACTTAGGAAACGTATTGACATAATAATTATATACTTTGATTTTGCTTATGTTTCTATTCCATGAATCTTGTGGGTATTTTTAGATGAGAATATATATGGTTATTTCTTCATCTTTCTTTTCTCCTCAATCCTTTCATGTTCCAATCAATATTCAGGTGCTTTGTGTACTTGGAGATGTTTCTTTCCTTCATGATACAAATGGCTTAGCAATTCTGAACAAGAGGTATGAAAATGAAAGGAAAAAAAATATAGCTTAGTCTTGTGTTATGTTTGGTATTGATTTATCCTAGAAGCACGATGCATTCTAGAAATAGATCAACTTCTCTGATAGAATATAGATTGATGAGCGAGAAAGATAACAAAACTTTCCACAGTTCCAACGATATCCATGAAAAGGGACAAAATAAACGACAATGTAGAAACATAAAAACCAAGCACAATCGAGAGATCGTGAGAACCTCTCCAAGTTCAGCTACTTGCCCCAAAATTAAGCCTCCAAAACCTACATAAACCCCTCGTGTCCCCAACTAGGCTCGCACTTCTCATGTAACCAAATTCCACATTCCACTAATGATTTTTCAGTTGTGAAGTCTTTTTGCTACCCTTCCTTACATACGTGTGTATAACTGGGGGTCTCGCATGTTACCTAAACCGTGCTTCTATTTTCAGAAATTAACATCCTTTAAAATAGCTTTAGGTTTTTCTATCTTTTCCTTTTCTCCTTTTGTTTTTTGTTTTTGTGTTATTTTATCGTTTATCTTAGTTATCTTTTCACTTTTAGTTATAGAATCTGTTTTTTCTTTCCTTTTCACTTTTAGTTACAGAATCTGTTTTTTCTTTCCTTAATAGAAGGGCATGCCACTTTTCCTGAAGTATGGACTCTTTAGCCGCTTATATGATTTTGAGCAATACTTGAGTAGATATGTGATGCACCCATCTTTATCTATCTCAATCCCACCACACACAAAAGATAAATTACTATTAAATCACCGATTCACCCAAAAGCTTAAGTTGGTGGTTGAAGGCAAATTTAATTATATATCACCAACACTCCCCCTCACACTTGTGGGCTTGAAATATTTGAAAGGCTCAATAAGTGGAAATTGATTGTAATTGGGGAGGAAACGGCAATGCAGGGGCTTGAACACTGATACCATCACCGATTCACCCAAAAGCTTAAGCTGGTGATTGAAGATAAATTTAATTATGTATCATCAACAATTACTATATTTCAAAAAAGAAGTTGTTGAAATAACACTTTGGTAGGATGCACAAAGATAGTTGCAGCCTAGGATAAACAAGCTTTTTCCTATTATTTTTCCTTCGTTATACTTCCATTAAAAAACGTTGTCATGCTAATTGTTTAGTTACTGCCTCTGAAGGATGAAGAGGAAACCTGTGACTGTCGTTGTAATCAATAATAATGGTGGGGCAATCTTCAGTCTCCTTCCTATCAAGGACAAAGTAGATGCAGCAATACTAGACCAATTCTTTCACACCTCTCACCAGGTTTCACTCCGAAACCTATGTGTGGCACATGGGTAAGAAATTTTTATATACATTAATATCTTGTAATTGAATTTTCATTTAACACGCTTTTGTCTCTTGTTGTTCATGCATAACCATGATTTAAGTGTTGTAACGGAAATTAATTGGTCTATGTAGTTCTTACAAACAATTTTTTATGTTAATTCTTCTGTTACTATTACAAATAAGGTCCTGCAGGATTTCCAAAAACCAGATTCTGAAAATTAACAATTAAATTTTTATATTTATCAGATTCTGAATTCGCTGCAACTCGAGTAGTGTTAATTCTGTTATATTTTAACTTTTTTGGGGACAACCACGTCTAGTATGACTGAGAGTTTGATGCAGTATAAATGTGTAAGTTGCATGCTCGTGAGAGTAGGAGGAAGGCTGGTGGTGGTTTGGGGGTCTGGTAGGGATCCTAAGAATTTTAATAATCTGATATCAGATTCTCTTTGTACTGGAGGTTCGACTAAAGGTCAGGTGCTTAATGAAAGTTAGTCATTGAAACAAATCAAGGCTCTCGGTTTTATGTGTGGGGTTTGCAAAGATTTCCCTTGAAACAATTACCAGACAAACAACCATAGAGATGGTGGATCACGTCTTAAAGAGGAGACAAGTTCCTTAGCCTAGGTGTGAACTTGAACTAGGCGTTCAATGAGTACATATAAATAGACAATTCCACAAGGCAAGGTATACTACTGATGCTAGTGTAATCTTGGATAATTCACAAGCAATTTATGTGGGTAAGGATTTTTGTTTTAATAAGAAACAAAGGTTATAATTTAGGGAATTTTTTAAAGCAAAAAATGAGCTTTTACTGAGGAAATTAAAACAATGTACAACAACATACAAGAACAAACTCGCAAAAAGGAGAATTGTAACTTGATCAACTAGGTAAAAGTTTTAAGAAGTCATTTTTTTTTCGCTCTGCATGTTTGTCTTTATCTTAGCTAACTCCTGCCATATTTTGTATCAATCTTGCTTCATTTTTAACTTCAAATTGATATGCAGCCTGAAGCATTTACATGTACGGACAAAGAAGGAACTTCAAGATGCTTTATTTATGTCTCATCATGAAGAAAATGACTGCATAATCGAGGTCGAAAGTTCCATTGATGCCAATACTACTTTCCACAGGTTTTTTAAAAAGAATTATTCAAATTTCTTTAGTTTGTTAGATTTTTCTCCCTTGATTAGAAAAATAAAACATCTTTCAAGGTTATAACTGTTATTTGCTGTTAACACTTAATGGTCACCATACCAGTGTCTTGAGGAAGTTCACTTGTCAAGCAGTAGATCATGGTTTACGCATCTTTTCAAGGCTTTATTCTGAAGAGTCTGTTTCACCTGGACTCTTCCTTTGCAAGATAAGTAGAATGGAATGCACATTGTTCAGGTGTGTATTAGATTATAGATGCCCTGAGTAACTAAGGTACCTGTAATTAGAGAAGTTTGGTTGACTAAATTCCCATTCCCCTCTTTCTTTGGATGGTAGAATCCCGCTATGTGCTCCACCTACGACTTCATCTAGTTCTTTTGATCAAGTCAGACGGGAGTTCTTCCGAGAAGGTTTTATTTTGTCTTTGTTTCTGGAGGACGGGAGTCTTGGGCTTGGTGAGGTTAGTTCTACTTATTCGTCAAAGCGGAGTGCCTCTTTATTTAAGATTGTTGATCCTGATATGAGCCTGCCATTACAATTGTACATACTTTACCCCTTGGGAAAGAGTAGGGTGAGTACATTACTAAATTACTTAATTACCTGGTGCTATTCAACAGGTTTCACCCCTTGACATCCACAGAGAGAACCTACTAGATGTGGAAGAGCAACTTAATTGTCTCATTCCTATATTAAAGGGAGCCAAGATCAGCAGCTCCATTCCTCTGCTACGGGGCTCGTTTTCATCTTGGGTTTTCCATGAACTGGGAATACCAGTAGGTGCTCCTATGTTCCAGCCTATTCAATTTTTGTCGTTTGAAATCAAAATGTCAAATCAATAAAAGGACTATTTTTCACTGTGAACCATATACAGCCAAGTTCAATCTATCCAAGTGTTCGATGTGGTTTGGAAATGGCTGTTCTCCATGCCATAGCAGGGAGAAAAGGTTGCGGCTTGTTAGATGTACTCCAGCATCAGTTAGATGAAGAAAAGAACTTGAAAACTTTGTCAAAAGTTCAAATTTGTGGGCTTTTGGATTCCGGTGGAACTCCATCTGAGGTTGCTTTGGTTGCTAAGACACTTGTAGAAGAAGGATTTCCTGCTATCAAGTTAAAGGAAAGCTGAATTACCCTTTTCTGAAGATTACCTTTTATTTTCTTTTTGCACCGGAAACCATATTATTCTCTCTATCATGTATCTCAAGATATGTTGGTTTTATAGCAACTACATTGACTTACTAATAGTTTAACCTTAAACAATTGCAGGTAGCCCGACAACGGAATGTCATGTATGATGCTGCTGTTGTACAGGAAGTAAGGAAGAAGCTTGGCAACCAAATTGAACTCCGCGTTGATGCCAATAGGAACTGGAGCTATGAAGAAGCTCTTTTATTTAGCTCTTTGGTGAAGGACTGTGGCCTCCAATATATTGAGGTTCGTGAATGTCTGATTAAATCTCATATATCTGGAATAATTGTGCCATCTAATTGTGTGAACTTTTAAAGAGCTACTGAGATCTTATTACACAGTCATCTTTTATTTAAATATGTTTACATGCTATACTTTATTTGCATTTCTTGTTATTCTGGTTATTCTTTTGTTGATGTAGCTATGTTCCTCTTTAATTTCTCAACTCAGGAACCAGTTATGGATGAAGATGCTATTATTAAATTTTGTGAAGAGAGTGGTTTACCTGTCGCACTGGATGAAACTATCGATCGTATTCAAGATAATCCTGTGAAAGAACTTGCCAAGTATGCCCATCCAGGAATTGTTGCTATCGTAAGTGACTTGTGAAACCCCATTTCTGCAAGTAAAACGTGCAAGAGTAGAATCAGATATTCAAATCTACAGTGAAATAGATGTCCAGAACTAATTCGACGGTCAAATATAGACATATACTATCAACTTTGTATTGAAATGCCCTATAGACCCTCTTAGTGGCTCTCGGTCTCAATTTGTTGTGTATTTTGGATAGAGATTGTGCTCACCTTTTCTCTCCTTGTCCTCTTACGGAATTGTTGTCCCCTGCATCTTATGTTCATGGGCTGACTTCATGTGTAATGTAGAAGAAAAGAATATAGGTTTCCAGGACACCTCACTGTAGTGAAGAGCCACGAGGACACAATTTAAAAATATAAATATAATATAAAACAATTTAGAATAGCCTCTGGAGAAATATAAATAATATTAAAATATACGAACCAAATGTGTCGTTATTAAAGATTTTCTGTTGTGAGGCTTAACGTCCTTCACATCACTTCAGCATATATTACGTACTGATCTTGATGTTGTTCTGTTGCAAACCTTCTAGGTTATAAAACCAAGTGTGGTTGGCGGATTTGAAAATGCAGCATTAATAGCGAGGTGGGCACAGCAACATGGAAAAATGGCTGTTGTTAGTGCTGCATTTGAAAGTGGTGTAGGTTTGTCCGGATATGTACACTTATCCTGTTATCTGGAGCTTCAGAATGCAGAAGTAAGAAAACTGATGAATATTCAACCAGCCCCATCTATAGCCCACGGTCTAGGAACTTACCGTTGGCTTGAAGAAGATGTAACTGTCAATCCTCTCAGGTTTCGGCGTGACCCTCATAGTGGCATCATTGAAGCATCTGTTGCTGAGGCAAATCAACTTTTAGAAAATTTTCAAATCAACCAGAAGATTGTTTGTAGAAAATTTACTGACAGGCAAGTTCGCAGCTACAGATTAAGTGTAGACTCAAAGGGGTTCTCTTATTCAATTAAAGTTCTAGAGGTTGGACAAAGAACAAACGTAAGTAAGAGTTTTTGTTTTGAACTTTTCAATTTCTGTTCTGTTTCGCAGTTTATTTCCAGAATATAAGCATCTTCATGCATTTGTAGCATCCATTTATTTGTTATCATTAAGCCTGCTTAGCAACAATAGTGACTTGTATCATTATTTGCTTATATTCCCCTACTTAGAGCTTGTGCAGGATAACGTGCTCTTCTTTCTTCATGGATGTCTTGGAACTGGTGAAGACTGGCTTACAATCATGAAAGGTGTCTCAGGTTCAGCCAGATGCATTTCTCTTGACCTGCCTGGTCACGGGGAGTCAACAACAGAAAAGAACGATTGTGATGTTCATGGTGTGGAGGAACCAAGTTTTTCAATGGAGGTTGTTGCTGATCTACTGTATAAGTTGATTCAACATCTTGCTCCTGGTAAAGCTATAGTTAACGTTGTAGGGTATTCAATGGGGGCTAGGATTGCCATGTACATGGCCCTGAGATTTGGTGACAAGGTTGTCTATGAACCCTACTAATTTTTCTAAGTTTTCATTTATGTTTTAGTCCTAAAGAAAGATTGATATCTGTTTTGAAGATTGGAAGAGCTGTTATAATATCTGGAAGCCCTGGATTAAAAGACAAGGTGGCAAGAAAAATCCGTAGAGTTAAAGATGATTCTAGAGCAAGAGTCCTTAAGCTCTATGGCTTACAAAGCTTTCTGGAAGCGTGGTATGGTGGGGAACTTTGGAAAAGGTGATTTTATTAGTTTGATTTTATCACTACCTTGAATCCCATTTTCCTGCCCCATTCCAATGATCTTGTACTTTTGATCTTAGCAGTTTAAGAGAACATCCACATTATAGTCAAATTATTGCCAGACGATTGAAGCATGATGATGTGCAGCCTCTTGCAAAAGCTCTATCTGAATTAAGCATTGGAAGGCAGCCGTAAGTTTAAAATGGGTGACCTTCGTATATTTTCATTTTTCAGCTTCTAAAATATAAATCACAATTACAATTAGCGACAGTCTAGGTGAGAATGCACCAAATCTCCTTTATTGCTACACCTCTGCATGCATATTCAAACTACGGATTGATCTACTCAGAAAGTATCACCTTTGATTTTGCAAGTAGGTTATAGATACCAATTAAATCTTGAACCTATAGCGTCGTTTCCCTCCCTCCGTCTCTCTCTCTCTCTGAAAGGAGGTTTTCATTGGTTTCATTGATTTAGAGAAGAGTAAAATACAAATTTAGACCTCCTTGTGGTTTACAAGAAAATTCCGCCTCCTTGTGGTTTACAAGAAAATTCCGCAGCTAGAGATAATTACAGAAAAAGTGTAGTTAGCTTTGTCATTTACATCTCTTGGATCTTTTTCCTTCTCTTTGAACATTTGCGAGTTGCTTCCTAACTATATGGAGGTGTAGATGTTTGGACTGTATTCATCCTAAGGATTCTAGCTTTCCGTTTGAATTGATAGCCAATTAACGCAAGTCTTGGACGAGACCATTGTAGGTTAAGCTTCCATAAAGGGGCCTTGAGAAGTGAATGTGGCTCTGACCGCTGATTCTTGGCTAGAAAGCTCACCCCATTGAATAGTGTGACTTTGGTCACGGATTTTCATTTTTTAATTTATAATTTAATATAATTGTGAAGGAAAAAAAAGTCGTTGATAGTTGAGATAAAGGGAAATCAAATTAAAGTTAAAACAATATAATCCTTAGAAAGTTTGTTCACTTCTGCGCCAAATAAAGCATGAAAAAAAGTTGATTCCAAATTGTGGGGTCAATTATCTCAAGTATTCTTTCCCTCTTCCGCATGGTAGGCAATTGTGGGATGAATTAAAATGCTGCAAAACACCTCTTTCGATCATTGTTGGGGAGAAGGATACAAAATTTAAGACAATTGCGCAGCAAATTCTATCTCAAATCAATACGAGCAAGAGGATCAAAGATGAACCGGCTGTCGATCTCCATGAAATAGTTGAGATCCCGGACTCAGGACATGCTGCACATCTGGAGAATCCTCTTGCTGTTGTCAATGCATTAAGTAGATTTCTAATAAGGAGAAGAACACAGCACTCTTCCAACGTGGATTTAGCAGGTACCATTTTTATAATCTTTGACATTCAAAAATTAACATTGATGTTGATGATGATAAAAGTAGCGACCTCAAGCATAATCTAAATGGCTTGGCATTTATCTTGCTTATTTGTTAGGCCAAGTCGCAATTACGCATGAAAGCCACCTTTTGTAAGGGCACTACTGTCTATGTTCGGCATCAAATAAGAGGTAGGTATCATATTCTACAAATTAGGTGGTTGTTCAAGTCCTGGACACGTCATATGCCAAAATGTATAGATGTTAATACATTTTATTGTCACATCCTCGCAGGCAATGATATCCTTCTGTTATTAAGTTCAGTCATACACAAATTTCTTTTGATTGCCTACAATTATTGCTTTGCTGTAATTTTTCAGAGGGAGTGATCTCTCTGAACTGCCTCGAAAATTTTGTATGTTACTGTGAACTGATTTCACAAATAAATTAGATTTACTCCTTAGAGATGAACACGTCCTTCTAATGTAAAGTAGTGAGGTTTCTTGTTATATACAACTATGTTTGAGAACCATATAGCTTGATCACAAAATAGTATATTAAGCTGTTAGAATGCATGAAATAAAAACCTTAATATATTAGGGTTGTTGTTAGAACACACCAAAATAAAAACCATCATGGATTGACATGATGGTAAAAAGGGACATGGTCTCAATAAATGGCTAAGAGGTCAAGAGTTTAATCCATAATTATTTTTTTATGAGTTTCCTTGGTACTCAAATGTTGTAGGGTCGGACGGGTTGTCCCGTGAAATTAGTCGAGGTGCACGTAAGTTGTCCCGTACGTTCATGAATATAAGAACTCATCGAAATAATCATTATAGGTTGGTCTAATGGTAAATAAAGGGCATGACTTTGATAAAGAGCTAAGAGATATGAGTTCAATTCATGGTGGGGAGCAACCCCCTACGAATTTAATTTTCTAAGAGTTTCCTTGATACTCAAATGTTGTAGAGTAATGTAGATTAGCCAAACACTTAAGCACCAGATAAAAAAGAGAATCAAAAACAAAAAACAAAAAGCGACATTTCTTATAGAGCCATACTAGGACTAGGAGTTGGACGAAACTTTAAATGCTGGAGCAGAAATATCAAAAGGAACAATGAACTCATAGTTTAAGGTGGAAAATAATAATCCAACTTGTAGAAAAATTCTTCCTAAGGATTGCGATTCTTCTGCTTAACTAGAAAATGAAATTTCCATTCTTTTGCCAATGTCTTTCTGTTTACTTGACAAAAACACAAGGTCTTGGATTGGAAAATAATTCAAAAGATTCCCTTTTGTTTGTTACAAGTCTTAGATTGTAGAACTTTATTGTTACAGGAAAAGTCCGAGAAGCTCCCCCCTGAAACCAATATGGTCAAGAGAGAAACGAAGTAGGGAAACGTCCAAACATATCTTAACCATGCCATTGTCTCAAGTTAAAAACTGTCTGAAACACAGCCCAAAAAAATAAAACTACAGCTGAGACCATAAATCCCAAAGAATAGTAGCTGCAAAACTTGGCAATTTTTGGCTTATTAGTAGCAAGCATCAAGGCGTTGAATGCGCCTGAGAATGCCATCACAATTGAAAGTAGAAAGGCATGAAATGTTGATGGAAGGCCTTTGAAGATTATAGCAGGTACAAGATTCCCATTCACTTGCTCATAAGGAAACAAGAGAATAAGGGTGACTGTTTTGAAGGATAAACACAATATACTATACAGGAGATTGGTTGAAATGTCCAAGCTTGAACATGTCTTACCAAGGATATGGAAATGCTGGGCAAAACAAGTATCTGGACTTTTATTGATATCTCTTCTGTTCTTCATTGTAAGAAAATATATGGGAACTTTCATGGCCAATCCATGTTCTTTCGATATTATTTATATCACCCGTAGAAGAGTTTATTTTGAAGCTGTTTTTGGTGGGAAATATCTTATCCAGACAAGACCCAAGAAAAAAGTCTTTATGAGAATATTACAAGAAACTTCCTAATGCATGGCTGTTGATTTTTTGAAGCTTCTGGGAAATTGATGGGAGAGTAAGAAAACGAAAAATGTGAAGAAAAGAGTTAAAGTGGTAAGGGTGTAGGGACTAAAAAGAAAATGAAAGAGAATGCAAGGTAGGTAAGGAAATATAAGTTCACCAACGTGAAGACAGAAATCTCTTTGAGAGAGCACTTATTTGATTTGTGTTTTCTTGGAAATTGCTAAGAAATTGCCTCTCCATTAACTTCTTGGATTTTTAAAATAATAATAATAATAAAGATGGGAAAAACCACACAAAAATTCATTAAACTTCATTTTTCCATCAAATATAAATATTTGGTCAATTGGATTAAATACTATTTTTATTCCCATACTTTTGAGTTGGTTCAAACTTAGTCTTTATACTTTGATTGTCCAATTGTAGTTTCATACATTCAATAAATTTTAAATTTAATTTTTAAAAGTTTATTTTTACCAAAATTTATTAAATAATAATTTTTATATAAGAAAATAAAATATATGAATATCATTTTAAAGTTTATTGTAAAATGTTATAGATAACACCATAAAGTTAACTTTTTTTTATAATTAATTAACATTTGGGATTAAATCAAAGATTTATTAAAAAAATATATGATTAAAATTGAACCATTAACGATATAGAAATTAAAATTGAAAAAATTTCAAATTACTTAAAAAAAAAATAAACACTTGTCTTTAAGATGTAAACATAATTCGACGGCCCTTCCACTCGACAGTGTCGAATCACTAAGGCTGACTTTCGTCCTTGCTCGATGGGTGGGTCTTGCAGTCAAGCTCCCTTATGCCTTTGCTCTTGAGGGCCAATCTCTGTCTGGCTCGATGAAATCTTTGCACGTCTCCATTACCTTTTGGGAGGTCTATACCCCATAAAAATTGTCTATCTGAAATTGTCCTTTGGCCAGTAAATCTTGACATAAGGTTCTGAGGTTTCAAAAATGAAATGTTTGCTATACTCTAAGTTGGAATAAAATTTCTAATTTGTCACCTTTTGAAATCAATTTTCATCGGTAGGTTTAAGTAACGTGAAAATAAATATGTGAATATAAGAAATTCAAAATTAGAAAGGAAAAGAAAAGGAAAGGGAAAAGATAGTGTCATACTTTTGTTTTATTATTTCAATATTTTAAAAATCAGAGTAATTACCAAACCAACAATCTTTAAGTCGTAATAATTTATCTTATCAACATATTGTATGTTATAAATTTTGTTATAACTTATACTAAAATAATCTAACATTCAAACAAAATCTATTATCATCCAACTACTATAATAGTTAGAGTTTAATTATAGCTGGACAAGACAATTGAATTGATGACAAATGGCTAAATTTGACATTAACTTAACATAATATAAATTTAATATCAAAATTACATCAAGATAAAACTTATGAACCAAAATGGTTATTTAAAAATTAAGATTAAAAAATATTTGAAATTTGGTAGAAATAACATCTATTCTTTGTTAGAGGGATAGTCATAAGTTTAGCAATTAAATTCAAATTAATTAAGTATATAGCACAATTTTAAAAAATTTGCAAATATAGCAAAATTTGTCAAATTCTATCAATGATATAAGTCTATCACTCATGGATCATGTTGCAAATATTGGTATGCGTGATAGTTTTGCTGTATTTGCAATTTTTTTAAAATGTTGTTATATCTTTAATTATTATTGCTAAAATAGTCATCCATTCCCATTTCTCATTCTTAAATACAATGGCGGATTTGTATCAACAATGTAGGCCGCCAGCTTCTAATTGGGCTTCTGTTCTTGATTTATTGGGCCGTTAATGGGTACATTAACTGGGTCAGTTGGAGTCCATCAACATACCATAGATACTCATAAAATAAATAAATAAAACCATCAATTTAACATATAATCATTGAAACAAAACTATATAAATAAATCAATTAAAAGTATCTACATAAGTATTATTCTTAACATCTATCTTGAAATTTGTAAATAAAACTTTTAAACAATGCTCTAGAAATAATATAACCTTTCATCACCTTTTTAAAAAAATCTAACGATAGGCTTAATTTAACCAATTTAAAAGCAAATATAAAAGTTAGTGGCCATAATCTTGAACTAATCAAAGTTACTTCCATGATCCTTAATAAATTAAAGTGAAGCATGTTACATTTTTATCAATACTTATACTTTATTGCTAATATTATTTTTTTAAAGAAAAATCAACAATATAAGTAGGAAAAACATGGAGATATAAATTTATCCATAAGTAATGTGTGCTTTTACACATCTCTACCTTTAATAAGTAAAACACTTTCCTTTAGGTACTAAAGGCTTCAAGGAACTTTACTTTCTTTAATAAATAAAATGACAAAACATTTATTTATTTTCTATATATATATAATTAATCACAACTTATATTATATTCTTTTGAGTTAGGAAAATAGTAAGTAATTAATATTAACCATATAATTATCCTTTTAAATTTTAATCTAATTAATTAAGTTCATATTATTAATTAAACTTTTTAAAAAGTGTAAAATGCACTATGAAAAGAAAAAAGAAAAATGATGTATATGAACTGATATGGACAGATAACAAAGGAATTTGGGAAACCCTATTTGGTATTTAATGTGTATATTGTTAATGGCTTATTTATTTTGGTAACATTTGTTGATAAGATTGTGACATTAGTGAATGAGAAAAGCAATATAATACTATTCTGAGTCAAAATTGATATCAAACATATCTTTTTCAAATTTTTCTCTTTGGAAAGAAAAAATGTTCAATTTTACTCATTGGTTGCTTCATGAAATGTTTTCTAATTTACTATTAGATGTGTGCACGTTTTTTTTTCTCTTTTGTTAAGGGACGTTTTTGGATATAAAAGATGAACAAAAATATTTATAAATACATTATGAGTAGAATATAAAATTGTATTATATTTTGTAAATATCTTAGAAAAACAAAGTGTTTATTGGTGAAAATGAATATATATATATAAAAGTATTTTGTTATTAAAAATGCAATAGAATTTGGGGTAATATAATGCAATGATTTTATTTATTTTAATTACTCAAAGATGATAGAGATAATCTTTTATTTTGAATAAGTTTGGTAAATCTTAATCTCTCCTTGAATTGAGTTGAAACAAAAATGTAACATATTCTTGTTTAAACCAAAGTTGAAGTGATCTTGAATATTTATCACAAATTTGATTATTGTGTTTATTTACTTATTCTATTAACTTTACTAACATATTAATAATTAAAAATAAAATTGTAGATTTTGATAGTTTGATTTGGTATAAATTGATGCAAACAGCAACATCTAATTCAATGTTTTAAAAAATTAAAAGAACCTCATATTTAGTTTTTTAGGACATTGGACATTAACTATACAATAGTAACACATGTGTGTATATATATATATATATATATATATATATATATATATATATATATGAAAAAACATTATAATGTGAAATTGCATGGAAACAACTTTGGTTAGAGACAATGCACAATTGAAAGAGAAATTGATTAAAGCTTGAAGTACATAGAGAAAGATCCCACTTGTGTGGTGAAGAAATTAAAGTTGGATTCCATATGGAAAAATTGGGGGTTGCAAGAGAAAGTACTTTTGATGGCGAAAAGTGAAGAAAAAGGCTAAAAGTTTGAAAACAACCCTTCATCAACCTATCTCATAATGCTACATATGTAATCATATATATATAATATCTTTTATATATATATATGCTTGCATTAAATTCACAACACTTGAGGAATATCTATCATCCCTCACTTGTCAACCTAACTCTCCCAAACCTTTATTCAACTTTGAGACATGTACTAGTTTAATACAAAAGAAATGTGTCTACATTCTTCAAATGGATTATTGCTTTCTTTCTTTCTTTCTTTTATTTTTCTTCCAACATACAATATCATTAAGAGTCGAAAAAGTATATAAAATGTAGTGATTATTAGTATTAGTTATTCAAAAAGAGGTGCATGAATGAACGAGAGAGGCCCCCAAGATATGAGAAAATAAATATGGTTAAGAAAGTTACTATATCTATATAAACAAGATTCACATCTCTTTTTGTGACTCAACCGTATAATTACTAGTACTTTAAAATAAGCAAGTTTAACAATCGTACATATGTTTATAGTGATCTTAAGAAAAATATTCTAAAAATTAGTACACAATAATTATTATAAATATGTTATATTTGAATGAAATAAAATATAACTTAAATGCATATCATATGTTTTAATTTACCTTCATTTTTCACACATGATATTGAACATTAGTAAGACAGGATATAATTAATTTAATTAAGTACACTAAGCAATATTATATGAAGTTTTAAAGTTTTATTAAGAAAGCAATATTATTGGAGGAAAAATATTAAACAAAGTTCACTCATATCCATAACTAATAATTGAAATTATGAAAAGATTAATTAAATATTAATGTGAAAGAGTGAAAGTGAGAATGAGCTGTCATTGTTTAAGCAATATTATTGTCCAGTTAGTTAGTTATTAAATTAAAGATGCAAACATATACTTGATTACAATTTGAACTATGTGATATTAATTAGTAGGATTTAGATTCGTAATTATTTACATATCTCAAACGTGCTTCCTTTAATTGATTCACAAACCCTCACTTTATCTACGTTCATATAGAAAGAAAAAAAGAACAATCATTATTAACAACACAACAGTTTACTTCATTTTAATAACTAATGGGTCAAGTTTTCTTCGAGTTAATCAAATTCTCGAGATTAAGAAATAAACCCACTCATAAATTTAGAATACGACTTTGTAGTGAGTTTTTATAACGTCGGTAGATCAATCGTGTGACTGATGGCTACCATTTGAAGTATAATTAGTTATAGCTTGATCCATATATCTGATTAATCACAATTTTTATATTAAGCTACAATTTAATTTCCACTATTAATTGGTTAGGTGAAAATATAACTTCATTCAAAATTAAATAAGTTTTGGTTTAAAAGCATTTTTCATTTGTAGTATTTTGCTTTTAAAATTTTTGTCTGCTTCTTCATAATTTTGTAAGAAAAAAAATCAAATTCTAAAGAAAAACAACAAATTTGAAACGATTGTTGATAAATTTTCAAAAATATAAAAAATAAAATTGTTTATTTATAAATATAATAAAATTTTATTTTGACCACTATCGACTTAAATAAACATCTTATTCTAACAAAGAGCATTAAATTCTATCAATTATAAAAGATATTTATAAATATTATAACACAGTTTTGTTATTTAAAATAAATTTTATTTTTAAAACTTAATTTTAATCTTAAAAATTGATGAAAAAAACTAAAAATAAGGAATATTGTTCTAAAAAACTAATTGTTGTAAAATATTTTTAAATATAACAAAATATCTTCATCTATTAATGATAGACCACGATAAACAATCTAGATCTATCACAACATAATTAACAATCTTTTTACGAACGATTATATGAAGATTATCTATCATGATAGATAGATACAATAGTCTATTTTGACGTAAAGTGATTTAAAAGTTTTGTTATTTAAAATATATATATATATATATATTTTGTAAACGACAACTTTTGGTAATCGTATTAAACAATAAGAAATAAAAAGGGAAAAGAAAGAGAGCCGGTGGATGTGGAATCGTACTATATAAACAGCGAATATGGAATAAGCAATAAGGTAGTGATTTTAGTTGTTTGTTTTGTTGCTTTTCCCAAAAGAAGAGCCATTTTGGATTGATTACTATATACTTTTAATTTTCATAATTAAAAAATCTAACACTAAATAAATAAATACACACTCACTTTAATCATAATCTGTCCTTTACAAAAATGACAACCATGAATAGAACCTCTAAAATTATTCTAATTACCACTTTTCTTCTTCTTTTTCTTTACCAATATTTTTAAAAAAGCAACAATGTGAATATGGATATATATATATATATATATAAAAATATATAATATGGGTATCAAAAGAATCTCCATCTTATAAACCCTCTAAAGGACCTTCCTTTTCCCTTTTAACAAAAATATTTCTCATTCTTTCTTTCCCTTCCATTCAAAATCAAGATTATGTTTAGTACTATTAAGTGTGTTTCTTGATTTAATCTCATTTTTTATTTGTATAAATAAAACATATTTATTTTTAACGTTTAATTAATTATAGTATTTAATTGTACATTCCAATTAAAATTAGCTTGTCGATCGTTTTTAAAAGGCAAACTTATTTAAATATGCATATCAACATGCATGCACACTTAGTTGTATTAATATAAATTTTATATTTATTAAACATAACATTCTTTTATCGAATAGAATTATATTAAAGGATCTAAATTTTGTTATTGAAACTTTTAATCTATTATTAAACATGTGATGTTCTAGATAATAGAAAGATAGGAATATAGCCTTCTCTTAAACTGTATCAATCATTTACGGTGTTAGATAATAACCTCTTGTATAAATTAGAATATAGTTTATTGGTTTATATATTGTCAAAGAAAAAATTGCCTCTTTAATCGTGGAATATAGTATTTGGTTTATGTGTTTTTATGTTTTTAGTCTCTTAATTTCTAGAATAGGATAAGGTCTATGAAGTAATTTTTTAATTTAACAATTATATAATATTTTGAATTCAAAATAATTTCAGAGAAATTTGATTTTTTTTAAAAAAAGTTAAAGACAATAAAAAATATCACACAACCTTTCAAAAACTAGCTAATTAAAAATTAACAAAAATAATTAGTGGATTAAATTTTGACTTCCAAATTTATTGTTGAACTTTTTCCCCTTTTTAATTAACGTTTGGCCTCCCAAAATAATTAAACAAATCCACCTTCTAAACATAAAACAATAATTATTCAAACCTTCTTACTTTTATTTTTAAAACAATATATCAATCTAGCTATAACTTTAACCAATTAATTACCCACAAGTTTCCAATAAAAACTTCAAGAATAATCTTTAATTATCCCTAGCTCTTTTCTTCTCCATTAAAATGATACTTGAATGGTAATTATCTAATATGTGGATTTTATTTTATTGCATTAGTTGTTGTTTTTAAAATTAGTTTTAGTATAAAGACTATGAAATTATGTAATATAATTGATTGATTAGTAAAATCTTATGTTTGTATTATCCTAATTTAGTTTAGGGGGAAGATAAACATAGCTTAAATTGATAAATTAGTAAAGCAAAACGAAGGGGAAAGCGAGAGAGTGAGAGAGAGAGAGAGATTGTATTATTTGAAAGCATAGGTGTTTGTGTTTTCAAGTCCCGATGCCAACTAATGATAGTGACAGGCAAGAAAGACACATAGAGAGAGAGAGAGCTTGGGGACACTCCATTAAAGCCATAAAGCACTAAAAGATTTTCCATCTTTTTCCTTTTTTCTTTTTTTTTTGTTCTCTCCACCAACTTTTTCTTAGATAATAATAATAAAAAAATCAATTCATTTTCGAAACTTGTATTTTAATTTTTAATTTAATTAGTTTTGATAAAAAAGAAAGAGAAGGTAATTATAAAGTTATTTTATTATGGTTAGATGTAATTATAAATTGATAAGATTGAGAGACCGCCGATGAGTGCACCGTCGGGCACTTTCTTCGACGCAAATTCATAACTCACGAGTCAACTCCTCTAACTATGCGTCGAATTTCTGATGCTTTCCTGACCCTCCGATTTGCTTACCTTTTGCTTTCCAGTCCTCTCCTTTGACTCCTTTTTGAGGATTTTAAGGTTTTTTTTTTTATTTCTCTTCTTTTCTTTCTTTCTTTCAAGGGAACATGGAATTATATATGAATATATTATATTATTACGTGACATGGTTTTAAATATTGGATGCCTTTTCCCCCATTTTATAAATCCTTAAAGCTATTTCTTTTTAAAAGCCATCATTAATTAATTAAGATTAATCCTTTACTATATATATAGCTGTATGAATTGTTTTTAATATTCATATAAAATAATATTCTTTTCTCCCTTTATTTTAATCAATCAATCAATCACTCTCTCTCTCTATTGCAAATAAAGAATCTCCTAAAAGAATATTACAAATGGTTGTAGTGTGTAGATGAGCTTCGGGGTACATACCAATTTAATTATTTAAGCTTGGAACTAACGAATATGAAAAGAAAATATGAAAGTTGTAGAAGAATCTAACCCTAAGCTATTTCAATTCTCATCCTTGTTATGATATGCTTATGTTTGATGTGATTATTTTAATATTTAGAGTGTGTGTTTTGAGAGTGATTATGAAATAGTTAAAGTTTGTTTTCCAACTTTTTAATAAATAAATATAACACGCACGATTTTAATAATTAAAATCTAATTATTTTGATGTATAGAACTTGTTTTTAAAGTGTGAGATGAAATATTAATCTAAATTTGAGTGAATAAATATGTGTTTTAGAGTGATTTTTAAGTGGATAATGATTAGGTTGCACTTAATTTCTTTTATTCTTTTTTCTTACACTAAAAATAAAGTATAAAAGTTTTTTTTTTTTAATTTTAAAAAAGGCATAGTATAGTACATTATTATAAATCAGTATCATTTTTTTAAACATTTTTAAAATGGGAGTTTAAAAAATAACAAAAGAAAAGTTTATAATAATAAAATGTGACATCTATATTTTCTAAATTATAAAAATAATAAATTTAGATTATCAATACTAATCATATTTATCAAAATTTTAAAATGCAAAAGGAGGTGATATGAGCTTTTCTTTTAAAAAATTATTTTTAAATATATTTAAATTAAATTAATTAATAATTGGCTGGATATTGTTTTCCTTCCCTTTTTAAAAACAACGAATGAAAAATAAGTTTGCAAGGGCACATTTATTATATGGCAAAGTACTTGTGAACAACAATAAAACAATGATAATTATTGTAATCAGAGTTCGTACATTATATTTCATAAATATTGCTAATATCAATATAAATACTGCCATCGTACAAAATACATTATTTAATTCTAACATCAAATTAAAAAGTCTTGAAAATAAAAATTATTTATCAAAAGACAATATCCAATCCTTTTATTAGGACAGAATAATTTTAATAACATGAAATCACTTAAAAAATTATTCAAAATATAAAAACATTTTATTTTCCAAAAAGCTATCTGATCAAACCAGCCACTCTATATAATATTTTTGGTTTAAAGATTATGGTCAAACTTAAGTAATGCATAATCAGAAAAAATCACACCTTAATTGGAGGGCACAAACATCTATAAAGATCACATTAATTAGATTCTATAAAACACACTTCACAAAACCTTAGAAAATAGTGTATGGGTTAATAGCGTTTTACAAATCTAATTAAAATTATTGGTAATACATTAGTAGTAAAGATCATAAGGACAAAAAATACTTCAATTAAACCAACAAATGTTATAAGTCACAGTATATATTTTGTTACTTTTGAAATTGAATGACACATTTTTATTTTGAACTTTTCAATGATTGAGATTTGAAAACCATATTTTTGTAATTTCAAATATTATTTTGCATTTTGAGTGATTTGTTAAGCATGCATGAGTTTTAGATAATGTCCATGTTGTCAACCTTTGCTTTATCATCAACTTTCTTTTTATATTATATGCTTCCTTAAATCTCATATATATTATTTTCTTAAATAGAAAACCAATAGTTGAATGTACTATGGGTTGCATATTTTAAAAATATATTTAATGAAAATAATTATTTATTGTTGTCATATACATTGAATAATTGAGCATGCATGAAAAAAAATGTAGTACAAAGTATATAACTATTTTTTTAAATTAATCACAACATCAACACAATGAAGGGTAAATATTTTATTTTTTATAATTCTATGAAAATTAATTGAGTTTTAGTCATTAAAAAAAAGAATACTTTTTGAATCAATCTGCAAGGCATTCCCCATACCATAGAGGTAATAAATGAAATGGTCACAATAATAATTTGTATTATTGTAATCAATTATCAATGCTTCATATCTATCAATATTTAACTTTCACACCCACAGTTTCAACAACATTTTGGACAATATTAACTCACCCCTTTTCCTATCATAACTTATTATTATTTCTTTTAGCTGCTGCTGCACTAATTTAGCTGTCCACTGACATCCCAACTTAATGCTTATAGTTACAAACTAACTCATTTCTCCCTTTCAAAATAATATATATATATATACACTTTTCTCTTTTACCTATCGACCACGACTTAAATAGAACTTGAATATATATAGTACGTTTAACAAATTTGATTACAAAAATATTAATTTATTTTATAGATTTGGGAGGTTCGATCGAGTCTTGTAGCGATCTATGATATGATATCGAAAGTCACTTATATTTTTGAATTTAAAATTCACGTGGAAGAATCTTGGATAGATTTACCCATGTGTGGTGTGTGGTTTTTATTTCATGAAGTAAATGTGGGAAGGGAGGAGAGTTGATAGATGAATAAATTATAAGAGAGTTTTGATGAGGTTGGTTGAGCTTCACTTTTTGGTCAAATATTGATGGCATTTGTGAGAGAAATATTTGAATAAAGGAATAATAATGGAATTGGAACTATATATATATATATATTTAGTAGTTTAATTAATTAGTGAGTTTTATGTAATGTCTTGGAAATGATTTTGATGTCCCATTATTTGTTAACTTAGTTTTGGAATTCTTAAATTACTTTAAACTTTAATTATTGGATTCTCATTGAGCTTCACACACATTTTAGGTTGTGTCATTAAAGTGATGTAGATGACAATATTTTATCCTTTTTCAATTGATAGAAAGATAGGGTTTCTTTTTGGTGATTGGAAAAAAGTTTGTAATTCAACACAACTTGAAGGGTGAAAGTTAATAGTTTTCTAACTTTCTACATAGCAAAAAAGAAAAAGAACAGTATAATTTGATTCAATGTCATGGATAGTTCTTAAACTAGTAAATTTGTATATAGTATAGTTGAACAAAAATTTGCATTTGATTATTTGGAGCATCGGATACCAAACTATATGGAAGAAATTATAATGAAAATGAAAAGGAATAAAAAGGGGAGTGATGTTCATTAGAGAGGAATTCAAAATTGAAAAAGTAGAGTGGTGAAAATGGAAAAGAAAAACGAGATTATTGTTATTTATTTATTAATTAATGAAATGGTAGTGTTGGAGCAGGGAACCGTGGTTTAATGATCAAGAGCTCTCATTTTCATGCAAGTTTGGTTATAAATGCAGAAGCTTTACTGTTGTAGCTTCCCTTTCACCATTGCTTAAATAACCCGTTTCTTTGTATAAACTTTCCACTTCTTCCACCATCTTTCCTTTTCTCTCTCTGTATTTGATTCAATAAAATCTTCCTTTTTCTGTGTGAGCATCTCTCTGATCCTTGACAGACACAGCACACAGGCTGGGGCTCTGAGTCTGAGCTGAAATTTTGAAAAAAAGGGGGTTTGAACATAAAGTCCAAATTCAATGGAATTTATTTGAAGAAAAAGTTTGAATGGGGCTATGGAGTACTCAAAATGGTACATTATCTGAAATGGGTATTTTTCTCTTCCTACTTTTGGTGCCGTTTTCTTTCTCTCTGATTCAGAAGCTTGGTTTTTTTTTCTGACTAGGGCTTTCAACCTCTATTTATTATACTGAAATCAATGCTCTCTTCTCTGTTTTATCACTCCACTGCCTTCTGTTTCCTTTTACACTCTTATTCATCTCTTCTTTGAATTGTCGCTTCTTAATGTCTGTTGGCTTTTTGAGCCCTTCATTTTTATTGTTTTTTTTCTTCTAAAGTATTTAAGCTTCCCTTCCTTGCTTGGGAAATGGTAGCTTCATAAATACTGTCTTCTTTCCTACCATCTTCTTTACCCTTGTTGTGCTCTTTAATTTTACTTCTCCCTTTTGAAGCTTTTATTCCATTTCAACCTCTGGGACTTGGGAGATTTTAAGTAATTTCTTGAATTGGGAGAGTTTGTATAAGTTTGAACTGCTGTGTTCTTGTTTGTGTTGTTTCTCTTTTTTCTGTACTTCATTGTGAAACGTTTATTCATTCTGCTTGGAGTTGAGTAGCTTTTGAAGATTGTGGTTAATAGCAACTGTAAAAGTTTGGTATCTTATACATGCTTCTTCTTGGTATCTTAGCCAACAGATTATGGATATTGGTGACAGAGATAAATTTAGACTAGAAAGTAGCATAGAGGACACTATTAACTGTTCGAATAGCATGTCATCGGATTGGCAATTTGGCGAGACAACTCTCACGACTATGCCGACTGGTTTGGTTTTGCCAGGGAATGTGGATGTAGTTAGGAATCAGGATATGGTTGGTTGTTCTTCTTCCACTGCTTCTATGGTAGAGTCATTTAGCTCCACTATCTGGGAACAATCAGCTCATTGTCAGAACTTGGGAATTAGCAACATTCAAGGCCATAACATCTCCAATACTTCAAATATTATAGGAATTAGTAAGGCCAGTGGCTGTCCAGTTTCTTCAAGCAGTGACATTGATAGAACGCTTGACATCAGCTGGAACCTATCCCATAATATGTTAAAAGGGGGTGTTTACCTACCTAATTTCCCGGGTATGCTCCCGCCGAGTTTATCTCAACTTCCAGCTGATTCTTCATTCATTGAGCGTGCAGCCAGGCTTTCCTGCTTCAGTGGTGGGAATTTTGGTGGTGATGTTGGACATTTCAACGTTCCTGACCCTGTGGGTGTTTTTTCCAGAGGCATGGGAGTAATCCCTGAGAGATGGGATGAAATTCCACGAAACGGGTTAGGTTTGGCATCTGGAACAGGAGGACAATCTCAAAGAAACGTGGTTAACAGTGAATCTTCCATGCCTGTTTGTTTGACTAATGAACATGGAGCTACTGAAAGGGATTCACCTAAAAATGGAAGCCCTTTGAAATTGGATGGTCGTGGTAAACTTGCTGTTGATGGTTCTGCTAATGAATCTGATGAAGCTGAGTGTAGCGGGGGTGATGGTTTGGGTGAACCATGCACGTTAGAGGCCACGGGTAAGGAACTTTCTACGAAGGGTCTCGGCACGAGGAAAAGGAAAAGAAGTGGACAGGTAATTAATAATGATTTTTGTTCTTTTTCCCCCATGTGTTCAGTGAGGAGAATTATTACTAATTAGCTTGTTGATTTTGAATTTTTCCCATTCTTGCCATCATTTTGTTTTGGGTAGAAGACTGAACTTGATCAAGCCAATGGACCTCTTCAACAAACTACTGTTTCACCTAAGGATGATGCTGAAACTCAGCGAAAAAGAGATCAAAATCCGAATTCAACTGCAAACAAGGGTACAGGAAAACATGGTAAACAGGCATCTCAACCTTCTGATCCTCCAAAGGAAGAGTATATTCATGTTAGAGCTCGAAGGGGTCAGGCAACAAACAGTCATAGTCTTGCAGAGAGGGTAATATATGTCACAGTCAATTTTTCAAAGCATATTAGTATAGCTTCTCTAAGCATGAAAACCAGAAATTGACCGGCTTTGAATTCTGTTATAGGTAAGGAGGGAGAAGATCAGTGAGAGGATGAAGTTTCTTCAAGAACTAGTCCCTGGTTGCAGCAAGGTTTGATGGTTAACTTTGAACCTTAAATGTTGGAATCCCATCAAATTCTATGTTCACTCAGTTAAAGTTTGCAGGTTACTGGAAAGGCAGTGATGCTTGATGAAATCATCAACTATGTCCAATCACTGCAACGACAAGTCGAGGTATGAAAGTCAGTTCATATGCTTGATAGTTTCAATATGTATTATCAAAGTAGGTATCTTTTGCTATATTGGATGAAGATAAAAATTGCTGTAAAATCCTCTTGGTTAGTCTATATGAGATTTTCTTTGAACACTGAGGAAATCGTGACTCTGTAGCATATACTTTTGATTTCTAAATCTTCTTTTGAATATCCATTATTTTTGCAGTTTTTATCAATGAAACTTGCTACCGTAAATCCAAGGTTGGATATTAACATCGATGGAGTTGTAGCCAAAGATGTAAGTGTAATTTCACATTATAAAGAAATTCAACGCTCTTGTGAAAAATCAGTTTATGCATATTCTGGTTCTAACACACATAATGCTCTCCCAGATTCTTCAATCACGAGTTGGTCCATTGTCGACATTGGGATTTTCTTCGCATATGCCCGTTGCTTGTCCTCCACCTCATATTTCTCATCACGAACTTATCCCAACCAGTTTTCCTGCCATAGGGAGCTCTGAGATGTTAAGAAGCACAATGAATTCGCATATGACTCCAAGGTCTGGTGGATTTAAGAATCCT
This sequence comes from Cucumis sativus, assembly GCF_000004075.3. Lineage (NCBI taxonomy): Eukaryota > Viridiplantae > Streptophyta > Magnoliopsida > Cucurbitales > Cucurbitaceae > Cucumis > Cucumis sativus. The sequence goes on along the minus strand of NC_026659.2, from coordinate 26,846,956 downwards.
TCTCAGGTACCAACTTAATTACCTTGCTGAATGAAAATCTTTTTCATATTCTTCAATAGTTTGTTAAATACATAAAAATATGTCCACAGATAAAGAATGTATGGGAAGGTGAACTCCAAAACCTTGTGCAGATGAGCTTTGGGATGCCCACTCCCCCAAATTGTTTAGAAGTTGAAGGTAAAATAACAAAAAAACTACTCATGACATAAAAATCCAAACTACATCTTCAAATCCTTGAACTGAAATATAAATTGGTCTGATCTTGCAGGATCTGATTCATCCGGCAGAACAAAAGTTGAACATTGAAATTCTTCTTGATTTCCAAGAACCATTTCTGCTTCTTCTTGTACAGGTGCATTTGTGTTAGTTTTAGTACGAGATTCATCGCCACGAGCTATTTCTACTTCGTGGTAAAATGTGAAAGGAACTGCGAGATTTAGTTGTCCAATGTGATATAAGAAATACCATTACTGTATTTGGAGCTGTGTTACTCTAGCGGGTAACTGATATAAGAAATACCATTCTGTGACAATCACCCAGAAATCAATGACCTGGTAGAGAAACTAGTTTCCAATCTCATTAGTTCATATTATAGGAGAGTCCTTGCCTTAGTCTTTGTATAGAGGCGTCGAGGATTCGACATCTAAAAACCGAGAAACAGCTTGAAGTGAGTGTGTTTTCTTGTTAAGAAAATGAGAAAACAAATGATAATGTGTGATTTCACTAGCTGGAATGGATTGGCTGCAATTTTTAAAACTCTGCTGAGGGAAATGTTGTTTAGTGTGAATGAATTGAGATTCATGAAACATCTTTAAGCTTAGTAAGCAATTGATGAGTTTCTGCTGTATAAAATATGAAATGACCTTAGACTTTCATGGTTGATGCAGGAAGGAAGTGGCCATTTTCTCAACTATCACCTATAAATCTGTATTGAAAATTGAACTTTTTTTTTTCCATTATCATTTTAAAAACTCAATATTCAGAAAAAATGTTGTCTGTTGTTGTAAGTTTTTTAGATGTCAAATTCCAATCGAATATAAAATCAAAGTTAAAAAATCTATTACTTTTAAGATTTTAAAGAGCAAATAAATTACAAAAGCATGAAAGGACTACCTTCGATTCTTCATTTTAAAATCAAGTCAAATTTTGAAGAAAAAGAAAGTTTAATTTTTTTTAAAAAAATGATTAACAAACAAAGCATATTTGATGATTTAACATATATATACTCTTGTCTAAATCTATCTGAATTCTTATATTAATGAATTAGAAAAATATATATAGTTACTATGAGACCATTTCAAACACAATAATTGGACACAAGACATTATGATTATACTCTTGAAGCCTATTATCGATAAAGATAGATTATATAGAATAAAGATAGTTATAAACATGACAATTAGATTCAAAATAATTAAAGATATAACAATATTTTGAAATATAATTAAATCTTTCAAACTCTATAAACCATATTGTAAATATTGATCTATAATTGATAAACAACAATAGTCTATCATCAATAGATTTTGCTATATTTGTAATTTTTTAAAATTGTGTTATATTCTTAATTATTACTAAAATTATGCCACCAATTATAATTAATTTTTTAAAAAACCAATTCTCTTTTACGTGTGGCTGGGCCATCAAGAGTGTAGGTTCCAAATGAATTGGGCCGGGAGACGGATGAAAGAGACCTAGTGGTAGAGAATCCGAAGTAATTCGGATCATTCTTCTTCGGGTTGAGGAACCGATTGTATAAACGCGACGTTGGTTCCCGCCAACTATTTTCTTGAAGAGGAACATGTCTTCTTCATCAAATTACTACACTGCTGCGCTTAAGTTTTGCTGCGAAGCTCGGAATCGAGCCCAAGTTAAGAAGCTTCATTGCCGCATCATCAGAACTTTAACTAATCCTGAAACTTTTCTATATAATAATCTCATCAATACTTACGGGAAGCTTGGGGACTTGAAGAATGCACGGAACGTATTCGATCATATTCCTCAACCAAATCTTTTTTCATGGAACACGCTGCTTTCAGCATACTCAAAATTGGGTTACCTTCAAGATATGCAACGCGTGTTTGATAGTATGCCTAACCATGATGTGGTCTCTTGGAACTCGCTTCTTTCTGGATATGCGGGTAACGGTCTGATTTCCGAATCGGTTAGAGTTTATAACATGATGTTAAAAGATGGGTCGGTAAATTTGAATAGGATTACATTCTCTACTATGTTAATACTCTCGTCTAATCGAGGATTTGTTGATTTGGGTCGGCAGATTCATGGGCAAATCTTCAAATTTGGTTATCAATCTTATCTGTTTGTTGGGAGTCCTTTAGTGGATATGTATGCAAAAACGGGATTTATCAATGATGCGAATCGGATTTTTGAAGAGATACCTGAGAAGAATATAGTTGTGTATAATACTATGATCACAGGTCTTTTGCGGTGTAGATTTATTGTAGAAGCTGAGCAATTGTTTGATAATATGCCAGAAAAAGATTCGATTTCATGGACAACTATCATAACTGGACTTACCCAAAATGGTTTGTTTAAAGAAGCAGTCGATAAGTTTAAAGAAATGGGAATAGAAGGTTTTTGCATGGATCAGTTCACCTTTGGGAGTGTGTTGACTGCATGTGGAGGTTTTCTGGCACTTGATGAGGGAAAGCAAATTCACGCCTATATTATCAGGACTGATTATCAAGATAACATCTTTGTAGGAAGTGCTCTACTTGACATGTATTGTAAGTGTCGTAATGTAAAATATGCGGAAGCAGTGTTTAGAAAAATGAGGCACAAGAATGTAATATCATGGACAGCAATGCTAGTTGGTTATGGTCAGAATGGATACAGTGAAGAAGCCGTTAGGATATTTTGTGATATGCAGAGAAATGAGATTCATCCAGATGATTTTACTCTAGGGAGTGTAATTAGCTCATGTGCAAACCTCGCGAGCCTAGAAGAGGGTGCCCAGTTTCATGGCCAAGCTTTAGCTTCTGGTTTAATTTGTTTTGTTACGGTTTCAAATGCTCTAATCACTCTATATGGAAAATGTGGAAGCCTAGAACATGCCCACCAGTTGTTTCATGAAATGAAAATAAGGGATGAAGTTTCTTGGACAGCTTTAGTCTCAGGTTATGCACAATTTGGAAAAGCCAATGAAACAATATCTCTGTTCGAAACAATGTTGGCCCATGGTATCGTACCTGATGGAGTTACTTTCGTTGGAGTTCTATCAGCTTGTAGTAGAGCGGGTTTAGTGGAGAAAGGTTATCATTATTTTGAATGTATGGTGAAAGAACATAGAATCACACCAATCCCCGATCACTACACATGCATGATTGACCTTCTCAGCCGAGCTGGAAGATTAGAAGAAGCAAAAAACTTCATCAACCAGATGCCTTTTAGTCCTGATGCAATTGGTTGGGCCACATTGCTAAGTTCTTGTAGACTCAATGGGAATCTGGAAATTGGTAAATGGGCTGCCGAGTCTCTTCATAAACTAGAGCCGCAAAACCCTGCTAGTTATATTTTATTATCAAGCATTTATGCTGCGAAAGGTAAATGGGATGATGTAGCAAAATTGAGAAAAGGAATGAGGGAAATGGGAGTGAAAAAGGAACCGGGACATAGTTGGATCAAATATAAAAATAAAGTGCACATTTTCTCAGCAGACGACCGGTCAAGTCCATTTTCGGATCAGATATATGCCAAGTTGGAAAGTTTGTACCTAAAAATGATTGAGGAAGGGTATGTGCCTGATATGAGTTTTGTTCTCCATGATGTTGAGAAGTCAGAGAAAATTAAGATGCTTAATCACCACAGTGAGAAACTTGCTATTGCCTTTGGGTTGTTATTTATACCTGACGGTCTTCAAATACGAGTTGTAAAAAATCTCAGGGTCTGTGGCGATTGCCACAATGCCACAAAATACATTTCTAGGATCACCCAGAGAGAGATACTTGTAAGAGATGCAGTCCGTTTCCATTTGTTCAAGGATGGAGTGTGCTCATGCGGGGATTTCTGGTAGCGTCTTGCCATCTAAAACCTCAGCCAAAGATGACAAAACCTCGGAGTTGTTATGTTAGTAAAAGCTAAGTTTTATTTGAGCCTGAGACCTACCATCAATCTCGAATGTGTATATACTTGCTATGAGCTTGATTGATGATTCTTTTGTGCAATCATGTAATTCAGAACAGTCTTTTATCAAATAAGAATTCTTTCAAGGATCACAAGAAGGAACTGTTTTGTGCTATGAGCCATCAAGTATTACACCGTTCAGCGAAGCTACCAGATGTGTCAAGATGAATTTATCCAAAGCATATTGAAAATATTTCTAGCTTGTGTGAAATCTGATGGTTGCTTGAAGTTTTCTAGTTCAAGTGAGCTGTCTAAGCTGCAAGCGTGCTTGTAGAATTCCAGCACTAGTGTGTGATCTGTGTTTCTGAAGCGGTATTGACAACTTTGCTGCAAATTGATTCCTACGACGAAATGGGGTTGAAACATGCCTACTTTGATGCGTATCCATAGAAAATTATCACAATTGACAGAGTAACCATTGCCACTTCTCCCCCTTATTTTCAAGGAAATATTTAACGAATTTATATTTTTTACCATCTTTTTTCACTGTTTGATGGATATCAAACCTGGAAAAGGTTTAAAGGTCTAATGTGATTAAAGCGCAATAGTTTGGAATTGTGTAGACCAGTTTCAATGTCAGGCAAGGAAGATATTCTTCCCATTCGATACTTTATTGCTTAGGTTCTTGTAGCTTCAGTTATTAATTATTGTCTTACTGTCTTGTACATTTCCTTTACTGATTACAGTTCTCTTTTTCAATATAAATGTGCCTCGCTGTTCCTCCATTTCTGAAGGTTTTAATAATGCATTGAAGTGCGCTGCAAATTGCTTTCAAACTAAACCCAGTTGTCCCGCGTGGCGGTCAAGTGATAAGAAAGGCATAGTAATAATTGAAGTTTTGTGCAACATCCAGGTTAATTAAAGAACATCGGATAAAAGATAACGAAGAAAGATGGAAACACTTCTCTTGTGTCGTGAAAAGTTTCAGTTAACTGAGGACTAAAATCCAGATGAGAATTTGTATTAGACTAGGGACGAACTCCGGTTATCTTCTTGGGATGGTTTGATGGATAGGCCTGAAGCTTGCGACTGGCTCTGTATCATGTGAAAAAATGCATAATTATTATATAATTTTAATACTGGAGATAAGGATAGAGGCGAAGGCGATGGAAACTATTACCTGTATTTTTGTACAGATCTCAATAACTTCAGAAAGAGGTGCCCAGTCCCCAAAGTTCCGCTCAATAAACTGGTAAGCAATACCACGCTTTGATGAGCCAAGAATGAACAAACCACCCTTAATTTCTCCTTCTCCATTGAAGTTTTGCTTTATTCCCATTGCTTTTGCACGCTTATAATTTGCTATAGCCCGAGGGTTGAAAAGAAATCCGAATAGGAATTTTTCCTTCATTAACTTTCCACCACCTAGAGCTTTGAAGAATCCTCTGCCTTGGTCAAAGATTACAGTGCCTCCCCAGTACCGGGGCCAGAAGTCCTTCACCTGCATCACCATTTCAGTCAAACAGATTGGATGGGTTAAAAAAGCTAGAAGTTTTATGAATACCTCTGATTCTATGTGTTCATGAATTACAGCGAATAGTTGGTATCCTAGTGCATCAAATATCGCTTTTCTGGCATATAGCTGGTGAGCTTCTGCTCTGCACATGATGCACCTGTTTTCAAATTCAAGAGATGTTAGTTGTTCCTTTCCCTCAAGATGGCTCAAACACCAGTAACAATATCAAAACGTGATACTGAACGCATCTACAGGAACTGGAAAGTTGCTTTTCGTTTGTGCTTTTTTAGTTAGTGAGTCAAGTTTAAACCATCTTCTTCATGAATAAAACTTATCTGTCTACAACTTAAAATCAGGTCTTGAAGCAATATGCTTAAACTTACCCAGGTCGTCTAATACAGAGGATAATGGCTGGCTTATCCTGCCATAGTGATGATGCTTTCATAGGGGGAGTCTTAGTCTTCACCAAGCGCTCCATTCCAATTTTATACTCTGGAGTTAATTTCTGAATGGAGATGTTTTCAATGGCAGAATAAGGAGCAATTTTATCAACAATATGAGGAGGTTGCACACAACCACATGCTATATGACCAGCTAGTTCTGTTGCAACAATCCCCTTGAACTCATACCCGTCTTCAATCTTAAATTCACTCATTGCTTGCTCAACTGTTTTATCCTGAAAGTTTCGGCTTCTCATACTTTGCATCCTCTTTGAGCTGTTAGACTGATAAGTCCTCTTGATGCTTGTTGATGCTAAAGGAGCATCAAACTTATTGGTCGAGGGATCCACACACGAACTTTTTCTATCATGGAAACGTGCAATATGACCTCTCTTCATATGGAATTGAGATGTTAAATCCTCAACACTTATGCTTAGAAGTTCAGGCAAACATTTTCCGGTGGACTCTAGCCTATCTGCATACGGCATCAGAGATCTATCATGCAGATAAGTTCTAATTTCAATTGCTTCCTGTCATAGCAAAACCGATTCATGAGAAATTTTCAAAAAAGAAAGATAGAAGGAAAGAATTGACTAGCTATGATAATTCATAAATTGGATGAATTATACGAAGGTTTCTACTCCAGAAATCTTTGAAGATATAAACATCTGAAATTGCTTACTGGGGTGCGTTTTTGTTTTAGAACTAGAAAAAAGTATTGTTTACCAACCTTCTGTTGTCGTGTCATGTTTATAGCATCCATATCCTCAGAATTCATGACCTTCAAGGTGGGTACATCATCCCAGCCTTCATCCAGCAAAGTGGGAAGCAGATCCTTAAGAACCCCATTTCCCACAAAATCTTCCACAGAGAAAGAACCCATTTTCTTCCAAGGATAACCGATGGCTCTTGCTGTCTAAATAATATAAGTTTTTTTCTCACCTTTGATCTTTCACCTAGCCACTCCTGGGAAGACTTAAAATATTATTATCGATACAGAGGTGGTGCTTTATAATATATGAACAATGAACTCACCTGAATATCAAGAAAAAGTCAAACATCGAGATTTATTCAACTTTATGAACAGACAAGTTTGCATATGAACAATAAAGCACTATTGTATGATGCATTTGATTTCGTCAATATCAAGGTTTTTCTTTTTAGCTGCTCTTCTTGATGTTCAGAGGATTGCTCAACAAATAGTGCTAAAGTGGATGATGATAAGGATGTTAAATCTTGAATATCAAGAGAAAGGACATTCCTAGCAAAATGAGACCAAGTCAGCATCCACCTTATAAATTAGAGACAAAGATGTCATCAGATATTAAATATTAGGTGGAAAAGAGGGAAAGCTTCAACTGCTACGTCCAAACCAAAGCACTTTTGCTTAGAACACGACAGAGATTACTTGAAAATAATATCAAGAACAAAGATGATTCATGGTTGCTTTTTGTTCCATAATCTTAAACATATATGTATATATATGCTAAAGTGGGTTGTAGTTGCCGGCCTTACACCTGCTTTATGTTATTGGGTTGAATTTGAAAATGCAGGCTTGGAGGTTTTGTTTTAGTAAGCTGACTTTCAATTTTTGGAGTTCTGTATGAATATTATTTTGAAAAGTCTATATTTAACATGCATTAAAGAAAGTGTTTTTTTTTTACAATACTTTCGTGGAAGAAAAGTTCAGATGTTCTTACCAATTCAAGATTGCAATGTCGTGATAAACATTTTCATACTCAACCATATTAAGATATTTAAAGTCATATTACAACTTTGATATTAATGTTTACTTGATATATGAAATCATGTATTTTAAAAGCGTTCCATCTTGATTACGATAAACTTTTAGTTTTGTCTAACAAATCACTCATTTGAAATTTCATATATCAACAATAATATAAACTTTAGAAAATATTTAATATATTTTTAAATTTTTATTTTTTAATTTTGTATCTAATATATCCGTAAATTTACAAAAAAATTACCAATTAAACAGAGAGAAAAGTGAAAAAATAAAAGTTGCTATTTAAATAAAAGTACAAATCAAAATTGGTATATATTGTAAAGAGTCAAAATTGTACCTATAAAAGTACATTTTTTTAAAACTTCTGTCATGTTCTATGCCTAAGAATGAAGAATAATCTTTCCAGATTGGGAATGGTTAGACCCTTTTGAAGAAGCTACTACTTGTTTCTTACTACTTATTCACTGTCCATAGCTGCTGGTCAATCAAGATAATATTTCATTTTATCTTAATTCGATATGCATTTCCTTTGCTAATCGCTCCTACAAATTTACAAGGTCCTTTGATGAATTGAATTCCATCTTGTCCGAGCGATGTTTGCCGGAGTTATTGATTGTCGTTAATCAGCTTCACAAACGCAGTCAGCAGCAAATTTTGAGAACTTGTGAACATGGCAAAATCATAGACTATAATTAGGAGCTGAGAAATTTGGTACCTTTTTCAAATGGGTTAATATTTTTTCTGCTATTCGCCTCGTCTCGCTGTTCCATTGATGGGAAGCAGTAGCCAAAATTGCAGGCAACGATCTGTCCTGTGATATATTGGAAAGTGATTCTTCCCCACCCTTGAGCAACAACTTCTCCATCAACCAAAATGATTTATGCAATACAGATTCTTGTTTATGGATTCCTACCACATTCAGGACATGCCTTATTGTGTTAAATTCGATCAGTAGCCTCACACTTCTGTCCATATCCACTTTGTCATCCACAAGCGTACAAATGGCTGACAAAGCTGCCTCAACTACCTCTTCGTTCTCATTGTCTAAACATGTCAATAACTTTTCAATTGCCTTTGCATGGACTAAACAGAATGTGTTTTGTGAAGAGCAAGCCCCTTTATGAACTGGGCATACTCGTAAGTGACCCTTCTGTGATGGACCTAACGATAGAAGCTTGGGTAAGTGGAGAAATTTCATAACCTTGTTTTTAATGTTCAGGGGCTTGGATAGACTAGTAGATACTGATGATAGTTTCTCCAACCCAATGGCAGATAGCTTTTGAACTTCATTGCTTGATGTTTGGGTTAGCAGGTTGGCAAACACTGATGTAAAATTGTGTAATTTTGCCAGAAACAATATTTGTGGGTCATAAATTGTTGCTGTGAATCTGACAAGAATTCCCACTGAACCCTCTAGTAAAGCACTTGCATACCTGCTCATTCCTGTTCCATTGCTTTGTATATGATTGATTGTTTGCAGGAGCTTGGGGACGGTGTTCTTGTTTACCAGAATGGTGTTGAGGGCTAGACTATCGTGAGGGAGTTTTGCTAAGAATGTTGCTGAAAGTGTCTGCTTCTCTTTGATTTGGTTTGTCAAGGCAATGCTGCTGATAAGATTCGCCACTTGGTCACTGGTTTTGCAGAGTCTTTCTGTCATTGTGAACCCCATGTAAGCGGACAGTGATATGAGCAATTTTATTGCTGCAGCTCCAAGTTCTTCATCTGGACTACTGATGAAATATATGAGGGTATCACATGCTTCAGTGTTTTTTACACCTGAAACAATGGTGTCCATTGATTTTGGAGATTTCGTCAAGCATAACAGTATTCTGATGAGACTCGTGCTAAATATTGATTCATCTGAAGTTGAGTTCTTGAGCAATTCGATAATGTTGTAGACTACATATTCTGAATTCATAGTGTAGCCTTGAGCATTAACTTGAAGTGTCTCAAGGTCAAGACCGAATTCACATATATTTGCCAGGATTTTAGTCGCTTCTGCTTTTGGATCATTAAGTTCATCACGGATGGTACGAGTGAACATCTCTTCAGCCATGACTTGTACAGCTCCAGCTTCTGCTAATGTTCTACCATTAGGCCTGTGAGATGAAATTTGCAATAGAGCTTTAAGGGCTGCCTTGCGGGTAAATGTACCTCCTTCATGCACCATCTTGACAAGAACTGGAGAGGCCCTCTCAGCTACATACGCCATACAATCATGTCTGATGACAATCTCCCCAAGATAGCTTGCCATTTCTATTCTCATCCACTCACTACCTGTTTAAAATTACTAAATTGACATATGGTGATAGAATTGGCAACATTAAATTCTAAGATGAAGTGTGATCATTGAATTAGCAGTCAATTTCCATGCTACCTGTTATGTACATTTTAATGATTTTCAACCAATAAGCCTCCAAATATATTTTGTATTGTTACTACTGATTGTTCTTCAAATTATGTAAAGGATGGTTGTGTTGGGAGTGTCAGAATCTTAAACTCACCTTCAGTAAGATGCCTTATGAGGGGTTCCATGAGTCCACCTTCTGCCATAAGCTTGATATTCGTTGGAAATTTCTCTAAGTTTCTCAAGGTTTCATCTACCTTTTCTGAAGAAAATTCATCTAAACTGTTGTCCTTCATGCTGATCAGCCCTGAAATCCCCCCAGTTACTGAACCAATTGGATCTGACAATGACTGGGATTTTGAAAGCTCAAACAACAGAAGCAATGCTGTATCTCGAATGGACCTGTGACTACTTGATAGTTGATTGATTATTCTTGACATGTTCAATTGGTTACAGATCATTATCTGCATAAGAATAGGAGTAAGTTTGTGCCTACACTTCTGCCTTTTTTGTATATTTCATTTCTTTTTATTTTGAATTGCAGGCTGAAAATTTACATTCTATTTTCCGTAGTTAATTATTTCATCTTTCCCTGTACATTGCATAAATGCACAAGAGAGCAGAGCCACGACTTGTGGTATTGAGTCTCCATTAAATTCGAGCCTAATGAATTATGAACACAAGCCAGGGACTGATAGCTAACAAAAGTACTAACAGTTGATGTGGTCAACATGTACATGTAGTAGAACTGTTTCCAGAAACTGATTTGGACAATGATATCATTCTATCCAAAAAAATGTAGCATTTTATATTGCACAACTCGGGAAGGGGAACTTATTTCATTTCATTTTAATCAGTAATAGCAATGGTTTTTCTTTTCGTTTCAATTTTCTCCAAAAGCTTGGTTTCTTATCAAATAAAAGGCAATGGCAATCATTTTACATGTAATTTGTTGAAGAAAGATCTTCCCTGTGGCTTGTGGGAAAATCTCGGAATTGGAAGACTCTGCCATATAGATCAAGAAACTGGCCTGATGCAATTAATCTTTTTTATTTAATACCAAGGGCCAAATGGTTTAGCCTATATAATTCTAATCTACCCCAATTGGTCATAGATATCGGATGCTCATAATGATAGTTTAAAAGAAACATAATGATCACTGGACCCGGAGGATGTTGTAAGGTTAAATATTTATCTTGCAAGAACGCAGAGAGAGAGAATTATAATTATTATTATATTAGAGGATTGGTGGGAGATAAGAGATTGGATTCTTTCTTCTGATTACCATTTTTGTTTTATATGCCTGCTAACCTGATTTTCTAGTATCACTCATAGTTTTTTGTTCTTTAAGTTTTGAACTTTCAGTGGATTATAAGTCTCCAGCTTTCTTTTAGGCATAATGTTTGTATTTCACTTCATTTCAGTTTATTCATTTAAAAACGACAGAACTTAGAAGCTTGGAATTCTAGAATAAATTTCAAAAGCTGTTTTCTATCTATTCTTTAATTATTTACTTATTTTGTTATATTTGGGGTGGGGGCATGGGAAGAGGGAGGAACTGCAGAGACATGACAGAGCAATGACTTGTGTATAATAATAAGACAACTAGAATGAATTTGAACCTTGTTGTCTTCATTGACTTCTACCATTTGATGCAATAGCTGTAGAACTGCATATCTAACATCTCTGTCTCTGTACTCCAGAAAGTCAACGAGCAACTGTAACATGTCAAAATCTAAGATCTGTTCTAAGTTGCTGATGCTTGACAGGTCTTTGATTGTCTCAAGCACCATTTCATCTGAACTGGCTAAGGAAAGAGAATCCCGGGTGACTTCAATTGTTGGTGTCTCATTGCGTTCATTCCATTTGTCTATTGTAGACTTCAGAGCTCCATTGGAATTAAAAGCTTTGGACACAAGCTTTTGCCCTGTGACTGGGCAGAAAGTTTCCTCAAATTCTTTAAACTCTTGAAACCACTCAACAATTGCTTGTCTTTCATATGACACTCCCGTTTCTAAGGTAACTGGATCTTCCATTATGTTCTTTGTCAATGGACAGATGAAGGTTTCAAAGAGAGGTTTTGTGTAATGGGTCTTTGAGGGTAGTTTTTCCACGTCTGATGTAGCATTTCTATACTTCATTTGGCTTCTTCCACCCTTTCTAATAATAACAGCGTTACTCAACTCTAATGCAACTGGAGATTGTGTATTGGTTGTGCTTGTGTCCCAGTCCATGTCAATGGGGTATAGATCTTTTTCTATAACTTCTGGTACTTTTTCCGACTGTTCCTCCAAAGAAGTTTGAATCTCTTGCATGTTCATTATGGCTTGAGCTTGGTCAATTTTAATGGATATATTTTTCATCTCATCTGAAAGTGATAAAATTGCCACTTTCACATAATTTTGTTCCTTGAATGTAGCGGTTGCTATCTTGTTCAAGCATTCACCCATCTGTTTTATCACCTCTTCTAGTGGATTTATGATGCTAATGGGATCAGAATTTGAGACTAGTTGAATGCTGGTTAGGAACTTTTCCAGAAGATACTTCGCAAGGTTGATGCTTTTATTTAGAGATTGAAGGATTTCGTCAAATTTTGTGGGGTCTAGTGCCTGCAACTCCTCAACAGCCAAAGCTGCTCGATAAAAGTAGCTTCCAATCTCAATAAATTCTCCATGTTCTTCTTCAGTGCACGCTGTGGAATCAATGATTTCTGAGATGGAAGCTAAGACAACTTCAGCTGAAGACATCATTGGCTTTGTCGTCATTGCTCTCAACATAAACTGAGTTGTTCCTCACTCAGCTCATGGTGGTCATGTGATTTCCACTGTTTCCCTTTGATCAACACACATTTCCTACCATATGCCATTGCTTCCTGGCTTTGCAATCAGTATGGCCGAAAGAATCAGCAATCTTCTGCAAATTATGAAGATACACAACTTTGGTGATCAAACAATCATATACCAAATGGACTGATGCAACTCAAGTCTCGTGGTAAGAATTTTTCTTTCAACTTGTTATTTGCTTCAAAATCTTTGCATACAAAAAAGAACGTTTAAAGCTCTACCAAACTTTTCTTGTTAAAGAATTCATACAAAAGTAGACCTAAATAAGCAGAAGAAATAATATATAATTACTGTGAGTACAAAAGTTTTGAGGTACCATATTCATGCTTGAAGCTACTGCTTGTAATATGATCCCAAATCCTTGTAGATCCTTGTTAACTGGCTTCTTCTTGCTCAATAATTATTCACATACCAGATCGTGGATACTTTATTGAATCAAATTCCCTAATTGGCACTTTTTTTTTCTCTCTTTCATTCAATATTTCTTCATGTGAAAATGAGTATCAATACATGATTTTTTTTTATGTTTTTGGTGGTTGAAAAACTGATGGGAGAGATTGAAGTGTATAGGACTGAGTCGGAATCTAGGAAGAGGTTGAATAGACTTAATGCGATTTTTAATGTTTCTTTAATAGAAATATCACATTACGAAGCAAATGACGTTTTAGATTAGTTGCTTCCTTGATTTTTATTTTAATAGTTTAAATTATTGCGAATTTGAGTATAGAGAAAGTTAGAGTTTAGTTTTTATGAATTATTTACATGGTTGTCGAGCTATACGAGATGAAATTCTAACTTTATTCGATTAGTCAATTTATATATCAAAAAATATCTTTTAACTTTGTATTTCTAGTCAAAGATACTCTAATTTTGAAAGTCCCAAAAATACAATTAATCTTTCGAATAGTTCTAAGATATCATTATTACATATAGTTTTAGATGGATCATTAAAAAGTATCGTTAAACTTTCAAAAGTTTTAAAAAAAATATCTTTGAACTATATAATTTTTTTAAAAAAAAAACACCATTAATATATATATAAAAATAAAAATCACTAATACTCTCTTACTTCTCTATTTAGTATTTTCTAAACTTGTGAAAGTTGAAGGTTATCTTTTACACAAACTATTTTACACACGAACTACCAACAAAGTTTAGGTGTATTTTCAATAATTTAGTCTTCTTTAGAAGGCCAAATTTAGCCATTTTAATATTTCTTTTATACTCACAATCTTTCTATTTGTAGGTTGTATGTGGTTAACAGCATTGTAGTTTTATAGTACTTGGCCATGGTGTTTTCTCTTAAAAGTGTTTGATTCCATCAGTGGTTGATGGATTCTAAACCTTGAAGTCATGCAGACTGATACCGCAAGAAAGATTGTTATAAACATTGTATGTTCACTTTCAATTTTTTAAAGCTTCTGAAGGGAAAGAAAAGTTATAGCTATGCTAAATCGTACAAATGCAACCATCTAAATAAAGAATATATCATGGTGGATAGTATTCGTTTTTATTTATTATTTAAATCAAGAAACAAACAAATCATAGAAGTTTCTATATTGAAGGAAAAACTTTTTTTAGGTTAAGGACTTAACAAGAATAGACAAGAAATTTAGAATTTACAGTTCTTACTTATGTTTGTAATACAACAAAACCTATTGATAATAAACTCAATCAACATCTATTTGATAGATTTCATTGCCTAATTATTATATTTGTACCACCTTAATAAATAAATATATATATATATATATATAAAAAAAAGGACAATTTACTTCTGAAAATAAATTTCAATTCAAAGCAACTTTTGAATTTGATTAGCTTTTAGGTAGATGAGATCTTGGTCATTCCTACTACAATTGGACTTTTTATCATGAGTTTTTGTTAGGTCTCTAGATATTCTTGGACCAAATTCTTCTGACAATCTAATCTCTGAAGGACTAAAGTTAAAATAGCATTTACTTAAAACTTTGAGTAAATAGGGAATGCATATTTCCATATTTTAACCCCAACAGAAGTTGATATTATACTTTTATCCCATAAAATAGGGAATGAATCAATAATTTAAAACACCAAAAAAGACCCCCCCCCCCCCCAAAAAAAAAAAAAAAACTACTTTCCTACAAATAATATCTAATAAACAAAAATTAAGATTAGAGTTCAAAACTACATGACTGCAAACCAGCTGTGATCTTTTGGAAGTATCATCCGTGAATTTCCAGCTATCTGAAAACCATGGAAGAGGACGTCCATGGATTCCTCTTCGAATTAACAAGCTTGAGTCGAGTTCTTCCTTTTTTTGTCTCTCCAAAAGCTGTCTGTCAGCATTGCCGAATCCCCTAATTGGTTGCAGTATATCCAAGCTTTCGTATAGATCAGACAACCATGAAGGTAGATACTTTATAGCCCCCCTCCAAAATGCAGCATTTTCTTTATTATCACAAGTCTTTCAAGGTTTCATAAGTGAACAGCAGATGAACTTCCAAGTTCCAAGATGTATACACAGTACCAACATCTGAAGTATATGTACAAGTATCAGGACAACACTGACCTTGACCGGTTTAACGCCAGGTCACACTTGTCTCCTTCAAGAAGCAAATTTTACTTGCCTCCAGAGACAGATTTCAGTGAATCACAGATTACTACCATTTCATAGGTCTTATTAGTCATCAACGTAGCACATATGAGAAGAGCATCCAACTGAAGCATTCTTAGGTTGAACTAATTGAAGAAATAGGTAGACTGCAGAACCTCTTTGAGATCGAAGTCTCCCCCAACAGGTAGAGGAGGAAATTTTAAGTTGGGGAAGGACTTTTGGAAGTCCTTCAATAACTGTAAAGGGAAAAACCACCGAGTTTATAAAGGAAAGAAATTCCATACAGAAAAGACAACTAGAATTATAGGTCAGTTGATCAAAAGAAGAAAATCGCTTGCCACCACAACCAGGATAGTTTAGTTGATCAAGTACACATGGGGAGAGATACTTACATTCTCCAGAATAGGAGCCTCATATAGCTCAACGAACTTCTTCCTAAGTATTATATTCATTTCGTCAACATCACATGCATGGGTCCAATATGAATCATGGACTCCTGTAATGGAACATTGTAAGAAGATATATGATCAGGATTGAACATTGGAACTAACCAAATCGAGTTCTTCGCTAAGATAAAGGACCCAGTTGGGAAAGAAAAAGGAAAAAAATGAAGTGAACCTGCAAAGTTTAAGCCTGCCCTTTTGCAGGCGAGAGCAGTCATCATCATATGAGAACTGTCAAGGGAATGTATATAATTTGGAGGAAATGCTGTTCTCTGACGCATAGCCATGACCTACAGAAAATACTAAAAATTAACCAGCCGGTAAACACATCCTGCAACACAATTTGACTACTGCCTACAGAAGCCCTTCCTAAGCAAGTTAATAAACTTGAAGCGTACCTAGACAACACAGACATGCAATACTTTTGTGGGGTATTCAACAAAAATTTGAAAATTGTAATAAGCAGATTTGAAGCCACCCAATAATGCCTGATCTGGTTGCCATTATTTAACACAGGGTGTAAAATTTTGTAAGTCAAACCAACAGAGAGAATAATAGCTACCTTGTCAGTTTCTCGTTGTAGACTCAACATTTGCAAGGAAGTCTTGACCTGCAACAAGTCAAGGACAGCTCTTCAGTAACATACAAAAGACACTATAATGGTCCAAGTTTGTATACAGTTCAAAACACAGAAAAATTTTCACAAATTCAGTAGAGCTTTACAAGATGTCTTCCTAGTTTCCGGTAAGGTTGCACCACTGGCAATCCAAGAGGAGTGGTCCATCGAACTGCCTGATTTTCTGAAGCTATCACCTGTGGAAAATTAAATGTGTGGACGTTCAAAATTATGATATTTGTTTGAAGACAACAAACCTCAAATGACGGGTGAAGAGTGAGGATTCAAGAAAAAATGGCTGGTGAACCAGGCATTGAAGCAAAAATTTCCCAATCTCTACACTGTGGCTCTAAGATGTCAAGGAAGGAATGAGTGAGAAATTGAAACGGAATTGAGGAAATTCCTTAATTAGAAGAAATTTAATAGACTAGGAGGCTGAGTGAGGAGTTGCACGTTTTATTGACTGTACTGACTACTGAAGGATGTGGACAAGGTGGGAGATTCTTTATGTTCAAACTGGAAGGTAGATGCATGAGTGTAGTTCCTATATTTAGAGTTAAAAATTATTAACAATAAAGTGCAATCTCTTCTTCATATCTCCATCCGCATAAAACCTGTTTTCATCTCCATGTAGCAATATTTTTTTAAACTTGCACACTCTACTCCAAAAGAGACACCATCTTGAGGAGGAGGCATGTTGAGGATCCCACTTCGAAGAAATCAAGGGACCTCACACTCTTGAGATAGATGGACTACCACTCTCATTGTCAATTGAATGTTATCGTTAATAAAATAATTAATGAAAACTGAAAAGTCCTTTCTTCAAGTTGGTGAGACTACAAACTCTATCAAAATAACTAAAGCAATGAGGAGAGGACCACAATGCCACCAACTGAGAAAACGTACCTTTGCACATTCACCAAGCCAGTTCATGATAGATTTTGCTGCTTCAAACATTTCCCCGATAGCAGTCAAGGTAGTCTGCACGAGAACTCCTCAAATCAGCAGAATGTTCACACACACAAAGTCTACAACTTTCAAGGGTACAAGTGTGACATTTTTTCAATGCATATTGCAGTTTGATGACTCACTTTAGCTGCATAGCAAGAAGCCGTAAATAAGTGTCGCTCATTCTCGATGGATGATCTTTCTTTCAACCTTTGTCTAATCTGATCTTTGGCACCAGCATAAGTAACACCATACACCGATGTCATGACTGTCTGCTTCACCAGTTTACGATCCACCTAATTGCAGCCACAGATATATGAATCCATTAGAGGAAAAGCATACAAGCAGCAATAACAAACATAACTTAAAAGAAACATCTTCTTCTAGAATTATTAGTTTCCAAACCTGATTGATTAAGAGTCTGGCATGCAATGCATTCGGATTACTAGCAGGATCTTTCGCTGCATCACTTCGCATTATGTCAAGAACTCTGAACCAGAAAAATAGATATAAGTTATAGGAGAGAGTGAACCAGAAAAATAGATATAAGTTATAGGAGAGAGTGAACCAGAAAAATAGATATAAGTTATAAGAGAGAGTAATTATGGGAGTTGATGCGATTAACCAAGTAAGAAAAGTAAGAAATATAAGCTAAAACAAACAGCCCACTAAAAGTTAGTGGTTTATGAGGTGTTGAGCCATGGTGAAGTAAAGTAATTACATGCATTTTGCATGTAATTTCTTTATAAAATGTTTTTGAAAATTTTTGTTTCAAAGATTTTTGGAATTTTTGCTAAAATATTTTTCCTAATTTCTCTTTTATTGAATTTTTTTTTCTTCAATTGTTGGTGCACCCAAACGATGGGTGAATTGGTCTTACCCACCCGCTTAACTACATGTCGGTTACCAAATGTCCCCTTAACTACTATTTTTACTTCCATACTAGTTGGTGAACCAATCTTCGAAAGTAGGATGCCAAAAGCAGAGCCACTTTGAGTTTATCTCAAATATCACTGCATTGATTTACGCTTATATTGACTATAGTTTGTAGAACCCATATATGAGTTACGAGCTAGCTCCCTTATCACGATTACCAGATTCAAAATATTCTTCATTTCATGGCAAAAAATATTGGAATTGACGCCCACCACATTGTTAGAACTCAACCTCCACGTATATAAAACATCAAAAGAAAGTTAAGAAAATGAAATTTCAAAATAAGAACAATTATAATAATCCTTCATACAATCAAACATGCAGCAACCTGGAAGCAATTCCTGAGTACACGTCTGCTGGTTTGTCACCCGCTGCAAGGTTAACTGCTTCTGCCCCCAACTGAAAAGAAATGACACAATATTAAATGCTAACAAGTAAACATCGACCGTGCCATTTTAAAGAGAACTTTTCTTTGTCAAACCTAAAGAATAGCCCAAAAGTACAGATGGATAAAAAGAAAGATCACTATACTTGAAATAAACTGCTAATTTGAAACAGTACAGAAAAAATATTTAGATTTTTTCTTCTGTAGAGTATAAGAAGCATTATATGAATTCAGGAGCTTTGGGCACTGACCAAGCAAGCATCGAGACATTTTCAATCCCTAAACATGCAAGGATTAAGAAATGATAAAAATGGAAGTAGCTTCACTTCTTGGCCGACTTTGTATCTTAATCTTATCAAACTACAGAAATTGAAAGTTCTTTACCTTGTCCCTCCCAAGAGCTGCATAGTGTTGCAAGCCATTGCAGGAACCATCCTGCCAAATTATGGGGAAATAAACAACAATAAACAGTTATAAGTACTGCAGAATAGCTAGCTATGTCATTATGCTTTAGAAAGGGAGAAAGCCGGAGAGATTGTAGCAAGAAACGAACAATACATTGATAGTTTGGGAACAAATAAAAAAACAATGAAACTAATACCTGATGTACAGGCATATGGGAAATAGTTGTTTCCGGCGAGGGACTTCTTAACGCCTCTGACAGATCAATACACACTGCCAAGCACTGAAAAGGATCCTCTGCACCCAACCACCAACGGGATCCTTCAAGAGGCCGGTCTGCAGAATCAAAAATCTCATCCAAATGGTTCTCGGTAAATGATATCCTGTCCTTATAAGATAACTTGTCCACACCACCAGCATACAGATTTGCTAAATGTATCTTTAACCAACGTAACCCTGACTCCCCAAGAGGTCGTCCCTCTGCAAATTCTAAAGTGCCTCGACAGAAATCAGAACCAATATGATTCAAATGCGGATGCATGGGGTATGCACGACCTCGAAAATCTAGGTTGTGAGGATAGTAAAAGCCTTCCTCCTCTTTCATTTTCCTGGCCACCTACTCACAATAAAAGTAAATTCAAATACATATTGACAAGCGGATTAAAATCTAAATTCACTTCATCCAATAAGTTCTTACCGCAAGCTTAAGCTCTGTGTCACACCGTTGTGAATGCCTTTCGCTATTCTCCCTTTTCACAGCCTTGACTTTCCACTTCCAATTTCGAATTTCTGCTTCGTCTTCCACCATTGGCTGCTCGGGCAGAGGCATCTGTACAGATTGAAGTAAAAGTTAAGTTGCAAAAAAAGACAGCTTTCATAAGATATAAAATCATGAAAATAGGGACGGAAGGCATTCAACTCATTAGCGTACATCTTCTCGGTCAACCAAGTCAGCAAGACGACCACCACTAGCCCATATCTTCTCGATAACGCTAAGTACTCTTTTATTCACCCGCCACTTGGTACTTCCAAGTATATCAAGTGCCTAGAGATGCAAAAATTATTTTATGCGTCAAACAAAGATAGAAGCACAATTATTTCCACTTCCTTCATTTCTTATATTATAAAGAAATTGTAAAATTCCCCTTTCTAACACGGAAAAAAATAAAAACCACCTTGTTTGGTTTAGTATTAAAAGAGATAAGTAGTAAATTTATGTTTTTGAAACCATGGGTCCGAATCTTTGTAGCCAGATGGTCTATCAGCTAATAGCCAACTACCCATACCCACGGTCATCAATAAAGAGAAAACTTAATGGAATGGGGAGAATTTTTTATCCTTCTGCAACTGGAATTCATAATGAAACTTCAAGTTGAATTTTCTTTCCTAAGGGCCAACTCTTAAAAGCTCCTTCTGATGGCATCACAACGTCAAAGGCAAACGCCATTAAACATGAAATCAAAGAAAAAAACTTCTTCGATAAAGTGCAAATACTTATAATCGTCCCTAGAGATATTAATGTTTCAACATGGTACATGGGAAAGAGTTTACAAAAAATCAAAGGTATGTAAAAAAATCATTAAACTAGGATAGCAAACCAACTCAAACCTTAAAAACCGGCCCTAGTTGCTTCTTTGAAGCCCTTTTAACTGCTTCACGTTGCTGTCTTGCCCCACGTATTCGCATAACATATGATGGTAGGAAAAAGTGTGCCCCTTGGTCATACCTACACCAGATTAGCATATATCAAATACCAAACAGAACTAGAATATGACCAATGAAACTGAAGCTTCAAAGAACACGCATGTCGCATCATTCAAATCTTTACTCTCCAACAAAGGATGTATATAAAATGAAACGACGTTGTCACTCTCAAACTATTAGGAATTATTGAAATAGCTTCAAATGTAGAGTTACCCACCCTGTCCACTTACGAGGAGGCACCAGCATAGGCATATACGGAATGATCATGTGCCCAGCCTGAGAAAAAACAGAAGAAAATCACTAATCCAAGACATAAAGTGAGTAATTTTGAGAGAGAGTCTAGCAGAACTATATGGAATCAGACAACCATAACAATGTCTGAGAACTATTTTCAGAAATGCAACCAAATCTACGGTATATGATTCTACTTACAGTTTTCACCATGCCTCGATAAACGAGTGGATCGCATTCAATAACACCATATCTCTTGCCAAGTCTCCTACAAGAAGAAACCAAATATTGACAATTAGTAGTAGCAGTAGTAATACTTATATCGAAACATAGAAAGAACATGTAGAAAATTTGAAGTGAGATAGAATATGAAAAATAAATCAAGAAAGCAGAAAGCTTGTTAACTGTGATTCTTTCAAGGAGGTTTTAAGAGAATGGACAAAGGCAGGGCGAAGATCAGGTGGAGCATCTCCTATTTGATCAACTGGAGGTTGAATATAGGCTGTTTCTATCAACAACTGAATCAGACGGCAACCAACCTGTAAGGTAATAGGAACCAGAATTAAATAGTTTCTCGTTGTCAATACGTATACCTGCATATCTACCGTCATTCACAGCAAGTAGACAAAATAATTGATGTTTTACTTTCAATCGAGACAATGGACAGAAAATGAAAAAAAAAAACCTTCACATGAGCATCCGTGCCCCAAGGCTTTGAATCATCATGGTTTTTTACTATAAAATTCACTTTCTGCAACTTCTGTTGTTTCATCAGCTTGGTGAGTTTTTTCCTCAATTTATCATGACCTTCGGCTAGTTGCTCCGGTTGTTTCTTCGTCTTCTCAAAGAAATTTCGTATTCTGACCTGTTTTGTAGAAAGGAAAATCATTCATATAAATGTTTCAAATAACTTGATAGCGTTCCAGAAAAATACCAACTAGCGTTCCACGAAAAATACCAACTAGCGTTCAGATGCTGATGACCAAACAAGGACGTGTCTCTTACATATCAGAACCATATTGATAGAGAGAGAGAGAGAGAAATCATGTGTGAGTTGGTTAATGGCAAAGGCTTGTAATAAAGATCGTTACTAACCGCTCTAATCAGAGTATTCCATCATCGGGCAACGTGTCTCTTACATATTATATAAACGAGAGAAAATTTGAAAGAAAAATAACTAAGCGGGTGAAGGGCAGAGAGATGCAGCAGAAATTTTCACATTGTACATTGCACCATCGTGTCTCATTAGTGGGTTATGAAAATTGGAACCTCAAATCACAAAGAAAGAAGTACATGGCAAGACAAAATTTTAGTATTGCACTAGCAATAAACTGCTAACTTGCAGGGGATCAGGATCAGGCAAAGGCAAGGGATTACAAACTTGTAGTTAAGAAAAGAAAAGAAAAATGAGAAAAGAAAGCAAGAGAAGTATTAGATTAAACATAATTTTCATGCCAAAAGTAACCCATGCCTAGTTTTTCAATATGATCTCCGACAGACTTATTATCAATTAGAAAATTAAACCAAATACAATTATGTTGACAATCAAATAAGAAATTTAAACCAACCAACCTCATTTTCAATTGCTTCTCCTATACCAGAAGCAGCCTGAGTTACCCTGACAGAACCGCCTCCTTCAATATCACTCATCAGCAACCCCATTAACTTGTGCATTGTAATCACTGCCATCATATCTGCCGGTAGAAGATGGAAATAAAGAGCGTGACTCGGACTGCTCCTTTTAAACTTGACTGATTCTTGTTCTGCAACAATTGCATCACGCAAGGGTTGGAACCAGCCAAGAAATAAAGACTTCATGTAAGGTAAATTGGGCGCCAGCTTCTGCTCACATATATCCGCTATAAGATCTTGGTATTCTTTAGCAGCCTCTTCCCATGCCTCTGTCTCTATCTTTATCTGTCTCTTCCGTAGCATATCGTACTTCGTATCCCGGTTTCCATCGACCATCCCCTTAGGCTGCTTAAAGTGAAGCTCCACCTTGTCTTGTTTGTTTAGCCCCTCCATTATTTCCTGAATTTCTTCGGAGCCCGATAAATCCCCTTCGAAAATGGCTGCCTCTGCAGCAGTAGCGTAGCCTTTAGCATGGTATAGAACCCCATAAAACGGCACGGGATTGCTTGAATGTGGGAAATTGGAGTTCGTAAATCCAACTTTTTGGGGATGGAGAAAGATGATTCTACTAGAGCCCCCTGATTGGCAACAAGTGTTCAAGGTTTCTAGCGACCTGGAAGATCTAATTTGGTCGAGAAAGATATGGTCTTCAGTAACTTTTCTTGAGGTAGAAGAAGAGAACTCGGAGAATAATTTAGCTTTCCTTGAAGCAGCTGTTTTGAAAACGTTTCTCCACATTGTTTTGTACCAGAGAACCCCAATTCCTGAAACGACGTGTTCAAGCAATTCAAAAGGCAGTTGATGGATAAGAAGAAGATAACAATTTGGTGGTAAACATATGTTGTTTCTCCGAAATAGTTTGGGGAAGTGAGAAAATGAGCAAACAAGGTTGAAGACGAAGAACTCAAAGCGAGAAGAGAGGGAAGGAGGTTAAATTTTTCTAAGTGGTGAGAGAATGGAGAAGAGAATCAGAGAGGCGGCCATTAAACCCTCCTTAAACCTACGTCTCCCTTCCTTCACCCGTTCTTCAAGCGCTCTCAAAACTCGACCCATCTCGTTCCCCTCATTGTCCTGCTAATCCGCTCGTCGTATTGGGCCTCATGGGCTTTACCCATAACGGGCTTTCGATCAATTTTGGCCCAAATTTTGTAAAATTAGGATTTGAAATATAATCTCGTAAGTATTTTGTCAAATTTGAAGAAAATTTGATTTTATACATATTTGATCAAAGTGCTTCAAATCAAAACAAGAATCCAATGATAAAAACCACTTTTAAATTTGTATAATTTGTTTATCACTCTTATGAATTTAATTGGGTTTTTTTTTTTTTTTTTTTTACTTAGAGAGCTTGTTTTTCTTCAAAAATATTTTAATGTATATATGGTTGAATATGCAATGTAATAGTAATAAGAAGTTATGAGATTTAACTAAAGTAATGTAAATTTTGTATTTTAATGATTTTTATTTATGAACATCTATTCAAATTTGTATACTATATTTGATTTCCTCATTTTTTTTTTTCGAATTATGAAATATATGGAAAGGCAAGCATAGAAATTTTTTTTCATTATTTTCTTAATTTAAATTTTTTTTAAAAAAAGTTGTGACCTCTTTATTTTTATAATAATTACCTATTGGTTATTGGATGATTTGCTTAAAATCTTTGCATTGATATTAATTTTTTAAAATTTCAAACCTTAATTTAAATAAAATGTTGGCTTTTATTATGATGAAAACATCTAAGATATATATTATCATTTGCTTAACTTCAATAACTATGAAAAGAGAGGAGAAAAACTTTAGATTAATATGCTTACCTTACGTAAGGATTGAAAAAATATATTGCATTAATCATTTTACTTGTAGACATTAAATACATTTATTGTTCGCCATAAGATTGGGGAGGAAGGTGGGCATATGATATAGAGAGAAAAAAAAACAAAATAAGGAAATTATATGGTATATAGGTAGATATATAGGTTTTTATAGATTTATAGAATATAAAGATAGATATATTCTTGAAAAAAAAAAGAAAGGAATCGTAAAAAACGACAAAATGAACCTAAGATTTTAGGTTTATTAATAATGCAACAAATGAAACTATTTAAAAATATTGAGAAAAAGATTGTATGGGCTATAGAAAGTTTGATGAATTTTGTTTATATTTCGTAAATAGTTTTAATATTTTGTTATTTAATAATTTGAAGGTAAGATTACAACATATAACGCGACAATCAATCATTAAAGGAGGCAAAGGCGGAAACCTAATTAAAGTTAATAGCAAATTTAGAACTTTACATTATGGGAGAAGATAAGTTTGAACACATTGGAAACGAAAAAGAAAAAAAATATTAGGAACAAGTGAGAAGCTTCATATTTTTCCACTAGACCAACAAATTAATTTACAATGAAGCCAAACTTAAGATGAATCCATCCCTACTAAAAATATATCTGAAATGACATTCTAAATATCTAAAAATATACTTTAAAACATTGAAAGAAAGATTTTAAATCTAACTCATGGTTCAACAAAAACAACTTATAGGACACTCGAAAAAAGAAACTATAAACCAAGTCTTCTGTCATTTGTTCAACTATAGTATGGTTATATATCTCATTTATTCCAAATTATTTTGTATCGTAATTTGGCAAAATTCATAAGTATGTATTGAATGTATAGAGTGGAAGGTGAAACATATGAAACACCAAAAGCATATGTAATGCATACATACATACATGTGTGTGTGTGTAATGGAAAAGAAGAAGGCCTGTAAAGAGTGATGGATGACATTTCTTAATCTATGCAGGCAATGGGTTTGCCTCAAAACTTTAAGGTAAAGGAGTAGGAACTAAGAATGTCATTGCTTGAATAGGCCCCATTTACACTTGCTTTGAGACAAACAGTACAACTAAAAGATGATTACTGCCATTTTTAACTTCTTTTTTTATTCTTTATGCTTTGGGTATTACCATTTTCAATGAGTTTTGATACTGTCCTAAACACCAAAAATCTAAACCCTTGTAGAAAATGAATTTTGATTTAGTTGTTTGTGGTAATTTGGTCATACATTTAAGGAAATTTTCAGTGAAGAAAAGTGAAACTATGTCTTTTATAGAAGATATTAGTCCTAAGTATGTAATAAAGTTCTTATATAGTTTTTGCTTGAAAACTAAGTAGCATATATGGTGATCCATAATGTTGAAACTCACATTTCACCAACTAAGTATGGTAAGTGTGGGAAATATGGTAAGCCAACTCAAATATTAATTCTTCACCCAACACTTTCTCATTCTCCCACAAACCTTTATAATCTCAATCCACTTTTGTATCAAATTGTCTCATTAAACCTTATCTTTTTTTATTTTTCTCCAATATGTCATCAAAAGCCACTGTTAGAAGACATATTTTGGAGAGGCAAGCATGTCCTAAAGAGAAAGATAGGACAAGCCAAAACATTTTGTCCAAACACCTTAAGAAGATTTACCCAATTGGGTTACAAAGAACCACTTCTTCGCTATCTTTATCTTCAATGTCATTGTCTTTGTCTCAAAACTCAAATGACTCTTCTCTTACGGACTCCTCGATCCAACTAGATCAGAAAATTTCATACGCAATTCGCCTTATTACGCCGCCTCCTGAAAGAAGAGAAGTCCCATTGCCTAAAAGTATTCAACAGCAAAGTCAAGAACTTAGTGATGGAGAATTGAGACGGTGCAACTGGATCACTCATACTAGTGGTAAGATTATGCGTATGCTTACACAGTTGAAATGCTTCCTAGCAAGTGATAATATAACATTAAATAAAAAAAATAAGTTAGATACTAAATAACGTTTGTTTGAAAGTTCATATTATTGATGTGATAAATAATGTCATCAACTTAGAACAACAGTTGCTAACACTGTCATATTTCTTCATATAATGAGATTGTGACTTCTAATAATAATAGTTCTGATATGGATTAAGAAACACTATATCTTATTGGAAAAGAAAGAAAAAGTAGTTTTCCTCTATAGAATACGTTCCCCACATGCTAGACTACTTCATGACTTTACTGATGTTTTTCTCTTAATGTAATTGACATAGATAAAGCCTATGTATCTTTTCACGACGAGTGTTGGGGCGTTCCAGTGTACGATGACAAGTAGGTTGTCTATGTAACTTTTTGTTTACTTTACATGTCAATTCAATTAATAGATATGTAGTTAACTTTGGAAAAAAAAAAAAATGTTCAGCCGACTTTTCGAGCTACTCGCACTATCTGGGATGTTAATGGACTACAACTGGACTGAAATTGTGAAAAGAAGGGAACTATTCAGGTAATATTACTCTGCCAGTAACACACCCTTTATGTACTTGAGTTAAATTTCAATCCCATGATAAATATACATGCACATTTGGTTGGTAAAAGGGAAGCTTTTGCTGGATTTGAGCCAAGTGTTGTTGCCAACATGGGGGAGAAAGAGATAACAGATGTAGCATCTGACAAGGCCATTATGCTGGTGGAAAGCAGAGTGAGGTGCATAGTTGACAATGCCAAATGCATATTGAAGGCAAGCCTAGATCAACTGAGTTTTTAACAAGTTGTTTCATAGATTGCATTATTAATCAGAATTACTGGTTTTTAATTCAACTGCAGATAGCTAGAGATTTTGGATCATTCAGTAACTATATGTGGAGCTATGTGAACTTCAAACCTACAATAAACAGATTTAGACATCCAAGAAATGTTCCCTTGAGAAGTCCTAAAGCAGAAGCCATTAGCAAGGACATGGTGAAGCGTGGTTTTCGGTTTGTTGGGCCAGTGATTGTTTATTCATTCATGCAAGCGGCTGGGTTGACAATCGATCATCTTATCGATTGTTTTCGACATGGTGAATGTGTGAATCTTGCAGAAAGACCATGGAGACATATCTGAAAACAAGCTTTCCTAATTTCCCTTTAATGTTGTGGTTATTTTGTGAGCATTAAGTTAAAAAATATGAATAATTATATATAGAGAAAGAGAAAAGAACCAAGATGGAATTTATCAACTCTTTATTTATCAGTTTCTGCTAGAATGGCCAATTCTGCCACTGAAATTAAAGCCTTGAGAATTGATCAGTTCATATCATCAACAAATGCAGAGCTCACCATTACAACAGTTGTGGCGTAAAGGTATTCGACAAGTTGGAGCTGGTGGAGAATGAGAATGGTGTATTTTATTTGTTCAATATTTTATTAAGGGGTGTTTTAAAGTCCTCACATTATGCTTCTAATATATAAGAAAATAATTATTCTAGATGTATAACATGGATCTCTTGAGTTTCATCTTACTACTGTTTCAAGATATAACCACACTAAATGAAATCAACTGATTCAAAATTGCTTATCTATATGCTTTCTCATATTATCTAAGCAAACTCTCATTGTCTACGATAGAGAGAACTTAAAATGTGGTTAGTTCATACAAAACTTAATTCAACTAAAATCAATCAAAGCATATATGACAATAGAAAATTTTAGTCTAGATGCAGTTTAAAAGGACCAAATATGTAATGATATACAACCTCATTATATTGTCCCTCACTTTCAGAAATGTCAATTGAGCTTAACAATGACGATATGATCTTGGTTCCATTTTTACTATATTTGTTGAGTCAAAGCTAAAGATAGTTTTGCCTTAACAATGATTTGTGTTCCAACTATTTTTCAAGGTTGTTATGAGTTAATAACTTGATGCCCATAAACTATAGCCCACAAGTCCAAAAAGGGAAATCAAGATTCTCAACAATCGTGGAAGTGGGGTGCTGAAGGCCAAGCACATTAGATGAAACCGAGAAGGGTGCCACGTTGCTAGACTAACCCTACCTAGCTACTCTCCATTGACACAAGAGAGCTTTCATACAATCTCCACAACAAATTTTAGAAAATTTGCATAAGTAGAGGAGTCACACTTAACTTAAAAGAAACGCAACCCTACTAACAATACCTCAACTCGTTAAAAACTTAAACTTTAAAATATGTTGAGCAAGCACCATACCAGAACAATAACCATTTTAGAGGACAATTTAATATAGGCTAATAAGATACCTTACGCAAATCACACATCAACAAAAGTCATCATCGATGACCCACTTAATATACATTTAGACTATGATTTGACATGGTTTGAGTTCTTATCTTAATTCAAGAGAATATAATAATGCATAGATCGATAAGATGATTTGTCATATTATACTTTTGAGATTTTCTTTTTACCATAAATTCAAATTCTCAACACTTTTAAGTGGCAACTCCATCAAATTCATCCAACTTCTTTTCTTAACCAGACTCGATCTTTCTTCAATGGTTATGAACATTTAGATTGAGTAGATGAAAAAATATTTTTCAAAAAACATGGTCGTCAAATATTTCGGTTCTTTGTTAAATAACTTTTTCTTCGAAATGAAATACTTGAGAAGTTAAACAAATATCTCCCAATATTTAGGTGCTAAAATATTCAAATTTCTTTTCATATATGATTCTCCAGAATTATAAAGAAAACTTACAACACTCTGTTTAAATATAAGATTGCTTAAACTTCTCTCAAAGGAAAACAGGCAGATGGGTGTGAAGCCCCACAATTGTCTCCATCTTTTTCCTCTGGCTCAATTAATGAATCATTTTACCTTGGATTATAAACCATCCAAAGTATAAAACAGGACCCCTACTGAAAAGACATGTGGCCAAAAAATAAAAAAAACAAAAACAGGTCAAATCAGAGAACTTAGCCTCTCCACCTCATCTCTTCTTTCACCTGCTACAATCTCTATCCACACTTTTTCTTTCCCTTCCACCATTTTTCAACCTAACTTCTTGATTAATTTCATCTTTTATCCCGCTGATGGTTAGGTTTCTCCAAGTAATAGTGACTGTTGGAATCACATATCCACACACCAAACTTTAACCTAAGCCTTTTGATGGGTAAGTAATGCCTGAAATTTGTTAGATAGCACTTGTCAAATAATTTTATTTTTTCTTCACATCTATGAATACGAGTACGAGTGTTCGAATAAGTAACACATGCATCCAAACTAATTTCATAAGACAACTTATATAACTCGACTCTACAAAATTTGAATGTAAATTAATTCTTAAGTAAATGATCATCATTTATTGAGACTAAAATCTAAGTAATTCGAATAAAAAACTAATATTAATTGATTCCATCTTCGACCAGTTGGCACAAGAAGGAAGAAAATGTCAAAAAAGGAATGAGCTAAACAATGAAAAAGGAAGAAAATAATAAAGTTTTGGTGCAGATCCACCACTTAGATGAATTTCAAATCAACTCGAACCTAATCACTCATCCATGGGGCCCAAAATGATCAATGATATTTCTTTAATGATCATGGCGATACTTCTTTGTTTCTTCTTTTTATGCACCGAAGAGTGGCTTTAATCATATTTTTTTCTCAATAATTAATACTTAATACAACAGAGAACATGACTCCTGTCCTTGTCGGATTATACAGGTTCAAAGGGCTGAGCATTACTGAGAAAAATGAAAAGAGAAAAAAACCGACATGGCGGCATGAAAGAGATCAGAAAAGCAGTCTATGGACGGCAGCCAACTGTTCTCAAAGGAAAGGTGAAGCAATACAATCAAAATCCTGAGATGATCAACTATTTATATAGAAGCATGCCAACAAATATATTTAAAGTAACTAAAGTAGCTTAATTCTAATTGTTCGAAAATTCCTCCACAAAAGTAGCCAAATTATTCTCCAAACTAAACATAATGATGAAGTCTACAAGAATAAGGAGTCAACAAAAAGAAGTATGGCATCATATATCATATTGGTAAACTGCATCTTTGCTGAAGTAAAAGAATATAAGAATAAAGTTAAAGCAGGTACAGAACATAAAGTACCCTATTTACATTGCACCTCTCTTTTTTAGGGTTTTAAGTTGCATACAATTTATTTATGAAACAAGTTTC
Source organism: Cucumis sativus (assembly GCF_000004075.3). Lineage (NCBI taxonomy): Eukaryota > Viridiplantae > Streptophyta > Magnoliopsida > Cucurbitales > Cucurbitaceae > Cucumis > Cucumis sativus. Next base: position 26,816,125 of record NC_026659.2, on the reverse strand, counting down.
ACAAGTCAAAGGAGAAGGAGAAGAAGGGTAGGGAAATACCAAGGAATACAAACAAATTCTACTCAGCCGGTCTCACTTAGCTGATGAGAAGAATATATACAGCAAGTTCCTCAAACCGAGCTCCAACTATGAGCCCTATTGTCTCGAGGATTAAAACCCACAATGCAAAGCCAATCCTAATACTGAGTCGTCGATCACTTCCATAATTCTAATGCTATTATATAATATCTATAATGCTCTATCACAGCAACACACTGAACTGAACCTCATCATCTCAAAACTGGCAAGAAGTACCAAGCCTCTGCCTCTGCCTCTGCCCGAGCACAGCAGATTTGCGTTTGGCAAATGCTGGACGGAGCAACTCGGGGAATTTATCCAGAAAAATTGACCACTCTTCCTCGTTCATATCCCCGAGCTTAACAAAGCTAACACTTGGAGGAAACTGCTCATTTGCACTCCTGTGCCCTGCAGATGTGTTGGTAATATATCCATATTCAGGTTTTGTGACCTGGTACTTTTGGTTTTTCTGATTCTTATCACCCAGTATGGTATTCTTGAGAGACATAGAAAGCTTTGACACGACAGAAACGGGTTCAGAAGGAAGAAAGGAAGCTGTTTCTCCTTGCTCCTCCCCTCCACTATCTTCGCCCTCCTCTTCAATGCTTTCCTCCAATTTCGAGAGTGGATTACGTCCATGCAGGCTTCCAAGTCCACCAAACTGGTAATGTGACCAGCCTAAACACTGATCCGCCGCCATACCTGAGCTATAATCTAATTCTCCATCCTCACAGTCTAAATCAAACTGGAATTCCTCATTGCTCCATTCAGAGGTGGGAGAAGAGAACTCCCTTTCTGCTATGATCTGCCTAGCCTCAAGACATACTAACTCAAGTTCACTGGGTTCCTCCTCTCCACTACGAAATTCTCTGCTCATCATCTCACCAATTTCAGCAAGACAGAGACCAGAAGCAGCAGCTTCCTTCAGAAAAATTGTACACAGTACCAAAACCCGAAGGCAAGCTTCACGAATCATGGGTAGCTCCATCCTAAGCATCTCGCAGTCTTTGATTGGATCAAGATTTTCAATATACTTGAGCTCATCATCAGAAAATGGGATTGATGCCTGTGGCCAATGAATCCACTCGAAGTATGGATCCTCTAATGTCTCGGGCAAACAAAGACCATGATCTATAGGAATAAGCTCCACTTGTCCAAACGTTCCTATTCCATCAAGTTTCCGAACTAAGAGATTCCCAGCATGCCTATCCGTATTAAAAATCCTAATATCTAGAATACCTATACGATGAACAGCAGCGACTGGGAAGCTAGAAGTCCCATGATCACTGGCATCAAAATCATGTGGAATGAATTGCTGGAAGGAAGCAATTTTACTAACTGACTTCTTCTTGTGAGCCTGAGACTTGTTACCATTCACCCAATCATTCACATTGAAGATTGAGTGAGTGATCTTCACCAAGGCTGTTGGAGGCACGTTTGCAAAATGCTCATAGTCAAGAAGATAAGCTGCAACCTCTCTGAATCCAGTCTCACCAACACGTACAGAACGTTTAAATCCAGGTTGTCCAAGAGCTTTTCCAACAAAACCTTTTGGATTATTTGGTGCAAAAGGCTCTTCATCGGTTGGCTTCACAATTGCCACACTTTCACCTTTCCCATTCCTAAAATAGTATGCACCTCCAAGCCCACTATGAACAGGAATCGGATCAACACCCAACTTGATAGCTTTCACAATCTCTTTGACCAGCCGTTTTGTGCCAGAAAAACGTTCTGAATGCCCCAATATCTCAATAGGTCCACTCTGGTCTCTAAGCCGGAGATCCTTCCCAGTGGGTGAGAGACATGGAGTAGATGAACTTCTGTGCAAGAGATTTCTCGTGAGCAGAAGAGGAGAATCATTTCGAATGGCACTAAGATCATTCTTCAGTATCACATCCCCAAATGTCAGCGAGCTCTCCTCCGTGGGAATATTGAGTGCAAGCTGCAACCTCCTTTTCACCGTATGAGCATTGTCATTACGATCTAATTCCATTCCCAGGACACATCCCGTATCAGTTTGCACAAAAACTTGTCTCCTTCCAACAGGCAGTTTTTCATCTCTTCCATTTTTCGAGTGGTAATCCCTGCTGAGTGGGCTCTTGAGTGCTGCAACTGCCATTTGAGTTTGAACTGGACTGTCCAACTTCCGTGACATTAAAAATGAAAGAAACGGAGGACGTGTTTGCAGCCAAAGACTGAAATGGCCAAGGAAGAGAATGAATTCCCTCCCGAGAAGGCGCCCAAGTCAAAACAGAATGCTGGTTGAAAAGAACCAGAGTCTAGACTCCCGAATAATCATCAATAGATAGAAGAAGCCTCAATCCTAGACATCGTTCTCAAAGAAACAAAGCCCCGTGACCGAAACGGCACCACAGACAAAAGGATGCCAGCCGAAAACTACACCTACAGATCCATTTCGCCAGATTCACAGCAACAGATGATCTGCGGAAATAACACAAGGACATAAAAATCAACACTTGACCACAAGAGCAAGAATATTGATACAGAATTAACTTCCAATGGATCACTACCAAAAAAAAAAAAAAAAAAAGGTGAATTTATCTAGACTCGACAATAAGAACCCCCAAGCCACGAGCTGGGAAGTGATTTGACAAAAAAAAAAAAAGAATTCATACACCAATAACACAAACTGATGCACTATTTACGGTCCTTTCCCATAAGAAACCAAAATTTATCAAAAGACCATAATATCTATATTTGCAGAATTCCGGTAGAATGAACTCCCCATTCTTCGATTAGCTAACACGCCGTCCAGACTTTAACAAAAAGAGAAAAAGGCGAAGAGTGTTCGCTATTTAAGTAAAAACTTCAAAGGCTCCGGAGCAAATAATTTTCAAAAATAGACTCTTCCAGAGATAGAGAAAGAGGAGGAGGAGGAAGAAGAAGAAGAAGAAGAAGAAGGATCTCTTCTCTAACCACTTCATCGTGTAAGCAAACAAATGATCGGAACGAGATCCTCATTCGAACAAATCCCAACAGTAAAACGAAATCTGTGAAAGATGCACACCTTCCTCCCCCCTCCCCCTCCCCTCGGGGCAGGAGAGAAGATCCAAAAGAGACCAAGCTCAATACGACGTTCTGGAGTGGAAGACTGATCAGAGAAATGAAATTCAACAATGAGAAACAAGTAAAGAAAAAGAATCATTCATTGAACACATGCTCGTTAAAAAAAAAAACACACACACACACACACACACTCACATAACCATCACACGGTAAGAATTACGAAATCAGAAAAGAAAAACTCACCGGAATTTAATAGATCTTTCAAGATCCCAGCAAAAAAAAAAGGAATCGGATTCACCACCAAAACTCGTCGCTATCTGTTACATAACCGATGCGGCAAAAGAGAATGAGATGGCGTGAATGAATGAAAATAAAATCCAAGAAGATTGCAGGAAAGAATCGTCGGAGCAAGAACGCAAAGTCAGACAAAAATCCCCTTCGCCCAATTTGCTTTAGCCCCTTAGGCTTTTGTGTCTCTCGTTTGCTGTGTTAATTGAGTTTATGTTTGATTGCCTCTTGGGAAATTCGGCTTCTGGGAACGTTCTTTCTTTAACTAGAGTGAGAGAGAGAAGCGTGGTTAAAATAACTAACCCTGGTTAGATGCCGACCCACTCTCTGGCTATGGGCTTTGCGATTCGAACACTCTGGAAGGGAAGGGAGAGCCGTTGGATGAAGAGAAATATATGGAAATAAGAAGCGTAGGATGAAAAAGAGATGGGTGAGGTGGAGATAAGAGATTCGTGAATGACGTGGCAGAGGGCTCAGCATCGAATGGCGGGACACCTGGTGTCATCACCGAGTGGGTAGGACGGACGGGGCATTCTGTTTTGGCTTTCGCCTTTCCAATCTCTACTTCTGTGTACTACCTAGTTTTCTGCCCGTTCTGACCGTCGGTTTTAACGACCACTCAATTTACCAAAATCTCCCCCTCATTACTCCATTCTATTCTTATTCTTTTTCTTTTTCTTTTTCCTTTACATATATATTAATCTTAAACTTAAAAAAAAAAAAAAAGCTAGATTTTTACCTAACACTTTAAATTTGCTTTTACCCGTCAACTTAAACTTTTGAATAAATTAGTTGTTTAACTTATTATCCACCGTGATTTATGAAGGTGATTTAACAAGATAGAACACAAAATATCACGTAAAAAACAAATCTTTACGTGAAAAAGTACTCCACATACAACAGTTTAGATATTTGTCCGTGTAATTATGATTGTATTGATATGAACTTATAATATCAATTTTGTAGTATCCTTCTCACTAGTCACTTTGACCTACTCTTTTAACATACTGGCCCAATTTAAATGAACACTGAGACTGAAAAGTAAAAAGTGTTTTCATGATTCATTATTGATGGTATGTTAATTGTCATTTGATTATCTTCGTTGTTTTTGTTAATTAGTTAATTGTTTCAAATAACCATCTTATTATCCTTCAAATTCTCATGTGATTACTTTTTGTCAATTAGTTAGTAGTTTTTAGTATTGTATTTTGATTGTCATCCTATATTCCTATCTTGACACACACACTAAATTTCCTACATTTTTTCTCAAAGTCGAGCTCAATTATTCGTCTTTGTATATATATATATAATTTTCAAAATGCCAAATTTGTTTTTTTAATTAAAAGAAAATTAGTAATTTATTTATTATTTTTGTGACCTCATTTCTTCCAGCAAATTTTCAACACATATATGTCCTCAATACATGTATATACATCAGCATGTTATCCTAATCTATTAAATAATAGACTAAACCTTCAAGATAATGAAAACGATATTTAAAAGAAGAAGAAAAACAATCACATATAGTCTAATAGTTACGATAATCATCCATTTAAGTTATAAACTATGTATCAATGAAAAATAAACGAAGGTCAAATTATTTGATTAATAAAAGTCCAACTAGCGTAAAACTCAACAAATAGTAACCAAAAATACACTCAAACAACTACATAATTTATACGGATAAGTTAATTTTTTCATCTACATCATTGGAATTAGGTTAAGTTCTTAGTCATATTTTTAATATTTAATAAATTTACTTAAACACCCCTATAGAATTGAAAATTATGAGAGGTGGCCCACTTTTGTTCCATCTTTACTTTGAGCAATCATTCAAAAACCTTATAGAGTGTGAGAATTAAAGAAGAGTAAGTAAATAAAATGAAGGAATAGTGAGTTGGCAAATCAATAAAGCATATATTAATTAACTATAAGGTTTAAGTGATATGGTTATATATTAAACAAAGCACTTAAACAAAATCCTTCATATGATGTTTGGGATTACATTAAACTAATAAACTAAACCCTAAATTACGAAAATGTCCCGGAGGACTATGCAATTGCAAATGCACTTTTTAATGATTGAAAAAGTGGGTTTGGATTAGTTTTTGTCAAAAAAAGAAAAAAAGTTTTTTTTAATTATAATAATCATTATATATATATATATCTGTTGGGGGGTTTTGATAATAGAGAAAAGGCATGCCAGCTGGTTGTGAAAATGACGTGTCAATGTCAATTCTATCCTCGTCTTTGACCGTCAACGCTTTAATTCTTATTTCTATTAATATACAAATTTTATATGGTTTGAGTTATGATTGTAGCATTTAAGATATTAATCATTCAAAAAGTTCACAAATATGATGAATTAAAATTGATAATTGTAATGAATTATATGATAGACTTGTTTATAGTCACGATTTTACATTTTTTAAAATTGAACTTGTTTTCCATCAAATTTTTACCAATTTAAAAGAATTAAAATAAAGAAAGAGAGAGAGATTAAAATGAAAATGATGAAAGTAAAAAATATAGAAGGGAGAATGGGGGATGGGAAGGGGACGTGGAGGTTAGAGAAGAAAGAGATAGGGTGAGAGTTTGAGGAATGAGAATGAGAGGGTGGAGGAGCTGAGTCAGAGTCCACGCATGCACGAGAATTACACGTGCCATTTCCGAATCACACGCTGCGAATACAATATCGTCATAGACGACAATCTTACTTGTACATTTCAGAAAAAATTTTATCCTACGTGTTGGTATTATCCTCCCACGTGTCTTTTGATTCTTCGAAACCGCGGCGTCCTCCTCCCCCCCCCCCCGCTGTTTCCTTCCTTCCAATGCGCTTCAATTTATTACTTCTTATATATATATATTCTTTTCTATAAACCATTATTTGCTCTTTTTTATTTTTAATTGGTCCAACAGGTTGAATTTTAATTTTCCACCACATCATAATTCTTCAACTTTTAAATTGTTTTTTTTTAAAAAAATCTAAATAAAGTATAATTTATTTTAAATCATCTTCTTCAATTAAAAAAATTTGACATTTGATTGTCTTATGAAATTAACATATTATTCATTATTTCGATATGAGAATGGTGTGATTTTTAAAAGAGGAAGAAAAAGATGAAAATAAAGGTAAAAGAAAGTTGAGAGGTATTAAATTAATGTTTGAAAAAATAATTGCACCATTAAAACTCTAAACTTCTTATTGGCAATTATGTTTCAACATTTAAAGATTATTATTTTATTATATTTATAAATAATTTAACTAATTTTATCATATTTGAAAAATCTCATTAAATATATAATAAATTCAATACCATAACCAACTTTCAATAAAATTAATTTTAAACATAGGAATTAAATTGAACATTAAAAAAAAAAAGGAATATAATAAAAAGTTTAATAAATAAAGGAGGGTGGGAAGCAAAGTGACTGACAAGTCAGCCCATGGTTTTTCTTATTAGAGAGTATTTTGTAAATCAATATATATGAATATATAGATAGATAGATTCATTGAAATCCAATTTCTGAGTCTATAAGATATTTGTCACATGAGAGAGAGAGAAAGGACAAGCTATGAATAAAAAGAATTGTCACGTCTCACAAATCATGATTTAACATATGCTACTTTATCATGGTGTTTGAGTAAATATTTATCATTCATCTTTTTAATTATTCTTTGCTGATCAAGTCTATGTTAAATCATCCGTGTTTCATCAACTGTAAATTTGTTAGAAAAGTAGAATATGATCGCTCTCCATGGATGTTGCCGTAAAGTTAGAGAATAACAAAGTATGAAAGCCAAGGAGAGTTTGAGAGTCGAACATAAGTTATTCTATATTATATCATTATAATATATTTATAGAGAAAGTTGACATAGGTGTTTCTTTTAAGATAAGTAGATAACATATTGGACCAAATGGCATGTTAGGGTCTCTTTTCTGTCAAGAGTCTACATGGACTAAGTCTTAGACTAAAAGTGTTCCTTTTGGAAGGAACATATATAAAACAAATTTATAATTAAATTGTGTCGCACTTGTCGTCTCCATATAATTAAATCTATGAATTACATGCTTAATAAAATCATATGTATGTATACATTGAGTACTAAGAGGTTCGTTTGTTTGTTTTGTTTATGTGTGCTAAGTCGCAAAGACAGCAAATGATAAGGTTGGGATATGAACGTTGGGTATTTAAAAGAGCTCAAATTGGCATTAGGAGTTATGAGTAAACAAAGGTGAAGACATTTGTAATAGGGGAGATGTAAGATTAGGTAAAGTTGAGATTGGACTTAAAGTTGTTTTATAGGCCCAAATGAGGAAGGCCGAGGCTCCACTAAGTACTTCGGCTCAATTAATTATGTCAGTTTCTGAATATGAATATTAAAATTGGAACTGACCAACTATGATTCAGTGTCAACTAGTAATTGAGAACATATAATTTGAATTGTGTAGGAGAGGAGTGCTGACATTCATTCAATTAAGCTTTTTTTTCTTCATACTTAAGTGTTGGTTTGAATTTTCTTGATTGATCCGGAGGTCACCCATTCCACATCAGTCGTAGAAAAACAATAATAAACAAAGGAATTCATAGAGTTTGAATTTTAATTTCATCTAGTTTAAAACATAAAATGTGGACGTCAACAATAAAATATCAATATTGAAACAAATATCAAATATTTAATTCTATGTTTTTGAGTGACGAGGAAAGAGTTGGTTTTCTTTTGGTAGAAAGATATGACAAGCATTGAAAAGTAAAACAAAATGTGGCAGTATCAAAGAGTGTTCTTGCTTGGGCAAAAAGTTAGAAATTCAAATAAAGCCTTCTTTAGAAAAAGACACTTACTTTTCTAAGATCATTGAGCATTGAAATGAAGGTAAGTCCAAAAAAAGGTAGTTTCCATGCTCTACACAATATAAAGAAATATGAACCTTCTTAAGAAAAACATCTGAAAAATCAAATTGTCAACAAAGCCGTTTTGCTTTTCTTGATTGTCAAGCAGCCTCATTTCTTCAGCCTATAAGTATGTGCTAGTGCTAGAACAAACACAAGTTTTCACTCACCTTAACAATATTTCTACCAAAAAATTCATATCCAGAATCCCTCCTGTTCTCTACTTCCTAAAAAACGTTTCTTTTCTTCTCCAAGGTCAAACAAATATGGGAGACGAGAAAGAGAATTTGTGTTGGTCAATTATAAAGTCTTTCATTAATTGCTTACTTGGCCTCAACGATGGAAATGCTGACGCATCCAACGCTGCAGTGTCTCCATCGGGGCCAGAGGCCGCCATGGTGGCTGCAGCAAAGCATTTCTCTTCTGCTCACAAGGTTCAGTTCAGCTAGTTTAGTGTTCATTTAGAAGTCCATGTGGCTGATGTCTACTACTCCATACATGCTTGAGCAAGACACGGTCCTCTGCAGCTTAACCAACATCCATCAGTTCTCAATTTCATCACGTGTCAAAAGTTACGAGTAATGTTTTATGTAGTTCTGAACAGTTTGGGTACCTGAAATCTTGGCTTGACTTGGTTGTCAAGCATGAAAGGCGCAGGTCATCAAGTTATGTAATGTCAAATACCCCCTGTTAAATCATGTATTATTTCAAGATTGTCAACAATTCAATATAAAGTCACAGTTGTATATTTGATACATATGATATAATATAAACTATGCAATATGATCATTTAAATACATACTTAGCACATCTGTCACCAAGTAAATAATTCTGTGGTCTCTATCAGACAAAATCAAACAAACGTGTAAGTAATACTTTTCTGAGTTTCCATCAAGGTGTTTGTTCGTGATTTGATTAATGGATGGTATGACATTTAACCTTCAATGCCCTGGCCTAACTAAAAGCAAGCAGCATATAAGATATGGAACATTGTTGGTTCGCACTAGATTGAAGAAATTTATAAGATAATCTTATGCAAGATGGAACAAAAACTGCACAAGTTCATAGAGGCCAGAGATCAATTACTAATAAAAAACTGAAAAATTAGCAAATGGGACCACTTGCGCTTTATGAGAACTACCACCACATCAATGTGTTTAACATAGAGAAGCAAAGCTTAAGTATTTGGATGCCAGATTTTATATATCTATATAATTTAGCTTCTTAAATAGCAAAGAATAAATAGTTGAAGATAAAGTTTGGGAGATTACTCCTTGCCATTCTGGACATTGGAGTTCTTTCATTGCAGTGTGCAAGAGTTTAATCGTGGTCAGGAGTTCTGAGGACTTTGATGAGAAATGCGTACTCATAAGCCATCTCTTCACATCCACCATAGAGACCACCTTCACCGAAATGTCCTCCAAGCATATTGGTCTTTAAAATTGCAGAAGTTGAACAACGAGAGCACGTAGTGTCTCGAATTTTTGCCACCCACTTAGCAGCTTCCCATACTCCAACCCTGAGGATGAAATTCAATGATTTCACATATGTTTATTTGAGAGCAAAGCACGAGAGAACATTTACCTGTTCAGACAAATATGCTAATGTGATACAGTTGAAAGAAAAAAATAATTTACCTTGCATCATGGAATGACGCTGTGACGAGCATTGAAGGATAACAGGTTCCCTTGGATATATTATCGTAAGGAGAATAGCTTAAAATAGACTCAAATTGCTTTTGTATTTGTGGGTTTCCAAATTCTTCATAATCCAGAACGGTGAGAGGTAAACTGGGATCCAGTAGGGTGTTACATATGTCGAGAAATGGAACCTGATTAAACATAGAAAACCTTCAACCCCCATAAAAAAGAAATCTGAGAGTAACCAAGCAGAACATTAAAACTTTGGAAGTCACAGTTTCTCTTCTTGTACATTTCCTTCTTATTGTCTTCCACTGTGTGTATTGATAGGATCAATTTTACCTACCTAATTAATTATAATGTACAATTGCTTCAATCCTGAATATAACACCAATTCAACCTCACACAAAGTTGTCGGGCTTCTGGTCTAGTTGAATCAGTTCATTATTTAAAATTCTTCAATATCTCCAACGTTTCTAGGAATATCTTCCTTTGCTCTGGGTTCATTACCGATGGTGAAACATCCCTTTAACTAATTTAATAGGAACCTTAACTTGAAATTAGAAAGTAAAAGAACAGGACTGAAATTGAATTGCCATATAAAAACCTTTTATGAATAAAGTAAATAAAACTAGATGCATTTCCAATCTACTTTACAAGATTTGAAGACCAATGAGGAGGCAAGTGTATGGCTCAAACTAACTTTTAAAATGGCTGCGCGAAACAGATTGGGATGCATGTTGATTGCAGCCCCAACTAGAAGACCTCCAGCACTGTATCCAATGGAACCCAGTCGATCCTTATGAACATAACCATTATGAATGAGAAAATTTGCACAAGAGATGAAGTCGTGTATTGAGTTCGGTTTCTCAAGCCCACTCCCACATCTATGCCATGAAGAATCACCACCACCACCTCCTCCCCTGCCCACCAAAATCCATGTCATGTAAAAATTAAAATTCTCATAGGCACAATCAAGGTTCTAAACTGAGTTTCAATTAACAGAGAATGAAACAATACAAACACACACATACACACATTATATAACGATAGAACCTACCTGACATCTGCAAACGCCAGCACAAAACCACGGTCAAGTAAACTCAGGCGATAAGGACACCAGCTTTTATCCAGGATTTCACCATATGCTCCATACCCTTGTAGAATTCCGGGTGACTGTCCTTTTTTAAAAGTCATTGGGGAATACAATATGGTCAAGGGTATTCTGATGCCGTCATGTGATTTAACTTCTATCCTTTCGCAAAAGTATGCCTCCGAAAAGTCCTTCCAATTTTGGGATTCACAATTCTGGAAATTTTCTCTTTTGCTTTGTGTGTCTGAAACTTCCTCAGCATCCAACGTATCTGGTAGATTTGTTTTAAGTTCAACATCATGCTGGACTTTTACTTCCTCTTGCTGAATGATTGAAAAGATCCGTTTGGACATGTCATAGTCAACAATCAAATCTGGCATCTGGTGGTTCCAAGAAAACATGAAATTTTTAGAAAGGTTCAAACTTCAAAATGAAGCCAGAAGAGTGGGGTAAATTTAAGTTTAAAACTCTATTCTAAGTACTAATTATGACAGTGTATGCTAGCACATTGAAGACAATAATGCTCACAAATGTGTAATTTTATCAAAAACTATAAGGAAAAATAATTTTTAGCTGCTTTATAGCAAGAGGCATAAGAAGCAAATAATTTCATAAATTTATCATGATTTACTAGATAAAACTTAGCTTCATAATTCAAAGGAAACCAAAAATAAGGGAGAAGAAAGTACAACCACTCAATAGACAAAATCAGATATAAGTATGTGCCAAGATATTTCATGCACATGCAGATATATAAAATTACAAAGTAATACCACTGGTGATGAGAGCACCACACGGTATAATGAGCTCATGAAGTCATGGTTTGATCCTGGAGCTACGCTGCAGGAATTTGAGGGAAGAGGGAAAAACCATGGGTCAAGTTTGTCAATCTCCAAGTGATGCTGCAGAACAAGTAGAATGAGATGATATACAGGAATTGCTATACTGATGCTAATTTAACCATAAAGCAAGCCAAGAAAAACAAACCCATACGTTATGATCAGCATCTAAAGGAAAATTGATTGAACATAACATAGAAACACCATTCTTATTGACAAAAAGCACAAGATGTCCACTGAAAATATCCATGTCCTGTATGCTGAAATCTTCACTCTGAAGGACGATATCCTATAATACACACATGACATGACAAGGTATGTGGAAAATGAAAAAGGAGATTAGTTGAGTGGAAGTAACTCAAAAATTAAAACTAAATTAAAACAAACACACGCGCACGCAGTTGATAAAAGAAGGGACACTGAGATCAGATGTGGAACAGATGTAGCATAAAAGTAACCTGCCAATCTGCTGACTTAATATCTTCAACTCGACATCGAGCTACATAATAATCTTCTTCCGAGCAACCCCCATTCTTTTCAAGAGGAGCATTTGTTAGGATATAAAAGAAACCATGATGATGTTCCAAAAAGTATTGAATACCAGGAATGCGTTCATGTATTCTTTGCAATCCACCTAATGAGTTGTTGGCATCTATGATATAAACCTGGGTAAAACAAACCAGTAAAGCTTCAAAATAGAAGTCTTAAGTTGGCTTAAATAAAATCTCCTTAAGAGAAAAAAGATAGAAAAAGAAGAAAAAAATTGAAATAGGTAAGTTCCTTCCTCAGACGAAGTCCTCGAGTTTGAATTCACAGTTATGAACTTCCCATCTTTTGTGCTTGTTATGTCTACACAATAGTTGGGATCATTTTCAACAAACACCGAGACATCCTCTGTGTCGTTAAATCCAACTTTTGTGCAGAAAACCCTGTCAAATGTTAAGGCAGAAGCAAAAAAGAATAAATGTCAGGTATATGTATTTATTAGAAGAAAAAAGAGCTAAGAACGTTGACAAAAATTTGCCTGTAAGGTCGCTGATTCTCATCTGCTTGAGTATAGAAAAGCACCCTGCCTTCTTCCGCCCAAGCCAAACTTACAACTCCCTCCTTCTGTAACTTGGGAATTATCAGTCCATTTCTCAGGTCTTTAATCTGAAGCATGAAGTGTTCATTGCCAGTAATATCAACTGTATAAGCTAGAAAGTTATGGTCTGGTGAAATACGACAAGTTCCCACGTGAACATAGCCTACAATTGTGAGCAACACAACGTAAAATTTAATGAAATGCCGTAATTCTCATAACAGGAAGTAAGATCGAAAATGAAAATTCCTTGATAAACACAGTGAACCAATCATCAACGACGTATTACCCAAAAGAGAAAATGGCATTTACGACTTATATAAACAATAGTAAAGTATCTGTAGCTCTTTCACTGTTCATAATTCAGATAGAACATGATGAAGAACGATTTTCCGTACACTTTAGCTCAACATAGACACAAATAAAATAGAAAAGATCTCAATAAACTTACCGTATTGTTTAGCAATTTCATTCCAATCAAGCAATACTTGTTCTTCCTTCCCAGAATTCCCTTTACCAAAATTTAAAATTTTCCTAAACCAACTGCTTTTCTCATTCTGTAACCTACGGCATAGAACTGGGTACTCCTTCCCATCCGGAATGTACTGGTAGTAAAACCTAATAAGATGCATCGATAAATTCAGCTTCAACAACGTTCAACGAAATTAAAAAGTAGAAGATTAGGAGTAGGAGAAAAGAGCAGACCAGGGTCCCCAAGGCTCAGGGGGAGTGGAAACCTTGGCGGGAATTCGACTCGTCATCTCGGAGAAGAGCTGCCGCTGTAGAACCTGAGTGTCAGCCATGAATGCTTCAGCATACAGGTTTTCTTGACGGAGATAGTCAGCGAAATCAGGGTCGTGGGTATTGGACATCCAGTGGTAGGGATCTTGCAGCTTAACGCCATGAACAGAGTGAGTGAAAGGGAGTTTCTTAGGAGAAGGTGGGGACTGGGAAGGGAATGAGAAGATGGGTTGTTGTTGTTGTTTGCAGAAGGAGGAGAATGACAAAGAAGAAAGGAAGAATTTTGTAATGGAGGATTTGGGTTTTAGAAGAGTTTTGAGGGCCATTGTGCTCTTCTTGCTTCATTGAAAATCGAGGCGCGCCATTTATAATAGTGTGTAGTCATTTGTCAAATTAATTTCAATAGGTGACCATTATTGATGATCTTTCAAAATGGTTTCTTTTCTCACAATCCTTTTACCACAAATTCATATTCCGACTTTATATTAAAACACCAACTTCATTTCTCCAACAATTTAGAGTTCATTTGAATCTGTACTTTCATTCGTCATCAAAGATTTATAAAAATATTTATTATCACGAAGCCACTTAGAGGTGATTTGAATGTGTGCTTTCATCCGTATTTATAAAAGTTATCGTCTACTTTATAAGCGGACATACACATACATACATAAACACACACTACAAATAAATTAAGAAAACTATCATTCTCAAAATGAATTTCTTCGTGATTTTTTCCCTTATTAGAGGTTAGAGCTTTTTCCACATAAATCAACTTCAAATTCGATTCTTCGATTCTCCCATCAAACGTATTAGTTACAAACGAGAAAAGCGGGAAGATTCGACCATTACTTTTCTTAATTTCTGGAAGTGAAATATAAAAATGAAAACCAACAGAAAATAGAGTTGAAATCTGCAAGAAAAATTCCATCTTCTGAAATGTAAAACAACACAATCGAATTTGAGAAAGTAATTGTGTAAATTCTGTACAAGTTCGAGCAAGGGAAAACCAGCCATCCCCAATACACTATATAGAGAGTCAGTTGTTTATCAATGGCAGCGTTGTTTATACAATTGAATAGAATCGATAAGGAGTAAAAACTTGCGGGTATTTCTCTACAAACAACAATCTTCTTCTTCTTCTTCTTCTTCTTCTTCTTCTTCTCTTATTTTTGGTTATGAAAGAGCCTGAACTGCAGTACACTTCGATATGGTATTAGTATTCACCTTCACTTTCTTCTCAACAGCCCATTCTTTTTGTCAATAAGCCAAGGCCACGATCCTATTAAAAACCCCATCTTCTTCTCCTTGTACTTCACATTCTAACTACTTATGGCTTTTGCCTTGGAATTTTCTTCATCGACATCCTGCATGCAGAGCCATGAAGTTAGTTTTGCAGATCAGTTTAAGATTGGAAATTGACATACTATGATTCTGTAGGAAGACCAAATGAAGAAGCAGAAACATACCGAGTTTTCGATCTTGTCAAAGTCATCATCGAAGCTTTCGTTGCCATCATCTGGAAAAAGAAAAATGAAAACGTTAAATATAAGTTGAGAAGGAGCATGCTGTTAAGAGTATAGTTTAGCATCCACACTTCAGAATAACAATTTTCAAAAAGTCACTCGCCATGAGACTAAACTAGATTCTGGGGTAAGAAATTTGGTGACGGAAGAGCCCGAAGCCATGATATACATTACCTGCACCTTCGGCGTCGCTGTCTTCAAGATCTCCCAAAAGAAAAGTATCCAAGTCTTGTTCCGCAGACGACGATTTGGAAGCTATACCCTTCGGGTTCTTTTCCGGCCCTTCAGTTTTTTCAGAGGCTCCAACCAACGGAGTTTGCTTGGCTTCATCGGCTTTTCTTTGTTCTTCAGACTTCAGCTTAATCTCTTCCATGTACTTTTTCTCGTATCTGTGTTTTGTAACCATTAGGTGCTAAAACTACTATAACAGAATCTTTCGATGATAAGATTAAAAAAATTAGATCGATACAATTCATTCGCCAAATTCTAAATGGTATATTACGTCAGGCTATATAACTATTGTAAAGCTTCCATAAGTCCTAAATACTCTTATGCCTGAAAATGTAATAACCTATTTAAAATATTTAGGGGCATTCTTTCTTCACCTAATTTTCGTGGCAAGCTTTTTTTACTTCTTTTTTAAAAATATTTTTCAGTTTTTTCTCATGTGTAGTTCAAGCGGGGTGGGCTATAAAATGATGGGTACCAATCTATTGGGGCCTTAGCAATCCACGATACACTAAAATATTCATTTTAATCTAATGTATTTTTTAGCAAATACAAAACAAAAAAGCAAAAGGCAAAAAACCTCATGTATTATCTATGTAAGCCAAATAGGTGTACGTACACATTCAACAAGAAATCAGATACTTCAATAAGTTAGACATAGTAAGGAGGTTAAATTAATAAAGATGAAACAGGAAGCTCGTAAAATCCTTGAAACTGTTTTCCACAATGGTGAAGTCGACAATTAAATTTCTCGAGACGGTAGAAACACTGTATTAAATGCTTGGCATGTGGTGGCATATTTCTTTGAAAACACGATAAGAAACAATGGAGCTAAATTAATTAAACAATTGCAACTTACGGAGCAACATGACTGCTGATAAGTGTAAAATATATCCTCCAGAATATCCTTTCTTTCATAATTCTTGGACATAGTTCATATCTTAATCTTGAAATTTCCTGCAAAAGAAATAAGAATAGAGGCATTTTTAAAATTGTGTTGGGATGAAAATAATATTCAATTATAGTTAACATGCCGGGGACAAATATAAAGGCTATGATCTTCGATCTACTCTTGATGATGAAACCGGACAAAGGCTAACAACTCTGAACTAACAGATAAATCAAGTGCAGCTAAATTCATTAGTGTCTTCTGAGTCCGAGTGTAAGATTTATGCATCATTTAGGTCGATAGTAACTAAAATTCTTGAAATAACCTTTCAGCTTTCGGCATTACCACAGGGAAGGTTTGGATTTCCCAAATACTAGCAAAATACATCTTCAGACAAGGCTAGTTGATACCCGTTCTTGAAAGATGTGAAATGAACAAGCAAAGCAATTGTAGCGGTCCATAAGCAAAGAACGGTTCTTTTTCCCATTTCCCAAGTGTTGCTTGTCGCACAAGTTCTCGAGAAAGAGAAAGAGATCCATTTCACTAATAACCATGTGGGAGACACCACTAAGAATTAAATATACAGAAAAAGCTGGACGCCAACAATAACTTTTGAAAGTAGCAAGAGTTCGTGAAGTGCCATAAAGATCAGATACAAATTTAGAAAAGCAATAGACAGAAAATCAAAACCAAAGTTTTCAGCCGAATCGTGATTTAGTTGAATTGAAGGATTGTGCTTGGTACAAACCACATTCAATCGTACATCTTTCAATAATCTACAAAATGTTGTTTAAAACAAATAAAATGGCGCAAGATCCCAGAATGATAAATGGTTCGAAAAATCATTAGAGACAGGAAATTCCTAGCCAATTATTGCATGATTTGATCGAATTCAACTAAAATTACTAGGATATAAACCATTTTGATTTCACCTTGACATTAGTGAGAACCAACGTGGCGTGCTGTTCTTGCCATTCCGTCAGATCCTTACGCACATTCGAGGACGTAACCGCAACGTCCGACGCATCCGGTTCGTCTACATTAATAATAAAAACAATCCACATCGATTACGCATAAGAACAATTCAGAAATCCTAAAAAAAAAACCGATGCAAATGCTCCTACCTTGGATCGGAAAGTTCTGGAAAGTAGTGGGAGTAAATCCTCTGACAAAATCTCTCAGATCGTCGTTGAGGCCAAACTTTTCAAGCTCAGACTGAGAATGATGAGAAGGAACAGAGAAATTAGGAATGGAAATGGAAGAGAATTGAGGAGGGATAATGTCGGAGACATTGAGTGATTTGAGTTGATCGGCTTGCTTGATGGCGGCGGTTTTGATGAGATCGGCAGTCTTGGAGGCCTCGGCGGCGAGCTCCTTGGATTTTTTGGCAGTTTCAGAGACCAATTCGGAGAGTGTGGAGGTGGAGGTTAAGGTTTGGGACTTCTTAGCCGCTTCTTCTGCGAAGGATTTTGCTCTCTTCCATAAATCCTCCATTGACTCCTTCTTCTTCTTCGGTTTCTCTTTTCGTTTCGTTCTGTTCTGTTCTGTCGACTATGATTACCGGTACGCGCTTGTATTCAAGGACGTCGTTTATGTACAATTACAAAGCCTTTAATTTGCGCTCTCCATGTTTTGGGCTTCGGCCCATTATTTATTTTCTTAAGAAATTCGGCCCATTTTTTCAATAATTAATAAATTGAATAATTACACTAAATCACCATCCCAACAATCAGCAAGCATATTTAAATAAATTACAAATATAGCAAAACTATCACTTACAGACTCGTATGATTTATCGATAATAGACCAATTTTTACAACATGGTCTATCAGTAGTGATAGACTTTATCATTGATAGAATTTGACAAATTTTGTTATATTTGCAATTTTTTAAAAATATTACTATTTATTTAATTATTTTTACTAAATTTGAAACTATTCCTACAAAATTTGTAAAATTTAATTTTTATGTTTAGTACATAGTCAGTTTTTTAAAATAATAAAATAAAATAATACAAATTTAGCAAAAAAATTAAATTCTATTAACGGTAGAAACATATAGTCTTCTATTTTTCTCAAATTTGCTATTTTTGATCATTTCAAAGTTAGAAGGTATGTAATAATAAAAACAATAGGTTATAGATGAGAGTTAGTATCGTTGGTAAGCTTAGACTTTAACAATTCAAAGTCAAAACTTAAATGACTATGATACGATACCTCAATGATCAAACATATTAAGAAATCAAACGACTCCAATATATAAAAAGGAAAGCGTGAGTTTCAAATTATATAAATTGTTATTACTCGTATAAACGAAATAATTATTTCTATTTAGTAATTATTGAACTTTTTACTTTCTTAGGTGAAAATTAAGTCTATAGATATTCATTCTTCTAACTGTTTTTTTAGGCTTTAAAGTAAATATCAATATTTTTTAACCCTTTACAAAATATCATTATAATTGAAGACTCATTTGTTTATTATAAACAACGACTAAACCGTCTATAACTTAACTATGATAGAATCGAGTTAATAACACACACTCATTATCCGACTTGTTGCAATCCCTATAATTTAAGGGTTAAATTGTGCAATAATCATTTTGGCCTCTATAGCAAAGTTCAAACAAATTAATAAACACATGAAAGGTTTGGGCACATATATATATAAATAGAGTAGAACATTACTTTTGCCCACATCACATCCATAATTTTATCAATAAATACATAATTAAAAGAAGCACTTACAAAACAATAATAATGTTAAAATATGTTAATAACTACCTAATAGAGTTAACGATTAATTACATAAATTAGACCTCAAAATGGGTCCCTCTAATTGAATTAGACTAATAATTTTATTATAATTAAGAAAGTCTCTAAATTAATCTGCTCTGCTCTTTTGTCGGCCACCACGGATGGTTAAGGATGCAATTCCCTCTTTTTGTTGGGATCTAATTGTAAAAAGGAAAAATATTAAGGGGTTAGATTAATTAGAAAAACCCAGTCCACTTCAAGGACGCTTGAGCGACATGTTGTGGACAGGACGACGACGTTTTAGGTGAGCATAGTCCATTGTGAAAATCTGCGACGACATGTCGGCCACTTTCACCCACTTTCTCCCCTTTCCTTTATTTAACTTCGTTCCTTGTTCCTCCTGACCTGTAAATGTTGCAATTACGTTAATTACAAATCTCTCTATCTAAACCAATTGAGTTGTGTTAGTTTGGTGAGGAAATGAGATGAATGGCATAACTTTGAAAACCCTTCAACTGATTTAAACAAATGATATTAACTATTAAGGGGAAGGGATTGATGGGGAATTGATTTTAAATGGACAGTAGATGAACTAAAATGGAATGAATTAAATGGCAGGGACAGTGTTTGAGAGTGCAGAAATGTATCTAAAATGTGAAATAGAGTACTTATTTTCTTTAATCAATGTGGTGTTACTGAAAATATGGCTATGCCTCAAATTTTCCATATTCTAGGAAGCAATATTGTTGCAGTTTTTAGTGAAAGATCTGGCAAGATTGTGGACATGACGGGGAGGACTTATTTAAAGAAACTTGCATATTTTTGGATTTTTTTTTGTAAAAAAAATATAGTAATCGTGAATCACCTGAAACATTTTCCTTGTGGTTATCTTTTTGTTTGGCAACTTGGAATCCTTGAGCTTCAACCTGTTTCCAGGAAAATCATTAGTAATCACAACTTCAACAGCAGCAAGAGAAGACAGATATTATCATGGTCGGCCCCCGTTTGAAATGACTTTTGAATTTGAAGTACATATAAAGTCATTTCAAACAGGATTGTGACTATGTTTTGTGAATGTTTTTGATATGGCTTAAAGTAATTGTTGTAACTTGATCAAAACCAGGGTCAATTTGACTAGACAATGCTTGAAATGAAAGAGCATTTTGAGGAAGAATGATTGTCAAGGAAACATTAAAACCACCGTTAAGAGAATGAAAACAAAAACAAAGGTTGATTTAATATTGAACACTTTTTTTTTGCTAAGGTACTTGAACAGTTCGCTCAAAGTAATTTATGTCAAAATGACTTATTTTAAAAGCACTCTCAAACATACCTTCTTATCCACTCTTGCAGCTTCTTCTAACATTTTGAACTTCCTTCCTAAAACAAGAGGAGAATGCACACCTTCAGTTGCTGCAAGATCACAAATACTTCATTATTCCCAGAGAGAGAAGAAAAAGAAGAAGAAGAAAAAGAAGAAGAAGAAAAAGGAGGAGGAGAGACAAGTACACACACCTTGCAGGGGAGAAGACTGATCCAGAGCATGTGAGGAAGCAGAAGGTATCAAAAGAACCAAGATAGAAACACAGCAAAGTATGGCCATGACTATCAAACCCATGTCTAAGTGTAACAAATTTTCTGCCTAAGTGAGTAAGCAGAGAAATATATATAATACAGAGAGAGAAAGAGAGAGAGAAAACAATATGTTATTAGTGACTTTACACAATTCAGGTAACTCTTGTCACCACTAGAAGGGATTAAATGTAATGACTTTTTTGTTGATATATTTTTTTGTAGCAGTCTTGAGCACTACAACTTTTTCCCATTTAACCAACAAAATGGGGGTTTTCCCCACTTAAACACTCTGCTTTCCAATGCCATGAAACCCAAGAAAATTATTTTTCTTTCTCGTCGTGTTTGGTTTAGCTTAAGCATAGAAACACTGGGGCAAACCATTATGGAGGCAGGTCAACTCGCTGAAACCTTTTACAGTCACCATGATGGTTAAGAACAATTAAAACAATGTTAATCTGCAGCTTTTTCATTTTTATAATCACTTGGTGTTCGAACCAACAAACATGTGTTTCAGCTAATCTCGTAAGATGACCTTACAACATGTAAACATTCTCTGTAAGTTGAGCAGTAATGACGCTCCTTTAAAAGACAGAAATTCAACCTGTATGATATTGCAATCTGAAGAGAACCTAACAAATGAAGGTAGAGTGGCATTGGCAAAGATTGACCATATTTATGCTACTCGACTGAGAAAAGACTTGGGTGATGTATATTTTAGATACTAAACCTATGGATAAATTATGGATAAATTAGTAGAAGCTTTCAGAATCTACAGCACAAAATGCCATGTCTCCATCCCCGATGCTTCTGTAGATGCTTTCGATCAGGTTTAACCATTCTGACAGGACTGCTAGTCCACTCGGATTGTAATCTGCAGGAAGATAAATATTTTGCTCCCATTAGTTCCGAACTACAATGATAAACAAACAAATGGGCATACACTAAGAAATAGCTGATCAAGAGCTTTACATAGGAAAGGCAAACGAACGGGTGCTGGTTGTGCTGCTATCAGACCGATGAGAGATGCTGCCAGAGTAACCTATACGACCCGAATTAGATATCAGACTCCCCAAAGGTGCCACAGAGAAACTTGTTTCACCCACGCCTTGTGAGACTTCGCTTGAAACAGTATGACTATCGAAATTCCCAACTTCAGTCTTAGGTATGTCTTCATATTCCACTCGTCGTAAGTCCTCATATTCCACATGTTTAGGGTTACTACTAGTAGTGTGACATTCTGCTTCACATTTGTCGGCAGAAGCTAAAGGGTTGGAGCTGGTAGTCTCTTTGCAGCCCACGGAGGCACTGGTCGAAGGAGCTGAAGAGTTC
Organism: Cucumis sativus; assembly: GCF_000004075.3. Lineage (NCBI taxonomy): Eukaryota > Viridiplantae > Streptophyta > Magnoliopsida > Cucurbitales > Cucurbitaceae > Cucumis > Cucumis sativus. The sequence goes on along the minus strand of NC_026659.2, from coordinate 26,794,161 downwards.
AAGTCACCATTATCAGAACGCTCCAGACCATCACTAGCTGTGGATGCTAAAGAATTGAAATCGAAAGTAATGTTTCCTTTGTCCACTTTACTATTGTATGACATACCATTCGCAGAATCGCCATGTTTGGGATCTTCAGCTGAAGTAATGGACTCTGATGTCGCTTCTCTGGTGTTGCTAAAAGATTCTTCAGCTACACGTACCAAAACAGGGACTTCCGAACACGTAGTTTCAATAAAAACCTGCATCAGAACAAACAAAACAGTCACCTTATAGCCAACCCTCACCCCCGGTCTCTGGCTGCAATTGTACAGTTTAAAACTTACAATACTGGCAACAGTGTCCAGAGCTCCAAGAGCTCAATACAATTAATTGTGCACAACACTCTAATGAATGATAATAAGAGCTAGATACAAGAACAGTAATGAAAAGCCCAACTAAAGACAGAACACATACATGTTCATGATGTAAATTGAACATCTATTATGTCAAAAAGAAACATACCTGTTCAGACTGAGGGTGAGGCTTAATCTCATTGTTGGTCAGTGGCTTTAAGCTCTCTGTAACTAAATCTGTCATTGGCATATCATTATCAGTAAAATATGCCACATCATATTCTGCCTCAGGTGTAATAGCCAAATCCTTGGAATCGTATTCATTGGGTGAGTCCTTACTGCCAAAAGATTCTGAATGCTCTGAATCATCTGAAGCAAACATATCTCTTTGCTTTAGTTCTCCTACCGACTCGTCCTTCCAATCTTTTGTAGGAGGGAGAATGGAACAGACATCCTTCTCATCCAAACTACTACCACAAAAGAGCTTATCCCGTGGAGTACCATCATCAATACAAATATCCTTAACAATATTGCAAATATTTTCTTTGTAACAAACTATTAGTTCAGGAAGTTGGCATTCAACAACACTCTTTTCCATGTATAACTCGGAGTCTTCCTCAGACAAGTCTGCTTTACAAGAATTATTGAGTGGTGACACAAAGGCTTTAACATCGTCATAGTCATTAAAATCATCAAGATCTAAGCATTCACGCTTCTTTGCAACCCAACCATCTGCATCAGTATTATTGTGATCGGCATCCACATTGCCTTTGAGATTGTTTGTAAATTCTTTCTGATCTTCAAGCTTCATCCCACCCGAATTGAGAGCATCATTATCACATTCAAAAGACTTGGGAACAAACTTGGGGCTAGCATTTGAATGGCAAACTATGGGCTCACCTTCTGTAAAAGAAATCAAATATAAATTCCATGGGGACTTTTATTTTTGGTATAACTTTTTCTGGCCAGTGGCAAAGGGGAAGATCAACTGATTTTTCTTTTTTTAATCTTTTAGCAACTTGTTTATTATAAATATTTCATTACTGGAAGAAATTTGATTTAAGAAAAAGTAAAATTATTTGAAGTAAACGAGGGCAGCCTAAACAATTGAAACAAATTCACAGGGTTGAGAGATAGTGCAGAAGTAGAACGAAATTGTGAAATGGTATTTCCTTTAAGAAAAGAAATTTGAAGATATGAGAATTACCAACTTTCATGATTCACGTGGACTGTTCAAATGGATTTTCTCAAGATGTGTATCAAAGTTGGCTGAGATGACTATTATGTGGAGAATCTGTCATTCATAGGCAAGAAAAGAAAAGTAAAAAAAAAGCTAACTCAAATCCTTCCATCTTCGTACAATTGCACAATAAATTTGTTAATTTACATAGCAGAAGGTCAGCTCAAAAAGTATAAAACAGGCCAACTTTTAAGTTTAAAGTAACAAGAAGAAGGGTTTTCTGAGAATGGTTCCCAAAAGTCAAAAAACCAAGATTATCCTTCCATTGACTGCAAGAAAAAATAACCCATTTGATGACATTCACTACTAAGAATGAAAAAAGTCGTGTTTTTCTAAAAACTTTGGCCAGCTTACAAAGCATGTATTCATCCATAGAATGATATAGAAAACTGATCAGAAAAGAAGATCGAGTCAAGAACTTAATTTCCAAGGGGCAGCATAAAAATTGTAAACAAAAATCTGTACAAATGGGATGCTGTGTAAGTAAAATTTTCAAGCAAATCCAGTATCCTGTTCATGCTAAAAGACAGAAGATTTGACTTTACGAGAACTTACTTAAATCTGAACGAAAAAAAAAAAAACCCAAATATTAAATCAAAGGGTATCCGAGATCGGCCCCTCTCAAAATTCTCACCACCCTTTTTTGTCTGGTAGTCCAGATTAGATCCGACCACCTTGTTATTTAATATAATTTAGAGGAAACAAAAAAAAAAATGAAAGAAAGTTCCAAAGAACTGAGAGAAAACCCAGATAGGAATTCATCAATTCTGTGCACTGATTCATGGAATCAAAAAAGGAGAGAAAATCCAATTCATGAATAAGAAATCTGACAAACAAAACAGATCCAATTCCAAATAAAATTTCGACCCCAATAAATATGATCCAACTGTTGACTTATCTAAGAGCTCACAAGGAAAAAGAAAAGGAGAAACCCAACTTTCCCTTCTCCATCCACATCCAGTATGAGCTTCAAGCAAAAGTGGGTGAAAATAGATGGAGAAAAAAGCGTAAAGTGGAACTATGGTGGTGTGGGTGTGAGACTTAGAAACAGCTAAATAGGAAATATAAGAAAATGATTGAAAATGAAAACCATGATCGCTGGAACAGTCAGTTAATACAGAAATGAGAAAAAAAAAGAAGATGAAAGAAAGGGAGCTGGGAACCTTGAGACATATAAGAACAGAGGAAAATGAAGTCCACAATGTGTTAGAGCTACGGTACAGAAGAATCCCCTAAACAGCCTGAAACGAAGAGGTGCGGCTGTATAAACCATTAAAGATTATTACGACAAGCAGATGAGAGAATAAATGGGGTCGCACACACACACACAGAGAGAGAAGGAAATGAGTTGTTATTATCTGTTTCACTAATTAAAGGTCAACTATGAAAAGCACCGGTCCCTCTCTACTCTCTCTCTCTCTGCAATTAATAAGGGGAAGCGAACGGTCTAGTAAAATGGCTTGGTTTTTAGCACTTTCATACATTCATTCACAAACCCTTTTTAAATTCCTTCTTAAACTACCCATCCAACTTCTCTTCCACCTCTTGCAACTAAAACCCAGATTAAAAAACTTCCCATCTCCTCAAACAGGGGAAATATTTTCGAGGAAAAACGAAATAGAAAAATGGGTTGAAAAATGGAATTCGTTTTACCTACTAAAAGAAGGCTATACTGTAATGTAGCTCTTCTTTTTTAATGGGTCAAGCAGCAATCCCGAATACCCTTTTGCAGTGGAGTCAGTTCCTGATTTGGTTCGATGATCATCGACAGCTGATATTAAACCGAGAGACGAGAACCCTTTTTCCTGGGGGTGACAATCATGTCAGAAAGTATAACGGAGAGGTGTTTCCATTTCTACGCCCTGAAAAGCAACAGAGGGAGAAATTTATTTGTATTTGTTGATGGGTTTTCCTCTTTTATGCCGGGAAAAGTGAGAACAGAAGGAATTAGCTGGAGGAGAGAGGGATTAGAGTAGACTATAACAGGTTGGATGTAGACGCTGATTCTGATTTTGGGTGCTGCTTCCTTCCTTTCTTCTCTCGTCTCTCTGGATTTTACCCAAAAGCTCTGCTTTGCCCCGCTTTTCGGATCAGAATCGGTCTCCTATTCCTTTTTTCTTTTCTATATATACATACATATATATATATATATTTTGTGGGTCCGTTTTTCTTTTCGTATCATACTGATTTGGGAATTGGGATTCTGAATATTTTCGCCATTTTTATGCCATCATTTCCTTCAAAAGCTTCCTTTTTTTAATGCACAAGATGGTGAATATTTTGTTTGATTGATTTGATTTCTTCGTATACACTTTAAACAACAATCTCGATTATTAATTTCTTTACTAACTTTTGGGCTCACACTTGTTAGTGAAAAGTGCTCCACTAATTTTAGTAATTCAACTTTGTATTACAAATGGTTACAAATTCCTTTACAATTTCGTTTCTTCTACCCGCCATGATGGTCAAAAGCACTTTTGTTCTCCCCTTCCGTACCCTCCCCTCCATCACAAATGAAAAGAATTACCGCCTGACTTTGTATTTAACATTACACAATTAGTTAACCAATACTTTGAATTAGTTGAAACTAATCTCAAGAAATACATAGTTATTAAAGTTAATATAATTCTGCAAAGTGGTTATGAATTATGATGATTGGATCTTATGATTAAATATTGGGTAATAAACCTACCATATATTGGAGGGAGTAGTTATATGGAAATAATTTTATATAATCAAAATTAAAAATCCCTAAACAACATTATTTGTGTAAGGAAAAAAATGATAATGAGGATTTAGAATAATAGAAATGATTATAAAATTGACATCCCACCAATATTAATGCATGGTTGGGAGTGTGGTATAATATTGTGTTATATATTAGGTTGGAGTTTGAGGTTAGTGAGATATTATGAGAATCTTAGTATTAGGTTAAACTAAAAAAGTTGTCATTACATTTTTCTAATTATTTTTTAAAAAATTGTGTATATTTTTTGTTTCGAGAGTACAAAAGTTAAATTTTTAGTTCAATTTTAAATAGAAAAATATTTTTTTTTCTTAGCTAAGCTTAGTTTTTTAAAACATTACGTACATAGATGATAAATTAAGAAATTTAGAGGTTGAATGAATAGTGTACGTTCCTATATTTAATTTTAGAAGAAAAAAAAGATCGTGTTTGGTTTTTGTTTTTGAAAACTTAATTTTATGAATACTGTTTTCATTCAAAGTTTATTTGTTATTTGTTTGTTTTTTTTTGCTAAGATTTTAAAAACTAAGCTCAGTTTTCAAAACTAAAGAAGGCAGAAAATTTTCATAATCTTTTTTTCTTCAAAGTTTGAATAAAAGTTAATAATGGTATTTAAGAGATTGCAAATCAAATTAAAAAAATGATGAAGAAATAAACTTAACTTTTAAAAAAGAAAATAAAAACCAATAATACTCCATTTCATCATCATTCTAGTTTTTTTTTATTAAAAACAAAAACTATATAAGTTTTATAACGGATCTAAGAACGAAAGCTTTATTTCTTATTTTCAGTTAATTTCCTTCGTCATTTTTTTAAAAAGAAAAACAAATTCCTTATTTGAAAAAGAAAACGATTACCAAACATACTCATTTTTTGAAAAACTTAAAGTCAAAGTTAACAAAAATACAAATAAATAAGTTACCAAACGAGAATCCACAAATATGACTAAATGGACATAGATGGTTAAATTATATATAATATTTAGAATTATTCTTTATATAATATTTATTGAAAGTATTTATTATGACTCTCATAAAAAGATTTTTCATAACATGCGATAATATTACTTTAAATAATATATATTTATTGGGACAATGCCTTATACATATACGTTCTATAAAATCTAACGAGACTGCATTAAAGTAAGTTGATTAATTAACCACCCTCTAGATAAGTGAGCTCAACCACAATATGATAAATACCGAAATGAATAAGAATAGAAGAAGACTATCACAAGTTGTGTCCTTGTTTGGAAGACGTTGATCCATGATTGAAACTATAGATATTTTATTAATCGTTTTAAATTATATTTAATTGAATAGGTTGTGCACCAAGAAAGGACAATAGTTGAATAATTATATTAGAAGTTAATTAAACTGCATGAAATAGCCTCTTTAATTCTTAAAAAGAAAGAACATTAAAATATGATCCATTGACATAAGTGAATTAATTTGATATTTGTATTTCTTGAGTATAGTAATAGTAATGCCAAAAACGATTTATTTGTTAAGCAAACCGACCCATAAAGCAAAGTTGTCTACTTTTCTTTTTTTTTTTTTTTTTTCTAATCATATACAGAGGAATCCAATTAGAAAATAAAAAGTCAAATATCACATTTTCTTATATAAAAAGAAAAAGTAAACAAAAAGTTTAATCAAACTATATTATATTGACATCAAATCGTATGATCACTTTAAACAATTATTTCGATACATTTAACAGGTCTCACTAGCTACAGATTTCGAACTTTTTTCTTCTCGAAATGAAATAGGGTTGTGTTTGTTTTGTTTCGTCCAATTAGTTTGTAAATATTGATACCCTAATGAGCTAGTAATGAAAAAGGGTTTAGGGAAACTATTTGTTATTTTAGTAAATTGATAAAATGACACGTATGCATATGTGTCATCATCTTTATGTATGTATGTGAGAATTGAGATTGCTCATGTGGCATGTCCACCTGTCATTTTCATAAGTCAAACATTCTCACGTGGCTTGTTTTGAAGTACCTTCTTCTCATGCTTCTCTCCCTCTCTTCTATTTTCAATCCAACTTTATATTTTTTTCTTCAAATATTACAAGAAAGAAAAAAGTCACCAATTTCTTTTTTTATTTTTTATTTTCTTGCTCTTTCACTAATTAAAATAGTTAATGTTGGTGGGTCAACTAAAATATTTACCCATAATAAAACAATTAGAAAATCTCGAATTTTCTAAAAAAGAACGTGGAAAGATAAAGACGATAAAAAAGAAGAATAAACTCGAAATATTTTTAAGAAATGACGAGCTTAATGGAACTTTTTATTTGGTTATACAAATATTTGGCTGTTTGTTATATTTATAAAAATTAACCTAATTTTTTTTGGAAGATGAAAATGTGAAACTATTTTAATATAATCCAAAATATTTTCGTCATTGTCTCAGAAAAGCAAATAAAGAATTACTCTATGTCAAACATAAATTCAACCGATATCAAAATATATAAGAGAATAATATAAAATAGTAAATTTGACAAAATCATTTACAACAAAAAGCAAAATTTCAAATTCTATCAGTAGTAAACATTGATAGACATTCATATGCTTCTATCAGTGACACATATTGATAGATAGTGAAAAAAGTTATCGATTTCTATCCAAATATATATGTAGTCAAAATTGTACAAAAAAAAATATGTATAAATAATCCATAAATTTTGTAGGTTAGATTTTATTAAAAAAGTAGTTGGTGTTCATAATTGTAACAAACAACTCTATTTATGTAGTTGGTATGGTGTATTATCCCATTTGAGCACAACCTAATTAATTAACACATTATTAAACTATATCACATGTATGTATAATTGTTTTTTAGTTATATTTATAACAACTATTGTTTATTATCATCGTCACATTCCACATATTCTAATATAAATAACTAATATCCACGAACAAAATTAAACGTCTTATTTCAAAGTTAATATCATAAAGTGATTCTCATAAAATAATTAATATTAGAAAGTCATAGATTACTATCATAAGGTAGCCGTAATCACCATAAAAAATTGGTAATAATTTCCATTTCATTTTAATTTATATCACTGAATTTGAAAATCTTAAATGTGTCGTATACTAGAATCTAAAATTTCCCGTAATTTATACTTAAATCGTTAAAGTGACGTTAGGTCAAAGTAAAAATATGTAAATTGACATAAAATATATGAAATGTGGGAATTTAATTGGTTTGATAATTAATAGTGAATAGAAGAAAGGTGTGGGAGAGGGAAAAGGGCATATGAAGGATAAAGAGTGGGGACGAATGTGTACACAAAGCATTTATTTATAGTTATAGTTATGGAAAAGTAGTTAATTGAATTCGTATCACACCACCAAATCATTTAATTTTAAACCAAACTATTAATTCTCATAAATGTTCTCTCCACAAACACAATTTCTTCTTCTTCTTCTTCGTATCTTCTTATTATTTTTTACAATAATACCAAAGCTACCACGTGTGACCTTCTTTATTATAATTTAATTCTTACGTCACACTCCCACCTCTCAACTATTAATAATCAAATTCATCTACTTTTGTTCTTATTCACTACTTAGCTTTCGAGATTCTACTTTTAACCTTTATTTTTCTTCTTTCTTCTTTGCTACTCACTTTTGATTATCATTAATGTTAATGTTAATGTCTACTACATATATATTTAAATTCATTTTTCTTTATTTTGTAAAAATATCGAATTATAGTATAGAGAATTTGACTTCACACCTTCGATTGACGAACAAAGAAGTTAAGAAAATGTACAAAAATAGAAAAAAAAAAAAGACTAAACACCCACAACTAATCGAGAAATTCCATGAAGATGAGTTCTCGTACGTTACTTCTAATGGAAGTCTCAAACTACTTAAAACAATAAAAAAAACACTAAACACCATATATGATTAACCACTTGAAAGAAACAAACAATAATCTAAGGAAAATTGTCAAAAATAGCAAATATGACAAAATATTTACAACATATAAGAAACAATAATGTCGTTGATATGCTTCTATCGATGACATTGATAGACAATGATGAATAGTTGATAAATATTTTAATTTAAAGTTAACACATTGCTATTACACTTAATTGATTTGATAAGAGTGAAGTGAAAAAAATGAATAAAGAGAGAGTAAAGGAATAATGTAGGGCCATGAAGAGAAAGAAGACGTTATAAAGAACCAAAAAAGTCCTTTTATGTGTTGTAAGGAAGAAATATTTATGTTATATGTTTGGAGTTTATACTCAAAACGCAACCTTTAATTGTACAAAACGACAACACACAAACAAATACAAACTCTATCCATCTTCAAAATGGCCGGTTGAAATCAATAGGGACGGCAGATTTAATATAATGATGAACCCGGTTCGCTCAAACACAACAAACAAACACATCACATTATTATTTTTAATAATTATAGCATAGTAAAAAGGGTATAATGTTTTCTTTACTTATTATTAAAACGTCGAAGAATAATATATTACAACATGATTGTAGATATTCCAAGAGCAGATTTGAGTGGAATCAATGACAGATTCGTAAAATGTGTTCTTCACAGTTAAAAGAATAATCACCGTTTGAGTATAGTTAAAATTGAATCAAAATGTGGTGTTGAGCTCTTTGTTCTTTGTTAGCTCAATCTCAAGGTCATCCAAACACACACTCTTCTTTCTTAAAACCATTAAGGCTTTTCTTCTCGGCCCAAATTTTCATTTCCAATGGCCTCATTTTAAGTCCAATTTGGTAATAGGTTTCTCATTCTTGCATTAATCCTCTTGAATTTAAACATAATGAAGAGATAAATTGCTCTAAGTAAACAAACACAATCTTCAAAAGCGATTTGTTATGCTTGTTGGGGTATAAATTGAATGGGTAGCGAATGATGAAGATAAACTATACACTAAGGCTTGAGATCGACTATATCTAAAGACCATTAACACTTGGTTTATCTAAGTTAAATTCATGTTCTTTGAAATCAAATTTGAATAACAAGTCTAATTTATATTACCTTATAAATTTCAAAACTCTGCGTTGAAACAAATATAAATGATTGAATTTAAAGACTAAACACGTTCCAATAAGACTTAATAGCAACTCAACGTTCCAAACGTCCCTCTTCAAGTGGATTGAGAATCACATCATGGAAGTGCTTTATTGATGTGTGGAAAGTGGATGAAGAATGAGTTGAAGTCCATGCTGAGGAGCAATTGTAAGCAACATAGCAGGGGAATGAGCATAGGCAGGGGAGAGAGTGAAGGAGAATCGTTGAAGAATCATGGAGATTGCTATTTTGGCTTCGTTCAATGCAAAGTTCATCCCAACGCAGCTTCGAGGCCCTAATCCAAAGGGGAGATACGTACCGCCACCTGGGTTTCTTTCGGTTGCCTTTGCTATCCCTTCCGAAAATCTTTCTGGCTTGAAATCATCTACGCTTCTCCCCCATAACTCTTCGTCGTGATGAATTGCTGCCGTCGGTATCACTACCTGCACTCCTCTCGGAAGAACTAGCCTCCCCAATCTTGTCTCCTTCTCAACTTTTCTTAATAATGTCATCGCCGGAGGGTATAGCCTTAGACTTTCATGGATGATCATACCCATCTGCACAAACAGTAACAATGTTTCGGTTTGATAACCAATTTAGTTTTTGAACAATTAAGATTATATAAACACTACCTTATGTTTTGTTATTATAATTTATAATTACCGTTTTTAGTTTTGGAAGGGCTTCAAAAGTCGGGTTGCTGTGTCCAAATACGTCGAACACTTCGTTTCTAGCTTTTTCTTGCCATTCTTTATGCAAAGCCAAAAGAAACATAGTCCAAGCCAACAAAACATTGGTGGTCTCATGCCCAGCAAAGTAAAAGGTCTTGCATTCATCAACAACATCTTCCAAACTGATCCTTTGTGAATCTTGAGGATCATTTTTGGCCTTCACTAACAATCCTAAAAAGTCATTCCCATAATCATTTGCTTCATCATTATTCAACTTCTCTTCTCTTGCTTTTATGATTTCCACGAAGCAATCTTTCATCTTCTTTTCAAGACTCTGCCCTTCAATATCATCTTTTGATTTCAATATCTTACTGCGTCCTCAAAACACACAAACATTTAGGGAAAGAATTAATGCTACATAATATTAAATACTGCAACAACAAAAAAAGCAAAATTATTATCAAAAGGCGAAGAGACAATCTTAAAAGTACCTGATCACAGGAAGTCTAACTTTATATCTATTTGTAATGGATAACTCACAAAGCCTCTGCAGCATTTGGAATACATTTCTTCCTTGTTCATAACTACTTCCAAAAGCAGTATGTGAAATGACATCCAAAGTATAAACCTTAAAATGTTTGAACACATCAATCTCTTTGTCTTCATGATGTGCCCATTCTTCAACCATTGTCTCAGCACATTGAACCATTGATGGGATCATGTTCTGCAAAATTGTAAAACAATGAGGGCTTTTTCTTCTTCTTTCAATTATTTTAAAATTGATGAGTAAATATCAAAATTATACTCAGGGGTAAATTTACTTTGAGGTTATCTCCATGAAAAGCAAAATGAGCAAGTTTTCTAGAGTTGACCCATTTTTGACCCTCTGCTGTGGCAAGTCCATTTCCAAAAATTTTATGAATGTGGCCTTGAAGTTTTGCCTTTGGGAAGCTTTTGTGTTGGTTGTTGAGCACTTCCTTGATCAGCTCTGGCTCTGTTATGACTAAATGAGCCTCTGCCCCAAACCATTGAACATAGTTCCTTCCTGTTTTTCCACACCACCAAATAATCAATTAGTAACTGATTGCAGTTTATATCATAATCCAAACGAGCTGTGTTATATATATATATATACCATATTGGTTGAGCCAAGAGAGAATATGAGGAAGAACCCTAGGAAGTATACGGTGAGAGAGTTGCATTGGTTTAGCCATAGCCTTGATTCTTTTTGAGTACATCTCTTTGGTGTTGCCATGTATGAAATTGTATGATGGGCCTTGGACCCCTTGCGCTCTCATCAACCGTTGAATCTTCATAGGATTCCACCATAGCCTTCCTAAAAGCTTGAAGATGACACTTCCAAAAAGGATAACCCCAAATATCAATATTGAACTGTAGTAGTTCATAGTAATATCCATTGATGGACTTCGTTAGTTGTTTCTTCCTTGATCTTTTATTCTCTTTGTGATTCAGTTCATTTGTGTTTATGTTCCTTAAAAACAGGGTTTTAATGTTTATTTTTTCTTAAGCAAATTATTTTGTGGTTGCCACGTGGCGAGCAGTGGTCAACAATGGCAAAGCAGAAACATTGAAAATTCAATTTCACATTCCTATGAATAACTTAATTCCAAAGTAATATGTTGACTTTTTTTTTCTTAATTTCTTCTTTTTTAATCTTTTAAGTTTTTTTTTTTTTTTTTAAATTTGGGTCTCCATTACTTAAATCTTATTTTAATTTAGTCGTTGGAAATTAAATTTTACCAAATTTAGTTAAATAATAATAACATGAAGAAATGACTATGTTTTCAAAACTTAAGAGTAAAAAATGCCAATGGAAAACAAAAATTATATGTTTTTTAAAATCAACAATAAATGACTACAATTAAGGTTTATTTGAATGTTTGAATGTTTAAACTTTTATTTGAATGTTTGGATGTTTGACATTTTTTGCACCATGGTCTGCATTTATAATCTATAGAAAAGAATAATTACCAAAATAAATAATCTATAAAAATTTGTGAGATTACTTTGCTTGTTGTGCAAGTATAATTTCTTCTCATTTTTATTTTGAGTAATTTGCAAGTTTAATTTCAAACTATGCGGCTCACTAACTTATGCATTAACACATGTTCAATACTTTTTCTAATTTTCTTTGGAAAATTTGTAGGACTGCATGTCAAGCTCTTTTCTTAGATCTTCTGTCGTGGCAAAAAGAGAATGACGAAAGAATGATTTTCAAAATGAATATTCTTCGATTTTGGATATTACTTTATTTGTGATATTATTCTGTTTCCTTTCTTTTAAAGATTGGGTGTTGGAATTTTCTATATAAGTTTATTTCATACTCATAATGTGAGTGTGTCGAAAAGGAAAAAAAAAGTGCGAAAAGCAATTACTTTACTTTGCAGTTGTCTTAAGAAAATGACGTTGTGTTATCTTGATCGAAGTTCTGCTGGTTAAGAGTTTCGTGTTGTATCAATAGCTTGTAATTTAATATCTTTCTGGTTAATTAAAGTCATAACATGTTGATTATGATTGAATATTTTCGAAGTAATAAGATATATGATCATAGGTCAAGAATGATGTGTCATCAAACCGGGTTAACAATGGTGTGTGTCGTCTCTATTTAGTGTTCTCCTTGTTGTTAACTATTGTCACTAAAGACCGTTTACTTGATTTCTTTTGCTCAAACAATTGCAAGGGAGAAAGACCGAACCAATCGTAGTAATAATAATAATAATAATAATAATGTAGTTTTGCCATATATTTGTTCAAATTTAGAGTACCAACCATACATACATGTATCTTATTAACACCCAAACAGTGTTCATTTCAATCTTTTTAATCTGCTATTGAATTTAGTATCACTTGAACTCCATTCTGGGGGCTAATGGTTAACAACTGCGCCGGCATGTGTGCATAGGCCGGCGATAGCCTGAAGGAGTATCTCTGTAGAATCATTGACATTGCAATTTTGGCTTCGTTCATTGCAAAGTTCATCCCCACACAGTTTCGAGGCCCCAATCCGAACGGGATATACGCAGCCGAGTTGTTTTCGGTGGCTTTCCCCACCCCTTCTGAAAATCTTTCTGGTTTGAATTCATGTGCGTCCTCCCCCCAAAACGTTGTGTCATGATGAACTGCTACTGTAGGAATTGTCAGCATAGTCGCTGTAGGAACCACCAGGTTTCCTAGTCTCACTTCCTTCTCTACTCGCCGTGCTACTGGCATTGCCGGTGGATATAGCCTCAGACATTCATTGATGATCATCGCCATCTGTCCATAGTAAAAGCAAACACACAGTTTGTATAAGTATTTACATGATAATAGATCAGGAGATCCTAGTTTCCATATTCATCTATACGTCATAATTCTTACTGTTTTTAGTTTTGGAAGGCCTTCCAAAGTTGGGTTGTTGTGTCCAAATACATCCAACACTTCATTTCTTGCTTTTTCTTGCCATTCTTTATGCAAAGCCAAAAGAAGCATAGTCCAAGCCAACAAAACATTGGTGGTCTCATGTCCAGCAAAGTAAAATGTTTTGCATTCATCAACAATGTCTTCCATAGAAATGCATTGTGATGTTTCAGGGTCGTTCTTCGCCTTTATTAATAATCCCAGAAAGTCATTCCCATAATCATTTGCTTCACCATTCCTCAACTTCTCTTCTCTCTCTTTTATGATTTCCATGAAGCAATCTTTAAGTCTCTTTCCAAGCCTTTCTCCTTCATAATCATCTTTTGATTTCAAAATTTTACTGCAAACAAATCAAAACTAGAGTTAAGACACAAGCAAAAAGCATCAACAGTAAAAAAAACGACACAAAAAATGTTTTACTAACAGTATGCTGGCTATGTCCACGAGCAAAGTGAAAGTAGTTTTATAATTAGCGAGACCCCGTTCTTGATCATTTGGAGTACCAGATAACAAAATCAAAATATTCCAACAAATAGTTTCATTTCTATTAACATAACATCAACTTTCATCAAGTAATTTAGGAACTCAACAAACAAAAGTAAGCCCCCCATTTGATAGAACTAAAACATTTGAATTCCAAGTCTTGAGAGTAATGTTTATAAGTTCAATTTTCAACTATTGAACAAGGCTAAATTACCTGATTATAGGTAGCCTAATTTTGTATCCATTTCTGATTGATAGCTCGCAAAGCTCTCGTAGCATGTGGAAGATTTTCTTTCCTTGTTGGTAACTACTCCCAAAAGCAGTATGAGAAATGACATCCAAAGTGAATACTTTGAATTCTTTGAACGCATCCAATTCTTTGCCTTCATAATTCTTCCACCCTTCAATCATCTTCTCACCACACTCAATCATGGTTGGGATCATGTTCTGCAGTACACTCGCAATAATCTCAAACAGTTCAATCAAATCTCGACAAAACTAAAATCAAGTATGAAGTTAATTACTTTGAGACTGTCTCCATGGAAAGCAAAGTTAGCTATTCTCCTGGAGTTGGCCCATCTTTGACCCTCTGCTGTGGCAAGTCCATTTCCAAAAATTCTATGAATGTGGCCTTTGAGTTTTGCTTTTGGGAAGCTCTTTTGTCGATCATGGAGCACCTCCTTGATCATCTCTGGGTCTGTAATCATTAACTGAGCATCAACTCCAGACCACTGAAGATAGTTCCTCCCTGTTTGACAATTCCAAGCACTCGCACCGATAAAAACAGACATCCAATTGAAAAAGAAGCTGTTTAATTATAAGTTAATTCATTAACTTTCAAAGTTGAGTTTAATAGACCCCTTTAACATTTTTTAATAGATTTAGACAACAATCAAGTCTAAGTCTCAATTTCGTATTTAATAAGTAATAACCATTCGTTTGCAAGATATTATACTCAAAAGCAATGGTTAAGAGACCTATTACAATACTATTTAAAATTCAAGAATCTATTCCTAAAAGCACAGCTCTAAAAGTTTAGAAACCAGACTCAGTCGTTAACGAAAAGGAAAATGTTATTAAATTGACAAACCAAGCAAAGAAAGTGAGAAAAGATCAACACAGATTTACATACTTCACTATCAGTGTGTTAAACTATCAAATAATATAGACTGCAAAAATGGCAAGTAAGATTAAAAGGTTTATATATGACACATCTCTAAGCCTTGAATCCACAGTCGTAAATAACATAAATCTCATTTGGTTGGTCATTTACATTCAAAGTTTCAGATAACGGATTCAAGGCTGTCCCAACACAACAATTGAAAGTTCAAGATGATTTTTGTACCGTAAAGGTTGAGCCAAGAGTGAACACAAGGCATAACTCTGTGGAGAATGTTATGGGAAAGGTCCATGGGTGTAGCCATGGCCTGCATTCTTTTGATGTAAACATCTCTGGTATTGCCTTGGATGAACTTAAAAGAAGGACCTTGAATCCCCTGTGACCTCATGAACCTCTGAATCCTCATGGGAGTCCACCATAGTTTGACAAAGAGCTTGAAGACCCCAAAAAGAAGACACCCAGATAGAAATATTGAAATGTAATTGATGATCGTACACTCCATCACATCTCACTTTTTCTTCTAATTGCTTCAAGATGGCATCTGATATTGCAATTGAAAGACAATCGGTTTCTGAGAAACTTCCATTTGTAATTATTAAGATTGAAAATTGAAAGTTAGGTTGCTTTGATTCAGTTTGATACTCTGAAGTACTTTTTCTCTTTTTTGATTAACAAAAAGTTTGAAAGAGAAAAACACAAACCTGAGGTTTGGTCCCAATTAAACTAGAGAGCGGAGGAAAATGATTACGGCGCCAGAGGTTAAAATAGCAGGAACGAAGGGATGGAGGGAGGGAGTGGGAGGATGAAGATAAAGGGGAAAAATCAGAGGAAGTCAACGTATTCGCCTGCCTTCATTCATACTTCAAAGCTCAATAATGCAGAGCTCAATAACTTACAATACCTTTTCGGTGTTAAAGTTAAAACAATCTATTCTTACATCAAACAAATTTACGTTTTTGTTTTTTTCTTTATTCTAATTTGATATCGAACGAAGAATGACTTGAAGTCCCTGTTGGGGGCAAGTAGTGAGAAACTGGACGGGCGTGTGAGCGTAGGCAGGGGAGAGGGTAAATGAGTACTTTTGTAGAATCATTGACATAGCAATTTTGGCCTCATTGATGGCAAAGTTCATCCCCACACAATTTCGAGGACCTAACCCAAATGGAAGATACCCAGCTGAGTTTCCTTCGATCGTTTTGGAGACCCCTTCTGCAAATCTTTCTGGTTTGAACTCATGTACATCTTCCCCCCAAAATTCTTTGTCGTGATGGACTGCGATGGTTGGTATCATCAGCTGCAGAGACGTCGGAAGAACGAGGCTCCCCAACTTTACTTCCTTCTCCACCACTTGGCGTGATACGGTCATTGCCGGGGGATACAACCTCAAAGTTTCGTTGATGATCATTGTCATCTGTATAAGAAAGGTTATATTAACAAATGGTAATTAAGTATTGATGTTAAAATTAAAGAATGATATGTCAAAATCTTACTATTTTTAATTTAGAAAGGGCTTCATACGTTGGATTGCTGCTGTGTCCAAAAATCCTAAACACTTCATCTCTAGCTTGTTCTTGCCATTGTTTATGAAGGGCAAGAAGAAACATAATCCAAGCTATCAAAACATTTGTTGTTTCATGTCCAGCAAAGTAAAACGTTTTGCATTCTGCCACTATCACATCCATTGTTATCCTCTCTGATTTTTCACCTTCATTTTTTGCCTTCACTAACATTCCTAGAAAATCATTCCCATACCCTTCCCCTCCTCCATTCTTTGATCTATCTTCTCTTCCTCTTATTATCTCAGTGAAACATTCTTTCATTCTCTTCTCCAGTCGCTCTCCTTCTACGTCGTCTTTCGATCTCAATATCTTACTGCAAAACAACCACACCGTTTCACAAAAAAAGAACTAGTGATCGTTACAGTTCTTACAAACATTTTGATATCATCATGATTTCGATGACTCGTTTGGAGTTGGGGGGTTATTATGAATACCTGATTATAGGAAGCTTAATTTTGTATCCATTTCTGATAGACAAATCAGTAAGCTGTTGTAACATGTGAAAAATATTCAATCCTTGCTGGTAGCTACTCCCAAAAGCAGTACGAGAAATAACATCCAAAGTGTAAACTTTCAATTCTTTGTACACATCCAATTCTTTGCCTTCATGATTCTTCCACCCTTCAATCATCTTCTCACCACACTCAATCATGGTTGGAATCATGTTCTTAATTAATTTGAAAAACAGAAGAAAAAGAAAAATTATTAATTATTAACATGATATGAATTACATATTACTGATTAGTTAATTAATTACTTTGAGACTGTCTCCATGGAAAGCAAAATTGGCAATTTTTCTAGACTTTGCCCATCTTTGACCCTCAGAAGTGACAAGTCCATCTCCAAAAATTCTAAGTAAATCCCTTCCAAGTTTTGCTTTTGGGTAATTCTTTTGTTTATCGTTCAACACTTCCTTGATCATTTCTGGGTCTGTAATGATTAATTGTGCTTCAATCCCATACCACTGCAAGAAGCTCCTCCCTGTTTAATTTCCACAAAACCCACTTTTCATTATGAAAAAACTTGATTAAAAGCATAATAGCTAGAGAGATTTTGACACATATACCGTAATCATTGAGCCAGGAATGAACATGAGGAATAACTCTAGGGAGTATATTGTGAGAGAGCTCCATAGGAGTAGCCATGGCTTGCATTCTTTTGGTGTACATATCTCTCATGTTGCCTTGTATGAATTTGTAAGAAGGGCCATTAATCCCTTGGGACCTCATTATCCTTTGAATCCTCATGGGAGTCCACCAAAACTTGCTCACCAACTTCATGATATTGCTCATCAAAATGACACACCCAACTACAAGACTTGGAATTATAATGTATTTGCTTAGAACATCCATTATCCTCATTATTATTACTATTGCCTCTCTTTGTTCTTTCAGTTTAATTCTCAATATTTACCTTGGGGATTTATATATAGTACTAACAGTGAGAATAATTTAGAAATGCCTCATTGGAATCTTCATATATAAAGAAATCACTTATTAAATGGCATTTGATAACATCATTATGATTTCATTAAATCAAAAATGCAAAAAGCTTACCTCATCACTTAAGTCATCAAAGACTTTGCTTATTAATCTACTCTACTCTTTGTACTTTAGGCATTGTATATATATATTTTTTTCTTAAAGGTAGTTTTTGACATTTTAATTTTTATGATTTTCTTAATTAAATTTAAAAAAACATTTTTAAAATCCTATCCAGACTATCAAATGGTTGTTATCTATAATAGCTCGTAAATATTTTGTATTTTTAACAATATTTCTAAATATAAATTGGTTAAATTTTCAATTTAAGAAAACCTATGAGGAAATTCCTTAATAAGAAGTCTTGCCAATTTTGATTAAATGTAAATTGAATTGGTTACATAATCTTTTGTAATTTTATTAGTCTTGGAAATATCACCTCTAATACCCAAACTATATAAAACAAGAAACAAATATAACCCAACAAAATTGAGAAAAAAGACAAATTAAATAACTTTCAATGCTATAAAATTCCAAATTAACCCATAAAATTAGCTTGATGCAGTTTACAAATTTAGGTTTTATACAATTTTGGACAGTCTCATTTATCTTATAGGAAAAGGTCATATAGACATAACACTAAAAAAGAAAAGGTTGGAATTGATCATTGTCATAGGTATTAAATTTCATGTTTATATATACATTTTCCTTTCTATAGACATCAACATTATCTTCGTTACATCCAAATTAACCCATAAAAATTAGGGTTTAGTAAAGGTTCAGTTGAGAAGATGTGGATGCTCATAAGATTAAACATTTTATATTAATAATAAGATAGGATTAAAAGTAGAGAGATAAGAAGATTATAGGAACAATGCATTACATATATAATTAGAATAATTAATAATGATGATTAAGTAGGCCTACGAAGGTTTGCAAAATAAGCAGCAGGGTTCTTCTCAAAAGCAGCCCTGGGGATGTACCCATCTTGTCCGGGAGCTTTCATCATCTTCGGATTTCCAGACATTAAAGAAGTCACCATCACGACGAGTGAAGCAACTCCCATCACTCCTCCAATTATTGCTGTCACGATATTATTATCCATTCCTTGCTACCTCTTCTGTCAATTAATTAACAAGATTTGTGGATAGATATGTAAGATTAGGGTTTAGTTTGATGATCAGGAGAATGGAGGATTGTACTGTATATATAGAGATGGTAGGATTATTATCCATTCCTTGCTACGTCTTCTGTCAATTAATTAACAAGATTTGTGGATAGATATGTGAAGATTAGGGTTTAGTTTGATGATCAGGAGAATGGAGGATTGTACTGTATACATAGAGATGGTAGGATTATTGGGAAATGGAAACTTGTTTTAATTTTCAATTAAAGCTATATAGAGAACATAAAAAAAATGGTTCGTTTTCTTTTGCATAATTTTTTGAGATTTTTGGGAATTGTATATTACCATTACAACTTAATTCTTTCAAATGACATATATATATATATATTTGGGTTAAATCCTCCTTTGATTTGATAGCTTACTTTGATTTTCCT
The DNA here is from genome assembly GCF_000004075.3 of Cucumis sativus. Lineage (NCBI taxonomy): Eukaryota > Viridiplantae > Streptophyta > Magnoliopsida > Cucurbitales > Cucurbitaceae > Cucumis > Cucumis sativus. Next base: position 26,774,483 of record NC_026659.2, on the reverse strand, counting down.
CATTAACATTATGTTAATTTTTAAGTGATACAATGATGAGGAACTATTTCGCGTCCCCTCTTCGAGTTTCGTATTTTTCAATTATAGTTATAAATTGAAATCTTGAAGTAAATCGTAAGAACGTTGAGTAACTCATATAGAAAATAATTTGGTCTCTCAAATTGCAAATAGTTTTTTTCTACGATTAATCAATTTAAATAATATGATTAAATTAATTTAAGATGGATTAAAAGTACATGAAAAAACTCCTAAAACACATTTAAGAAAATAAATTATGCATTTTTTTGTGGTTTAGAGATGTATTTTGATAATAAATTTAGAAATTAAATTACAATTAATATAAGGAATAATGTTTAGAATTAAAAAGATAAAGAAAATTGGTATGGAAATTTTGGAAATGACAAAATCTAATATCAATTTCCAATTCAATTAAGGAAGAAAAAGAGAGTTCCCCTCTTGGGGACTATGCCATCCTTCACTACCACTTCATCATTTTCTTTATTTTCACAAAAAAGTATTCACTTTAAGTAAATACATAAATAAATTCACTAAAGGATAAGTTGATTTGAATTTAATTATAGTCAATTCTTGGTCATTAATAAACTTATATGAATATAGGACGTCACATTTCTCGATGATCAAACTTGTGTTAGGCTTTTCCATGCAATTGCCTATTTCTGTAAATCCACCTTTTTCTTTTTCCTTTTCTGATTCTCTCACAAAATGCTTCTTGACTCCCAAGTCAATCACCACTGATATCTTGAAACGTGTCTCGAGAACCCCAGAGGCAAGGACGATCACCCATCTATTTAAACCCATCTCTCTGTTTTACCCTCAAAACACATCAGACAGAGAGATTGAAACAGAGAGCGATTGAAATGAGCGGAGAGCCGGATAACGGAGGGTCGAAGGCGGCGAAGATCGTGGGGGCAGTGGTGGGGTTTGCGACTTTCATTGGGTGTGTGGCGAGCATGTTCTCGGCGGACTCTGAAACTGCCGGTGACAGGAGAACGATGAAGGCTCCGGGAAAACATGGGGAGGAAATGTACAGAGATGAGTTTGAGAAGGATCCTTCCAAGTATTTCAGAGACCTGCGGAAGAAATGAGATCTCTATAATAAACTAAAGCTCCTGATAATATAATAATAAATTAATTAGTTTTGGTAATTATGTGGGGGTTTGTTTTCGTTGTTGTTGATTTTCTGCCTTTATGAATGTTGTGTGATGATGAGGACACTGTGTGGGTGAGTTCTTATGGGGATTGAGTTTCAAAGTATGGAATGAAATGGGAGCTTCATGCAAGTTGGTAAGTTTTTCTGTCATGTAAAGCAACATAATTCTCCCTCCTTTATAATATGATTGTTCGTTCGTTTTCTTGTTCCTTCCTCTCTTAAATCCGACTTAGATTACACTCTCTCACTCGGCCAAAAGGCATTTTCTATATGGTTCTGGCAGTGGACGTCCATTTTTCTATTATCATGAGTCATGAACAAGCATATACTCTAGATTTCTCTCAACAAAGACTTATGTTTTAATACATGCTGCTAAATGTTGGTGTAACCTAGACTAAACGTTTGTGTAACATAGTTTGAATGAACATTTAGTTTTTATTAAATGATTGTTTAGTTATATATCAAATGATCGTTCAATGATTGTTTAGCTATATGTCTTTGTGTAAGATCAAATATAAAATAGCAAAAATTGTCTAATATTGTATGATTGGCACTCTACATACCCCTAGTGGGTTAACTAATTGAACATTCGTCCTTGTTTGCTATTCTTATTTTGACAACTTAATATCATTGGATATAATTAATATCAAGTCCATTCAACCATTAGAAAATAATAATTAAATTGAAGAAAAAAAAAACCCACACCAAAAACAAACAAATATAAATTAGACCCAAAGGGTTGATAGTCAAGTTTCCCCATCTAAATCACAATTCACAATTCTCTCCATTTTTCAATTACATTATTTACATCATCCCCATCTCTGAAAACAGAGAGATTTGACATTCAATCAAAGCCACAATTCAATTTGTAAATTTAGTTTTAAGCCAAAAGCCAGAAATCCTTTTGTCGCTTTGTAGTGATCAAATAACCTCCCAATTTCTTGCTCTTCCTTCTCACTGCAATTGCCATACAACTCGCATTCTGTATACAATACTCCACCACGCCCCCACTGCTCCCACCACCACCGCCCCACCGCTGCCCTGCCCACACCATCAAAAGCCGCCATGTCGTCGACCTTTTCTTCTGCCCCAATACCAACAACGACGCCTCTCTCTTCCTCGCTTCTTCCACTATCACTGCCCCCTTCTCCTTCCCTCCTTCCACTACCACAACTTCCGTTTCCACCTAACAGAAACACAAAAATTTTCAAAAGCTGACCCAAATTTCTACCTTTGGTTCCCACCTTGGAATCAAAATATTACCTCAGGTCTCTTCAATTGGCATAAAGTTCTCATTGAATGAACCAATTCATATGCTCTTGGTGCTGTCTCCTTATTGGGTCCTTCCCCTATAAAGTAAACAAGAAACAGAATCGACACTAGGTGGTTTATAATTGACAACAAATTTAGGTCGTTTCTGAAGAGTAGACAACAAATTCACCACATTTCAAACAAAAATTTAAACAAAGATGTGAAAGAAAGAAAAAAAAGAAAGAAAGAAAAGAGAGAAAATGTGGGTGAATTTGGACCTTTAGATGAAGGTTTAGTGACATGGAGAAGAAGAATGTTGTCTTGAATTTGGACAGTATGAGAGAGAGCCCAATGAAGAGCTCCTTCAGCTTCAATGGTGGAATCAACAACAATCATGATCTTCCTTCCAATTCCCATCACTGCCTTATTACTTTGATCAACTCCAACATGATCATTCTTCTCATCTAAACAATCATCAATCTTCTTGCTCGGACCGGTTTTCACCGAAACAAAGTCCGGTTTGGATTGAATAGGGACTCTAACATGAGGCCGTATCCGGTTCAGGCAGAAACTTGGCAATTTTGCTCCGGTTTTACCCATTTCTGGAGATGGGGTTTGCTTCAAAACAAGAAATCAGTATGAGAAAGAGAAGAAGAAGAAGAAGAATGTTAGATTATTTTTTTGGTTTGGTGTCGGTAAAGAGACATTGTGATTGTGAATCACATAGTTTTAGTTTCTTTTTTTAAAATTTTATTTGCTTTGTAATGATTTCTAGATTTAAATTTATTCTTTTATGTTGTGGGGCTTATTACCAAACGTGCTAGTCATGAAACATTGTAGGCCCATTGTATCTTCTTCGCCATAGCCATTAGCCAGCCTGTTTCTCTTCACTTCTCATATCATTTTACATCTCTCTTCTCTTTTATGATTCTCCATTATTCTTTACACATTCTCCCAGTCAAGGCTTTTGTTCGTTTCTCATCAAATATTAGGACTCAATCCTGTTCAACCTAAACTTAGTATAGTACGTACCTAAGTTGCTTTTGTAAAATTTTTTTATTGTTTCTTTCAACAAATACTTGAAGTTATGACTTTATGGACTAAAGTATTGTTACGTTAGTATAGATAATATTAGGGTCCAATCATTTCTTGTAGTTTCATCTTCAAATATTTTTACACATCAACGTTAGGAAGAAACGAGGGGTTAAATATATGTATATATTTTTTAATTGAGAAGTTGATTCCTACATCCTTTTTCTTTATGGAAGGTTAATAACTTTTTTTTTCCTTTAGCGTAATTGAAAAGCAAAGTGATGAGTAGTGATGGTTGAAAGAGTAATTAAGTTGGATTTGATTAAAAGCTTAATTGCCAATAAAAGAAAAAGTTGGATAATTATTATGAGTACTTTAGGTGTCACCCAATCTATAAATTAACCAAATTTCAGCTTATTCACTGCCATTACTCATCACCTTTTTCTTCGTAGGACTCTTCTTCTTTTGTTAAAAAAGAAAATTCCATTTCTTAATCATTTCAAAACTATTATAGAAGGTTCATTTTCAAATGGAATGGAGTAACGATATGTAGATGTTAATCTTTGTTATTCGAAATTTAGAGTGCTTTTTCCATATTTCATATTCTTTCTACATTTTAACTCTTTTTTATATAGTTACAAAAATATGAGTATTTATTATTAGTTGAATAAGTGGGATATTTTTTTTAAAGCTTAGGATGTTTACCTTTACAAAAAGTAGAGTTCACTTTGTCAAAAGGGGGATTTTTTTTTTCTTTTTCAACTTATGTTTTTGACTATGTACCCTAAAAATGAAAGGCAATTTCATGTGATCCCTATAAAGAAGAGAAGTAATATGAGTGGAGTCGTAAGCATTATTGACATATTTAGTATAAATCAAGGAGCTCGAATAAGATGTATCTATACATATGATATCAATATCATTAGCTAGCGTAATGGTAAAACTGTCTTCTAACTTCATTTATATTCATGTTTAAGCCTTCTTATTCGTTTGTTAGTAATTGTGGGTTATTTGGTGTATTAGGATTGAGAGTATAAAGGTAAATAATGATAAAAGAAGAAATTTAATCTCAAGATTTTCCACAACAACCATAAGAAAAAGAAAAAGAAAAGGCAGAAAAGGAAAAGAATGGAATATTCATCAAACTTTGGTTGATAATAAAATTTGATAAGAGATGGATTAAATATTATGTTATGAGACAAAATGAATGATTGAGCTTTTGCATTATTGATTATTCTGAGAAATACAGAGAGGTTGCAATCATGGAAATATTCATACAATGGAAATGGAAGAAGAATTCTTAAACATAGGATTTTTATATGTTATGCCCCAAACTCTCCCATTCATCCGTTACAAATAAATTATACGTTTAGTCCTTAAACTCCTACGTTTGGTTAAATGGAATGTTTCGATTAAATATTTGACTCATTTTATATTTTTTAAATTCATATGAATAGAAAATTCAACGTATTAAATGCAAAATTGTAATTTCATGGAATTATTTCACACCATCATCAAAGTTTTTATAGACTAATTTAGAGTTTAACCTAAAATATATCTCTCGACAATTTCAAAATCTAATTCTATTATATATTTGCAAAAGATCTCTTTAAAGAATTAAACATCATATCAACAAATGGCCTATTAGCTCAGTTGGTTAGAGCGTCGTGCTAATAACGCGAAGGTCGCAGGTTCGAGACCTGCATGGGCCATTTTTAGTCTTATTATTATTGGATTTATTTTCGAACCGGGCCGATGCTAGGCCCAAATACGTAATGGTCTCTTGGGCCAAATAACTTGGAATGCACACTTTCGAACCGGGTCGATGCTAGGCCCAAATACGTAATGGTCTCTTGGTCTAAATAACTTCGGAATGCACACTAACTCTTGGTTTGATTGTTGGGAACTACTTTTTAATATTTTAAAGAAAATAGTTCAAGCAACAAACTCCAAATGGTAGAATGTAAGTCCGATAGTGAAAGAGGTTGGGTAGATCCAATAGGCTCACTCTCAATCATGGTGAGGACTTCATCCTTCCATAGCGTTGTTGGTGAAACGACTTTTGATTGAGTCAAAGATTAAGCGTTGTCTTTTTCAAGTTCTAAGACTAAGATGACGAAGAAATCCTAAGGGTTTAACTCCAACTAATAAGGACCTACAAACTACATTTCAACTAAATTAATTATTTGTCTTTTTATCTTCCTAAAATAATTTAAGTATTAGAATTTACATGAAAAGCACTACAGTAGGTACGTCTTCTATTTTCATTACTTTATAGATGATCTTCTCTTTTTATACATTACAAATTTATCGTTATTGATATGAAAATTTGTCATCTAACAATGACAATGAATGTTTGTTTAATATACCTAAAAATGAACCAACAAGACATGAAAGGGCATCAACCCAATAAAACCAAAGAGATAAAATTTACAACTCATCACCAAAACTCACATGCATCGATCTATTTTGCTTCATTATTATATATTAGAGTGTGTATGTAATATATCATCATCACATTATATATATATATATATATATTTGACATTAACCCCATCAAGAAAGTTGTTGTCTCCTTTTTTGTTTATTAAATTTTTTCAATCAAGTGACCATCTTTTTTCTTTTCTTTGGGTATTTGAGCACCATATGTGAATCAAATTGGAACACGTTTATGTTTCTTTCACATGCACACATAAAATCCTTGATTATTCTTTCCATGTGGGGTAATTCAAATCCTTGAAAAACATGTTAATTAAATGACCCACCAATTCAAAATTTTAAATTTATGCAAATCATAATAAATATAGTATTACATGTGAAAAGGCTTGAGAGTAGGTTGAGGTGAAGATTACAAAACCGAATTCAAAATAATCTAAGATCTCTTAGCTTGATATCATGTTAAATCATAAACTTTAAGCAAATATTGTATCAAGAGATAATCCACCTTGTCTTGAAAGCCCATAACCTTCCTTATGTTACAATTAACTTCACGTATATCTTTCTTTTGGGGTTGTTGTATATGATATTGGCTTGGAAATCTGATATCCACATATCTAAAAGGCTCTTCCATTTGATCACATTCATATATATCATCAAGATGCATAACCCTGATTGGAGAAGAGTTTTTTGGTTGATTGATATGTTCCTTATCTGTGAATGTAAAGGACTTTTGTAGGGCACTAAGACCTTGAATTTGGGAGACCATTTTTTGTTCAAGTCCTACCCACTGTCTCCTTATAACACACAAACAAACTGGGTCTACTAGACTTCCCTCAAATGCAATCAAATTCAAAAAAAGAAAGAAAGAAAGAAAAACCTTTCACTAAGTAGAATAATTATCTATTTTAGTATGTGAGTTAGAAAAAAACTTCCAACTTTCAAAATGATTAGAATAAGAAAGGAATACTGTGGTTTAATTTAGGGAAGGAGGAGCTGATAATATTCTCTTAAATGAATTAGGTTGATCTTAAATTCGGATTTGTTTGTTTTTTTATAAGTGGAATCTTAGAGTGATATATATATATATGGAATGACTTTGACATGGAAATCTAAAAAAAAAAATGCATGTTTAGGAGAACACACAAAGAACTCTCAAAATGTCTTTGGTAAAGACATTATCTTACATTACTGTGAAACAAAGAGAGTAATTTAGACATACCTATTGATGTGTAGAAATGTTGCCACAAAACAAATTCATAGGGGAGGAGTTTGAAAGAGATGGGACTTATGGGAAAATTATGGCCATGGAAGGTGACTTTAAGAATGCATGGTGGAGAAAAAAAGAAAGCCACAAAACATATCATCAAAGGCAGCATATGACATGAATCTGTCCAAGATTTTTTTTTAATCTTTTATATCATTATAAGGAGTTTTTGGCTTTGGGAAAAGATTGGATATATGAAGGTGAGGGGGGACAAAAGCCTCTATTTATCCTTTCATCCCATCTTTAAAAACTTGTTGAATTTTGTCACACCCCGCCCCTCTAAAGGACCACTTATTATTTGTGGGTGGCTGCCATCTACTTGGACTCAATCACAACTACACCTTTCATCATATCTTCTTTTCCATCCAAATCTCACACTCAAATCTTTAATTTGGTAACCATCTCATTCACATGGTTGATGTTTATATTGAAAAGACGGTTACGTATGTATATAAATTGAATAAATTTTCATATAATAGTTTGATTAAAGAAGATAGCAGTAAAGTAAATATTTGACAGTACTACACTTGATAGTGAATATCCATAAAAGAGTAAAAGACAATGTGAAAAGGAGAAAGGGGTTTAGTGCCAAGTTAGCATACTTTCCTAGTTAGAGAGTTAAAAATAAATTCATCAATGGATACTTAACGGTTAACTTTGGTATGTGTATCAATTTACATTGTCTTTTAGATTTTGTATGACAAATGTTAGATGAACTTATACAATAACTTTTCAAAAAAACAGAAAATCACTCTAAATTATTTATGAAGTTTTTTTTTTTTGAAAAAAATCTAACTTGAAAGTTTAAATGTATTAATTTATAATAAGTGTCAAATGATATTTATATATTTTGGTAAGTAAGAGGGCCAATTGCCAGTTATATATATGTGTGAAAAGAAAAACACTTCCCCAATAATCGATTATGAATTTAGGAAACAAACAATATGTCGTGTTCAAGAAGTGGTTGGATTATTATTAAGAAATTATAAATTTTGAATGGACCCAATATCGATTGCTACAAATCATATTTGGGAGAAGGTAGATAGTGACCTTGTAAATTGAACTGTCACTGCCTATGTGCATAGCAAAATCACTGTTTCAAATCCTATTTGTTTGGTTCGTACGATGGTCGATTGAAGTCGCGGTTTTTCAATTAAAGCCTAAAATTAGTATACAAAGTGTATTAGGTTCAATTAAGCACTTTTGGAATAGTTAAATGAGAGTTCTCCGACACACATATATCTTTGGTTACATGGGTTCAAACATAACTTAATTATTTCTAGATTGATATATATATATATATATATATATTTTACTAGCTAGGTTGGTTAACCCTAAGTCATCATTAACATTTCTTTTCGAGAAGCACACTCTCCTATGCCTCTTCTTAACACCTTATGGATTTTGGCTCGTTTGTAAACTTTAGACATTGTCTTGAACAACACACTTACCAATGTTTATAATATGAATATATATATAATAATAGAACAACAATCAACTTGGTGTAAGGACAAAATGTAAATAACTAACTAATTGAAAACTTTAATATAGAGAAATAATGAAGAGACATAAATGTCATTCTAACTTAGACATTTGAGCAAGATTATGTTTGATAAGATTCAAAAGTTAGTATGATGGATTTACAAGATAATTATGATAATGGAAACCATATAGTTCAAATTTGATATGTTTGTGTTTGTTCTATTTGATTGATAAGTTGTAATATATTAATTACGGACTAGATCGTTCGATGTGAGACAATGTTCCTAATCTCAATCATGAGATTAAAACTTTGTGCTTGTTTTATTTAATTTGTTTTCATCACAATATTTAAGGAAATATTAGTTGAGGAATTCTTTTTTTTATAGAATATATCAAAATTAATTAAATCAATTAAATTATTGTATTAGGTAAATATAAGTAACATATATTATTGGTTTAATATGTACATATGCTCTTATATCTAAAACCTAAGTAGACTATTAAGTATTAGGAATAAGAACAAAATTAATTAAACTTTATTATGTTAAAAGTGAGATAAAGAAAGCTTTATATATATATATATACACATAGATATAAGGAAAATATTGTTTTTCATGGGTTGACATTTTATAGCAATATGTTCCTCTCATATATATATATATATATATTCAATTTCAATAATTCTAATAGATACATTAATATATAAAATTGAAATGTTTTGAATTTCTTTTGAGGTAAAGTTTGAAAATTTTAGAAATAATAAAATGAATAAGACTTTATGACAACATATTTATATACACACCCACATAATTAAAATTAGCAAATAAATTAGAATAATTCAAAATCTTTAGGTATAAATACTTTTTATTAATTCAATAATAAATTAAAATTAAAAGTGAATATAAAATCAATTATATTTAAAATGGATCAAAAACATTATTTTGATTTGAAAATCACTTTTTAGCATTTTCTATCAAAAGCTTTCACATCCAACCTAATGTTAGTTGCTATCCAAACATTATTATATATTTGTGTTTGTATATTTTGAATTATATATATATATATATATAAAATGTACCGTCTCCAACTTTCACACCATTTATAATTATTGTATATTTTATTCATACAATAATTTAAATTGTCGATTGTTTTAGAATTTGCAAAAATCAATATTAATGAAAGAAAAAAAATATTTTAGACGTATAAAAGTACGAACTCTTCGTCTTTAGTATATTATCTTTAATCACCAATTGATCTAAATTTATTACTTTTTTTGTATGATATGTATGAACAGTAGCTTTCATTTGATGGTGAAACTTCAAAAACTCCTCTTTCAAACACTTCAAATTCGAAGATCTCAACTTGGCTATTGGTCCAAACCATTTTAACTCAACCTTTTTCTTGTTTTTGGTGTGGACCAAATTTTCTCAATCATTTTTCTTTTTATCTATGGATTCGTTTTCCCTAACTCGTCGTTGGTTAATGACCTTTTCATTTGTTCTTGTCAACTCCCTTTCTTGAAAATCTATTTTTTCCTTTCAAAGTTTTGAGTAGTCTTTGTACATCAATGCTTACTTTTTTACACGTTGAAAGTATGATATACATATATATATACACTAAATTTTTATCAATGTAATTAACATATATGTCTCACTTGATATCTCCACATATTTTGTCAATAATAAGAGATGAACTAGAAAAAGTTGTTAAACATATATCTATTAACATAATTTTTTTATCGATATTTTTATCTAACATTTAAGAAAAACTTTCAATATATATGGGGTTTGAACTTTCTTTTCTTTCTTTCTCTTTTTATGAAGATGCTCCTAAGATCAAGATGGTGATGTCTTACCATCCATTTCAAAAACAAAAAAAAGGAGGCATCTAGGTGTGTTAATGGGCCTTTGTTAAACAATTATTCTTTCTTTCTCCAAAGGACAGTGATTCAAAGCATATATATATATATATACACATTAGAAAGAAAAAGATTAATTATAAAGTGTTGTTTACGTTAATTAATTAATGAATTAATTTCTTCTCTTCATAATCATGCATGATAATGGGTTAGTGAAATTGACAAAACATTCTTAAGAGAGAATATAAAATGAAACATCATATTGGGTTTTAATTTAAAGCTTGATTAGTAATTAATCAAATCCCAACCTGGCATTTTAATTTACCTTTTAGATAGAGTTATTAAGAAAAGAGAGAAAAGAAAGAAAAGGTTTGTTTTTGTTGGTGCCCACTCTTTTCTCTAATGCCAAATCAATATTATTATCAAGTGGGTCTCTTCAAAAAAGACACACTTCCATTATTTAATATCATAAATTCTAAATTTGTGGGTAAAAAAACTCACTTCTAAATTTAGAGTTTTTTTTTTTTTTTCTTCTTTCCATTCTCTCTAAATTCAAAAATGAATTTGAGTTTAAATTCAAAAAATAATCCTTTATTTATTTATTAAAAAGAAAAGTCTCATTTTCTTTCCATATATATTTGCCACTCCCCACTCCCACCTCTCCCACAAAATTCTTTCCTATCAAACCTCTCCGCCCAATTTCCCTCTCCGACTACACCATGTCCGTCACCAGTCACCTCTCCGGCCACCCAGACAAAATATTCCGCAAATCTCTCCACCGCCGCAAAGATTCCGGCGAACTCGATGTCTTCGAAGCCGCACGCTACTTCGCCGGCAGCAACGAACCCAGTTACACCACCGCTGCCACTTACGAAACTTCCTTATTTCACGGCGGCCGTAGAGGCGGAAGAATGAGCCTCGATTTACCACTAAGAACCAATGTCATTCCTCTTCCAACACCACCGTACACAGCGGAGAAACAATCGGTTAAAGACCCAAAAAAACACAGGCAACAACCCAGCTCCCCCGGCGGCCGCCTTGCCAATTTCCTGAATTCTCTGTTCAATCAATCTGCTTCGAAAAAGAAAAAGAAACCAAAAAATTCCATCAAAACCGAAGATCTTCATCACGAAATGGGTGCAAGAAAGAGAAGAAGCAGCTTAAGTACGTTGATTGATACAAAGTCATCGTCTCATAGTTCTTCAAAAATTTCGGGATTTAGGACTCCACCGGCTCCTAATTGCTGCACTGTTCAAACTCCGAATAAAAATTATATGGAAATTAGAAGCTTTTTGGATCAGAAAAGAGAAGGTATTAATTACTACTCGAAGAAAAATGGGATTAATAATCAAAAATCAGAGATGAGAAAAATGAACGATCAAGATGAAGGAGATGAGAGTGATTCAAGTTCTGATCTTTTTGAACTAAGGATTTGTGATCGTTTTGATTGTTATTCATCGAATGAATTGCCTGTGTATCGAACCACCAACTTTCAGACCATCAACAAACTGTAAACTAATTTCCTCTTTTTCATTATCCTTTTTTTTTTCTCTTAATATCAATTATTTGCTTCTTTTTTTCTTTCTTTCTTTTGGCTTAAATTATAAAATACCCTTTTTCAACCTTTAAGAAAGTTATAATCTTTCTCAACTTAAAAAAAATAAAATCAATCACTTAAAACTTGCAATATAACGGTTGATTGAATTGTTGTGGTAAGTCGTTAGCATACTAATTTTGTACTAAAACAATAACGACTACCACATTTAAAATTATAAAATTATTTTTTTTATACTTCATCACCCTTCTTTTTCTAAATTTACATTAAACATTTTAGATATAATTAGTTAATTTAAAAAATCGTTCATTGGAGAGAATATTATTAGCATTAAGATATTTCTAGGGGGAAAAAAAATGCAAAAGTCTTAAGGAAATTTCCATTTTTTTTCCTTGAATTTTGTACACAAAAAGTTTGGAAAGTTTGTCTGTCTCCTTTTTTTTCTTTATTGTCTACCATGATAATTAGATTTCCATAGCAAAGTAGAAAGATTTTCCCAATAGATTCTCACAAAACAAAATCATAACCATTTCTTCTTGTGGGGGATTTTATGATCCCTATGAATTATACATACATATATATATATTATTAATGATGTTTAATTAATAATGAGTTTATATTAATGAAACTAAAAAGAAACTTTTTGAATAATAAAATGAAAGAGATGAGCAATGATGATCATATTGTAATCTTAGGAAAGAAGTGTGAGAGATAATGCATGGGAAATAATAATAACTAATGAGGAATTAACTTTTGTTTTTGGGTTTGTTGCAGAGAACAAAAATTCCACAAATTGTACTTTTAGATTGCTTATCTTGTCTACCATGTGTGTATTTCCAAAATAAGATATTGATGATTATTATTGTGATGAATCTTAATCCTCAATGAGTTATTTTGATTTGACCATATAAACATAATATATTTTGTAACACTATTCATTAATTATGTGATTTTCTCAAACACCAAACCTCCAAATTTCCCCACCTTAGTTCTTCAACAAAAAGGTGTACTAGATGAGAGGATAAATAATAACTTTTAGTTGTGTGTCTGCTATTTTTTTTTTAACATATCAACTACTTTTTTAATTTTAAATTTAATCATCTACCCTTATTAAGTTTAAATTTTAAAAATATTTGGTAACCAATATAACACTCACTAGCTCTTGTAGTTAATTAAATTGATTTGGTTAAATAAAGGTTAAATTATTGCATTTTAAATAATGATTTGAATGGAGATCAACTTTTAAGTTGGAAAATTCTAAAGCACAATAGATAGATTTGAAAATGTTGGACTATAATATATAAATAGATTTTTAATATAACATAATTGAGATTTTTTAAAACTGGATAAAGATGTAGTAATTGGGTGTAATAATATAAGTCCAAGAAATTGAAAAGTTATATCCAACATTATAATTATTTTAGGCCTATTGATAACAACATTGCATTAGACACAATACTGTTTGTATTCATACTGTCTAGGTTTATGAAAGAAAACTAGCATGCACACACACTATATATTGAATATTAACATTGGATTATTATAAAGCTGTATAAGATTAAAGAAATGTTGAGATTAGAAATATGAGGGATATATATAAATATATATCATAATTATAGTACTCCAAGTTCCAACACATGATGCACATAATAATTAATTATTGGGAATTTATTCGTAAAGTTTGGGGGAACAAAAACGTTGTCGTTTTGTGATGAATAGAGAAAAGAGATATACAAAATTAAGCAGAACAGAAGAAATTGTCTGGTTGACAAAATGGAGAATTTAAGTGATATATCTAGAGGGTTCTTATTCAAAGGTAACATAATTAATTAAATAATTTAGAGCTAAGTTCTATCCTATATCATTTTGTTCATAGCCTTTTAATTTGAAAGAAATAATAATGTAGAGATAGCAATGATACTGCCCCCCTTTGGCCATTTTTGCCTTATTGTTCTGTTTTGGCTTTGAATTATATATCATACCTCCTCTTCGTCCATTATATATCATATACAGAACTCCTTTTCAGTGGGTGGAGGGTCCAACCCTTTCTTCTCTTCTTCATCTTCTTCTTCACTTATCATTCACTTCTCAAACTTATCTTTAAATTTTGTTTACATTATAATCAACAATAAATGGTTTTCTTTCTCCCACAATCATTTCTCTTCAATTTTTTTTTTAATTTTATTTAAGACTTCATCCAACGTGAGAAAGAACAAGATGGACAGATTTGTATATCAGTTGTTATATTATTTATCATAAAGCTCTTATACTTACGTTAAAATCGACTTGCTTATTCGTAAAATCTATTGTAATATATTTACTAGTGAAGTTGACCTATCTCATTTTGATTGGTAATTTAGTTTTAGAGTTATATTATTGGAATTGTTCTTTAATTCATTGTGCAAGAGGCAACCCTCATTTAGCCATTTACTAGGGTCTTCCATTGGCAACCTCATATTTTGCTTAAGTTGTTCCCTTGAGAGGTTGGGACATGTCCCATTAGCTAGGTACTTTGTTAGGGTTTGACCTCGACCTTACATGTTGGGCTTGGGCCAAGTAAAAGGCAACTCCATATTCTCTAGGTTTCGTTTTAGTCCTAAGGTCATATCGATCTTTTTAGTTTTGTCGTGTCTGTTCTTAATCCAAAGTGATCACCCCTAACACATATTATATAACTAATCTTAGAAAAGGTAATCCATGTTTATCAAGAGAAAAATAATACTTTACCAACAATTCTTAATTCCTAATTTCATTGATAAGAGAACTACTCTATCTATTATTTAAAATCATCATTATCGATTTATTATTATTATTATCACTGTTTTGTATCAATTGTTTTATTTAATTAAAATTTCAATTCAACATGATTCTTTATATAATGTGTGTAACATTTACAAATTAACTAATTGTTGAAAGATGAAAGACATGTTAATTATATATTGTTAGACTAGGCTTAATTTGATATTTATATTTTCTTTTCCACCACTAGCTTTTCCATAATATTTCTTTTATTTTGTAAGATTCATTTTATCATGTCTATATATATATATATATCTAAATTTTAGGTTTTAGAAAAGCAAAATAATATACCTACAAGTCATGCGATATCATGATTTGGCCCTTTTTGTTTGTCAATTATTATTATTCTTTTGGGAAATTGAAATCATCCTCTCTTTTTTTCTTTGTCAAACCAAATTTCACTTACTCAACATCCTTGAGAAAAAGGGAAAAAAATAATAACTAAAAAGAACTCAAATGATTCTTATACCTGTTAAACACAAATTTAAAGTTTAATTTTTTAGATCTTCATTAGGCAAAAGAAAAATTGAAAGATTAATAACTTATTAAATTCATTCTAGTTAATTAACTATCATTTAAAATTTAGATATCTTTCTAGTTATAAACGTGTTCAATTCTAGTCTATGTAGATTATTTTTTATATTTTTAATAAAAATAGTACGTTGTGTTGTAATAATAAAAAATATTAGTAGATGTTATATCACACAATGGAAAAAAAAGTAAAAAATTTCAATATAACAAAAGATTTCAATATTTCATAATCTATCAAATAATGTGATATTATTATTAATAAACTCTTTATCAGTAATAAAGTTTCATTAAATAAATAAATAAAAAGGAAGTTTTTGGGCCAGAATATTGGGCCAATATTAACATGAACAAGAAGTGACGACCAAAAAGATTGGAGCAAAAAATCTTAACTAAACGCTGCCGTTTGGTAAACCTCAAAAGTTCAAAACTCCGTCTCCTTTCAACTCTTCTCTTTCTCCCCCGACATTACTTTCACTGTCGTCTTTTACTTTCCCACGTCCCGACGACATGACGTCCTACCCGGGACTGTCGTTTCCACTCCCAACCCCTTTTTATTTTGTTCTTTTTCTAAGCAACACATTTTTACTTTTAACTCCATATTTGATCATACATATCCATTTAATCTCACATTTTTAGGGCAAGAAAAGATATTAATTGACACAAACTGTAAATTTTAATAGGATGCACGATTTAATTTTATGTTCATCCAAAAACTTGTTCACAAATATAATAGACTACGTCAAGATTTGAACCTTTTACTTCAAAAATAATATATATATATAAAAAAAGTGAATTACAATTATACTATGATATTAGAAAATACAACTCGATCTTATAGCTTTAAATCGATACAACGAACAAAGATTCATCCACGAAAAAGCAAAAACATAACACAAAGAAAAAACAAGAAGTGCGAGGAAAAAATGACGATACGAAAGACATAAGACATGGTCAATTCTTTAACTTTATCAAACCCTAGATTAGACAGCCATATGATTCGCCCCCATCTTCCACTGTCCTAATTATAACCCTTTCATTCCTGCAAAATTGAAAAAGCCCCTAAAATCCATTAATGTCAACAATAGTTGCATATTCATATTGATTAATTAGAGAAAATTATCACTAAATGATAAAATTGAACCATTCAAACTTTTATATTTGTTACAATTTCTTTCTTACATTGTTGTTGTGAGTACCAGAAACCGACCCAGCAGCTGAATTAGGAATGTACCTTGCCCACTGTTGTGAAGAAAAAAAAGTTATAACAATAAAGAAACTATAGATTTTAAAATGAAAAAAAATAAAAGAAAAGATGTATAGATTAAAAAGAAAGTTGATTACGTTTTTTGCTGCTGCACTAAATGCTTCTCGATGAGGTATTTCTGGGTTGGCAGCTTTGATACGTTGAATTTCCTCTCTAACATTAAAACAATAATGTATATATTGTAATATAATAAAGTTTCAATTCTTAAAGAACTAATTAAGAAAAATTAATTTTCTATTCCTTTTGTAATTAATAAGTTGTAATTATTCTTACTTCATGAAACGATTGTAAGCAGATGGGAGTCTATGTTTCTTCTCAGGGGCTGTACACAAATAATAATAATAAATCAATAAGATAAGTTTATAAGTGAAAGTAAATTTTAATGTTATATTATATTATCTTAGGTTTAAACACATCAAAGTAGGATTGACCCAAAACTTTAACCCATGGGTGATGATAAAATTACATATTATATTTTCATGAGTACTTAAACCCTTCTTTAATAGCCATCTATTATAAATATGTTTTGTTATTTTATGAGTGTTTCCAAGTTCAAGCAAAACTAAAAAAGAATACATATTTGGAATTCCAAATTATTATTTAAAGTTCAATTTTTTAGATAGAAAATTTTGAAAAATTAAAGAAACAGTGTTGTCTTGGTTTCTAGTTTTTGGTTTTTCAAAATCAAACTTATAGATCACTTCTACTTCAAAGTTGTTTTACATATAATTTCTATTAGTTTCCAAAAAAAATGTGAATATCATAATGAAATTATACATACGTTTGACAACAAAATTTGGAGAATCATTTGTGATTGAAGAGGCAGTGGAAGTGGAAGATGTGGAAGCACCCTTTCGAATATGATCATTATTGGAGAATCCAACCTGAGACTATATTATTTGTAAATGTAATTAATTAGTTAGGATAATATATATATATATAATAACGTTTCTTTTTAATTTAAAGAAACTAAAAATCTCCCTAAACCTGAAAAGTTAGAGGATGATCAATGCATTGGCCTTGTAAAGGAGGTCTTGTGCTCAAAAAAGAGAGATTACTACAATGACCACATTTCACTGTCACCGTATCCAACCAATGTCTGCATGGAATCCCAACCTTCAAAATCCAAAAATAAAATTCATTCATTCATAATTCATACACATATATATGGAATATAGTTCATATAACACAAAATATTATCTCATGTATCTATTCAAATTACTCACAAACATACACTAATAAGTTGACAGATTGTAGTAAACTTAGTATTATATGAACAGGTCAATAAAATATACCGCAAGAACAGTGTTACAAAAGTTGCATTTGACATAACAGAAATGCTCAGAAGGTTGAACCAGATCAGCCATGGAAGATTTGTCTTCGGAGTTACTCATTAATGAATTAGTCTTCTTTTTTTCTTTCTTGTAAAACAATGGAATGAGAAGAAGAAGAAGAAGAAGAAGAATAAGAAGATGATGATGATGATGGAATTAAAATTAGGAAATATTGAGAGGGTTTTAAAGAGAAGGCGAAGAAGAAAAAGACAAAGTAAGTGTGTTGTTGGAAAATGGAATAATAGGGAGAGAGTAACCAAAAACAAAAACAAAAAAATGTAGTGTTTAGTGTTACCATAGTCAGCAATCATGCAGGTATGTACTCTTGACCTTCCACTTTTTCAGACCCATCATCACTCACCTCTCACACAAAACCCTAAACCATATATTTCATAAACACAACCAATAACCCAAGAAAAAAATAAAATTCAAACTTAATTTCTCATACTAATAACCAATAATTTATTAGTTTCTGAAACATATATGGAATTTAAGTTGAATATAGTATGTTTAAAAGCTTGGTTTAGAAAAAAAAGATCAAATCTCTCATTCAAATATCATTTCTATCACCGTGCCATATAAAGTTATCACTAAAGAAATGACATAATTATACAGTTAATTAATAATCATATATAGTTTGATAACCAAGCTAATTCAATTCATATATGTTTGTTAATCACATAGTTTGATAATCTCTCATTCAAATATATATGGTTTGATCAATTAAATATTCATATACCCTACTGTTTAAAATTATTGAATATATTGTATTGAGAGATGCTTTAACACAAGTTTAGATGGGAGAGAGGGAGAGTAAGACTTTTAAGAATCATAATCTATGTACATTTTAGGATACTAATTCATTGAAAAATAGTTATTGTATATATTAAAAAGAAAAAAAAGACACTTTGATGATGGACATAACATGTTTAAAGAAATAAGTATGGGCATTTCATATTTAAAGAAATAGAGCATAGATATGTGAAAAAAAATACAAAAAAATTATAAAGAAGGGTAGCAAAGGGTGAGAGGAAAAAGTGTGAAAAGATTGGTGAAGAAAGAAGTGGTTGTATGTTGCAATGGGTGCAATGATAAATTAGGAAATTTGAAAATGAAATGTGCTAAAAGCACTTGTCAATATCATCCCAAACCCAACAAAAACCTTTTCTTTTTCTCTCATTTTAGTTCACTTCTTAAAAAAAAAACATTTTTGATCCATTTTCTATTTAGTCCATAAGTTTTTAGTTTAGTTTTAGATTATTTTTCGAATTTGAGTCTTGTTTCGATTTGAGATTTATGGTTTTAATAAAGTTTTGAGAACCTAAACGTGCAGTATCTTCAAACATAATAAAATCAAGAAAAATAAAGTAATATTTGTTTTTGGGAATATAATGAAGCCTTGAGAGAGAGAGATGGATAGCAAAATTGCAAAGAAAATGAAACATCCTTTCCCTATTACCAAAGATGGAAACAAAGTCATTGTTGCACTTGAAAATCTCCACCTTTCTTTGTTAGTATAAACTGTACTTACAAATTTTGTATATATATATAGCTCTCTCTAGGGTTTTGCAATTATCTATGCATTTTAATTTCTCTTTTGCCTTTGGATTTTTTTGTTTTTTAAAACCTACACGAGATTCTTCCTCCACTAGAAACCAAGTTTTGATTTGTGCATGGTTTTGCTTTTTAACGTTTTTAGACAAAACCAACCTAAATCTATTGTCACTTCAATTTTGTACCCATTTTTAGGAATCTTTTGATTTGTCATTCGTCGCTTTTGTGGGATATATTGTGTTGAATGTTTCGAAGTGTGAAATATATCGATAACTTAATGTACGCTAGCTAGTGCTATTACACAAAGCATATCGTAGCAAACCCTAATATCATACCATCTCTAAATTTTAATTAAGATTTAACATTTCAAAATGAAAAAGTTATAAATGCATGTAATTGCATGCATATTTCCTCATTCTTGTAAGTCAAATTTGTACCATCCATTTGTCAAATCAGTCAAAAGTATGATATTTTCCATAAATGACAATAAACTCTTTTGATTTTCTAATATAAATGGAGTTGATTTGTAAACCATGTGTAATTTTGAAAATACATTAATCAATTTTTCAAAAGTTTTTATTGGAATAGAAAATCTCAAAATATGTTTATTATATATTCGTAATATTATAGTGAAAAATGTCAAACCCAAATTTTTATATTTCATAGATGTTATATAATTCATGAAAATTTTAAAAATATCAAACATGTCAACATAAACATAAATAATGTAATTAGCTAAATGTTTAACTCAAACAAACACAAATAATATATTGAGAAAGGGATTCGATAAGCTTTTCATGACACAGTATATCTACTACTAAACATTAAATAAAAAAAAAAATAGAAAATTATAAAGTTCATTTTAATTCTCTATACATTCTTAAAAAATTTACGAGATGGTAAAGACACATACGTTAAATCTCAAACTTTGAAGTTCATTGAGTAAAAAAATACTTTATTTAATTAATTTAAAATGAGTTGTAAATTAAAATAAAAGTAAGAAATGTAAATCTTGTTTAATTAATGATTATAATCTTAAAGCAAATAATTAATAAATGTTATGTTAATCAAAGGGTCGTTGTAGTATAGTGGTAAGTATTCCCGCCTGTCACGCGGGTGACCCGGGTTCGATCCCCGGCAACGGCGTTTATTTTGTTTTTATTTTAATCTTTTTATCATTTATATATTCTGAATATATATTTTAACTAATTTATTATTACAACTCTCTTGAACTTTTTTGCTAATCTATTTGTTTTTTCAAATAAAAAATAGTTAATTTTTGTCGAAAGATTACAAACATTTTAAAAAAACAACTCATGAGCTATTTTTTTTATTTACATATTGCAAATATGACAAAACTAGTGATATCAAACTGTAATCATAAGGCTATTGGAGGGAGGACTATCAGATGGTAATCACAAAGTTATCGGCTTTTAAATTTGCTATTTTTACAATTTGAAAAATGTAGTGTCATGAATTTTATTATTATAATTTTTTTTGGCTATTTTTAGAAGGGGTCTTATTTTTATTTTTAATAAACAGAAGTTAAGAAAACGAACTAAATAAAACCAAGAAAGTTGAAATGGATACGAGAAAACAAAAAAAATAATAAAAATTTGTATCTTTTCAATGTATTCAACAAGAGTGTCGTACTAAACATTTGTTACACGAACAAAAAGTATTTTATAGGTGTTGAACGAGTGTATGAAAACGTGTTTGGAAGTGTTCCTCCACTTCAAACATGTCAGTTTCATAATCTAACTCTTTTCATTCAGTGGAGTAACCCATTTGTATGGAAGGGTTTGAACATTGTGCAATGCTTATTCAATTTATGACTATCATCTTTTTTAACACCTACCATAGCCTTTTTGAATACAGTTAAGGTGATGTGATGGATTATGGAGTGTATACCCAAAACTCAATGAGTATTTTGAATTAACCAAATTAAAAACAATGTATCTGTATCATTTCTTGCAACTCTTGTTAATGAAATGATGAAACTTTGTAGGAATCTTCCTCTCTCATGAGGATAATGTAATGGGAAATTTGATTTGGCTTTTCATTTTCAAGGCCAAGCAAATGCTTCAAGTTATTGCATGCCAAACAGAAAAAAAAGAGCAATCAATTCAGAAACCTATAAAGGAAAAGACAGCAATTGTTTCAGAAAGTATATACATTACTGTACACTATATACCACTAAAGTATTTTTGTTTCCCTAAAGCTTATAACTAATGTTCTTCACCACAATCAGGGAACAACAACGAGCATGACGATTGGACGATTGGACGAATTCGTTTTTTATTAGTGTTCGAGTGAGGATAGACAACCACGATTTTGCTCATTTGTATTTATGTCTAAACTAAGTGATTAGAAGATGGAGTCTTTTGAAGTAAAAAAATGATGTTGTCAATGAAGATGTGAAGTTTTGATTTTATGAAAATGTTGGATATGTTATTAACGTTGATTCGTATATATTTTTGTATGAAAAATATATTTAAATTAAGGAAAAAATACATTTTCGGTCCCTAAGTTTTAGATTTAGTTTTTATTTAGTCTCTAGATTTCAAAATGTTACATTATATTTCACTCTTAAAGTTTGAATTTTGTTTCAATTTGATTCATAAATCTTAAGATTTTACATTTTCAAGGTTGATTTTTAATTAGATATTTTGATGTAAAGGTTTATTAATTAACTTAAAATAATTATAAAGTATTTTTAATTAGATATTTTAATTTAGTGTTAAAAGCGATGAAAAAAAGGTGAAATTTAATTAATTGTTGCTTGTTTAATTATTTTAAATTAATTAGCATACATTGATACCGAACACGAAAAATAAGTATTTGAAAAAATATTGAATTTAAAATTGTAAATATTAATATTTAAAGACCACGTAATAGAATGGTAAGAATTTGAAGCTCAGGAACTAAATAAAATCCAACTCAAAAATTAAGAACAAAAAAGATGAACAAGATCTTTTTTTTTTTTCTAAATACACATTTTACAAAATTAAAATGTTTATTTTTTATGTTATGTTCAAATAAGTTATTTCATAGTTCATGAAATTCTTTACGATGTGATAGAAATGTCAATTCTTCTCTCGTATCGACGTCTAATCTATAAAGATGTCTACTTTTATCGTTTATTTTATATGCTACACGAAGTGTCAATTCTTTTCTAGATGACGACCAATCCAAATGTTAAAATATCAACGAAAATTTAATACCCTAAATTATATTTTATGTTATTATGTTATTAGGACTGGTGATTCCCAACTCCATTAAAGGGTGGGTCCAAAGAAGAAGAAAAAAAATTGTGAAGCTTATCATTGCTTCCATGAGTAAGATCCAAGAAACCAGCCTCAGCAATAATTTAACTACAAGAGGTCTTATCACTATGGGCCAAGGAGTCACCTAAGCTTATCCACTTGACATTAAAAAATTTGCACATTTGGCATTTCTTCCTATTAAGAGAACAACAAAAAGTTTGGATTGTAACTTTTGAAATCAGTATTATTCCCAGTAATGTCATCTCTCTGTAGCTCAGAATATAGAATCCACTCTTCAAAACAATCACTATCTGGAAAGTGATGGAAGATGTTAGATTACATTTTTCCAATGGCCAATTTTACTATTAAACTTTTCTTAGAATGAATGAGAGGAGAGATAGAAAAGAGAGACATTCAATAAATTTGTGAAGAAGGCTGCTTTTTACAAGTTTGGATTGATGTTTCTGCTGGCTTCAAAATATACATAGCAGCAATTGTCCTACAAAACCATCTGCTTTTGATATTAACTTATTTAGCTCTGCTTACAAAATGAAAAGGAGATTCACACTTCTAATCACTCGAGAAAAGAGATGAAGAGAAGTCAAAATATGGAGAATGTGACCCAAAATTAAAAGGGAGAGGGGGAGATTTAATGTGGAACTGAAATGAAGAGATAAGGATCCACAACTGCTGAAATCCATCAACTACATACAGAGATACACTGTGTTGGGAACAGCTTAAGCCTACTCGGAAAATTGGTAATTGTTGAGTTTTGAAGCAGCGTTGTTATCCAAAAACCATGTCAGTTTTCCTTTTCTTGGCTGTACCAACCTTGCAGGTAGGAGTGGGCAGTCTGGTCCTACGTCGTCGATGGCTAAATGTACGGTCTCTGCTTTGCTTTCACCTGTCACAACAATTGCCACATTTGATGCAGAGTTGATCACAGGCAATGTGAAGGTGATTCTCTCTGGAGGAGGTTTTGGAGAGTCAGTGATGAAGGTAACCCATTCATCTTTCTCCTCGAGCACCGAGTGATCAGGGAATAATGAGGCAACGTGACCATCAGAGCCCATTCCAAGTAGTATGAGGTCAAACTTGGGGCTATCACTCACATCGGACACACTTACAATGCGGGATTTAACTAATTGTCGAATGACGAACTTGTACTCATCAGCAGCTTCCTCAGCTGACACTGAATCATTGATCGAGTGCACATGGCTGGGAACAATTGGGACCTAGTAATATAAACAGAGCAGATCATCAGTAGAGCTAGATTTATTTAAATCGTGAGGATCACACACACGGTTTTGGTTGGAAAACTATCATATGGTGATTGCACAGTTCTACCATAAAGCTAATAAATGTTCACAAGTATATCACATGTGAAGATGGAGTGCGGAAAACGAGATCCTCCGCATTCTAGTCTCGAAGAAAGTTTACGTTCAGTATTTGATTGCAATCATGTATAGCAAACAAAAACAATAAAAATTCCATCTCTTAAATGTTTCATTAGATTAAAGTTCATGAAATCACTTATGCTTTCAAAGGGTAGGACATGGTGCGAGGATGGATTTTCAATGATATCTCCTCCCTATGTTAGTTCAACAATGGGGTGGCAGCTTGAACATCTAACCTTTTGGTCATTTCCACCCTAGTGTTATGCTAGATAATGTATATCTTCGGGTTTGGTAATCACATTTTGAGCTCGCTTGTATAAGGAAGGGTATAAGGTGAAAATTAACAAAGAAAGCTTTAGGAAATCAGAGTGGTAATTCAACAAAAGTGAGCAAACTGAGTATACTTCAACTAGCTAAGGCACTACATACCAAAAGGCCAGAAGTTCAGATCCCTACACCAAATGTTACTGTGTGTGTTTGTGTGTGTGTGTGTGAGAGAGAGAGAGAGAGAGAGACCAACTGGTCCCTAGAAGTTGAGACAGGAAGCACACATGATTGCAATGAAAAAGCGCCAATTCCAATACAATATAGAGAACAGATCTATTAATGCATCATTCATGTATATGATACATGGAACTTCTAAGACTAATTTAGTTCCTTGTTTAGACATTAAAGTGGCAATTAATAGCCGAGGGATTAAAGTAAACTAAGAATTAATCGATACAACTATTTCCTTGGTTAAAATCCATGAAGAGATCCAGAATTTAGCAAAAAAAAGTATTCGTGGAAAGGGATAATTGCTCTTTAGTTTTAGTTCCTCAAAATTTTCAGATTACCAAGTACATTTGCTCATCCCAGGCCCCTCCAAAAAAGAAAAGAGAAGAATAAAAAAGAGAGGCAACCATCAATTACAAGCAAAAGAGAAACATTAGTGCAAACCTTGGAAAGAAGGTTATCCTTTGCAAGCTTATAATTGCTGTCGGCATGGCTTTTTGCAACAACACGTTCATCAGCCCAAAATATATACCACTTGGCCCAGTCGACAGTCTTGTTATAAGGAGCTTCACAGAGCTTTCTGTTATCCATTGACCAAAAATTATAGGAAGAAACCAAATTTTACAAATTCTCGTTGAAACCAGAGAAACAAACAAAATCATCCATACCCCAGTAAGCTAATCAGAGAACCACCAGATAACGCGATAGAAAACACCCCACGTTCTTTCACAGATGCCTCTGATAATTCAGCAATATAGTCAGCTAAATCAGTACTTAGCTCCTCCAAACTTTCATGGATCCTCACTTCTCTATCTTCATGATCCCCACATAGAGCCATAATTCACAAAGTTACAAATCCTGCTCAAAAGTAGATGAACAGAACTCACTGATTGAACACTAAATTTTACACCATCCTTTAAAATTTGTAAAGAAGATCAATGAAGGAAGAGCTTACTACTTCCTCGCACTTATAGCAAGTGTGCATTGAACTAAATTTTGGGGCATTACAAAAACTTCATCGCATGCAGTTGAAGAATCTACAACTCCCGACCGATTGTAATAAATATGGAAATTCAACACATACAAATAAAGAAACATCCACACTATCACATGAACAGAAACATGCACAAAGCTTTAATTAGACTGTAAATTCGTTAATTGAGCCATCGTCCGAGGATCGAAAACAGAAACCCTCGATTTGGGTCGATGACCATGAAGCAAATGGTGCATAAAAAATAAAAACAAACCCATACCCAGATCATAAAAAAAAAAAAAAAAAAAAAAAAAAAACTAACAACCCCATTACAGAAGGAAACCAAAGAAATAGAAATGATTAGAAAAAGAAATAGTTAGACGCTAGTCTGAGATTTTTTATGAAACTGGCGCAAATAACAGTGTCAAACAGAAACAGGGAAAAAAGAAGAGGTAGAGAAATTTACTCACAGAGATTTGAGAAGAAAAATGGAAGGTGGGTTACAGTTGCAAAGAAGGAAGAAACTGAGGAAGGTGGAGGAAAACAGGCATCGGCACGAAACTAATATATAATAACAAGGTAATGAGAGAAAATACTCTACAATCCATGTTAATTTACCGATTATAATAAATGGGAAAACCTCACAAGAAGTTGAGACAGAGGAATTTACCTTCTAGGCTTCCACGTGCAGCCAATGATCGTGACGCAAAAACCCACAAAACCCAACACCAACTTTTTCTTTTTCCCTTATTTTCACCCTGTTTTCTTCTCTATCTTTCTCTGTTATAAAAAAAACTCTTATCCACTTTCTCTCTGTAACAGATAGGAAGAAGATGACTTTATCTTCTTCGTAGATCAACTGCAAGAACGTTGAGAAAAAATGGGATTTGTTGTTTGGCAAAGAAACAAGTTTCAATTTACCCAAAAAATTATATTGGAAACTATTTGTCTGTCCTTTACTTAAAGAGGGGACTCTTAGAATGCAAATTAGCCAAACAAGTGGACAAATTCAATGCTGACATATGTACCCAATTGCTGGATCTGTCTTGCAACAGTGCAACCATGGCAGAATATTTTAACTCTACAAGTACTTAAGTAGTGGGAGATTTAACTCCATCTGCCATGTCCATGTATCTTGTTCCTTTTTTTCTTTACTGGTCTTTACAAAAATTCTTCCCCTTCCTCTGAAATTGGTCTCTGATTGTCCCCTCAAACCAAGCTCATCACCTTTTTTTTGTTATTCAAAATATTAAATTCCTTTGTTAAGAGCAGGAGATGGGCAATACTATAACAAACACATCCAAATGTTGTTCTGTTTCATTAGACGGAAGATATGCTAAAAAGTTGAAACAACCCACGAAGATACAAATCCCCATGATCATAATAGCATTATCAGTCATGGTTTTTGTTTTTGAGTGGCTAGATGATTGATGAGGTTAAGATAGCCTAAAAATGGAGTTGTATTTCCCACAAAGTTTTGCTAAAATTAGTTGTGAAGTCAAGTAGTTTATGGAATTCTCAAGGTTTGAAGTTGTTGGAGCTTAGACCTCACTCATTCGGGTCCTAATCTTGATTTTCACTCCAGTTCTTTTACTCTAATCTTGCTTTTACAATTTATTTATGTAAAAAGATTCACGCATCGATATGGTGCTGAATCTACCACACTTTAATATTCAAGTGTCAAGTCTGTCACACTCAAGTTTAAATCAGTATAGTTTAACTGAGCATAAAAAGATAAAATCTATTGATGTTTAAAGCCTTCAAGGTTGCATGGAACCTCATCAACCGCAACTCGATTATTTTTTTATTGATATAAAGTTACTAACTTAGTTGAAACGAATAACTTTTTTCTTTTGAGATACAACTCCGATTTTTTCTTGAATATAGATCCATCAATCTATGAACTTTAAACCTTGAATTGAACAACGTAAACAGAAATGATTTGTTTGGTTGTATATATGCCAAACTTTATGTCAGTTTTCAAAGTGTTGGCATTGAAGAAATGTTGTGAGGCATCATTTTCTCAAGTTTTGGCCGTCTCCACCATCAAAAGAAAAGAAGATTATATGAAGTGTATATGAAGAGGAAAATTTGGAATCTGTTGGTGTCAAAATCAAGAAAAGACACACAGTGGAGGGTAGTTCTGTTTTGCTTTACCCAACTTATTGAAACCCCACATCACAACAAATCAATTCAATCGTCTTTACATTCAAAACTCCTACACCCTTTGGAACCTCAAATTGTTAGAAAAGTTCAAGAGATTATTGATAGAAAAATACGTATATATCTCATTAAATTGTTCGATCATTATGGTAAAATTGTTCAAAAATTTCAAAATTTTCGTTAGTTTATTATTAAAAAATTAGAAAATAGAAAATAATAATTGAAGTGTTGTTATATAAATATATTGCAAGTAGATTTTATATACATAATTTATGGTAAACAGCCTATATGAAATGAATTTCTTTGTTAAGCTATCATTACCAATTTGAATTGACTGCTTAATTAATTTGAATTAGAGAGAATATTTAATTATACAATAAATGAGGGCATAGAAATGTTCATATCCAAATATATTAAACCATTTGAGAAATAATCAATACAAATTAAAGCTTATTAAAGATTCTAATTAGCTATTCATGAAGTGATACAATTACTAGTTCTAAGTTTAAATCAGTAAAATTTAGAGAAATAAATGAATGTTTTTTGGTAAGATGAAAACACAAAACTAGAAGGTGACACAAATTCCATATTGATAATTATTAGTGTGGCAATGGCAATGAAAAAAAAGGGAAGAATGTGGGGTTTGGTTACTCAATGAAAGCTTTGAATTTGAGAACATAGGGAGCTTAGCCTATTGCCTCCCAACTTCCCAACAAAGCTTTGAATTTTGGTGGCATTTGCAGCCATTTTCTTTCTTTCTTTCTTTATATAATTGTTTAGATATTTATATTATTGTAATAAAAACTACTATTTGTTTTTCTTCCAATTAGTTGCCTGTAGATTTGAAGCATCAGCTCTTTACATAATTAATAATTAGTTCATTAACTAATCATGGTTGGTTTCTATTAATCTCAATTTTATTTGTTGATTAACTAATCAATGGTTGTTTCTATAGTCTCAATTATTGAAGAGAATCTTTATATTTTTTTTTCTCTCTTTGTCATTTTCCTTTTAATATATCATAAGAAATAATTTAATTACCAAGCTTCACATTCTCCAATGCCATACTAAATCAACAATATATTATAATGTTCTAAGTTACTTTTCCTAAAAGTAAATACCTTAAAAATTGGAACATTACGTTAAAAATCAGGTTATGAGCTTTGATCTTTCTATTTATTTGATCCTACTTTAAATTATAAATTTCTATCTTCCACCTAAAAATTTGAAAGTTTAGAATTCAATCCACCTAAAAAAATACAAAATTTAAATTAAGCATATAATTAAATCTACACACCTAAAAAAATACAAAATTTAAATTAAGCATATAATTAAATCTACACAATTTAAATTAAACATATAATTAAATCTATAGTCTTAAAAGTTCATAATAGACCGAAAATCAAATATAACAAAATCGATTAAGTTAAGAGATTGATTATTTAAGTAACAATTTAAAAACACGTCCAATAGACTTCGAGTCTACGTGGTTCAATTTGACTCGATTTTTTTATCTAAAACCAAATGAAAATCACAGGTTTATTGAACAAAGAAAGTTTAAAATGAGAAGGGAAGAAAAATGAAAGTAAGAAAGCTTTGGTTAGATGAATAGAATGGATTGAAAATGTCTCCACATTAGAGAGTGTTTTACACTCTTCAAAATCTCGTATTTCATAAATGCTATAACTTTTATTATTAGTAAGGGCAAAGAAATTCCCCTCTTTTTCTTGTCCTTCATCTAAAACATTATATAGAATATTCATATTGTAAAATTAACAACTTTAGAATTAATAATATATCTTCATCAATGCTTCACTTTTTCAAATCACTTTATACAACCTTGGTCATATTTACATACCTTATAATTATGGAGCTAGAAGTTACATAATTATATAGTTGATTTTTCACAAACCACCTCCTCCAAATTTGACCCACCAACTTAAATTCAATTTTAAATTACTATATGATACAATATATTTTGATGGAATTATAATAATGTTTTGTGTGTGTGTGTAAGTTTATTTAAATGCTCACGGCGCTCACCAATCTTGGCTTCTTACTGTTTGACAATTTGAATAAAACGAGACTTATTTCCATAAGTAATGATGACCATTTTAAAATATGTGTAATAAAAATTCAAAGGTGGATGAGGCTAATTTCATCTTATGTACTTATTCTCCACTAATTGGTGAAACCAAGAATAGCCAATCCAATCGTATTCTCAATAATTGGTTGGACTATAATGACATCCACACACACACACACACCAACATTATTATTATTCATTATAACACAATTAAAGAAATCCACAAAATTTCCATCTTTGCTTCTTCAAATTGAGTTCTACTACATTACAGAATATTTTACTAATTTCGGCTTTAAATTTTAGATTCAATCTTCCCAACTTTGGTTTATCCTAATTGCTATATGCACAAAACGAATCAAGATAGTTATAAAGAATGAACCAAAACCAAAAGGTAATAACATTTAAACTTTCATACTAATCTTAATGTTGCCTAATCATAATGTGCCTAAAGATTTATAATTCCAATTGGTAATGTCGACTGTCGAAGGAGTTGTAGAGTAGAAGTCTCACAACTTGAACTTGAAACTTCAATCCCAAAACGATTTACTCATTTATGAGATAGCTGCTGATGAGGCAAAGTTTCCTATAACAACCTAGTGAGGTAGGAAGATGGCATTGTTGTTTTTTTATTTAAAAAAATATTTGCGGTTGGAAATTTGAAAGAAATTTCAAAATCAATCTCAATTTTCTATTTACAGTTAGGGGTGCAATTGAAATAAATATTGCAATAAGAGGGATGTCTCTAATGCAATAGTTCTATGCAAGGTCAGGAGAGTGTTTAGCTTACTTGATTTTTTAGAATTGGTCATTCTACATACATTAACGCCGAAACTCGTCTATGAATCTTTTTAGAATTAAACTACACTGCAACGTTTGTAAAGATTGTGTTAATCTAACGACACATTTCACCTGAAATTTCATGATCTACTACCCTATTTTCTATCTTATGTTTTGCAGTTATGTTGATGAAATATCAGAGAAGTTTTACCTCCATGAGTTCCATGGGAGGAAAATGGCAGAAGAGGAAAGTCATTTGGTGGCATTGAGTGGATAAAGATGAAGAAGCTGTCAGACAAAAGAAAGAATCCCACTGCCACACGGAAGGAAAACGTGAAAGGTTCAAATAAGCATTTATGAGAGACCTACATTCATCAAACTCTCTTTAGAGTTTCATCTTTCTACCTCATGTATGTTTTCTCCTCACCAAATTCCACAAAAAAAAAAAAAAAAAACACTATCATATTTCACCAAAAAGCAACACCAACACAAAAGCACCTTTAGCAAAACTCACATGAATTATTTGTTCTAGTTCCCTTCCTAAGTTGACTGAGTAGTAAAACAATATCCAATCAATTTACCTATAAACATAGAAAACAGAAATGGGTGATAGGTATGTAGATTCAGGAAGTATTTTTACCTGAAAAAAGCATCCACGTTTGGCTAGATCCTCATCAAAAACTAGGCCCTGCAACCACAACAAAACATGCCAAGAATAAGCCAGAAAGGAAATTATTTAATACCTCTAAAATTTCCCCCAAGTTGTTTTCTTCTGATGTCAGGTAACTTTTTTATTGAGGAGAGGTGCAAAGTGTACATAAGAAGTAGGTACTCATGAAAGAGACTTGCTCATGCAAAAACCAGAATAACTACAATACCCAAGCTGAATGGGGTTGGAATTGAATGACCTAAATTTGTTTGTGTCAATTAGTGAAAAAAGATATGTCCAAAGCACATGATGCAACATGAATTTTCTTTCTTAGAAATGATTAAAAACCAATCAGTGGTCCACTTATCCATAATGAGCTATCTATCTCTACAGCCGAGAGGCCTGCCCAACATGGCAATGTGGACACTTCCTTTTGATTGATAATATGTATCTTGGCTCTACCTTTGTTGAATGTGTCCTGTTACCACAGATAAAATGGAGATATTAAAAATTTATGATGGAAATAGACCTGTGAAAAATAATATAATAGATAGATTATATGATGCTACATTATTTCTAATTATCAAATATTGAAAAATAAGGTAATTCTAAAACTTTATTAATCTGTGGTAGTTAGATATAAACAAACAAAGGAGATGAGGTTAAGTTAGAGAGGACAAAAATGAACTAAGACAAAAATGTAGAAAGAAGAATTAGAGACCAACAGCTAACAGCCACAAAATACTTTACTGCTGACGGAGACAAGGAAAGAAGAGGAAAAAATACAGGAGAAGGTTATGTGGTCGATATTTCACTAGCCAAAAGCAACTATACCATTCATGTAGCTAAGTATCATTACTCTACTAATTACTTTTAGGATCTATAACCACTTGGGAAAAAATCACCCATCAAACAATTTACTCCATTATTGACCTGTCCCTCTTTAGCGTACAGACACACTCCTTGTTGGCTCATTCTACGAGTGTGACAAGCAATATGTGCCAAGTTTGAAATTTGTTAGCTGGCCCTCTGGTCGTGATGGATGATAAGATTACTGTGGCTCAGTTGGATTTCCTCCAAAAGAACGTCAGCTCTCTGGTTCTACTGTGTAACATGCATAGATGAACGTAATTCTAGTAGAGGAGAAGAAAATTTTGGTTACACATAAGTTAATAAGATGTTTATCTCTATTGGGTCAAGGATAGAAGGAAAAAGCTATATATTTAACAGAACCAATAGAAATAAGTCGTCCGAGAAAATAAGTGCAAGCTCTCTAGTATCTGACAAGAAGTATTATTCTTCTAAGAATAGTAGTGTTCTCATGATTATACTTTTTTGTTGTTCTAGATTTCAAAATGGCATCACTCTTAAGTGTTACTCTGAAATAAACAATATCATTCTCGTGACTATTGTTAAAATAGTTTCCCTTAAATCTTATTACAAAAAGGATTAAATCAATAACAAGATCCCTAAAACACATACACACGCATAGAGAGAGAGAGAGAGAGAGCGCAATTGCTTTCCTTGGTCCATGAAGGGTAATGTCTGACTCTTTTGAAGGTTTTAACGTCAGCAAACCAAATGAACAGCAAACCAAACCAACATCAGGAATTTTACTCAATCACCATGTAATACACAGCCACATATCTGCACTTTATTTTCGTTGAAGAGCTAAAAGCCTGCTGGGATGTAACATGCAAGGATATCATAAACAGATAATGCATTAAAGGAGTCTTCAAGGCTTTCACACCGACTAATGGGCATGCGACTTAGGTAATGAAATTATCACAGAATAAATTGATAAAGGGTAAATGATTATATAAAAAACGGGGAAAGGGTGAAAAAGGAACTTCCAATGATTTACAGAACTTTAACCAATAAAGTAGAAAGTGAAAGGCAATACCAATAGAGAAGCCCAAGATTAGGAGTGAATATTAAAAGTTACGGGCAGAAGAGCAATGAAAAGTAGAGAAACCAAGTGAATGAAATAGTATATATCTAAAAGAAAACACCATTTAGGCTGTGAAAATGAATTAGATTAGAGGAAAAAATATCAACTTTGAAGTTCAATACAGTTGAGAAAAAAAATACCAGTTGAAAGATCAGACACAAGCAAAACTTAAGATACCCAGTATACCAAATCCTTACAAAGATATCAATTCCAAAAATAAAAAAACATCCTATGAGAAAATAATGCTTGAACTGGACACAACTTTTCCAAACAGATGAAAGTGTCCAAGTCGAAAAGCTCCAAGACCTCAAATAAAATAATCCTACGTAAAACTAACACTAACCTCATGAATTAAGTACACGACCCCTCCTTTCTTTTGAACCTTGAGGAGCTGACTCTCAGCATTTAAGGTAAAGGAATACCTTCTTATGATTTGCATAGGGTAACTTTAACCTCCATTCTTTCTGCTTACGAGTCAAAGGCCTGCCCTTACTTAAAGGATCTCGGTTTTCCCTCACATTTGCCAATTTCCAGATACAACTTTCAGATTCCAATTCTAAATGATCCAACATAAAAACTCCATCATTTTCAGAGCCTCTCGAGTCTACATCTTCAATGTAAGAAACTCGCATTGGTGTGGCTTTAAATC
This sequence comes from Cucumis sativus, assembly GCF_000004075.3. Taxonomy (NCBI): domain Eukaryota; kingdom Viridiplantae; phylum Streptophyta; class Magnoliopsida; order Cucurbitales; family Cucurbitaceae; genus Cucumis; species Cucumis sativus. The sequence goes on along the minus strand of NC_026659.2, from coordinate 26,740,543 downwards.
TAAGCAGATCATCTGGAATCTTCAGTAATCTCTCTGCACCTGGAGACGATACCTTCACAGCAAAAGTGTGATCGTTCAGGTAATCAACCAATAAGTAGTCATTTTTGTACAGTAGGGATGGATAGTAAGTCTATCAACTATTACCTCCAGGGCTAAATCATCGGGAATATTTCCAAGTGCTCCAGTTTCATCTAATCTCTTTTTGTACTCTTTGCTATAACTATCAAGCTCCTCCAGGTTGGGACAACCAAATCTAAGAAGAGAACAATATTTTACAAGCTATCAATTTAAATCAAGTTAAAGCCACCTATAAATCTGATTTATGAAATTCAAACCGATGCAATGCCCATCGCAGTTTATTTTCATGGTTATGATGTCATCACAACTACATGACTACAGATTTCCTATCCAGAAACAAATATATAACTTAAACAAAAACAAATAGGTTTTCATCAAAGAATATAATTTTTCAATACTAACTAGTTGGGACAACAACCATCAGAGTCAGCCAAATTCATAGTGACAAAGATAAAGGGTATGAAATAAAATTCAAAAGCCTGGAGGCAGATGTGTTTGATATGATTAGTTTTTTCCACCTCTTATTATAAGACACGGTTTGAGTTGATTGCTAATCTCTCCCACACGCAAAAAGGGCTTAAAAAGTGATTGCAAATCAAATTCCCCAGTGCTTAGAAGGTAAAACGCACAGCTCTTACGTGAGAAAAATAGGGAAAGACAGAAAGAAGAAAATTACTCGTGTGAGAGTTTATCTAATCTGACATAAATGTACCCACGTGGAGTGACCTTGAAAGAATACAGTTTTATGTCATCGCCAAATTGCAGCAGGACCTCTTGAGCAAGAAGAAGAACATGCTCACCCCATGGCACGCCTTGTAAAACGACACCACCACCATCCCCTCCATCACCAAGCTATGTTATCAACAAAAATTAGCATCACCTGTAAAAATAGTGGAATAAAAGCTCAGTTCAATAGATGAAAATACCTCAGGCTCCAGATCATCATCGTCTTCTTCCCATCCATCCGTGGTTTCTCCCTCATCTTCCCTCCCATCTACAAAAGTTAAGAGATTTACAAAATTGAGACCCAAGCTTTATACATGGCTTAAACAAATTTTAAATTAGAAAATTCCTGTAAGAGAGTAAAAAATACCGACAAATGTACAAATTGTAATGGGCACACCGATATTATCATTAGATTGAAGAAAACTTTGTACACTGAAGCAAAGGGAACCTTCCACATAAAATCTACAGTAGACCATCTACTTTACGTTCAAAAGATTTATAAATAACACTACAACGATAACCAGTAATCGACAGTTGAAGCAATTAGTCAAATATTATTGAAATCATAAAGCCTTTCAAACATTAGACCTGCATGGATAAATAAAGGAACAAAAATCTCAATGAAACATAATAAACAAGAGAAGCAGTCCAACAATCAAAACAACTGAAAATGACTGAATCATACACCGCCTTTAGTCAGATATTCCACAAAACAACATACCACCATCTACAGTATAAAAAGTCAATCGAAAATGAATCACTAATCAGACAACTACAAAACCCATTCATAAATCATATCCCGAAAAGTAATCTCGATTGAAGCCTGGAAATAAGAGAAAATTGACGGATTGCACAGGGATGAGAAAAAAAACGCATCCGTACACTGAGGAGGATTTTGTTCTTTGACTTCATCTCGAAAGTGTTTAGAGGAATTGGTATTGAACAACCGCAGGGAAAAGGGGAACGCGTGGTGGCGACAGGAGAAAGAGGAGCAAGTAGTTTGAGAAGGCGTTGGTTCAGAGGCAAAGACTGTGGACGAGGGTGCTCCGAGGGAGGAGAGTGGAGAGGAAACGGCGGCGATTGGAGATCGACGGAGTAAAGTATGAGCAATCTTGTTACGAAGCATTGTGTTTGCGTAGTCGGTTGATTGATGGGGAGGTGGCAGGAAGGACATTTCGCGGGTTCCTCTAAACCCTCTATAAACCCCCGCGGCTGACCCTTCTTTCTTTCTCTTGTTAATTTCATCATTTCAATTATGCTCAACATTTTGTTTATTATGCTCCAACTTTGATGTTGTTGGTGCTAACAGAAATAAAAAGGTTAATGAACTTGTAAAATAACTGAAGATCTTTAAACCAAATTAAATTTGGTTTGAATTGATCATCATACATCAGATCCCGTTTCAATTAAAACCCTTAAAAGATAATATTTTTGGATGAAACTAAAACATTCAAAGTCATACTTAAATGTTAACTCAAATTGTCTTAACATTTAAGTTGGTTCTTCACAGTTGCATCAAACAATTACATTAATCGTATTTTTGATAAAAAAAAATTTAATATTTAATAAATTCAATACATTCTTTCATTAATAAGCAAATTTATAAACCAACACTAATGAGTATGGTTTAAATATGTGAAGAAACTATTTAGTACAAAAGTGAAAGTTTAACTAAAATTTATAGATAAAAGGAAACTAGGTAGTCATCAATTCATGCTCAACTTGATATTCTTTCGAGAGAAAGTACTTAGCAAGAACAAGAAAGAAACAGCTAATTAAACCAAGTTTAACCAAAGAAACAGGACCAAACAAATTTCTTTCACTCTTGATCTTATTGTTTGAACTTAAATCGGCATGTTGTGAAGGCAGAGCAGAACGGGTCTTCATAAAAGTGGAGTATATAGCTATATCTTCCAAGGTTAAAGCTGGTTTCAAAGCATCCTTTACCGTTTGGAAATGGCGACCACACACTACATTAGCAGTTATGTCTTCTCTTAAAGCGACCATTCCGGCTTCCCTACACAGGCCTTCGAGTTCGGCCCCGGTGAACAGCTCTGTATCTTCTGCTATTTTTTTGAGGTTGACGTCACTTCCGATTGTCATTGGACGAGTATGGACACGAAGTATCTCGTAACGAGCATCTAAATCGGGTGGAGGTACATAGAGAACCTACGAGTTCATTAGATATAGAAATGTCAATAGGACTGGCTAAGATTGTTAGTATCCATATTTGAGATGTAAAATCAAAGCAGGTGAGTTTAGATAAACCAAAGAAATCTTCGCCTTCTTGCCATGGAAGAAATACTTGTTAATACCATATGAAATGAAAAAATGGATGTCTCACCAAGTCAAAGCGCCCTGGTCGCATAAGTGCAGCGTCAATGGCATGAGGACGGTTTGTAGCAGCTAAAACTAGTATTCCCTGCAAAATTGAAACTGGACTCAAAAGAAAATTGGAAAAGAGATGCACCTTCAACCGAAAGAGCCAATAATGGAAAGGGTGGTTATGGATATCATACTCACTTTTGCTTCTTCAAGACCATCCATTTCAGTTAATAACGTAGAAAGAAGCCTCTCCCCTACGGTAGTGTTGCCGCTTGAACTCCCGCCTCTAATATTAGAGTAATAAAATAAATTTCATCACATGGAACAATGCAAGAATTAAGATTAGTAGGAAAGGGATTAAAAATAAATATACAGGCCTTATCTGAATCTGGAATCACTTGTGCCTAACCACAAAAACTTGAAAATTCATCATGCTAGATACTAACCTCTTGGCAGCAACGACATCAGCCTCATCAAAAAATATTATGCTTGGTGCAGCAAGACGAGCTCTTCGAAACGTATTGCGCAGTAGAGCCTCTCCCTCACCAACATACATAGAATACATTTCTGCACCGCTGATCAACAGTACATGAACCAAAGGCATGCATTTCAATAAAGTACTACTTCAACTAAGAATTTCATACGAACACACAGAAAGTGGGGGAAAAGAAAAAGGCTCTTGTGTTAAAAATCCAAGACGAGATTGTAAAGTGAGCAGTTCGATATTAGATTAAAAAAATACAATGGTTTGCTTGCAGTTTGATATTTTATTCTCACGTCTGAGTTCAGAAACATAAACTTAACACCAGAGCTGTTTGCCTATTTATCAAAGTATAAAATAACGAGTTGGCTATTTCTCAAAGATTCCAGGTCTTATCACAGAGATACAAGTACATCGTCCTATTTGAACAAAATACTAGAAAAATTATTGGGTGAATTGAAGTCAAAATATAGCTATTAGCAAGGAAATGACTACATGATGTGTTTGATGGGAAATTCTTTTGGAAAATGCTGTTTTTCTCTGAGGTCTCAGCCCCAAGCCCTAGTAAATTTAAGCATTTCAAGTCAATGTAACCAACTATTTGGTAAAAGTTCATTCTGTCCATTCAACATCGTTGGTCTAGCTTTCCATCTTCACAAACTAAAAACATTGTCAGAGCCAATCAGACCAAAAACTGACGAAGACAAACCAAAATGTAGGCCAATGAGCATCCCTACATGTCACTGTGTTTGTTTTGTGTCTTGTCCATGTTCATCCTTCTTCAATTGCAATAATGATATTGCTTGACAAGTCACTGTCACTCAATATTTAGAATTCTACACTTCCTTATGTCTATATTGTTAAAACTGGTATCATGCTATTGAAAGAAGAACACATACACAACAGTAAGAGCTTTCTGATGAGAAACTGGAGACCCATCCGCAGAATTTGGGGAAAATACCTAAGTGAAAAAAAGGATGCTTGAGCAGCATTCGCAGCTGCTTTAGCTAGGGTTGTTTTGGAGCAACCTGGAGGCCCATACAAAAGAATCCCTCGTGCAGGCGATATACCCAACTTTGAGAAAGAAGCAGCATGTTTGATAGGCCACTCGACTGATTGTTGTAGCTTTTTCTGTTTATAATAAATAGAAAGTTGTAATTAATGTGGCATGAAAAGCAGACAGAAAAGAATCGTGGCATACATACTTTTAAATCTTTAAGTCCTCCAATATCATTCCAAGTCACATTTGGAACTTCTACGGTTACGCCTCTAGTCATACTTGGGCCAACGATAGATCTTGCATGCTTCCAGTCTTCTGTTGTCATACAGAGAATAGCATTCTCATTTGTACCTGAGCTCCTTTGCAATGCAGCCATTGCAGCCTCACGACACAAAGCCTCCAAGTCAGCTCCTACAAACCCATTGCAAGATGCAGCTATTGCTCGTAAATTAACTTCTGGATTCAATTGAACCTTCCTTGTGTACAGCTGGACATGGTTAAATCTAAATGTTAAAGCCATTACAACCGTTGATAATTTTTTTCCCTCAACACATAATAGTTTCATTTAATACTATTATACTAGTAATGTAAAAACACACTGGACCAAAATGATGATATGTCACAAACTAAAAGGTTTAAGTGAATAAATAACCTTGCAGGATGGGTATAGCCAAGATATCACTTACCCTAAGAATTTGATATCTTTCATCCTCAGTTGGTGCTGTTACTTCTATTTCAGCATCAAAACGCCCTGACCTTCTAAGTGCAGGGTCAACAGCATCCACTCTTTAACAAAAAGTGAATATCAAATATTTAGACAACGAGCGAAAAACTGACAAATAAAAGGAAAAAAGAGCAAAGAAAGATTAACCAGTTAGGTACAATTATTTTTACGCTAAACAGTCACTCAAAAACCAACAGTGCTGTTGTAATATTTTACCCATGTAATGTAATGAGACAGCACAAGTTGAGACAGAGAGAAAGAGAGAAATCTTGAACACATTAGCCCAACAGCTTATTATATAGACAGAGAAAAAACACCAAGGACTTTGCATATTGCTATCTATAATACAATTTTTCTCTCACCAGCGCCAAGGTCAGAAAAATTAACAATCACTTGAATGAATTAACTATTCTATACTTCCATGGAATATATAGCACCTTATATGTCAAAGTATAGCAAACTCCACGTACAACTAATTAAAATTTAAAAGGTAATTAATAATAGGCGACAAAACTAAAGTTTGATAGAAGTAAACAATTTTTTTTATATCCACGAGTGTCTAGGCCAATAATGCACACTTCAACTAATCTCACGGGACAACACGACCGTACAACATTTAAGCGCCAAGGAAACTTGTAGGATATTAAATCTTAGGTAAAAATTTAAAGACAATATTTTAACAATGATAGAATTTCTAGTAGAACAATAGAAGATAACTACCTGTTAGTTGATGCAACTACAACAACTTGTGGTCTACCAGATGCTGATTGCTTATTGGAGTCCATCAGTATAGAAAGTTGAGTGGTTATACGAACATTTTGCTCTCTCCTAAGAATTTGAACATAACAGAAGAAAAGTAATCAACAAAAAGAACTTCCCCCCACTGAATGTGTAGACAGTAATCAATAATGATTTGAGATTATCCCCTACTGAAACCTTCTTCCCCTAAAAGAAAAGATAAAATAAACTGATAATCTGTGGAATGGTATGTCTGATAGTCAAGAAGATATCACATCCTTTAAACTAGGTAAACGATATACTAGAAAAGTCGACATAGAGTAAAAACTAAAAGGAGGGAACAAGGAAGAAAGAAAGACTATGTTCTTGATGGTGTGAAAGCAACTTTAGATCGCTCAAGGGACACGGACGATTTCGCTGGTTTATATTCTTTTGAATCTTCCAGCAATTTGCTTTCAAATTCTTTAATGTAGTTACTCCATTTCTTTTATAGTTACCAGTTGGAGAGGTTTTTAGTAAATTTGGCTTCAACTACGATGAGAATACTTCCATCATCCATGTAATTCCCTGTCTTATCTCAAAAGTAATAATAATAATAAAAGAAACTTAAAAGAGCTTCATTATTCAAAGGATAAGATGTACCCCTAAGAAATCAACCCTTTCAAGCAACTTGCTTAGATGGGTTTCATTGTCAGTTACACTCAACTTATATTTGAGTAGCCTGTCATACATTTTCCCATTACCTCTCTTTTCTTCTAGACCAGATAGCAACAATAAACCTGCTAACAGATTTTAGGCTAAAATACAAAAGTAGCTTGAACTTGCCCTTTACTTTAAAAAACGTCCTTGTTATTTTAAAACTTGCAACATTACTCTAGACTTTAGATAAATATTTCAAAACTATGTTGAAACCCATTGCGATTTTGAATGGAAATTTGGACTTGGAACATGTACGGCGGTGACCTGGAACAATGTTCATGTCCGAATGTCTTCTTCTAGGTCCTAATTTTCATTCAACATTGGAATGGATTTCTAGTCTAATGGTAGTTCTGAAATATTTATAAAGATTAAAGGTAATATTACAAGTGTTGAAAAAAGGGGTATTTTAAAAACAAATAGCAAAGTTCAAGGGTAGTCTTATAATTTAGCTGGGATTTTATTCCTATTCTAAAACAAAGCATAACTTTGTTTCAGAGTTACATTCGCGTAATCAGTTTTCATTACCTCGAATCTCGAGGGGGACAAAGTGCATCAATTTCATCTATAAAGATAACTGATGGCCTTCCGGATATTGCAAGAGATGATGCCTTGGTGAAGGCCTCGCGCAGAACTTTTTCACTTTCTCCAGCATGTGCTCTGTGAACTGAATGGGGACTGCGTAATGTATTGAAAATGAAACCATGGTGACTAAAAAAAAGATTACGGGAATGATACTGGAAAACAGTAATACCAAAATTTAACAAACTTAATCATTAAAAAAAGTTACTTAATTATCATCAATTTGATTACTTTGATGATGCCCTATGCTACAAAGTTCACAAGAGAAAAATGCAGCTGAACCTGATAGTGGTTAAATGTGCACCGGATTCCTGAACAATTGCACGTACTAAACTTGTCTGGCAATGAAAAAAGTTTATTCCTCAAGCTTAAAACTTATGCATCTAAAATGAAAACTTAAGCAAAATGAATGAAATGTCTACACAATAATAACAAGTAAAAGTAAACAAATTTTAAAAGAACTGTCTCACTTCCAACTACTATAACTATAAATATATAAATACACACACAACTGACAACATCCAGAACTAATATTTGGGTGTCAGTAGTTTCGTTTCGAAGTGCAAGAATAAAGTAAGAAAAACTTCATTCTTTACTCTGGGAGCTTCAACAGATTGAAAAAAGCTGATTTAAAATTGAAAACCTGACCTCCCAAGTCTAAACATTTTCAATTCCCATCGAAATTCAGTAAAGAAAAAAAAGCTTTATATGCAATACGAAAAGGAGCTTGAAACAGATGAGCACAAAAACAAGTCGTCGGGGCAAGTTTCCCAAAATGGATTCAAGATTTTCAACCAAAATCGTACCTTGCCAGTGCCAGGGGGACCGTATAAGAGCAAACCTCGAGGCCACTGTTAAGCATCATGATAAAAACCCACGATTAAACTAACCAGAAATCGAGTCACATAACAATCATTAACCAACTCGAGAATTCATATATAGAAACAACAGAAGAGAAAGAGAGAAATTATCTTACCTTCAGACCGATTTTTTTAGCTTCCTGTGAGAATAGTAGCGGGAACACGATCAGCTCTCTCAATGCTTTAAGGGCCTCGGAGTTTCCAGCAATGGCTTCCTCAGCTCCCCACTTGTTCTCGCTACCATTACCACAATTACCGCTCACAGAACTCTGATCCTCCATGTGAAAGCACTAAGAATCAACCTCTAAATCCGAACCCAGAAGTGAAATTCTTCTCAGAACCAGAACAGAGTGAGCAAAACAGCCAAGTACACGTACAAACTGAATCCTATTCGTTCCACTGTCGTTGCTCTAGTTCCACGTACTGCCGAAAATGTACTTCACACCGAGCAGCTGCTTCCCGCTACTGAATTTCATGTTTTTCAACCAAAGCAAGTAGATTAGAAGTGGTAATAACCTACCAAACCAATCAAAATGTCAAGTTTACAAATCAGATGAAGTTCAGATGGTAAAAAAGTTGGGGTACCTTTAATGGGATACAGAGCCGGCCGTGCTTTGGGTCGCTTTACAATGTTAAGGAAAGACGGTGAAAGAAAGCAAAACAAGATCAGTATTATTAAGAGAATAGCTTCCGTCCAAGTCGTCGCCGGCGTCGTCAATGGAGGTCACGTTTTCACCGTCCGATGGTGCTGCCGCTGCTGTGTATAGTCATGTGAGGGAAAGGAATGGGTTTTAGGGGTTTTTAACGAAGGGATAATTTGGACATTTTATATGTTCAATTTTATAAAATACTTCTTTTAGTCATTTCTAATACTTTTCTATCATTAGGACTAATACATTTTGTACAACATTATAGATTTATATTAAAGATTTAGTAAATATAACAAATTAATAAAAGATTAGTTTTCTCATTTAACATAATTTAATTATAAATATATGGTTGAAAAATTATTACAAACGACCAAACTTTTACATTTCAATAAAACTTCATCTATATTAAATTAAAAGAATTTAAAATTTTGTTATTTTTTATAATCTAAAATTTTGTTATTTTTTATAATTATTTTAGTTCATTTTAATATATTTGAATATATCTCTAACAGATATGTGGTTAAATTAAAAATTAAATTTAGATATGAAATAACTATCAAGGTGCAGCTGTCAAAATATGTTAAGGAAATTTAAAAAATTTGGAGAATCCAACTTATCGAAAAGATATATCATATAATGAAGATTAATAGAAAGAAAGCTCAAAATCACAATGCACCATAAGGATGTCTATCCATCCATTCTTCCATAGTAAATAATTGTTCATCTTCTACAATAATCATTTAACTGAGTCATATGACTACACTAAGGGTTAGTTCTACTCAAAATCCAAACACTACATGAAATAGCTTAAGATCCAATGATATACCCTCAAATATACTGCCTATTAAAGAGAATCCAAAATTTTCAAAATGCACTGGAAATCGCCCATTTCTTCCTTTTAATTGTTTGCCAAAGCGGTTCTCTTCAGCTTATTCTATATAGGAAAAATAAAAACTCAGCCGCTTGTATTATACTGCCTTGAGCCAGAGGGCAGGCCTAGATAGGGCATCACCGAAGTACAGATTGTTTGTTGAACTTCACACTTCCGGCGGAGGCCTGATTAGCAGCCCGGTTGCTTCCGAAGTTCTTGCGGTTTGATTCCCTTGCAATCCTTGAGCCAAACTGATGATCAAATGCGCATTAGGATTATAAGCAATCTAATATTTTCGATGGATCCATCACTGTAGAACTGATCTAGTTTGATATAAAACCACTTGGCTTCAAGTCGAATTACATACGGAAGGGTTTACTTTTCACTTGCAGACCAATTAATCCGATATCTGACATCCTTGTTTACAGCATTTAACATTTGACAACTGTTTAACGAAGTTTGCAGTGCGGTAAAAGGGAAGATGCATACCTGTATTGCTCTTTTAGGTAGAACCCCTGCTTCGTGCAGGCCAAGTAATTTTGCAACCTTCAAAAAGATGATGAGGATTTGAGGAACGGTAGATAGGGCACACTATGTAATTAAATATGCTTCGTGTAACTAAACTTTCATTTTAAGATGACAAAGCGTCAATTATTTTCTTAAATGACCTTTTTTTTAGTGTAAATAAAATCCATCTACAAAGGGACTAGATTGGGCTATCAGATAAAACTCTTTTCAACAGTATAATATTGCTAATCTGAAAAATATCAAAACGATAAAGAAATTTAATTGAGGTATAAGTAGCACTAACCTCCCTAAGTATCTTCTTGTCACCGGTTCCAGCAGGTTTCTCAAGGTCAGTAACCTCCCATAGAGGAAATGCTAGCAATGTACGTATAACGTCTTCATCCAAAAAGGGAAATCTAGCCTACGAAAAGGAGTGGAAACTTGATTGAATGAGAAAGAAATGTGGCATATAGTAGCATTGGCATATCACTCCATGAAATACCTCCTTCCCATTATCTGCAATACATCTGTCATCTCTCCCTAGATTTCTCTTCCAGATTCTCTGGATATCCAACTTCATTTCCTCATTTAAAAGATTCCAACTGAAGGGAACAATGCAGGAAACTAAAATTAAAAAGTTTTTTTTTCTCACATTTTACCAAACTTTTACGGATGTGAACTATAGAATTAAAATAAAACAGTAATAATAATAATAAATTAAAGACTCAATTATAGATGTCGGTGTCCAATAACTTGTGCATAATGTGAAATCAGCGTCCTAATAAAGGGGTTTCTGGTAATTAATTTTTGAAGTTAGCAAAATTGAGCTTGAGTAGGCGTTTTGGGACAACGTGAGGAAAGGGGAGGTGCTGTAACAAGATTGTTACTAAAAGGATTACTAATTTTTAAATTGCCTGTTGGCAGAAGCTTTCACCAGCATGATTACACCTAAGGTTTAGGTTAAGTTTAAAGAAGTACGTAGGCGTTTTGGCATTTCATGTCCTCACTCGGTACGTAAAGGGGGGCACGTTCCGTATGGGGGCATAACACATAAGCAGATAAGAATGCCTACAGAAATCTATACCCTACCTAAGAGTTCATTTTCATTCCGATGGAAATTGTAAAAAATAAAGGTATAAAAAGATATATAAGAAAAATAAGAGTTCCCTATTCCTAGAAACAGAAAGTATTGTGTATGAAATGAGAACAGTTCGCTCTTACAATCTTACCCCCCTTGTCTATATTTTGTTCGATGCCTGCCATAGCCAGCACATTGCTCATCGGCACCAGAACCAACAAGGAGAATCTTGGCCTCGGACTTGTATTTTACACGTTGATGGAACTTCTCATCCTCATCAGCTGATTCATAAATCCAACCATTGCCACCAGAGGCCAGCCACAAAGCTATTCCAATATTTAGGTCCTGCAATTAATAAAAGTTAACATAGAATAGAACAATCGATGTAATCCTACTGGCTGCTAGTCTACCAACCAAAGAGGTCACGAGTTCAAAATCCTTTGAATACATCTACTTGTAATAATACATATCAGTCGAGTTGTACAAAGGTGAATGTGACAGGTTTGGCCATAATCTCATTTTACTTTGAGCATAGGAATGAGTTGTTGATTCTATGCAATATACTCGCATCAAGACAAGTCTATCAGAATGCTAAAAACAAACTAAGTCAGTAAACACTAAACTACGTTATGCTCAACAAAAGTAGTGTACCATGTATGTATTTGCAGGATTTATTAGAGACATGACGTGCTTGGTTTCAGAGGTCAAATCTGACATATCAGCATCAATCTCAACCAGCTTCCACCTAAATTTTTTAAGCAAATAGAGTTAGTGTAGAAAAAGACTAAAGCATTCCACTTGAGAGAATAAAGAAACTGTTGGCACCGGCAAGATTACTGTTCAAGCACGAGAAAAATAAAAGGCCCATGAAACTTCAAAATATATAATTTTATTCTTAAAAAACTCATAATTCTTTTGAGTCTAGTACATAATAGACTATTTAAATTTCAACTGAAAGAAGCTCCTGGTCTTAGCTCAAGAGAATCACTAACTAGAGAGAAAATATCATTTATGTTTAGACCCATTTGGTTTTCAAAAATTTTCACTGAAATATTGGTTCCATGATACTTCTTAGAAGATATTGCAAGCACAGTAACTCAAAAACAATATATGACAATGAAATACCTCTTGATATTACAGACCTATTCTAAAACGAATAGCATGCATTTTTTTTTTAATTACTTATGATATCACCCGATTCTTCTTTCACAAAGAAACTCCATGATATCACCTGTCTCAAATTAGCTACAGTACAACTTCAATGTATTCTATTTTCACTACTCCATGCTTTTTCAAAATTAAAATAAAACAAAATAAAAATCCAAATGTTCGTCACTAAAAGAGTTGATAACCAAAAAGGTCAATGCAAGACTTAAGATAGAGCTCAATGATGTAATGCCTTCTTAGAGGGGCAATTCTACTCAGTTCCTTAACACCAGCCTTCGCAGAGATGCGATCAGGTGCAGAACATCCATCAAAGCTGACATTAAGAAGATCCACCTCATCTGTACAGAAGATGGAGACCAATTAACCAATAAACTGGGACTAGGAAATGAAAGTAACATCACTTTATTGAAAGTTCCAGCCCCACTCATAATGTTTACTTATAGAATATGATCAACATCACTGTTGTGCTGAATATTAATCCCGAAAGCCTAGAGATAGAATTTATAATAAATGAGATTCATTTCCTTCTCAAAAAAAAAAAGAAAGCCTAGAGATTGATAATATATTTTCATGTGAATTTCAAAAACACTTACAACAAGGATCGAGACATTCATCCAGTAATGCTGCTAGAATCATAGAATCCAACCCACCAGAAAAAAGAATGGCCACTGGACCAAGTTCTGCTTTTCTGGAAGCAGACATAGTACCCTATGCATTCAGAATAAATTTCCTTATTTCAGAATTTTTCCAGAGAAAAGTGAATCTTTGCCACCATATAGACTGTCCAATTGATATTATAAATTCTATAAGAAAAGAACGTGTTGTTAAAGCAAATCATAATATCACCGAGGCCTTTGATAAATAGAAGTGTTTAAAAGTTCAAGTACAAAAGAGAGGATTTCACGGTAAAACAAAATCTTCAAAGCACGTGATCAGAACAGCTAACTTAATAAAAACCAATAGATGAGCCACACAAACAGAATAAAAAAAATTAACCTGGAAAATTGTATAAAGTGAAGTCCGCCGGATTAGAGACTTCCTTAGAGCATCCAGTAGAATCTCTGCAGGTGTTGAGACAGGAGCTTGGAAATTCCCTATTCATTCGATGAAAAAAAATTCAAAGATAGTCAAGAAATCAAATTCTTCATCTTTTTTTTTCGAAAAGGATACGAGTCTCACTATCATTAATATATAAAAAAAATAGAGAGACAAAGCTAAATGTACATAAGGGTTATACAAAGAGCAAAAAGGGGAGGATCAAATTCTTCATCAAAAACAGATTTTTCACTTTTCAGTGACAAGGATGAACTATCAGCAGACAAACTACCATAAGAATTGGAACTTTGGTTTCTAAGCTATAGCACCACAATGAAGAGCAATAATAGATACCCGATGCTGATTGCAAGTTATGTAAACATGTAGAATGGCTTTCATGTTGTGACAAACAATCCTTGTGATATGGAGTGGAGATGTCTCCATGTTCAGGTACAATACGAGTTCTTTTCCACTCAACAAGCTCTTTCAGTAACTCATTGGTCCATTCATGCCTTTTGACTTCACCAACCACGCAACCATCAGTTTTCTGAGCATCAAAAGAGACACTGTAAATCCCACATGGTAGTTCTTCCCAGAAGCTCACTTCACAAGTACCACTGTCAACTTCAAGCCCTGCAATTAATGTATCAGAAGCACAAAAAGCCGTTAAAAAACAATAAACTGACAACAAAAACTTTAACAGAAGATGTGTGAAGTGTTAACAAGCACAGTATACCAGAGTCTTGAAACATGGAAGAAGCTGGTGATACAGACGACAACAGAAACCGAGAATCCTCCACTGTTGGCCAGTGAACAAGAAGACTTCGCCTACCAAAGGCATCCCGACCAAACCACAAAGTTTTTGCACTATCCTAGACATGATTAGTTATAAGTTAATAACAACAAAGCCAAGGTTAAACGGTATGCAAAGGTCAATAAGCATAACATAGAAACTTACCGCTAAGAGTTACCTGCCAGTAGACGATTGACCATGGCCCTTGGATCTTTGAAAGAATATCCACAATAGTTCTTTCTCTCCTAAATTCATCTTCACATGTGTTCATATCTAAACTAAAATTACATGAGCAACAATTCCAAAGTGCTAGCATAAGACTTTCGGCATCGTTTTCATGACACTCAACATGTAGTCCTCCAAATATTTCACCTTCGGAAAATAAAAATGATAGAAAACAAATTTAATATACTTCCTTCTGTAATAGTTCGAATCTATACAAGATATAAGAACACTTAATGAACCCAGAAAAAAGAAAATGATCCGTATAAAAGCAGTATTCAGGTGGCGTCATTACTGAACAGTGATCAATATAATAAGCAAATGACATAGAAAATAAAATCCGATTATCAAACTTAAGTATGAAAATTTTCTGCATATAGTTTACCATTGTAAACAAGAATATTGCGGGAAGCATCCATCAGCGGCTGAACAATAGAGTTAACACCTCTAAGTTGTAACGTGGCCCCAAGTAAATAAAGCTCCGCACCAGAGATGGGATTACTGCAACCGTTCTCTGATTGGAGAATAGATCCATTTTCCATCTCGTATTGATCATTTTGATTTTGGAATGCTACGCCATCATCAACCCTTTCAATGAAACACTCAAGCTGCTCTTCTCCACTGGGATTAGAAGATTTTAAAGAGAAAAAAACCTTCACTCCCCCTAAGCTATCGGGCCCTCTTCTCCGTAATACTGCTTTAAGATCATCAATTGAAAACTCGAGCTGGAGCAAGAAAACGAGACGAAAATCAATCCAAAACCACAAAGAAAGTGTTATACACTCAATTGGAATTCGCGCCACAACAATAAATCTAAACTAAAAGCAAATGAGACGAAAATGGCTAGATGAAGAATACTGACTTGCTCGTGAACTGGAGAAGGAGACGGGGATGTGGCGTCTACATGTAGAGAAGATAAATGAAGGCGAATGCCCGAAACGATCAAAGCGATTCCACACATTGCCGCCACCGCCGCCTCCGCACAGCGAGAGACCGCGTTCTGTCGTAGGTCTTAACAGCGGTGACCATTGCAATATTTAAACTAAAAAGTATTTATACCTAATGATGCGATGCACTCATATCCACTTGCTTCCGTAGCATAGTGGTAGTGCGTTCGCTTCGTAAGCGAAAGGTCGCGAGTTCGATCCTCGCCGGGAGCTCTTCTTTTTTTTACCATTTTATTGAGAAAATCTTTCTTTTAGTTTTGAAATACTTTTCATATTTTTCATATGATTACATAAAACTATATTTATGATATTTATTATGTCTTTCGTTCGATTACAAGTCAACATATGTTGGTGAGAGCGTTTGTCGATTATATGATATTTTATCTCAAAACTAATTGACAATAATAAAATGAGTGATTTTATCTATTTTATGGGTTTGAATTAACTTAGTTTTTCCAATATATGATTCTCAACATGTTCCTTAAGATGGTGTCTTTTTTGCCTCACCAATTTTGATTCAATCTCAATCTCATTTTGTTGGACAAAATATTCGTTTCGACTTTATGGATTCTAATATCATATGTAATAGTACGAGATTTCATATCAAAATCAATTGACAATTAGAAGATTAGCTCATATTTCCTCTAAATAGTGTGAGTCCTCTTAGTTTTTTCAATGTGTGATTTTTAATCTCCAATAGAGCATTTGAGATAAAAACGTATATTTTTAATCTCCAATGGAGCATTTGAGACGAATATTATCATCGACTATAAAAATCACCTATTGTGGCAACAAATAATGTTTTGTACTCTACAGTTAGCTATAGTTAACAGTTAACATTATCTCAAAACTTTTCATTTATTAAAACATTTACTATTTACTACAACTTTCACTGTGTTACACATTCCATTATCGTTATTTTATTTTTAATTACAGTGTTTACTATTTCATTCTTAAATTAAAATACTTTACATTTCAAACATATATTATTATATCACATATTAAAATAATACACTCCAACCACAAACTATTACAACTCAATTATAATCACTTGGAACTATAATAACAAATTCATTATCTCAAACTCCCATGAATTAAACAGTTAACTAACTTAAATGGTTTCAAATAACTTATTTAAAGGATAATCCAAACCATGAATAACAATTAATGAATTTAAATTTATGTAGAGACTTCAAACCCTATTAATTAACGATCAAATTTTTATTTATTTGTTTTAAATACTATAGTATTCACTCAATGCATCAATTTGTTATAAGATAACATATACATTTAAGGGCAAATTTACTTTTAAAAGATTGTGAATTAAAGTCATTATTTTGAACTTGGATATATATTTATTTATTAACATTTTCAAATTGTCAATCAAAAGTGCTTCCGTAGCATAGTGGTAGTGCGTTCGCTTCGTAAGCGAAAGGTCGCGAGTTCGATCCTCGCCGGGAGCTAGTTTTAACTGTTTTCTTTTTTATTATTATTATTATAGTGTGAAAAATGAAGTAAATTGATTAATGTATGTCTATGCTCCTCATTTTATTTCAAACTCATATATTATTGTCATACACATCTTTTTTTTTTTTCTTTTTGTAAAAAATGGCCACATTATTTAGTAAATTACTAATAAAAAAATATAAATAAGTTAATTGATGTCACGTGACCGTTGGATAGGTCTGGTAGATGGATCAACCAAGTTCAAACTCAGATGACTCTATTTGAGTTATCTCATTTGTAAGGGATTAAAATTTTTTACTCCAAAAGTCTAGAGAATTCTCAACTAGAAGACTTATTTCTTCCAATACTTCAACTTCAAGAGCACCAAACTAGAAGACTCTCCAATTCGACTTCACACGAAGATTGAAGCTTATTTATAGATATAAATTTTATTTCAAGACTCAAACTTCAAGAACATCACGTGTTTCGCTTACTCAAATTAGGCGTTCAACCAGCTTCAAGTGCTCCGCTTCCTCCAAAGCGTAAATGTTCAACTGAGAGAATTAAATGATCAAATTCTATAGATCGAGCCACATCGCATCAAATCAACATAAGCACAACATCAACTTAAATTCAACTTCACGACGCAAATTTTTCCGAAAATCTCGTGTGTAAATTGTAAAAGAATTCCACCCTTGAACATCCAATCAAAACAAATGGGTCATAAACTTCTAAAAGTATAACAATTGAACTCGTAAAGGATACAAATCAAGCCCTCAAACTTATATAAGCAATATAATTTACATAATTATATATGTTTAATGGTCAAACTTTTAAATTTAGATAAATTTGAGGGCTCAAAACATACTTTACCTAGTTTTTATAGTTTTTTTTTTCAATTGGATGTAAGAAAAGTTAATAATCCATAATAATTAAAAAAGATTAGTGGTTGGACAGCTAGTTTTACATTCAATACAAAGGGCCAATAATAAAATAAATATATCTTCACTTAGTCCTCTTTTATGCAACATTTTCCCTTTGAATTCTATAGTTTAATCCCATTAATTATACACATCTACTTCATTATTTTCCCTCTTCTACTATTTTTCCTTAGTTATAAACTATAATGTATAATTCTGAATCACATATTTTGTGTAAGAATCAGTCTAAATCACCTTATGCTATCATGCATGCTGTCATCATGATAATCTTATAAACTACACTTTTGTTGACATTAAATTTCCTTTCAATGCATCTTTTCATATGATTCCTTTAAATGAGATTAATAAAGAATAACAAGTTGTATTAAAAGAACAATTTGGTACGTTGTTACTTTAAATAGCCGTGATGAACAAATCAACTTGAAACAACCTTAAAAAATATATCATATTATAAAATGATTTATATTACATTGCATATAAGCAATTTAGTTGGAGAAGTTACACATAAACTAATTGAAAATTTAAGACTGCCAACATTTCAAAGGCATAGAAGAAAAAAAGAAAACAAAAGAAAAAAAACTAAGACTACCCAACAAACACAACAAAACAAAAACAAAAAATGGTTATCTAACAAAAAAAAAATACAAATGCATATCAGTCATTAACCCTTTTAACATTTAACCTTCTTTGTTTCGTAACTATTTCGTTTTCTAAACTTTCAAAAATACAATCTATTTTTTCTCAATTTTTTATTTAGTACCTATCGTTATTAAATAAAATAATTAAATTGGTAACTTAATTTAATAAACAAAAAACTATTTAAATTTTTTTATGAGTAGAATATGAACAAGAACTTAATTACTTTCAATTTTCTAATAAATTAATCATAACAAAAAAAAAATATATATATACATCAACATGATATTATAAAAAATTATACCAAACATAAGGAAAAGAAGAGTAACAACCTGTCATCAATACAAATAACAAATGTTTAATTAAACATACCAAAATAAATCACTAATAAGTAACAAGATAACAAAAGAGTAGTTGTCAAAAATATAAAAAAAATTGATAAAATATTTACATTTTATGAAAAATTATATTTTTTTAGTAGTTTTTTCTGAAAATTGTAAAAAATAATAAATTTGACAAAATATTTACAACCTACCAAAATTAACACATTCATATTATCAAAACTCTATCATATATGGAATTCATAATTTTATTTAAATTTGTAAATATTTTAACTTAGTTTTGTATTTTTTTTAAAAAATGAGTTTTTTTTTAAAATGAAAAGCTATTATTCTCTTTTAAAAATATACTACTATTGATATCTTCATTGAAAGTTTATCGAAACAAAGTATATATATATATATATATATATATTTTTTTTTGACATTTTAGACTTTACTTTTATCCATAAAAGTTTACATGTAATTTGAGGAAACTTTTTTAAAGTACCATATGAGAAAAAAAAAATATTTCTCATGATTTTCCTGTCTCACAAAAAGAGAAAAAAGATTGGGATGAGAAGACTAAAAAAGAATGACAAAAGGAAAAAGAAAAAGAAAAAGAAATAATGGATGAATGAAGGTTGTAGTTTGAATAGTAAATATGGAGATATAAGAAATAATAGTGAAGAGTAGTGAAAGGGAAGAGTGAGATATAAGAAATAATAGTTGTGGTAGAAATAGGATAAGTTTGGAGTAAAAGGTGTATTTGAGTTATAGTTTCATAGTGTGATGGAGAAAGAGCCCGTAAGTAATTGTATTCCGACAGAACGACATGCTTAGTGTCAGCAAGTTGGCAAGGAACAGGCGAGCCGTCGCATTCAACAAGTTGATGATTGACACGCTCTAAAGTATTTCCCAACCTCACCCACTTCGACACGTGTCATATCACAACTCTCCGCCCTCCCAAGTTGGCAATTTTTATATTAAAATCCCCTTTTTTCTTATTTATTTTTTTTAAAAAAAGACTTTGGCAAATGCAACTTGGCCTCACGTGGGGTCCCCTTTGTATATTAATATGAATATATTCCTCGCCAATTCCTCGCTCTTGTTACTCGTTGACTTAAAAGAATTCCAAAATTGACCAAGGTCCAAACAACAGAACGTTATCCACGTTGTATACAGAAAGAGAAAGCCGAGGAGGATAAACCAAACACCGCTTCCTTTCCCCAAATCCATCACCCCACGTGTCCATTACCCAATACCTTTACATTTGACCCATACGTGGCAATTTCTCATTAATCGCTACATTTACGACACGTGTCTTCAATTCGAAATTATTTTTATTTTGTTGATAGGCACCACGCCTAAAGGACAAAACCCCTGTTTTTTTTTCTTTCTTTTCTCTCAGGACGGACCACGTGTCCTTATTTTACGACTTAGGATGCCACTTGTCTCCTGCACGCATATTTTCCCTAAAGGGTATTTTCGGTCATTTTACCTTTTTTTTTTGGAAAAAAATATTAATTTCTTCTTTCTTTTTTTTTCTTTTTTCATGGGGGGATGAGAGAAAAAGCTCCTCCTTTTTCCTCTCTCCGCTTCTCTGTTTCCTTTGATTTCTCTTTCACTCGTCAATTATTATATTTTTTTTTTGTGTGTGTGTTCTATTTTCTTTTTTAATTTCCCTCCTCTCTTGTTTTCCACTTTCTTGGAGATTTTTTTTTTTTTTTTACAGGACTGTTCATTTCGATTTCGATTTTTTTTAAAGGAGGAATAAGTGTTGGAATAATGGAAAGAGTTTTGTTATTTCCCTTATTTTTTGTAAGGGAATGTGATCTGAGATTATATTTTGATGGGTGTTATCTGCTACTTTGAGTATTGTTATTGACAACTCATTTGTTTTTTTTCTTTTGTTTTTCTTTTTTTGATTCATCATTCATTCTGTTTTTTTTGTTCTGCTTTATGGGTTTTGTTAAACGAGATCGTGATGGTGTATAAGCATTTTGGGGTGGTTCTCTGTTTTGAATTGAAGGATGGGGGAAGCAAACCAAGGAGGAAGTAGAGGAATGGAGAAAGTTTCTCTACAAACTGAAAAGTACCCAACAGATCTGTTGCAGAGATTCTTATGTAGTAATTCACATCAGACCCAAATTGGGAGAGCCTTTAATGAAGAAGAAGAAGAAGATACAGAGGAGATTGAGCTTAATCTTGGGCTTTCACTTGGGGGTCGTTTTGGGGTTGACAAAAATTCCAAGAAGCTTATTCGGTCATCTTCCATAGCTGGTACCATGCTTTTGAGGGACGATGATGCTTCTACTCCTGCTGCTGTGTCGTACCCGGCGGCGATTATTCGGACCTCGTCTCTTCCGCCGGAGACAGAGGAGGAGTGGAGGAAGAGGAAAGAGTTGCAGACGTTGAGGCGAATGGAGGCCAAAAGGAGGCGGTTTGAGAAGCAGAGGAATAAGGATGGGATTGGGATGGGGATGGGGACTAGTGGGTGTTTTGAAGAAGAGAGGCGTGAAATTGAAGGTCTTACAGGATTGAATTTGAGAGAGAAAAGGCATGGTTCCTGTATTTCGACGACTGTGGCACCGCCATTTGGGTTACCGACGTGGGCTGCTGCTGCTCGACAGGCTCTTACTGGCGGAATTGTGGATGAGATTGGCAAAGGCAAAGGTGGCTGTACATCCGGTGGCGGCGGCGGCACTAACGGCGGAGGTTTTCAGGGTGTCGGGCAGCCCGCCTCTCAGTGCTCTGCCGAATCACAGGGCGGAAGCTCATCGGGGATGTCGGAACTAGATAGCAAACAGATCCAAGGTAGCTCATTTTTCACCTTCCAATGTTATGTCTCTTTTTGGCTCTAGTAGTTGTTGGTTGTTACTGGTAGGTTATTCTTCATGGAACTATTTGTTTGATATTAGAAAATAAGGGCATAGTTCCTGATAGTACTATTTCTTAGCTTGCAGTTCATAATCTGAAATGTACTTCTAATCCATAGGCATAGGAAAATCAAAGCACATTATGAGATATAGTAAGTGAGTACAGATGGCTGGTTGGAGCCATTTTTTCTTCTTGGATTGCACGGTCTGTGATCATCCGAATGGAAGTGCCTTGCTTCGCCATTCGAACTGATTCTTTAAAGAGCATTTTAAGCTCTTAATTTTTACTAAATCATAGATTCCTTTTCGCCTTTCATTCTGTCGGTTTGTTTAAGCTGTGCAACATCTGCTGCATCTGTGATTTGTATCAGCATTACCTATAATCTGAATGGTTGTGAACCCAAGCTCATTATGGCTTATTGGAGCTGTCTGGCAATTGCTTCTTACAGTTAGAGGCTTCCAATGTGTCCATGTACGTCTTTAAAAATTGGTTTCATGTCGTGTCTCATGCTCGTGGTCTTAATTTGAAGGCTTAATGGCCAATGGCATCAGTTTGCTGCTAGCCTTACGTAAGATATGTAACTTGCACAAATAATTTAGTTCATACCTTTAGCTAGAGCTTCCAGTTCGGTTCTGTTACTCAGGAGTCAGGTTTGACTGAATTTTGGATCAAAAGGATTTTGGTTGGGACTTTGAGATTGAATAGGTTGTACCTACTAGGTGACTGGAAAATTTCCAGTGATTGCTCAATGGAACGATTGGTGCAGAATTTGAATCGTTCATGTTGTTTTAAACAAAAATATGAGTGAAGAAAGATGTTTTATAGTGAATATTGACACATGACAAGTTGAATAAGATTAAACGTGCTACATTAAACGTTACAGCAATATTAGCCTAGTTTGCATTAGGAGATCATTGTCACAAGTACTGTATTCTTGAACAAATAAACTCTCTCCCATCAATTCTGTTTAATTCTGGTTCCTAAGACAAATGGACTTGAAAGAAGTTGTATGCTTCTTTAGGGGCTCACCAAAGGTAATGCTTACAAGTTTGTTCCAATACGATAGAATTGTAGCACTGCTTGAGTTATATATGACAAATCATACCTAGAGCATGCATCTTTTACTTAGTATCTTAGAGTCGATTAGTTTAAAAAATTTGAAAACTAGGTTATAGGTAGGGTTGTTGAAAACTTAAAACTGGTGAATCAAGCTGGATTTATTCAGAATATGACGATAAAGTTAGCCATTATCTTCCTTTTATGAACATAATTTTGGTCAAGGCATTTCCCCCGCAGTATTTAATTGGTCCAGCTGATTTTCAGATTTTCTTCACTTGTGTTTTATGTTGATTAAGTTCTTTAGGAACAATGAAGAATGATTCTCGAGGATAGTAAAGTCTTCTATGCTAAACACAGTGAATCCATTCCGAAGGGATTAGAAGTCCCATCACTGAACTATTTGCATTATTTGTAAAATGGTGTTTTCCATCTTGCAGGATCTAGCAGTTACGGTGAAGCGAGGAGCTCCTCACAAGAGCGAGGCAACCTAGAGGCTGCAGGTTCTTCAGGATCAAAGATGTGTGAGAACCCATCTGCCAGTTACAAAACAGAGACGAAAAATCAATCCAAGAAACCTGATTCAGGCGAGAACAAGGGAAGGGAAGCGGGAACGATGTCAATGGAAGACATGCCTTGTGTGTTCACGATAGGGGATGGGCCAGATGGGAGAAGAGTGGAAGGAATTCTTTACAAGTATGGAAAAGGGGAGGAAGTGAGGATAATGTGTGTTTGCCATGGGAAATTTCTGTCACCAGCTGAGTTTGTGAAGCATGCTGGTGGAAAAAATGTGGCTCATCCCTTAAGACATATAGTTGTCAATCCCAATTCTGGTCCTTTTTTGTGATGTTGTGTGGTTACAATCCCTTGTCACAAACCCCATCAAACATTTGGGGAGCCTTCAAAATAGGAAACATAGAGAACTTAGTGTTTTAAAGTAAAGAGATCCTTTGTTATTATACTTGATTATTTTTCTTACCTTGTAGAGTGAATCATGTCTTGAAAGAGAATTTTTGAATGGCTCTCAGTTGGAGATTTTATGGATCAAGGTATTCATATTTCTTCCTCATTTTAACCTCAAGTTGGGTAAAAAGAAAAGCAGCAACTTTTGATGCACATTGATATTCTTCCTGCTACTACGAGTCAATTTCTTGTAACATAATCGTTGATCCTTTTTTCTACTTAAAATCATATGGTTTTTTCATAGTTCATTTGCAAGAGAGCATCGTCTTTTCCCATATTGAATATTGTATGATGCTTTTTTCCAATAAAAGCTGCTCGTTTGACATTGCTAATTCAACCAATGTTCTCTCGAATATAAATCATTCTCAAACCATTTCGTAGATCATACTAAACATTAAGAAGCTTGCTCACTGTGATGCCAAATTAATCAAATGTATCAACCAAATATATTGACAATCAATGTTCTTAAGAGTAAGAGAACATATCTAAAGTAAAATTGTCTGTGAATTCAAATATGTTCCGGTAAAATAAACGAAACCCTCGACACTGCAAGGAGGGTTTGTTTGAACCTCGGTATGTTACATTTAATGATTTATCCGGTAAAACAACCAAAACCCCCGAAACTGCAAAGAGGGTTTGTTCGAACTCGGTATGTTACATTTAATGATTCTAAACACCTAAAGGATTAGTATAAAAAATCAGGTGACGATGTCCTTTCTGGGACGACGTCCATTTAACAACTGCAAAAATGACAAGAAGGGTAAATATGACAGCGAGGTCGAAAGCAACAGCGAGGACGAAAATGGCAACAATCGCAAAAATGACAATTACTACAGCAGCTGCATGTCCAACAAGATGAACATGTGCATGAATCCCATTTGCAACAAGAAGAACACGAACCACAACTCCACTTGGAACAAGAAAAACATGAACTGCAACTCCTTTTGGAACAAGAAGAACAAGAAAAACATGAACTGCAACTCCATTTGGAACAAGAACATGAACTGCAACTCCATTTGGGACAAGAACAACATGAACTGCAACTCCATTTTGGACAAGAACAACATGAACTGCAACTCCATTTTGGACAAGAACAACATGAACTGCAACTCCATTTGGGACAAGAACAACATGAACTGCAACTCCATTTGGGACAAGAACACGAACTGCAGTTCCACTTGAAACAAGAAGAACATGAACATCTCCATTTGCAACAAGAAGAACACGAACAACAACTCCGCTTATAACAAGAAGAATACGAACACCTCCATTTGGGACAATAAAAACACCAACAAAAAATCCATTTGAAACAAGAAGAAAATGAACAACTACATGAACAGCAGGAGAACCAACACTTCGGTTTTGATTTTGAAGAGACTGGAGTGCCTTGAAATTTAGCATCATTAGGCATGGATCCAGCCTGCGCCTCTTCATCGGCCAAACTGCAAAAATTGTGTACATGTTAGTTTGACGTTTATACTTTCTTTTGACAACATTAATGAAGTTGCCAGATGATAATGATACAATCAAGAGAGATATGCGACCTCATAGAATCGGTAAGCTAAATGCTCTATAAAAAATTCATCAAGAAAAAGACGAGGTTGAAAGAAAAGGTACTTCTTGGACGCACTTGTAACATTGTTAATAATGTTGAAGAGTACGGAGCATACATGTTAGAGGTCTGAATGTGACCACCTCTTCGGCTATAGTTCCAACAATAGCTGAACGTCCTGCTACAGTTCCAGCAACAACAGTTTGACCATGTAGGGTAGCAACGTGGCCACAAACAGTAGCAGAACGCCTGACTACAGTTAGAACGGTAACACGATGAGCATGAGCACTTCTTCTCTCTGCAGCACATAAAGAGCATAGTTCCTTATACTCTTATTACCATTGGCCAAAAGTGGGAGAGGGGGAGCTATCTTCATGCTTATTAGATATGAAAAGAAGAACGAAAATGAGAGTAACCTAAGGGGAGACCATAAGATGACTTATTAATCAGGCAGAGGCTTAAGAAGGTTTTATGATCTGGTATTTACGTGGCAGGCCAATTCCATAGTAGAATAATCTAAAGCAAGCACGATATTTGTTTTCTTATTTTTAAACCTTCAGTTCAACAGCACGCAAAGGTTTACCTTTTGGTCGAAAATATCACACATTAAACAATTGCTACATTCAAGTGATGGTAAGCATGGAGTTGGAAAGCATAAATTCCAAGAATGATGTTTTGACAGATAGATAATAACTAATGAGCAAAGACTTACATGGGGAAAGCGAATGAATCTGAGCTCCTTAGACTTCTATCAGAGTGCCGAGATTTGGTAGAGGAATTCCATGATACTGCAGGAGGTGGTAGGTTTCTGTCACTAAGATCATCGTCTGTAATCGATCCACTTTTATCCTTTATGTTATATTCTATGGTATCTGCCATTTTAGGATCCGCTTCATATTCAGCACTCTTCATTTCAGCTTCTCTTGACATGATAACTGCAGGTGGTGAGCTAAACACAAACGAATCTTCTGCTTTTTTCAACTTGCCAGATTTCGTTAACTCACCCGACTTACCTAACTCATTCAACATCAACACTTGATCTCTGGAGAAGCTATTGTTTCCAACCTGAATGCTAAACAATGACTCATTTGAAGCAATACTCCATTCCAGTGGAGTAACAGAACTACTTCTTTGGAAAACTGCAGATGGGATTCTAAACGGATCATATGATTCACCATATCCTCCCGCACGATCCATTGTTTGGAGAGAAGGGGATTGAGTTGGGGACAAAACATTTCCACCAGACTCATGTGTAAAACCTGACACTTGGGATACAGATGTGGGACCTTGAGAACCGCAACTCTTCTCTGATTTGGAAGAACAGACGCTGGAAACATCGCTATTATCATCTTTAAACTGAAGCTGGTAAATCCCACGCCCAGGATTTGCCAAACAAATCGTGTCTGCTTCCGGTCGGTTAACATTTGCTCCAACTTGAGCGAGATCTGATATTTCCAAAAAATCTATGGACGATGCAGACCCAAATCCCAGTTGTCCTGTCGTTTGTGAAGTTCTTTCCCGACTACCCCTCGCTGCCATATGTTCTACTTTTCTCGCCGTTTTCAATAGTTTCTAGCTTTCCTTTCACTTCCACCAACAGAACCTGAATCCGTTTCTAAAAATGAGTTGCTTTGGCTTCTATCAGAAGCAGCAGATCTTTTTCCAAGACCATGCACGCAGCTAATTTTATCCCTTTAAACAATTCAATTGCTATATAATTAGAGTCAATGCGCTGCTCGGCACAATAATTTCTAAAAAAAAAAATAACTAAGTAAATAGAAAGTTCTTCCACTTTGAGCAAGAAAACACCCCAGAAAATCAATCCATCAATCAAAAACCTCTTTTTCAGCAATATAGTAATAATGTTTAAAATGAACATACATCCTAAAAGCTAAAACAAAAACGAAGTTAATAAGAAGCTCACTTGAATCAGAAAACGCATGAAACAACCCCTTCCGATCCTCTCCAATTAACTCCAATTAACTCCAAAAACACAACCACTACCACCACTAAACCTCGCCGGGACCGACACCGGCGATATGCAGCTCCAGTACTCTATCTCTAACACAAGGAAAAATCCTCGAAACCCACAGAAACCTAGCCTGTAATCAATTAAAAAATAAAAAACAAAATCTCAAGAGAAAAGTAAAGTACAGAGATAGAGAAGATTATATCCATAAATACCTGAAAATAAAATCCCGAGAAGCACAGAAATGCAGGAACCGATTCGGAAGATGTGTTGTTTCTCATTAGAAGAAGAAGAAGAAAAAAGAGAAAAAGAAACAAGGCGAAAGTAGAAATTAGGGTTTGGCAAAGGGGAGGAAGAATGGAGAATGAGAAGATGGAAGGCGGTGCGAGAGTCTCGCGGCTTTCAGTTTCCATTAGTAACGAACCATAGCTGCTTTTCGCGCCAACCTTAACTAACTGTTTCCTTAGGTTGGTAGAGGCCCCACTAGTGCTGAGGTGTACCAGCTTTACGGGACGGCCTCTTTTTCCCACTCTAGCTGGAATGCCACGTCATTATATATTACAAAGACGGAGTCTACTTTTATTTATTATTTATTATTTTCTTTTTTAGTTCAAACTTCGTAGGTATGAATTGTAATTAATCTCTTTATGTTCAAACTCTTCTATTTTAATATCAATTCTTAAATAGCTTATCTAAACTCTAAATTGGTCACCAATAGTGTTTATCTAAATACTACTATATATAAACTATTTCATTTTATTTATTTATATATATAGTATTATCGATAACTCGATACGAGAAAAATGATTTTAAAGTTTAAAGAATATGTTTGTTTGGTGTATGAGTTTAAAAATTGTATATTTTTTTAAATGCAATTTTAGAATGACTTTAAAAGGTTTTCGAAGTATTTTTCATTTTAAAAAGTAATTTTAGAGGGAACGAGATTTTTTTTTAAAACAATCTAATATAAAATATAGTTGAATTCTTTAAAAAAATAATATCTTATTTGTAGGGTTTTAACTTATTTTAAAAATAGACTAGAGAAGTAAAATAATAGATTTGGAAAACTTAGAGTCCTAATATACATATTTTTATAAAACTAGACTTTTCATAATTTATAAGATGAATATCAATATATTTTATAATTTATTAATATATTATTAAGTATATATTATTGTGAACAAGGTTGTTTCTTTAATAAATTAAGCGACATTTATTTGGGAAAAAAAAAAGTGAAACGATTAACATAAAAACTCATACACAAGGTAATAAAAATTAATCTTGCATGCATTAATTTATCATGATTTATAGATGTCATATATATAGCCACTGATACAAGGCAACTAAGGCTACTAAGGAACT
The DNA here is from genome assembly GCF_000004075.3 of Cucumis sativus. Classification (NCBI taxonomy): domain Eukaryota; kingdom Viridiplantae; phylum Streptophyta; class Magnoliopsida; order Cucurbitales; family Cucurbitaceae; genus Cucumis; species Cucumis sativus. The sequence goes on along the minus strand of NC_026659.2, from coordinate 26,711,941 downwards.
CAACTATAGTTGGAGTAACTCTAATAAAATTACAGCAAATTTCAATTTAAAATGACGAAATGTTTCATCCTGGGAATGGATGCAAGAGGATGAAGGAGAGTTATAACTAAATAGAGTGATGGATTATTACTAAAGCCAGTTATGATCCATGACTCTCAGAACTCAAGAGTGTATCACTTGAAAGACATAGTTGATAGTTGTATAAGTTATAGAACAAATCTTATTAAGGTATGGTCGTAATTTGAGCCTCTATCACATACATCCGAGCATCTAATACACCAATGATAATACATTCAGCAAACTCTACCTGTACCGAACAAAAGTTACAAATAGCATAGAGAATGGATTTCAAGTAGTGCAGAGTTTTAACTCATGATGCCATGTCTCTAATGTCTGTGTTTTAAGCATTTGAAAAGTCAATCTAAGCGTGTGTTTAGATTAACGGATTCTAAACTGAATTCAAAATTGTATTGCCAAGTTGCTGTTGATAACTTTGAACAATTCGCTACATTCAACAGATCATCCTCTGACAAAGTCGAGGCTTCCAACTTCCAGAAGCTGCAAGTTTTGGCGCAGACCTTCCTCAAGCAAAACAGCCAGCAATGAACTAATGGGGCATTCATCGAACCTTCAGTTCATTGAGTTTCAGTGGAAACCGTTGTTTGTGGCTGAAAATTTCAGAATAAGAGAAGCGACCCAGTTGCCAATTCATGCATCTACAACATGCCACATGTTAGAAATGGTAAACTTTCATATCAAAGAAGTTTCAAATCTCAAGCATTCAGACCAGCCCAGTTCTTGAAAGCAATTAGCGATTCCATTTTCTTGTAGTTCCTCCTCCTCAACTTTGCCACTTTGAGTTTCTTATGAGTCTCCATGAATGCTTGCTTGTATTTCCACTTATCAATGAAGATCTTCGTATCCTTAGTTTTTTCAACAACTTGCATCACGGCGTCAAAGAAACCTCCCTTGACCAAAGCATACAGAAACGCATCAACCAAGTTGTTGTCAAGTTTAATTCCGCTCTCCCCGTTTGGTGTAACCTTCCACTTAAGTTCGTTCCACAGCATTAGAACACAGAAATATCTCTCTGCAGACACATAGCCATTAATTAGGGACAAGAAGGTCTGCTCGTTTGGTTCAAACTGCAGAAATTTCATTCTTCGGTATGTTCTCCTCGCATCCTCGAGTCTTCCAGCTTTGCAAAAGGCATGTATAATAGAGTTCCAATCATGAGTTCCAACTTCAACAAGAGGATCTTCGACAATTTCATCTAAAAAGGCAGCCATCAACTCAGGCCTATGGTTCTCCATTAAGCCAGTCATAATAGTTAGATAACTAGCTTTCGTGTCAGATTTTCTTGTTTCTCTCATGCTCCTGAACAAAGTAAAAGCTGACTGAAAATCTTGGTTCGACATTGATGCCTCTATTAGAGCATCGTAATTCTCTGCATCCAACTGAATCCCAGAACTGCTAATATCCATAATTAATTGGGTGGCTGCAGCTGTTCGATGCTCCTTCCGGTAAGCTTTCAAGATTGGCAAATAGACTCCAAGGCCCAGAGAAACTCCCTGGGAATTCATTTCGTCCAGAATGTATTGTGCCTTATCTAACCATCCAATATTAACACATGCATTAATGATACCGAATCCAATAGATCCATCAACAGCTGATGAAGACTCTAAATTCTGAGCGTCAATAATTAATGCAGATAATTCCTTCAGATTTCCACTTTGAATAAAGCCCTTGACCATTTCCAAATATGTTTTCTCACCAAAATGCACATGTGAACCACATTCATCCTTTAAACTACGCAGCATAGTCTTCGAAACAGCAGCAAAGTTGCTCGCATTAACGTATCCACTGACCAAATTACTAAAAAAGAGATCTTTACAAGTAAAACCGAAACTTCCCATCAAGACCTCTAACTCGATTATTTTCTGGTCAAGACCCTTCAGTGCATACAAATAAGCAAGAGCACCAAAACTTACCTCATCAGGCCGAAGATACAAAAGTGACATTGTTTCAATAACTTTCTCGGCATCTGTCACAGATTCAAGCTCATGGCAACACCCCTCAAGTGCTGCATTACAAGCAATAAGGTCTGGTTTCAAAAAATCCAACCTCTCATCTAAAGCAATCCTACAGTTCTCTTCAAAAACTCTTAAAAATGGAATCAAACTCCCACTCTGTCTGCAAATATCAACAAGTTCTTTGCCCCAGACACTAAAAGGTACGAAGCATCGATTCTTAAACATGCATTTAATCAAAGAAAGAGCAGGGGCAGCAGTGTTGGCACATTTCATAGAAGCCAGTAAAGCTTTAACAGACCCAAAATCCAACAGTTCAGGTTTCTTCTCAATAACAAACACCACAGAAGCAAAGGCCCTTTTCAGATTATGAACGTCCCCAATTGAGGACAAGTGAGCAATAAGTGAATTGGTAAGAGACTTAGATGGGAAAGCAGAGCTTCTCGTGAGCAATTTGAAGGATTTCCATGCCTCATCAGTGTCGCTAGTGAGGAGGGACTTGTGGAGGGCAGTTTCTACAACGGCAACACCGTCTGGAGTTAAATTTTGAGGAGTTGGATCCTGACGGAGGTCGGTGGAGTCTTGAGAAGGAGAAAATGGAGTTCTCTTTCGGGCAAAAAGGGAGGGTTGGAGGAAGGAGTAGAGAGATGGGGGGTTTTCTGGTACAGAGGAAAACGACCTGTGAGGAATTAAACATAGAACTCTCTTCCACATTCTTCAATCGAAGTCCTAACCCTTTTCCCCAATCAATCGTTGCTCTAATCTTGCTAAACCAAATGAAATTATGTTTGCAAAATGTAACTAAAATGCTTAGGGTTTTTCGCTTACGAGCTTAGCAGTTGGGATTTTTCTCATCGTTTACGCAAAATCTGAATCCACTCTGGAGTATGAACTGCGGCTGGCAACGATGTGAACCTTTTGTTGATGAAAGGCAGCGAGCCCGCGCGGTTTGGTTGTTACGAGCCGCGTCAACCTATTAAGGAGAGTAAGAGAGATGGCGAGCGACTTACTTACAGTGGCCGTGCCCGGTGGTCGTCGGCGTGCAGTTGTTCGGGTTGTTCTTTTAATGACTTTTTTTGTTTAACGTAGAATATTTATTTACTAATTTTATCCTTTTTTTTTGTAATTTTTTTTATGAGATTATCTTCAAATTCACCCAAATCTATTTTGCAAATAATAAACATGAAATTCTAAAATTTTGCTTCGTAGTGCTTTTCGGACTAATGAAAATCGGTATTGATAAATGAGTAAAATTTAGAAGTGAAAAATAAGGTATAAAAGATATAAATTTCACAGTAACATAAATATCAAATTTTCTACAAATCGTTCGTTGGGTGAAGTATGTACAATGTTCATAAGGTTAAGGTTCCATAACTTTATTACAACATGGTGGTACAAATAACAAACTATCAACCTTTCAAACTGTGTTACCTTTATTTAACTAATTCAAACTAAACTACTACTCCATCGCTATCATGGGACTAAAAAAATTATTCAATGAGGTCGTTCTATTCTTGCATTCCTTCATTTCGGTTTACGAAACCATCGAAAGCAATAATTGTTTTTTCACTTTTCCCTCCACGACGGTTAAGAACTTCCAGCAGCTGCCATTTCCTTCTAAGTAGCTGAAAATGTGTGTTTTTTTTTAGAGATTTTGCAGCAATTATTGCTTTCGATGTCCTGATGACGCCATTAGAACACCAACAGCCACTATAAACATAAACAACATGCTGATGAGCAAAACATAAGTTTTCTTGGACGATTTACGGTATTCTCCAAATAGAAGAATTCCCCAAAATGTGCTCACCAGTGGAAGTGCCTGAAACATCCCATTCCAGATTGAAACAATAAGGTAAATGATCATTAAAGCTCATCAACAATATTCATAGAAATAGTTATATGGAATTGTTGAAAGCCCCGTTTGGTAATCATTTAGTTTTGCGTTATTGGAATTTCGCAAAGAATTGAACCCTTTTACTTTGGGAGAGAATCAAACTATTATCATAACTTAAAAGATAATAGGCTCAACTTTTAAAAAACAAAATGGGACTTGAGGTATCAAGATACTGCAATAACAAAGAGGGGAAATTGACCTGTACAGCATCTGCAGCTGCATAGCCAGCAGCTTGACCACCCATGAACTGAAGGCCATTGCCAAATCCACACAAGAATCCAGCCAACAAGGCCCATCCTCTACCATTCCAGTCATTTACATAAGCCTTGAATGTTGTTTTGGGCAAGTTAAGTATAGGGCGGTAGAGGAAGGCAATGTTAAGAATGACGCCTAAGAAAAAACAAGAGACCGAGAAGTAGAAAAACGCGGTATAAACATTCAAGTGCGGGACACCTTCCTTTAGAGTGTGCCATTGATCATTTGTCGCCAAGTTGAATGCTGGAGAGAAGAGAGAAAAGCAAACACCAGCAAAGAAAGTTAAGAACAGTCCAACGAATGCGCTCTTACCAAACACCTGCAAAAACGATATCCTAGCCACTGAATAAATGTAGAATAGAAGAGGAAGAGAATCAATGGCTTGATAAGGCTTATATTACTTATAGCGGCATTACACACCTTAATGGATCTTCTATTCTCAAGTTCAACAAGAAAGTCCGCAGTCCCAGCTTTTGCCTTCAGTGAAAAATAATCGGCCCTTGCCAAGTCTGTTGATTCAACTATACCGGTCAAAATCCAAAGCAAACAAGCCAAACTGCTATTTTGAATACAAACTGCCAACAAAAAAATAGTAGTGTAGATCATAGCTACAGAAGATTCACCTTTGTTTGAAAATGAAGCTGCGTTAGTTGTGCTGCCAAAAATTGAATAAGAAAGGATACATTATCACACCAAATATGTATGAAAGTCGATCGGTCTTTTCATATATAGAACAAAACTCCAATAGAATCCAAAATAAAAGAACTTTGGAAACAATCACACTGCAAATAGATCACAGTCAAAATGCTGAAACACATTCAAATTATATGAAATATGAATAAGATCATAAGACCAACAAGACAACGAAATACGTTCAGAGTTTATAAACATTGGCACAGTAAGCAAAGAAAACATACTTTAACCCTTTTTCTGTATCGGTGGACAATGTATCCAGTTTTGCTTTGTTATCAGCTGTGTTGGATGAATGAACAGCAGAACCGAGACATACCGCAATCAAAAAGCAAGCAACACCAGGGAAAAGTATCTCGGCTTTATTAATTTTGTTGTCAAGAAAGTAGTTCACGGTTGTACCTTTTATATATAAAAAAAAATTCAAGCAACGCCCCAGAGGGAGCATCCCATCAAATTTCAGACATTATATTTAAGAGATTCTCTTCACCTGAAAAAAAAAATGCAAAGACAAATTGAGTAGGAAATAGAATGGAGTAAAGATACTGACCTATAACAACTGTTATACTTGCAGTGATCACTTCTGTAACCGATAAACCAACTAAAGCAAAAGCATACTGAGTAGAGAGATTTCCTAGACTCAGAACTATACCACCCCCCATTGCAAACATGGCAGAAGACCAGTTATCCTGCATACAACATTTTAGTACATACACACTATTACGGTACATGATTTATCCATGTAACTAAAGCACTAAATAACCAATAACGTATTACTAGTGCCTTTTGCAAAAGTGTTTTTTAAAGTGAAACACTTTTTTTCATAAATGAAGGATTTGTTTGGAATTTGGATTGATTTTTAAGTGCTTCAAAAGTATTTCTAACTGCAAAAAAAAATGTTTTTAAACGCTTAGAAAGTCAATTCAAATAAAAATAAGCTCAAAACATCCTTTATAAACACTTTTGAAAGAAACACTAGTTAAGTACATCTTTCTAAACTAGTTTTAGAACAGTACTTTCACCACTCTAAAAGTCGTATCAAACTTGTGCAGTTGATGACCAATAGAGCAGTTCTTAATTACTAACAGATGATCAAATTAGTGCCAAAAGATGCCTAATGATATGGCTGGTTATTTGCCAAAGATCTTAGTTATGGAACTGAGAAAATGAAGAAGAATGAAATCGCACAAGTACATAAACAAAAGCAACCTGATAAAGTTGTTGAATAAAATTCGGACTATCATCTGAGCTCTTTCCAATCTCACCAAGCGTTAAAGCAATAATTACAGCAGCCAAAAAATTTGTTATGGAGTAATCGAGGTAAGTATGCTGAGGAAGACGGCCCCGCCGTTCTAGGAGAGTCAAGAGTGCAGGCCATGTTCCCAAAAAGAAAAGCGCTAACAGCATACATGCTATAGCCCCACCTTTGCTCTCCAACACATACATGTTTCAAAGCCTCCAAGAATATTAATCCACTCTAACTATATAGTCAATAACTTGTGAAACGGCAAAGAAATCCTGCAGAGAATGGTGATATGAATCACAGAATTAGTCTCGTTATTTCCCGCCAATGAGAAAACATGTAAGATCAAGTACCTAGATCACCAAAACAATGGTAGCAACAAGAACTATCCAAACGGAAGGAAACCCAAAAGACTCACAAAACCCAAAGATTTCAACAATCTGAAGCCCCCTTCGAAAACCAAGTTACAGGTGAAATCATAACTCGATTATATCAATACTCGAACACTCGCCTCTCCCGTGTGTGAGAATATTCAACAAGTGGAAGTCAACATTAATTAAGAAAAAAACTGATATTGCATGGATTTGAAAGCAGAATCTAGACTCTTATACGATCTTAAAGACGAAAGCAAGAAAACTAAACAACACCATCAAACGAATTACAAGTTTAATGTCACATCTCACAAACAGAGAAATTCCAATCCTATACCCAGAAATGAGTAACGAACAGCCAATCAATCGGAGAAAAGAAAAGAACAAAAAGGCATGGAACAACCTCCAAAGCCAATAAAATACTCAAAAAATCGCAATGGGTTTGAGAATCACAAAACGAATCAAACCAGAACACAAATTAAAACCACTGGAACATTTCAAAAATTTGGGGAAAATAAATAGAAAACGGAATCTCAAAGGATGACTCCGTAGAATATGGAACCCCCACCCAATCAAACTTCGTAATCTGCTCACTTAAGTCAAAGATTCCTTACCCTTTTCCCATCAAATTGAACTTTTTATTTCCAATTGCGTCATTTTGTGTTGATGGTTGAGTGGAACATGCTTGAGAAGGTAACTTCTCTTCTCAAAGGTGGTAAATTCCATAATTTGTTGAGACCCATCTTGGAGATTCAGATGACAACGAACATTGATGGTTGATTCCTAATTACTGTTTCTTGGTATTCTGAATTACCAATTACTGTTTCTTCTTTCGGCCGCCCATGGCAACAACACCAATCCATCTAATTCAATTTCTTAATCAACATTTTCAAATGTACACAAAAGAATTAAAATATATTTCCAAATCAAAATGAATCTCAATTTTTATAAATATTTTCCCTTACCATTTTTAATAATTTCCTTAAAATGAAATATAAACTCAATATCAAAACATCTCTTTTTAGTTCTTCAAAATTTGTATATTTCTCTTTAGATTTTTAATTAATATTTTCACATTTATTAAAAAAAAAAACACTTACATTCTCAAACCAAAACAAAATTCTAAAAACTACGATCTAGTTCATTTATAGTTTTTGTTTATTGGAGGTTTGTTTACATGATATTCACTTTTTGTTATAAAGAAAACTTGAATTCATACATTTTTCCAACATACTTCTAAAAATAGCAAAATAAATTAAAATATTTACAAGCTACAGCATATCAATGATCATTAGTTATAGAATTTGCTATTTTTGAAAATTCCTCTTTCTGTGATGTGATATATATATATAACTCAATTATTTAGTTCAATTTCTTTGAAAAAGAAAAATTATGACATTTGTGTGAGCTTTGAGAATAGGAGGATTTAAATGAACGAGAGAGCAATACATATTCATTATTATTGGCCAATATTCACATTGGAGAATAATTTAGTTTAAAGATGTGCAGATTGCTAAATAGAACTCTTAAGAAAACCGAAGTCATTTAAATATAATCTCATATCATGGAAGAAACTAACTTTGGTAGTTGTAATTCACAATTCTTTTCTTTTTTTGACAATAAGTAGAGTGAGGGAAGCAAAAACTTTAACCTCGAAAATAATAGTACAAGTTTTACGTCAGTTGAACTATGCTGCAACGGATCTAACTTGTACAAACATATGAGCTTTTACAAGATTTTCTTAATGGTTTTCCAACACCTATCTCATGTCTATGTCCTGATGAAGCCATTAGAACCACAACAGCCACTGTGAACATAAACAACATGCCCGCTAGCAAAATGTATGTTTTTCTCGATGATCTTCGGTATTCTCCGAACAAAACTACCCCCCAAAACGTGCTCACAAGTGGAAATGCCTGAACAATCATTTAAGATTCAACACACAACCAACCAAAAACGATTGAGATATCAGAATACTAAACTCATTATATTGTTGATAATATTCAGTTTGATTTTAATTGATCTTATCAAGAAGTTAAAGACTAGTTTTAGTCGTCAGTATCAAGTTGCCATAATAGTATGTAGGATGAAGGCACTGACCTGAACAGAATCTGCTGCTGCATAGCCAGCAGCTTGACCACCCATGAACTCCAAACCATTGCCAAATCCACAGAAAAGACCAGCCAACAAGGCCAATCCTCTACCATCCCAATCAGTCAGATATCCCTTGAATGATGTTTTGGGTAAGTTTAGTACAGGACAGTAAAGCAAGATGAGGTTAAGAACGACTGCCAAGATGAAAAATGATGTCGAGAAGTAGAAAAATGCGGTATAGACAGACAAATGTGGGATGCCTTCCTTCAGAGTGTGCCATTGATCATTTGTAGCCAAATTGAATGCAGGTGAGAAGAATGAAAGGGAAACACCAGCAAAGAAAATTATGCACAATCCAACTAGTGTGCTCTTACCAGCCACCTATAAGAATATATAAACAGAAACTGAATCAGTGGCCTTAAATACTATTGATCCATCTTGGATGCTTTGTGTCATATAAAGAAAAGAAGTTTCTTTCTTGAAGGAATGTAGTCATTAATGTAGTGGTATTATTATAAACCTTGATGGATCTTCTGTTTTCAACTTGAACAATAAAGTCTGCAGTTCCAGCTTCTGCATTTCGCAAGGAACAATTGGCATTCTCCGCTGATTCAACTATCCATGTCAAAATTTAAAACCAAAAAGTTAGATTGTATTTGACTTGGAAATAACTGATAAAAAGAAAGTAATAGGACATAGATCTTGAAGATTTTATCATGACCTGAAATTGAAGAAACATCAATTGGCCTGCAAAGATGGATTTTGAAGTAAAATATATTCAACATTCCTTATAACTCAAGAACACAAAACAAAAAACAACCAGCATATCATTCACAAGGCTCCACAACCAGGAAAGTTATGCGACTATGAATGATCATAACATCAACTAAACAACGAACAAAGAAACAGTTGATAAATTTACAAGTCAATGTAAAAAACATACTTTGACTCATTATTGGAATCCTCGGACAAGCTTTCCAACTTCATTTTGATATCAGCCGTGTTGGACGAGTGAACAGCAGAGCCAAGACAAACTGCAAGCAAAAAGCAAGCAACACCGGGGAAAAGAATCTCTGCTCGATTAATTTTGCCATCGAGAAAATAGTTCATGGTTGAGCCTTTAAAAGAAAAAGAAGAAAACCAAAGTAGAGAATCCCATCAGACATAATACATGTATTCACGTAACTTAATAATAACAACTGATAGATCAATTTCTGCCACCGAAAAGACAAACAAACATAAAAAGAGTAAAAGAGAATGGAACAAGTATAGAGACCTAAAACTACTATTATGCTACAAGTGAGCACTTCTGTTACTGATAAACCAACAAACGCCAAAGCATATTGAGCTGAAAGATTCCCAATACTCAGCGCTAAACCACCAGCCATGGCAAATATAACAGAAGGCCAATTGTCCTGCAAACAATATTTTAGAAGATTATACACCATTGCAGCATGATTTACAAATGTAGATGAATCAAGAATAGCAGAAGATTAGAAAAGATTGAATAGAAATTTCTTCTTGGTCGTCGATTCCTTCCAAGTTTACCTACATAGATCGAAAAAAACAAAACTAAGAAAAGCTAAAACTCTGTTAGATAACTATTTGGTTTCTAAAAATTATGCTTCTTACCAATAGTTTTCATGTTTCCTATGTAAGAATGTGAATACTTGATCAATTTGCAGACACAAAAACTAGTAATTGTGATTTTGATTTTAAAAACACTTTCTAAAATGTAGGCAACAAAATATAGAAGACAATGAACGAAGTGATGTTTAAAGACTAATCTCTAAGAAATCACTTCATGATTCAACTCAAGTGGAACCATATGAATGAAAACAGACCATATGTTACGAGAAAAGGTCGTGAGATTGAAAAACGAGGAGATGAATTCAACCCATTCTTTTCAAACGAACGAACTATAAACAAAGTTAAGACTCGGACATTATTTTTAACAAATGATCCAATTAAGCTACAAGAATTACAATGATTTGCCAGGTTTTGTAGTAATGGAACAAAAAATATGATGCAAATGAAGTTTTCAAGAGTAAATATATGAAAGCAACCTGAGAAAGCTGTTGGATAAAATTTGGTCTATCTGGTGAGCTCTTTCCCAACTGACCAAGTGTCAGAGCAAATATTACAGCAGCTAAATAATTTGCGATGGAGTAATCAAGAAAGATATGCTGAGGAAGACGCCCCCGCCGTTCGGGAAGACTCAAAAGAACAGGGTAAGTTCCCAAAAATATGAGGGACAATATCATACATGCTATAGCCCCTTCTTTAGTCTCCACTAAATACATGCTTTAACTTACAAATTATAACTCCACTCTGGCTCTATGATCAAACAATGAAGAAATACCAAAGATCCTGCAGAAAGAGAGTGATATTAATCAGTCAGTTCAACGATAATCCAAATAGTAGTAAAACCTTAGAGTCTGAGACCTATGAAATCTGAAGTTACCTGACAATGGCCACTGGATTTCAACAACTTAAGAACAATATAACTGTTGTGAAATCGACAAATAAAGTCAAATAGAAAAACATAAAGAGTAAAGAATCAATGTAGAGATTTATGTGGTTCCTAAACAATGTGCTAGCTAGTTTACAGGCATAGAGAAAATAGTTCATATTACAAAGCAGAGACATCTTTAGCGGTAGAGAGTTTATATAGTGCTCTGAAAAACGTAAACAATATAAATATACCAAATACGAATTCAACCCATCAGCGATTCAAGACATTCAAGATATTCCAACAATTAGAAAAAGGTGAAGAAGAGATACAGTCTATTAAAAAGATCTAAACCATTTCAAAGCTATGGGTCACAAACAGAGGAAGAAACCCGGGGAGTGTTCAAAAGTGATCCAACCAATTGGAGAGCCAAATGACTTCCAATCGTCTTAAACATTCAAAACTAGAAATCAAACTCCAGCAAAGTGAAAACCCAAGAAGCAAGAACAAAAGGCAATACTGATTCCAAAAACTTTGGAGTAAATAGAATCTCACCTGAGTGTTTGCTGATACACTTAGATTTCTGTTATTGTGGAGGAGGAAACTGCTTCAAAATAAATTATCTGTAACTTATATGAGACAAAGGAAACATTGAACACAAATCAACCAATTTTACTTCAAAGTCAACTGATTTCCATATGGTGGATGTGATTGTGATTTCTATCTTTTTTATTAAAAAAAAATAAATAAAGTCAGCAGATTCGACAGGGACGTAAAATCTTTATTCTATATTTTTTTCTAAAGTAAAAATTTATGAAGAACGATGCTACTACACCACCAACAGGCTTTTTTGAGTCATATGGTAAATAGTAGATAGACTACTTGATATACGTTGGATAAATAACAATTTTACTTTTTGTATGTCAATCAAGGCTATACATTTTAAGTTCAAATTTGAATAAATTCTTCAATTTTCGGTTTAATTAGTACTTTAACTTAATCAACTTTTTATTTCTTAAAAAACATCCTAATTATCATGTGCACAGAATTCACTTGAGGTTCAATTGTAATGTTGGTTTCCAATTAAGAAAAAAAGGTTAGAATCTAATACTAACTTTATTGATTTCTTTTTTTCTATTCTCTTCTCCGGTTTCCTTCTTTCCCATTTCGGTTCTTTACTCAATTAAGCAGTATTTTTCTAGTTTTCATCTTTCATTTCTCTTTTTTACTTCACTCTTTACTTTTACATTTTTAGATAGTTGTATGGTGTTTTGATAACTAGTGTGGTCGATCAATTGGAGTCAGAAAATCCTTCAAAACCAATGATCTCGAAGTCGTCTGTTTCGCCATTGTTTTGAGCTCAAAATCTCAACATCTGTCCACCTTAAACATGAATTTCAATTTTGCATTTATTGACTTTATTGGATGTATTCTAAAATTCAGAAACCAAATAAACTTAGTCTAGGGACTAAAGTTGTAATTTAAACATAAGAGTATTTATGAGGTTTACTTTTGAACAAAATCTTTGAACGTTATACTCTAAATACATTTTGGAAGAACGTAATACAATGAAAGTACAAGGAACAATAACTACGCAGAGCAGCCGCTAGAAGCTATCAATATGATTTCCTTCCAACTGGCTCAAAATGTTGCAATCCTAGTCTGATGCCGACGACCTCCGGATGAAGCCATTAGGACACAAACTGCCACTGTAAACATGAACAAGGTGATGACAAGTAGAGTGTACGTTTTCCTTGATGATTTATGGTACTCTCCAAACAGAACAATCCCCCAAAACGTGCTCACGAGTGGAAGTCCCTGAAACAATCGGATTTGAGATTGAAACGAGCTATCAATATGGATTTGACATGGGATTGGATTCAATCACAAAGAGGTGAAGAAATTGTGACCTGAACAGAAGCTGACGCTGCATATCCAGCTGCTTGACCGCCCATAAACTCCAAACCATTGCCAAACCCACACAAGAATCCAGCCAACAAGGCCCATCCTCTACCATTCCAGTCCTTCAGATATGCCTTTATTGTTGACTTGGGCAAATTAAGCATAGGGTGGTAAAGGAAGACAACATTGAGAATGACAGCTATGAAAAAACAAGAGACCGAAAGGTAGAAAAATGCGGTATAGACGGTCAAATGTGGGACATCATCATCTAGAGTGTGCCATTGATCGTTTGTGGCCAAATTGAATGCTGGTGAGAAGAGAGAAATGGAAACAGCAGAAAAGAAAGTTAAGCACAATCCAATTAGTGTGCTCTTACCAAACACCTGCAAGTATGTGCCATTTATAGCCACTGAGTACATCCAACTTTGTACGAATAAAAGAGAAAGTGAACCAATGGCCTAAAAGGCCCACTTCATTTGCTTTTGCTTTGCTATGCAACATCATACAATATTAAGTACAATACATTTAGGATTGTTAAATACTTGGGCCAAAAGATACTAGAGGGAATGTGGATCTTATAATAATATATGCAATGATATTTGTATTACAGACCTTGATGGATCTTCTATTTTCAAGCTGAACAAGAAAGTCAGCAGTTCCAGCCTTTGCCTTCCGCGAAGAGTAAGCAGCACTTTCCAGGTTCGTTGATTCGACTATACAAGTCAAATTTTAAAACAAAAAAGTTCAACAGTTCTATCACTTGCAAAGGATGAATGGAATGATAGTGGTAGATCATAGCTCTCGAAGATTTACCCATGTTTGAAATTAGAGAGATTTTGGTTTCACTGTCAAAAATGGATTCGGAACATAACATTAAAACATGACTTCAGTGGCATTAAAAAAAAAGTTTTGAAGACACAAAATGCATGTAAGCAAAATCGAATAACCGAAATCACAAAATTGGATTCAAGTGGCTATCCAGGAAAATTATGTGATTATGGACATTATTACATCAACTAAACAAGAAAATGTCTTCCAAAACAGGAGTCATAAAAAAATAGAACAAGAACATACTTTGGCTCTTCAAAATTAGCGGGTGAACTTTTCAACTTTAGATCGTTATCGGCCATGTTGGATGAGTGAACAATAGAGCCAAGAAATGCAGCAATCAAGAAGCAAGCAACCCCAGGGAAAAGAATCTCGGCTTTATTAATCTTGTCATCAAGAAAGTAGTTCACAGTCGTGCCTTTTACCACCCCCCCACAAAAAAAAGGGTGAATCATTAAACTTCATATACGTGTTGAATAACAAAGCAATAACTTATGGGTTAATTTCTTACACTAAAAGACATAAAGAGAGTAAGAGGTAGAAAGGACCAGAGATAGAGACCTATAACTACCACTATACTACAAGAAATCACTTTTGTCACAGATAAACCAACAAATGCCCAAGCATATTGTGCCAACAGATTTCCGATACTCAGTGTCACGCCACCAGCCATTGCAAACATAACAGAAGGTAAGTTATCCTGAATAAAATAACTTAGAAGATTAGATACCGTTTACAACACGACTTAACAAGAACGCATAACTCATTACCAAAAAATCTACAGCCAAATTGTTCATACACCTAAAATATAATTGGAGATTGCAACATAAAAAGATTGAAAGGAACATCGACATCTTGCACAGAAAAAGTTAAATTTTTAAAGAATTCATAAGATAACATGTAGTCATGAAGTTCAACCAAAATGAAGGACGTACGATATGATTAGAAGCAATGCAACCAACTTTAGTTTACATGAGAAGAAAGTATTAATGGCTACAAATTATACTAGCCCACAAAATTTCACCATTTCTTTACAACTCTAACTGTACAAATGGCTTCATATACATCTTACAAACAACATCAAGTAAAATGGGATCACATTTTTCTTCCTTCAGTACGCATCTCAAATCAGAATATCCTAACACAAAAGAACAGATGACAGATCGAATGAACATGTTTTATAAGTCTAAACCAAACCAACCCAATTAAGTTGAATGACATTTCAAGAGAAAGTAAATGAAATCAACCTGAAAAAGCTGTTGGATAAAATTTGGACTGTCTTGCGAGCTATTTCCCATCTCACCAAGTGTTAGAGCAAAAACAACCGCAGCTAAAAAACTTGTTATAGAGTAATCAAGGTAAGTATGCTGAGGAAGACGCCCCCGCCGTTCGAGAAGTGTCAATAGAGCAGGGAAGGTTCCAAGAAAAAAGAGCGAAAACATCATACATGCTATTGCACCTGCTTTACTCTCCACCATATACATCTTTCAAGTAAACAAATGAAGAAATACCAAAGAAATTCTGCAGAGAATGTTGATATTAATCGGTACAATTGTTTTCCTTAACATGTAAGATGAGAAAAAACCCAAGAGCGGTGGAATTATTTTTCTAGCTTTTGTTATGTTTGAAAAAGTTATTATATTTTGATTCCAAATAGAAAAGAAAGTAAAGAAAAAAAAAAAAAAACTCTTTATTCGTTTCAAATAAATAAATTGAATAATTGAATGTTTCTTTCCTCATCACATCCAACTTTTCATATATATACACACTTAATGACAAAATCTCACTAAAGACAAAAGGCCACTACTATTTTACCATTAAGTATAAATATTTTCATTTTTTTTGGGAGGAGTCGTAAATTTAGCTATTAATAATTAAATATATAGTAATATTTTTAAAAAATTATAAATATAGAAAAATTTTGTCAAATTCTTTCAATGATATAAGTCTATTATTGGTAGGCCATGTTGTAAATATTAGTCTATCATTGATATACCATGCAAATGTATAGATGATAAAGTCTATAATTTTGCTATATTTGCAATTTTGTTAAAATGTTGCTATATTTTTAATTAATAATCCTAAAATGATCGACAATTATAATTATTTTTTTTTACAATTCTTAAAAGAAAACTCCAAGAGAACCAAGCCATAATTAGAGTAGTAAGTAGGGATGTTAATGAAAAGGTAACCCAACCGATTAGAGTTATCCAACCCAAATCGGTTGGGTTAGAAAAATTGAGAACAACAAAAGAAAGTTGAATCGGGTAGTCACATTTTGCAAGTAAGGGGTCGGATTGATCAAGACTTAAAATTTGAGTGTGTAACATAAATATACGTCACATTGCATTTGAATGATAATTTGTTCAATTATCATATTTAAAAACTATAAGAAATTTCAACCAGCAATTCAAGTCGAATTTTTTGAGTTGGATTGAATTATTACACTATTACAACATTTTGTGCGAACTCGAATACTTTGGATTAGTTCGTAATTTTCCTCCAAATCGATTTATGTACCATTGGGACAAAAAAAAATGTGTGTGAATTTTCCGATTTTAAAAAGAGGAAAAAGGAAAGTGCATAAAATCAACAAAGGCAAGGCACGAGGGCAAAAGAGGAATTCAAAAAATGAACATAAATAAATAATCGTAAAAGAGGAAGATGATTAACATTAATTAAATTTTAACGTATTTTGCTCACTTTTTAATTTTTTACAAATGTTAAAATATTTAATTACGTATGAATAAATAAAAGATATAAATATATAAACATTCAATCGTGCTCCATTATAACTCTACTTTATAACAACAAACACTCCACATTGTTCAATTTGGACAACTTTATTATTACTATCTAAAAAGTAATATCTCATAGTCATATAAACGAAGTTGTTGTCCATTAAAATAACCATAATTATACTTATTTTATAAACTCTAATTGATGTGTGACAAATGTTGCTATTTACCAACCATATGTTATTTATATAGACGACAAAAAATGTGAAACTTTCCTACTTCCATTCTATGTGATTTTGACCACATAAATGACAAAAGTAGAACCAAATGAAATAATATACATATATAGTTGCTACTATTTATAATAATAATTAATACCAAAAATGTCATTTTAATTTCTAAAGTTTGGAATTAATTTTCATTTAATCTCTGTATTTTAAAATGTTACACATTTAAATAAAATGGAAACCAAACCAATATGTTGAGACCTATAAACCAAGGGGTTGGTTTGGAGCATTAACTAGAAGGTTAGTGGTAGAGGTGAGTTTGTTGTGCAATCAATGATTGGGACACCAAAACCTTATTCGTCAATGTATTTATTATTTACACTCATTGTTTATTTTCTTTGCTACAATGTTGAGTTACTCGAGAATGGTAAAAAATTGATAAATTGAGCAATTGAGCAAAATTTATTTTAAAAAGAAGCTCATTTTTCTACTAGTAATTTTGTAATAATAAATATTCAAATAGTTATTAAATGCATCATTCCAAATGGATGGAAAGTAAAGATTAATGAAAGTGAATGGAGGAGAATGTTACAACAACACAAAATTAGAAATTAAATAAACTCTAGCAAATATACAACAACACCATCCCCTCCCCAAAAAATCATTCATCAAAGATTCCACTCCTTCCTTCTTCTTCCTCCATTCATCCATTCATCAAAAAAGGAATCATCAAACATCCTCTCCATTTTTTTTTTCTTTTTCTTTAATGGAATAACATTAGAAATAACAAAAAATTAACAAGAAAAAAACCCTAGTGGGGTTTGCCTCTAGATTCTTCCTTCCACATCCAATTGTCAAAAGTAACCCCCTACATATGTGGCAAGATCTCAACCATTCATCGAGATCCACCATCCGATCCTCCATCTTCATCATCCCCAGAGAAACAATACGGAAAGCCACAGACTTAGCCCCACTGCCAAAAGCAAGTTCCTATTTTCATTGAAACCCACGCCGCCGCTACCGTCGTTGAATCCGCTCCCGCTCCCACTCGGGCTGATTCCGTTACCGAACACCGTCGGTGTCATTCCTGGATTCGTCGTCGACGGCGTCCCTGGTGTCATCGTCGGCGTAGTTCCACCACCGTTCGTCGGCGATGTTCCCGCATTGCTTAAATATAAGCAAAAATAAACACCAGTGAGACAAGAAAGATAAATAATTGTAATACAAGCACGATTTAAACTTAAGTTCAACAGCAAACGACGTGTCGATAACAGGTGGAAAGGGAATCGAGAGATCTGATGAACAAGACGACAACAAGCCAGAGTTGACAAGGAAAAAAATATAATCATCATGGACAGCTCACGGTACCACAAGGGAGTGGTTCAAGCCAGTAAGTTCATTTGAAGTTCACTAGATCTAATAATTACACCACCACCTAATTTTATTATTCTAAAATGGAAAATCAAAACCCAGACGGCGGCATTGAAACGCAAACCCATCACCGACAAATCTCTGATGTTAGTCAAAAATGGCGACATTGAAATTAAGCCAAATCTAATTAAATATGAAAGCTACAGCGACATAAAGCTTAGAAAAGTACCTGGGGCTAGAAGGATAGACGCAACCAGAAGGCGCAGCTGCAAAAAAAAAAAAAAAAAACCCACAATGAAGAAAGATAAATCCAGTGAAATAGAGGATAAGAAACAATAGTGAAGACAGAGGAAAACATCTTACAGGCAGTGAGGGTAACGCTGGGCGTGGCGGCACCGTTGAAGTCACAGCTTCCTTGGACTTGCCCTTTTCGCTGGAAATAACTGTTGACAGCGTAATTGCAGTGATCTTTAACAGTGTTGGGCTGAAAACAAGCGCCACTGGAGAGGATTGAAGAACAGTCAGCTCCAGCTCCACAGGCGTAGTCCAGTGCCTTTTGAAGGGCTGATTGGCCAACCCCATCTCTACACAAACAATAGTTCGCATCTGAAAATGGAGAAACCCAAAATTAACAAAAACCCCATAAAGGAAAATCTCAAGAAAAAGCCCGGGAGAAACTGAAACTTACAAGATCGACCAGTCAGCGCAAGAAAAAACACAAAGAACACAAAAACAGCCATGAATGGAATGAGCACTCAAGCTCAAAGCCTTGAAAACCCCAAAGAAGAAAGCTCAGATTTCACTGGAGTGAAAGAAAGTGAGAGGTACACAAGAGAGAATGGTGAAGAAAGAAGTTCGGAGTATTTTTGTTGACAGAAATTAAAGATCGTTAGAAAGGAAGGGACATTATTATATACGAGCACGAGTAGGCTAAGTTTTAGGCTTTTTTTTATTTTACTTATTTAACGCAATTCATTTGAAGTGAATTAAATATGAAAGATATATAAAGTTTGTATGTGGTGTGGGAAAATGAGCTGAATAGAAAGCTTTATGTGTTGTATTTGACCGTTTGTGTAAAATTCCCTCAAACGGTCTTAAACCCACCGTGGGTTATCACAACCTAACCACACGTTCACTTAACCAAACCAGATGGTTAAGACTGGGTAGGTTTGGTGCTTGCTGCTGCTGCTGCTGCCGCCTTTGGTCCTACGCTCACCAGCGGGTGTCACCACCACCCTCTTCCTTCACTCACATGTCTATGTCACGTACTTTTCTATTTTACTGTATTCTTTATTTGTAAATTTTGTGGTTGAAATGCTTGGATTAATTAAATATAATTGCATAAAAGTTGTTAATTACACTGTAATTTTATTTTTAATCATCAAGAAAATTGTGGTTTTGCAATCAAATCTCTTTCCAATTATAAATTTATCATTTCGAAGGAAATGATGAAAACTATCTGAGTCATTCACGTTGGGCAGTGCAACAACAGGTTGGTTACTTTTATAAAATAAAATACATTTGGTGTACCAACAGAAAGAAAAAAAAAAGAAAAACTTCAAAATACTAATTTTAAAGATAAAATATCATTTTTAACTTAAAAAAATAAAATACCATATTGGTGATTGGTTCTAAATATCTACTTTTAATCAACAATATAATTTTTTTTTATCTAAACCTTATTAGACTATAATACTAATTTTCTTAAAAAAATGTAACGTTGGAAATTCGAATTCCTCCTCCTAAGATTTATTGTACTGTATTTTGTTGGTCATGTATCAAACAATTTTTAGAGAAAATTTATTTTACTTTTTCTCAATTTTGACACGTGTCTCATAAATAGTTATGCATATTTAAAAAAGAATATAATGTTTATCGTAACAATATTTTTAAATATAATAAAATAAACTAAAATATTTATCAATATCACCGTACAAAATGCATACCAGTGTCTGTCAATGTTTATTATTGATATAATTTGAAATTTTGTTGTACTTTGTTTAATTTGTCCTGGTTTAGAATTTCCTTTTATTATCGTGTATAGAAAAACACCATTTTCATAAAAAAAAAAAAAAAAGCTAATAACACTTAAAAACATCACATTATCGTTTCTAATATTTAACTATTTATTTCCATAATTTTGTTTTTTAATTATTTTTTTAAAGTTAAATAACATATACTCAACTTTATAAATATTTAAAAATTTAAAAGTTAACTAACAATTAAATATTGCAAGGCAACATCAGTTTAAGTGCAGTTGAACAAATAAGACACCTTATTTTTAACGACATTGATCATATAATCTAATTTTACATTTTTTTTTTAATTTTTAAAAATGACCCAACAAGTCGAATTATTCAAACATGATTCGGCAGATAAGACATGAATTAGAATTACGTAATTTTCTTCATACTGGATGTTATATTTTTAATAAGTAGACGCGAACGAGAAGAAGATGATAATGTAACCATCTAAAGCTTTTAAAGTTCACTATCAAAGTTATGATTTGGATGCTTCCAAAAGGTAAGAAGTAGCTTTCATTCCTACTTAGGATTGTTAATGAGTATAAGAGAATAGATTCATACATAAAAGAGCTAAGAATTTCATCTTTAATAAATGTTTTGTTTCTTTTTAGATATAAATGAAAGTGTGGAGAGGTAAAAAGGGGGAAACATTCTTTGAATTCGCATGGATGCTTTTTAGGTCACTTTGTTTGATCAAAGTTTAAAGCGTTTGAATTATGTTTCCCCACTTTAATGCCTTGAAAAGTTTATGATTAGACCCAAAATAATAACAATATGCTAAATGGTCTAATTTTTTATATAACTTCAAATTTGAAAATATGGCAAGTCTTATCGATTTTAATTTTCTAGTTTGAGTTTTGTTTAAATTTAATCACTTATTTCACTTCGGTCTCTAATGCAAAGTTATGTTAAAAAAAGATACTGTCTTATTATCAATGTTAAAAATTTACATTGTAATTATTAATATAGAAGGTAATTATCAATTGCATGGAGACTCGTCTCGTAATCGTAATATTTATGTGATTGTGCTACTTTTTGTTGTTACTGTTGTGCTCGTGCTTAACCTAGAGATATTATTGGTTTGCTTTAGTGGAGTTTTCTTTTCTCTTTTTTTTCCTTTTTCCATTTGTATTTTTGTCTTTGCTGGTTCTGTGTGATGTTTTTGAGTTGGGGTGCTCCTTTGGACGTTAACTAGCAAGTTGTGTGCTTTGTTTTGTTTCTTGACATGCACTTGGGGATTTCCTTATCATCTAATATATTCACCTTGAAAAAACAAAGAAAATTAAAGCGAAATTTTGAAAATTGTTAGAACTCAATGACACGGGTGCGCAACTTTTTATACAGATCCTATTCAAATAGGTTGATAAATACAAAAGATAAATTTTGCTTTACAATAATCAAATTGAAACAAAACTCAGACGTTGAAAAAAAAAAACAAGCGAATATTAAAATTTAGAGGTTCTAGAAAGTTCCTCTTTATTTTTTCTGACAAATTTTATAGTCTCTTTTTAACCCTTTGTTTTGTGATACAAACAAAAGCCATCGGCTCGGCTTTAAAGTGATTTCTACGGTCCCATTCTACGCCCTTTGGTTGATGCCTTGGGCCCCTTTAATATATATAAAATTCATGATAATTTACCTTATATTATACTATGATTTTATTTATTTATTTATCTTTGGAGTATGTGGGGAAAAAAAAGAAAAGTAAAAGTACTTTATAGAAATAGTTTCTAACATCATGATAAAAATGTTAAATTAGCCTAAAGTGTGCATAAATTGGTGCAACTACAATTTGATTATATATATCGTATATCTATTTTCTTTTGGCATGTAAAATATACTATTTAAACTTTATACAAAAACCATTAAATTACTAATAATTTTAAAGCACAGAATTTATAGTTTGTAGGTTATGAATGTGCAATTGTGATTTGGTTAAGGATTATAAGGATGTTGGTAAATTCGAAATTATAAAGATGGGATTAATTGGCTGCAGTGACTTTCAATAAATCTCTACAAATTAAAGCTTAAGATAGAAAAAAACTACTGTGTAGTGAGTAAAATACAATTTTGCTCATAACATGAAAATGTCTAAAACAAATTGATTTTTTAAAAAAGAACAAGAGGATTTCTGTATGCCTTTATGAAATGGGGTCTACTCAATTATTAGATTCCATATAAATGCCTCAAGTTATATGTTTGGTTGTGAAATATAAATCAACCAAGTGAGTGATGGGTGAAACTATAACAGCAGTCCCAAGCCTACAACTTCATAGCATAAACTTTATCAATTACTACACATCCAAAGTTAAACTTCAATCTCACTGATTTATGTATTTGTCGGTTTGAATTCTGAAATTTTGATCCAGTACAACAGCAACAAGAAATAGGATTTCACCGACATGTCGGGTTCAATTCGATAATGTATGTCGTCCGTAGACAGTGATTTTCTTGATACAAAACATGATCTAGATTTGTAACGATTTAGATATCATTAATGATTCGAAATCGAGTTAATAAGACAGAGAGGATTTGTTGTTTGGAAATTTCAAGCATGTGCTAAGATGTTGAATGAATCAGGACCATGGATTTATTCCTACACTCATATGATTAAGCTGTATGGGAATCATCCAGCAAATTCTAATTGGAGATACCCTTAAAAACATGTTCAATAACTTCAATAAAGCCTGGATAAATTCGTAGTTACCATCTCTTTTTTTCCATTCTCTGGAGTCTGTTAATTTGTGGGTGTACAGAAGACTCCTCTGGTGAGTGATCAAGCAACCAACTCGGGTGAATTCTCCAGCCTCGTTTATAAACAGTGTCTATCTACGGTGGATTGTGCTGAACTTTTATGATGATGGAATTTTTGCAGCTCTCTGAAGTCATGGGAAAAGTACATGGTTGGAGCATATATTAGTAGAACATAAAGAACGAATATAGAAAGAGAATCTATGAATTAAACAGATTAGCCAAAAACATGGGAGTTTGAAGTAGTTGGATGTTATCTTAAAAAGCATAAAAGCTAACCCGTTTTTGCTCCTCCAAGTTTGCTTTAATCAAGGAGTAGATGGCGACACCGGCAATTGCTATAGCAGTACCGATTCCAGTTTGAGTTGAGATCTTGTTGCCTGCAAAAGTATGAAACAATTTGGACAGGAATGATTAAACATCTTGTTGAGAATAAATAACTTAGATAAATTGATATTTTGGAACAACAAATAGATGTTGCAACTTGAAATTGCAGAGACAAACATGGTTTTCGTAACAGTTGCAATTATTTATGTAAAGTTAATAACAGGAAGCATACCGAAAACAACAATGGAGAATCCAATCACGAAAACTCGCTTCAATACGTTTCCTACAGCATGCGTTAATGGTGCAACACGTTCGAGAGTGTTAGCGGCAAGCTGGAAACAAAGTAAAGTTCTGATGTAATTGAAGAAATCGTAAAAGAAATGGGAAAAGCAAATAAAATGAGGTAACAAATGTTATGAGCTCATCTAAGCCTCCTAACGAAATCAAATGCTTTTCATACGAAAGCATCCAATAGTGATGGACCTTCTAAGAAGCATTAAACAAAGAATGCATCGGTTCTTGTTGTTGCAAGCCAAATAAAGTAATTCATGAATCATGATAAACCCAATTCAAAGAATGGAAAGAACAACTACTGGTGGTCGTCTTTGTCCAAACTCCAAACAAGATTAAAAGAAATCATGTTGACAGATACCTGATTGTATAAATGATAAAACATGCCGATCCAGAAAAGATCAGACAGGAACTTATGTAAACCCACTTTGGCAATGGCATCCTTAAAACCATGCTGCAGCAATTGCGGTCCCTCAATCTGAAAGCAAACTCAATGGTGTCACGTTATTTATGAAAGCAGCTCATGAAAGTGTTGGGAATGACCTCATACCAATAGAGATGGATATTATTCTTCACTTCTGTATCTATAATTTTTCATTTTATAGCCAATGTGGAACTTTGATAATACTTCCAACAAAAAAAAAAACGGTTCATCAATCAGCGCACTAACCATTACTGCGGGAGGAATGCAAAACAAAAGAGCAATTATTGAGGTGTATGCATACACGTTTGTACTGTCCATTCCTGTCTGCAAGAAAGAAAGTTTATCTCAAACAAATACAAGAAGAAAATGGTAAAACTGTGTAAGTTCCATTTCCTACTTCTTACCATGGCTTTCTTCGAATATATACTTCTATAGGTAAATGCAATGTTTGAAATCATTGCACTAACAAAGCCGATCCAATTGAAAGAAAGTTCCGTTAGTGATGCCATTGACACACCTATAATACATATTATTGCATGATTAGAGAAAAAAACATTGAAGAAGGTAACAAAATAAAGGTGGATGTTGTTTAGGAAAATTGTGAGACAGATCAAGTGAAGATGGAGACAGGATGTTGTTGAGTTACCTAGAACAACAGGTGCTAGAGAAAGCCACAAGCTGAAGGGAATTTGATGTCCCAAAATGAATTGAGAAGCAGCAGCGTTAAAGAATGGCTCCAGAGCTGAAGAAGGAAGTGTGCAAAGAAAATTAAAATCTTCGTCGGAGGGAAAACCGAAGAGGGACGTAAAACAATCAAGAAATCATTGAAGGCAACAAACTCCAAATATCACATTCTCGTTTTCAACGAGATAGATATGCAACAATAAAATTGAACGAATAAATCTAGCATAGTGTTTCCCACTTCTGATATGTTTCCATTAAGGAAAATACACATAAATGTTGATCGAATGATAACGAATGAATATCAGTTGCAAAACGAATGGGATGCAAAGGACTCAGTACCTTTAATGGTGTGAGTGAAGGACACAGCAACAGCTGCAAACGAAACATTTGACATCACATGTCCAAGTGCATGACATAGCGAAACTGGAGTCAATAATAGCAAGAGGTCCTTATCGATCGGCTAATAACAAGGATAACTGTATTAGAATAAATAATACACAAAAATTTACCGCTGTAATAGAGTACATAAAGGGAGAATTTGAAAACTTACGGCACGTTTTGGCAGACCTACAGCCCAAGAAACGAGACAGTATACAACTCCAACAAGAAGATGTATGACAGAGACAAAGCTACAAAACAGGGATGCAAAAAACGAATAAAATGGGTGCAAATCTAGAGCTTCAGACGAAGAAAAGTGGATGCAGTCAGCAATTGATAGTAATTGATCGAAGTAACTTACTATGGATATGGAAAATAATTGTAAACTTTTTTGTTGAGTATGTTGAAAATAACATTTAAAAAGTACCTGCATGAAAAATCAAGATTTCACATGATAAAAATTAGATACACTTCATTGATAGAAGATTGATGATAAAACAGCAAGAAGGTTAGTAACTTCTAATGGTCAAACTTGGTCTATCTTATTATACTTTTTATATAGAAAGATTTGTCTAAGTAAATATATCCATCAAGTATAGAATCAAATGTAACGGCATAATTGAGTTTGGTTTAGAGGCAGAATGGCAAAGAAACTTCATACCACATAAAGAAGTAGAACCCAGTAATAAGTGCTGGAAATCTTGCACCAAAGCTCTCCGAAGAGCTAGTCAACCTGATTTTGTAGACATTTATCAATTAAAAATCAAAAGAGATAAACATTTTTCACTAGCTCTGTTTTGAATGTACATTCAAGTAAATTAATCAGATTGGTTTAACTTTTTTCTAAGTGAATACAAACGTCAAAATAAACATTTCTCGTAAGAAATGTAAACTCATACGACTAAAAGAAAAAATGCATGCACATGATCACTGAAATCTCCAAAAACAGAAAGAAACAACTCACCTATTTAGTTACTTTTGCCCAACTAGTTTGAACGAAGAGTTTAATTCATGAAAGTAAAATTTTAAGGTCAAAAGTAACATAACTGTTCACTGTTTGAAGCTAACACCACTTATAACGAAATTTTAAAAAATTGAGCTATAATATAACAAAGAAGTTAAAGATCGTAGGAATCAAACCCATCGGAAGCTCCATCAGCATCAGCTGCAGCCGCCTTCACCACCGGCAAACGAACAACACTTCGAGACTTTAAAGGTTGTCTAGAACTTAAAAGGCCAATAGCCTTGTGAGATAGTTCCACCGACGGCGAAACAGTTGGATTCTCCGTCAACGGGGAGCTCAAAGGCGAAGCAAGTGATCGACGTTTGAGAACAAAAGAGTTGGCGGGAAATGTTCTATTGGGAAACAAGCGAAAGGAAGGTAACCGATGTGAATGAATTGGAGAGTGAATAATGTTTGAGATGGAAGCCATGGGAAAAGGCAAAAAGAATGAAGCCCCAAAAACAGAGGAATGAAAGGAAAAGAGGCAGAATCCGGGAGAGTTGAAGAAAGTGGAAATTTCTGATTACGGGTTGAGGTAAAATTCAGAGAGGAGAGGGTTTGTTTGTGGGTTGAGAGTGAACTGAAAATGGAAAGAAGGATGAGAGGAGATGGAATCCATGGAAGTTGTTGAGTGTTTTCCCTCTAAAATATGATATTTGACTTTTTGGTGCCATTAGAAGCCGATGGTTCATAATGGAAATTCGAAGAATCTTTCTTTTGAAATTGAGAACATAATCATATAATATTCCCTCATCAATTATGTTATGTACCAAATTTTATTTTATTTCTAAATGTTATATTCTTTTTTAATACATAAGAAAAAGGCAAATTTTTATACGTAACCAGAAAAAACTATTCAATTACTTATAATATATATATATATATAAATCAATTCAAATATAAATAATTAAATTGATTTTGTAAATAGTTTCAATATACTTCCTTCCATCGTAATATTAATTATAGATATCGATGATACCTATTTCGAATAATAATAACAATAATATACTTTTTATTGTCTTTTACTATCAACCATGTCTCATACATACTTTAACAGTTGAAACTGTCATTATTATTCTTTTATTTTATTTGGAGAACATTCAACATTGAAGCATGCCCAAGTGATGTAATGCAACATGTAGTAAGTTGGTCCAAAAAGTAAAATATTTTCTCCAAATTGACTTCTGTTAGAATTTTATTATTTTGGGGTTGTTGCTTCATCATTAATCATTACATAGTAGAATATGTATATGTGTGTGGGTGGGAAATGATAAATAAGAGGGGGCCAAGTTGTGGTCAAAAGGAGGAATATTTAATTATCATTTTAAGGCAATTTTATAAAAATAGAAATATAGTTGGTGGGACTGATTTGTTAAGAGCTAAAGGTCAAGGACACGTGCTCTCACATTCTCAATTTTTATATTTTAATATTGATTTTGAATTGTTAAATTATAAAATATATTAAATAATACTCTATTGTTACTAAATTTTGCCTATAAATAGTGGTTATGTCCTCTTTTAAAATAGTAGGGTTTTGGGTTTGAATTTTGTCAAAATTTTTTAATATTTGGTATAATTTTTATTTTAGTTTTTTTTTCACTATGCATGCATTTTTTTCTTTATAAATCTTTTAAAATGTTTTAATAAATATATAGATGTTTGTAAGAACAAATATGATTGTTTTAAAAATATAAAAGTTGATAAATTATTAATAGTGTGTAACAAAACAAAATTCATTATCGAGAAGATATTTTCTTTTTACAATTTCCTTAGAAACTAACCACTAGTCAATAAATCAACGAATTTTTTCTCATTAAAAAAATAGGTATTTTGGGTATAAAGTTGTCAAAAATAGAAAAATTAAGTATAGTAAATATAATAAATGTTATAGACAAAAAGACCTAAATCTACTAGTAAATTTTACAAATGTATTAAAGTATTGGGTTAATATTGTAATATTGGCTATCTTAATTAAAGACAAAAAAAAAAAGTGTGCAAGGAATTATAAGCCGAACCTAAGAGAAGAAGCCCACAATCTTGAATATGGAGTGTATTGGGCCGGCCCATATTAAGCCGAAAAGCAACTGAAAACACATTCCATCGACGGTCGTCATCATCGTTTCCGTTCCCGCGGATGAAACAGCCAAAACCCTAACCAGAAATCACGGGGAAAAAATCAATTACAAAATTCGGTTTCAATCTGGAGGGAAAACACAGAGAAGAGGAAGAAAGGAAATCGAAACTAAAAAAATTCCTCAAAGCATTGCCACTCATCACAGATAATCGTTTGTGGTTGGCAGTTTATTGATGGAAAGCGGCGGCAAAGGGAGAGAGGAAGAACAAGACGGCATTTCTGTACACTCTCCATGTAAAGCTCCACCCTCCTCCGCATCCTCTCTCCCCAAGGTCTCTCTCTCTCTCTCTCTCTCTCTTCTTCTTCTTCTTATTCGGACATTGTTTTATAACTGCAGGAATTTGAATTTTTTGTTGTTGTTGTTTGTGTGTGTGTGTGTGTTATGGATAGGAGCATCCCCAGATTGAATTGGAACTCAAACTCTTGCAAGCTCTTGAAATCTATCCGCTAGTCAAACTACAAGGCAAGTTTGCTTTAACACCAGTGATTTTTCATTGAATATAATATGAAAATTCGAGTACTTCATCAGTTTTCGAGTCCGTTCATCCTCAGCATCGACGTTGTGGAATCATGTTTGTGTATTCAATGGTAATAGTTTAAAACTAATTCACAAACCAGACTTTGAGTGATTTTAATAAAATAGCTAAAAAAAACTTAAAACTTATAAAACAAAAATCTCTACCCAAGAGTTAAAAGGGTCTTTAACCACAACTCAATAACATCAGATAATGGTCAACTTTGTTACTGTTATTATTATTTTGTGTTGTCTGATGAAAATTGGTATGAAGGAATAAAAATCATGACTGAGGTATTAGATAACATGAAGTTTCATTTTGAGACTAATTCACAATGAATGACAACGTGGGATTTTCAACCTGAGACAGCTGAAAGAATGGTTGAGAAACGACAGGAAGAGAGTATTAAGTGAATTAAATTTATCTTCCTGGAGTGTGAGTCTGTTTTTCATTGGAGGCTTTTACCTATTAAGACTAGGGAGAAAATGCTGTGAGTTGAATATGCTATTATCGACATAATCACATTATCTTATAACCATTCTTGAGAATTAAAGCAGTGAATTTTTTTCCATATTGGGTACTCGTTCTTAGACTTGAAAGGAAAGGAAATACACTTTTATGTATTGCTCACGATTTTAAGTGATTGCATCTTGTTTATCAGTCTTTCTTTTCCCTTCTACAAATGACCTTACAATCTTATCATTACTTTTCATGCAGGGATACATCGCCATTTTGTTCTCTTTGGGTTGATGGAATTTCTGCGAAGAAGGTTCTCTCTTTCCCATGTCCCACATTTTACATATTTTATTGAGCTATGATGATTAAATCCAGTGGCATCTACAATTGCTTTTGTGTAATATTTTATTGGTTTACCATTTTCTTGTAACAGCTTTGATCGTCAGTTCTCTTCTGATGAGGTTCTGCAGTTATTGGATCGTTTCTATAACCTGGAGATGCTGGTAAAACAAATCACTAATGCCTCTTCCCCCCCCCCCCCCCCCCCCCCCCCATTTCTTTCTTTAGCTGCTGGCTTCATTTTATTTGAAAAGGAAGATAACCTAAAGAGCGTAGATAGATATGGACCAGAAAATTCTCTAGTCTTGTAGTCACACTTTTTGGAACAAAAATCTATTGGTTCCTGATAATCTTATCTGGAGGGCCATGATTATGGATTTATGACATGTTCTGGTACATACTAAGTAGGCTCTGATTTTACATCTAACCTGATAGGCAATGGTACATAGTAAGTATTCAAATTTACATTTGTTGTGTATTTTCTAATATTGCTTCCTTTTGGACATCACGCTGTATTCAGAAGCCAGATGATGAGGAAATGGAAATTCTGAATCACGAGGAAGATTTTTGCTTACCACAAACCTTCTTCGTCAAAGAAGAGTCTTAAGGCAAATTGCTCATATGGATGAGTATATTTAATTTAGCACTGCCTGGCATACGATAGTTTATTATCACCCTTTATTTAAGGTAGGGTCGTTCTCTTTTTGTTTTGTAAATGTCAATATAGAATCTTTGCTGGTTAATATTAGTTCAAAATCTCTCTTTACAAGGATGAATTCTTTAGTGTCTATACATGAGTTAATCATAGTAATATTTGTATTTGTGCTGCTGATGCCAACGAAAAACCATTAGGACCAAATCCATTTGTTTTCATCAAGACTTTACTCAACCATCTTGCAACTAAAGCAGAAAGCCCTTTAAGCCACTCCTTACTTTGCCTTATAAGAAGTAGCTGGAGAAGATAAATCCATGAAATTTAGATCTGGGCTCCCTTTAGAAGGCACGAAAAGATTTAAGAGATAAGAGAAGTAAGGGTACTCATCAGAAAGACTAATCCAATTCGTAGTGACTTATTGGAAAATACAACATTTTTGTTGTACGACCCAACAATCACGAACTTGTTTTTAAGAATTCTAACTTTCTTTAAAATTGTTCACTTTTCACTCTTGGAGCTCAAGATTGGTATTACTCAATCTCCTCATAAAGTTCTAACCCTTCCCTTTGAAAACCTTCCATTTATTCTTGGACACGTGGTATTGGAGAAAGGATCCTTTCGAACCATGGAGATAATTTTCATATTTTTTAAGTATTTGCCTCCTAAGTTAATACTATAATCTTTTTATAGAAGAATATTTACACCATTCTTAAATAAAACTCTTATGTCATTATCGTGTGAAACTGCCGCTTAAACCTCAATTGTATTCCACTTCTCTCTTTTCTTTGTTTTTTTCTTCTTAGTTTCTTCTTTTTCAGTATTTTTTTTTTCATTTTCTTTTTTTTTTTTTGTACAGTTTCTTTACAATTCTACTCCTTCAATTTTTACCTTCTTTGTTGAGTATTTGAGCATCTAGCGTGCAACAACCTAAAATAATCATTTATTCAAACCCAAGGAATAAGTTGCATTAAAATCTCCAACGAAATTCCAAAGATTACTTGACCTAGAATGGGCCCTCTAATTGTAACACTTGGTCTCTCTTGTTATACCTTTTAAGGGTAGGGTAGTACACTCTTGTGAGTCTCTGACCCACTCCACTCCATTACCTTAGAACGCACAAAATAATTTAACCTCCTACTCTACCTAACCTATTCTATATATCTAATTGCTACATAAAATATTGACCCACAATGTAGTAGCGACGTTAAAAAGCATACCACAATATTATTAATGATTTAAACTTATTTTACCTTTATTTAGCATTAATGTTTCCTAATTCGTTTATTCATATACATGTTCATTGGTCTCTTATTAAATTTTAAAATGCTTCTTTTTCACTTAATTCGAGAATGAAAATAAGTAACAATGTCATGTTATCAATTTGGGCTTGACACCAGCTTATTGGGCATTAACGAAAGTATCTCACTTTTACACTTGAGATTAAAAATTAAATCCAAACTTTGCAACCATAATATTTTCCTAATTCCTAGAAGAGTACTCAAATGTGTCTTCAACCTTGAAGATAAAGGTAAAATAATTAGATATCATTTAGTTAGAACAATAGAGGTAATCAAATGGCATTATAAACATACAATTCCAAATAGCATCCATCAACAAAAGAAAAATCCAAAGAGTAGACATTTAAATCTCTAATGCAATGCAGCACATAGTTGAGGTTTACTTAAAAGAGAGAACATAAAGAAAAGATGGTCCTCTCTCAATAATAGAGAATTATTTTGAGAATATAACATGTCTCGGCACTGTTACCTCAATAACAGACAATAATGAAACCGTATGGTCAAAGCTCCATGTGCAAGCAATTCCACATCAATACCATAAAGAAGTTGTGCCGTAAAGACCAACCAACCCACCATCAATACCATAAAGATGTCATTCATTTTGCCCAAATTCGAAGGTAGTTTACATTAAAAAAGAAGAAGAAGAAGCAACGAAGGGGGATGAACTAAGGAAATGACAAATTTAATGCTTTAAAAGTTCAGCCCAATGCCGTGAGAAGGTAGACGTGGGGAAAGAAATATTCAATAAATGGATCTAGTTAATCTTTTTTTCTGATTTTTTGTGGAACCAAAAAGAAAGCTGATATCATCGTCTATTACACCATACCATAGTGAGTAAATGTGATGTCTAATCCAATCGTTGTGTTTGAGGGGTAATCTCATTTTTACCATTAATGCTTCTGCACAACAATATGTAGATTGTGAGTATTTGATAAACTAAAGTATGAATTACTGGCCAACATCTATCTATCTTTGTACATTCCACCAAAAAGCTTCTGAAAAACATGAAACACGAAATAAAATTACCTCAGGGGCTAGGGCTGGTGCTGGTGCTGGTGCTGCAGGTTTCGAATCCTCACCTTTGACGTTATCTTCACCTACATAAGATCATTCCAGAGTAACTACATGTCTTAAAGAACATAAAATCAAAATACTTCATCAGACAGGGAGAATAATTTCGGGATTTGATGATTGGAAGTGACTGAAAGTATGAATTTTGGTTTCATTTTTTAGGGTGGATGGCCAGAGGAAGGCTGATTATTGTTCATATAGAAAGAGTGATAAATATTTGTAGAAGTTATAAAAGAAATAAGCCCACAGATGTTCTTAGTCCCTCTCTTCGTATGAAAATGGGTTAGACAGAGAGCAGTGGTGAGGAGGTGCCGATGCACCAAAAAAGGTAGGCATTTTTCAGATTTTTTTACAAAACTACATCTATATATAGCAATTAACTACAATATACCTCCATCTTCTGGTAAATCAGATGTCCAGAGAGTGAGGTTATCTCTCAGCAACTGCATTATGAGGGTACTGTCCTTGTATGATTCCTCACTCAAAGTATCCAACTCAGCAATTGCCTCGTCAAAAGCTTGTTTAGCTAGGTGGCAAGCCCTATACGAATTAGAACAAGTTAGTCAAATAACCATTGGAGTGGAAGTACGGTACTTCCAGAAATAAACTACTTTTACCTTTCAGGGGAATTCATAATCTCATAGTAGAAGACAGAAAAGTTGAGAGCAAGGCCAAGACGGATTGGGTGGGTCGATGGGAGTTCGGTATTTGCGGTGCTCGCAGCAGTCTATTGTGAATTTGATAAAGGGAGCATGGAGGAAGTAAGATAGCGAATAAAAATCAAATTATTCAGTTATGGTCAAAGAAACATTGAGAAGAAAATATGCCTCATATCCCTTCAATGACTGGTCAGCTGCCTCCTTTCTTTCTTGATCTGTTTTGAATTCAGCAAGATATCGGTAATAATCACCTTTCCTAGAATCATCCATGCCATAATATAGTAGGTTAGAGATACCATCTCAAATAATTTCTAGTGGCATTATTTGAAATGTTCAGCATTGTGACCATGCTATGAACAATTGAAGACTCCCAGAGAACTCACATCTTGTAGTAAAAAACCGATGCTTCGGAAGAGGTTGAAGAAGGGATGAGGTGCTTGTCAATAATAGTCAGAATATCGATACAGATCTTGGAAAGCTCCTCCTCTACCTTCTGACGGTAACTCTTAATGAGTTTAACATTATTCTCATTGCTTTTGGACTCTTCCTTCTGTTCGATTGAGGACATGATGCGCCAAGAAGCTCGCCTAGCACCTATAACATTTTTGTATCCAACAGAAAGCAAGTTTCTCTCTTCCACTGTTAGCTCAACATCTAGTTTAGCCACTTTCTTCATACACTCCACCATTTCTGTAATATTACCATACAAAATATATATATATATATATATATATATATATATATATATATATATATATATATATATATAAAATAAACTTAATTGCAAAGCTCATTTACACGAATTGATAAAAACATAAACAGCTTCCTCCATCAGATGAAATCATGCAGATGACTTATATTGCTTTTTGAATTACAAAATGACATTAATTACGAGATGATCTGAAATGTTTACGACCGGAGGAACATAAATAAAATAAAAACTAGAAGTAAATTCCAATTCCAAACTAAAAAGAAAAAGATAAAAGGGAAATTAAACAGTTTACAACGATCCAACAATTCACATCAAGTCTCCTCAAGCCCATCAATGCCATCCGTCATCTCGATTCAAATATATCATCAAAACAAACAACAATTCAATTCCTATAATCCTATCTCATTGTTCTCTAAGAATCAACAACACGAATTCCAATCGATTACCTCATTATACAGATTTCTATACCATCCATTAAATCACAAGTACATCCAATCCAATCTAACATCTAATCGCACAACGAAACACCGCCATTTTCACACATATACAACAGCAGTTCCACCACGTCAACAAAAATACTATACAATCGATGCACTCAACAACATTTCCAAGGTACATTGCAAAAGTTGAGGTGGAAACCAAAATGCAAGATATAACAACAACAACAACAAGAATAAAAAAAATACAAGGAAGGCCGTACGTACCATCGTAGCGTTCGGCCTGTTCAGCAAGCTTGGCCATGTAGACCTGCGTCTCTCTTTCCCTCTCGGCAGACGACATCGTAGAGAACTCACCGGAGAGACGAGAATTGAAGGAAGAAATGTGAAAAAGCGAGGGAGTGAAAAAGGAGTAGAGATTTGTTGAAATTTATGTATATAGAAAAGTAGAAGTTGACGCCAGGGGTAAAGATGGAGCAAGTTGAGGGAAAATGGAGATTGGATCTGGACCGTTCGTTTAGGGGTAAAGTGGGAATTTGAGAAGTTATAAAAGCGCGCAAATCGTGTTTGGGCTGTTGTAACTTGTATGGGTTTTAAAACGACGTCGTTTTCATTAATAGTTGGATTTGTTCAAAATGTGCGAAAGGTTGGAGGGTTCCTTTCGTCTTCTTTTGTGTACTTTCGGTGATGCCATTTTATTTTCTTATACAGTATACTTCAACAGTATGGGTATAAATAATTCAGAATTACTTTATCTTATTCTATCATTAAATGTTTAAATGAAATCTTTTGGTGCCTTCCTGCTTTTCAAAGACAATTCTCACACTTGGTTGATAGTACAAAGCATATACTTCAGCTAACCCCTCTAAATTATATACCTAGTGATGTTATTTATAGCACCCAATGTCTAAAACATGACGAGATAACTAGCACTTTTTTTTTTAAGTAAAATGATATTGACCTTGAATCAATCAATCAATCCAAACATCGACACTCTACCTTCCTCCTTTGAGAACATGTGATCGATCCTTAGAGCTAGAATTTTTTGTACAAATGACTTATAATTTTCAATATTTGATATCATAAAGACACTTGTAAATAGGTCATTCGTATAGAAATATCTCTAAACTTAGATATTAACATGTTAATAGTAGACAAAAAGGGGATGTAGCTCAAATGGTAGAGCGCTCGCTTTGCATGCGAGAGGTACAGGGTTCGATCCCCTGCATCTCCAAAATTTAGTTACATTTTTTTGTATTATCATTATTCATATTAGTCGGTACTTATAATCTAATAATCAATTAATTAATCAACACGTGGGAAGAATGTGAGTGATTATTAATTAATTGAAACGTGGAGACAGCGTGGGAAGAAAATGTGAATGAATGTATGTATGTATGTTTGTTTTATTGCTATTACCAATATGTTAGTTTGGTGTTATTTTATAAATTTCTTCTTACTGAAGTTAATTTTAAAATGTATCAATTACGATCTGTTTTTCTTTTCTTTTAATATTATCTTCACTATCATCTTTCTTTTTAGACTATTAAATATCATTTCTTTAAGCTGCATGGAATATTCTTGTTAAAGCAATCTATAAGTTTGTTTTTTTATAGATACACCTTTTTCTTTTTTAATTCAACAATTTTTAATTTAACAATTACACATAGTTGCTTTATGAGGGAAAGAAAAGCTCAACTAGGGGTGGGCATAGAGTTAGTAATAGAATTTCAATCTTATTTAAATAATTGATGACAAGAAAAATTACATACATTAAGAACAAAGTTGGAATAGTCTTAACACCATCATTATCAAGTCTTATCTAAAGTTCTTCAATTTGAAAATAGCAACATGAAATCAGAGTTTCAAATTGGAAAAGAGAGATGTAACTTTCTATACTTTTGAAACTAAATAAATACATTTATGAAAATTTGCAGACTAGATTTATAATTTATACAAAAAAAAAAAGAAAGAAAAAAAGATGATATGTTAATAGATCTAAAAGTTTTTCAAAAGAAAATGATCTTGAAAATAGACTTAACTTCGTAAGTTGACAGGGTACACAATTTTTTATTTTTTTTTAACTTCTCATTGAATTGAATTCTACAAATTAAGATCTGTTCAGTAGATTTTTTTAAAAAAGTTACATCTATTTTATCTTTCTTTTCTTAGCTACAAGAGTTACTTAACCGAATTTCAAAAAAGAAAATAAAAACAAGTATTTAAGATTCAAATTTTAGCTTGATTTTTTTAAAACAAGGATAAAAGACAGAAAATAAACGAGAAATTTAGAGGTAAAGAATGAGTATCTATAGACTTAATTCTTCAAAAGAAAATACCAAATAGTTAATAAACATGACCAAAATAATCACCACAGTATGAAATTTGATTAACAGATCACAATTGCATTCAGAGTATGAAATATGATATTCTCATTCATATGAATATAGTTTTTCTTCTATTTCAGAACATTCAACTTATGAAAGGAAAGGGGGAAAAGGGGGGAGAAAGAAAAAGAAATCAGGAACAATGTTGATATTTTTACCACAGTTTCTGATCAGGAGAAAGGAAGAGAAAACTGCCCTTATATTTCGTGGCAATTGGACATTCTTTCACAAAAGAGAGAAAAGAAAAGAAAATCATGGTTCAATATAGAAATAACATGGTCTCAGTATCAAAATAATTAAGATATTTAAGGGAAGAAAGCAAGAGGAGAGGTGAAGGGAGAAGGGGGGGATAAATGAATTTCTAAGAATAAGCTGTGGCAAAAATGAATTGCAGCTATTTCTGCGAAAAATCTCAAAATCTAAAGGATTCCACGTGCCTCGATTTCTAGTCATCGACATCGTCGGATTGGATTCATCAGGCTCTTCATCAATATCATTATATGAACTCCCTATTACCCTGTGACAACCCACACAAGAAAAACAAATTCAGGTCGTTTCTAAGCTAACCATTTCTCATCTTATTTGAGTAAATCTTAGCATTTAATGAATAAAAGAGCATTGCTGAATCAAATCCTACAGATGGGTTCCAACTAAGGAGAAAAAGAAATACAAAATGCAAAGGAATAGGTCAGTCTTATTCAACTCCCCTTCACACATTGGAACACACAGTACGGATGAGGCACTTTCACATCTTCTTAACCCGAAATGGCAAGTAGTATGGGAGAGAGGCTCCTTTTTTTAGGGTACCCCCGGAATAGATACATATAGATGGGCTGATGTTATTCTTGAAGTTCGTGGGAATAGAACACGGGAGAACACACAGGGGAGATAGGGCCAACTACTACGTTCGTTTTCTTAAAGTCGCTTCCTAATGCTAAACTATATTTCAGAAAGGAATCTGCTTTGCCTAGCCAATTATACAATTAAAATAGGGGGCCTATATTTTGTAACCATAGGTGTGTGGGGATATCTCACCTCTACTTTCTTTCATTTGATAATGAAAGTTTTGTTTTGAAAAAAAAAATGTATGCAGCCATCTAGTGTTTGTTTTAATAGTTACCCTAGCATTTTACTATAGATTTCATGAGAAAATATTTCGGTAGAGGAATTACCATAGCAAAACAACTGTACACGTTCCCGTTGTGAGATTCCCACATAACAAACCAATCATTTTTTCACGAATGGTTTTTGGCAAACAAGGAGCCTCTGGTCACTGCCATTCTGAAAGTCAATCACCCTTGCTTCCCAACGAATCTGTGTAGCGAGCATTCGCACTTTCTCTATCGGTCCCACTTTGTCCTTAAAGACAACCCAACCCTGAAAAACAACAGTCAAAATGATCAATAAAAAAATAGCACAGTAGCAACAGGAAGAAAATGTGAAGCCCTGACTTGATTTAGGTGAAGGACTAGTACTACCTCAGGACGCAGTATACGATCCATCTCCACTAATAATCCAATCATGCTGCACCTACTTGAAAGTAGCTGTGAAAGGAGCCCATTTGCATGGAGCAAATCATATGTTCGTGGATAAGTGGGGAAAGGTTCACACCTACAATTAGACGAGAGGTTCAGTCCTGTTTTAAGTGCTCGTACATTTATTGGGTGAGGAAAAACCAGATTAAAACTGTGACAGGAAAACAATAACATCATGTGGCATTGATGCTCAAGAAAATTGAGATACTATTGTTTAGACGTGTCAAAGATTCAGATGCTTATTACTTCTTGAATTTAAATAGTGAAAATTTTAAAAAATAATAATCAAGAACCAGCAGTGACCTCTTCCATTACAGAAAGCTAATAAGCACAATATTTAATCAGTAAAAGTTGAATATTTGTTTAAAAAAGGTTAGTGTGGTGTGAATCAACAGAATCAGAATGTTTACAATTCCAACAAAACACAAACCAATAGTACCAAGAGAAGTACCCAGTCTGCATTCTTAGAAAGAGGGCTTTTTTTTTCAATGAAGATTAGAAGTTAGAACTATACCAATCGTGCAGAACACCAGCAAAACCTTGATCAAGTATGAGCGGAAGTGTATTGGGCGACCCAACAGGTACAACATTCATGACCCAAACTGTTTTCTTCTGCTCCACAAACGCAGCATTTAAACCCCCATAGTGGGCATTCATGTCCATCACATTGCGTATCATGTTAAATGGAGGCAATGGATCTTCATCACCAGGCCTCTTTGGATGGTCAGAGAAAATTAGAGGTGTAAGTAAGGACCAATAGTTTTTCAAAGCAGATTGCCAAATTTGTAGTTCATCAGAGTAGTCTTCTGATTGAACGCCTGTAGATATAGACATAGGAATACAATCAATAGCAGAACAAAGAGCATCCTAAGCTTCAGTGCACATTGCACAGACCAATGTTAACACAAAAGAACAGAAGATCCATCACAACACCAAAAAAGAAAAAATGAAATATATTACAACTTCACATGAAAAAACAAGAACTATCAACGGAAGAATACTTTCCATGAACTTCAAGTTCAGCTGAACTCAAATGGGAACCAGAAGACCTGTTGTAGATTGGAATCCACCGTTTGCTGGTAGTACTACTTATGCATGGTACCAGAGGTTGATAATATGATGGAGTATCGTGTGCTTCTTTACAAAGTGGTACAACTTCCTGCTTGCTAAAAGAAGAAAAAAGTTGAAGCATTACTAAATTTTGATACAACATTAACCAACGACAGTTAGGATATAAGTGAAAACAAACAAATGGAACATTGTAACGTGGAAGAGAAATGGTCCAACCTGAAGTTTAAAAAAACACACACAATAGAAAATAAACTCAATGGTTCATTAGGAGGTGAATAAATGGTTCATTAGGAGGTGAATAGTTACTGTACTTACCGAGAAAAATAGCAATGAGGATCGGTAGTTTTCTGCCAAATATAAGTCTCATATTGCTGAGCCAAAAGAATCCAACATAGTTTTTTGGTCATCTCTTCCAATGGTGTCAAAATGTTTGTCTTCTTGGAAGACAGCGAACCTCCAATTGTCTTGCCCGTGGGAGATGTTAAAACAAAATAACCTCCAGGTCTTAGTAATCGGTCAGCTTCAATAAGAAATATCCCACCTGCCCATTATTCATGATCAAAAAGAGGAAAGAAAATATCAAGCCAATAAAACTACACTAACACCAAAAAGACCTCATGAAGTTTCAAGAACACAACGTGTTTAATACGTGCATATGCACATAACTTTTTGTGGTTTGTAAGTACACTGTTTTTGCATATCTGTAAATCGCAGTGTCCAACCTGTATGTTTCTTGTTCTTAAAGACTCATAACAAGTGTCTCCTACCCATCAAATAAAATAAGGTACATCTAAATTTTTTCTCAAGTTACCTTTATCGTTCCAGGAGATATCACATTGTGCACAGTGAACCATGTCAAATGACAAGGATGGATATGGGAGCTGTTTTGTAACAAAGTTTCCAAGCATCGCGGGAAGGCCTCTCTCGAGAGCCATTTGGACTTGGCTGCCAGTCGCCTCATAGGTTGCAATGCACATAACCATTACATTCAATGATATTAAATGAGCACCCAAGCTACCAAACCCACAACCGATATCAAGGATCGAGCGTACCTATGACATATCAAATCCTTGGTACGTTAAATATCTTGCTGCACTGAATCACATTTAGGATTGAAAGGACAGAAACACATGTTACTATTTATTACTCAATATGATGTTTATCCTTCAGGTAACTTTAAAGAAAAACATTTAAATTTATTCACTTGTTGTTGGCATTAAATAAACA
Source organism: Cucumis sativus (assembly GCF_000004075.3). Lineage (NCBI taxonomy): Eukaryota > Viridiplantae > Streptophyta > Magnoliopsida > Cucurbitales > Cucurbitaceae > Cucumis > Cucumis sativus. Next base: position 26,671,468 of record NC_026659.2, on the reverse strand, counting down.
GAATGAATATAACAAAGGAACACAAACAGACTACATTTCTTAGATGAGATTAAGACTTACACCAGCCTGAAAAAATTCAGAGTCGCTGCCTAAACCAATCATCTCTGCAATTTGAAAAGAATACTCTTTAACTCCATCTCCATCCTCTGAGTGGAAAGCTATTTGGTTCTCTTCTAACAACATCAACCTAATTTACAAAAGTAAGATGGTTATTTATATTAACATCAACGAAAATAAACACACACACAAAAAAAAAGGAACACAACTGGTTTGGTTCTAAATACTTAAACCTAAGAGGGAAGAAAATTTAAGTGCTTGATTCATGCTCATCCAATAGAGGTCAAGTACCTTTTGGTAGGGCTCCCAGAAGACAGAAGTTGATCTCTTGTAACCTTCACATTTCCACTCCATATTATATCCCTACCAACAGGCCAGCTCAGAGGGATCTTGTAGTCTTTAGGAGGACGAACTAGGCACCGCTGTGCTGTTCTAGATACTTCACAGTGCCTATCATACTCCTCCCCTTCTTTGTATCCAGCTAACAGGTTTGCTGTAACATTGTAACATGGTACATGGTTTTCTCTTTCTTTTCCACAAAGCCCAAACTCTTTCAGCCGTGTAGTGGCTAATGAAAGAGACTTTAAGTCAAACAAATCAATTGCTGCCCTTTCTTTTTGCCTTCTATAACTAGCATAAATGTCAGACACTGGCGTGGTTGTAACTGAGTCAAAGGCATTTGAAGTAGACGTACCTAGCACTGCAATTAACGCAAGCACGCTGATGAGGCATAAAATTAACCAGCTGAATGGTGGTTTGGAGCCTAAGATTACAGATATTTTATTAACCCAGGAGCTTCTCATGTCCAATATTTCTGAAGTCCCCTTAACAATCCAGTGCAGAACCACTCTAAATGGGAAGCGCCTTTGGTTTAAATCTCGAAACAGAGCATAAAGCATAACCTACTACGTCGCATATACTTCTATATAGATTGGTATGTATACAAGCAATCAATACAATCATTGAAGTCCTAGTTATGCTCCTTCCCAAATAAAAATGAATATGTACATAAAGTACCACCAGATCAGAATATTAGAAGAACAAACATAATGAAGTAACACAAAAGCCCATCATAAGTAGAACTTCAGATCGAAAGCACTATATTTGGAGGAGCAATCATGGATCAGAAACCAAGAAACTGATCAAGAACGTACGCCAGACCCCAATTGCACAAAAATTCTTCAACCCAAACTTCAATGTCACCAATCCAGCGCGATCAATGGTAAGAGATTCAACTTTCCAAAGAATCACCAACGGGATCAACCTACAAACACAAGTCAAAGATCCATCACATCAAATTAACATCAGACACAACCCCACGATCCCATTCAACAAAGTAAAAAGCAAAATTGAATCTCACAACAAATCCCATTCACAAATATTGGAAACTATCATCCTCCAATTCCCAAAATTCCCCCACACCAAAAACCCAAATGACGAAAAAACAAAATACACAACTTTCCACTTATAAGTCAAAGAGCCAAACCCAGATCCCGAAATGGAAACAAAATCACATATAGATCCAAACATAAAATGAAAAAGCACAGACCACATAAACCAGCAACAACCACAATAATTAAGAATTACACAAAAAGATCCAGTAAATGACAGAAATTACACACCAAACAACACTTTCCAGCAACAGGAATTAGGGTTTTTGGTGCATTAACACAGCGATGAAGAGTAATAAGATTGAGAGAGTCGGAAAGGTGGAGAAAAGAGACGATCTCAACAAAATCAGAATAGAATTTCTAGTTTTTAGGTACCCGTTAAACTGGAAGCATTGTGTATTTATGGCATTCTCTTTTGCTTTATATATTTCTTTATTTTTACAATATCTTTGCGATTTACGAGCCAATTATTGTTTCGCCCAATCCAGACCTTTCAAATATTCTAATTAAAAAATGAAAAATAAGTTAACGGCTGAGATTTCGTTTCCATATTTCTCACCTTATGCTTTTATTGCCAAATTAAATAAATAATCATTGAAAAAGTCACTAATTAATTAACTAAGTGTGTGGAAGAAAAGAAAAAAAAAAAACAAGAGCTGAATTAACTGTATCGTTAAACACTTTATTGATTGAAATAAAGTTTGTAATAATAATTGCGTCATTAAATACAAATATATGTGAAACAAAGACACCAACTTTGGATGCCAAATGTATAGAGAATAAGAGGTAACTTTTGTCCCAACACTCATATTTTATATTATATACTATATTGTTAGCATTAATTTATTGCATTGGACTTTTTTGGACAATAATTATTTGGTATAGACTTTGAGTCCATTAAACTTAAGTTGATTGATCTTTTAAGTTTGTTAACTTAAAGATGAAGAGAAGGTAGCACCATGAGATCTACGGAAAGCCGAGATACGAGCGACATTATTCCAATCATAATGTATAAAACAGAAGGAAAAATTAGTAACAGTAGTTGTTAGATGAATATCTCGTATTTTCATAAACAAATCATGAGCATCGGGTGAGGGTTGCTAAATTGACTAGTCGTGTTAGTTAGGACTTGACAATCATACAAATAACAACCTCTTTTTGACTGTCAAGATGCAACCTTTCACCAACTGTTAAAGCCCGTGCACACAACAACAAATGAGTATGGTAATGATGTTGAAAGTTATGTGAAGCAAAAACAACGTAGCCTTGGTCATTAGGAACACATGACCGAATCTAATAACATCGTCCAGGTTTACAAGATTAGTTGTAGTTAATTTAATTATATATGACACAAACTTTTATAAATAAATCAATTTGAAATCTACAATAGGATATATTCTAAAATTGTTGATACACATAATTTTCATATTTATGTACAAGATTGTTTTAATTGCACGATTATTGTTATATTAAAGAAAAAGGTAGCATGAGTGATTTTTATATTTGTTTAGGGTTTTTTTTTTCAAGTAGAACAAATTAACCAAAAATGGAATAAAATCACTAAAAATAAGATTTATTATTAGTTTTATATTTTTTTTTAATAATTTGAATGTTTTATTTATTTTCCATTTGTCATTTTTTTTATAGTATTTATTTGGAATATAAAACAGTAATAATGGGACACAAAAAAAGAAAAATTATTTAAATTATTTTAGTTGATTCTGAATCGAATCCAATGAAATCGAATGAAAAAAATAATAAATCACTCTTTCATTATCTAAATTGATTTACTTTCGATCAACAAATTTATCAAAAATGGTTATAGATTTTTTTTCCTATAACATTTTTTATAATTTAGACTTCTAATTCATTTATCACATAGTTTTATTTATAATCATATACACATTACTATATAGTATATATCAAAAATACAAAATACGACAATAAAACAATTAGTTGAGAATGAAATAGAATGGTTGATAGAGCAAATGTGAAAGGATAGTTGACACACAAAAGAAGACAAATAAAAACAATTGGTTTTTGTCTTTTACAATAACTACATTATTGTGCGTTAAAAAAATAAAATAGAATAGACAGTTTATAAAACAAACACATATTTGTCATAATATGAAATTGTGCTAATTGCATCTGTTTTATTCTTTTTTTAACCTTAGGGTGAAATCTTCTCATTGATCTTTTTTTACCATTTTGTGAATTATTATTAGTAACTTCACATAATTAAAAATCTAAATGAAAGAAGCCACTACTGCACGTGTAAGCAAAGTTCAAGTTGTTGCATCATGGTATTTTGAAAAGAAAAGAAAAAACTAATCCCATGATTTAAATATTAAATAAAAGAATGTATATATATACTTCTTTTTTAAATAATAAGAATAAAAAAAGATTGACCAAAAGTGGTTGGACTAAAATCAAATCAATACCACATATTTTTATTAAAACTAAGACCAATTAGGGATTACTGTGTCCTTGAATGGATAAATGGCAAACAAAAATGTCTACATCTTATTATTGATATTGAATTGTATGGTGTGATTAAATACTCATGGTTGCAATTGAATAAATTTGACTAATAGTTCTAATGAGTCTAAAATGATAAATTGGATTTGGTATGGGTAAGTTCAGTTTATCGGACCCAACTTTTAATCCAATACAAGTATAATTTGAAGTTCAAACAAGAGTTTGAACTAAAGTTGGAATCCAATTAATAACTTCAAAAGAGGATCTAATCCAATAGTAAACACATATAGGTATATATTTATAAAGGAGGAGGTGCAAGCCAAATTTTCCATTACACTAACTAATGGTTTGAAACAATTCAGTGTCAAATAATGTCCATACATTTTATTATTCGAAATAATTAAGTGAAAAATTATCTATAGATTTTTACTCTATATTTCAAAAATGTTTTTAAGTTTGAACATTTTCAACTAAGGATTTTAGAGATAATTAACTGATTTTCTGACGACCACTGTCATCGTTAACGATTATATATATCAGTATGTACACATGTACATATATTCTTTGGATTGTGTGTCTAGAACTCATATTGTCAATAAGATGAATGACCAATAAAAGAATGACAACAAAAGTTTTATCTTGTGCTTGAGGCTAGGAACTTCCCTCTATGCTTCGTACCTTTTGCAACCACGACCAAGAAGGAGAAAAAAAGAGGGAGAAGGAGAAGAAAGAATGGGAGAGGTAGGAGGAGGAAGAATGAATGGTGAGAAAGAGTCCGCAAGAATAAAGAATAGGGTTTTTTAAGGGTGTTCTCTATTTAAAAAATACCATCAATGAACATGAAACCCTAACATCTTGTGGAGGGAGAGAATAAAAACATTAAATTTTAATAAAAAAAATTGAAACTCTAAATTCTGTGAAAACTTGAAGACATTGATGTAATAAATAGAACATTTTAAGGTTGTTATGTACAAACTCCTCAAATAAAATTTGTTATATAGGTAAATCAATAAACTATTGGCCAGCCAAACATGTTTACTAGTTACAAAATCTAAATTGTTGAATAATAAGATTTGATATATAACTTTGATGAAACTTTTATTGGACTAAATGGTTATAATTAAATTTAAAAATATAAGGAAACTTCACCTAATAAAGAAGAAGAATGGTCAAGTTGAGGAGGTAGGAAGAGATGTTTAACAAATAAGTAAACAAACAATGAAATTAAGGTTATATATATAGAAATGAAACCAATTGATTATTTTGTTTTCCTAATTAAATTCTCTTTCGTGCCTTTTTCTTTAATACACTGAAATAACATAACAATGCAATAATAAATGTTATAAACGTAGTGCTAAAAGGAATATTAAAAAAGTAATTACAAATGTAGAAGGAAAAATTGGGGTCAACGTTGTGATTATCCCATAAATAAACGTTATAAGATTGCTATAGTTACTCCAATCCAATAATTTTTGGATAAAAAATAATACCTTTAACAAAGGATAAAATACTATTTTTTTTAACTAGTAAAAAGTAACAGTAATAAATTATTATCCTTGCTTCAAATAAATCAAAATATCTCTAGATTGAAAATATTTATAAAATAACACAAGCATAGATTTACTGTTCATTGTAATAAACAAAAATAGTATTTTATGTTAGGTTTATTTAGACAATACTTTGATTCAATTTATAAATATTTTAAAAAGTATTATTATTTATAATAATTTATTTATTAAATTAATTTAAAAAATATTATTTTAAATGATAACTATGAAATATATTTATAAATATAACGGGATTTTAATTAATAATTAATAATAGACTTGAAACTTATTTGAAACTTTTTTTAAAAATTGTTTGTTTTTACTTGGGATAATCTAATCAGTATCCATATAATTTATCTAGTTGAAGAGCTGACAATATAACGTTACATTACTTCGTTCAAAAAATATAAAATCTAATCTATTTTATTAATATAAAAAAGTATTCGTTAAAATTTTAAAACGATATAATTCTGAAAGAAGGTTTTATAAAAACAACAAACTTAAAATTTGAAGGAATTATAAATACAATCATTCCCCAATGACTTAAACTTTGATTTTTCTCTTCTAAACATATGTATGGACTATAAAATTTATTTAACTAAAAAAGAAAGAAAGAATATTTTAAGAATCAGACTAGGTTAAGAGTATCAAAGAATAGCATGGTGGTACGGTTGGAATGCATCAGAGAGAGTTTTAACTTTCCAAATATAAAACAAGGCATTTTAAACCTATATTTAAAAATGTAGTATGAGAGAAAAGAAAGGCTTTAAAGTAGGAATCAAGATTGGACTAAAGTAAATTGGAAACTTAATTATAAAAAAACCAAAGAATAATCGGATGTTTTAATTTTGGACCATTTTTTTCAATTTCAATTACTTATATTCTTTCTTTGAGAGGAGAAATTTATTAAAGAAGATACAGTTTTGAAGTTTTTTTTTAAAGGAAAAATTTTAAAACTTTAAATTGTGATTTCTGCTCTGTAAAACTTGTAAAATTTTGGTGTGTTTTTCTAAATCTTGTTGTAGGTTGAAGATCACTTAAGAGTAATTAACTTATTGTTTTTTATAATATGTGCAAGCATTAATCTAGGACGAATGATATAAGCTATGACAATTTATAAGGATGAGAGAAAAGCAATTAAGGATTCTTTTGGGAAAAAGAAAGAGAATAAAGTAATTACGTAATTTGTGTATCCCTTTGAACCCTGATAGCTGAAAAAAAAAAAAAAACGGTTGTAGAATCCGACCCTTTACTGCTCTGAAGTTACCAGCAAGACAAAGTCAAAGATACATTTATTTATTTTAATTATATAATTTTATTTATTTATTTACATTTTTTTTGTTTGTTATTATCATTTTAGTTGCAGTCTGCAATATCAGGCAGTTGCAAAGTTGCAACTCATCACATCTGTTGATTGACGACTCCCACAAATCCAGACCGTCCATTAGAACAGCGAAAGGTTTTCTTATGGTTACACGTGCATTTCATCTTTTGTTGCCTTTTTCATTCTCTGTTTTCATGCATGGAATGGAATGGAATGGGAATTCTTCTTCTTCTTCATCCAACTATATAACAAAATTTTAGTGGAAGAGAGAGAGAATGGACTGAGAGGAGAAGAGACAGAAAGAGCCATGGTGCAGTTCTGATTCCTAGCTACTCTCTTCATCACACACAAAAGTTTGTTCCCACCAAGTTTTAATTGTTTTTTTTTTCTTTTCTTTTTCCATTCTTCTTTAATTTTCAGCATTCTAAGAAGGATGCGAATTATGCAGAAATGAAAGTTACTTTATTTCTTTTTCTCAGATCTTGCTCTTCACAAGATTTGCTCAATGATCGTTTCCTCACGCTAACCAAATCTGGAAACTTCTCTTTCAAAGATCAACAGAATGCAGCATTCTAGATATGTTGAAGTGATCTTTTTCTGTTCTAACTGATCGTTTTGAATTAATATCCAATGGAGGTTTCTAGAGAAAACAAGTTTGTTTGTAACTTTTGTCACAAGAGCTTCACGTGTGGGAAGTCATTAGGAGGTCATATCAGAATTCACAAGAATGAGAAATCACCTCGAGTTGCTGGAAAGGAAAGAAGCAGTATGTTGAAGTTTCAAGTTCCGAAAGAGAGGAGAAGAAGCAAGAGAGATTCAGAATCGGAGGTTGGTAATGGGAATTCAGGGTATGGTTTGAGAGAGAATCCTAAAATAACACAGAGGTTTGCTGATTCAGGATTCAGTTCAAGGCAGGAGAAGTTTTGTAGAGAATGTGGACAAGGGTTTCAGTCCTCAGAAGCTTTGAGTTGGCACTTGGCTTGTCACACTGGAAACGAAAGGGAAAACAGAAGGTTTGAATACAATTATGGGATCACACATCATCGATCGGACATTCCTGAGAGAGTACGAGAGGCGGCTATGTGTTTGATGATGATGTCTAAAGCTCCGAGATTTTCAGGATTTGAAGATAACGACTCAGCTGCGGAATCCTCTGATAGTAAATCATCTTCTCGTTATTTTAGGGAAAGTGAAACATCTGCCTCTAACTCTAATGGGGGAGGGCTAGAAATGAAGGAAGTTACTGGTAGGATCAACAAGTTGGAAGTTTATGAATGTGGCGGCGGTGAGAATTCCGACTCTGAAAATTTCAGGAAAGAAGTCTGCAAGAGGGTTAAATTAAAAGTGTCTGTTCATCGGGCTCTTATGGATGAAGAATATAAGAAACCAGGTTTCAAATTTGGAGTCAGGGTAGGAAGAGAAAGTGGAGATATTCTAAAGAATTCGATGAAAACTAAGAAAAATGATGATCAAGTGCATGCATCTTCTTACAAGTATGAGCTAAGAAAGAGGTTGAAGAATGGATCATACAGTCCTGATCTCTGGGAGGGATCCAGCAAGAAGATCCCTAGTGAGATCTTTCGTTCTCATGACAGAGAAACCTATAGAAGAATGAGCAACGGATGTGAGTGGACGCATCAGTCAGGTGAAAACAGCGTAAATACAACTACCAATTCCATTTCCATACCATCTAGGGAGCTAATTGAGTCAAGCAATGGCAAAAACAAGGGTAACCAGGACACTTTTGCAAATGAAGAGAAGAAATTGGGGCCCAAAAGAAAACATAAGTGCCCAATTTGCTTCAAAGCCTTCAAATCAGGTCAGGCTTTGGGGGGTCATAAGAGGTCCCATGTGGTCGGAAGTTTAGAGGATGCTTCTATAGTGACAAGGCAAGAGTCCAATGGGATGGCTGGTCTATTTGATCTAAACGTTCCTGCTCCTATGGAAGAAGAGGAAAATGGGAGATGGGGTTAATTGCATTAGTAGGTTGGAGGCAACTAGAAAAGAAGGGCTAAGTTGCTGATGAGTCTGACCAAGAGGATCCAGGGGCATATCTCTACCAATCCAATAATTACAGGCAAGTCTGTGATAATTGCTTCTATCCTGTCCTGATAATGTGAGGTACAAAACTTGCAAATGAAGTTTGTAGGGCAAGTTTTTGGCATTTGTTTTTTGTCTTTCTCATTCTTTTAGGTTCCTAAACTTTTTACTCATTTTTTATTTTTTGGACACGGACATAAGAGCTGAATCCTCCTCTTTTTCAAATGTATTGTCATGTCCAAATATTTGGGCTTTAATTAGCTTGAAGATGAAGGAGAGATTACATAATTCTTATAATGCGATGTCAATTTTTTATATCCTTCTAATTTCTAATGCAGAGAACTCCGGACCAATTTCTCTATTTTCCCCTTATAGTTTCTGTCATGAAGTCACTCGAGAATTCAAGTGACTTCTAGGAATGATCCAGAATTATGTAACCAAACCCAAACAAAGCTCAGAGAATGGTAAATTGATTTCACCAGCAAATTTGTTATTAACCCACTCTTAATATTTATTAATAGGATCGTACCGGTGGGCGGTGGTTTAACGGTGGTTTAAGTTCTTCATTGACGAACTTCTTAGCAATCAAGTGGCTTTAATTTTGAATGGACTAAAATATTTGAGTCTATATCTTGTTTCTATCTTCTTCCCATTTCATTTAGCAATTACAATAATAATCAGCTGAAGAGCGATATTTATAGGAAAAGGAAAAGAAACAAAACCTTTTAAGATATCAATAGTGGAGAAATCTTCCATATGTCTTTTGCATACTCATGAATGGTTCTATCACTGCTGAACTTGTATGAACCAGCTGTGTTTAAGATCGACATCTTGGTCCATCTCTGCACAGTACAAGTAAATAATCAAGAGATTAGCAACATGGTTCACTAGAGAGTATAGAATCTGTTGTACCTTTTGATCTCGATAGGCCTCATCAACCCTGTCTTGGCACTCTATGTAACTAGGGAAGTCCTTGCCAACGAGGAAATAGTCTGCCCGACCATAACCTTCATTTCCCTCCAAAGAGCCTATGAGTTCTTCATAGTTATTGGAACCAAAAACCCCACTTCTGACGAAAGCCTTCACTTCCTCAAACCGTGGGTCAGGAACAAACTACGCACAAAATCAGAAATCAGAATGATGAAATTTGCAACCAAATCTAGTGGGGAAGAAATTTGGTTTTCCTTTCCAGTATTTTGCTTTTTCAAAACTATGAAAAACTGTTCGAGTTAGTTTTTGGCAGACAGCAAGCTGTCGCTAAACAGTTGTAACATTCTTTTCATAACTTGGTGTAAAAAGAAGGGGAAAAAGTCATAAGAAAGAAAGAATCGTAACACTTGCCAAATGATCTTAAAGTTGAATAATTCCATAAGCAAACTAGATCTTGGTTTAACTTGTCAAGTTATATCTCCTTGGTGTTAATAGATTAAAATATCTATTTAAAATTCAGTTACCAAAAAGTAAAAAGTTTTACTACTGAACCTGCTGTGTTGTTAGCAAAGATTTTTAAGCCTACCTTGCCTTGAGCTCTTTCTTTTCGTAGGTTAGCAATTTCATGAGCCCTTGCACCGAAGAGGAAAAAGTTGTCTTCTCCAACCTCTTCTCTTATCTCCACATTTGCCCCATCTAATGTTCCAATTAGTACACAGCCATTCATTGCAAACTTCATGTTGCTGGTACCACTGGCCTCCATTCCAGCCGTGCTTACGGAATTCAATTACGTGTCAGGCAAAAAAACAGTGCAGAAGTCAGTACCAAAGCTAGAAAAGTACTATTGAAGATCAACCTTCTAAATCAACTGTAATGGCTCCAAAAAAAAAACATCGAAATAATTTTTTATTAGTTTAGTGTCTGGTCGGATTAGATTGAACTTCAAGGTAGAAAGGTAATCCAAACTTTACTACCTGATATGCTGGGAAAGATCACTGCCAGGAATGAGAACTTCTGCCACACTCACATTGTAATCAGGAACAAACACTACCTATAAAAAAAAGAAGTTTTAAAAGCCCGAAGTGCAAAGCTAACGTTGGTTTCTCTAGGTGCAAGCAATTCCGAGGCAAGAGAACAACATTTGATCATATTTGTCTGCACCGGTACCTTTAAAAGGTCTCCTATATCAGGATCGTTATTGACGGTAGCTCCAACATCAGCAATGAATTTAACAATCCTTTTCGCCTGGACGTATGTTGCAAATGCTTTCCCCCCAAATATACAGACTCGAGGAACAAACTTTGCTTCTCTTTCCTCTAGAGTCATTTCTTTCATTTGTTTATAACGATAGACAATCCCCAGGATGTTCAACAACTGTCTCTTGTATTCATGGATGCGTTTTACCTTGATATACATATTTTGGTGTTAATCCTCAAAGAATATATGCAGTGATAGTTTTATTGGCAACGTGGTTGAAATAAACGAGCAACTGATCGTCATCACTTTGGTCAGTAATACAAATGTGAATAAAAAATTTAACCGTATAGCTAGCTGAAGAATAAAAATTATTGAACTTTTTGTCTACAAAGTAAACTGTCCCAGGACAGAAAATAACCTGTACGTCAAACATTGCATCAGGGCTGACTAAATAGCCAGTTTTTTCTTTAAGAAAAGAGACGACTTTCAATTTGTTTATTCTTTTAGCTTCCTTCCACATGGACTGAAGATCCTCGTTATCAGCGAACTGCACACACACAATCGTCAATCATATTAATATCTACCTAAATGGCTCCAGCTACAGAATAGTTTCCAGTTTATCCGGTACAACGAATAAGGAAGTGAAGACTCACTCCACCAAGAATTGAACATGATATTTATGAAACTAGATACAGCAAATAGAAGTTAAGTTTATCTGTTGGATAAATCCTCTCTAAAGTAGAATTGAAAGTTCATTTTGTAATCAGTTTTACCTTTCGGAGTATTGCTAGTTTTTCGGTATCTGTCACCCAGTGCTCTGTTCCAGTCCACTTGGTGATGATTTTACTCAGGTCCGGATTGCAAAAACGAATCCATCTTCTTGGTGTTACTCCGTTCGTTTTGTTTTGAAATTTCTCAGGCCACAACTGACAGTACATATAGATGCCAAGTGATTAAAATTTGAAGTGGAACAATTTCTAGTACAAGAGATGGATGGAGATATATGGTACTCAAATGTCAGAAAAAAGTGGACTTTTAATTGGAAATAGCAATAGTCCAGAAGAGTGTGTTGCTAGTTGGAGAGGGCTTTGCCAGTATTGGGACTTACCTCATAGAAGTCGCTAAAAACTTCGGTTCTAACAATTTCACTGTGAATTTCAGCAACACCATTTACAGAATATCCACCAACAACAGACAAATTAGCCATGCGAATCATCTTTGGCTGCTTTGGATCAACTTTAAACGAAACATCTATTTTTTTTGCAATACTCTTGTCTTCAGATTCCTCTTCTTCTTTACCAGGTAACGATTCCTCATCCAGAATTTCAGCTTCCTCTTCTTCTTTACTAGGTAACGATTCCTCATCCAGAATTTCAGCTTCCTCAATGGCATCAACTGCCACCGCAGACTCCGCTGAATTTACTAGCAGTTCCATTACCGAGTCTGGTAATTCAAAATTTTCCAGAACTCTCATTTCCTTCAGCTTTTGTTGTAACAGTTCATGATCTTTTGTGCCATACTTAGCAACGATGGAATGGATAAGCTGAAGTCATGAAGAAAAAAGCACATCACTTATTACATAATTTACCGAAAGACGGTAGATACATCTAGGAGAATTTGGCGCGCTTGTATTCATATCCGAGCTCAAAAGACTATACCATTGACCATATCTAAAATCTAAGGTCAATTTATTGATATCTTTACCTCCTCGTCGATCATTTCAATTATCTGAACATGTCGAGGAAGTAATTCCTGCATGAGGGGGAAACCCCATTTTTCAAGCGCCTCCGGCAGAACTGTATGATTTGTGTAGGCTACAGTTCTGGGAAAGAAAAAGTAGGAGACACACAAAACAAAGAAACATAACATTAAGATAATTTTGATATTCAGTTGTTCATAAATGACATGAAAGGGTATAAAATGGCAAACTAAATTCAATGAGGAAAATGGATCACAGTTCATTTTATAAGTTTTTTTAGTTCAACAATTGGGAAGGTTGAACCATTAAATGGTGATGTTCTATCTGCCAATCCAAATTGGCCACAACTGATTTTATGGTAGTGTTCACCGTACTAGCAAAAGTATTTCTATGCTAGTAAACAACTAGAAAATACCTACTAGTGATGTCCCAAGCTTCTTTCCAGGTTAACGCTTTCACATCCATCAATATCCTTATCAGCTCAGGGATACAAAGTGTGGGATGGGTATCATTCATCTGCACAGCAACCTTTTCTGGAAAACTTTCCCAGTCCAAAGCCTCCCCCGATCTCCTCTCAAAACGTGCGACAATATCTTGAAGGGAAGCAGAGCACAGTGTGTATTGTTGTTTCAATCTAAGAGTCTTCCCCTCCAGTGAGTCGTCTCCGGGGTACAGTACGTAACAGATCTAGCAGAGCAGGAAAATAAAAATTTTCTCCATTTATCCACTTGGAGTAATAAAAAAATACGATGAATAATTAAATTTGAATATGGCTAGTAATGCGAAAATTTCTAGAAGCATTCAGTGTACTACTATTTGTTTGTACGTTCTGATTCTAATATTTTAGGGCAATCAATAACCTAAGTAATTGCGGAATTTTCATTGAAAAATTAGAAGCTACATAGGAACTGAGAAGATGATAAAAATTGAAACAGAGCTTCAGCAGGAAGATCATAGAATTTACGTACCTTTTCAGCTTTCTTTATGGCCGCATATGCATCGGCATGATTTCCAACGTTGAAAGAACTCAAATCAAATTCCTCGGGAGCAACCTTTGTGGACCACAAACGGAGGTTTATGGTGGTTTTAGTTTTATAACCTGGTATTGGGACATCATAGGCAACAGCAGTGATATTTTCTCCTCCAACCCACTGCTTACTTCCATCCGCGCCGGAAATAACTTCACCATAGAATTTCACAGGATAGGAGATATCGTTTCTCGCAATTTCCCAGGGATTGCCCATCTGATGAAACAAAAATTGATTAATCAACACAGGAATCATGAGACCACCAAATCATGTTAATCAGCAGCAGTCAAGACTCAAAACTTGCTTCCCAGTTTCTCCCAGACTGAAAATAGAATCAATACTACTGTACCTCTAGCCAATTTTCCGCCACTTCCTCCTGCCCATTTTTTGTAATGAGCTGTTTGAACAAACCATATTTGTATCTGAGTCCATATCCCCATGCTGGATAGTTTAGTGTCGCCAGGGAATCCAGAAAGCAGGAAGCAAGCCGCCCTAGTCCTCCATTTCCTAGTGCAGCATCCGATTCCTGCAATCAAGATATCCGTTGACACCGAGCAAATGTAAATCCGTAAATAAATTAACGCACAGTATAATTCACAAAACTCTTCCATTTGAAGGAACTTGCTGCTTTTAAACTCTGCCACCTTCTATTAGGGAACATTAATCTTATTTTAAGAAGCGATACTAGAAGAATATTAAGAGCTTTATATATGTTACAGATTATCTCAAATTTGAAGTAGTCACATCCATACGACGATAATAGCCTAGGTCTTTCAAGTCTTTGTCGTATTATTATGATAATTTCTGCATTCCATTATCAAACACGTTCACATCATTATGAAGCCACCAGAAATTGACAGAAAGCGTTCTTCCCTCTCCTATTTTAAGTTATAACCGCTAATTCAGTTTGAGGAACGCGAAAAATCCAGAAATTGAAAATCGTTCACGAAGCAGAAAACAAAGAGACAAAGTGCAATTATCCGATATATCTCTCACCTGCCGTGCTACCTCCTCGAGATTAAATCCCAACACTCTTAAAGCATCTCCATAATTTCCTGATAGTTCCAAATTTCCAATGGCGTTTAGCAATGCTCTACCCTGCAATCAAACACTAAAGATCATATAAATTGACATCAATAACAACTGACAAGCTTCTCCCAGACTCAAAATAAGTTCCAAACTATATAATCAGTGACACGGTGTCGACAAAAACCTGTAAAAACTCCATCGACAGATAGTAGGCTTGTTTCACATTCATCCTTTCATAGTACTCATACGTAGCATTCCAGTTAATGATAAGCATATCACGAACACTTTCAGCAGTTGCATAATACGCCTTTGAAAGCCCAAAGCCTTCGGGAGAGAAAGAAGGCGTGAATTCGGAATGATACTTAATACTCGCAGCAATGGAAGCCGAATCCGGAAGAAAGCTATCGGAATCGTCTACAACTATATACAGAAACAAATTTTTAACGATTCGAAATATCAATTCCTTTTAACAACCACATTTACATTCACATCCTCGGAAAAAATAAAAAATAATGTCAAGTCAGTTTCGCGCTAAATATTATTACCTCCTCCATTGACCGGGTCCTTCAATTCTTTCT
Organism: Cucumis sativus; assembly: GCF_000004075.3. Classification (NCBI taxonomy): domain Eukaryota; kingdom Viridiplantae; phylum Streptophyta; class Magnoliopsida; order Cucurbitales; family Cucurbitaceae; genus Cucumis; species Cucumis sativus. The sequence goes on along the minus strand of NC_026659.2, from coordinate 26,656,170 downwards.
GTTGATCCTTGGCTACGTTACTAATCCACAGCTTCCTTCTTGTAGAACTGGGGACTGAAGTAGTTCTGAACAACAGAAGCCTCGTCGTCGTCCAATTGGTCCGAAAGCCAGAGTCTGAAGTGATGGCGGCCGTGGAAGGGAAATTGAATTTTGAGAGGTGTGGATTATTGGAATTAATGGAAGAGGATGATAATCGAAATGGTGCCATTGTTGGTGTGTGTGAGGAAAAGATGAATGAAGAAAGGAAGTTATTCAGTTTCTTATCTTCGAGTATATCTGAGTGTAGAGTTCTTTTGTTTCTTGGTGGTTCATACACAATGCACGTTGTAAGCGCGGGAGATAGACGCCAAACCTCATGGTGGGACCCTTAATCTTTTCCACGTTTTCTTTTTATTTCCATTTTCGTTTTTACTTGTAAGCAATTTTCAAAACTATTAATTGTTTTGTTTTTTGGTAAATCCAAAATTTTACTGTAACCTTTAAATATTTTAATTTATTTTATTATTTTTAAAATTAGAAATGTTACTTTTCTTTTCTCTGTCTTATTTACAAGTTCTCTAACAATAAATGTTAATTTTAAATATATAAAATTAAATAAATATTTCATTATAATATTTATAAATATCTTAATTTTATCAAAATAAATATAAAATATATTTTTTTGGGGAAATCTTTGTAAGTAATAAATTTGTTTAAAATATGTATAAGCATAACAATAATTTTTTTCTATCACTAATCACTGATAATGATATAATGTGATAGATGACTATCTGGATCTATAACAATTTATAATTAAAAAGTAAACTTCTTTAAAGTAACCTTCTTTGTTTCAATTTAGTATCTTAAAAATACTTCTTTAAATAGTAATAGTATTCTTTTTAAAAAAAAGAATGTACTAATCTATTTTTATAATTTATAAAAAGAAACTTTTGCAAAAATAGCAAAAAAAATTAATAATAATAGAGTCTATGTTAAAATATTTCATGAATTTGCAAGCGTAGCAAATTTAAAAGTGATAACCATTTGATAGCCCTATGATTATCGTCTTATAATTTATGATTACTGTTTGATAGTTGACTGATATCACTAGTTTTGTCATATTCGCAATATGCAAAAAAAAATGATGTAGTGAAAAGTTCTTTTCTAAATGTTTTGGTCATTTAATGCAATATTTCTATAAAAAATACTAAAAGAAATTTTTAGGAAGAAAAGTCATCCATAAACTAAGTTCATGTACTAGATTACTAATTTTAAGATTTATTGAAAGTTTGATAAATGTTTTAGGAAAACAAACGTGAGTATGAAATACAAAAAGATATAAACGATACACAAAATGTGATGTTAATCATTTTAAAAAATGATATGAAATATCATTTTTACGACATGTGGATGGAAATATTGAAAAAATTATAAAAGTAAAAAAACAAAAGTTTATGTTTGAGTTAAACAATTTATTATTTATACTACATTTACATTAGTAACATGGAGTTGTTTATTTCTTTTTTTGATGGATACAATTTATTTACTAATGTCGATGTTGATCATAGATTGATGAAAATGTAGAGATGTAATTAGTGCAAGTGTCATCTTAATGTTAGAGTAATGTGTGATTAGTTAACAAATTGATTTGGGAATAATTATGTAAAATCCATTTGAGCAGCAAGCAAGGTAGGCAAGTTGTTCCTTGGTGTGTGGCGATTGATGGGGCTAAGATCCGAGTGCTTGTTTTTATTGGTCATTGGTGGTCCATTTGTTGCCCTCTTTGGAATGATATTTTTGCCCAATAAATCAAAGTTTTGTCGTTCATCGAGTCAAAAATCTTCCTCTCATTGCTATAAAACAAAATCATTGAAGCCATTGAGCCAACACATGAATGGTGAAAGCCATGAGTATACTTAACTTAATTCATGTGCATTGCTTTGCCTGTAAAATTGAAGAATTTTATACTTTGTCGAGGGTTACGCTTTAAGGCTCATGGATGGGTTAAGTTCATAGAGTACCAACCAATATGAGACATAGAAGAGTTGCCTATTCAAAATGGAAAATATCAAGAGTTTGAGATTTAGGTCATATATCAATCAATAAACAATTGAGTCAAACTTGAATTATCGACACCTTGCTACCTTGAGTACAAAAGATATCTCTAACATTGTTATTGTTACAAATAACCAAATATATGTGTCATAGGGTAGGGTTTTAAATAACTCAATTCTCGACTATAATAAAGGAAAGAGCGTTTAATCTTCAAAAAAGAGACCTAACCTTACTTTTTTTGTGTTCAACTGAATTAGTTACTACTCGTACTAACTAAAGCATCATTAAACTTGGCACCACACGAGTAGAAGAATCTGATCTTACACAAGTTAGCTTTGACCATCTTGGCACTAGTCGAGGGAGAAATAAATCCCACTAAAGACCTACATAAAAATTCTAAATGCTGACGAAAGTCGAGCACGAACATGTGTAAAAAATAAATATAAGTTTTTCAATTTGAGAAAGATGGACATAAAATAACATGAAATGTTTTATTTAAGCAATTCAAACCAAAATTTAAAACTCAAGCTTTAAACTCATCTTAACGAATAAAATAATTTTTTATTTTACCAAAAGAAGGTTATTTATATAAAAATGAGTAACAATCCAAGGATATATCAATTATAGAAACTAACATAGGAACTGGTTGATGTTTATTATTATTTACCTCATGCTATTACAGAAGAAAATTTATTTTTCATAATAACACAAAAGAAATGAATATTAAATGTACATCTGGTTCTAACCAAATAGGATTATTCCCACTACTCGATCACCAAATTTATTAAAACTTCAATCGGTTTTAGCATCTAAGTTAAAATTGAAAATGCATTTAAAAATTTAGGAAATGTTATAGGCAGTGACAACTCGTGTGGTTGTTTTTCATTTTCTTTCAATGAATTTTTTAGAAAAAGAATTTTTTTATGCTAAAAAACACAAGTGTAATAAATTTTGTGTTTGTGGAATTTTTGAAAAAAAGTCATTTCTTTTTATCTTTTAAAAAGACAGTTTAGGGAAAAAGAAGAAAAAGAAAAAAGCGATGGGAGGGAAAATAGGGGAAGCACGTGCGCGGCGCGCTCCCAACAAAATTATTTATGAGTCTATTTTCCATTTAATAATTTAAACAAATGAAAAGCAAAAAAAGAAAATCTCAATCTGGGAATCCCAACGGTCTAAATTTGTAATGGAACCTTTATTTTATTTTTTAGCAACTCGGCCGGAGACGTACAGTTCTCTGCTTTTTCGCGTCTCCTCCCATCAATCTCTTACCCATTTTCAATTCCTTCTCTGTTTAACCAACCATCGAACTCCACCATAATCTTCAAGATCATAATCCCACCATTTCGCTTTCATTTCATATCTTCTTCCTCCTTCCCATTTCCTCTTCCAATTTTTAGGTATCATCATTTCCTCTCATTTTCAATTTCTCGATTGTTTTTGTTGTTTGTTGATCTTATATTTATATTTATAATGCATTTTTGTGGGGTTTCTCTGTTTTTGAAACCTCAATTTCTGTTTGTATGGTTTATATGTAATTGTTATCGGCTAAATTGCTAGGAATTTCGGTTTTGTTTAACTTCCGATCCCTAATTTTACTCTTGAATTACATTCTGCACATTCTGCATTCTTGTTTCCAGTTGCTAGTTAATGTTGTTTTGTTATGTTTTCTCTAAATATCCTCAATACTATTTGACAGGTACTAGTTATATTAACCAGATCTTTAAATTCAAGAATCTCTTTGTACAGCCAGGATGTTTAGTTTCATGAAATCTCCCGCGAAAGTTACTAAGCAGAATTCTGTGGATCCTGAACTATCAACCGGATCTGGCACTAATCCTTTTGATTCAGATACTGGGCCTGATGCCAAACAAACTCTTAATGCTGCAAGAAGAACTTCTTCCGAGCCTGTGCTCCCTATGCCCAAGGCTAACCCTTTTGATGATGATGATGATACTGGTTTTGTTGGAAGAAAAGGGACAGCAACTTCTTCAGGCTCTAAAGATAGATACAAAAATGATTTTCGCGACTCCGGAGGACTTGAGAACCAGAGTGTGCAGGAATTGGAGAACTACGCTGTGTATAAAGCTGAGGAGACCACGAAATCTGTTAATAACTGCTTGAAGATCGCTGAGGATATAAGGGAAGATGCTACCAAAACCCTTGACATGTTGCATAAACAGGGTGAGCAAATTGAGAGGACCCATAGGATGGCTGCTGATATGGATAAAGATTTAAGTAAGGTAGGTTCTCTAGTTTCCATCAGACGTGTTTTCAATATATTTTCTGTTACATGTTGTCCTGAAATTTCTAGTTGCCCATTTTGATCAGATATATTTGGCTTGCAAGTTTGTGTGATTATTAGATTGTGGATGTCATACTCTGTAGGACTAAAAATGGTTAAGAACGAAGAATAGTTTAGCTTACTAGGAATTCTATAAGTAAGCCAGAGAAGGAAAGAATATATTTTTGTCTTGCTTTTTCATTGTTAATGTGTCCTTTTCTCATGATACCTTGATTGATCCTCCATGTGTTTCTTAATAGTTCATTTTTTCATTATAATTAATCCAGGGTGAGAAGCTTCTGAATAATCTTGGTGGCATGTTCTCTAAGCCTTGGAAGCCAAAGAAGACCAAAGAAATTACAGGCCCTCTTATAACAGCAGGTTGTTACATCTTCGTTGGTTCTTTTGCTCACTACACGCTGACATTCTTGTATCTATCTTACTGCCACTCCCATTTTTATCTGCTATTGATTAGTGTCCATTTTGGCTGGCCAGATCATTCCTCTGGGAAAACTGAAAACAACAAGGAGCAAAGGGAAAAACTGGGTTTATCTACGGGCAAAAAACAGTCAGCTACTAAAACACCACCCTCTGAACCATCAGGCGCAATACAAAAAGTTGAGGTGAGAGCATCAGTTGTTATCATTTCACTATCTTAAAGAGAGCATTCTCATGGTTCCAAATCTAACCAATATGTAAGAATGTTTAAAAACACAGGTAGAGAAGGAAAAGCAAGATGATGCGCTCTCAGATTTAAGTAATATCTTGGGCGATCTGAAGAGTATGGCTGTGGACATGGGAAGCGAGCTTGACAGGTCACACATGCCATCCTTTTTTCTCAATTTAAATAATGTTGTTGTATAAACATCTCATCAATCAGTTAGCTTAGTACATAGTTCTGAATTGATACTTTCTTAAAAATGCAGGCAAAACAAAGCTCTGGATCATCTAAGCGATGACGTTGACGAGCTGAACTCTAGAGTGAAAGGTGCCAATCAACGAGCTCGCCATTTGATCGGGAAGTAAATCAAACACAAGCTCTTTCTCGCCCACCTCTTCCAACTTTGTTTCTATCTGGAAGGATTTCGTTCAAACATTCTTTATTTGTTGGTGTCTTCTTTTTTTTTTTTTTTTTTCTTTCTCGTTTTGTAAGGTTGTATAACAAGTACAAAACTTTGCTTATATTCTTTCAAAGAAAAAACAAGTATCCCTTCATCTTGTTGAAGATAGATTGACTCAAATTTAGATAATAATAAGAGCTGAACATTTTCGTAGTTGTTACTGTTTCTTTCTCTCTCTTTGTTCATGGATTGATTAAAATGGAAGAGAAAAAGGCAAGATGTGAAAGAAAAACTCAAATGGAGCTTTTACATACATATGTATTTCCATAGATTCAGACAGGTACAGCCTATACAGCAAAATTACATTAATTCCATAAACTAAAAAAGAGAAAAAGAGGTATGAAAGTTCCATAGTACCCCTCAAAAGAAAGAGAACCTCATGAATCCTGCCATGTCGGTATTTTGTACCTTATACCTCCAAAATTAATGAAACTCATGGGTTTCTTTTGAATCTTGCCTCCGGACCCAGCCACCTATGACCTTTTTTTTAATAAGTAAAAACATAGAGTAAATACCTTGCCATTTCCATGCTTGTTTTTGCCATTTTCTACATCAAAATGAACTCCCAATAACGTTCTTCTCTTTGTGAGCAAACTTATAACAGGCCAAAACTCGAACGATTGGACACAAAAACAAGAATGGAAATAGCAACAAATAACCCAAAACAAGGCAATACGACATTGGACAAAACTCGTTAACTAATCAGCATAATCTTCTTCTACTTTTGGTCGAGGATTAAATATTCATCTCGATCCTTAACTAACAGGATTCAAGAAGGGAAAAAAAAAAAGAAAAAAAGAAAAGGGACGTGCATGATATACTATTGGAATATATCAAAAGAACTGCTGAGAAGAGAAATGGCTAATAAAATGACTGTTCTAAATTCTAATAAAGAAAGATTCTCCCCATGCTCTTTCTTTGCTCTTTCTTTCTCTCTTGATCAGTTGTGAAGAGGGTTTGGCCCCGATGGCACGAGTCTCTTCTCAACACCGTACCGAGGATCAATCTCATTACGTGTCAACAACGGCGGCAGGACATGAACAGGTAGGCGATGTTGGTAAACTGTATGAAGATGAATACACAAAGAACGTGAGGTTTCATGGGTGAGAGCATCACAAGGATGAAGCTGCAGTTCGGGGAGAGAGGTGGTCGGAGAAGCATCTGGCATGGCTGTGGAAGAGGACGAGGTGACGAAGATGAGTAGAACTATCAAGATGATCATGATGAAGAGGTGGCCAATGGCAGAAAAAGACGAGGACGAGGAAGAAAGAGAAGGAGAGGCTTTCATTGTCAAGAGGTTTTCTGATAGAGAAAGAGAGAAAAGGGCAGAGGAAGAAAGAAAGAATTGGGAGATGAAAGCAATGAGAAGAGATTGATGAAAAGGAAAGGGAAGCAAGTTTAAATGCAGAGCAAGAGACTCATGAAGAGGCTGAGGATTAGGACTTATTATTTATTATTATGGCCTTATGAAATGAGGACTGAGCTGAGGGGCCACCCATTGGCCAAGGGTATAGTTGGCAATCACTTTCACTCTTCATTAGAGCTTTTGCTTTCATGTAAGTACACATCATCCTTTGATCATTCTATCTATACTTTCAACGGTTCAGATGGTTTTTTCCCAATATTTTCATCAAAATATTACCTATTTTTTATTCAATATGTGACATTGAATGAATGAAACATTATAAGTAATAATAAATAAAATGATATGATGTGACCATGGGTGAAGAGGAATTGAGTGTGGATAGTCAATGTGTTCAAATAAGCACAAATGAGCTGTGAGCAGCTTACCAAAGAAATTTTTTATCCAACTAGGAAGATTAAACTTGAATTATAATCATATAATGAAAAAAAAACTTACCAAAACTTAAAATTGGCTTTATGGGTTTGCTTTTCTGAGCTTAACATAATTAAAGTCGAAAGAACTTGACTTGGTTATTGTTTTGGTTCGATAGTCGTGTGTTTTTTTAATTTTGTAATCGAGTTAGAGACTTAGTTGTATTCTATAAGTTATAAAATAGTTATCGAATACGTTCTCTGTTTATTTAATAGTTATTTAAACCATTTGACATTATTTTTCAAAAAAGTTTCCTAGACTCAATCTTTAAAATTTGAATTTATTGAAAAATTCATTAATTTTAATAAAGGTACGAAGTACTGCAAATCTATTAGACACCTGTACAAAGTTTAAGTTCAAGGGTGTATTCAAGATTTTCCTTCAAGTACATATGTATCTTTTTATTTTTAAAGTTAAAATACCATTTTTATTCATATACTTTGAAATTTGTTTAATTTTAGTTTTTTACTTTAAATTGTTATATTATCATAACATTTAAATTTAGTTCATTGAAATTATTATTGATTGAAAATTAATTACAATAATTTTTAAGCAAACACACACACAATATGCGAATATATTTTCAAAATTTATAATGAAAATGTTAAACAAAAAAGAAATAAAAAGTAATGATAAACTAGTTGTAAGGACCAAGTTCACAATTAATTGAAAAAATCAGAAACTAAATTTGGACATTAAGGCAAAATCAAATTTTAATTTATTAGTCGTAAATTTAGTCATTGGATACAAAATAATTAAGTATATAGCAACGTTTTTAAAAAATTGCAAATATAACAAAATTTATCAAATTTTATCAATGATAGAAGTCTATCACCGATATACCATGTTGTTAATCTACCGGCTATACAAGTCTATAGCGATAGTTTTACTATATTTACAATTTTTTTAAATGTTGTTATATCCTTAATTATTATTCATAAAATGGTCATCAATTATAATTACCCTACTTTTTTATAGGAGTAGTTGCAAATTTAACAATTAGATTCAAAATAATTTAGCATATAGTAACATTTTAAAAAATTTGCAAATATAACAAAATTTGTCAAATTCTATCATTGATATAAGTCTATCAACAATAGACCATGTTGCAAATATTGGTCTATCAAAGATAGACCATACGAAGTCTATTAGCGATACAAGTATATCAATGATAGTTTTACTATATTTGCAATTTTTTTAAAATTTTGCTATATCCTTAATTAGGGTTGAAATTGTATCTATTCAAAATTTCCCATTTTATATTTCAAACTTTCTAAACTTATTAAATAATTTTCAAAGGTCACAAAAAAAATTAAAATATATCAAATAAAACTTTAAGAGTGTTTCCCCCTTAAATATGCCATTGAGCATTAAATTTAGAAGTGTTCAGGGGTAAAAATGAAAACGAATTTAATCTAATAACATAATCAAATGATAAATTTATTATTACGGCGATGTATATATTATCATTTTAATTAAATTCATCCATTTATCTTTTTAGTTAGAAATTACCTTTCTCATCTTTCAATTATGGTTTATTATATCTTAAATAATAAGAAGAAGCCTAATTGAAGCCACCGACGAACAGCGGCTTTTCCGCGTTCGAGAACAAGTTCGTAGTGAAACAAACAAAAACTGGAGCTTCGCTCAAGTTCTTGGAATTCTTTCTTCACTCAGATCTATTGATTCAAACATCGATTTCATTTTCTGCATTTTCGAATTCCATTAACTTCTTGAAGTTAAGGAACTCACAGATCTGAAACAATGGCGCGGCGACTTTCACTGCCGGCGTTTTGTTTATGCTTTCTGTCATTCTCTCTGTTGAACGATCTTACTCTCTGTAAAACCCTTAAACGTGATGGTATATACAGCACCAGCATTTTTTGCTTTATTTGTTTTTTCCTTCTCTGCGTGTTTTATTGGACTGAATGATTTGTTTTTTTTTTTTTTTTTTTTTGTAGTGAAAGCATTGAATGAGATCAAGGCTTCTCTTGGCTGGAGAGTGGTGTATTCTTGGGTTGGTGATGATCCGTGTGGCGATGGGGATCTGCCTCCCTGGTCTGGGGTCACTTGTACTACTCAAGGAGATTATAGAGTGGTTACTAAATTGTATGATTAAATTCAAGCTCAAGGCTTTTTGTTTTTCCTCGTTTGTTCTTTTTGTTTATCAAATTGATCATTATTTTTTTATTCATTTCTTATGATTCTATCCGAGTTCATTTTATTGTTATATGTTGGCAATTATCTGTATGATGAGTTAAATTGGGGTTGTTTTATCTGCTGCTGTAGGGAAGTTTATGCTGTTTCGATCGTTGGCCCGTTTCCCACTGCTGTAACCAATCTCTTGGATCTTACTAGGCTGTAAGTATTTCCTTCATTAAATGTATTAGAGAATTTTGTTTACACGTCCAATGCGAAATCTTTTTGTTACCGTATATTATTGTGCTGAAGATTAGCAAATTAGGATCTTTATATTTAGGTAAGGTGAAAGATGACTGAAATTGAAGAAAACTTCCAAATCAAAATAAAATGATTAGGATTGTATACGATGAAGCAATTAACAGATGGGAAAACATCTCTGTTTGTGTGTTTTGTCATAACTTTTGATAGATTGCACAATGATTGTTGTTACTGTCTTTTATCTCCAAACTTGGGTTCCTTTTGATGGAGAGAAAATAGTTTTGATCACTTCAGTAAAAAATGTTTAAATGTTTTCTTATTGTAGGGACTTCCACAATAACAAGTTGACTGGACCGGTTCCTCCTCAGATTGGAAGGTTGAAGCGTCTTCAGATACTGTAAGTCCCTTGTCTTATTCTTTTGGAGAACTGATGTTCTTATTTATGCATACAGCATACTTTCCATTTCTCTATTGTATTCAGTTTGCTAACTCAACTTGGAACTATACTAGTTCATCTAGTTTTAGTAGGAAACAGAATTTTAAAGCCACCAACACTTCGAGTGTAAAATTACATATTCGCATCTAGAATTTCCTTCACATTTGCTACAGAAGTCTGAGCTTTTGGGTTGTTTTTACTCCTATTTGTAGTATTTGTTACTGATTTTTGTTTGGTTCTCCCATAGTAACTTGAGGTGGAATAAGCTGCAGGATGTCATACCTTCTGAAATAGGTGAACTCAAGAGTTTAACTCATTTGTAAGTAATGCTACTTCTTGCAGTTGATTTATCATTTTCTGGTTCTTTTGGCTCTTTGTTGTTTTACGTGTGGTTATATTAGTAGTTGACAAAAAATTTTGTAGATATTTGAGCTTCAATAATTTCAAGGGAGAAATTCCAAGGGAGCTTGCTAGTCTTCCAGAGCTTCGCTACCTACACCTACAACAAAATCGTTTCATTGGACGAATTCCTCCTGAATTGGGCACCCTGCAACATCTTCGCCACTTGTAAATTTCACTTACTTTCTTATATCGTTGACAAAACTCATATTTAGTTATATACCTCAATTTGATAACTGTGATTGTGCTACTGGTAGGGATGTTGGTAACAATCACTTGGTTGGCACCATTAGGGAACTCATACGCGTTGATGGCTGCTTTCAATCTCTTCGCAACTTGTGCGTAGTCTGAAATTTATAATTGTTCCGACGTTTTATTTTCCTTTATCCCTTTGGAAATTGTTCAACTGTCGATTTAGACTAACTATATGTAATGTGCAGGTATCTTAATGATAATTATTTTACTGGGGGCGTTCCTGCGCAACTTGCAAATTTGTCAAACTTGGAAATCTTGTATGTTTCACCTTCTTCCTTTCTTTATGAGTTCCTATGGGATTTTGAAGCCCGATAACTTTCTAGTCATAGAACATATTCTTTTTGAGTCTTATGGAAGTGAATTTATCTTTTTCCTTTTGGGCCAGGTACCTATCACACAACAAGATGTCTGGAATAATTCCTGCTGAATTAGCCCGCATTCCAAGACTGACTTATTTGTAAGTACTTGATCATTACACTTGTCAGTAGTTTAAGAATATTTTAATTAAGCTGGAACTGCAAGCAGAGCTTTGCTGATTTAGCTTTTTTTTTCCTTCTTTTTCTCCATAAGAGTTGGATGATTAATTATGATTGCATTATAAGGGTGAACAAATTTATGGCAACCGTAGGTTATAGCTAACTGGGGAAATAAGTTTATTGGAACAAATACATAGTGCATTTTAACTGGTGATGATAATACAATTATTGTTTAACTCAATCCCCAACACCTATGGCCTCCCTCCAAAATAGAAAAGCAAAAAAAGACGGAAAGAAAATAAAAACAAACAACAGATTTACAAAGTTTCCATTGTGTTTCTACTAAGAACGTAGTTCCATGCTCTCGAGAGGCAAATATTTTTTGTTTGCCACTCAATAGTTAAAGGCTTAAAGCACAATACTGCATGTGATAATATCATTTTTTCGAAGCCTATGTTAGTAATTCTGTTCCATGTCTTTTCACATTTCATGTTGTCTTGACCAACACTTACATAAGCATTTCCCTCACGCTACACTTCATAAGAATACCGACTACTTCTATTTTTCCTCCATCATAGACTAACTTTTTTTTTGTTTATGTTGCATGCATTATTCCTCATAAGATATTCATAATCTAGGAATTTTTGTTCACTCACAGGTTCTTGGGCTACAACCAATTTAGTGGGAGAATCTCAGATGCATTTTACAAACATCCACTATTGAAAGAGATGTGAGTTATTTCTTCTTCTTTTTTTTCTTTTCTTGTCATTATCACTTGACTACAGCTATGAAACCAATATTTGTTTTTTCTATATATGATGGTTCATAGGTTCATCGACGGTAATGCTTTCCGGCAAGGTGTAAAGCCAATAGGTTTTCACAAGGTTCTTGAAGTTTCAGACACAGATTTCCTTGTTTAAACGACGTCGCCTGTCATTCTTTATTCAATTTGAAGCTTCTTTTTTTTTTTCCTTTTAATGTTTAACCCAAAGGGTTCTTATTCTTGGAATTATAAAGAAAAAGAAAAATGCTTCTTCCATTTGTGGAAATTGTAGCTTTATAGTTTTCATATCCTTGAGATGAAACTGACAATTTTGTTAGGTATTTACTTGTTATTTTAGTTTAAATTTATAAAATTACTTGAACAAGCATTTTAGATTATAAAGAAGAATGTTTGCCTAGAGGATGCTATCAATGCTTACTGCCTGCCCAGCAAGCAAGTGAAGAACATTCTTTTTTTCTTGTTTTATTATTATTTTAATAAAGCATGGTACTTTGATCAAGTGTGGGTTAATTATAAAATGATTTGATTACATAATTTTAACTTTGAATTGATTGATACATTTGGTACAACTGGTTTACATTGGATAGATACACTATTAGTATCTATTTTGACCATTTTGATACATGAGTGATATAAAATTGATACAAAGATATTCTTCTAAAAGGTTTTTGATATACCTAACTGGAGAAGATTTACACCGTCAATGGATAGTACATTGATACCCTTCTAATAGGTTTTTGATATACGTAACTAGAGAAGATTTACACCAACAATGAATATCCACTATCGGAATTCTGCATCGAAACTTAACTAGAAATACCTATGGTTGTAGGTTCCATCGAAACTTAACTAGAAATACCTATGGTTGTAGGTTCCTCTTTTTATTCAAATGGATGCAAAAGTTTTTATGATATCAAATGGAATCCTTCCAAAAACACTTAAAAAATGTTTCGTCTATTTATTCGCCCTAAGATCAATAAAAGATCAATTTATTTACAAAAAAGAAAGAGTTACTTTTTATTTACCCAAATGTCATTAGACTTATTTTTACTTCCATATAATTTGCAAAAAAAATCAAGGTGTAACATGCTCGTGAATACTTCAACTCAAATTATTACTCACCATAAATTTCATTATTTTATTTCAAATATGAAAGAACTTGGAGTATTAATTTCTTCTTTTCTTTTAGTTTTTTAAAAATAGAAAAGTTTAACCAACTATTTTCATGTTTAAATTTAAACTATTCTTTTTCACATTTCATAGTTTAATTTTATCACTTAAATTTAAGTAGACAAATTTATATCAAATATTTTATATTTGTTACATGATCTAAACAAAAATAAATTTATATTTGTTACACGATCTAAACAAAAATAAAGAGAGACAAGAAGGAACGGAAACTGAAATATTTTAAAGAAAGTCAGCTTATCAACTTTTTCAAAAATTAACATTTGATTATTATTTAATTTTAAATTTGAAATTAAAATAAAAAAAAACATATATTTTTTTCAAAATTTGGTGATAATTAATCTTTATTTTTTAAAAAATATATGTTTTAGGGGTAGTTGCCAATTTAGCAATTAGATTTAAAATAATTAAATATATAGCAACATTTTAAAAAATTTGCAAATATACCAAAATTTGTCAAATTATATAGAAGTCTAGTTTTGCTATATTTATAATTTTTTTTAAAATTTTGATATATCCTTAATTATTTTCGGTGAAATGATTATCCATTCTAATTTTCCTTTTTTTTATATGATTTAGATATTCTTCTCATTTTACTTCAATTTATATATATATATATTTCATATTGATTTCGATTATTGATAAGAAAATTCAAAATATATCCTACAGATTCAATTCCGATTTTTATATCTTAAAAAACTTAAAAGATCAATTCAAAATGTTAAATCCCTCATTCCGTATCTTTATATTCAAATGTAACAAAATTTTCGAAATCAAATCCAAATTCAGAGGAATAATTTCAGTTATAACAATAATCCAAGTTTAGCCTTTTCACCCATCTCTATAGATACCCCTTCCATTCTCAAACCTTCTCTCATCAGTCATCACCATCCTCACACTTCACTTCACTTCACTTCACTTCACATGGCAACGATGACTTCCAAACCTCTCCTCCTCACTCTCCTCTGTTTCTTCACCATCTCCTCTGCTGAGTTCGTTAAAGTTTCAGTCAAAGGTGTCACCACCATTGCTCAAACTGACGACGATTTCATCTGTGCTACTTTAGATTGGTGGCCTCCTAATAAATGCGATTATGGCCAATGCCCATGGGGAAAAGCTGGCATTCCTAATTTGGTATCTCTTCTTCTTCTTCTTCGTCTTCTCCATTTTCTTCTCCATATCTGTTTCTTAATTTACTGATCATGGAAGTTCTGTTCTTGCTCTGTTTTTTTTTAACAGGATCTTCAGAATATTATCTTGGCCGAAGCAATCAAGGGTTAGTTTTTTTCCTTCTTTTAAGATTTGGCATTTTGGGTTTTTATCTTCACTTAATTTGACTTGTTTTTATAATCTTTTAGAGTTCAATCCTTTGAGAATCCGAGTTGGAGGGTCACTTCAAGATCAAATCATTTACAGAGTTGGAAAGTCATATAAGAATTGTCCTGAAATGAGGAAACAAAGTGATGGTTTGTTTGGATTCAGCAAAGGTTGTTTAACTATGCAACGATGGGATGAACTTAACGATTTTTTCAACAAAACATCGTAAGTAATAATCAAGCAAATCATCATTAGAAAAAACAAGACAAAACATGTTATTCTTGTTTAATGAATCTGATTTGTTGTTGTTTGTTGCAGAGCTCGTATTACATTTGGTTTAAATGCTTTAAAGGGTAAAAAACCAGCAAATGATGGAACTATCAATTGGGTTGGTGATTGGGATTCTCAAAATGCTCGTGATTTAATTCGTTATACTGCCTCTAAAGGATACAAAATCGATTCTTATGAACTTGGTATCGTTTCGCAAAAATCAACTTCTTACTCCCTTAATTTTCAATATATACACACATATAATCAAATTTTACCATAATCCAACTGTCAGGGAACGAGCTTTCTGCTACTGGAGTTTCGGCTAGGCTCGAGCCAGACCAATATGGTAAAGACTTGACAGTAATGGGGAAAATAGTGGAAGAAGTGTATCCTAATCCCAACAACAGACCCAAAATCTTGGGACCAGCCGGGTTCTTTGACAAAGAATGGTTCAGAGTCTTTCTTCAGAACACTGCACCAAATGTTGTGGATGGAGTCACCCACCATATTTACAATCTTGGAGCAGGTAAATAAATAAAAATTGAATCATTCATCTCTTTAGAAAAGATTATGCTAATTAGATAATAATGTATATGCTACGATTATCATGCAGGTGTTGATCCTACACTTATAGATAAGGTTCAAGACCCTTATTATTTGGACCAAATTGCTCAAACATTTAAGGAAGCCAAGGAAGTTTCAGAGAGCTTTGGCGCATGGTCTAAGCCTTGGATTGGTGAATCTGGTGGTGCTTATAACAGTGGTGGCAAAACTGTTTCTCATACTTTTGCTGATGGATTTTGGTTAATTTCTCAACTCCTTTTCTTTTCATTGAATTATATAAATACATATATATATATAGAGTAATGAATTTAACTCTTTATATGTTTTATTGATTCAAGGTATTTGGATAATTTGGGGATGACTGCATCATTCGATCATCAGGTTTATTGTAGACAAGCCTTGATTGGTGGAAATTATGCTTTGCTTAATACCACCACTTTCATCCCTAACCCAGATTACTATAGGTAAGCTATTTAACTTAGCATTATAGCATTATAGCATTTATTTAGTAACTAAACATTTTTTTTTGGTTGAAAACAGTGCTCTACTATGGCATAGATTAATGGGAAAGAAGGTCCTGGCAGCATCCCATGACAGTTCTCCATACCTTCGTGTTTATTCACATTGCACCAGAAACGACGTAACAATCAATAAACTCAAAACCTTTTTGCAAATGTTTAAAGTATTTAATTTCATAATAATGTTTTCTTTAACAATGATTTTCAGGAAGGTGTAACTGTTCTTCTAATCAACCTGTCAAATTCGACAACGCATGATGTGAAGATTGTAAACGACAGAAACATTTACCCAAATTTCGTAGGCAAGAAATTAAAAGCAAGAGAAGAGTATCATTTGACACCCAAAGATGGCGATATTCAAAGCGATGTTATGCTTTTAAATGGAACTCCTCTTCAACTTACACCAATGTTGGAAATTCCCAAAATGAAGCCGAAGCTTGTCGATCCCACTTCCGCTGTATCGGTTGCCCCTCATTCTTACGTCTTCGTCTCCATCAAAGACTTCAAAGCTTCTGCCTGCGCCTAAATATACATATAGTTATATAGATATTATTTAAAGGGATATATTTTGTTAGGTTTTTTAGATTTTGCATTTTGAGTTGGGATTTTAGTTATAGTTAGTTCTTATTTTGTTTTGTTTTTTTTTTTTTTTTGTTAACATTTATTTATGATTGATATATATGTATTATATGGAACTCTTTTTTTTTTTTTTTAATATGAGTGAGATGGAAACTAATTAGTTTTCAAAACAAATTGAAGATATATATAGCAAATAAAAACTACTAAAGTATATCAAAACTCACTCGAAATGTGAGTATTTGAATGATAAACTAAGTGAGTAAGATGTTAAAGATTTGACATTTGAATAATATGAATGAGAAACTTTAGGGAAAATGCTTTGGAACTAAAAGAAAGGAAGAATTCAGAAAGAATACTTTCCTTCAGTGCAAAAGGTGGTTTCAAAGATTCAAATCCATGAATTGCATACAAAGCATATTTTAAACTTCACTTCTCTTCTATTCCCTTAAATTTAAAAAACCTTAGAACTTTTTGACTTTGTTTCCACTATTATTTAACCATTTTCTTATGAGTTGGCTTGGTCTTCAAATAAACCACACCCCCACCTCCTCCTCTATACGCCATCACCATAATTTCCATTTCCCTTGGGCACAAGATATCTCTCATTCCTCTAACTCCCATGGATCATTTGCTCAAACAAATGGGGTATTTATTTATTTAATCTTCCCTTCTATTTTCCAAACAAATATATTAAAAAAAACTAAAACTCTTTCCCTCTAATCATCCACTGATTTCAGGTCAAGATATCCTAAACCTGAACACAACAGAGAAGCACAAAGCAGTAGAAGAGACGTATACTTGGCTCCACACAAATCTCCATCTTTTAGAGGTAATTATTAACAAATCTTTGCTTCAAATCAGTAAAGTTTGTCCAAATGTGTTTATCAATAAAGTCTTTGAACTTTTACAAGATTTATTAGAAGAAATGTTTATGGTGTTTGCAGAGAAAAGAACGTTTGGGAACTGGTTGGGAAGACAGTTTTCACGCCAAATGAGTCGAGGGAATGAATTCTCCGACGTCGGAATGGAGCGCGCAACTGCGGTTGCAGCGGCTGCCTTTGCAATTCATTTGGTTGAAGAATCAGAATTTTCAAAACCTGTGAAGAAGATTGATCGTCCTAAATCGTCGTCATTCCCAAGGGTAAAGATTGTCGAAGAGGATAACCGTAGCCCGCCTCCACGTCCGGCACCGGAACCTGATAGGATTTTACGACCGTTATCAAGTTAGTATTCCATGATATGTGTTTGGTTAAGCTTACAAGTTTTAGTTCTTTGAATGTATTGAATGAGATGCTTGTTGTAGATGTTGCAAAGGATCCTGAAGCAGCGACCGGCGAGAAACCGGCAGCTAAAACCGAACAACAAAAACAGAAACCAATAGGAAAGATAACCGTTCCTTCTCCACCCGTCGTGTACGACTACTCCCGCGACCGCGGAAGAACTGAAACAGAGAAACCGTTGCCAATTCCTCGCCCTCCAACTCCACCCATATCTCGAAAACAACCAACTGCTCCAATCCAAACAAGGCCTGAAGAAACCAAAGCAGATATGTGGGAAAAAGCTGAGCTTGCTAAAATCCAAGAGAGGTAGGTTTATTGTTACGAAGAAATAATTCAAAGTGGCTGTCTGTTAATAACCGTTACGGACATTTCAGATATCAGAAGGTTAACGAGACAATTTCTTACTGGGAAACCAAGAAGAGAGAAAAAGCCATATGCAAATTTGAAGCTTCACAGGTTCGTCATCAATTTCTCTCTGTTAAAGAGTTTGTCGAGTCAGTTCAAATTTTGTTGATTAATTGATTCTGTTTCGTAAATTTGAAGGTTGAGGGAACGAAGAGAAGTCAGAGGGAAAAAGGAAGAAAAAAGTTTGAGGAAGATATGGAATTTATAAAGCAAATTGCTGGAGAAGCAAGAAGCAAAGCAGATCATAAGAAAAAGAATGAGATTCTTAAAGCTAATCGGAAAGCTGATATTATTAGACAAACAGGGGACATTCCCGTTTCTTGTTACTGCTGCTGAAGAACATTAACAACTCTGTTATTGACCATCAAATTACAATGATTTGACTGCTTTTTTCTTTTCTTTTTGTGTTAACATGACCGAATGAATGCTTTGTGAACAAAAATAATCAATAATTCAGGTTGTTATTAGATGGGTTTTCTGTCTTACTCTGTTTTTCATTATCAGCCCTGATTATGCTGAATTTTCATTTTTGAAGACAAAGACCACACATCTAACATTTATTATATTAATTAGTACATCCAAATTCATCATAGGTTAAGGTTTAGCATATAATGCAAACCCTTATCTACAAAGAAATTACACAAACAACCACATAAAAAAAGAAGGAAAAAAAAAAAAAAAACCAGTTGCCAAAAAGTGTCATTTCTTAATAAAACCTTCGGCCATTTTCAAATAATCCCCAAACCCAGATCCTCCGTCTTCCTTCTCGGCGGCGTTCTCCTTCTTCGGCGGCTCCTCTGCCTTTGGCGGTTCGGAGCCGGAACCATGAGGAGCAGAATGAGATTTTTCATACTGATGGAGATAGTTCTCAGCCTTCTCAACATAACTACCAATCCCTTCGCTAGGATTCAATTTTCCGTAATCGGAAGCAGCTCCGAGAAGGTCGGCAGAGGCTCCGGCGACTTTGCCCTTGTCAACAGACTCGCTGCCGCCGCCAAAAGAGGATTTGGCGGCATCAGCAACCAGCTTGGCGCTGGATAAGAGATCGGAAGCCGAGGTTTTGTGGTGATCGGGGTTTTGGTCTTCGGGCTTGTCGGTGGCATCGCTGCTGAGTTTCTTCAGGAAGTCCATGAATGCTTGTGAAAATGTAAACAAAAGCTGAAAACAGTTCGATTTTTTGTTTGTTATTTCTTGACGATCGAAAGAAACTCATTATATAGATGGGAAAGTGGATAATGGAAAATATTAATAAATATCTCGAGAGAAAATGAGTGGTTCCAAATCGAGAAGACTTGAAGATATTGAATCCACCATTAGTGGAACAGAGAGAAGCTTTCAAAAATCTTCAGAACCACGTGGGCTGTTGTCGTTTTCGTATTTAAATATCATAAATACTCCAAACGACCATGTCGGCAAGCCCATATCTTCTTGCTGGGCCTCACTTGGACCTGCCCATTTTCCGAAATAGGCCTTGGGTGTGTATCGACACCCAAAAGAAAACGACCGTGCAACTATCCCTTTAAAAAACCCTTAGCCCAGCCCAGTGAGCCCACATTAGCTTTCAACCCTGCTTATTAATAATTATATTAATTTATTAAATAAGTTTAAAAAATCTCAGTGAGATGGCTCGAGTTCTAGGCTTCTTACCTTATCTAGCTTCTATTCTAATCGGACAAGTAGCGAGATTAGCCCAAGAACTCAACCTTTAAAGTTTTTTGTCTTTCATCTCAACTAGAAAACATGAAGAGTAGTCACATGATTTCACTTCTATCTTCATCTCAATCAAGAAAAACTAAACAGATTGAAATTGACCAGTGGTTTGGCCGATCAGTTTAAATTGTTGGTGGTCGGTGGTCGGTTTCTCCTATTGTAAACCTATCGAGTTGGTTTTCAGTGGCGGCTTTTGTACAAAACCTCTCTCGCTCAATGACAATCATCCCCTAAATTCTACCATCGCCTATTTATGAGCATGACATACCAAAAAAAAACCAAACCACTAAACAAGAGTCCACAAAACCAATATCGGACAGTTGGTGAAAGCGTTTACCTTGATCGGAGTCAATTTGCAGACAATACAAGCTAATGATGGATTAATGAGAAGTGTTTGTTGAGAAAATCAACCCCTACTCATAAAATAAAACAAACATATAATTCAAAATCTAAGTCTAGATAGTACAAAAGTGAGATTGAAACTAATAAACATTGGCATGAGGGTATTTTTGAAAATTAAGAAATCTAGAGAGGCATTTAGGAAATTTCTCCAAAATGTCAAATAGAATGACAACATTTGTTGAAAGAATGAGGACATCGTTGAGAAAGACAAGAGGATAAGAAGGAGGGAAGGAGATGGAATGAAATGTGAATTATGCAACAAATGGTAACCCCAAAGGAGTGAACCTGAGAACACAAGATTGCATTTGAAATTTGCCCAATCGATTTTTGTTTTGTTGGGATTAATTCAACATATTGCTCTTTGTGTTCTCAGGTCACCCCTTTGGAGACACTTTGTTTTCTTATTTTCTTCATCCTCTTGGTTTGCTTCTTCTTCTCTAATTCTTATATCATCATCTTTATACTTTCTATTAAATCTTTTAACCATTTCAAAGTTGTAAGTTATTTATTACTGCAGGGAGAGGAAGGTTGAATTATTGAACAAAGAAGTGGCTGTTGATTGTCCACATAGCTTCAATTCTCACTCTTTAATGGACAAGCAATTGAGCGCATGGTAGTAGGTGGAAGAAGCGGCTCTCTTTCATTGTTAGAACACAACCTTCCAAGCTTTAATGTCAACCCCCATTCAACATTTAACTGCAATTCCTTTTCTTCTACTTTTCTTCCATCCAGATCCAATCTCAGCCGGAAATGTCAAGCTCCGATCACCAAACCCATGTTGCTCTTTTCCCAAGTGCCGGCATGGGCCATCTAGTTCCCTTCCTCAGACTTGCCAACACTCTCCTCAGCCATAACTGTAAGCTTACTCTCATCACTTCTCATCCTCCTGTTTCTTCTGCTGAATCTCATCTTATTTCCCGTTTTCTCTCTGCTTTTCCTCAAGTCAATGAACTCAAGTTCCATATTTTACCTCTTGACCCTTCTATTGCTAACTCCGATGACCCGTTTTTTCTTCAATTTGAAGCCATTCGTCGCTCTGTTCATGTTCTTAATTCCCCCATTTCCGCTCTCTCTCCGCCGTTATCCGCTCTTGTTTGTGATGTCACCTTGATTTCCTCTGGTCTTCTACTTAATACAACTCTAAACATACCCATTTACGCGCTCTTCACTTCCTCTGCTAAAATGCTCTCTCTTTTTGCCTATTACCCGTTTGCTAAAATGTCTGATCCATCTTCTGACTTCATTCGCATCCCAGCCATTGGTTCAATTCCCAAAACATCGCTCCCTCCTCCTTTGCTTATCAATAATTCCATCTTCGGGAAAATTTTCGCGCAAGACGGTCAGAGAATAAAAGAACTAAATGGGATTTTGATCAATGCAATGGACGGAATAGAAGGAGATACTCTCACAGCACTCAACACTGGGAAAGTACTAAATGGAGTACCTCCAGTAATACCAATAGGACCATTTTTACCATGTGATTTTGAAAACCCAGATGCCAAATCTCCCATAAAATGGCTTGACAATTTACCTCCGAGATCGGTTGTTTTCGCCAGCTTCGGTAGCCGGACGGCCACATCAAGGGATCAAATCAAAGAAATCGGAAGTGGCTTAGTTTCAAGTGGGTACAGATTCGTGTGGGTAGTGAAAGATAAAGTCGTGGACAAGGAAGACAAAGAGGGGTTAGAGGATATAATGGGGGAAGAACTAATGAAGAAACTGAAGGAAAAGGGAATGGTATTGAAGGAATGGGTGAATCAACAGGAGATTTTAGGCCACAGAGCAGTGGGTGGGTTTATATGCCACTGTGGGTGGAACTCTGTAATGGAAGCTGCATTAAATGGAGTGCCAATTTTGGGTTGGCCTCAGATAGGAGATCAAATGATCAATGCAGAATTGATAGCAAAGAAAGGGCTTGGGATGTGGGTTGAAGAATGGGGATGGGGCCAGAAATGTCTGGTGAAGGGGGAGGAAGTTGGAGGAAGGATTAAAGAGATGATGGAGAGTGAAGCTTTGAGGAAACAAGCTGCAAAGTTTAGAGATGAAGCGATTAAGGCAGTGGAAGTTGGAGGAAGCTGTGACAGAGCAATTCAAGGGTTGATTCGAATGTGGAGTAAGGGCACATGAAAACTCTCAAACTTAGCCTGAAAAATAAATCACCGCCATAGTAATCTTAGTAAGGTGAAATTATTACTGAGAAATAGTGTGAACTTTGAAGTCAATGCAGCGTATGAAGTGAAATTAATGTAATATAAGATTATGAATCAACAGCAAACTTCAAAGAGGAAGGATAAATAATTTCCAAAAAAGAACTGTGATTTTATGTTTGTGTACCTATCTACATACTCTCCCTACTAACTTGGATACTCTCCTTAGATATCAAACTGTTGTTTATTTAGCACTACTCAAAAAAAGCATGTTTTACCCCAGTCAACTTGAAACGGGCCAGAGGTCAAGCCCACAACAGCCAATAACTATGAAATTTTTCATCAAGCAATGTAATGAATTACAAATCAAGCAATGTAATGAATTACAAACCAAATATAGCATAAGTATGTAGCAACATTTTAAAAATTTTACAAATATAGCAAAATTTATCAAATTCTATCAATGATAGAGGTCTATCGCCGTTAGTCTATGATGTAAATATTGGTCTATCGACCATACGAATCTATCAGCGATACAAATCTACCAGCTATAATTTTGCTATATTTGTAATTTTTTTAAAATGTTGTTATCTTTTTAATTATTATTTTTCATATGGTCATTCATTATAATTACCCTATTTTCAATGATATAACCTTAAATAAATGTGTTAATGACATAAACATAAATTCAAAACATAATACAAATAAGGTTAAATTAAACGGTAGAAAAAGAAAGAGTTTTTTAAGGGTTTAGAATATTAGGTTTCAGGGGTTTATAATTTTATATAATTTTTTTTATTAGTTTTTGTTCATATACTTATCTTGAAAATGGAAATATATTTAAAAATCAAAATAGAATACGTTCTTAAAATAAATATTAAGAGACAGTGAAGGAGAGAACACCTTCTTCAGTTGATGACAAAAAGTGATATTTTAAATTTTTTTAATAAATGGAAGAGAGTCCATTTAGAGAACAAAACAAATTAAGAGGACTACAAAAAGTGATAATTTAAACTTATTAATAATAAAGTTAAATTATTTTTTAAATAAATACAACATCTAAGGGTACTTTAATTTAGCGGAATCTCAACTTTGACACCCAAAATGTGTTAATTTAAATGTTTTTTTTGTATATATAGATATATAAAACTGCAACAAAATGAAAGAAAAAATAGAAAAAAAAAGCACATACCACTTCTTTTTTACGTAATGCAAATATGAAGTAATTAGATATATTAGACGACGATGATCAAGGGCTATATGTTTTTAAATTTATTATTTTTACAATTTTAAAAAAATATAGTGACAAAAACTTTATTATTATAAATTTTTTTACTACTTTTTTCACAAACTATCTAAAAAAAGGTCACTAAAAGATAAAAAAAAATACTGTGGATATATATATATATATATATATATTATTTTTTGTGAATTTTTCTGATTTTAAGGCTAATAAAAATAAGATTAATGAAGGATATAAATAATTTTGTCCATTTTGTTACTGTTGGGAATTGCTAAAACCTTATTATGGAAGTGTTAGAGATTTGAAGTATTTTATTTTATTTAAAATATTAAGGGGATAAATAAAACTCATGAAAATAGAAAAATATGTTAAAACCTTATTAGAAAATAAATAAATAAATAAATAAAGAGAGTAAATGAAGAAGGAGAGAACACGTGAGATAAGCGAGGGGGAAGCAAAGGACGGAGGGAGAGATGCATAAGAGAATGAATGAGGAAAAGGAGAGGAGGGGATTGGATGACAAACTTTGAAATCTCAAATTTTGTTTCTGGGACCCCATTCCTTTATTATAATAAGGAATCTGTCTCTACCAACCAAATCAACTTCGACACCGACATCCTCCATCTCTCTCTCTCTCTCTCTCTGCCTTCTCCCCACACGCTATCCCTGGGTGCGTCTCCCTCACTTTCCCATCCCCAGTTCTTTTTTTCTTTCTTTTTTTATCGATCTTTCTTCAAAATTTGTCCAACAAATGTTAACATTCAACTATAATATCTATACGCTAATGTATAAATATGTATATATATATATATATATATCATTAGTTAGTATCAACAAACAGTCCCAACCAAAGTTTAACTAACAAACACATGTAACAACAACCATATTAATAGTAATTGGATTTGGAGGATTAGTAGAACTCTCAGTTTATCAGATATAAGTAATCTTAGAAGCTGGAACCCTTTTTCCCTATCACACAAAACTAATGATTGGATGAAACTTTTGAAGCTTTCATCGGATCCGTCCAACCGGTGGTGTGGTAGAAGCACAAAAGAGAATTAGAGCAGATGATAACAGAATCCATCTCAAAACCCAAAAGCGAAGTGTCAATTAAGCTCACAGGTTTAGGAACTCTGGTGGTATATCCAGGGAACAAATCATGCAACATTATTTATGAATAATACAGAATTGGCAGACACCCAAAGAAAGATGAGAACCCAAATCTTCAGCTATCAAATGTACAAAGAGCAAGGGTGGAGGGTGGGGGGTGGGGGGTGGGAGGGGGGACTATGCTCCATGGACCTTAAATCTCTTAATTAACCTAGAGCCATACAAATAAACTCTTCCCAGCTTTCCTCTATAACATCATATGCTCAATTAATAAATCAAAGCCTCCTACCGTTGATTAAGTTAAAGGAACAGCCGGAGGGTTACCGGCCGGGCATCTCTGCCGACGGGGCCTTCTAGTTGTCTTGCCCCAACCAGTCAGGCTTCCATCTTCTAGACCCATTTCAATGTTACTTAGTTGCTGTATCAGCTGATTACAAGCTGATTGCACAGGAGGCGGGGGACTGGTTACTGATCTTCGTCTTCCCCTACCACAACCGTTTCTAGTAGAGTTCCTCCTCGTAACTCCAGAATGCCAAGAGTGGCCCGTTGCTCGCATTAGGCCACCAAATGTCTGAAGATCTTCTGTAACCTCATGCCTTGATAGAGAAGAAAGGCCTGGAAGGATGTCCTTTTGGAAGTCCCTTCTCTGCCGACCTCTCCTCGTCTGGCCCTTTCGGGGCCGATTTTGCAACAAATTGGTTCCAGTATCTTCAATTTCCATATTTTCTGGAACCAGAGGCTTAGGCATGTAGTGTTCTTCATCGACCTCCGCCTGCCTCAAAGTCATGTATTCGAAGTAATCAATCCCTCTCAAAGAGGATTCCTCAGTCTCCTTGCCTTCTTTGGATCTCAATACAGTGTCAGACTTGGTTTGTTCATCATCTCCATGTGTGGAAACTATCTCGGCAAACCAATTTAGGGTGTCGCTTGAAGAATCTTCCAAGCCATTGCTAACAACACTATCATCCAAAAGACCGGAATAACCACAAGAAGAGATGGCAAGTATTGCCTCTGCTGCTAAAGACATAAGATCATCCTGAATATCAACAGCCTTGTGCTGAAGGGATTGTGGTTGTTGTTCATGCTGTTTTTCTAAAGATTCTTCTTCTACAATTATGTCGTCTTCAGTCTCGGGCATTGCCGGGGCTTCTAAATCTATCTCTACCACAACCCTTTCCTTGCCACTCGAAGAAGCCAGAGGTAAGGGTCTAATAGATGGTTCTTCATCACTGACACATGAGTTCAAATCAATATCAACTCTCACAGTAGAGACCTTTGTGTCCTTTCCATTCTCTACAGCCAGAGCTCCGTTCGTAGCATTGTCCGACTCAAAAACTGAAGGATCACAAGGCAAATTGATATCAAGTACTCTAGTTTTCCGG
This sequence comes from Cucumis sativus, assembly GCF_000004075.3. Lineage (NCBI taxonomy): Eukaryota > Viridiplantae > Streptophyta > Magnoliopsida > Cucurbitales > Cucurbitaceae > Cucumis > Cucumis sativus. The sequence goes on along the minus strand of NC_026659.2, from coordinate 26,630,032 downwards.
TTACCTTCCATTTCATTCTCAGATGGATTAGGAAGAGATGCTGATGGGGATGTAAGAGAAAACGACTCATTCTTAGAAATGTGTGGCCCTTCAAAAATGGGAAACCCAAGAAGTTTTCGGCTACTCTGGCATTCACCGTGTTCCGACATTCTGGGCTCATTGTTACTACAATGTGAATTAGACTCAATGTTCGGATAACATATAACTTTACTGCCATTTTCAGTTTCGTTTCTATCAGAAAATTGTTTCATCGGAGAGAGTGCAAAATTAAGCTCTCCAGTCACAGAGAATCTTCTTGAATTGATTGTTTCATTCTTACTAGCAGCAGGTACAGCCCTTGACCATGGTAATACATTATGATGGTCCTCATTGTTTTGGTCTGACTCTCTAGTCCGATAGTTTGGTTGTTGACCTGCCTCATTTGATAAACTTTTTGGGAGCACTACATTCAAGTTAATATCTTTTGGAGAATTCGTGCTGACACAACCAGAGCCCTTGTAATAGTTTGCCCCATGATCACGGCTTATAGTAGAGGAGAAAACTCCACCGTTGGAACCAGAGGTAGACCCGAAATAGAATCCATTTCGGTTAGGATTTTCGCAACCAGACCCAGGATTTGATCTAGAGTCACTACTCAAATGACATCTATCTCCAAAAATTCCATTGTTCTGAGTTGATGAAGGAAAACTCTTGTGAACAGCAGCAGATTTGAAGCACGGCTGTGTATGACCTGATGTCTTCTGGGAGCTGTTGCCATTTGACTTTTCCCAAGATGAACCGGAGTGAGCCCACGACTTGCCAACATTCAAAGAAGGAGCAATTTGATATGCATGGGATGTCTGAGAAGCTAAAACATAACCAGGATCCCCAGCATTGGACATTTCATAACTTCTTTTGAATAATTGCAAATCACTAACTGGCCTGTCCAAATCTTGTTGAACCTTGCTTTTATCATTGAGATAGAAAACTGGAAGTTCATGATACTTGTTAAGTGGAACTTGCAAAGGATTAGAAGATAAATGGAATTTTTCCATCTGACCACGAGTAAAAGATTTCTCACTTTCCTTACTACGTCCTGAAAAAAAAATAGGTCAAGGGTATTAAAAACAAGTGACTTCTTTTCTAAAACAAACTTATGCAATGTTCATAAGAAAGTGATTCCAAGTCTAGATTTCCATAACTGCCACAGGTCCAGGGATTTCAATTTCTCAGAATCCATGCATTCTTTTTCTGTTCTATACTCAAAGCATTAAATATGAGGTTTTTTGTGAAAGTTAAGAGATGAGAGATACATCTGCAAATCAGGTAATAAACTGACTAAAGAAAGTTGGGAGAACAGAATAAGCCAGAAACCCTTCCATGAAAAATTTAAGAATGTTCATGTAATATAAAGAAGAAATAATACCTGCTTCAAAGATGTTAGGAAATGCCTCTCTTCTATTTCCATTCTCAATATACAAATTCCTATTTGTTGCATGTCCACCTTCATTACTGGAGCTCAGAAAATTTTCTTGCTTCGTAGATGATACAATGGGACCTTGAGTCTCCCCATTGTTGGTGTCACGAGCACTAGGAAGATCAAAAAAATTGGACCCATTTGCCTCTTCGACCTGAACAGGCTCATTTAAGTCAGCCAAACCATATTTGTTCCATACACATGAGTCAGATGCCAAAGCAGCTCTTTGGCCACCACTTTTTTCTCCGGGATTCAAATTCAAATTTGCTGTCACACAACACTGAGTCTCAAATTTCTTGCTGCCATTTGAATGGCAACCCAATGTGGGAGGCACTTTTTCATCATGAAATACCTCCCCCTCTTCACTATCAATGTACTCGTCTGCTGGAAGTTGAAGATCAAAAGTTTTCCTCCTAGAATTTGAGGGTCTAGATTCTAGTACCTCACAGTCTTTCGAACTAGTTCCATTTTGAGATGGTAAGAGACCATCACTTCTATTGTTTTCTTTCAAAGAACTTAAAGATGATTTTACATCTTCAACGCCAGGTACAGATGGTCCACTGGAAGAAATTGCAAGAGGAAAGCTCGGGAGATGCCATTTCCTTGCACCATCAGGAGTACTTTGAGATGCTAAAGGACTAGATGAGAATGATATGTCCACCGGTATTGGGTGTCTTTGTTCTGATCTTTTAATATCATTCATTAACTCTCTCTGTTTTATATATAACCGATGCAGCTCACGAACCTGCTTAAGGACAAAAATAAAGAAACTCAAAAAGCCATAACAACATAGTTCAAAGATCACTTGGAATGAGCTTTACCTGGTTCTTGAATATGGCTTCATGCTCGAGCATTGTCCTCTTCACAGCATCTCTATCACAACCTAGATATGCATCAGAGGTAGCTCTTGGCAGAATTCCATTATAGTATTGACCACTCTGACATGATTTTTCACTGTAATATAAAGGCCAGCTACAACCATGAGAATCTTCATTTAGATCTCTCATTGAGTGATAACCTGGCAAATAACTTTCATACTGCACCTTTGTTCCCATTCCTGAGTCGATAAAGATTCATTAAATCATTATACATTAAGATTGAACATAATCTCTTTACATATTATCAAATCTAAAGAATCAGAGCTGCACGTACTAACATATTAAATAACAAGTGGATATTCATATGAGTACGTCATTTAATATTGTATTGTGACAAAAGGAGGGGTGTGGAAATCTAATCTATAGGCAAAAGTCAAGATGGAAAGAAGAACATGAATCTTCAACCATGAAAGTGATGGTCATCAACTTGAGTATCCCAATGGTAGGGAAAATTTGAGAAACAAGATAAAATTGTAATCCAAGTATATAAGCAAAAGAGGTAATTTTGGGCAATTTTTCAAGGAAATGGTAAGAGGTTGAAGTCCTCGGGGTACCTTTAAAAGGGTTTCATTTTTTTGTACTCCCAAACAGTGTTGCTTCTTCTATCTCCAATGTGATGGTAATCCTTTACTCCAGTTCATGCCTCTCCAAATCAAACGCATCCTTCTCCCTGGTAACCGCAGAGGATATTCCTTGTAAAGAAATTCTCACCATCCTCCTGTTTTCAACATCAAAACTCTATCCTCTAGGCTCGACTTTAGAGACAGCACATGTAGCCCAGAAGTATAACATATACTAGTTTTGGACCTGAACAATCGATGTTAACCAAATGCCCCAGGTTTCTTCTATGGCTTAGGCTTATACTTATCCCCGGATTCCAGAATGCGCTCACTTGTGGTTTGGTATCATGCTGGGAAACCCAAAATATGCTTCAGATATAGCGATTAGATGACTCTGGAGGCAAGAATAATCTGCTGAAGGGAAGGTTATTCTCAGTACAGGGAACAACTTGTAGGTAATTCCAAATCCAATTGAGAATTTTGAGTGAAACTTATATAAAAGGCAAAATTAGGTTTCTTGTTAAACTAAATGGTTAATAAAAGGTTCTATTGTAGACTAAAAGATTGAAGAGAAAAAAACCACGTTACAACAATTGCTTTGATTTCTACATAATCCAAAGATATATTGCGGACTGTCACTGAGGTGTAGAACCAAAAATGCCCTCAAAAGGAAAAAACCAAAAGAGGGAGAATATTTATTCAATAAAGAAAATTTCAATTGCTATGAGCTTACTTACAGATCACATTTGTCGACTGCTGCTGCCCAACTAAAAAGGCAGTCTCTGGAGCAGAACTAAACACTAACACTCTTACTACTATATCAAAGCAATTTTCTTTAAGCCCGTGATTAAATAGATCGTCAATGTCCAAGGATGTTGCAATGAACTTTTGGACAAACAATACAGAAATAGAGCAACTGTTCTATGATACAATACAAGCAATTAAATTAGTAAGTCTTCTAAAGACATTCCATTCATCAGTATCATTACCAGTAGGCATGCACAGTTGCCACTTCAAAGTAACACTAAAATGGGAGTAGACAAGGAGTTTTTGATCCAAATAAGTTGGGAACTCGAGCAGAAAATGTTCTCTCAAAAAATTCAGTGTCAAGTAAGAGGTAGCGGTATAGTATGCTCTATTCGAGTTATCACAATACCTGCACAAATCTTCTTCAAACTCCAATAAACCAACTATATTTAACAGAAGCCTGCTCATAACATAAGGACTGATAGGGACTAACTGGCAACTGTCTTTTAACACCAAGAAGCTATTGACAGATAACGGAATCACTCAGTGAAAACTTATGGAGTAATTCAACTGAGGCAATTCAGATCAGTAGCTAAGAAAAGCTAAACCAGTATCACAATCATCTCAATCTTCATACAAGCCTACTCAGTAGCGATCCGTATCGAGACAACTTCGATGACCTAATTAGGCTATCAATTGCAAGTCCAAATATGGTCCATTAAATTGAACAATGCATCATCAAAAGTACCCTCTCAACTCACAAATTAACCGGAACCAGTAAATTAGTACCCTATCTTCAATTATGGGCATGAAGGAATGGATCATTTAAAGTCCTAAAAAATGCAAAGCCAATCAAGAACAAAGACCAAAAACACTCAGAAAGTTGAACCCAAGGTGCAATCAAATCTCCCCAAGCTCAATAGAAAATACAGTAGAACGAAACACCAAGTGGCGATCAACAAGGGAAAAAATTAGTTCTCCCCTCAGCCACTCACTAAACTACCAGAGAACAAACAACAATATCATCTCCAAATCTCAAACAAACAAATTCTCGAATGCACAAAACACAATCAAGAACAATTACCAACCAAAACCAAGCAGTCGAATCAGCAAACGTAAAATTGAGAAACAGTTCACAAGCAAAAAGTCTGAATACAAAAGAAAAAATGCACAAGGGGCAAAAGAAGTAGACCCCAAATGGTTAAAAGGGTCAGAACCATAGCAGCAAACAACAAACAAACAGTCTTGGAAAAAAGTGAGAGAGTACTATACAAAATTAAGACAAATTAAGGGAGAAAAAAACCCATAAAAAAGAAAACAAAAAACCAAAGAGAGGGGAAGAAGAATAATCGGAATCCAAAAGGAACCCAGAAATCAAATTGAGAAATGAATAGATGGGAAAATTACCTTAAACCCACATCCTCCGATTCGAAAAACTCAAGAACCCTTTACGGATTCAGCCATTAACAACACGTTGAGAAAGGGAAATTTGAGAGTAGGAGAGTCTCAACATCAAAAGAAAAAACCCAAAAAGAAAAAAAAAAATCCCAATAAGAAAAATGATTACAAATAAATATAGAGATGCAATAAGAAGATGGGTGTTTTAGAAACAGCAGTGAGAGAGAGAGGTGAGGTTAGATCGTCATCGAGGTAGAGAAAAAAGAGGAGATTTTCGATCTGCTGGGCCACTCTCTCTCTCTCCTCTCTCTCAATTTCTCTCTCAAAATTGTTAATGTAAGGAAGGAAGAGAATTTTCAGGACTAGGGAGAGAGAAAAGGAATGAAAGGAAAAAAAAAAATTCTTAAAATTTTAATTTTTTGGTGAGAAAAAAAAAAGAAAAGAGAGATCCCAGATAAGAAATCTTCACACAAACGAACGACCTTCTAAGAACAGTGACATGAAATTTGTCAACATCCGGTCTCTTTTTATTCTCTGCTTTTTCTTCACTTCCTTCCTCTCTTTTCTCTCTCCCATTTTCACAATTTTTACTTTTCTTTTTCTTTTTTCTTCTTCTCCCATTTTTATTACAAATTAAAAAAAGAAAAAACTAATTTTTATGATATTGAAGTAAACAAAAAGAAATGGGCATTTCTAGATTCTCTCCACCTTCCTTGCTTTTGGTGCACATATTAATTTAATTAATAAATATCATATCATACATTTCAAACTATCCTTTATCACTAAATTACACATTTAACAAATCTAACTCCATTTTCCCTTTTCTTTTTCCTCTTTTACTTTTAAAAATATATATATATGCTTTGGAAATTAATCCTTAATACCATTTTTTAAAATGTCCCTCTCAATCTTTTTATAGTACACCCATCTAATTTAGATAAGATTTAGCATTAATTATCATAAAACAAAAAGAACCCAAAATAAAAAAAAAGGCATTTTCTCTTCCAATTTTAATATTTGAATCACAGTGATTTGTTTGGGCTTAGTCAAATCATGTGAGAATCTAAGTGGGTGGAATCATACTAATAAGACTAATATAGAAATAGCCAAATAATAGAGGGCTAATGTAACGATATCAAACTACTTGTAAGAATGAGCCTAGATATGACCGATACAAATACAAAGCATGTTTATAAGGAAACGTTAGTTTAAAGAGAGAAGAGAATGAAGTGAAATTATAATTTTTGTAAAGAATATATGTATAAGAAAATGAAAGGGAGAAGTGAAAATTAAAAGAAAAGGAAAATGGTGTGGATTGGAAGCAATGTTTTTAATTGGGTAAGAGAAGAGACATAGGTGGGGTCTGAGTTGATACTGTGAAGAAGAGGATGAGGTTTTGTTGAGGTTTTGAGTTTAGGTATTAAATAGCCTTGTAATTATGTTTTAATTACGGGAATGCCACTATCGATTTTTTTCCCTAAAAAGAAAAATGATGACTTATCCTTCCCTTCTCTTTTGTTTTTTATTTTCTTCTTGTAAAATCCCTTTATAAATAATTTATGCAAATTGGAAGATAATAAACTAACACGTACTTCAAGATACCACTATAACACCCCCACGTGCCTCATTTCCATCCGAATGCTCTGTCTCTATGTTTACTACTCTTCCCTTCCCTTTCAATCTTTTACCCCAACTCTCAAAATCTCCATCTATTTATAAAATATAGTCTAATATGATTTTTTGAAAATATATTATTTAATGTCTTTTGTACTTAACAAAATTAACTAGACACCTTTCTTAACTTTTTTTTTCTTTTTCTAAACTTTTAAAATGACATTTTAAAAATAAAAAAATTAATTGAAATATTTACAATTTATGGTAAAATTAAATTTTACGAAAGATAGTTACAACTTGTAGACTTTGAATGATAGGGATAGAAGCATAACACTAACTTTCAATATCTATTACTAATTGAATATGGAAATTGTGGTATATGTTAGTAAATATCTTGTCATATTTATTATTTTTGACATTTTGTTTTTTTGAAAACTAAAAAAAAGTCTTTAAAAAACAATTGTTTGTGTTTTTATTTTCGAGTTTGATAAAAAATTATATTCCTTTTATATCGGTTAAGGCCAGCATAGCTCATGACCTCTTAATTAGTCATGAGATTATGTCTTTCGTTTTCTTTTTTAATGTATCCTAATACAAACTTTTAAATTGACTTTATTGTTATAATAAGCTAGAAAAAGTATTTTATGGCTTATTTTAAAAAAAATATCAAAATGGTAGAAGTTAAAATTAAAATAGTACTAATAGCCTCATATAGGAAATGAAATTAGTTTCTTTTGTTTTTGTTCTTGTTCTTCTAAGTTAAATTTAATGTTAGTTAGTTTATATACAAACACGTTATTTATTGATTTATTTTAAAGTAGATTCCAACTCATTCCAATTATTCCTTTTACAATAAAGTCCTAAAAAAAGTATATATTCTTCAAAAATAAAGAAGCAATTAATTGAAGAGAAAGTGTAGGTGTAACATGAGATTAAATTAAGTGGTACCAAATTTCTCTCATTTCCTTAGTTGTAACTTTGGAGTAAAATATTTAAGTTACATGGAAATTATTTACAAAAATATATCAAAATTTGATTTGAATTGTTATTACATTTTTTTAATAATTTTTGTTATTTTGTTAGGGTTTAAAATGTTTCATTAATTAAATATACTATATATCATTTTTTAATAAAGAACCAAAGAATAAATAAACTAGAAGAATTACCTTCTTTTTTTTTTCTTCTAGTTTTCCACTATCCAAATTGTAGGTTTGTAACTGCAAACAAGGCCATGCCATTATTCAAACTCCTCTCAGCTTCCATTTACACCTCTATAAATTTCTACCCAAATTTATAAAACATCACTTACATTCTTCAATGCACAATCAATGGCTTCCAATTCCTTCTTCACTCTCCTCCTTCTCACCACCTCCCTCCCCGCTTGGAGCTTCTTTCAAATTCCAAGTTGGTGGCCTCAAAGGGTGGGGAGTTCTATGGCCATTGATTGGGCTTCATAACAAAGCTGGTGACGCGGTCTGACCATCTAAAAAATTAATTGATTTCAGTTTTTCTCATTGGCATTGTGTATGTGTATAGGTTTACGGTACAACAAGGATTCGGTGATGTAAGTGAGCAACCAAGAGTACAAAAAACTCCAGGCAGCCGAGCTTCTTCTCCAACATTGGAAACATGGTCTTCCAATTCAGGAGATCGGGAACTTTTTACTTCATCAGCGTTGCTAATGGACATTGTGAGAAAGGGCATAGGATGATCGTGAAGGTGATAGCAAATGATGATCAATCTTATGAGAAATTGAGGACTCCCATTTCTTGGCTGGGTTTATGAAATTTGTCTCCTTGGCTCTATCCATTATATTCTAGGATTTGAGTTTCAGGATTTCTTCCTGTTTATTTTGTTTTATGGAGTAAATTTTATTATTTCTTAATCTACTATTTCACATCTATTAAAAAACAAAGTGTTTTAAAAAAATCAACAACAAACCAATCCAAAATTGAGATTGAAAAAAGTATCAAAGCTAGTTAAAATAATTCAATCATAAGACACACATGTGTGTTTGTATATATTAAGAGAGAAAGGGGTAATTGAAGTGCATCTTAACGTGGGACCAAAAGAAATAGTTCCATATGAAGTCCAAATCCATGGCCCCAAAAATCTCTCTCCTTCTATACTAATAGTCTTAATACTAAATGAGCAATGAGGTGTTACCTTCACCATCACACGTTAATCTCATAATGCCGCCTCAAAAATATTAATATTATCAACACCAATAATACTTACATTTAAGGAATGTATTAAAAACCAAAACCAAAATTTTAAAAACACACTTTCTAAAATACAGAAAATGATGAAAATATCTATAAAATCTAGTAAAATTACAAGATATTTCCCTTCGTTTTTATTTTTTTATGCAAAATTAAACATATATAACTGTTCATTTTCTAGTTATTTTGTCAAATATTATATTTTCTACCATTTTCCTGGTCAAAATCAAACACAACACAAACAAAATATTGTTTTAAACTTCTTTTAAGAAAATAGTCCTACAAAAATGATATAATTATGACTAAAAATGGTAGAAAAACAATAAGAAATTTCCAAAAACAAATAATTGTAAAACTAACCTTGATTATTTTGACTTTTTGCTGCCAACTAATTTGATTACAAACAGCTTCTGAGTGAATTTAATAATGTAATCCTTAAATAATACAAAGGAACAGGGTCTAAAATAAATTTTATTAGACATTATTATTTTACTAATTGTCCAAAATGATGTATGTTTGGAATCTAGTTTCAAAATTTAAAAAATGGCATGTGGACAATAAATTATTAACTTATAAAATAATTATATATAAATATAACATTGTGTGTTTGGATTTAAATATATATACATATAAATGTTTAGTGACATTGTGACTTAATATGGATAATAAAATAAAAACAAATGAGTTTGGAGAGAGAGGATATTTTAATTTAATTTGTTTGGTTTGGGAGAGAGGAAGAGAGAGAGCTCATCCACTCCTTTTTAAGTTTCTATGTATTATATTATTTGCATTAATTCTACCCCTAAACTATGCATTAATTTTATCACCATCTGTATTGTGTATCTATTTTGTAACTTTTGGAATGACTATGCTTTATTTTTCTATAATAGATAAATATTTTATTTTTTACCGTTTGCTTAGTATCTTATTAAAAAAGAAAAAATTAAACACTTTTCGTTTATTATTGTAAATAATATCACACAATATATCTATTAGTTTTTACGAATTATTTGAGAGTGTGTAATGGATGATAATTGTAATTGTAATTTGATTGATTTTTTATCACATTCATCAAAAACTATGAATTTTGTCAAATTTACTGTTAACTAAATTCATCTTTTGTAGTTAAAATGTAATGGTGAGGTAATAGTAAAGGTGTCAAATTTTGTTTTGTTATTGTTGTGGTAATTAGTTTCAATTCTCGTGGCCAATCTGGAACAATAAATGCGTCAAATTTCATAGTTTTTTCTTTAAAATTGTAATAATAATGATAATTATGGTAACCATAACAATAATAGTAACGGTAAGATGTAATTTTCACATGCAATCAAATTGTCTGCTTTTCGTTCATTAATCGAATTACAATTTTATTTCCAGGAGTTCTTCCAAAGTTGAAAAATGTCTTTTGACACAAATTTCAATGCTTACTTTTAAATTTGTTTTTATACTAAAATACTAATAAAAGCAGCAAGCGGTTAGAAACCGTAAATGTAATGATAGAATCCCCGTTTATAAGCGCACTTACCAAATAGAGATGAATTCAAATGTAGTTACCTCTAATTTATCAAGATCAACCACAAGCTTGTATGAGATGTTTGTTTTTTCAAAATTTTAGAACCATAATTTAACATTATTATTTATAAAACTTAACCATGCTTTCATTTCACTTTGAAAATGTCATTGATAAACCTTTTATTTCCCTTTTTCTTTTTCCTTTTCTACATGTCTTGTGATTCCAAAAGAGACATGGGGAGTGGAGTGTGATGATGACAGCATCTCTCAAACCATCAATGTTGAGTTTGAATTGAAAACCAAAATTAAGCCATTCCTAACATACACCAATTATAGTAATAAATAAGCATAACAAATACATTTGTAATACCTAAGTTTTGGTTTTACATTGACACAAAATCAATTGGTAAACACATGGATGTATGTATGGCATGTGTTTAGACTAAAATTTTAGTCAATTTTTTAAAAAGGGAAATTATGAAGCTAGTTTAATTATTTAAGTTAAAAATGTACTTTGAAGTTTGAACAAATTATAAGTAAATACAATCCCAAATATATTTATTATAAGAAAAGTGGAAATAATGACTTTTTTTAATGGGTCTAAGTCATACTTTTCTCTGTACCAAAAAGAGAAAGAAGACATGCTTTTAAAAATTAATAATAAATCATAACCTTAAAAAGATTCCTTCTACCTTCCCTTCTCTTCTCTTCTCTGCCCTTACAAATATTCCAATCTCTTTTTTCTTTCTCACAACTTCTTTTTCTTTTAGTCAACTTATTAATTATATACATGTTCTCCATTAAATTTATATTTTCAAAAAATAATCAAATAAACAAAAAAATATTTATGTCTATTGTTATCCTTTCCTCCTTTCTAGATTCTAAAATTTTACTTCATATTTTAGGTACCGAGAGTTAATTTAAAATTATAAAAAAGATTAAAAAATTATTTACATTTTATTAAACAAAATTTATGAGAGAAAGGATAAATATTTGGTTGAATATTCTATTTTTGACAAATTTTACTTATAATTTAATTTTTTTTTGTTTTTTAATCTTATAAAATTCTATTTTCTTAAGATTGGTTATTTAAAATTTTAATTTAGTCAAGAGGTATAACAATATTTAGCGAATCACGTCTTCTCATGAAAACTTTATATTTGCATCTTTGTAATAGATGCAACACGATTAAAGCAATAAATTATCCTTATTCTTTAAAAATGGTTTTAAAAGTGCCCACATTTTAATCAATTGTTTTCTTTCTTTTAATAATGTGACTTAATCTCATTATTTTATAATTAAAAAAATCGATAAATTAGGTTGGGAGAGCTCTAACACCCTTTAATTTTATCTCCATTTGATTGAAAAGAAAAAATAAAAAATAAAAAAAAGAAAGATAGAAGGTATCAAAACAAGAAGACTTTTAATACTAAGTCATGCTTCAAATTATTCACATTAAAAATCAGTCATATAAATGTTAATTAATGTTAGTGGACCTTTTAATTAACAAACCACGCATGGAAATTATATTATTATATCATATATTTTTCTTCACACTTTTTTTTTATTATTATTAAAATATAAAATTAAAAATAAAGTTAACCAATAAATAAGTGAAATTATTTCAAACGTTTCAACATGTATTCGGATAAACATTAATAAATTATAAAATTTACTATATTTATTAATATTTAAAAATAACCTTTTACAAAGATAAGTTTTTATCATGAGTAAATAAAACTGAGTTTGTTTTCTCCCTAAATTTTAAAAATGTACATTTAAAAAAAAAAGTTATTAAGTTTAAAATTAGAAAAAATAATAGTTTTGGCATTAAACACAAATAAAAAGAAAAACTTTTTGATTTGGCAACTTCCAATTGAATGATGGGTAAGTAAGTTTTAAAAACTTATTAAGAACAAAAAACACATGATTGAATCATCATCTCATCTCAATCATAATCACCTTCATTTTCATACTCATGACTTTTCTCAACTCCTTAATTCATCAACTACTCAATAAAACATCACCACATAAAATCCAATACTTATTTGGAAAAAAAGAGCTTTAACTCTCCACTAATGTAATGTATGTAAATTTATGGCTCCAATCTTCCATTTCAATCATTAAAATATCATATTAAAGTACATGTTGTCGCTAAACTTTACATTTAAATTACAACTAAAGATTAACTATATAATTTTACTAGGAATGCTCGTAAAAGTAGTAAAAAAACATATGATAATAAAGTTCATATCACTACTTTTTCTAAATTGTAAAAGTAGCAAATTTAAATTATGATAACCGTCTAATATCACTAATTAATTCTCATATTTCTCACATTCGCAACATACTAAAAAGAGATGTCATGGAATATTTTTTTATAAATGTCTTTGTTATCTGATTCAATTATTTTATATTTTATTAACATTTTCACTCTAAAATTTCAAATATCGTATTTTTTGTCTGACAAATTTAGTAATAACGCTAAAAATCAAGTTGGAGAAACTAAGTAAAGTGGATAAACCAAAATCATAAGTAAAAAAGAGGATGGAAATAGTAATTTGAATAAAGAAATTAAAAAGAAAAAAGGAAGGGGGTAAATTGGTAAAATGAGAGTGGATAGGTTTGGAAATGTGATGGAGAAGACGAGGGGAGGGAGTGATGTGTCAAAAATAAAATCCAATCTGGTCCGTACACATGTTTGATGGTTATGAAAAGGAGGGATTTGGGGTTCGGCTTTCCCCTTGGCTTCCGCAACAAAAATCTCTCACATTTCTCAAATCCCCATGTCGATCTCCCTCCACGAATCTAGGCCTTTCCCCTCCCCCCTCATTTCTCACTTATTTACATCAAAACACCCCCCCTTTTTTCCTCCCTCTTACACAAATACCCCTCAAATATTCCCATTTCTATTCTTTCAAATACCACATTTTTACCCCTTAACATTTCAGTTAATTCATTAAATACTTATTTACATCTAATAGTACATGACACCTTTTAGAGTGTAAATTTTATTATTTTTTATGACTATTAAAAATTAATTGAGATGGATATATTGTCAAATTTTGGAAAATAGGAATTCATAAGGATAAAAAAGAAATTAAATGAATGGTAGATAATTTCAAATATTTGGTTTTATTTATTTCAATGGAATTTCTTTTTATCCACTACGTAGGATTTCACACACACACCTTTTAGAGTAAAGCCTTGTCCACTCCCTTTCCCACTCTCCGTCGGATCTACCTTTCTTTCTCTTTCCATTCAACGGCTACGATTGAGTGTTGTCCTTTTTTGGCATTTTTATTTATTTTGGTTCCTTTGCCATTTTAATACTTATGATTTAGACTTCTTCATCCCATTAAAACTTAACAACTTTCTTGCTGCCAAGTTGCCAACCACCCATCACTACCCCAAACTACCTTTCTATTTTATTTAATTCTTCTAGTTTTATAAATTCATTTCTTACTTTTCCTATTCCCATCAACTATTCTTATACTTTATTACAATTTGCTACCGGGTGGATATTACTCTATTCTAATTGTTATTGTTTTACTGCTAAAGGTAACAATATTATAAGACATTTTAATATTTCTCAAAAAAAACTATTCACGTTTAAATTTGACATAAATTTTATTATCGTAAAAATTTAATTTTTGCTATTTTTACAAACGTGTCAAATTATTTTATTTGGTTGTACGTCAACTTAGGGAGTCTATGAGAGGGAAGGGGTGTTTCTCTTGTTAAGATTATCGAGGCAAATTTCATCGCAATAGTGGACCCCGCAACGCACATGTCACAAGCACCATATCCATGGCCCAGCGATCAGATTTGTCATTTTCAAACATTTTTCTCCTTTTTTTTTTTTTCTTTCTTTAAATATATATTCCTATTACCATTAAATTTAGAGTAAGATGTTTAAAATATAAAGGAAAGGAAAGAAAATAATAATAATACTGATTGGGTAATACGATTTTATTCCCAAGGGCCTTTACAACCGCATGGACGGCTCCCGTATAGAGTACACTGATGTGATTTCTCCACTTTGCCCCTGAGGTTTTTTAATTTTGATAATGTAAAAATAAAATAAAATATTCGATGATGTGGGTCCCACTGTTTGGTAAAGTATACAAATCCTAGGGTTGACCGCTAATCATGAAAGCGTCCTTTGTTTCTAAATTGCTCCCCCCTCCCCCTCCCCCTCCACAGTTACGGGACGTGTCGACAGTCAACAGCTGGTGGTGCTTGTACTCGTGGTGGGGAGACTCAACTTGGGCCTACTTGGCCCAAATCCGAATCTATTTATTTTGGGCTTTTTGTTTCTATAATATAAGCCCATAAGAAAATAAAACGAGGGCAACGAAGGAATAAGAGAAAAATAAGAAGAAGACGGGAGGAGGAATAGATGTACAATATCGTACGGTGGTGATCCCAGCGAACAGATCCAATGTGTTGTCCTTCTTTTTTCTCTTTCGCTGTATTATTATTATTACTTTAAATGACTAATTGAGAGTTGGGTGTGGGTCCCACCCGATCTTCACTTTTTTTTTCCTTTTTTTTTTTTTGTGTGTAATTAAATATTGTAGGTCACATATTTGATAAATAATATATTCAAAGCTATGCGTTAGTCCACCGAATAAATTACTATATCGTACAATATGTATTGAAAGCAGTAGAAAGTATGTAATAACATTAAATTTTCCTTTTGTGAACATATGATAGAGTACTCAATTTGGTGGTGTAACATTGGCTCTTTATAAACTACGCCTTAAAATAAGAAAAATATGCATTATCTACCCCCTACTTATACTTGTCTACTATGTTAAAGGAACAGTGTATCACACTTGTAATTTTGAGATTACCCGATATTTATTTTTTGGCAATTTGATTTCCCGAATCATCTTAAATAAATTTATTTATAGGAGTAAAATGTTGTTAATATTTTCAAATATGGTAATACAACGAATTCCTTTCGTCGTTTTGCTACTTTTGTAAATAAGTTGGCCGATTGCTATATATGAAAAGAGTCTTAAAGTATATTTGATGAGTGGACTAACTGAGTGAAAGGAAGAATCGAGAATATGTATATATTCAAAAGAAAGGAGAAAATAAGGGAAACAAGTGGGATAAACGATTGTTTTCTTTTGCTCTTTTCGTTTGGTGATGGGCATACTTTTATTCTTATTCTTTCCTTCCTACTTTTACTGTGACTTTAGTTTCAAACAATGTTTATCTATACGATATTACAAATAACACTGTTTATCATCAATCATTTGTTTGGGCTTTTCATTTAGTTTTATTTGTATAAATCACCTTAGGATTGATCTATTTTTTAATGGAAAAAAAAAAGACATGTAGTGTAGAGATTGTAAAAACATATTATCGAGTACGTTGATTATTAAATGATCATATCATCGCAAAGAACACTCAAAAATGAAATATAAAGTTTAAGGGTTTCTTTTTAACTTACACCAAAATCTTTTCACATTTTCCTTAAAAAAAAAATTAATATGTTTACCGTTAAGTCTTGTTTCAAAGTTTGTCCACTAGAAATTGAGGAATATTTCATAGTTATCTATGGAGTTCATACAAATACCAATAAAACGAGTATCTATCGTGGTCAATGGGAATTTTAATATCCTCAATCTTCTTAAGTGAATAATTCTCTAAATTATTTTTAAAACCTACTAACTCCGAGGATATAATTTTATATTCAATTATTCATTCACAGCTCGATATCTAAAACATATATATGTCTTAATTATTTTAATTTTAAACACTAAAAAATGTTGTAGAGTTTGTTATCTATTACTTTAAACTTAAAAAATGTATACCTTTCTTTAAGACACAATAAAACTTTTAAAAATATTTACAAATGTAACAGCAAATCACCATAACTACGATAATTTGTGTATTGGTTAAATTGTAGCTTACAATCCTTTTAACTAATACGACGAATTGTATTAGGTAAAATTTACTTTATTTAAATTTATCGGATGAAAACAAAAATTAAAAAATTAATATAACCATTCACAAAAAAAGTACGTATATAACAATATATGAAAGTCTTTTTATAATAGAGTTTGATGTATCTATCTTTATCATAACCGACACAAATAACATTTCATCTCATCATTGGTTGTCTAACAAAGTTTGAACACTCTTCTATTTTAATTTCAACACAAGTTTAATTAGCACCGACTCATATTCATATTTTTTTTCTCTTGTTGACAAAGACTCACAAGTGTCAAAGACAGAGGGTTGAGACAAAATTTTCTGGCAACACTAAATCAATCCAACATCAACACAAGCAAATTAATTAATTCATATTATATATATATATATATATATTATATTTGTATATTGATTAACTATATTTTGTAAATATTTTGAAAAATTTATATTAGTGAAAGGTATTGATATACTTTTGTGTGTTTATAGGTTTTATAGTAAAGGTTTTCACTCGCTTGTCGAATATCATTATTTTTCTTTTTAATATCATTTGATACTCTTACATTTGAAGTTTATTTTTCTTTTAGGTATGTTAGTTCACACCATCCTATATATTTGATTTGAGAAAACTTTGGTAAAAGTAATTGAACCAATCAAACCTTTAAACTGTCATAAATGAATCGCATCTACTCTCATTACTCCATTAGAGACAATTGTAATAATTTAAATTGATCATCTATAAAAATTTATTAAAAAAGTGTTTGACCATTTGAGTAATCTGAGCGAGTTATGTTTAGTGGGTAAAAAAAAGAAAAATACATCAAATAACAAAAATATTTAAAAAAAAACAGCTCATGACACTAATTTTTTTGCATATTGCAAATATGACAAAATTATTAATATCATACAGTAATTATAGAGCTATCGAAAGGCTATAAGAGAGTTCTCACTTTCGAATTTGTTATTTTTACAAATTTATAAAATGTTGTGACACGTGTTATCTATTATCATGATTTTTTTTTTATGTTTTTTATAAAAATTCTTTAAAAAAAAGTTCAATCCACAGTTTGATTCACCAATAATTTAAAATATTAATTGCTATTTATTTCGTAATTTTTATCCGTTTTTCACGAAAATACTTGTATTTCTCACCTTGATTTAATTGAAGTAAAGGAGCAAAGTGTATAAATAATATAGTTTTTGGTGTTGGAAAAAAGGTGTCTTTATTAAAGACTTTTGAGCTGTAAACCATGGGAAGTGGAACCCCACATCACATGTGGGAAATTAAATGTTAATCATCCAATCATCTAATGGAATCATTCTTTTGTGTTTGGGTTTACGGTTCCCAATAAAATACTTTTATGCCAAAATATTTCCCAAACCACTCTCTCTCCTTTTTCATTCCCTTTCTGTTTTTCTGTCTTTCTCTACTCTCTTTTTGATCAAAAGTTCCCTTCAATTTTACCCTCCATATATATTCTTCACTCTATATTTTAACTTTTATGGTAAAAATAGAAGGAATACTTTTTCAATACTCAAATTATTTCAAATATTCAAAATTTTACTCTATTTATAAATAATGTTAACTCAAAATTATTTGTTTTTCATATAAAAAAAACGAGGATTTTGATTTGTTTTAATATTTGGAACATAGTTGATATAGATAAATATCAAGTCTTAAATTGATTTTTAAAAATAATAAAATAAATTAAAATATTTACAAGTAATAATAAAATTTTAGATTCTATCAAATAGTATTTTATCATTATAACATATCAATGACTATCCGTAATAAAACTTGCTACAAATTATAAATATTTTGCTATTTTTGAAAATTCAACTTTACTAGAAAACCTTGTAAATATCTTAGAGTACATATATTTTTTAATAATTGATCTTTTATTAAATTACAAGTTTTTTTTTAGTATAATAGAATACGAGATTCATCCACGTTAGTTGAATTATGTCCGTTTTAACAATTATTTATTAAGGTAATTATAATTACTGACAATTTTATTAATATAATATTACATAACAACATTTTTTTTGGTTGTAAATATAACAAAATCTATTGATGATAGATCAATATCTGTAACATAGTCTATCAATGATAAACTTTGACAAATTTTATTATATTTATAAATTTTTTAAACTGTTATTTATATATACTTAATTATTCTGAAACTAAGTGTTAGGTAAATAACAAGTATTTTTTATATTAAGTTCATGTATAAACCTAAACTAGTTAAACTAATATTTGGTCTTCAATTGAAAATGATTAACATGAAGAAACCCTATACCCCTTTTTAAACAAAACCTAAACTTTAGAATATCAAATGACAAATAACACCAAAACCGCTAAAAAGTGAAAAACCCAAAAGATTAGCTCTTCGCTTTTTTAGAAATTTACCAAATTACCCTTTCCGATTCCATTTCACACTCCTCAACGCAAACAACAGCGCAGAACATTGAAGCGCCACAATTCACATTTGACAGTAGCGTCTTTGTCTTCTCCAAGCTGCTTCAGATTTATATGGGTGTGGCTCTCATTTTCTCCGTTACTCCCATTTCCCCATTTTCTTCTCTTGCCGCCGACCTCTAGACGAAGTTTAACGCCGGTCCCAGCTTCAAATATGGAGAAGGCTTTGACTAAGGTGGGCAGCTTAAAGGTTGGGAGCTTGTGGATTTCAAAGAAAGCCAAGGAGGAACTCGCTAACATCACTGATGATCTCAATGTGAGTTTTGTTGGGTTTGTTTCTGTTTTGTATTCCTTTGATTCTGGTTTTGGGTTTTTTTTTTTTTTTGAGATTTGAGTAATGCAGTTTCACTTGGTTGTTATTAGTAGTGGATTTTGTGCTCATGTTTCTTTGTTTGTCGCTTACTGATAAGATTAAGGCTAGATCCGTTGGTTTTTTTCCATTAATTAGAGGATTTCACTGATAGGGTTACAATGGGAGTGGAAATGGACTGAAGGAGTCATTGTATCAGTTTGATTGAAAAAATAAATAAATATTGGGAGAAATTGTTTTAAAAGTTCATATACTGTAGAATGACCTGGGGGTGGGGGGATACTGGAGGATGAGAATTGTGTTGATTGAACAAAATCTATTTGGATATAACTTCATGATCTATTCAGGAGATGTTAACAGGGAATCTGTCTGTTAAAAGCGAGGAATTCTATTTTTGCAATGTTCCTGTCAAGGAGATGTTGACTGTCTAATATCAAATAGCGTCCTTGATGTTTACACTGGAAAATCAGATTATATCTGGATGCTCATAACTTACTCAAGTGGATTGGCATTAGTTAAAACTTTGAGCTCCTTTCCATTTATGTATAGGCAAATATTAAACTTACACCTTGGTTTGAATCTCATATATGATATTGTTTGTGGCAGACTTTCTCAAATACTGTTGAAGAGAAGGCAAAGTGGATTTTCAACAAGCTAAAAGGTGATCTCTTTGCACATTCTCTCCTTATATATATTAGACTAACTACATATTCAATACTGGGTTGATGGACAACGTTGCTGTAATGTCCTGTTGCATTCTGTGGGAAGTGCAGACTTTTACTTCACCTATTAACTCATGCTTTAGAGTCCATTAGTGATTTAACATGGTATCAAAGTAGGAGGTTTTGTATTCAAATATGTGCAATGATATTTCTGATTTCTACTCGTTGAGTCTTCTACATATTTCAAGTCCACAAGTGATGAGGAAAGTGTAAAATGTTGGATGATATTACATTAAATTTATCTTCACCCACTAGCTTAAACTTTAGGTCAATCGATGAGAACACCTTATGATTGTCTCTCATTTTTTGTATTAAGTTGTTAGAGATTTTCGTAAGCATATTATTGAAGAAAATCATAACCCAGAGTATTCAACATATCTTTTTCCTCCTACAGGAAAGCCATTGAAGAGCTTGCCGGATTTACTTCGCGAGTACAACTTACCGCCCGGCCTCTTTCCTCAGAACATGACCTGCTACGAATTTGATGAATCAAAGTCCAAGCTGATTGTATACTTACCATCCGCTTGTGAGATTAGTTTCAAGGATTCCTCTGTCGTCAGATATGCAACACGGGTAAAAGGAACTCTTCAGAGAGGAAAGCTTACAAACATCGAAGGAATGAAGACGAAGGTCCTAGTGTGGGTGAAAGTGACAAGCGTGTCAGTCGAGGGCTACAAATCTGATAAGGTCTGGTTCACAGCAGGAGTAAAGAAATCAAGATCAAAAGATGCATATGAAAAGCCCCATGACGCCATTAGGGTAGGCGAATTCTAATATTCAAACTATGGCACATTGTTAGATGTCATTAAGGAGGCAGGTAAATGAATCCTGTGTTTACATAAGCTGCATTCTTCCATCTGCATTGTCCAAATATAGAAATCTGAATGTGTTATCCCCATTATATATATTGTTTGGATGAGTTTTGTAGATTCTCTGTTTTCTTTTTCTAGTCCAATGTTAAGTTCTCTCATGGAGTTGTGACAGAACCAGATGAACTATAAAATTTCATACTTCCCAACTTTTTTAGCTGAGCTGAACTTTCTGGAATTGAGGAAAAATGAAACAACAGAACTGATAGATTATGAAAAAACTAGTTGGGGGGTAGGATTTGTGGTTTTTTTTGGGTTCCTTCTATTTCTTGTAAAAGTTAAATGATATGTTTGGTAAAAATTGGTGAGAATAAACCAAAAATTCTTATCTTTATGTTTTGCATAAAGTCTTGGAAGCTTTGGGAAGTATGCCTTTTTTTATATAAAAAAAAGATTCTTTAATCTTTTGAAAATTTTTATTTGTGAAAGTTCATAAACGAACGTTTTTAAACAGAAAATTTCAGTTTAATATTACATTTTCCCCACAAAAGAGTAGAAAAGACGATACATTATTTAACATTATCTTTTTACTTCGGTTCAACAAAGTGGACAACGATATAACGTTGCATTTCGCTTTATGTTTACTTTTGATATTTTTGCTATCTACTAGATACACATGGTTTCATCCTTCTTTTTTTTTTTTTAAGCTTCATGAGTTTTGATTAGGTATTGGATAAACTTACGGTTTCATTTTAAAACTAACTGTCAATACTGCATAAATTTTTCACAACCACGGTATATCATCCTCATTTTTTCAATTTAATTTTTTTTGGCAAGTCAGCTACTAGTTATGCATATGTAAACATAATTCATCTAACATAACTCAAAATTGTTGTACGAAAAAAGATACATTTGGTTGATCAAAAGGTAATTTGAATCTGTCCATGTGTCTGATCATGATATTTTCACATTTAAATATCACAGCTTTGTTTAATTGGATGTTTATTGAAAAATGGTACATTTAATGTCATAAAATTAACAATTAATTAAGATAAACATTTCTTTATGAAAGATATAATCTTCCCGCTAAACTCCTTTTGGCTAAAGACTAGACACAAAATATAAATATACAAGAATCAAATATTATGCGATCCATTTTCTTAAAAGAAAAAGAAAAAAGAAAACATCAATTTGAATACTTTGGTATCCTCGATTACGTTCTACGTGGATAAACATTAAATAAGACTTATAATTTTGTCAATTAAATATCTACATTTTTATATTAGAATTTCTTTTGAAAAATTATAATTATATTAAATTAAACAATTAAATTTTCATCCATATTTTTTTTAAAAAAAAATCGTCAGTTTATATACATCTTCAAAAGAAATAAATTGACATAATTTATATTTTTCTTAAAGAAAATATAGTTACCCATTTACACGTCATTGAGTAAACGCCGTCGTTTAAGTCGATATTGGTACCGAGCTACGGACATATAACGTCGTCGTTTCAGGTAAATGTACGACCGTTGCTCGGCGCCAGAGCTCGATAAAATGGTCCACAGTTCACTCGGGGAAGATAAAGAGACCAAAAGGGCGGGAGAGCGAATCGAGGTAAAAGAAAACCAAACTTCAAAATGGCGATTCCTGCAGATCCAAGGGCTTTTGCAACACTAAGTTCTTGTTATCCACGGCGTTCTCCGGCGTTCCTTCATCCTCGTAAGGTCTGAAAATTAATACTCGACTTCCTTTATCTTCATTGTCATCTGATTTTGTTGGTATTTCTCAAATGCATGGAATAGACATAGATTTGCGGAAGAAGGAACTAGGTCTTTCGTTAGCTTTGCAATTGGCCTTTTAATTGATATCGAACATGTATGTTTGCTAGTTATTACTCTCTGGAATTTGATTTTGTTGTTTGCCTTTCATCCATTTCTGTTTTTGGATCGGTACCTTTCGGCTATATCTTCTCGTGATTGCAGTTTGTGGCTTCTTTCTTCATTTCTGACGGCAGTGTTCAAATACTAGCTGTTTAGCTGCTTCTCTAGATCTTTATAAGTTTTATTTGTTGTTTTGAATGTGATTTTAAATTCAACAATCTTGATGACGCTTGAACATGGCTCCGGGCTTCTCGGTTTTAATAGGTTTGAATTTCATTTGTTGAGGTGCCTTAGACTCTGTTTCTTGATAGTTGCAAGATCTATACCGATACTGGTTTGGTTTCCTTAAGTTACGTCGTTGGTGTGATGCTTCTTATGCGTTGTCCATAGATGTTCTTAGGCGCTATCTATGAAGAATTTTTGAATTTTGAGTTATTTCATTTTGCTCAAATTTTACTGAATCTTCTGTATCATTGGTATGGAGAAAATTTAGAACGAAGGAGTAACATTCTCGAAAACTTTAAGAAGAGATTCTTGTATTGAACTGCAGGCGGACCTCTCTAGTTTTGTTCATAGAAGATATGGAAATAAAGGAACAAGGCCAAAATGGCACACCATGTCCCACGAAAATGATAGCCTACATAGTATCTCCCTGGAAAATGTTGAGAGCTCAGAAAATTATGAACGATCATCAAAATCCTTAAGCGAAGAAAGCTTCATCCTCAGTTCCATGAACATGAACTTTTTGGAACGATTAACATTGGCTTGGAGGATAATTTTTCCATCATCAGCACCTAAAATGGAATCTAATGCCACAATTGCTAAGCAGCGGTTGAAGATGATTCTCTTGTCAGATCGATGTGCAGTGAATGATGAAGCTAAACAAAAAATTGTGGACAACATCTTGAGTACTCTTTCAGATTTTGTAGAAATAGATTCGGAAGATAAAGTTCAATTTAACGTCTCTACTGATTTAGATCTCAGAACAATTTATTCTGTAACGGTGCCGGTGCGAAGGGTGAAGGCTGAATATCAAGGCAGTGAGGAGGTTGGAGAAATCGCGAATACAAACTTGAAAGATGATGGAGAAGAATCTGGCTCTGCAGGTCTCATTTTCGATTCATTAGTTGCAGATGGAAAAGGTTCTTAAATCTTGCTTCATTGTCTCACTTTTGATCACATCAAAACGTAGTAGTTCATTGGTAAAATCTTTTATTTGTTTGTTCTTGTTGTAGTATATTTATTGTTCTTCGGACTATAGCTATTTCGTTTCAATCGGGTAAGCTGCTAGTGCTAACTAACAAGTCATGCATTCTCGTTTCTCTCTGTCTGATTGATTAGAATAAGATATGTTAATAAAGATGACTCTTACCCAAAATTTAAATATAGATAGATTAGATTTGAGAAGTGAAATAGCATTTGAATTTTCTACTGATGAGATGATTGTTCTCACCATCCTTCAAAGGTGCGAGTGTGTGATTAATGTTGTGACTGATTGCATTCCAGTTGTGGACTGTGCGGCCAGTAAATACAAGCCCAAGCCCAAGCCCATAAAAAAGAATCAAAATTTGGCAGATTCTTTATGAACGAAATAGAAAAAGACAAAAATGAAAAAATTGAACCCGACGTGAATCGAACACGCAACCTTCTGATCTGGAGTCAGACGCGCTACCATTGCGCCACGGATCCACGGACGAAAGTAATACTTATGAACGAAGTTATATTTGCTACAAGTTTCTTTTTACATATTATTATTATTTAGGTCTTATCAGAATAGGTTGAGAAGATAAAACTCAAATTAAATGTTTATGCTAATTTAAATTTCAGAACTATTCACTCTGCAATGATGCCTGTGTGAAGGCCCAGTATCAAGCCAGTGACAAAGTTGAAGCAGTAAAATTTACGAGACTGCTTCCTTTTAACTACTCGTCCTCGGTGTTTCTTTCACCAAATATTACTAAAGGTGACACTTAAAATCTCGAGCATTTGTTAAGATAAGGTGTGCTTTTTCTACTCTTTAAAGTATATATTTATAGTCTTTTAAATCAGGGGTGGTAAAAAAACAATAATCAATCCATTGTAATTATCCACCTAAGAGTTTAATTGGATTAAATTTTGTGTTAGGGTTAGAAAATTAAAGAAAAAAAAATTATTGAGCGTGGGTCCCAAATTTGCATATAAGGGTCGGTTGACCCAACTTGTCCTTTCGCCCACTCGCAACCACCTCCTCCCAACTTAGGTTACTCTCCTTTCTTTTTACCTTTTCCTTTAATTTAATTATTCTTTTATACTTTTAAATAGTTTGATTCAATTAAATTTTTATAACTAATTTACTTGGGTTGATCACAAGATTGCAATTGAAAACTTGTTCACATTCTTGTTGGTTGAGAAAAGTAACATAAAAATGAAATGACCCAAAAAGAGAAGCGAAAGGTTTAGAACCTTGGACAAAGTTGCCTCGATCTCAAAGGAACTTTGCTCGAGATTGGGAGTTTTAAACCTTTTTCTTTTGATTTTCATGTTGGGACACATGCTAAACTACACTTTATATATGATATTTTATTAATTCGGAAAGTAGAAAGTTGCTAGACTACATCCTCTTTACCTACAAACCAAACCAAATGGCTTCTTTAATGTGTGCATGTGTTTCTTCGATAAGATAGTTTGAACTTTGAAATTTTTATAACTTTTAAAAAATGAAAAATTGTCTAGAGATGAAAAAAAATCAACCCGTCAAACCGAACCAACCCAACTCATATTTTTTTGTAATGGTTTAGTTTTTTTTTTTCAACTCGAATATCTGAAGTTGGTGCACAATTTTTTTTCAATCCAACTTATAGACACCCATATTTAAAGTAGTGGGGTTTGGGATGGATGTGTTAGATGTCCATTGAATTACAAAATATACTTTGGTGCATTCATTCTTCTGATTGTTATTCCGTTAAAGTGGTATTTCTGTTTATCAAATAATGGTAAAACATTATTATAATATTATTGAAATAAAAAAATGAGATATTTGCGAAATCAACCTGGACCGTTCTCTATAATCGTACGGTCAGTATATTGCAGCAGAACATTTTGTTTATTCAAGATTTTCTTTCTTGAAACCCTAGGATCTCACCTCCCTTTTTGTTACCTTTGTTCTTCTTTTTCTCGTATATATAAATTCGCTTCTTTTCTCCGACCCTCCATCGCACGTCTTCTACTTTTCAGTCAGCACCATCTCTTTGAATTTTTTTTCCAACAGAGCCATGTCGGACGAGGAGCACCACTTCGAGTCCAAGGCCGACGCCGGAGCTTCCAAGACTTATCCCCAGCAGGCTGGAGCCATCCGCAAAAATGGATACATTGTCATCAAGGGCAGACCTTGCAAGGTTCTAATTGTTTTCATTCTGATTTCCCAATTCTCACTCATCTGTTTGCCCATTTATTCGCATGAGTTTTGTTTAGCTTCATAGTACGACTACTCTGTTCCAATTTTTCTTTTTTTTTTCAAGGGTTTTCCTTTTTACCGGATATTGTTCTCTGGTTTGTCTTAATTGTGTTTCTAGGACGGACTTTTTCCACTGTTCTGCCTTTTATTTATGTTTGTCATCTGATTTTACCTCTAGATGTATAATTGAGTTTTCTTGATTAAGTTTCATTCTTGAAATTGAATTGATGTACAATCTAGTAAGCTGTCGTGGAAGTAATGAGTTGATTGAAGCTGAGTCATATTTCAGTCTGTTGCTTTCTAGGGTTTTAAGCTTTGGTGGTTTCAGCATAATTTTATTTACTTTATATATGCTTTCTCAATTAACGATCTTGACCTAAGGCTTATGCATTACCGTTTGTAACTTTGTAGGTTGTTGAGGTTTCAACCTCAAAGACTGGAAAGCACGGACATGCTAAATGTCACTTTGTTGGCATTGACATTTTCACTGCTAAAAAGCTTGAAGATATCGTCCCATCTTCACACAATTGTGATGTATAAATTATTTTCTCCCCCTTCGATTTCACAATTTTCTTACCAAGTTGTAGTTTTTGTTTTTTTTTTTTTTTGTGATTTCTGATTCTTGCCTCCATGAAACACAGGTTCCTCATGTCAGTCGTACTGACTACCAGCTCATTGATATCTCCGAGGATGGATTTGTATGATCAAATTTCATTTGCTTACTTATTATATTAGTCCCCCATGGGTGTTCATGAATAGCACTGTGGCTAACCTCAATTTCAATTAAAACTTATCAGATTAGCCTGCTGACAGACAGTGGTAACACCAAGGATGACCTGAGGCTTCCAACCGATGATGGTCTGCTGACCCAGGTAACTTTTTCTTATTGGCTGTTGATGTTAATATTTCTCTGTGCTGTTGTGTTCTATTTGCCTTGAAAATGGAACAATTTTTTCTCCACTCGTACTGATTCTGGGATTATTAGGATTTAGGACCAAGTCAATACTGATTCTTCGATTATTAGGATTTCTGACTAGGGGTGTGATGGTTTCTGTTCTTTTTATAATTTTCTCATTCCTCTAGTATGCGTATGTTCTTAATGAAAAATATGGGTTTGAGTTTCTTACAAAATGTGGAGATGCGGTTAATTTAAGTAAGTAGGGTGTACTGTTGAAGATGGGTTTGAATAATGGTGTTTTTAGGATCAAGAAATGCTGAAACCCCGTTATAAACTGCAAAAATAGATAGAAAAGGATCACATGATGATACTTTTAATTTTTCTATGAATGGCAAATTGAATTTTAGCAGTTTCTTGTTCTTGTGCACAAGACTAATCCCTAGGCCTTGTTAAATTTTTGGTTGCATTTTATTTGGCTGCTAATCTATAAAATCTATTTCTTGGGAGGTTATTATGGGTGAGTGTAGTTCTTGAAATTGATGGGTCTCTTGTTCCATGTGTTCCATGCAGATCAAGGATGGATTTGCTGAGGGGAAGGATCTGATTGTGACTGTCATGTCGTCAATGGGAGAGGAGCAGATCTGCGCTCTCAAGGACATAGGCCCAAAATAGTTCGTTCCCTTTGATTGATAAAAATACAGTTGCAGTATAAACTTAGAACGAACGAACCGATCGATATCCAGATCATAGTCTATAATAGTCGTCTGAGAAGCCAGATTCGTTGATGATGCTTCATGGGCATATATCGCAATTAGTGGTTTCTTTTACTCTCTTTCAGACCCTACAATTAATATTTATTTTTCTACTGCTATTCGTGTTTGAATTAAGAATCGGTTTTTTCTTAAGTTAGTGTTTCTTTCGTCATTAAATCATGTAAACCTTTTCTAGCTGCTTTATGGTTTGTTTTAAGAGTTCGTAGGATAGAACCATGGTTTTTGAGGAGAAGTATAATATTTTTATTTACCAGTATAATATGGAGTTTCTTCTTTCTTAGTGTTCTTACTGCTCAATTTTTATGATTTCGTCGTGGGGCCTTCAGTCATATTCCGATGAAAGAAGATAGGAAAAGCCAGACGCCCACTTAAGACTGAAAACAAATATTTCATAAATACATAAGCAATTATCAATTTACACTTCGAACCAGTTTAATTGTATCCATTCGTTTAAATCTTGGAACTTTGACAAACCTGTCTAATTAGGTCTCAAATTTACATAAATTAGGGTTTTTTAAATATATAGCAAACCTGCAAAGTATTAGAATAATTTTGGAAAGGAAAAAAATCCACACGTTTACTATCTAAAATACCAAAATTGACTATTTGATATCTTTAGGTACTTAAATGAAAGACTATGTTAAATGGTTGACGTAAATGTTTGTTCATTAAATGAAACTTGACTTGATTTCACTTTTACATCATTCTTATTCTTTAGGTTCTTGTATATGTCTATGGTATGATCGAAATTCCACCATTCATGTCAGGTAACAAAAATTCCACCATTCATGTCAGGTAACAATCAAAGAAGGAAGGTTGTATGCTTTAAATGTCACAGAAGAAGAAGGCGAATAGCAATTTTCTTTAAGAAAGAAAAAAAACACAGCCACTATATGATCTTTCATTTCTTAGTCATGCCACACTTTCACCATAAGTATTTTTTTTAAAAAAATACAAAATTTCTCAAATTGTTTGCATTATGGGAAGAGGATGCAAATTAGAAGAGTAACTGTTTTAACCTCATTTAGTGTTGTAAGTGGTAAAAGAAACAGGAATAGGATAATGACTTTGGCATGTATATTTTTCAAAATTCAAACCACTTGGTCCCTCCTCCTCCTCCTAAAATCTTAGCCTTTTCCTTCAAAATCAAATGAACATTAAATTGATTTCCCCAACCCATTAATTTGGTGCCATCTCATCAATTAAGGCCCCACTTTTGTCCTCCTTTTGAAATTACAAAATCAACCTTCTTCCTACAAAATGGGTGGGTGCTTTGTTTGCTCCTATTTAATATGTTATCAGCTTTGTGTTGTGCTTTGTTGTCCTTTGCCATTTCATCTCACCCACTCCCTCATCCAATTTCCCCATTCCTTAATTATTTGATTTCAGTACTCTCTTCCTAATCTCATTTAAAACATTAATAAATTACTTCAATTTTTATGAATGAATCTGTATGTTGTTCTTTTTCTTTCTATGGTTAAAGAGGAAAACAAATCTGTTCATGTTTTACAATTCTCTTATTGATGTTTAGTTATTAAGAAAGACACTTATGGTGATAAAGGAATCGCCTCTGTAATATCATAAGCCCATGTATGAGGGTTGACGCATGTCCCAAAAGCTGAAGGAAGTTGGTGATCTAATGATAGAGAAACCGACAACCAAGGCCATGATGAATGACACGACTTAAAGATAACGAAATTTCTTGTCTAGTAAGTCACCGCACACATAAAAAGGCGGCATGATGATTATAGTAAGTTTATATTGAATCGGTAAGAATGTGAAAAGTTATAATTACGAAAAGTGTAAGTATTATAATTGAGTACAGTTAAATGTAACAGAGTGAATTTAAAGTTTTAAGAGAGAGAGATTAGATTGAACTTGGTTTGGAGTTATGGCGATGGAGTGTGTGTCTTGAAGGTTAATTTTGTGATATTTGTGGGCTTAACGTGGAGGCCTACATGTATCGGTTAATCAGAGCTATGAGCACAGAGATTATAGAATATGGAAACAAAAAGAGGAAATAAAAATTTCTCTTTTTTCTTCTTTGGATTAATTTAATTACACCCTTTTCTTTTTCGCCCATTGCGGCGTGGACTTTTTGTTGTTTCAGCTCAATTTTCAGATCCCGATATCCAAAAAACCCAACTTTTGGTATATTCCAGAAACCACTGTTTCTGATTTCATTACTTTTCCGTTTGGATTCATGGGTGAGGATGATGAACAGCCGCCGCCGCCGCCGCTGCCCTCGAAATCTAAGTCTTTTCCGTTGAGACCCACTATTAATCTGCCACCACGGACTTCTATGGAGTCCCTCTTCAGCAGTGGCCCGGGTTTGGGATTTGGGTTCAGCCCAGGTCCGATGACTCTTGTCTCCAGCTTCTTCTCTGATTCCGACGACTGCAAGTCTTTTTCTCAGCTCCTCGCCGGAGCTATGGCATCTCCGGTGACTGCCGTTCCTTCGTCGTCGTCTGAGTTTAAGGCTTCTCCCGGTTTGCTCGATTCTCCGGGGCTTCAAGTAATTACTTCAAAAGTTCACTTTGTTGATAATCTTAACGTTCGAATACAGATTTTGCGTTGAATTTAGTGTAGTGTATTAGGACAGAGTAGTTTTAATAGTTTTTGGACAGTTATGAAAAAAATTCGGATCACGTCTTCTTTAACGTTCTTTAATGGCCTTTTTTTAGGACAATTGATTATTAGATTCTTCTTATTAAGCATGTAATGTCATACTCCTCATTTCTCTCAAATGAGTGTTGGTTTCTCCCAAATGGGTGTTGGTTTTTTTGGCATATGTTTTTGTTTCATGCTTATTCATAGTTGAAGAAGCAAAATGATTGTATTAATGAAGACGGTTTGAGTGGATGAGCGAACTATTGACCTTTGGAATAATAATCAGCGTCTTATCTATTTAGCTATGCTCAAATTGGCAAATTTTAGTCTTCATTATGATGTTAGATGGTTGGTCTCTTCCTTTGCAGTTTTGAACTATACTTTCGTTTGAAAATTTCACGGTTTGAATTGTTGTAAAAGAAATAAACCTGAGTTTACAACTGAATGTTGATCTTTGTAGTTTAATCAATGATTAGTTAAGATGTTTAGCTAAGGTTACTCCATAAAGAAATCTGGTCACCTTCTTTTGCAGGCTGAAAATTTTCCTTTCATGTTTAGAACTTTATATTCTTGGAATGCCTTAAATTCATTATGTTGCACTACGAACGAGTTGAGCATAGGTAGTTATTTACGTTTTTAACCCTATAGTTTAGAGGGGTGCAATATATGAACTCTCTAATTTAGAGGTATCACATTATATTATGAAACATTCTTTCTAATAATATTTGTTCTTCATCTACCTGTGGACGTAGCTAACACACGGTTAATAAACAACATATATCTGTCTGTCAATATTTACGTTGTTTGTATTGCTTAATTGTTGATTTCGTGACCTAACTTATTTTACATAGACGTAATAGTAATGGTTTTTGGTAGTGAATGACTTTTCCATACAAAGATATAAATGTTGTTCTATAAGACATAGTAAAGTGTTGGCTCTCACTTTTTTTTCTTCCCACGGCTTGTTATAGGGACCTTTTGGAATGACACATCAGCAGGCTTTGGCTCAGGTTACTATGCACGCTGTAGAAGCCTATTCTCTTAATCAAATGCAAGCCTCGTCTTTTTCTTCATCGGTAGCACCTTCTGCATCCTCCTTGCAGCTTTTGACATCCTTACCGGGAGAGAAGACTAATGATCAGCTGATGCAACTTCCATTCCAGAACTCTACAGTTGCATCCAAGGAGATATCGGAGAACTCTCAATCAGAGCAGAGATTGCAATTGTCTTCGTGTAATGTTGATAGACCTGCTGATGACGGATACAATTGGAGAAAATATGGACAGAAACAAGTGAAGGGCAGTGAATTTCCTCGAAGCTACTATAAGTGCACGCACCCGAATTGTCCTGTCAAGAAAAAGGTTGAAAGATCTTTGGAAGGACAAGTTACTGAAATTATCTACAAGGGTGAGCACAACCATAAACGGCCTCAACCAAATAAGCGAGCAAAGGATGTTGGAAATTCTAATGGATATTCAATTATTCATGGAAATCTTGAGCTATCTTCTCAAGTTCAGAGTGGATATTTGAATAAATTGGACGAGGAGACATCTATCTCTTCCATTAGAAAGAAGGATCAAGAATTAAGTCGTGTCACAAACGATCAGTTCTTGGGCAATAGTGATGGTGAGGGAGGGAGTGAGACAGAAACTGGAGTGAACCGAAAAGATGAAGATGAACCTGCTGCCAAGAGACGGTAAGCATTTTCATGTAGAAGCATCATACCTTTTCAACTTAACGAGTGTGTAGCTAGTTCTTGTTTCTTGATTGATATGCGGAATAATCTACCTCTATTATGCAGGAATATTGAGGTTAGAAATTCTGAGCCAGCATCTTCTCATAGAACTCTAACAGAATCCAGAATCATTGTGCAGACAACAAGTGAAGTTGATCTATTGGACGATGGTTACAGGTGGCGTAAGTACGGGCAGAAAATTGTTAAGGGAAACCCTTACCCAAGGTCAGTCACGACTCAACGAGTGTGCTTTGTATTGAAAAACAGAATGATCTTGGAAATTCAAGCACTTCAAAACTAATATCTTCCTTGGTTGTAATTAGAAAATGCCAAGACTGATTTGACTGATGGCTAATGACTGTTTATTCCTATGTGTGATCGAGATTGTTTTTCTAATTTTATCGAGTGATCTTCATTGCAGGAGCTATTATAAATGCACAACTCCAGGATGCAATGTTCGTAAACATGTAGAGAGAGCTTCAACAGACCCAAAAGCTGTCATCACGACATACGAAGGTAAACACAATCATGATGTTCCACTTGGTAAAACCAGCAGCCACAGTTCAGTCAGCAGTAACATTTCTCAGTTAAAATCACAAAATATAGTTACTGAGAAAAAAAATTCAAGTAACAACACCGATCGTGGGAACTCTCGTCAACAGCCCACCGGACTCTTACGGTTGAAGGAAGAACAAATAACATAGTTTCATCAACTTATGAGCAAAAGAAATCAGAAATCATCATGATAATATAACTTCACTGGCAGTTTCTCTCTGCTTGTTTTATATTTCCCACTTCAAAAGCCATACATTACATCAATACCATTTTGTTCACTTGTTCATATACAGTTAAAAAGGAGAAGAGAACAGAAGAATTTACAATATGAGGAATTAGATTGTAATGGTTATTGTATGTAAGATAGATACCTGAAAGAATATACTGTATCAAATGTACCTTTGCATTCTTTTGTAAATGGAATACAGGTATATGAATCTATATTATTCACTCATGATTCTGATCTGTTCCATCTTAATTATAGTGTGAACAAACTCTCTCTGGTTTTTTTACTTGAAGCTTGCAAAGTTTCCCTTTTGGGTCTTGGAAATTTTAATTTTTGTTTCAAAGATAGATGATCAAGAAATGCATTCATCTCTAGCCTGACTTGCTTGTCTGATTGACTTGATTCAACAAGCAAGCAAGGGAATCCCTCTTTCCTCTACAGTCTGCATTATGGTATGTATTCAAAAGGGGTCAGAGGATCATCTTCATCAAATTCTTGACCACATAGAAATGCAACGTTAGGATTTTGACCATCTTATTTGTTTATTCAGTGAAAAGTCATACTCATTACCTACATTGGTTGCAGAAGGGATCGGGTCAAAATGGTTTGAGTGAGATTAATGAACTGTAATTGGGGTTACATCTCAAATGTTAGAATATTTGCTATTCGTATTTATATCAATTACGATTTTGGCTCTAAGTTTTAGAGAGAAATTATCATATATACTCTTTGGGTATTTGTTGTTTTGATGGGTTAAGATTTCCAGGCTTAAGATTGCTTACCAGCATGTCAATTTATATCATTTGATATTTTCTCTCTAATAAAATTGGATCCCTCCTTCTTGTTGACGCAACTAATACATTAGTCTAATCACATAATTTTTTTACTGTTTATGCTTTCTTACTTTTGTTTAAATTGTCGATTTCATAATATCCAAACTTTCAAATGGATGGTCAAAAGGAAGGTAGAGTTGAAAGTTGTGAAAACATCCAATTTGATTTGCTTAGCTATAAGCTATGGCTAGAAGTTCCAATGTGAAAATGAAAGCCAACATTCTGATTTGTATACATTATGAAGCTGCATGTTATTAATGTTGCCTCAAGGTTGAACACTAAAGCAGAGACATTTCCTTCCAACATAGGTAAATAAATATCTCATTCCTAAGCAACTTGGAACTCATTTCTTTTAAGTATTCTTTTTAAGCATTATTTAAAAAGTTATTTTTGATCGATACCCATACTCATGAGCTACTTGATGGCATATTGGATCTTGAATCTCTAATAATAACATATCATGATTGGATGCCTTTTATTTAGTAAAAGGTATATATTGGGAAGGAGTTAGTGAAAGAGAAAATTACAGAAGAGAGTGAGAAACAGCAGAAAGGGATGTGTTATTGTCAAGAGAAGAAGTGGAAATTGGTGGGGACTTGGTTTGAGGTCCCATTAATGTAATAAAAGCATCACATGCTTGTCCATAAGTTACATAATGAAATACACCCACCCATTTCCCTTTATAGTTTCCATCATTTATAAGGGTGAAAATGTGTCCCTCAACCTTTAAATTTGCCTTGTCCCCACTTTTCCCTTAACCATACATACATCGAAAACCTGTGGCATTCCTTTTGTTAAATAAAGAAGGGATAGGAAGCTTGAATTTTTTTCCTTTTGGGTCAATGGAGAGAAAATATATCACTTCAAATAATAAAACTAAAGTGTGTTTAAATCCACTTTACCCTTTTCTTTGTATGCTATCTTATCTCTAAGTCTCTCCTTGTTCTTAGGGTATAGTTTTTGTTTGTTTTCTTTTAATGTGATTGTGTTGAGTATAGTTTAATATATGAATGCTAAACCAAGACTTAGACCAAATAGTATTAATAAATAAATTCAAATCATAAAAATGCTTTTACAACTTTTAATTTATAAAATAAGTTATTTTAGAAATAACTAAAGTATCTTAAACAATATAAATTTATTGAAAAAACATAGTGGAGTAGGTAGTAGAAAATTTTTACTCCCATGCGAAAATAAGAATATTTTCAAAAATAATAATAAAATATTAAGTATTTACACATTTCCATAGAAAATTAGAAGACTAAATAGCTTGTCCATTTTGCCATTTTATCATTTTTTACAATTCTACATTTTTCTATACTTATAGAAGAAGGGATTATTATCTCTTTATTTTTATGCGAGTTTTCCTTGCTAATAAAATATAAAAATTTACTATATAAACATTATATTAATTGAGTTATACTCATTTTAAAAATACAATACATTTAATATTCTTTTCTACCCTAAATTATTTTCAAACAACAAATTGGCACATGCCAATTTTTGATTAGATGGCTTGGGGGGTTTCTCATTATTATTTTAGAGATAAAGAAAATTGAAAGATGAAGAAAAAATCACTTTGACCTCTTTGCTTAAGATAGTAAATCAATATTATTTGTTTTATAGTGAGAGAAAACAAAATTTGTTTTGGTTTTTGTGAAAATGGCATTCTCTGTTATGAATTAAAAAAACTAATTGGAACAATGTCCACCAAACAAGTCCTTGAAGTGAAGCAGTCTGTCAACTTTTCCAATCACTCACTGCCTCTTGAAAATCCAAATGTTTCTGGCAAACAAAAATAATAATTTGGACTCAAATCACAAGAAAAGGTCCATACCTTTTTCATTTTTCTCAACTTTGCCCCTCATTTTATGTGTTCTTATCAAAATCAAAATACCAAAATCATTAAACAACAATGTGATTCAAAACAATTATATTATATTAGATTACTGTTCTCAATTCCCCCCAACACTTTATTTTGCTCCCCATCCAAGCAAAACCAAAGCAAACCAAACTCTGTTTTCCATTA
Organism: Cucumis sativus; assembly: GCF_000004075.3. Taxonomy (NCBI): domain Eukaryota; kingdom Viridiplantae; phylum Streptophyta; class Magnoliopsida; order Cucurbitales; family Cucurbitaceae; genus Cucumis; species Cucumis sativus. Next base: position 26,594,402 of record NC_026659.2, on the reverse strand, counting down.
ATTAATTCAATTGTTGTGCTTCTCAACCTCCTTTGACCTTTTCCCTTTTCCCCTTTCAATTATTTTTCATTTCCCATATTAATTATTTGTTTTAGAATCTCGTCCAAAACACTAAATGCCATTCAGAAATTCCCCTTTCTAACTCTTAATTAACTGCACTTATTTTGAGATACTCACTCACCCACCCCTTTTTAATTCTATATATCTATGCTTTCCCTATTTTATATTTTAACAAACCCTACTTTACTACTTCATATTTTCCATTCCTATTCACAATTATGAAAAAAATCCCCTCCCATCTCTACTTATAGATTCAATTTTGCTAGATTAGTGAACTTTAGCAAAATTGAATTAGTCTATCAAAGATAATGATGTGTTAGCTATCATTTCTATATAGAAGAAAGAACGTTTTAAATTCTATGGTCAAAATCGTAAATAACGTAAATAGGGTAAATATGAGTACAATTCAAAGTTTAAACCACTGTGATAGTATATATATTTGATTTACTAAAGGATAGATTTACGCTATTGCAATAATATGCACGAAACACTCCAACTTTTATTTATAACACTTCTCATATCTAATTTTGAAAAGAAAAGGTTAGAAATTTCACTTAGACCATAAATTTAGTATGCATTTCTTGAAGATATTATAATTTATTTAAACTTTCTTTTGTAATTCATATTCACTTTAAATCTAAGTTGGGTGTGATCCTGCTAAATTTTGTATACATAATTTATATTAATTCTATGGACTTTTTTTCTTTTCTCTCTTTTGATAAACATGGAGCCCAATGTCTGACAACGAAATGCCAAAATTCATTTCCAAAACTTTGCTTTTTTTTTTTTTTTTTTAATTTCTTTCTTTCACAAGAGAAAAAGGGAAAAAATTAGTCAGTAATCTCACTGCACAAAACTACACCACAATCCAGAGAGCCATTGACCCACATCTCACGTTTCCTTTATTGTAATGTCATTCTCTACCTTTGTAATATATTCAAGTTCAAGTTATTTTTTCCTTGAGCTCACTTATTTATCAAGTTTCTTTGTTGGATTTTCATCACTCAGATAAGATTTGACTAAGAAAATGGTGTAGGAAGTGTAAAATCAAGACTCCAATGGCATCATTTGTAACTCAAAATCTTGAATTTTTTGCCAAATCAATCTAGTATTCACTGTTTTATACTTGTACTTTCTAGTTTTTGCATATAATTTTTGAAAAACATGAAGAAACAGAATGGAATTGGCAATACAAAAGATGGGTGTCGAATCGTTTTCTAGGTACCAACTACCAATTCAATACAAAAGGACAGATTCGAAATGAAAAAGCAGAAGAACATTTAATGGAGCAGTGGAGTGGTTTTAATGTTTTGGTTCAATTCAATTGCCTTCAAAAATAGTGAAAGTAACAGCAGCTAAGAGGTGTTTGGGCTTTTAGGCTTAAGGGGTCCAATTTCCTATAGTCTACTTTTGTTTGTTTTGTTGGTCGAGAGAGAGAAAGAGAGAGTAAGAGGAAGAAGAAGAAGAGGAAGAAGCCAGAAAGGGAAATGGGTTTTGTTATTTGAGAGATTTTGAAAAGGAGAGAGCTATGAACATCAAGCCGTTGCATTGCTATTTGCAAATGGCAGTGGCTTCTCGTCTGTAACACATGATTTGCCCATGGAAAAAGGGTATCGCTAGAAACAAGAAAGATTAAAGTAAAAGGGGGAGGTTGCGATGTAATTATAGGCTTGAAAAGCAAAACCCAGGCCTGCTTCTTCTATCCCTTTTTTTAGTTTTTCATTTATCTTCTCTCCTTCACGGGTTCACAGATTCCATTTACTTACAGAAGCTTTTACAAGCAACCAAAGAAAACCCAGAGCCAAGCCAAGCCAGACCCCTCTTTCTCTTCTTTCTTCTTTGGCTTCCATGGCTGCTGGATAGCCAGGCCAAATTAACCAGGCAAATCAGACAAATCATCCTTGCTGTCCATTCTTCTAATGCCCACATTCTCTTTTCAGTAATACCCTTATCTTTCCCTTTCTCTTCCTTGTTTCTCTTCTGATTTGAAGCCCAAATATGACTAAACTTCAGTGGCAAATCTTTGTAGTTTCTGTGGGAAATGGAGATAAGGGGGAGTTAATTATCTGAATTTCAGGCTTAAGGAGGAAACCCCGTCTCGTTTCCTTATTATTTTCTTGCTTTCTTCACTTCCTTCATTTTGATTATTCTTTGTATTCTTCTGGGTGTGCCCAATGAGGAAGCATGGATGGCAACTTCCTTACCATCCTCTCCAGGTTTGTAATCCACCCCCCCCCCCCCCCCCCCCCTCTTTCTCCTTTTGTTCATTATACATTCTGAGTGTGATTCTCTTTTTCTTCTTAAAGGTTGTTGCGGTTGCTGTATTTCTAGCTCTGGGGTTTGCTTTCTATGTCTTCTTTGCTCCTTTTGTTGGGAAGAAGATTTTTCAGTATGTTATGATTGGCATTTATACTCCCCTTGTAAGCTTTCTCTCCATTGTCCTTTTATATGTATTGTTCTACCTGCTCGTCTGTTTTATGGTTCGAACGGCTGAGATCTATACCATCTGGGTTTGCTTGTCTCTGATTTAATCTTTTGGTTCCTCGATTTTGATCTTTCCTCACTTATGGAAGATCTATCCTTTTACTAGATCTCCCTTCTTTCAGTCTCATATGATCTGGTTTTGGCTGTCCTTCAAGTCCACATTGAACGATTGCGAGGAAACTTTTTCACTTCTTCCTGAACTCTGAAGCTAATGTCGCTTCTTAGGGAGGGCCAATATTTCTAGCTGAAATGCTCCTGAACTTTACAGGTTCTGGGCAGATGTATATACCAATATTTCTCGTGGTCTTGTACCCTGGAAGAATGGGTTGTTTCTCAAATTTTATGGACTGGTTTCAAACTCTGTTTACTGTAGTGCAGAAGACTGATGGACATGATATTTGGGTTTGGGGATTATGTCTTTGGTGGATGGAATGAGTTTTAGAACTCGAATCCTTTTCATGACGTGTGTATGCTATTTGATGTCTTAAGCATTCAGAGGCGGAAATACAGGGCTTGTGCTGATAATGAATTCCAAAATCTGAAAAATGAATTGAGTCACTTCATTCTGCCTGTTCTTTATCATTGTAATCTTTTTGTGGAATGTGGTCTTCCATTTTGTTCTATTGTGAAAGAGCTCACTAAATCTATTTTGCTTCCAGATTACATCAGTGTTTGGCCTATATATCTGGTGTGCGGCAGCTGACCCTGCAGACTCGGGAGTGTTCAAATCGAAAAAGTATGTCAATATCCCGGATGAAGGGAAATGTTCTCATAAAAAATGTTCTAAACTTGGTGGGGACTCAGTGTCATTCACCCACGATCCAAATGCTGCCTCCGTGGAAGAAAAATCTGTTGATAAAGATACGACCGGTGCAGATGCAAATTCCAAGGACCTTTTGCAGACACAAAAGGATAGTGCACCATCAAAGAAATTATCCTTCCTTTCGTTGGCATGCTTCCCTTGTGCATATGTGTGCAATTGTTTGAGTTCAAAAGAAGAATCTTCCGAGCAACACATGAGTGAAGATGGCATGTTTTACTGCAGTTTGTGTGAAGTTGAGGTGATTGAGCATTCAAAGAGCTCATTGTTTCAGAAAACATGATTTACTGCAGTTTGTGTAGTTGTATTCTCAATCTATTGCAGTTAACCTGGCTGTAGGCATTTTTACTGAATGTTTATTGAGGCGGTCTTTAACTAATATAAGCAAATATTCTGGTTCAGGTTTTCAAGTACAGCAAGCACTGCAGGGTTTGTGATAAATGTGTCGATCGCTTTGATCACCACTGCAGGGTATACAAAATGTTTGAATTTTGCACCTCATTTCCTTCTTCAGTCCAGCTACATGGATAGTTTTTTCACCATTTATGTACTTTGTGGTTCTGCAGTGGCTTAACAACTGTATTGGCCGAAAGAACTATCGACAATTTTTCACCCTCATGGTTACCTCCCTTCTCTTGGTAAGTTTGAGCGTCCTCTCTGTTCTTTATTTCCAAAGCATAGCTTTGTCACGTCTTTTTGACCTTCGCCCTTAGCCTTCTTCTCAGAGACTAACTAATTGGATGGCAGAGAAATGTTTTAATATGCTGAGATTTGAAAGAATTATGCCCCTCAACCATAAATATATCAATTTTTTTTTTTATTATTATAGGAGCTTTTAGGTTTCTAACGTCTTTTCCAATCAACCCTACTATTCACATCCAAAAAAAAAAAAAGACCCCACCTACTACTCTTTAGTTCTGTGATATGACTCTAATCCCTCCTTGCAACATGACAGCACCTCAAGACCATCCCATCAGAGTAAGGATTTATTTTCATGTCTGTTTCATTTTAATTAGTTATTGACAGGTTTATACATGGTTTGTGCACCTTGGGCTTGAGATTGCAGCTTATTGTACAATGGTCGAGTGGAATCCTTGTGCTGATCTGCTGTTTTGTCGAGAAGAAACGGTTTTCTGTGGAGATCTCCTCAAAGTTGGGTAGCAGTTTTTCTTTGGCACCTTTCATTATTGTAGTGGTAAGTGATTCTGACCATTGCCTGGCTTCTGTGTTTGGCTTGACAAGTCACTCTTTACTCTGAGCAACAATGTAGACTGATTCCTTTTTAGCATGATTGGTTCGCTTGATGAAGTTGAAATGCTGTGCAACTTGTATTGTTTTTCTGCAAGAAGCATAAATAACATCAGCATCCTTTGTGTACTGATCATTATAACTTCCATTTTCAGGCGGTTTGTACGATCTTGGCTATGATAGCAACATTGCCACTTGCTCAACTCTTCTTTTTTCACATCCTTCTCATAAAGAAGGCAAGTATAACAAATAACATGTTTCCTTTTCTCTGCTTTCTATTGTGAGGTTTTCAGTTTTCTGAAGGGGGATATATATGGTAGCTTCTTTACTCAGCATTATGATAGATTTATTGCTTACATCAATACATTTTAAACAGGGAATTACAACATATGATTATATCATAGCTCTAAGGGAGCAAGAGCAAGAGCAACAGGGAGTAGGTGGCCAGCAAAGTCCTCAAATGTCTGTTGTCAGCTCGTTAACTGGACTGAGCAGTGCGAGCTCGTTCTCTACCCTCCACCGAGGTGCATGGTGCACTCCGCCACGGTTGTTTCTTGAGGATCAGGTAATGTAAACCAAGTCTATCTTTTGTTGCTTATTGAAGCTTGTTCTTAACTTCGAACAGCAGTCGCATTTGCAGTTACCTTTTTTTCTTCTTTTTCCTCAGTTTGATGTGATTCCACCAGAGACGGGGTCTGTTAGTTCTCTAGGAAAGAGGACTGTTAGTGAAGAAGCAACAAAGAAAAAGAACCCTGCTGCTGTGAGGATCAGCCCATGGACATTGGCTAGACTAAATGCTGAGGAGGTTTCAAAGGCTGCTGCAGAAGCAAGGAAGAAGTCCAAAATTCTGCAGCCCGTGGTTAGATCAGGAACTACTTTTGAACGAGAAACAGACAGTGGTTTCGGCAGTAGTGGTCACCGAATGGTTTCACGACCTGAAAATAATAGAAGGCGGGGGAATAAGCGGGTGCGACTTCCAGCTGATCTACCTATGCAACGCCTGACAAATATTCCAGCAAAAGCTGTTGAAAAAGGCTTCTCTGGCACATCAACCAGCCTTGGCCCTCTTCAGCTTGAAGCACGCAGTGCTTTCCAAACAAGCAGAGCAATGTCGAGCTCCACCATGGTCGCCTCTTCTCCAGAAAGTAGTTTGGACTCTCCTGACATCCATCCATTTCGAATATCCTCCTCCGGAGCTGAAGAGTCTAAGAGACTCACAGGCTTATCTGCAGCTAATGCAGCTGCTCAAAAAGGACTTCCACTATCAAGGTCGACTAGTGATGGATATGAAGCTTCAGGCGGGGAGGACAGCGATCGAGTTCCTTCGAGGATAGTTCAACGACCAATGAGTTGGAACAATGTCTTGTATGGTTCAGATCAGGACGAAAGGCTTGCCCAACTGCAAGCATCATCTTCTAACCAGATTAACAGCAAACATACCCGATTATGAGGTTTCCGAATAGGTTTATCTCAACATCGACGCGGTGCAAAGTTGGTAATTCTTTCATTCTCCATCCAAGGAATTCAAAGCACCAATCAAACAACTTATTCTGTAAAGTGAAATGTAGTCTTGGCTTTGCAATCAGTGAATCAAAGGCATGACAGAAGGTGTGGGAAAATAGAAAACTCGCCGAACTCGGCAGGCAGTCGAATTTATTAGTTTATTACTTGCAACACCCGGATTTACCTTGTTTGATATTAAGTGAATTCCTTGGATTGCTTTTGTTGAACTTGTGTTAGTTTCAACAGATGAATTCTTGTTTATCATCCATCTTTTGTCATGCGCTTCAACCTCAACACTACAGGTTTTTTTTAGCAATGTCGTCAATTCTGTACCCATACATTGACCTATTTGATGAACTTTGACATCACCAACAGTCCAATTCTTAGGAATGGCCAAATTCCACCTTTGTCATTCTACATTTACATTTGTCATTTGTGCCAGTTGTCTTTATATTATGCAATTCCTAAACTTTCAATGTCAAGTTTTAGTCCTCTTTAATAGCTCTTCGATTATTCTATTTTATATTATACCATTCTCTAAATACCACATCGAATATATAAAGAAATTATCACAAGGACAATTATCTCTAATGGTATGAAGTCTTTTAGATGAAACAAAGTTAGGAAGGTTGATACTAAAGTGGTATCCTTAACAAGTTGTATACGATTCAATCTCCTAACTTAGCTACAATAGAATTCTTGAGTGTCAAACAAATAAAGAGAAGCCTGTATAAGATGTATACATGGTGGAGATCAGTGGTTAAATTCTACCGGATTTAGCTGACATGACGATTTGAGGTGAGCAATATTTGAGAAATGCAACCAAAGTACATCAACGAGAGACAATAATTTTATAGGTATTCGGTCTTCTAGGTAGGTTTACATGCAAAATCAAAAGGATTTATGTTCAATATAAACAATATCATACTATTTGGAATATAACTAGAGGTTTCGCCGTATGTTTGTCCGACACTGACGATTTTACCTACCCAACTAGGTCTAGACTATCGATTCATAAAAAGAGATGTTACTACGTCATTTCTTTCAATAATTGAAAGGTGGTAGATCAAACCATTTCCATAAGTTCGAATTGGTTTATTATATATATGGTTGAAACCATAACTAAATCAGAATCAATGCTTACTTGTTGCTTGCAACTTGATTTTTCAATCTTCCTCTACATCTAAATTTGATGCCACCACTTTTGCATATTCTTGTCATGCCAACCCAAGAAGAACCTTTCCTTACTTTTTTAGTTTTGTGCTTATTTGTTCCCCATTTTCTTAAATTACTAATACCTTAAAATTTTAGGAACTATATAGAAAAAATTTAAAGTTTAAAGTTTAAAATTAAAAGATAAATTAATGGAAGTAAATTGGTGAAGATTGTTATTATGATGTAAATCTCATATAATCTCTATTTACACTATTTTAATTCTTTAAATTCCAAATTAAAATTTCGGTTAAGTTAGAATAAAAACATCTTCACTATATTTCTTTAAAAAAGTTTAGTTTAAAAGCACCTATTTGATCCTTACACAGAACACATATATAAAGTCTTATTGTTTTACCTTATAACCATAAACCATATAACTCTTATGATTTAATTTATAAGATTCTTTTTCAGTGATGTTAATTACTACAAAGTTTGTAATGAATTTTTCCTTTTGGAAAAAAATGGTAACAATTTAATTATTATTAAAAGTGGAAAAATGATTATAAATGATAAAATTATTAAAAATATTATAAAATCAAATTCTATCCATTTTTAGTAATGAGGTATTAATTGAAAAATGAATTTGACACTCAGCCCTAATCAATTCATTCATTAATCTACATTTATTACAAAAGAAAAACTTTTACTTTAATATACAATTAATAAGTTTTAAATACTATTAGATCTCTTGGTTTTGACTTTTGATTCTTATATTTTTCAATTTTGATAAATTTGATCCATATATTTTGTTAATAAATGACCATTTTAGTCTTTTATAAGAATGAAAAGGAAAAATGAAAATTGTCATTTTAAAAAAATAGAAATAGCAAAATTAACATTTGAAAATTGTTATTATTAAGAAAAAAAGAAGAAGTATTAATTAGAAGGAAAATAAGATTTGGAGGATCATGTTTGACGCCGATTACTTGTATGAGGAAGACAAAGACTGTCCCTGAAAGAAAGCCAACACGAATGACAGATTATTGAAGAAAGAACGCGGAATTTGACGTCTGTATCCTCAAATCATCCTTCCAAATACCCCTTTTTCTTCTCCATTCTCATTCCCCCATTACCCACAATCCTAAATCCTTCTGTTTTTTCCTTCCCATTTCCCGTAAACTTCTGTTTCCCATAATTCCATCAATGGCGTCCTAATTTCCCTTTTCGTCTCCCCAGATCTGACCTTTCTTTTTTTCCCATTTCTGAATCTTCTTTCCCTTTCATGGGGTTCCTCTTTTTTTAGCTCTAACCCCGATCTTCTCCTCCAATCAGAGTTAACTCCAATGGAATTGTCATCCTCTGTTGATTCCCTTGATACCCACCGGGATTCTCTTCCCATCAACAAAGAATACGATGATTTTCCATTGGTTATTGTGGGGTCAAAACCCTCTGATTTTGGGATCCAACCCGATAACCAGTTCCACTCGATGAGCGCATTGGAGATCTTGAGAGAAAGCGTTCGGATTCTTCGTTACAATTCTACCGCGTTTGTGCTTATTGCCATTTTGCTCATTTGCCCTGTTTCCGCTGTGTTTCTATCCAATGTGTTAGTTGATGAGTCGGTTGTTAAAATGCTGACTATTCGATTGATATTAGTTGCTAAGTCCAGTGGGCTTCCATTGATGCCTATCATTGAACATTCATGTCAGAGATTTGCAGAGTCGATTCTTTCCTCAGCTATGTGTTTTCCTTTGTTTCTTACTCTTTCTTTGGTATCTAAAGCGGCTGTCGTTCATACGGTGGATTGTACATATGCAAAAAGAAGGTTTGAATTAGGCCTGTTTCTTGCTATAGTTCGTAATATATGGAATCGTCTTCTCTCCACGTATGCTTCGGTGTGTCTTGCAATTGTTGGTTGTCTTACAATGTTCTTGGTTCTGCTTGGAGCTGTTTGCAGTACTCTTTATGTATTGGGATTTTCGCCTGATCTAATTGTATCTGCTGCTGTGATTGTGGGGCTTGTCTTCTCTGTTATTTTTGCTAATGCTGTCATCATCTGCAACATAGGTATTGTTATCTGTGTGTTGGAAGATGTTGCGGGACCTGGGGCATTGCTTCGATCTTGTGTTCTTATTAGGGGTCAAACACAAGTGGGTCTTTTGATATTTCTGGGATCTACAATTGGGACAGTGTTTGTGGAGGGATTGTTTGAGCATAGGGTTAAGACATTGAGCTATGGAGATGGGTCTTCCAGGATATGGGAAGGCCCTCTTTTGGTGGTTATGTATTCATTTGTTGTTCTTACTGATTCTATGATGAGTGCAGTTTTTTACTTAAGCTGCAGATCTTCGAGTATGGTGATCTCAAATGGTGAACATGATTCAATTTTGGATATTGCTGTCTCTGGTGGATCAACTGGTATTCTTTGATTTGATAGTTTCATAGGTTGGATTAGACACAAGATCTCTTTCTAGATGATAACAAAGAAGATGATAGCGCCGGTTAGGAATATATACTTCTTAATTGTGTTGCCTTGATTTTCCTTCTGTCAAGTCACAAAGATCTGATATGTTGTGAAAGATTACATGTAGTAGTAAATGGCAGAGTCTATTCTTACATTGTAGATAGATACTTGATACACATGGATATATATATATATATATATATATATATATATATATATATATATAAACATTGCTTCATTGATGAGCATAAGATGTGAAGAAAGCAGAATCTCTTCATAGGTTTGGAGTATCACTAATAAGATGTCACTTTCAGGTTAGTTAGATCGCAGAAACGCTTGGAAAACTTCGATTGAATAGTTTTCTAATGCGAGAGAGCATTATCTGTGACTATTTATGGAAAATGTAAACAATCATTTGGTGGTCAGAATGTTGAATTTGTTCTGAAAAATGAATACGAGAATTGATGTTGTGCAGTAGAAAGTTGAAGAGAGCAAATTTCCTTAAACACTGGATTCAAGTTGGAAGACTGCAAAATGAGTGTAAAGATAAGATGTTCATTTGGAAGAACGCTTCAAGTTTTCAAGGAGATTGTTCATTTTGGACAGCATTTCAACATCTGTTTTCCTCAATTGATACTGTTTGGAAACTTTGAGCGGCATCTAGAATAAGTTATTGATTGATTCTTCGGCACCTGTAACCGGAGGTCCAGCTTTTGAACTTTTCTTCTCTTAAATTGCTTGCTATTTCTTCAGTTTGATCTACTGCACTTGCTCTTCTTCTCACCCATTTTTGGTTTGGTCAATTCTTAAAACAATGGATGATGCGATTTGAGGTTTGATTCAATAACAATAACTTAAAAATCCTTTGAATATCTATGGCTTTCTGAGTACTTTAAACCTTTCATTCCAAGTATGCTCATGAAACTGTGTTTTCATTATCCTATCAATTGAAGTAGCTTGAATTAGCTACTACTTTATTTCTTACTTTGTTTCATCTCAACCATAATTATTAATTCATCATATCAATGTATTTTTCCCCGAATATAATTAGCAACGTAATCTAGCCCACTTGTTTATGACTGATCTCCATCACTCATTGCTTCAATCTCGAAATTGACCAAGGTTCCATCAGGAAAGTATCTTAAACGGGATGAGAAATGCATTTTTGTCATTAGTGTATTTGGTCCAAGGAGTAGAACTCTACTATCGATCAATTTTATATCTTTATCAACTCTATAAATCCAGAGCTGGTTATATTTCAGAACTCATTGGTTAAGATCTATCATAAAATCAAAAGGTCTTGTAACTTGTAAGATAATAACAATTTGGAAGTACACAACTTTAATAACAATCTAAGTAAGAAGAGAACCAAACATGATCTTCTTCTTGGTGTTGTGGTTTGGGCAAACCGAATAGGGGCAGTAGAAAAGCCCACCATCAGTGATCCATAACAACATTCTCTTCAAGCTTAAAGTGGAAGCCCACAATTCAAAGAACCCAAATATCATAATCATCAATCATCAAACAATGGGAAAAATTAAACAAAAGGTGTTCATAAATGCCACTGTACATTGGAACAGAACACAGAGATCACAGAAGAGAGAGAGTGAAGAAATAAGTTTGAGATATTGGCATATCCGTCCCGTCTGATCAAATCAAAAGAACAGACGGAGCAAAAGGACGAACGGGACGGGACCCTTCCTCCTTTTTTCTTGAAAATCGACAATACATTACGCCACCACAACAACAACAACAAAAAAACGTCATGTCGGTATAGAATGAGCTCGTTGTCGTTCCATAAGGATTCTTGGAGATTGAGCCAATTACCTGGACTGGACTGGACTGGACCCTCCTCCTCATCCTCCTCCTCTCTTCTTCAGAATAAGGTTCCATCACCGACACCAACGAATCTTCTTTCCTTTTTCTTATTTACTACTACCACTACTCTCTCTTCCTTTAATTTTGCCTCGATTTTCGATTCTTATTTTGATTTTTTCGTATTAACCTGGATTGAAGCCTGAGCGAAGGTTTTGACCGTTAGTTAGTGGAGGAATTTGGTTTTGATTGAAGAAGAAGATAACCTATAAATCTTCTTCTCTTTCACGAATTTCAATACCATCTTTCCTCAACTCTTACTTTCCTTTCCTTTCCTGAATTATAAGAATTTAATGGGTAAAATTCCAACCTTTTTCTTTTGATATTTACATTTCTTTATTTGAGTTTTCCAACTCCAACCTCGTAGAAGTGGGGCCAACATGACGAACTCAACACCCCCAAATTACCATACACTCCTTACCCCTACTCGTACCGTGCCACCTCACCATACACACACCACACACATTTCTAAGAATTAAATGCTACAGTGAAATTGTTTAAATTAATTCACTCCTCAAAATTAAAATGTAGATTAACATTTAAATTAGAAGTTTATAACTTTAGAGATATAAAGTAATATTTTCTTAGACCTCCTAAAATATTAGTAAATTATAAGAATAAACTATTATAAAGAAAAGGTTTGAGGAGGAGTTTAGTTTTAGTAGAAGAGACAATATAGGTTTGATATTTGAGAGCCCTTTCTATCTCTCTATCACTATCAATTTTCAAACATTGTACCATCCTCATATGTCACAACCAATCAATCTCTTAACAAATTTTATACTTTATTATTTGGTATCTAAACATTTATTCCTTTCAGATTTTGTTTTTTCTTTTTAATTCCATACGTATTATTTTTTTTAAATGCAGAAATTTACTAAATGACACATTTAGAAATTTCATGTGTTATGCTAGAAATTCAATTCACTTTTTTAATATATAATACAGTGTGTAATGTATTATATAAAATTTTCAAGTTAAACAATTAGGATTTAATCTCTCTCCCTCCTAAAAACTATTTATGGAGGTTTTTTTTTTTTTTTTTTTCAAATCATAAGAATTTCTTATATATAAAATTTTATCAAACTATACTCTAACTTCTTCTAAATTATAGGGATAATTTTTCTAAAATATAAATTATATTTCTTAAAAAGGTGAAACTATTTTTATGATTTACAAATATTGAGCATAACATATTTAAACATGATGTTTAAAGTGGGATTCGATTTCAAAATCTACCACATAACATATTTGAAAGCATAACATATAACAATGTTTTTATTAAATTCATTATGAATATTTCCTGTACCATAAAATAATGTAGAATCTAAATACGTTAAGATAAACTCATAGTAAGAACAAAAATGAAAATTTCAAAGTCTATTCAATTATGAACAAATATGCCTAAAGCATGAAAGTTGGTGCAACTGGTAAACATTATCAATTATTAATGTTACTTTCGTAAAACGAATAGAACACTTTCCCCTACTTACTCTTTCTTCACATGTATTTTTTGGGTATATGATGGGCTGAGGTGACTGTTAGAGTTTGCTATTGGAGATATTGGAGACACTGATATAGTTGGTCAAAGTTGGTCACCGCAGTAACTGTCAAAATTGGGGTGTCGAAGAAGGCAGTAGTTCGGGCAGAGTTGAAGGTTGGAGGTTGTCAATGAAGATAATGGTCTTTGTCAGAGGTGGTCATGTTGTTTTTAGAAGTAGTTGTCAAGAGCTTGGAGGTGGTCTCGTCCAAGCATCCTTGAAGAGTGATGGTTGCTGCCAAAGATAGGAAGCAAAGGTAAGTTCTTGAAGCATGGAGAGTCACTAGAAACATTGGACTAGAAAAAGATGTAAATTTTCTTGAGGAATATGCAAAAATTGATGAAATAAAATCATGAAAACCATGTCCTTGAATATTTAAAAACAATAGTTTCAGAAAAATTGGAGAATGGGGAGGGAGTTTGATAAATGCAGAAGAAAGAAGTATGCAAAAACATTAGGGGGGAGAAGGGACCCATAAAGGGGTGATGGGTTCAAGAAATTATAGTCTTTGTGTCGCGTCGGATTCAGAATCCGTGCAGTACTTCAAAGTAAAATCTGACGTAGAGACATTAATGGTTTTGATAAAAAGCTGTAAACACAAACAGCCTTAACAAAAAGGAAAAACCAATTGTAATAATAATTAATTAAAAAGAAAAAGAATTCCCAATTTCCTTTTTCATTTTTCATTTTTCATTTTTTTCCTCTACAGACAAAATGGCAACTTCAAAAGTCAGAACTTCACTTTACTCCTTTCTCTTTGATAAAAAAACCTTTTCTCTCCTTCTTTATTATTTATTCCTCATGGGGTTTTGCTTTGCATTGCATGAATCTGTAATGTCAGCTACAATTTTTATTATGTTAATATTTTTCTTTGTTTTTGCAATTTTGTTTCTCTTTTTCCCAAACTACCCTTCTCTGTTTTCTTCTGCTTTTTGCTGTGTGATCTCTTTCAGTACTTCTGACATTTTGGACTTCTCTGAGGGTCAGTTTGGACATTTTGAATGTGGGAATTGGCTTTCTTTATATGATGATCTAAAGCTGGGGTAGGTTCTGAATTTGCAACAGCAACATTTTGTCTTTTAACTTTATTGCTTTAACAAATATGATATCTTCTTCTAAAAAGTTCTTTTTCTTTTTGTAATTTTTCTCTCATCATTTTTTTTCTTTTTTATTACACACACACACACTCACACCTGATGAACTACTTTTACTTTAGAGCTATAATAATAGGAGAATTATTTAAGTGTAATCATAGAAACTTTGTACTCTGATAAAACCTGGTAGAAAAAGGGAATTACTTGTAAGTTTTTAGTAATCATTTTGATGCCCATTACAAATAATCACTTTAAGGAAACAGTTTCATGGAATAAAGTTAAATGAATTATGTTACTGTTCATCAGAAATATCTACATATTATTCTAGGGTCATAACAGTAGATCTCAAATTTTCAAAGTTGCCATTTATTAGGGAATACAAGCATGTTGATTGGGTGAGGGTAGTTTGGATTAGATGCAGTTTAGATCAATGGCATCAAAGATATACATTGGTTGCATCAGTTGATGAAAGTTACAACAGATTTTCAACAGTAGAACATTAGTTTCCTAACATTTTCTTTAAGTTTCGGTAGAGGCGTTGTTTTTGGAGGGGCAGCTCGAGAGACAGTGGATATTCCTCGAGTATAAGTTGTTGAGTCGGATCGTTCAAGGTAAAGTCTGCCTCTATAAGCAGCAAGATGAGCATAATAAGCTGGAGGTACTAATGAAACAGGCTTTGTGCACCTGTTGTATGTGTAGCATAAGTTGTAAACTAGCTTTTGTAGTTCATCAGAAGTGAATTGATTCTCATCACACAGAATATGATAATGTGTAGGCCTGCTTGTTCCCTTCACCCCCCAATGGCTGCAGAGATAGAAATCGAATTCCTTCGGGTGCGTAATTACGGTATCAACGACTGTCCCGGGAGGAATATTTTCATCGAGAACCTCAGTTTGATTAGAAGATGGATCGACTTTGAATGGGAACAATCTTGTGTGATGTCTCTTCTGAACAACAGCAAAAGTTATAGGAGGTTTATAATTGAGAAACCTAGAACAGGCTGTTTTTATAGCTTGCAATTCCTCTTGAAGCACCTTGTAGAACTGGGTTTCACTTACACCGTCTCTGAAGAATATGATTCGTGATGGCAATTCATTCACTTCTTGATAGAATTCCTCAAGCAGCTCTTCGACCATTGTTCCAAGATCCACAATAATTTCTTGTCTGTGTGTTTGTGATCTCATTCTGGAGACGTACTTGTTTGCTGCTGGCCAATTCATGCTACCAACCACAGCAGCGATGGAGGGGCTAAAATCATCCAAGGGATGAGGATGAGTTACATCTGCACCCATGAAGATCACAGGCTTATCGATTCGGAGCAGTCGAGGTACTTGTGAATGTAACGAATTATATAAAGCAACAGTGCAACCACCAACCTTGGCATTAATCTTAAGAGCCAAATTAGCCAGAAATTGAGAGCTCAACTTGGCAAGATTAGGATAAAGGCAACATTGACTTACAACGCCGATACTGGTCTCGGCAATGCGTTTCAAATCTGCATAGCCTTTGTGTTTTCTCTCCATCACACATATCAAGAGCTGAAGGTTGTTAGATGCAGCTCCATGAATCTTCTTAAGCTTAGATTCCAACAGTGAGACACTGTTGAGTACTTGGGTTGATTCAAATTGAGGTGGTACAACTGTTTTACTGTTGAGAAATATGCCTAATTGGTCACATCTTCTTGAGAGCTGATTTATAAATCTAGGAATGTTTGACCTCTGATCCGGGACACCACCAAAACTTATCAATGCCCATCTCTCAATTCTCGTTCCCTCGAAAACGTGGCAATCGACAAGGTTCCACTGTCGGTCATGGCGGGAGGGAATTAGATCTCGAATCTGGCCACCTTCGCCAAGCTTTAGCTTGGGTGGTTGAAGAACTCTCCCACTTAATTTGGTCATTTCCTTTGAAACTTGGAGGCTGAATTCTCTTCCCTGGACCCCACTGTCAGCCAAAGCAAACAAATGATGTTAGAAAGTGAAAAAATGAATACTTAAGCAAATTGAGAATCAAAATACATTCCAATAGCAAATTGTTTTTGGAACTTTCCAAATTTACCTGGTTGGCCCAACAGGACCTTGCATTACACCATCAATATTAGCTTTTCTTTCCTTTGGCCTCTGGCAACCCATCTTAAGCATTCTTGTAGTCTGTTCATCAGTGAGCTTCCCAAGAAACTTTTGCCCTTCACAAATCATACAAAGCTCCATAGGAAGATAACATGGCTTACTCCTACTAATCTGCAAACAAGGCAAATTCCTGAATTGAATGTCATAGTTATAATGATCCTTGAAGTAACCCACCAATCTTAGATTCTTCCCATTTCTATCAGCAAACCAGAGACTCTCAGTAGGTTCATCTGTCAAGCCATAAACTCTATATCTTTGAACACTCTCTCTGTGACAAACAAATACTCTGATATGCATTAAAGCCTTCTCCACTTCCTTCTTTTCTTCAATGGTTAAACCTCTTGTCTTCCTCTGAGAAAGATCTCTAAGAAAATCAAGACGTTTTTGTAAGTAAGGAATCACTCCAATGCTTTCATGGAAAGCAGTGACAGAACAATCTACATTCATAGCTAAGCCTTGTTGTGTGGGTCTAAGGCTTTGGAAAAAGCCTCTTAAGCCAACAACTCCTCCCCCAATTTCTTTGCCTCCCCACATTGAACTGGAATACAGAGATCTTCCCACAGGTATACATTTCTCATTTGGACCTTCCCTCAATACAACATCTAGGGCATGAAGATAATCCTGAGGAATTGGAATCCAATCATCTCCCTCTTTTGTCATGTATCTATTCAGTTCCATCCCATCAAATTTCGAGACAAGTTTAATACTTATCCTGAAGAGTTTAAAGGCTTGCTTATGTTCAATCTCTCCTTCACTAAATTTCATCCTGCTGGAAGGAATTGGAAGGCTGACATAGAACTCAAGCCTATCTCTTACAAACTCAATTGGGCTGTAAAGATTCTTGCGGCCATCATAAGCAGGAGACGCACCAGAGAGCAAATCTGAGTTATCTTCGACAAGTTTTTGTTTAATCATTCTAGCAACTTCTTTAGAAGGATTGGGAGAAATTTCTACATTGTAATGGTAAATACGTTGTGAAGGGTCAAATTGAACCAAGAAATGGTTAGCTAAAAGAGGAATAACTGGCCCTTCCACACCTCCAGAATCTGGTCTTCTTGCAGCCACTAATACTTCTGGTTTACTTTGACTCACTTTTCCATTTTCTCCTTTAAGTGGCAAACTGCTTTTCAGTCGTAGCCCTTCTGGAGCTGAATAAAAATAAAAATGTCAGAATGATTACAATCCACCGACCTGCTTAAGAAACTGTGGAAATGCAGAGTCAACAAATCCCTAATCAAATAAAACAGAGAAAAACACAAGAAAGAAGAGCGTTCATTCATAGAGCTTTACCTGGAGAAATCTTTATTATTGGGACATGGGTATCAGAGGTGGCAGCTAAAGGAGGGTTACTGAGCTTACAAGAAGGCTTCTGCAAATGGGGCTTTGGTCTAGTGGTTTTACTTGGAGGAAGAGCAAGTTGCAGAGGAATAGGAGAAGGAAGAGGAAGTGGAAGGGGAAGGGGAAGAAGGACAGGACAGCATCTTTGGAAATGATTCTGGTTACAGAAAGCATACTGATTTGAGTACTGCCATAGCTGATGATGCTGATATTGATGATGAAGAAGATGAGGATGGGGATGGGGATGAGGATGATGAGGGTTAATCCTGGCTTTGAAAGTCCCAGTTTTGTTGTTGAATTTGTTGGTAGTCTTAGGCTCATCTGACTCTTCCATATGATATGATTAAGAGAGAAAATGGTTTCATGCGGATGAGAGAAAGTGCAGTGGTGAAATACAACAGTAAGTGAGAAATGGGTTCTGTTTTTTATTTGTTTATATCAACTGCAAGGTATCTCAGTGCCTGCTGAGACTGTAGTTGCAGCTGCAGAGAGAAAGAAAAAGGAGAAAGAAAAGGGAAAAGAGAAAGAGAGAAGGTTTTAGTTTCTTAAGGTTCAATATGCCTGGGCCTGATGGATGTTTATATGCTGGTTTGTATATCTGGAATGGAAAAAAGTGGAAGGTGGGGTAGGAAGTCTGGTTGTAAAGTTGGACACTTGGGATTCATTGGTATCTCTATCTCTCTACTTATTAGCCATTGGAATAGCTTCTTTGCATACTCTCCCAAACCATGTAGACCACAGCTAGGATCTCTTTTGGAAATAATGGAAAGAAAGAAAAAAGCTTCTTTTTTAATCCTTCAATTCCTCAACTAAGTCTTTTGGAACTAATGAAAAATAAAGGTTCCTTTTTATTCCCTCAATTTAATTTTCTAAATATTAACCTAAACGCATATTGGTATACATTTTTTAGTTTTAAATTGATATACTTCCACTTCCTTTTGAGACAACATAAATTACTTTAATTGATGTATATTTTGTTTAGTTTGAAATAATTTTTGAAAATTGTGAAGTTAATTTTAAAATAAAAAAAAATTAGGATTAGAATTAATGAAGTGGCTTCTCACAATGAATTGAGGTTTCCAAAGGGGCATTTTTGTTTGAGATAATCGAATAAAGCCTTTATCTCTTATCCTTTGTTGGAGGTCAATTCATTATGCCTTAATAAGAGTTTGTACTTCTCCCAACTCCACACTTTTCTGATGAAATGATTTGTACCAATTTTTTTTAGTTGCAACTTAATGAGCAAATATGACCCACAATTATTATCGATACTCATTCAATAATTTTTGTCATTTTCATTTAGTATCATCTCTTCATTTTTGTCATGAAAGAGCCAACTATGTTCTTCAATTTTATACATACAAACATACAAACACATTCTTCATCTTAACTCAGTTTTATTTGTAAATATAACATCTCATATAATAAAACTTTAAGAGGTAAAAATGTGATCATATATTGTTTAGGGGCTTCATCGAATCAAAGACTTTCACAAATGGGAAGGTGATGTTACGAAACCAAATCTTGAATTGATCCTATTATACATTCGTGCATTCTTCCTTCCAACTATATATGAAAATGAGTTACTATAAAATAATTGTTTTCAAACACGGAAATAAATTAATATTTTGTGTGATTTCTACTATGATTTTATTCAAAATTTGTGTTAATTGTCTCATGAAATTTGTAATACCCATCCGAAGCATAAATCAATGTATAAAGCACCAATAATCAATTGTTAGAACTGAAAAATATATTTAAGGTTACAAGAATACCATTAATTTCTAAACTTGAACAACTAACAACATAATCTCTAATAAAAGAATCTTGCAAAATTAAGTGTTGGTTTTTATTATGAAAATAACCTATCATACCAAAATCTCTTCAAAATTAGGTTTCAATTTTTATTAAGTAACGACTTAGTCTTGATAGTCTATACTTCGTAAAAATATTGACTTTCGGTCTACACTTATAAGAAATTTTTGTAATATTTTAGATCTTAGTAATATTTTTTACAATAAATATTAATTCATAATAAATTTGTAAATTTGAATAAATTTGTAAATTGTTACAAATTTAAAAGTAGGAGAATAAGAATTAGATAAGTTAAAAGTCCAACAATCTGCAGACGAGAGCCAAACCAAGAATTAAATGAAGAAAAACAAATTGGAAATGGTTTAGTCAAAATTAAAAAAGGGTTTAGATGTAAAAATGGGAAGACAAGAGGTAAAGAAGATGAAAGATCAATAAATTGGCAGTTTCATTGGTCTATTTTGTAGCAGTGTGAAACAGTGAAAAACAAGTAGGAAGGAATTGAAAAGCAACAGAATAATGTGTGAACAATGGAAAAGACAAGCTTGGTACCTGATTTTGACATTCAATTTGTATAATCAAAATATCTTATTTAGATTATCATCGTCCAAACCACCACCAAACAGTCATTATGACAAACGACACTTCTATGTCACAAAAACCATATCTCTTAAAACAAATCTAACACAATTGTCTTGTTATATAGATAACCCGTCCACCAAAATGCAACAATGTACATTATTATTTCCATTTCACTTTACTTTAAACAAAATAGAACTTGATAGGTTAAAGTGAGTTTAACTCAACAATAATTATGTTAAAATGTTTGATTTTCATCACTGCCTAAAAAAGATGAGGAATAGAAATACATACCACAAGCAAGGTGTCATGGAGAATGAGTTCGACCTTTTAGTATTAAAAAGGCACAACAAAAGATGTTTCAATTACCGCGACAACGATAACAACAATTTAATCAACAAAGTTTGATTAGTGCCGTTCAAATCTCTCGCGCCAATCTACGCACATGATTAAGGAAAAGAAAAGGCCAAAATAGAAGTAAGAACAATATAAATTGAAAGAAAAGAAAAAACATGCATCTGCCAAAAAGCCACCTTTTTGTGCTCTTTTTATACATTTTACTCAATAACATGATTGGTGGGAGTGAATGGAGGGTGAACATTAAATGGGATATTGAGCACTTGGGGAAAGGTGAGTCTACTTTTGCCTTTTCTTGTGTTCTCTTTTCTATTTGTTTTCTTAAGAACATTGTATCTATATCTTAGGATAGTGTTTTTTTTCTTGTGGTCAGGTCAAATAGGCAAAATTCAACTCATCACATTCCATTAGTGTCGACAGCTTACAATTTTCATCATTAATATATCAACGCCGTCGACAATTTTATGACTTTCGGTTGGATCGGCCAACATTTTAGGCTTTTCGCTTGACTAGACAAGAATAGTCATTACTAATATAGGTCAATCAAATCAATAGAAAATTTTCATCTAAAGTTGTTTTTGGGAGTAATAATCACTACAAGAACACATAAGAAAAACAACCTATAATAATTGTAGTTGTCTTGACTATAGTAAACAACTTACCTGTAGATTATGATAACTACAAGTGGAAAGTGGTGGCCTATTTAATCATAGTTTTGTGCAATGAAAAGACCAAAGTTGGTTTCGGTGGGATAATGGAAATACTAACAAAAGGAAGAGACTAGACATCTTCCAAATCCAAATATGAATGTGATAGAGTGATGGGTAGTGAAGGAAATAGACATATTATCCTTTTTAACCTCTCAATGCGAGAGGGTAAATAAATGGGGTTGCAACCACTTGGGATTGATCCTCATAATCTTTGCTTGAAGACGAAAATTGAAAGCCAAAAGAAGAAATCTTTGGGAAATGATGATGAATTCTTTGGGTTTCACCAATCAAAAAGAATCCAAAGAAGTGTCAGGAGTAAGATATACTTGCACCAATAATACATACATAGTGGGTGGGCAGCATGATGCCAATTTAGTGGTGTTGCTTATCACAACCATAAGGTTCAACTCAAACTTATTCATACCAATATATATAACTCACAGCAAATTAAAGTCATCTCTCTCAACAAGAAATATTTTTAATGCCTACGCTTAATTTACTGGTCAATCTAAATATTTTGCATTGAGAGAGAATGCCAGGGGACGTTTGGCTCATCTGACACAAGTTAGTTGTTAAACAACTCAACTTCAATGTAAACATTGTCGAGAAGTTTGCATATTGATCAAGAAACACTATCTTACAACTTTTCATCTTATACTTTTTAACTCCAACGTCTTATTTTCACATTTTAAAATGCTTCAAATACCTCCTAAGTTATTAGAAAGATATAGGTATCTTTTAATCTATTGTTTTTCTTTTCCTCTTGAAGAAGTCTATCTTTATCTAAATCAGTAGCCAATAGATTGAAAAAGAAGAAAATATTAGAATCTAAATAGGTAGCCAATGGATTGAGAAAGAAGAAAATATGAGAAGCTTGATCTCACAGGTTTGTGATGAGGGGGGCCAAAGTTTTGATGAATATAGAAGTAGAAACATCCACAAGGGGAAGAGAGAGAAAGAGACTTTCTTCTGTACCTTCTTTTGGAGTTTGAATGAGTAGAATTGAACCTGAGTTAAAGTCAAAACCGTAGATACAAGAAATTGTGGAAGTGGAAAAACCTACCAGCAAAAAGTAAGATACATCAGTTCTACGAATAGATTGTAGTAATAACCAGTAGAGAGGGCCATACAATTATAATCTAATCAAAGGAAGCGCAGGTAACTATCTTGGCAATAAAAAATTCAGATAATAAATAAATAAAACTCAACGCCATTTACTGTGGGGGCCAAAAGAGGACAAAAGTAGAACTCATTAGTGGTGAATTTAGCAATAATGATGTTTTAGACCTATGAAAAGGAATAAAAATAATGACATGTGAACAGTCATATCACTGTGGCCCTTATGAATGACTTGAGCTGGCTCGTCTATTTTACTTTCTGTCAACTTTGTTTTGCTTCCATGGATTCAGAAATTGCTCAAGAAAAAGCATCTGGTTGAATTAAAGAAAATAAGGGAATGAATCAGTTGTTTGAAACTGTATGGTAGACAAGACTACATAAGAACAAACATTGCAAATTTAAGCCTTTGTTTCCTTCACGTTGTCTTATTCTTATTAGTTAATTACAAAGCTATAAGAGGGATGCCTCAATAATGCACTAGTCAATAATACTATTCTAATACGACTGTTTGTTTGGACTACTAAACACTGTACATTGTAAACTACACCTCCATGAATAATTTATATGCCTATTCTAATATTCAAGCATTCGACAATAAGTCAAGAATTTTGAAGATTTTTGCATAGTATCCGAACACCTGCATATAAAATATCCAACAAGATAACCAAAACAGGGCAAATAACTATCCCTGATTTGCCCTGTTCGTGGATCATGGAAATTCATGGCCAAGAAGATGGTATCAGTTTGTGGATTTAAAGCCCGGTCCACAGAAATATTTGAATACTAAAGGAGCCGCATTTTCTCTAATCAATTTTAAATTTACATTAAGAGACTCGCCTAAAATATTCACATGACTCGGGATGAAAGATAATTTTTTTTCCCAATTTATAGCTCTACCATACGCTTTGCACTTACTTGAAAACCAAAATATAAATGGTCTTGAAAGCGCACTTCATCAACTAAAGAACAAGCGAGTTTCTATAACCTGATCACATATGTATGTAGTAATGTACGTCACCAACAGTTACTTCATACATCTATCAATAATTTTTAATCTTCAGCAGTAGAAATTAGTGGGCAGTTAAGACTGACGCCATTTTTTAATACAAAGGGTGTGGAAGGATTGGAACTAAGGACCTAGTTTTCAACATATATGGATGCAAGTTTCAGCACATACTGATGCAAGTTGAGCTAAATGCTAAATTCATTTTGATTTAAAGACTATTGGCACTTGCAGTGAAGCTATGACTGCACTAACAACTGTGATTACTTATGTGGGATTTGATTGTAAGTGGACGAACCTTCTGTAATGTGTTTTTGCATCATTCTGAAAATGGAAGAGAAAAAGAACGCAACATATTAGATTAACTATAATAGCATATTAAGTGCACCAACTGCCGGCTTTCATATGCAACTCCAACATAAGACATGTAGACAAGGAAATGAACTAGTTTTCCTGATATAAGTTTCTTTCTTCATGTGAGAAAAGAAGAGAGGAGAAACATAAGTTTGAAGCTTACCATGAGACCTCGAGGTTTACTTAGGTTGAAGGGTTAATGTGAAGAAATTCTCAACACTGTCACCGATACTTCTCCCCCCAAAAGCAGGAACTGCGCGAACTAAGATGGTAAGCTGATGAAACAGAGGCTTGGATGAACAAAATAGCCGATCATTCTTGAAGAAATATAGTCGTACTCCAGCAGATTTAAACTGCAAAATTAATCGACATCATTCATTAACCGTATAGATTTTCTTGATCTACAATCAAGTTTAGACAGATGCCAAGAGTTATTACATATTGGTTGTGTGTGAAACTACATCCCTCTGTACTACACACTCACTCACGCGTTTAAGAAGCTAAGATAATAGGTTTATTTTAAAAAACGGATCATTCTTTTAAAAGTACAGCTGTTAATCATTCTTTGAATGCACAAATGCTCATGGTTTTCAACATCATGGGATCCTAGGATAGATTGCTAGTCAATTGGCTTCAGAAATATTAAATAAATATCACTGAAGCATATATGCAAAGAGGCACAAATATTTTACTCAATCACCAACATAGTACAGTAAACAGCAGATACGTTGTGATATTTATCTAAAACTCAGAGTAGAAGTTGTAATGATCCACGAGAATGTGAATTCCAGTGATCACTAATCAAGGTAAAATCTTAGAAACAAAATCAGCATATCCCGTACATTTTATCATCGAAGGAAGCTGCTCTTTCCAAGATTAAACCCTGAAGAATGTGAGCAACGCAATGAGTTCCGATTAAGTCAGCACGAACAAGAAAAGAAAATATCAAAACACATTGTGAGAACATGAAATGGCAGCCATGAAAACGAACTTGCATACTCGACAAGAAAACACAATTTTAATAAATGGACAATGTCCATTGCTATATACAGAAATGGTTGCCTGGCTAGACAACAGATATACTTCTAGTATTAATCAAGTAATGTTTTCAGTTGAAATCCTGAAGATAGAGAACCAAAAGTGACCGTTAAAGGATATAAAACAACAAGACAAAAGCAAACCAATGCTTTACCATTGATCTCACTTCCCCACATGTTATTTTCCACCAAAAACCGGTAAGAATGTAGTACAAATAAAACAAACAAAAGATGGAAGTCACCTAATCACACAAATAAGGAACTTCACCCAAATATAACTTCTAAAGGAAAATGCACTTCTTGCTTTGCTTTCAGTTTTTAGCGTAGGCAGGAAGTAAATTAGCTCCTGCATTCATAGTAACTTCTTCGGAGCTTTTTAGCCCAACTGCGAACCTTTTTTAGTTCTGTTCAGTTCAAAGAGAATCAAATCTTAGCATATGCAACTCCCCCACGATAGAAAATGGAAAAGATAAACAATTGCCTGAATGAACTTAGTAACCTGAAAATCATAATTCGCATAAAAATTACCGCATCCAAACCTAACGATAACAAAAGCTCGTTTTCAGAAAGCATCCAAACTTTCTGTCATCAAATTGGTAGAACGTATTAAACCAAACAGAAGTACCGCCACTAAACAAAAACGCCAAAAAATATTAGTGCACTTGTTCTCCAGTAGCAAATACGAACACCAACAGAAAAACAAGTGCGGAAT
This sequence comes from Cucumis sativus, assembly GCF_000004075.3. Taxonomy (NCBI): domain Eukaryota; kingdom Viridiplantae; phylum Streptophyta; class Magnoliopsida; order Cucurbitales; family Cucurbitaceae; genus Cucumis; species Cucumis sativus. The sequence continues at coordinate 26,569,008 of NC_026659.2, read as the reverse complement.
GGAAATTTCTCAACAAGAACGACTCGCAATCGAATGTAATATCGAACTGTCAAAGGTTCAATCTATAGGAATTCGCAGTCCAAAAGTAAAAAGAAAAAAAATGGACCAAATAGCAAAGTAAATGACAGATTAGAATTAGAATTCTTAAACCTCCACGAGAGTCTGGAAAGGCCACAGAAAAGAACGTAATACGAAATCACCCATTAACGGTAGTAACATGAAGACGAAGACTAAAGTAAGGTCAATCAAACATACGAAATGCCCGCGCTCTGGAAATGACTAACGTGTAACAAAATCGTGGAAACCGACTTATTAAAAGTACTAATTAATAATCAGCCGCCAATTTGTTCAACTAGTTTTGGGAAGGGGCCGCGCGAACGCAGGCCCCCACTGCCACAAATTATGACGTAGGCTCTGCCACTTTGGGCAGACCTTAGGCGGGCACCCCTCCTAAAGTGCAATGGAGGTCACCAACCTAGGCCATGAGTCTCCATGATCGCCCATTGACCCCGTCCAGGTAAGTATGTTTCAAAGGCTGAACTTCCTTCATTTATATACTGCTTCTAACTTCTCCTCTTCGATCGTTTTTCCGATGTGGGACACTTTTAATATAGGCTTCCATCCATCCTACCCACAAATGGGCTGTTGGACTTTCTCCTTGTGAAGAGCCGAATGGGCTCATGGAATTGAATCTTGTGGCATTTTCGACTCTTTTTTTATTTAATAATAATAATAATCAAGAAATTTAAATGCAGATTTCTTTTTTCCTTTTTATTATTGTTTTCTAATTCGTATCACTAATATTTTTTCAATAAACCTATTCTCATTAGTTTCTTAACTGACGTAGTATTTCTATAACAATTTTTTCTTGTCTTTTTAGTTTCCTGCTTTTCTTTTGGGAGCTTCCTCTTTAGAGGAAGACGAAATCTTTTCGTGTGGGAATGGTTTGTTTTAAGAGAAATAAGGATACACAGAAATTAATTCAAATTCAGATGTTCATATTATTTTTATAGAGAACAGTTCCAATGTAACAAACAAACAATAATAAATTGAAAGGTTACCAAACTCATTTTTAAAAGAAGAAACATTTTGTTGAACTTTATTGTATACATTAGCTACATATAGAAAATTGTGGTTCTCGATGCTAATGGGAGTATGAGCATTGAACTATAAGTTGAGAATTTCAAGGATTTTTGTGTAGTTTATTGACAGATCATGGAAATTCGAAGCCAAGAAGATGGACTTAGTTCAAGGTTGGGTCATGGGAATTATATGAAAACTAAAGGATAGAGAGCCTCATTTCCTCTAATCAATCATAAATCTGTAGTCTTTTCCATTTACAGTATCTTTACCCTATCATAGACTTTTTATTCAATCTTTCTACTGATATGATATTATGTTACAAAGACTTGAAAACCAAAGCACAAATGGTCCTGAAAGTTAAACTGACACTCTTCATCATTCATCAACTAAACAGCAAGCAACTTCACCTAACCTCATCACACATGTATGTTGCAATATACATCATCACCGGTCAATAAATATATATCCATCAGTACATCAGCGGGCGGTTAAGACTGTCGGCATTTGTAGTGAAGCTTACTGGCATCAAGGCCGGATCACCATATGCGGTGACCAATTTATCAAGAAATTCAGCCATTGTAGGATCATTTTCATCTTCTCTATCCTTCTTTATCAAAGCCTGAAAAACAACAATGTGGGGTGTTAAGATCAGTGTTGGAGGGAGTTGAAGAATAATATTGCAGCCTTGCAGCAAGTAAACTTACTTCTGCAGAATAAGCAGAAAAATTGGGTAGAAACCGTTTCCGACAGTATTCATTAAAAAGAAGAGTTAAAATGGGGAGAGGAAGCAATAAGGTTGAAGCCAGGGGAAGCCCCTTCAGTGTGAATATTCCCACAGCTATAGCATGCATGAGTAACAAAGAAAATATCATGCAACTGTGTGCAATAGGCCAGAACTTCCCAGCAGTTTCATACTTGGGTGCATACACATTTACGAACTGCACGTTATACATAAAGAAAAAAAGTGATTGCCAAGAATACGAGAAATAGCTTCCAGCTTCAGCAAACGAGAAAAATATACTAACCATAAATCAGTAGAACAAAACTAAAATAAGATGACAAACCTGGTTGCGATAGACTATGTACTCCAAACTGAAGTAGACAAGAAGGAAGGGCAAAATAAGTGGAGCTAGGAAGAAATATGTGATACCAAGAAGTACAAAAAAAAGAATATTTGGAATGTCCTTGTGGTAAGGAATGGATGGAACTTCTAATTCGTGGTCCGAGTTTCCACTGAAAGGTCTCGTAACAAGACTGGTAATAAGAGGGAAGAGGTTGATGAGTTCAGATAGTGAGCTCGTCCATCCAGATGTGACAACATAAGCAATAAAAAATGAAGCCTACAATCAAGACAAAGAGTCGGAAGTATAAAACACAGTGCCCCATGATCATATAAAGTTCCCAGCTTTATTTATAAATAAATCCATTATTTCTATAATATCACCAAATTAATCCTTTATTCAAATTTGGATAAATATTTGTAGTCGTAGAGTCTCCTCCAGATTCTCAGGCTCCGGATCAGCCACAGGACACTATGCCTGCCTAAGATTGTAAATTGTATAAACCAATGTAGTCAACTAATGATTCCAGAAACACCCTACCTGGAGTGTGCTATTTATGAAGCCTACCATAGCATGGAAGCAACAAAAAAATTTGAATCACAAATTCATGTCTTTGACCTAATAACTTTTACAGTGATAAGAAATTTGTCCACATGATATGATCCTCAAATAGAAGTGCAAGATGCCAATATATGATTGAAACTAAGTTAAATGGTTGCACTTGTACAACAAAGTTAACACAGCTTACGAATTTAACAACCTTGCCTAGCCAATTTAGACAGACACAAAAATGTGAGAACCAAAGACACTATAGCTAAATCTCATTGAATCATGTGAGTTCAGGCTTGAAAGGATATACAAATGTGACAATGTGACAAAATGGCTCAAAGTATTTTTAGTGATTTGTAAAAGCTTCAAAGAAAGTTATCAAAGGGACACAAGGCTTCACCTGTCCAGGTACAGCCACAGCAAGCTTCGTAGGAATATTTTTTGGCTCAAAAACCAATGATAGTTGAAACAGAGCTGTTCCCGAGAAGACAGTAGCAAAGAAAACATTCCATATAGTGAACCACAATACTTTGAAACATGCACTCTTTTTTATGTCGCTTAAAGAAATATATCCTTGAATGGATGAGAGACATTCCATTATAGGGGGCACCATCTTCATGAACATTTGAAGGATAAGGCTAGGAAGATATCCTGTTATTACTTGACTAATGAATGTTCTGTAATATAATCAGAGGTTCAAACATTAGAACATCAGACAAGCAGGAGAAGGTAAACCATACACGTGAAACATTTAGCATTTATTGAATATCGTCAAACAGAAAAATGATCAACTGTTTGTTGATCAACAAGCAAACAGTTCTCCAAAAGGGGAAAATATATACGTGGCCTTTAATTGGCTTTTTTATGCTTTCTGTGACAACTCCAGAAACCAAGTATTCAAAGAACTAAAATCATTTCATTGGAATTAATCACTCGTGCTTTCTATGACAAATTTATATTAATAGTTATCAGATTCATATAAACATGGACTTCTAAAGATTTTTAACTTCAGTTTTTGGCATTGCTTAAGGAAAATAGTAACTAAATAAATAAAAGGAGGTGGAGGAAAGAAATGCTACTTCTAACAAGAGCTAGGTGAAAGAGTGACCACTTACATGGTAAGAATGCCTTTAAGGAATGGAAACCAAATTTGCAACTGATTAAGGTTAGTCAGTCCTTGCACCAAAACAACTGGTATAAAAAATAGCACAATAAGAAGGAAACATGCAACCGCAACTCCCAGCTTAGATAACCATCTTTGCATAAATGTTGAAGAAAAGAAAGGCCAATATACATCGTGTGGCTCAGGAGCTTGCTCTGTGACCCATTGAATGGGATTATTCGACTGTTGCATATGCATAGCAATGGCAGCACCATAACGTGACTTGAAGGATACAAAAGCTGCTGGAACTTCCTTTTGTAACGAAGAAAAAAATGTTAATTAGTTTGATTCAATCTACCAAGTAGTGTGACCAGGAACACCTTCCATATTAGCTGTACAAGTCACTTAACAATCCTAAATCCTAGAAACTGGCATAACAAGAGATATTGACATGTCAATCTCCACCAGCTTAGAAGTAAATCACGATTCTAAATATAGAAAAATAAACAGAAATTTCTTTAACAGTTTAATGAAAGCATTCCAATTTAGTCTTGATGAACTCCAAAAGAAAACAATAAGTAATAGACTATTTGTTGAAATTCTAACTGGATATCATGGAAATTATCCAACATACTTTTCATAATTGCCAACTCTTACCGATCTATTTATAAATAAACGAAAGGAATAAGTTGATGCTTGAAAACCATAATGACTTAATTTTACAAGATTATGGGATGGACAGTTATTGTTATCATTCGCAGCCAGACTTGGACGTAGGCATCACAAATTTCAGGAGCAGGGGCAATTGCACCAGTTTCATTGTGAAACTTCAGTATTTCATTTAGTCGCAAGATAAATTCCATTTCACAAATAAATTCACTGCATCAAGGCCAGTAAACAGGGCAAAGAATTTCCATGTTGTGAAAGCACCTTCACCTTGGTAAAAGGAAAGCTATGGGTAGAAAATGAAATTCGATTGAGGAAAGAAAAAAAGCCCACAAAAATCTTCCCATTGTATTTATTTCATAATAAATAAGATTTTAAACTTAAGCTTTATTATTGTACCATTTAGAACCATAGAATCATCCTTGAAATTATTGCAATAATCAGTTCTAATTAGACGTGTTATTCTATTGTCAACTAGAAAATTTAAGAAACATATAATAATATGTGTAATGTTTGATTTTCAAGAGTGACACTTGCTGCTCAAGTCTATTGTTAGCTATAATAATTGATTGCTTACCTTTAAGGATTTTAAAATGAATTGCTTACCTTTCAGCATTTTTAGCTATAACCTCCACATTGATGAATGTCAAACTTGGTTGACGACAAACTTACCTTCCATGGTACTAACTATTTTTAACTTGAGATTCAGGAATAGATTAAAAATGCATCAAAAAGAAAGAAAAATAATTCAATAAGGAAGTGCATACTTTTCCTGCCGATGAAACCTCCGATTGTTCTAATCTCAGATGTTGTTCTATGTCCCCTAACCTTTTTCCATATCGATCAACAAGATCGGCCTTCCTTCTGAACAATCCAAAACAACTGCCACGGTTAGAATTTACTTGTGCAGGATTTGATTGTAAGCGAACAAGCTTTCTGTAATGTGTTGTCGCATCATGCTGAGAAAAGAGGAGAAAAAGAGCAACATATTAGGTAACTATAATAACATATTAAGTGCACCAACAGCCGGTGTTCATATGCAACTCCAACATGAGAAATGCAGACTGAGGAAGTGAACCTTGTTTTCCTGATACAAGTTTCTTTCTTCATGTAAGAAAAAAAGACATGAGATGAAACATAAGTCTAAAGCTTACAATGAGGCCTCGAAGTTTGCTTGTCCGACGAACAACTGTATGAGACAGATAGGTTGAAGGGTGATGCTCAGTGAAGAAATTCTCAACAGTGTCGCTGATGTTTCTCCCTGGAGAAGCAGGAATTGCACGAACTAAGATGGTAAACTGATGAAATAGAGGCTTGGATGAACAAAAATATTCGATCCTTTTTGAAGAAATATAGTCATACTCCTGCAGATATAAACTTTGAGATCAACCAACGTTATTAATTAACCGTACAGATTGCCTTGAACTACAATTAAGTTCAGAAAGATGCCAAGAGTTTGTAAATATCATTTATGGGTGAAACAACATCCTCTGTACTGTCACACTTGTGCAGGCATTTAAGAAGCTAAGATAATAGGTTTATTTTCAAAGAAGGATCATTCCTTCCAAAAATACAACTGTTAGTTGTTATTTGAATGCACAATGCTCATGATTTTCACCAGAATAGCATCGGAGGAAAGAATGCTAGTCAAGTGGCTGCAGAAATATTAAATAAATATCACTGAAACATATATACGAAGAAGCACAAATATTTTACTGGCTTGTCACCTACATAGTACAGTAGACAGCATATATACGCGGTGATAAGATACACAGCCGAAAAGTGGATCCATAACCTGCCAACTCGAAGGAACCAATTAGTTTTGTGGTATTTGCCTAAAAATAAGAAAACCAGAAGTTCTCCAGTGATCCACAAGAAAGTGAATTTCATTGATCACTGACCAAGGTATGAATCTTAGGAAAAAAAATTAAAATATCAAAACGCCAAAAAAACTTGCATCACATCGTGTGCTTACATAATATCTGTGGGTAGGTGTCAGAAAGCTGACCATTTGAGCAGAAGATCATTTGAATATCTACTCTCACAATTAACCTACACTTAATCTACACTTAAAAGTATTCAAATTTAAGCATCCATTTGATATTAAATATAAAATCACGATTACAACATACCAGTGTGATCCGTCCTTTACATTGGAGATAGTGAATACATCTAGGGAGTTATTTGAAATATTAGCAATGTCAACATCCGCAAGTTGATCTCCAGAACAGTTGACTGGAAGGAGAACAAAAATTCCAATGATCCCAGCAAATAAAAGCACTTTCAGGCTGCAACGTTTTTCAAACCAAAAAAATAACAATAATTAAAAGACGTTTAAAATATGAGTGGAACAGAATAAATATCAAACAAACCCGGTAGTATAGAAAGTAAAGAACCAAACGGACCATTGTGAAAACATGCAATAACACCCATGATGTTTTTGGTTGAAGGTCTAACAAGAAGTGACAGTTAAAGAACACAAAAGCAATCCAATCCTAACACTGATCTCACTTCCCCACATGTTCTTTTCCTCCAAAAACTGGCAAGAGAGTGAGGAGGGGAAGTCATCTAATCACACAAACAAATAAGTTCTTTCTTTGATTTCAGTTATTAGCCTCAAAAGGAGGTACATTAGCTCCTGATTTCCAACTATTTCCTCGACCTTTTTACTTCCCACTCCACTGTACAATCTAATTCTTACTTAGAACCTTTCTTAGTTCAGTTCAAGGAGAATCAAATCAAATGGAACAGAAAAACAATTTCCTGAATAAACTAAGTTACCTGAAAGTTACAATTCGCATGAACACTACCGCATCCAAACCTGAGGAAGACAAAAGCTCCTCTTCAGAAAGCATCCAAGCTTTTTTCAACCAATTGGCAGAGGGTATTAATCTTTCTAGGTTGAAATCACTTCTCCGTTTAGTCTTTCCTTCAGCCACCAAGCGTGGTATATAGATGCTATAGTAAGCCGGTTGTTTTCTCAATATAGAATATAGCACCAGAAACGAAAAACATATTGCAGAATTTATTCCCACGGACGTTAGAAGTGCAGAAACAAACATCGCCCCGGAACTAAAATTTGAATCCTCAGCAACAGTACACTAACCCCAAACCGCAGATAGCAAACAATAGTATTGCCGCTGAACAAAAACGCCACAGATATCTGTCTACACTTTATCTCCAATTGCAAATACGAGCACTAACATAACAAACAAGTGAGAAATGGAAAATTCTCAACAAGAACAACTCGCGATCGAAAGAAAAATATTAGATGTATTGAACTATCAGAGTTCAATTTACATGAATTTTCAGTCCAGAGACAGAAATACACTTTCAGAAATCGTAGGAAAGATGACCGAGTAGAATAATTGACGGTTTGAGTAGGGAATAGAATCTCAAACCTCCAGCTGAATATGGAGAAGCCTCAACAAAAATGGAATCCGAAATCACTCGTTAAAGAACATATCGTGAAAACGAAGATTCGATTCACTACCCTAAATCCAAGATCAGATGGTTACTTAAACATAACATCACAGTGCCACCAAATGGAGAAGCGCGCGCGATCTGTAGTGACAGCTTCGTTTGAACGTAATTTATTGACCACTTATACATCAAAGCGCACGTTATAGATTTAATTATAAATCACCCATATGTTAATTATAATTCTAATTTATATTAAGGCGAATAATATATAAATTGAACTGTTATTGGGAAGGGGCCGCGCGAACGCAGGCCCCCGCTGCCACAAATTATGACGTAGGCTCTGCCACTTTGGGCAGACCTTAGACGGGCACCCCTCCGGAGTGCAATGGAGGTCACCAACCTAGGCCATGAGCCTTTATGATCGCTCATTGACCCCGTCCAGGTAAGTATGTTTCAACGGTTGCAGTTCATTGCTTTATATACTGAGTTTAACCTCTGTTCTTCTTTAGCTTCTTCGATGTGGGAAGATTTTGGTGCGGTTTCTATTCTATTATGTGGGTTGGGCCACTGGTCTTCCTCCTTGCGGCATTTTCGGCCTCTTTTCTTTACAAACCTAAATGCTATAAAGGCGAAATAACGTTATTAACATGTGTAAGTGCATTATGCAGAAGTGTTTTAAAAATTAGAAGAATGATAATATTTACACGAACAATTAATTGATTTAAATTAGAAGAATGATAATATTTACACGAACAATTAATTGATTTTGTACCGTTATATCCAAAGTAAACAATCTTATACTCTTACACTCAATCTAAATAATATTGTATCTTGTCTAAACGATTTTATCAAATTTAGAAATAGAAAGGAAGTAATAAATTTTGAAATAAATAAATAAATAAATTGTGAAGAAAAAACGGTTGGAATATGAGAAATAATAAGTAATAATGTGAAGAAATAGGTATTCTGATAATAGCGTTATTTTAATAAAATAGTTATTTGTTTTGATATTGTTTGGTATAAGTTAGGTCTTGCACTTAATTTAAAACTCAACCAAGTTCACATTAACCATTAATTCAAATACGATTCAAGATAAGAAGTTTCTTCTTTTCTTCTTTTCATTTATTGAAAGCGATTGGAAGGAGGCCTGAATCTTTCCCCGTTGAATTTTTCAAATGTTGTGTTCATTTGAATAAACTAACGAAATAATTATGTTAGCCAAAATTCTGCACTTCATAAAGTTTATTTTCTTTTAAATAATTAAAAAGTGTTCACACAAACCAAAACTAGATAAGCACAAAACTATGTAAATAAACATGCCACGTCGATAAAATACTTGTTACATATATAACAATTACATTCAAAATATTTATAATTCTAACGATATTTTTTTTTTTTTTTATAAATATAACAAAATATGTTGAAGTTCATTAGTTGTGATAAATCACATGGTAAACATTAGTCTATCACTAATGCACCATAAAGGATTATCTGTCTACTTTGTGTTTGGCTCTAGTATTAAATTAGGATTTCTCATAGCATTATGATAACACGTGTTCTCACTTTCCTTCTTCACTTCTCTCTCTCATTAAGTTCCAAACACTTACCAAAGTAAAAGGCCAAGACAAAGTGGAGATTCCAATAGGAAGTAACTTTGATAAAGATTATTATAACCCCAAATTATTATAATCTTTGATCATTATAAGTTATTCATTGTCCTAAACGTCTCCTAAAAGTTGGAGTAGAAATGTAGCAGACAAATTATATACACTTTGTTGTTATCCATAATTTTATTATAATTACTTTATAATATATTAAAAAGGAATGGTTGAAGACATTTCCCAATATAGTAAAAGTGTAGGCTTAGACTCCAAAATTTATAATTGGTGATGCTATTATTGTATTTTAATAATAATAATTTTGTAAAAGCAAAGAGAAGAAAGAAACGAAATACAGTTGGGATCATAAAATCATAACGACAAAATAAAGCGTAAAAGGTTAGGAAGATGAATGAATGAATGAATGAATGAATTTATTTACAAATGAAAAGGTAAAATCCTTATTAATTACTTTTCTTTTGGTTTCAACTTGTTCAGATTCGGATGAAAGTTATTCCCATTTTGGCATTTCCTTATTGACTTTCCCTTTCTCACTCACATGTTCTTAATTCTTAAATCACAATTTAACTATTCTTCAAATCCATAAATCCAAACAAATATCCAATTCTTCACATTTCAATCCAATTGAATTGCAAGTCAAGCAAGACATTTCGTTCGGTTTCTTTTCCATCTTCCGATCCGATCCAGTAAGATCCGGATTTCTTGGTCATGAGCTTTGAACATTCCGGAACTCCCGCCGGTTCACCGTCGCCGGGGAGCACCGGAGGCAGGGGAAACATATCGTCGTCATCGGCGTCCGGGACGAGTAAGGAGAAGCAAAAGGAGAAAGCAAGAGTGAGTAGGACGTCACTCATATTGTGGCACGCTCATCAGAATGATCCATCTGCTGTTCGTAAGCTTCTGGAGGAGGATCAATCCCTTGTTCATGCTAGAGATTACGACAGCCGCACTCCCCTTCATGTTGCTTCGCTTCATGGTTGGATCGATGTTGCCAAGTGTTTGATTGAACATGGTGCTGATGTTAATGCCCAAGATCGCTGGAAGAACACTGTAAGTTTTATCTACTTGTTCTATATGGAAATGATCGTTTATAGGAACTTTTTCCTCTGGTTATATGGTAGCTCGATTACTATCTTACGTTTCGTTCGTTTTACATTCGCTCTTTTTGTATTTAGTTTCAATTCGAGTTTCTTGAGCGGTATGTTTGGTGTTTCAAGTCAATATGATAATTCAAGCATGTGTATAGAGTTGTTTAGCTTAGGCCAGTGGGCAATCCGCGGTTATCAGCTTACATCCTATGAGCAAAAAAGAACCCGGGAAAGAAGTCCAATTCAATCCTATGTAACATCATGCTCTACGTTTCCCCCACCCCAATTATTTCTTATTTTATATGAAGCTCTTGGAGTTCGAAAATCTCTATCTTCTTTGGATTTGTGTGCACGACTCACGAGATTAAATTTATCAATCAAAACGAGTAGATGCCTGCAGCTCGAGGGCTTTATGATTGTACTACTCTGAGAATGACTTTCCATACCCAATTTTGTTTCCGGTTGGTTCATTGCTGTATGGTTGCTCTTTTTCCTTAAGCGGAGTTAAGCGGCTCTGTACATTTTGCCACTCTATAAGAATGTAGTTTTCCCAACTCTATCGGAATATAAAGTGATCAAAATAAGCTTGCTCTCATATTTACTAGTCATCTACTCTGTTTTGTCATTGTTGTTTTGTGTGAACGTTTAAAGTACTATTTTTGAGTGTAACATTTGTGTAGACCAGTTAGCACCACTGTCCTATTCAACACAATCTAGCTTTTTTTTCTTTTTATTTTGTTCAATACCCAAACATTTCTGGTTGAATTTTCAAGGATCTTGTCTCATCTTTGACAGCCGCTAGCTGATGCCGAAGGAGCTAAAAAGCATGGCATGATTGAGCTGTTAAAATCATATGGTGGCCTTTCCTATGTAAGTGAAGAGCTTCCCTCTGGGTTGTTTGTATTTTTGTCTACTCTATGCATGGACCAATTGGCCTTGTTAGTGTAATTTTATCTTTATACCATTCATTCTTCTTCGCAAGCATACATATTTCCTTGACTAGTGTTTAATTCAGATGCTTCTGTTTACATCCATACCATGTTCCTCAATATCACATATTTCCTTGGATTTTCTACAAGTCTTCCATGTTATTTCTTTGCTATCTTTCTATTTTATTTATGATTTATCTTATATCCTCATCTTACTACTTTACATGTTATTGAGCTGACTGCGTAAGGAATAAGATATTTCATTTCTGTGAATTTTCTTGATAGTCAACAAGAGAAACTGAATATTCTTCATATCAGGATTTGGTTTCTTACTAACTTCTATTTTGAAAATGAAAATATGTTGCAGGGCCAAAATGGAAGCCATTTTGAACCAAAGCCTGTTCCTCCTCCTCTGCCAAATAAATGTGACTGGGAAATTGATCCTTCTGAACTGGATTTTTCAAACTCAGCTATTATAGGCAAGGTAAGAATGATCTTTCTTGAAATTGCCAGCAAGTAAGACTTTTGCAGTCCTTGAATTTGAGATCCGTCTGCATGATGACTGAACTTGGAAGTTGCTTATGCTATTTCAGTTCCTTTTTTCGAATCCATTGGTTCACCAATTTATACTAAAACTCTTCTCTGCTAGTTACTGCATCAAGAAATGAAAGTACAGGTCTGAAGTGTGCTAGTTGGTTGAAAAAATTAGTAACTTTTAGCCAATACTACTGAGGACTTCGAGGTTTAAGTTTCTTGAGACAGAATGCCGAAAAGATTCTTTCAACCAGTTACCTTATATTGTTACTGAAAAAAATCTCTCCCCCATAGTTTTACCTTTTTAACTTGTGTAAAAAACTGAGTTATGGAAGAGACTGTGGTTAGTGTTATCTTTAATTTTAGGAAAAGATGTGACATCTTTAAACTAAAAACCTTTGATTCTGTACAAGTGTTCCAGAAAACATCTTTAATATATTTCCCTCCCAACATGAGTGCTGAAATAATTTAATATTGGGCCTTTTTTTTTTTTGGTTTGAACGCTTTGTTATTATGACTATCAATTCATTTAAGAGAGTGGTTTCACTTATGAATTTCGGTCTTCTGCAGGGGTCCTTCGGGGAAATTTTGAAGGCCTATTGGCGTGGAACCCCTGTAGCTGTCAAACGTATTCTTCCATCACTTTCAGATGATAGACTTGTGATGTAAGATTCAATATCTTTTAGATAGTTCCATCTGATGAAACTGTTCCTTGTCTAGTTACGCTTGATAAAATTTATGTTGAAGGAAAAGTATTTGACTTCTAAAACAATGTACTGTACATATTCCTAAGGTACAACAGAACAGCGAACTTTATGGAAAATCTCCATTTTGGATTTATTTTTCCTGGATACTGGTCCTTTGTATTTATTTCTCCTTTCTCTTAAATTAAAAATTTATTTCTAAAGCCTCTTACCACTATTCTCCATTATTTTTTCCGTATTTCTTTTCATTACAATATCCACCTAAATTTTTACTAAGTTAATGGGATTGGAGTTAATTGTAAGTGTTGGATTTTCTCGTTCAGTCAGGACTTTCGACATGAGGTTAATCTGTTGGTGAAGCTACGCCACCCTAACATTGTCCAATTTCTTGGAGCTGTCACTGAGAAGAAACCACTTATGCTAATCACTGAATACTTGAGAGGGGTAACTGATAGATTTTATTTTTATTTTGATACCTACAAGCTTTTGGTTTCATTATTTTAATTTACTCATGCTCGGTGACATTGGCCCCTTAGGGTGATCTTCACCAGTACCTCAAGGACAAAGGTTCGCTCAGTCCTGCAACGGCCATCAATTTTGCGCTGGACATTGCCCGGTAATACAAATTTGATTCCACAGAACTTTTGTAGAAAAGAAATAAGATGCCCTGCAGAATTTTTTAAATAAGCGAGTAGTTCTAAAGGTTTCTATTATTTTGCACTGGATATTACCAGATAAATGAACGTTACACTAATGTGGCTCCTCACTGCTCTTAGGGAAATGGTAGATCATTCTCCCACAATGTTATTTTTTTTAAAATCTTACTATTTGACTTGTGGTAAAATTGATCTGTTTTTTCTTAAAAATGTTCATCCACGTTCATTTTAATTTAATGTGAAGGAACATGAATTTTTGAAAAGTTTTCCAGTAAGAAACAAGATTATTGAAGATGAAAGAACTGATCAAAAGATTTAGTTCTTTTCCTTTTACTTGGATTCTGTTTCTGCCTGAACTACATCTGGTTTTTTATGCACAGTGAGGGGGGCATTTTACTTGACAAATTGTGACGTTGGATTGCTTTAAACCCCTTATATGATGGATCGACCTAATGAAAAAACTTGATGAAATAAATAGAAAGAAATATTCCTCAGTTTTGCTTTATTTGGAAAATGTTGCTATAAGATTAGTGTTTTTCTTTAAATTTGTTTATATACCCACGATCTAATCTCTAGGCTTTCATTAATGCACAATTTATTTGTGAATAAGGTCATTTGGTTGTTTGAGACATTCTTACTGATATCTTAGTATCTAAAATCTCATCCTACTCGAACTCTAGAAATAAATTTTCATAACAAATTAATTCATCTGATGTTTAATCAAGTCGAACATTTGCTCCTTGGGAGTTTACTCATCGGTTTAATTAGTTTGATAACAATTCTTATTGCAGGGGAATGGCTTATCTCCACAATGAACCAAATGTTATAATTCACCGTGATCTAAAACCAAGGTGAGTTCCAGACTTTTATGAGCATGCAATCCCTCTCTAACTCCAAAATCTTTTGCCACGGACTAACATACGAGACTTGAAAAACCATATCACCAGGAACGTTCTTTTAGTGAATTCTGGTGCGGACCATCTAAAAGTTGGTGATTTCGGTCTAAGCAAGCTCATCAAGGTTCAAAATTCACACGATGTTTACAAAATGACTGGCGAGACCGGGAGTTGTAAGTACCTGTCATACAGTTATTTTCAGTTCTACATAATTCCTTATTGCTTAAATCTTCTTTATCGTGTCGTGCATGTTGAGAAAAGACCGTTATATGGCTCCTGAAGTTTTTAAACACAGAAAATATGACAAGAAGGTGGATGTTTTTTCTTTTGCAATGATATTATACGAGGTAATATTTCCGTTTGCTAGAATGGTCGTAAATTTTTATTGCAAGATACTTCATTTGATTTGACTCACAACATTCCAACTGGTGCAGATGCTTGAGGGAGACCCTCCACTGGCAAATTATGAGCCATATGAAGCTGCTAAGTATGTGGCTGAAGGTCACAGACCGATGTTCCGTGCGAAAGGATACCTTCCTGTTCTGAGAGAGTAAGTCAGTCATTCCTGTTTCGTATTCAACCTAATCATTTAGTTCTTTTTCTCACATTTAGTATCTCCCACTCGAATTTACATTCCCCCAATGTTACTCCCGGCATTACTATTGCATCTTCTCGTGTAAAAAAGAACATTTGCCTTTTAGACCAATTTATGGAGATAGCTTCTCATTTCCCAGGTTGACAGAAGAATGTTGGGCATCTGATATGAACAAGAGACCTTCTTTCCTGGAAATTCTCAAAAGACTTGAAAAGATCAAGGAAAATCTACCAACTGATCATCACTGGAATTTGTTCAATGCATAACGTTATAGTTTCACACGTGAATGCAGTATAGTATATTCCGTTCCCAACATTCAACTTTCTTCTGCTCGATTATATGCCCCTGAAGTTGCAAGTGTTCTCAACTAGCATAGATTGTTTAAGCAAAAAAAAAAAAAAAAAAGGATTTTACAGCTTGCTTTCACTCTGCTCTGCTCAAATGCTGAATTTTGATTGAAAATTCTCATTTTTTTTTCTCTTCAGTCTTCACCATCTCGCTCTTGTAGTATCATCATCCCAAATCCCAGCCCCATTTTCCATGGAGGAATCTCCTCCAGAATGTGACCTTCTTGAATGTCTCTTTATAGGATTGAATTGTTTCTTCTCTCATCTTTCAATTGTAATTTAGTTCTGGTAACGAAGAAAACACAAGCATTATATGTGGTTCTACTTCCATGGCTTCTCTGACTCTTTTCTTTTGGTGTAAAGAATTGATTAGTTTTTCAAGAGTGTGGCTGTTGGTAGAGTACATCATTGTGGTAAGTTTCTGTTAGTAGATTAGGTTTTTTCTTTCAATAAGAAAATAATAATAAACAACCTTTACTACTTTTCTTTTTTGAGTTCACAGGGATATAAAATTCCTTGTGAATTCTTTTGGAATGCTTATACCAACAATTTAAAAAAAAAAAATCTTTTTCAATCCAAAAATTGTTGGATTACCTTCCTGTTGTATTTGTCAAACCATCTACCAACTGTATGCTTAATTGAAGTTAAAACTTTATCCCAATATCTTTCTCAACTTTGCCCATTATAATATTTTTTTTAGGTTGATCTTGGCAAAATATTACCAGTAAAATGAAAGATCCTATGAAGCTAAATATTTTTGTTTCTCATTCTTTCATCTTCTTTCTTATTTTCCTTCCCATTGTTTCTTTGTATTCGTTTGCAATTTTTCTTTTATTTTTAGTTCAAGATCGTATACACAAATATATTATCTCGTTTAGATTTGGGTAGCCAGATCAAATAATAAGAATCGATTTCCAAATATATTACCGGAACCTTTTGTATTTTTTATCGTGGTCTTACGAGTTCTTTTCGTTTTTTTTTTTTATTTCTTATTGTGGGTCTATCCGTTTTTTTTCTATTTGAAATGGTAAAAATTTTGGCATTTATTATATTTTTTAAAATGAAATACCATTTTTATTCTTTTAAATCAAACGATTAAAAGTAATCTTTAGAAAAAAAGTGTAAATATAACGAAAGTTATTAGCATATATATCAAATAGTGAAAAAAACTAAATTATTTTGTACTATTTGTTAATATTGTTATATTTAATACACCATTTTCTTGTAATAAACTTTTAGGGAGATTTGGACAGTATTTAATCATTCTATTTCTCATCAATCAATATCTAATCACTTCCAATTATTCATATCTTCATCATTAGAAATAAATGGGAATAAAAGCATCGATTTATATTTTCTGATTCCACAAGAACTTTTCAGATAAAGTGTCTTCTTCAAACATTAGTTTGAGTTGTTTGTTTATGATTTCCTTTTCTAAAATTATTATAATATGTGTTTTTTCATTCGACTTTCGTTGGTTTTATGAATTACGGAACTATAAAATATGAATGATTATTTTTGGATATTAGGTGCTTACATTAATGCTTCAATTATTTCTCTTATGTTTAAATTATAATCTCTCTCACATAATACTAAAACTTTCTCCAAAATTTGTCTATAATACTTTTGAAGTTGTAAATTATTCTTTCCAAATTAAAAATGAAGGACAAATTTAGAATATTTTTAAAAAATATAAAAAAGATATTTTGTATTTAGTATACCATCTTACCAAATAATAGTTTGAACAATTTTTTTTTAAAAAATAATTGTAATAAGACAATAAAAATAATAAAATAAAGACGCATAAAGAAAGATGAGAAGAAAGATGGTAAAAAAAATGGACAAACATGAAATATTTTTTAAAAATGGTTGAACTTTTTAATGGTGTAACACCGACCATTATATTTATGGTTTGTTATATTTATTTAAATTAACTTTTTTTAAACAAATATTTTCAAATACAATAAAAAAAATTATAAATATTTTTGAGTTAATTTTCATGTATATAACAAATCTACCAAATATTTATTATCTGAATAACAAAATGAAAAAAAATATTCATTATTTTTTTAAAATATTACAGTTTGTCATTTTCATCTTGTTTTTCAAGTTGTTGTTTTAAATACAAAAGCTCAAATTTTAAATTATCGTATACCAAATATATTATGCGCCTCGTTGATAATTAATCACTGGACATATTTTGGTGTGCTATATTTTTTAAAAACCTCTATTTTCAACCCATTTAATTTTTTTTTTTTGGATAAAATATTTTTTAACTATTTTTTTTAATGTTAATCACAAGTAAAAATAATAATGAATGTATGAATATCATAAGTGAAAAAAAAACACATTAATTACTTTGGTTATAACCTGAATTGTTTTGAAGTTAACACAAGAATTAATTAACCCATATAATTTTCATTGATTTAAACTCATCTCATCTTAATTAATTATGTTATGTTAATTAAGTTGTCCATAATTTTCAGGTTATTTGAATAAATATTAAAGATAAAAGTCAATTTGTATATTGATGATTTTGCATTTATGGTGTAAATTAAAATGTAGTCTAAAGCTTAGGTATTTATTTTATTTCGTAAGAAATGTCATTTTCTCCAATAGAAAACAGAATCAATTTCTATAAAAAAATAAGATTACATTTGATCAATTTCTCAAGAAAAATCAATAAAATAAACTTGAACACATAAGTTTTGTAATTGACTTTCGCATATGTTTTGATTCCACATCCAAACATTAGTCAGTATCTTCAACTCCCACGTAAAATTTTCATCGTTCCTCTTCTCTGCTCAAGTTTTGTTTTTCGTAATTTATAAATATATACATCTGGAAAGGGCAGAAATTTGCGGCAAAGTTCAGCGAGAAGGCCATTTATTTAGTTGTTCGGGATTAATTTTCTTCATTTGTAGCTCGTGAATCGCCACCTTCGTTCCGCGCCGCGCTCCCATCATTTTTTTTTATGTTATTTTCACCCATTTCTTGCGAATCTAAATATTCCTTTTAGCTGAAGTTGATTGATTTCCCGATTCAGCTATCTGGGGTTATTGCAGATTGAGATTTAATTCCCCGAGCTGAACCCATTTTGGATGATTGCCGACAATTTGACTTCTTTGTAAGCTGTTCCCTGGTTTTGGGTGTTGAGCGGGCTTCAATCCCTGAACTGTGATGCGAATCTGGAAATTTTAAGGCCCAGAATGGATATTTTGAATGTCGGGGTTGGTTGGGTAGGTGGGTTCTTTGAATGAGGCAG
Source organism: Cucumis sativus (assembly GCF_000004075.3). Classification (NCBI taxonomy): domain Eukaryota; kingdom Viridiplantae; phylum Streptophyta; class Magnoliopsida; order Cucurbitales; family Cucurbitaceae; genus Cucumis; species Cucumis sativus. The sequence continues at coordinate 26,550,491 of NC_026659.2, read as the reverse complement.
CAATGTGGTGTTTAGCGGAGCAATGGAAGTTAGATCTGAGGGTATACAGGTCAGGTCCGATAAACTCCCAGCTCCTGTAATTCCGAGGACCCGTTTGCAGGTTTGGTTTGTTCGTGTTTGTTCCAGCATTTTGCTTTGGACATTTTTGGTTCAGCTTGTTGCATTCGGGAAGCTATGGCATCCCCCTTTTATATCAAATATAACCAATCGGATTTCGCAAGTTACTGGGATTCCGCTCTCTTTACACGTCGAACAGTCCATTCAATCCACGCCACTTCTACCAACAAGTGGGTTCCCTAGTCTCTATCCGTCTTTCTTTATGGGATGCAATGTGTTTGATTAGTGTAATGAGATATGCATAAGTACGCTTGTTCTAAATTTCCGTGCATTGTGTAATGGCATGTCTTGAGGTATTAACTTGATCACCGTTCTCATTGGATTGTCTTAGTTTGAAAGCGATGCATACAAGGGTAGCCATAACGGAGTTTAGTTTATTTCCTTATTGTTTGTTATTATGTTTCTGGTTTGTGGAATAGAATCACTGAATCGTTCGGCTGCTGGATTTGTTTCGCTTTGGAGGATGCACTATGGAGTTCACTCACACCCCTTAGTTGTTGGTCTTTTTTTATTGTGATTATATATATTTATGAATTGTTGAACCACCAACGTTCTTCTATGTATTACCTGACGTCAAAGTGTGTTATCCAATCAACCAAGCTTATTTCATAGAAGTTCTCATTTTGTTTCAAGCAATGATAGTACTACCCTTTTGAAAAATTATGGAATCAGTTTTCCTTTGCTTTCTTCCATTAAAATAAGCTATGGAACTAATTGGCATCACTGCTGAGCTTCTTGTATAACTCATGCATTCTACTCTGGCTTCCATTTCATTTAACCTCTAAAATTATGACCTCAATTTTCTGCAGGAAACTATTCAAGTAATGGTTATCTTCGGGTGTCCTGCAATGGGGGCTTAAATCAGATGCGTGCTGCGGTATGAACTTCTTTACTTGCTACTTGTTTCCCCCGTGTCTTCCTAATTTATGCCTATATTATTTTCTGCTTTTTCCTTGAAAAGATGATATACTGGACTCATCTAATTAACCATTTCAGATCTGTGATATGGTGACCGTTGCTCGCCTTTTGAACTTGACATTGGTTGTTCCAGAACTTGATAAAACATCTTTTTGGGCGGACCCTAGGTATGCTCCATTTCTTGCAATCTATGATTTGGCTACTTTCTGTTACAAAAATTTCAGTATGTTAACACTGAGCTCTTGTGCAGCAATTTTGATGACATATTTAATGTGAAGCATTTTATTGATTCACTGAGAGACGAAGTTCGCATTGTCAGAAGACTACCCAAAAAGTTCAATAGGAAATATGGGTTTCTACCATTTGCCATGCCCCCAGTTAGCTGGTCAAATGAAAAATATTATTTAGAACAGGTTTGTATTATTTTTTCCCACATGTACTCTAGTTTTCCATATTTCTTATATATATATAGATATATCCACACACACACACACACAACTAATATCAGATGGTAGTGCATGAGAATGTTTATCATTCAATTTGCGGAGATGATGGATTATCATCACCACGCCTAGTTTTTCATATTACTTATTAGATGCAAATCTTGGTTCCTTGGATGGTCAAAGATGAATCTGGGATATTTCCAAATTGTATGTACCAATCAAGTCAGCTTTGAGATTATATCTTGTTGAGAGAATGCTTCATCTAAATTGCATCTTCCCTGATTCAGTGGTTTCACTGGTGCACTAGCCATAAACTACTATCAACTTTTTGTTGCCTTTACTCCAATCTAGTGGGGATACTTGCCCCTCGAACTGGAGTGCAGACTCATTTCTGTTCACACCCAGTGAGATTATACAGCCTTATATAGATCTCTTAGAGGATTGTTATTGCACCAACATCCTCCAAAACTTTTGGAAGTATCATCATCCACACTGTAAGAAGACCGTCCAATTACCAGTTTCTTACTCTTAATAATTGACGTTTAAGGGCAAAAGGTGTTGGGGCAATGTTTAATAGACTGGTAGACCTCTCCATTTCAGTTGTCCCATGGCTGCTAGAGATGGTATATTGCAAACCTACCACAGGGCTGTTTAATCTTTTAACTGAATGATGTGAGTTGTGAGGTTGATGTGAGTTGTGAGGTTTTAAGGAATATTTTATATTTTACGAGTGCATGCAATGTAATTGGATCAAGACATATATATTGTGATGAGAACTGAAAATTATTTTAGACATTCCTGAATTTAGCAGTTTATTTAAGCTGGATTGCTCGATGCATGTGTCCTGTTGTGTCAGAGAAAATGATGGATCTAAAAAAAATGGTTTATTTTCTGCTCTATTAAATGATTAGAAATATTTGTCTATATTAAATAAAGAGCCAAAAGAGTTTTTCAGTTTATTTGCATGGAATTTATGCCCCGAAAGGGTTCTGCTTTCAGTATTTGGGAAGCAGGGAGCCATTTGGGCACGTGAGTGAAAAGGGGAGCCCATGTGATACTTCTAGCTCTTTGCTTACTCTCTGAAAGAATGATTAAAGTTTATCAGCAAAAATAGTTGCAGATCATGTGAGACAAAACATTAATGAACAGAACCGACATGAAACTCTGTTATGGGCAAATGCTATATGACTAGTTCGTCCTAGCATTTACCATGATGAGATGGGAATTGAGCATATTTAGGGTGAGAGAAGAAAAAAGTGATGTAAGAGGGCAGATGAAAATTAGTTTGAGTTGTGCTTGGTGATTGATATGAAAAGGGGCATAGAGTGGAGTAAGTATGGAGACAGCAGAAAGGGTTAGTTGTTAAATAGGAAATGTTCTCTATCAGTCTATTGTTTAGTCAAATAGGCAATTTTCCCTTCTGGTTTGATCAATGGGTTTTCCTCTGTACCATGTGTGTTATTGATTTCTACAAGTGTAAAAAATAGATGTAGCTTCTCGTTCTTATGCTTTTCCAAATTAAAAGAATATCGCTGCAACAGTTATTTTGAAGATTTATCTTGTTTCTTTAAGCTATCTACAATATAATATGAATGTCTTAGAAATACTTTTTGTAGCAAGTCAGTTTGTAGCTTCTCGGTGGTGCACCAAAAATAGGAAATGTTTTTGGAATTACAGCTTGTTCATGATCCAAAGAAACTGGAAAGCTCTACTTTAGCCTCTTTTGGTTGTTCATTTTGAGGGAGAGAGATCTCTTTTCTTCCTTGCCTTTCCTTTTGTCCCCTGGTTTTGTGCTTAATGTACATCATGCTTCTTTTGTAAAAAGCCTTGAATGAGAAAAAAGGTATACCAAAGTATGAATATTAAATAAAAGTAATGCCCATTAAATCTTTGAATATCGTCATTTTTTTTGTCAGTTGTAGTGTTCACTTTTATTAAAAAGTATTATAATTATAAGTACATTTATTTGAAGAAATGTAGTCTTCATGTCTTTCTTCTGTACGTCCTTATTTCTTTTATACGAGTGTATTGTCTTTTGTCTTTCCGAGTTGTGTTTAATGTTTATTTGCATACTTTATGGCTTGTGGTAAAATGTATTGGTGTACTGGCATTTTCTTTCTATTCTTGTTGGTTGCAGTTTTTTGCATCTTAGATAAATCATATTCACTGTGCATGTTGCATTTCTATAGCAGTTTAAAGTTGGAGCTTAAGAAACACAAATTTTAAGAATATTTTTTATGGTTAACTATAGAAACATCTTCTTGTGCTCTTATATGTATCTCTATTTTCCCCTTCTGACCTCTTAATCTAATGCCTTAAAATCCATATGCAGATTCTTCCTCTCATTAAGAAGCATAGAGTGTTACATTTTAATAAAACAGATACACGCTTGGCCAACAATGGAATCCCAGTTTATCTACAGAAACTTAGGTGTCGTGTCAATTTCCAGGCACTTAAATTCTCCCCTCAGATTGAGACATTGGGTTATAAGTTAATTCGTCTACTTCAAGAAAAAGGACCTTTTGTGGTCTTGCATCTGAGATACGAGATGGATATGCTGGCCTTTTCAGGTTGTACACATGGCTGTACAAAGGAAGAAGCTGATGAGCTCAAACAGATGAGGTTCTTAAATTGGATCCAATCACTGAATTTTTTTCACTATTACTGTTCATTCTATGCCTAATAATCCACTACCCATTTCTGGTGAAAAAAAAGGAATATAAAATATTGTATAGTTGGTTTGCAACTGCAAGAGCAATTTTTAGGTGTTTATATTTAATTTCTCTCTCTAAATATTCTGGCTTATATCTAGTTTTTAACTTTCTCTGCAATAATTATGGTTTATACTAAGATGATGATGTGGAGATGCTGGTCAGGTGAAATACTAATCCGTAGTTGAACTTCATCCAGATATGCATTCCCTTGGTGGAGGGAGAAAGAGATCTTGTCTGACCAGAGGAGATCACAAGGTCTGTGTCCTCTGACCCCAGAGGAAGCAGCACTGACATTACAGGCCTTAGGTTTTAACAAGGAGACGCAGATATATATTGCTGCTGGTGAGATTTATGGTAGTGAACGGAGACTTGCAACTCTTAGGGAAGCCTTCCCAATGATTGTGAGTACCATCATAATATCTTCAGCTCAAATTTCTACCTTTTCATGTGAGTTTATCTGAAATATTTCTGTAAGGCAATTGGCTGGAAACTCAATAGTATCATGAAGTCATTTGCATGAATTTTCACCTTCTGGTGCCACTCATTTGGAAAATGTTTGTGTACACAATTATCCAAATCTAATCAGCATCATTTGTTTTTACTTCAAGCTGGAGTTCTTTTTCTCGTTTCCACGAAAAGAAAAAAAAAAAGGAAAAAAAGAAAACTCTCTGTGTCAGGAAAAGTGAAGCTATCGTGTCATTGGACAATGTAGTAACCAAGAAAGTGGCGTTTAAGGTTTACACTACAGTGAATGTTAGTTTTTCCTAGATGCATTACCATTTACCCCATTGCATTGCAGGTGAAAAAGGAAGCATTGCTATCCCCAGAAGAATTGAAGCTATTCCGGAATCATTCATCACAAATGGCAGCGTTAGATTTTATGGTTTCTGTAGCCAGCAACACTTTTGTTCCTACTTATGATGGTAACATGGCAAGAGTTGTTGAAGGTCACCGTAGGTATGCCACATCATCTTACACGATAATCGTTTTCTTCCAGCCGTATTGTTAGGGACATACAATTACAATCTGAGGTTTTGAAAACTCTCCTGATTTAATTCTTACTGCTCACAGATACCTGGGGTTTAAGAGAACAATAACACTGGATAGAAAAAAGCTAGTGGAATTAGTGGATATGCATCAGAATGGCACACTTTCTTGGGATGACTTTGCTGCTGCTGTAAGATTGGCACATGAGAAAAGACAGGGTCAACCAATGCAAAGAAGAGCAATTCCAGACAAGCCGAAGGAAGAAGATTACTTTTATGCAAATCCTCATGAATGCTTCTGTGAGGGAATGAACTGCAACGACTCACTAAGCCATAATAACTCAAGTAAAGTAATTTAACTGCCACTGACCAAATCCAGATCCAACTTTCATGGCGTTCCAAGGGGGAATTCCTCACTTCAATGTTGGTGAGCTAATCTTCTCACTTTCATTGCACACTGCCCACTTATGTCGATACTGAAGCCTGAGAGTTTTTATACAAAGCAATATAAATAAAATCCTTCAAAATTCTCCCTTGGATATCCAATCATTTGTTTATATAATTTTATTTGTTTCATGTAACTCCTATCCTGCCACAAAATTTTATCATTTGTATCAGATGTGAGATGTCAACAATTTTTCCAGATTCTTAAAACAGCCTGTTAAGGTATGAGCTTTGTGCCTGCTTTTGATTCTACACTAACACATTAAACCAGTTTTTTGCTTCTTTTCACTCAAAACTGGAAGCAATTCTTTGCTCTCCACTTTTCTGCTGTAAACTAAAAGTGGCATTTGACAGTTAATAGATAATGGTGAAAAGTAGATTAAAAGGAAAAGATGAAGTTGGTCAGTGAATGTGAAAAGTAGAGATAGAGAGGAATATGAAGTTACTCGAAAAAGAAAATGATGGAAAGATTGAGTTATTCCATAAATGAGCAAACTATTGAAGTTGAATAATTTACATTATGGTATCCCAAAGAACGAATGGAATCTATAGCCATATCTTAAAATTCTAAAGTCTATACAGCTCCATAAAAAATTACCAAAAAGAAGGGAAGGAGGAAATATCTTACAGTTTTGAAGGCATTACCAAATGGTGGTGCTTTATGCTTATATCATGTGCTAAAACAAGAATTCATTTCTTCATGAATAAAATTTTGCTGACTTTCAGTTCATTATTTTATTCTTCTTTCCCTGTAGAAGTAGTAACGGTCTAATTATGTTGTTAGACTTACTAGAAGTTGAATGAGGAGAAAATCTTGAAGCCTATTGGACACGTTTTACTTCTGTTCTCTCTCCCGGAATCAGGTAAATAAAATAACATTACAGGGTAACAAAATTCAAATTTTTACTGTAGCTTGTATGTTGTATGTCATTTTCCAGGAAATTTCTACTTTTGTAGCACGAATGAGCCCACAGTTCATACAAAAAGAAAAGCAGCCATTGGTCTAAGTTCCAACTCTTAACTAATTTCACTGCTCTGTTTCAAAATACAATGTCAATATCTTCTACCAATCAATCAATGAAAAGTATACAGATTTGATCTTACCATTTTTCCCCCGCTGGTCAACATTTTGGCTCTGAAGTTTAGAATGTTGAAAATTTCTGAAAGGGTAACGTAATTCCTTATGAATAAGTCCAGTTTCTGCTATGAAAACAAAAACAAACAGTCATAAGCTCTGTTTTATGTCAATGAATTGGTTGGGATTTGGAGCTGACTAAACCACTCCTAAATTTGGATTGTAATTAGATATATAAACTTTCAATAGTAACAATTATGTCCTAGACTTCTGGAAACCGTAAAAATTGAACTTACATATGATATAAATTAAATTCTCAAACTATCTAATTAATGTAAATAATGTAATTTATACGATTATGATTTAATTTAAAAGATTTAAGGGTATAATTATAACAAATCCCTACTTTTACCATTTGCCTGAAAAGATATGCAGAGACGACTCTTTTTGTATTGGTTTTGTAAGTTGATATTAAATTAACATTAAAGCAGCCAGAAGCTTTGAAATGCTGACCATGGAAAATGCCAGAATGGGAAATCTTTATTTTTTTTTTCCTTTTGAAGACTTAGGTTCAATTCAAAATCCATGCATGCTTACTGTTGTTTTAGTGCTTGAATTATTCCAAATATCTCTAGATTTTATACTTTTTGTTCAAAATATCATCAAATTTATTATTAAGTAATATCTTTTTGTATATATTTTTTCCTTTGAGTACATTTACTTTTTAATTTATTTGTATTTTACCGTTTATCATTTATGCTTTAGTTTAATAAATATGCAAAACACAATTGTTTTAAATCGTTTCTTTTGAAACTAAAAGAATTCAAATACATAGTGGATGAGAATTTTTTTACATTTATTTTTAAAATTTTAGAGATAGCTTTTATTATTTTTAAAATAAAAAAAGGTAATTTAAAAAGTTTTTTAGTATTGTTTAAACCAAAATATAACGTTTGAAGACAATTTTTTAATAATTTAGCAATTTTGGTTGAACATAGAGTTGGAGATTGGGGCCTCATATTTTATTATAGTGTTACTTTGACTAAAAAGTATGCATCATCGACTTGTTTGAAATGGCTCTATTTTCAATATCATTGACCACTTTAGCTTCACGAACTCTTTCTTTTCAAAATATTCTAACTTTACCATAAGATTAAAAGAAATTTGTCTAATAATCTTACCTTATATTATATTATACTTTATAAGATCTGTCTTTATTCTTATTAATCACAGCCACTCCAATCATACACTTATAGATTTTCTCCTATTAACAGAATATAAAAATCATTCCAACGTATTAAATTACAATATTTTCTCCTACACGATGTTTATCCATATTACTATTGATTTAAAAGCTTAAACCGATAGTTAAAGATAAGTTTAATTATATATTATCTAACGTTTTTTCTTTTAATTTAAAATCACCAATATTTAGTTCGATCGTAACTATGTGATAATAAAAAAGATTGAGTTAATTTAATACAAGCCACTTTCAGTATTTTTAAATGGGAGCATAATGAAGACAAAAAAAAATTAAATATGTGAATTCCTCGTGGGTAATGTGGATGTTTAAAAATTATATATATGTTTAAAGAGTAGTGCAGTCTTTAAAGGGGTAATTAATCTAATCTAATGATATTTTCAGTATACCTAATAAGGTATGGAATCTTATATTAAATAATAGCTCATTATGTCATTTATCTTCCCAAAAAATATTTTGTTGTGTCATGATGCATATATTTTAATAGAAAAATAACATGTTTTTCAGTATAGTTTTTATCCTCACTTATATTTACATTTCAAAATTATTTTCATTTAGTATATTTGAATTTTGAATTTTGATTTAATTTAGTTTTCAAATTTCAATATTTACATTTTCAATCTTAACTTTTTACTAAATATTTATTTTCCATCTTCACTGTGGTGTTAATGTATGTTAATAAATTTAAGGGAATTATGATTAACTAAAAGTTCATTTTTTTTCATCACTTTTGAAATTAAATTTAGAACTTTACTTCACGGTTACTTTAAATTAATTAATAAATATTGGGATTGATGTTTGTAAGTGAGTATTTAATAAAAAAATTAAGGTTAAAAAGGTAATATATTGCATTTCGGAGATCAAATTAAACAAAACTCAAATCTTAATACATTTCAATACTTAGAACTAAATTGAAACCAAAATCAAAACGGGAGTACTAAATAAAAACTAGATTCAAAATCTAAAAACGAAAAAGATATTTTCTCCCATATTCTATATGATTTGTATTCCAAAATAGTTTAATTACAATAGTTACTAAAATAAATTACTAGTTAATTTTTTTTTAAATGACAAAATACACAAACTATTTTTACACTTTGTAATAAAATCAAGTTTATGAATTTTTTTTCTTCTCATTTTTCTTACCCTAAAGTGTAAACGGTTTGTATTTTTTCTATTATTATTGAAAAGGTTCATTTAATAAATAATATTAATTTTTTTACTATTTATGATTCTACTTATTTATTTTAAAAATATTATTGAAATAAACATTTTCTAATATAGCAAAATGAACCGAGCTAATTTCAGACTCTAATAGATACTCATAAATATCTACCGATGTCTTTAATATATATATATATATAGTTGAGATATTTGTATATGGATTTAAAACATTTGTAGAATGAGAGGTCCTTACCATGAAGGAAATCATATTTCCACTTAACGTTTTGATGTATATAAAGATAAGAACTTGATGGTTGACGACGACCATAGTGAGAGTCTATTTAAAATTTTGCCATTTTAGAAACAAAAAATGCATGAACTTAAGAAGAGAAGGAAAATTTGTTTATGTCATCTAAGTGTGTAAAGTTATTTTCATCACAGCTATCCAAATTTAATGCTACAAAAGGTGATGTCCTCTTTTTTATCTTCTTATAATTCAATTGATTTGAATTTATTACATAATATTTTTCTAGTATACGTGGATGTAGTTTACCCCTACATTTATAATTATCATTTTATTACTAGAGACGATATACGTTTAGGGTTTAAGAGTGTGATTTAAACCATAGCTATAAAAACTACACAAACCTTATAATATATAGTATTGGAAATATGTTTCAACAGATAATCACGTCTTTTGCTTCTTTAAATTTTTTAAATTTATATCAACCTTTTTGAATAGTCCTATTTTTTCTTCACGTCGATAAGGTGCTAATAGATCCACTACTTTAATTCATGTCAAAAATAGATAATTTTGTATCTAATTATATAAAAATATGGGTGAATCTATGAATAGGAGATGTCGTACGAGTATCTACAGGACCCAAATTATCAATAGACCCTCTCCAAAGCACGTTAAAAATTCGACCGAGAGTCACTTTGCTCGCTAGAACACTTAGAGAAACTCTCATGTCAATCACTTCCATTCCTATCATTAGACTATTATGTAACACTCATAGCATGCTACAACTTTAACTCGATTATTTTCTAACAATTGATGGACTTTACAAGTCACGTTAATTCCTCGACCAACAATATTTTGACCTTTAACTATCAAAGTGTTGTAAACATTAGACATTTTGTTTGAGGAAAAGCTACACATCTATTATCTAACCAATGATTTGAATAATACATCGCAATTTATTTTTTTTTCAAGCGTAGTGACTTTAATACTAGAACTCGTAGGATTTATTCTCGAAATAAAACTAACAATTTTAATTTACATGAATGACTAGAGAACAAAACATGATTTTAGTCTATAAACTAGATTATAGAAGCATATTGCATTGATCTAAAAATTAAAATTTAAACAAACACCTAAGAATGCTATAATTAAGATGAAAATTATTCTTCAAATAATTAACCACATAGAAAAAAAAAAGATCACGTATGTGGTGAAATGAGATATGAGTCATGCATGACGACAAGACAATTTATGTAAAACTAATTTAACATTTAATCATTGATTAATTATATTTTACACAATTAATCAAATGTGATAATCTCTCATAATATGAACGGATCAACACATCTACATTTCAAACAAATTGAAAAAGTTGGATAAAAGTTGTATTGGAATTATTCTTCCAAAGAAAAGGTAATTAGTGCTAATTAAATTTAATTAAGCAACAAAAGATTAGAGAAGTTTATAATATATATATATATATATATATATATATATATACACACACATATTTGGAATGAACTAAAGCAACCTTCAAACTGAAGTATGAAAAGAAAAAAAAAAATATTTCTTGAAAATTTCCAAGGCAAAAATACTATAATTGATTTAATTATTTAGATAGTCATAGAAAGTTAAAAGATTTCAAAGAAAGTGGTTGAAATAAATTATCACAACGCTTTAGCTTTTGGAAAAAACCAAAGAGTCTTTCTATTTGGCACAAAATTGACTTGTGGAAAAAGGATTTGCCCTTTTTTTTTCCTTTCTTTCTTTCTTTCTCTTTTTGTTTCCCTAATGAAATCTCTCTATTCTTTTAATGTAATTTTTGAAAATATGACCTAAATATAGTTTAGTTTGAAAAGTGGTGAAAAAAAAATAGGGACCCTAATATCATACAAATAGAATAGTTTGAAAAGTAAATGACACAGATAAAATGTTTTCTTTTTATTTTTCTATTTTAATAATCGCGTTAAGTTTAGAAAACCAAATTTTAAGAGTGGTAGATTTCTATCGCTAATACACCTTTATATTATCGGTGATCTATCACTGATAGATTATATAAATCTAGCTATTAAAAATAGAAGTCATATCGTTAATAGGCTTTGATATATATATATTTGCAATTGTTTTTTAAAATGTTTCTATACACATAATTATAATCCTTAACCTAAAAAGATTATACAAATATAGAGGGAAAGATATTACTTCGTATGATTGTTTCGTTTAATAATGGTTGATTGTTATGTAATATTCAAAGGTAAAATTGTCAAAAATAGTAAATGTGACAAAATATTTACAACATATAGATACAATTTTATATTTTATTAATAATAAATACTGATAAACAGTAATAAAAGTTTCGGTTTCTATAGAATTCAAATTTTTTGCTATAAATTGTAAATATTTTAATTTATTTTTCTATTTTTATATATATATATATATGTTCGTAACACCAAAAAAGAAAAAAAAAAAGAAGATTATATAGGTTTGGTGTTTTGCTCATTTTATATATGAGTTTAGCATTATTATATATAAAAAGAATTATTATATTTCTTTACAATTTTTCTGACCAACAAAATTGATCAATTAATTAAATAATTCCATTGCTTTTGCTTGGTTGAATTATGAATTATTATATGAAGAATCAAAGACAAAAGGTTTTCGAATTTCGAAGTTTCTCACATCGAACAGTGTTCCCTTTGAAAATCATAATCTCATTGACACTCAGTCAATGTTATATATTTCTTTATAATCTTTTTCCCATTTCCACTCTTCCATTATTGCCAATGTCACATATTAATATAATATGGTTTTCATTAACTTAACAGATCATTTTCCTACCTAAGTTTTAACCATACATGTAAATTAACATTCAAATGTGATGATTTTTTCCCATCAATCTTAAGCCATAATTACATCTATCTACAATTAGTTTGTGGATATATATATATATATATAGATAGATATATAGATACATAGTTACTTTAATTAATAAACATTAACCTAACTATTTGACCAACCTAGAAGGGAATTTGTTACATTTTGAATGAGAAAAGATACCTATGTGAATAGCCGCACTAGGTAAGAGTCTAGTTACTACTTTTCTCTTAAGTCAATCTTTTTTTGGTGAGAGTAATTACAAATTTAATTTTGTTGTAGAGGGGTGTGTAACAGATCTTTAAAGATCGTAAATTTGAATTTACTCGTCATTAAATTTTTAGAAATATTTAATTTTCTTGAATTATAAGAACCATTTAATAAAAAAAACATTTAATTAATACATTCTAAACTTTTAAGGGTTATTTGCGTTTATGACTTGAGAGCGGAGTGAAATGTGTTATTATAGTCCACTCCAAGTCCTTAGACCTAACTAATATTTGTTCTCACTTCTATTTTTCTTCTTTTTCATACCCCTTTCTCACTAAGCTCTAAATATTTACCAAGTAAAAGTAGAAGGCTAAGCCAAGCCAAAAAGCCATTATAAAGAAAGTAACGTCGACAAAAGCTGAGATAATAGTCTACACCTGAAAGGTAAACTACACTAAACCCTAGGTTATTATAAATCATTCATTGCTCTAAACAATTTCTTAATTTTATAATTTTTTTATATGTATATTTATCTACTAAATTTCTTGATATATTTGACAAGTGTGAGCACAAAAATAAATTTTAAGAAAAAATAATTGAATTCTTAATTAAATGCTAGAAGAAAAAAAAAAGCAAAAAATTGAAAATAATATAATTTCAAAATTAAAACTTGATTTGATTTTTGAAAGTGTGAATAGAAATATATAGATAGGAAGAAGAAAAAAACTTAATTAGTATGAATAAACTTATTTCTGAATAAATAATTTCGAACTAGTTTCATTTATACACTTAATTAAAAAAAATTAAAATTATATCACGAATTTACTAAACATAAAGTTTAAGAAAATACAAATTAATATACAAAAAAATTTACACCCTATTATTGATTGTTATTATTATTAGAAAAGTGAAGAGTCTAATCAATTTGTGTTTAATAAATTGGTTAATTAAGAAAAACAGCCCACTAATGAGTTTTAAAAATCTTAAGGTTAAAGCAAAGTATACTAAAAGTATTATTGAGAAAGAAGAATTAATGGAACCGAGTGAGCTTTTCTTTCTATGCCTTAGTGCATGGACGCGTGTTTTCTTTTCGTTTGAAATTTCATTCATGCATTACAATTAAATAATCATGAAATCAATACACCTTTTTGAAATGTCTCTTTCTTATTTGGTATCTTTTCTCTATAAATACTCCACCTTCCTCATACTACAACTCACTATTTTCTCATTCCCATAAATATATATATGATCATCCAACAAATTATAAACATCATCAGCTATTATAATTATATATCTGATCTGTTGCTGGATTGATTATCAGTACTCTCTGTTCTTTTTATGCAAATACCGAAGTGTTTCTTCTTCATCAAATATGAAGTTTGGCAAACAGTTTACTGCTCAAATGGTTCCAGAATGGCAACAAGCTTACATGGATTATGATTTTCTCAAATCCCTCTTGAAGCAAATTGACACTTTCAACAAAACCCATGCTAGAAACCAGCCCTCCAGTCATTCCGGCCAGCTCCGGCGAACCCTCACTCTCTATAGGGCTTTTAGTGGGTTAACGCTCCGTCACAGCCATAGCCATGGTCACGCTCATGGCCATGGTCATGCCCATAACAGCCACCCAGCAAGCCCTGCAGGTTCGTTATTGCTGATTTATATATCTTCATTCGTCAGCAATTATTATTCTATGTTCGAATTTGTGGGATGTTATTTCTTTTCCAATTAATAATTAATATATATTTGTTCGATTATGAATGGTTTTTAACGGTTGCTGAATTAAGTTTTGGCTCTGATTCTATATGTAAGAATTGTCATAACTGTGTGATGCATATGTGTGCAGGTTCACCTCAGGATGGGGTGGAGGAGCAGGCGATATTGGTGAATGCGGTGAACCGGGACGGAACGAAGAAGTATCGGACGACGTTTTTGATGGCGGACGAGGAAGGAGGAGAGTATGAGTTGGTGTATTTCAGGTCATTGGATAGGGAGTTCAATAAAGTGGACAAGTTCTACAAGGCAAAAGTAGAGGAAGTTGTGAAGGAGGCAAGTGTTTTGAATAAGCAAATGAATGCTTTGATTGCTTTCAGAATAAAAGTGGAGAATCCAGAAGGTGTTTGGGATTTCTCCGGTGACCGGCGGGCGGAGGAGATTACAAGGCTGGCCACTGATATTGCTGTTTCAACTGCTGCTTTATCATCTTCTACTCCTTCTGGGGTCAGAGCTAGCAGTAAGTCTTTTAATTAAATTAATTAAGCTAATTAATTAATAATTAGGTTCATGGGTTGAGGAGTGCTTTTAATTACAATCATCAAAATTAAGCATTTTCTAACTCAACTAATCATGTCAGGGTTTATAGATACTTTGGGTATATATACAATGTCTCAGCTCATTTTTGTTTTATATACTGAAGTATGTGTGAATCGAAATGACATATTTTGTAAAGTGCTTTTGAACCAGGATTTGAATTTACGTATTTTGGTTAATTTGTATAGGAAGAGTTCATATAGCGATGGATTCCATAGAAGAAGGGTCGAGCCACAATGAGCGTAGTAGTCATAAACCGAACAATGAATCATCAAAAGACGAGGATGAAGATGAAAATGAAGATGAAAAGAAGAAATCAAAGGGCGGTGAAGATAATAGTGAAGGGAAATCAAGAAAAATGATGGCTAATAGACCACCTCCACTTGAACTTCTTGATCGTGTAACAATGAACACAACTACAGAAACCCCAAGATCCACCATTAAAGGCCTTCTCAATTTCCCAAAAAATTCTGAACTTCAATTCAATAAAGAAAATCTCAACAAAATTGAGAATCAACTCAAAAAGGCCTTTGTTGTGTTTTACCACAAACTCAGACTACTCAAGAGCTTCAGGTATATATATTTCAATTGAATAACTTTTGTCTTGTTTAATTTATTTGATACAATTCTTTAGCCATGGTTTTAACAACCAAACAAAAAAAGTTTTTTTTTTTTTTTGTTTTTGGAATTTAGTTTATAGAATTCAAATCTTTTACTTAACCAAGAGAAAATAGTCCAATTTGACTGAGAAAGTCCTATAAACACATACTTTGTACTAATATATCTCTTTCACAAACAAATAAACTAAAAAATAGCTTTTTTTTTTTTGGAATTTAGTTTAGAATTAAAATCTTTTCCACTTGAAAAAAGCTAAAATTTCAAAAACTAGAAATAAAAAAACAAAATCGTTTGATTTTCTCCTATTAATAGTATAGAATCATCTAAACTTTCATTTTGATGAAACAGCTTCTTGAATACTTTGGCATTTTCAAAGATAATGAAGAAATATGATAAGGTAAATATTCAAGTACTTGAATTATTCTTTATTATATCCAAGAAATGAAGCTTTGAAAATAGCATAAATATATATAATTCTAATTTTTGGATCATATTATTTGACAATAATGGGTGCAGATTACATCAAGAGATGCTGGAAAGTCATATATGAAGATGGTGGATAGCTCTTATCTTGGAAGCTCTGACGAGGTTTCTTGACTTTTCAAAATCCTTTAGCTACCAATTAATTATTTTTAGTTTATCAAACAGTCCTTTCTTATACTCTTTGTTTGTTTATTTATTTCCATAGCAAATCCCATTTTCAAGAAATTAAGACTCAAAATTCTCAACATTTCCACCTACTGCATTATATATATATATTTACAATTTACCATATGATTCTTAAAATTACAACCTCACGTTTTTAAAATGATTTTAAATACCCTATTTGGTCTTTTTCTTTTTTTCTTTTTGTCTTATTACTTTATCTTTATGTTACCATTGCATTATGTGAATATGAAATAGTCCAATTTTACAGAAAGGCAAAAGGCAGAGTCCGTACAAACATGGTTATCAGTTATCACATGCACATGTCTGAATAATTTTGTCTTTGTGTTACTGTTTGACAGAAAGGTGAAAAATAGAGTCTAATGTACAAACACGACTATCACATGTTTGAATAATTTTGCTGACATGAACGTAGTTCAATTTAGTAAAGACATTGGTAACTTTTTTTGTATGATGTGTTGTGTTCTATTAAACATGTATTTGAATATTATGTCCAGTTTTGTTGATGACATTATTGGCATTAAATCAGGTTTCTAAGTTAATGGAGAGGGTGGAAGCTGCGTTTATCAAACATTTTTGCAATGCTAATCGCACTAAAGGAATGAACATCTTGAGACCTAAAGCAAAGAAAGAAAGACATAGAACTACATTTTCAGTTGGTAAATAACTATCACGAATTGCTTTCATTTCCAACTTCTTCCATCAGAGAATTCCCTTCATTGATGTTCAAATTTTTGGTTGGCTCGAACAAATATTTCAGGTTTCTTTGCTGGCTGTGCTATAGCTCTTGTCGTCGCCCTCATTTTTATTACACGAGCGCGACATATAATAAACAAAGAAGGCAGCACTCAGTATATGGAAACCATGTTTCCGCTTTACAGGTAACTT
Organism: Cucumis sativus; assembly: GCF_000004075.3. NCBI lineage: Eukaryota > Viridiplantae > Streptophyta > Magnoliopsida > Cucurbitales > Cucurbitaceae > Cucumis > Cucumis sativus. The sequence goes on along the minus strand of NC_026659.2, from coordinate 26,533,559 downwards.
AAAAGACCAGTTTTTCGTTTCTTGTTATACATTGGAAAAATAATTCGGCTCTTAAAATGGAAAGAAAGGAGGGGCGTGAACAATAACTGAAAAAGATTAGTATTTTAATTCAGTCCTCTGTTTGTTTAATGCAGCTTGTTCGGATTTGTTGTCTTGCACTTACTAATGTATGCAGCAAACATATACTTTTGGAGGCGATACCAAGTGAATTATTCCTTCATATTTGGTTTCAAACAAGGCACTGAATTGGCCTATCGAGAGGTTCTTCTTCCCAGTTTTGCTTTGGCAACTCTTGCTTTAGCTTGTGTTCTTTCTAATCTTGACATGGAGATGGACTCTGTTACCCAGTCATATCAAGCAGTGACTGAACTTCTGCCTTTGGTTTTGCTCCTTGTAAGATTGATCTCACAAAAAACTCTCATTTTCCCATAAAGCCATTAACTTGTGGCTAAAATTTTTCTATATTTCCTTGCTTGCAGGTTGTGATTGTAGTCTTCTTATGTCCACTCAACATCTTATATCGCTCTAGTCGCTTCTTCTGTATAAGAACTTTGTACCACTGTATATGTGCTCCTCTCTACACGGTATGCAAAACAAGATAGATTTATACCTTCGACCTATAGGGAAGTTATTGAACTATCCTCTAATTTTGGATACTTTCTTCTTCGACAGGTTATCTTTCCCGATTTCTTCTTAGCAGATCAGTTAACCAGCCAGGTTAGTTACATAAAGGGTTTTTTCTTCTATATGCCGCATGCTTCTTCAGTTCAAGAATTTACCTGTAACTTGGATCCTCAAACAATTATTTCAAATCGGTTCAGGTGCAAGCACTTCGTAGCTTGGAATTCTACATTTGCTATTACGGTTGGGGAGACTATAAGCATAGACAGAATACTTGTGGAACTAACACTGTGTTCAACACTTTCAGCTTTATCATAGCTGTTATTCCATATTCGTCACGTCTCCTTCAGGTTTGAATCTTCCTATCACCCACCTTTTGAGTTCTATTCAAAATGGTAAAAAGTTATTTCACTAAAGCAAACTTTTGTTGGGTTCTCATTCATGCAGTGTCTCAGGAGATTGTATGAGGAGAAAGACGCAATGCAGGGATATAATGGAATCAAGTACTTCTTGACAATTGTAGCTGTGTGCTTAAGGACAGCTTACAGTCTGAACAGAGGAGTAATAGCCTGGAAAGTGCTAGCCGCAATTTTCTCGGCCCTTGCTGCCATTATATGCACGTATTGGGACATCGCCATTGACTGGGGCCTTCTGCAGCGCCACTCGAAGAACCGATGGTTGAGAGACAAGCTACTTGTTGGTCACAATAGTGTATACTATGTTGCAATGGTTAGTTTCTCATAAGGATATTCACTGCAAAAGGCAAGTTAGATCACCATATTATAGTAATCTGAACAAAGTTCGTGTTAATCAAATGCAGGTCTTGAATGTGTTACTGAGGTTTGCTTGGCTGCAAACTGTGTTGGATTTTCAATTCTCCTTCCTGCATACCCAAGGTTTGATTACAATAGTGGCCAGCCTCGAGATCATTCGTCGTGGCATATGGAATTTCTTCAGGTATAACTTTGAAAGTTCAGTTCTTTAGGGGTTTTTCCTCAATCTGCCTGCAAGTCTTTCTAAAATCTTAAATGGTTTATTGACTTATCTACTTACCCTTTTGGTTTAGGTTGGAGAATGAGCATCTGAACAATGTTGGGAAGTATCGTGCATTCAAATCTGTACCGCTACCTTTCAACTATGATGAAGATGATGACAAAGATGATTAAAAAAATTTCATATAGTATTCTTTCAACACATACAGTTTACTTGTCAATAAATGTTAACAATTTTTTTACCGTATATATTCAATAACACACCATTGCAATATCTTTGGCCCTCTCACGATTCCTTTATCAAGCTGTCTATACTACTACAAGGGAGAACTCTGGTAGACAGTCCTATTCATTCTAGAAAGAATATGGAAAAGATTCAAACACAAATTGCAGTAATTATATAAAAGAAAGGAAGTTGGAATAAAGAGATGCTACTAGCACTTTTGCCCGTACCAAGGCTGAAGAGTGATCGGTCTTTACATTAGTAGAGGCTATGTTCTCTGGGACTCAACAATACTATGTTTATGCACACATGAGAACCCTAAAGAGTAAAATGAACATCAGCATGGATGAATGCTGTAAAGGCGTTACTTTCTGAACTTTGAGCCTAAAGGAACCACCACACTTTGAAGAACTCTTCCCAATGTTCTCTTGCTTGGTTTGATTCGGCTCGTTGAGGCTTCTTCTTGGTGTCATCTTTCCAAGTCCTTTGATGTAGTCTCAATTCAAGATATTTATGGTTGTTCGAATGTTCCTAGAACATCATTAAGCTTTGGCTTTCGATTATTAGCTTTGCCCTGCCGATAAGTTATTTAATATTTTTCTTTGTATGTTGCACTTTTGTATCTTTTTGTAATCTCTCTTAGCATCCTTGAGGTTCGGTATATTTACATTATAATGAAAAGTTTTGAATCCTTTTCGAAAGGAAGAAAAAACATGTGGGTTTTGTGCTCCGCAGCTAAAATGATAACCAACTCACACAAGCACAAACATGCATGCTACAACCAACTCGAAGTGTTCAATTGAGTAGCTAAAGAACCTCATCTCACCATTCATCTCAAAATATCCTTAAACGTAGCATAAGATGGACCTAAAGTGTATAGCACCTAGCTTTAGTTTACATCTGAAAAGAAAAACCATTAGTTTGCAATGCATCAAAGCAAACTCCTAATGTAGCACACTTCCGTGTATTTATAGGGTGAGTGAATCGAACTTTTGAGACAATAACACAGGCTTAATATGAACCATCTGATTAATATCAACATGTACATCTCAGGAATTTGTACACAAAAGTTTGAAAAAGAACCATACACTTGACTGATCCATCTCACTCAAATGGCTCCTCTTGCTGACCGTGTACCAGTGTAGATATTTCTGACCGTCATCTTGTAAATGTCAAGTGGGTGGCATTCATGCAATAAACAGTACTGGTTCTATACTAATTGAACATAATTCTTCTTGATATAATTCAGAATGACAGACTAATTGGCAAAAGATCAAATTGTGTAACTAAACATCCAAGATTCAAATCCCAAAACTCCAGTTACCTTTAAAGGAGGACAAGGAAGGGACATGTTCAAGCTTCCATTGATTTTACTTCAAGTTATGTTGTCGTAAGTAGTTTGAAGTATTTTTCCATCAATATTCTGGAATGATACAATAATTTTTCTATGGTCATACCATTTGAAGTTCCAAGGGTACCTTTTCATGCCAGTTTGATAATCACATGCAAGTTTGTAACAAACTCTAACCGATATGTGGTCAATATACAAAACACTTCTGTAACTCGTGAGTTAAACTATTATAGGAAAGGATCTATAAAATCCTGAAAAGGGGGATCTGTAAGCTTCAAACATAAATAAAATTCATAAGCACGACATTTATGACTAAGACAATAAAAGCTACTAAAAATCTGACGGCTCTATCCCACCAGTGTTCCAAGAGTGCTAAGAAGAATAATCAGATCGATCCTATAATAAATTATACACCATATTACAACAGCATTCGGTTTTCTCTTGTCAAAAACTTTGGACCGTTCACAACAAAGGGAGGGTACACACCAATGGCTTAATCTGAAAATGGAAAACGCTAACAGCCTGAACCCTTTTACCCGAGGTATATCTCCAACCTCTTTCTAGATAAGTGGAAGACATCAAGAATAGAAAGAACCAAAATACAGTTACAATTCTAAACCACAACACATTGTTAGCCTTCAAATACACCTCTTTTCAACAGTTTACAAGGCTTAGTTCCCATGCCGCACACAGAAACCAAGAAATCATCAAATTAGTCTCCACAAAGTCCAGATGAAAAGTTAAACCATGCAACTGACATACATACAAACCAGAAAGTTTCTAAAAGGGAGAAAAATCACGTGTTACACAGTTCACAAGTGAAGTTCTTATTAAGAACACGTAGTTCATAAATGAAGTGACAAGTAATGATTTTTGCCAATGTCTCCAACGATAGCAGAAAGGGGGAATTCAGATGGAGCTTTAATCGAGATGACAAAGACACATTAGGGAATATGATTGTGAAAATTGATACTAAACAACAATGGCATGAACAATTATTCAGAAATTTGAATTAAATCAGAAGTGATGTAAGGTAAGATCTCTTCTTTCCTATGATACTTTCAGATAAAGAAATCAGCTTTAGGTGCACTAAGACAAAGAGTTTAAGGAAGATATCTTCCACAGCCTGTTAAAAGATCGACTAGAAACTAAAGAACTCTCAACAAAATGATGATTATCCGCTTCAAGAATCAGATCTAACGAGCAGCAACCAACTTCACTTACCTCCAACAGAGGCCTTCTGTTCATCGGAATTCGTATCTTGCTGGGAAGCACTTGGAGTTGTTTCCTTCTCCAATTCTATAATCGCTTCCTCCTCAGCCATTTTCTCCGCCTTCAGAATCGGTTCGTAATAATCTGGATGAGCTTCCATACATTTCTTCAATGCTCCAGTCACTTCAAAGCATTTCTCCACAATATCCTCCTTGTTCTTCTCCGCCTCCTCGATACACTTCTCCCACGCAATGAAGCTATCTCTGCATCCACCGCCTTTCATAAACAAGCAAAACCCACATTCCCCCTCCTCTTCCTCTTCTATATCTTCTCCTCCTTCATCTCCACCTCCACTCTCGGAAATCTTTCCTGACAGACTTGCTTCCTCGGAAGATTTTTCCTCAGAGTAATTTGGGGTATCCGATTGTGGTTGATCTTCCAGGGTCTTAGTGGCGGCGGCGTTAGATTCTGCGTCTTGGAGTTTGGACTCCGAAGTAGACATCCTAGTCGGTGCAGGAGGAGCAATCGGATTCGAAGATGGCAGTGTCGATGTGGTTAGGTAGCCTGTGGCGGAATGGTTCGTCGTCCCACCGCCGGCGGCTTAAACCCCCAAAAACCCTCAGGAATGAATCAAAGCTCAACAAGAGGTTTCCTTTCCTTTGTCTTCCTTGTTGTTGAAGCTAAAATGGTCAAAGCATGAGGCTTGACTATAATTTTTGTTATAAAAATACGAAAAGCTATCATTTTTTTTCACTCTACTAAAGATGTATGAACTTACTTTGATCCTTAATTGTAGCACCAAGAATTTCAAAATACATAGAACTCATTCTTACATAAATATATATGTTACTAAAATTAAACATTTAAAACTTCTCTCAAGTTAAATTTTAAAAAAATAAATTAATTAACTCAAGTAATAAGATGATACTTTAACATGTAAATAACAAAAATTAATCTATCAATCAAAAATGAGTCATAGATTACTTGCGTATTTAAAGATTGACATCATTATTAAAAACACTATAATTGAAAAATTGATCAAATGCTACCCTGTTTCATTATATCTTTAAAAAGAAAATCAAATTTGTTGATACTTTAGCAACTTTGACATCTTCAAATTAGTCTTTGATATATAAAGATAGCTTTTCGACAATATTCTCTCCAACATTATCAAGAAAGAATATAGTTTTTCTGAAAGTATTCTTTTCTATCATTGTGACAAAAGAGAGGAAAGTACAAGCCTCTTACTTTTGTGACCCTCGGTAGTGAAAATCCCTAATTTCTATTTAAACATGGAGTAGGACTTAAGTGATTGTTGGCTAGCCCAAGTGAAGACCACAAAAGAGGAAATGAAGGTTGCATACCATCAGAGTTCTTTGGGAGTGAAATTGAAAAGAAAATTGCTGTCTCAAAATCTTATACTTCTGGGTCTAAGCATCTACTACTTCAAATCATTCATCAATTACTAAAAAACATCTACATCTCAACAGCTATTATCCTCATCGCAGTTTCACAACAAATTTGTATAATATCCACTGATCTCCTTGCAAAAACCTCGTATAATATAACTGTCATAGTCATAGCAATACTCAAATTGATTAACACGTGTGTCACATAAACTCAAAAAGAAAAAGATATAATTCCCACACTTTTCTGGAAGGTTCCTTCTAATTTTTAAGAAAACCCATTCTACCGTTTGTTAGAGGAAAACGAAATGTAATGAAGTCTCCAACTTCAGTTATAATACAGAGGCTTTGTTGTGCTCCAGGTTGAGAAGTAGACTACAGCAGATGAAGTCAGTCTACAAGCTTTAATTTTCTTTCCTCTGACGTCATTTTCTTTGTTCAATTATCCTTCTCATCATCGTCGTCAGAGTAGCTGAATGGAAGTGGAACCGACTTAAATGATCGATACTTGTTAACGTTGTTCAGATGCTCGTTCTCCAAACTGATCACATATGCAAAATAGTTAAGAGAAAATCAAACTCTCAAAGTTAAAATCAAAACAAAAATATTGTGTTGCTCTGTTGTGGATCTTCCTTTGTGCAAGACCCCCGGACTTTTTGAGTGCTTTTCCACTTAAGAATTGAGAAAATCATTTCAAACGAAACCTTTAGATTTAAGATAATAGAAGAATTTAACACCCATGACTTCAGACAATTTGGGGCAAGATAAGCTATTGCAGCAACATGAACATTTAAAACACTCGTTAGTTATAGAATAGACAAAAGATCACCTGAAGAAGTTCCAAAGACCGCGGCGAATGATTTCCAAGCAAGATATCAATGCAGTCGCAGCAACCTTTTGAAATGAACGCAAGTTGAATGCTAACACCAACTGGATCCAAGCAATTCTCAAAAGAATATTTAATATCTGTTCAAAATCCCACAGAGATATTGGATTAGTAGAAGTCACGGGGGCAAAAGGCACAAACGATTAGTTCAAGATGGCACCACCATCGCTGCAAAATAGACAGACTTGTTGGACACTAAAAGCCGGTCTCTCAAGTACTTATTCTTTGAGTGTTTTCGCAGAAGTCCCCAGTCAACAACAATATCCCAGTATGTATTCACCAACACAGCAACTACGGAACTAATCAAAGCTAACACCATCCAGGTAGCTCCCTTTCTTAATTCACAAGCTGTTCTAATGAGGACCGCAACAATTGTAGAGAGGTACTTAAGAGCATTGTAGCCATGCATCGAATCTTTTTCCTCAAGCAGTCGTCGCATGCACTACACACAATCATATCTTTGACATTAATTGCCTATCCAAGTGCACCACCTTTTTAAAGGTTAATGTATACAAGATAATGATGAATTCAAGATTTAGGATAAGATGTCCAATCTCACTGTTATATTAAAATGTAGAGATAACTATTTGCAACTTGCATGGATATAAACGTAAAGGAAATGTATCCTCTTCCTATAGTATTACATTAAAATAAAGAGTCCCCTTGTATCTCTCTTTTTCACATCGAGAAATTGAAGGTTGACAAATCAAAGTCATTAGTACTAGATATTTTGTTGCGATGAACAGCATTGGAAACAATGGCATACACTGGTCAGCTTAATCTTTTCACTAGCTTTAATAAAAACATCACTGATGAAGTGACTAAAACTAGCAATACAAAACTAGATTCATACTTGTAAGAATCGCATCCAAAATGGTATGACAGCAATGATGAAGGAGAGAGTATTGTAGACACCACGCGTGTGGCACTTGTTTTGCTTCCTTGAGTATTCTCCTAAACCATAGTAGCAAATATACAACACAATACATCGTGAAGCTTGTACCTACAATCATTAGCAGCACACGCCTCAATAACAACAAAGATGAGACTCTCGTCAACAACAAAGTTAACCACCATTTTTCATCATACTGAGAAATCGTTACTACCTGACTAGTAAGCTGATCTGCCAAAAAATAATCTGGAAACTTAACCTGAAAAGAATATTCAAGAGCAGCAAGTACTTAGCAGTGAGTGACAGTCACTCTTCAATTGGTTTGACTGATCATTAATTCTATTACCTTGCACAGAGGAGCAGATATACAGCGTAGGATACAGCGAATGAAGAAAAAACGACTTGACTTGTATAGAATGTTGAATGGGCAAAAGGTGATGAGAAGAATAAGCTGCACAAAGGAAGAAACTACTAAGAGAGAGGATGTTGCATAAAGAGGGATTCTGTTCAGTAGTTGGGCAGAAGGGGAAAAAGGAAACTATATTAATTATTGAAGCAAGCAGTAATTCTTTGTGTTTAAGTGGTCTTACTGCTGTTGTGAATAAAGGAACCTTCTCAGCTTCTGTTCTATACTTCTGAGTGCTAGGATCTCTGTCCAAATATAAGTTTGCCAGGAAACTGGCAGATGCAAGTACCGCAAAACCAGCACTAAGCAGGAAAACTTCTTGCCAACCCAATGCAGTTCCTCTCTTGGAACCAAAGATAAATGGATAGTTAACTCGACAACGTCTCCAGAAGTACAAGTCTGTTGCGTACATGAGCATGTGTAGGACAACAAAGCCAAACAAACTGCAAGATAAACCAATGTATCTCAGAAAAAACTTCTGGGGTAGCTATGTGCCAGTATAGGTAGATGCATGCATAGAAACTATAACAAACTATTCCTACCTGTAAAGTGGAAATATATTTTCCATGTAATGAGTGCCCTCCTCCCTCTCCATCAATTTTTGAGATGCTATTTTCAAAACAGTTGCCACAAATAGTGCCACCGTGCAACCAGATAGGAAGCCTGGAAATAAGATGGGGAAATGAAGCTAATCAGTCTGAGAAATTACCAACCTACCCTTCAAAATGAACTAGTTCAGACTTTTCGTTGAAAACATCTTTTAATTTAAGCAAGAGCCTCCTAAGGAAAATAAAATCACCTGAAGAAAATATCACGCTGTGTTTTTCTCTTTTGGTTTTTGGCCTCAAATGCTTCATGGCTTCTGCATAATTTGAGTTTGAAAAGTTCTTGACGAAATTAATTTCCACCATCTTCATGAGATCGGCAACCTAGTTTAAAAGAAATAAGATTCTACTAATAATTAGTACAACAAAGAAAATGCCGTACTCACTTATTCATATTTTTGTAGAACTGTATCCTATAAATCTACTTGGATAGGTAATTAAAAAGCTGAGGCATTCTGAGGTGCTCCTTGGTTGGATAACAGAAAAGGAAAGAAAGCTTTAAAATTTTCAATATTAATGACGACATATACGATCATTTGCTATCAGAAACTTGTGTCACTAGGTGAGAACTCAGATATATGAAATAATGGGTTAACAGTAAAACATTACCTCATCTGAACTTCCAAGGTACGAATTATCCACAATTTCCATGTATGACTTGGCTGCTGTCTTTGATGAAATCTGTACCCAATAAAAGCAGGAATATAACCATAATTTTAGATAATTTTTAATCTTTTAATCTTCTTTTTGTTTTTCCGATAAGAAACTGATAAGTATACTAAAAAGGTGAAACGAAGAACAACTGGCAAAGGGTCAAGAACCCCTCCCCAGAGGAAATTAAAGGGCGCCTCCAAAAGTTAATAATCATCAAAGGACTATTTTAATGATCTATATTTATCGAAAAATATAGTTCATTAAGATATTGGAAACTTGTGAAATGCTCTATTTCGTAATAGATAATCGAAAAATCAAAATAAATATATTGCCTATTGATTCAATGCCCGACCTTCTCATACTTACTCATGATTCTCGCAAATGCTGACAGGTTCATAAAACTGGTTCATCCAATTTCAAAGGCATGAAAACATGATAAAGGAGAGGTTGAAGATCATAAATAACAGAATATGCTAATTTGGCAATTTTCTTTGAAGCATTCTGCATACCTATATTGCTTCAACGAATGAAGCTTCTGATAAAATTCTGCAAATGCTTTTTTCAACTGTTCTTCAATCTTACTTCGGCCATCTTGATCAACATCCAAGTCATCATCCTTAGAACTCTTGCAAATATCTTTCGATGTAGATTTATGGGAGCTGAACACATCGACGACTTTCACATGCTTAAGAATTTCTTGGGAATATTGGTTGTTTTCCATCGTCGTGACTTCTTCTACATGTTTATTGCCACTTGCTTCTGTGTGAACTTCATCCAATTCTGAACCCCAATGAGACTCTTTTTGTTCATGCTGATAGTTGGCATCCGTTTCAACTGCTGAATCCAAGTGCACGCTTCCTTAAAAATAAAAATAAAGTTACATTAACTTTAAAGGTAAACGGAGGCATTATAAACCTGCAATATATATATATATATATATATGATTGATCCATTCGAAAGTAAATCACATTTATTAGATAAGTTGAGCTCTAATCTCAAAACTAATTGACAATGTCATCTATCATATCATATGAAGATTGTGATGTTCCTTAAGCGATACCCAGAAGAATGTCTCAAGAAACTAAGAGCATGCATATACCTGAAGGACAAGGCGTTTGAAAAGTGGAGCTTAAGGGGATTGTAGAAACTTCAGCATGAGAATCGTGTCTCTCATTCAGAGGGGCGACCTCCATCTTCCTTCGCAATGCAACCAAAGTCTTCATTTGTTTACTTAAAACACTTGCTTCTTCAGTTACAGCCTCTACATTCTCCTTATAGAAAGAATTGACCTTGATGAGTTCTTCATCAAATTTTCTAAGAAAAGCCATCTCAATCTCTGAAATTTCTTGAAACTTGCTGTGAGAACAAGCCTTGGAGAGTTGAAGGTGGTCATTTTGCAGTGATCTGTCAACATCTCCAACTTGATTCTCAATATCCTTAATGATTTGGCATTTTCTTGGCTGAGAGGTTAACTCTCTGCATTTTCCGTTCACTATTGGCTTCTTCTTTGAGCGCCCAAATGATACTCTGGACTGTCTCTCACAGGAAATCTCACGCAATAATCTTTTCAAGCCATCGTAATCAACATAAGCGTCCGCCCATTCAGGCACTATTTGTTTCTTGAATTCATTCTCAAACTTCATCCTTCGTATTACTTCAAAAATCAGTCAAGCTCTTTCTGTTTATAGATTTAGATATAAAACAAGCACTTAAATGGAAAGGAAAGCTCTTTCTTCCCTTCCCCTAAACCCTAACTCCACAGCATTGATTTTGATTCAGATTGCTTTGTCCAAAAGTCAAATTCCTAGAAGAACGCGATTACCGATAGGGATGCCAATCGGCCCGTGGATGTTATCCGCTCCCTGACAAACGATATTCGAGTCCATTGGGCAAGAGCCATATCCAGAAATGGATGACATGTCGACCATGCGGCAGCTCATGCTTAAGTGACGATGCATCGTCACCATTGGCAATCACACGCGTCCTCGTCTGTGGTAATTGAATCAGATGAAGCTTTTTGATTGAGGAAGCAATGGATATGCAAGAAGAGTACGATGATCGTGATATTTTATTTTGAACGCCAATCCATTTATAGGTTGAGATCATGGTTTAAATTTTGTATTTCAACATTTCTATCGATTTGGAAATGTACATAAAAAGGTTTCGTTTTGTCCGAAATTTTGATTCTTCTTTAATTACTTACGTAAAGATTTTTAGTTTTACCCTTCTTATTACAAGTAGTTCAATCATTTCAAGAACATTGTGATAGATTTGTGATTCTTATTTTAGGTTATTTTTATCTAAGTCTAGTAGTCATAATTCAAAGCAACTCTTTTCACACTAACTTGGAAATCTAAGAACTCAATCATATGAATGTAAACAGATGCTCAATTTAATGTGATTTAACAGAATTTTATACTCACTCATAAATACATATAGAATTATATGAAAATTCATGTTCGATTAAAGTAGTATCCAATAAAAGTCTTGAAAAACTATCTAATCTATGGGGTGTTAACTCTCAAAGCACGACTAAGAATGTCTCATAAAAGGAGCGGGGCATTGTTGCCAACCTCTACTGCCTTTGTCCTAGCATTGGCTTGGCCTCAAAGTGGAAAATACAGACGAAAAGATGTTCAAACGATACACTTATTGGTCAATAACCTTTTGTCAGTTGGGCTTAAACTAGGTTCAGTTTGGTAATTATTTTTATCATTTCTTCCTTGTACATTTAGTCGTAGGATATTGTGGTGGTTCCCTGAAGTTTTATTTTCTTTAACGAGAGAACAAATTAATTAGAAAAGAAAAAATTCTCAACTTTCATAAGTTTACTTTTATAGTTGAAGAAATTAAAAAAATATATTCTTTTTTATAGTTGAAGAAATTAAAAAAATATATACATTGAAAATTTGTTTTCGAATATAGCAAAATAAACAAAAAAAAAAAATTATTTACAAAATATAGATCTTTCTTTTAAAAGGCATTTAAGAAAGAAAAACATATGCTAAAAGAGTCCGCATTTCATTTCAGACCTGGAAGAATTGAAGTTTACCGGATAGCACAAAGCAAGGATATGGCTCAACAGCAAGTTAATGGTTATAACATGTTGAAATCGAACAATCTGTCATACAATGAGCAGAAGAACCAAAACTTCAAGAATCTAATAAAGAAGAATTCTCAAAAGGAAACTATAGCTCCCAGGTATGGGGACGATTCTATAACTGAAGACATTGCTTTCAGCCTGCACTTTTTACTCTCCATAGTCTCATGTGGCTGAATTGTCCTGATCCCCCGGTCTTCCACTGCAACAATAGTAGTGAGGCAGCTTCACTTTACCACAAGCCCTGCAGTAACAGAGTCAGCACCAAGAAAATTCATGCAGACTTTAGGCATTTTACATTATCACAAAACTTATGGGCTGAGGCTGAAATGTTAAAGATTACTCTAAGCAATTTATGGTATCAGAAATTTTTCTTATTGTTAACATTTTATGATGCTAGTTTCTTATCCAGTGATTAGGCAAATACTATCAAGGGTTGCAATGAAGTGAAAGAAATTGAAATATTAGCTAGAGTCAATTGGCATCTTTGTCACTGTCACTCTTGACAGTTGACACCAACCGATTCTATTTTTTTCTTTATTAAAAGACTTGTGTGTGAATATCATCTTTCTCTGAAATCTAAAAACTTCGCCTCAATTACTAACTAGTAACTAGAGATGACCCATTGTTTTGAACCTTTGGTTAAATAGAGGGCCTAATGTTCTGTTATAGTTATGGCGACATTCATTTGAGGGTGTTGTGTTGCTTGTATTTGTCAAGATTAGCTACTGACAACTGGAATGCTTTCCAGTTTCCAATACGAAGCACAGAATTACAGTCCTATCGTTGTGAAGAAACAGCTTCCGATTGATGATAAAATAATAAAATAGGTCACATTATCATAGTCAGTGAAATCATATCTGGATTAACTTTCCTAGAAGCTAAGATAAACATTAAACAATAATTTGTTAGGGCAGACCAGGGAGAATCTTACTTGCATCGAACTATAACTGGAATAGGTTTTAGAGCCTTTGGAGCATTTCTTATGCGCCTTTTATGTGGAGAAACCTGCAGAATATAGACTATGAATTGTTTTCTCATATTTCTCAATAAACCCAAACGAACAAGTTTTAGAAAAGGAGCTTTGGAAACCTAAAGGAACGCTTCAAACATGTGTGTGTGTGTGTGTAAGTAAGTATAAACAATGCCATACTCAAATATTGACATTGTCAATACATACGAGAATTTGAACTTAATAGGCATTGTTAAGTAAAGATGAATATATAAGGTCCCATTTAGCATCAATTAATCAATAAACATCTCTTCCACCTCCACATTTTTTGTTTTATTATCTATTTTTTACTAATGTTATAAAAAACCAAGTCCAAGTTTTGAAAACATAGATTATAAGAACTAGTTTTTTCTTCCGCTAAGAATTCAACTTTTCTACCTAAGAAATTGAGAAAAAATAGGCTTAATTTTCAAAAACCAAATGGTTTTGGCTAAATAGTGATCTCATAGAATCATAGCACCATCTGGAATTTCCAGAAGAAGTGAACATAAAAAATGCAACTACAAATGCTCTCTAAAATCTTTGAATTCTTTAAGCTCATTTCTAATACTTCCAGCAACATCTTCCATATCCCACAACTTCAAGCAATGTGAAATTTGAAGTTTCTACTTTATCCATAAGAAATAAACAGGTTAAATTTCTATTCTAAAAGTAGGCGTTTGATTATTTGAAAATAGGAGGAAGAAATTCAATACCTTCTTCTTAGGAACAGCCATAAGCTCCATAGACCCGGAAAAAGATAAGCTAGGGAAACCAAATCCCACAATACTGCAGTTGTTGGTTTTATCATCATCATATTCCTGGTTGAACTCAGGAAGAACAAGCGGGGGCGGGGAATCCTTAGGGCCCATGACCCCAGATATCGGCGAAGAATGGGGTAAACCGTAAGCCATCGCTTTAAGCCCTAGCATTGAACCCATCTGACCCTCGAGCGCCCTCATAATCCTCAACGCCATAGCTGCTAGCAAATCCAAGTGCCAATGCTGATTTCAGTATACCGGCGGTGGAAATCAGACTGAGAAGACGACGGGGTTTAGGAATTAGCAAATGCACCAACCAAGCACCTATTCAACGGCGTCGTTTCGCCTTGAGCTAGCCCAATGGGCTGGTAACTGGCAAGGGTCCATTTGTTCGGCCCAAAAGCCCAAAGCCAGACATGAAAAGAACATCTTCAAAATTAATGACACCATCAAATACTGTCCTATTTATTTAAAAAAAAAAAATCGAGTCCTTTTGATATACTTTGTTGTAGAAACATTTGTAGGACACTCGATATAAAATTGCTTTGAGCTAAAAGCCACTAAAAAGTAAGATGTTATTTGTTGGTATATGTAGTATTTTTTAATTCTTTTTAGTCTTTATTAACTTTACTTTCATGTTGTTGTGATATTTCTTATTCAGATGTGATATCAGTTTAATATGAAAATGAATGTCTTATCCATTGAACTACACGTAACTAGTCGCGACTATCATGTTAGTTATATACACAAAAGTTTCAAAGACACGAATAAAGACAAACGATCAAATCTTAGGGCAAGGTTGCACAAAATTTTCCATCCACTTTTGGCTTTTTGTCATTATAGTAAATAGGCAAAGTAGGAAGAAGCTATTTCATTTTTATAATGTATATTAACAAACTCAATTGTCCCTAACTCTCATGTATGAAACAATTATTGAATTACATGTTGGATTTTAAAAGTTCATATCCACTTAGAGCACCACTTTTAACAAGTCAACAAGAATTTAGAACATGATGATAAAATACTGATTGTTATTAAAAATTGATGATTTGATTTACCACTTGAAAAAAATTGTCTATTTTAGCTATCAAACTCTAAACTCCTAACTCGTGTGGATTGTTTAAGGATTAAAGCATACTAACACTATTTTCACATTTAAAATTCTCATTCTGTAGTTATTACACCAATATTATAAAAAGTGCACTCAATTTTGGAGAAAAAAAAGTTGATAAAATTGTTAGAAATGAAAGTTGAAATTCGATAATTTTTTTTTCAATGAAAAGTATGGGAAGAAATTCAAGAAAATATGTTTTATTTGAAAAACAACTAATAGTTATCCAACATAAATTAAATTATTATGTTTTAATTATTCAAATATCATTGTTTAAGTCATTTCTCGAATTTAAAGAAAACGAGTATATGTTAATCATTAACTTATCATATGTTTTAGACCTATTATTTCAAATTTAAGAAAAATAGAACTTAAACTTCAAATATTGATGTTTTACCCTTAGAGAAACAATGTCATAAACAACATTAAAAAAAATACACCATGAGAAAACAACCCAATAAACCACCTTGGATGAAAAGAAGAAGAAGAGAAGTTGCACACCTATTAAAATCGTATTCACAAGAGAGTGAGCAAGAAAATTGTATCAATGTTTCGAATAAGAGAAGAAAATAGCTTCGAAACTAAAGTGTCATAGACTTCATATTCTCCGTAAAAAAAATGAAACTATCATTGAAAAATGAGTGAACTTTTAAGATTCAACCACGATGTTTTGCATATTAATAAAAAATGTAAATGTACATAGATGAAGTACTTTTATTTTACTACATGTGAAGATGAACTCGAAAGTAATCAACCTAATGGTGAAGATATCTAAAGTTTTTTTTGTAACATGAAACCTAAGTAGGTTTAAGAGGATGCATTTAGAGTGACGATAACCATTGAACATCAATTCCTTTTTCTTTATATATATATATACTGATTTCATTCTTTATTCTCCAAAACAGCAAAGAATTGTCCAAATCGGAAACAACATTTAATCCTAACTCCAAATCTCGACGTCCTCCCTAGAGAACTTTCGTATTAAATCGACTTGAATTACTTGACAAATCAGTGTGGATTTGATTTAAATCATGGGGTTGCTCTCTATTTCGCTTTTATTCCTTTCCACAGTCAATGCTTAATCAATGGCGATACCGACTGCAAATACTAAAAAACAATTGAATCATCTCGCCACGTTTGTTGAACCTCGTAGAAATTTAAACATTTACCTAAAAACCTTCTCTGTTTCGAGCTTGCCCATGAAACCCATTTTGCTTTCTTCTCACTCTGATCGATTCAAGCAAAATATGAAGAAATCCAGGTTTTTTCATATTACCCATTGGAAATTTTGAATGACGAGGGCTTTTAGAAGACGAACTTTGTATTCAAGGCCTATTGATCGCTTCCGATTCCGAGCATCGGCGGACGGTGCTACGAAATCTGGATTCATCAGAGATATGAAGCTGAAGGAGATCTTGACTGCTTTGTTTATTGGTCTTCCGTTGGTTGTTTTTGTTGTTTTGTTGTTTAGGAATTCAACGGTGGATCTTTTTCTGGGTTTTGCTGAAGCCAGAGCATTGGAAAGAGTGGCCAATAATGGCGGTTCTGAGAGTTCAGGTTAATATTTTCATGTGATGGGTATTGATAAACTTTGAATAGTTATCTGTTTTCTTTAGCAATAGATCTTTACAAAATTTTATTAATTAATGTCCATGATTTGTAGTTGCTGGCTCTTTGAAGATTAAGTTGTTGGACTGTTTTTGAAGCTCTGTTGTCTCTGCTGATGTTGTGAATATCATTATTAAACCTCTTTTGGTTGGTTCTGCATATAGATGCATAGAGAATGACATTTTAGTTGTATCTTACATATAATGACTTTCCTTATCTTACATCTTTAAATGAATTTAGTTTTTTCTATCTCAACTGTTAATGGAGCTTCTCATATAATTACATCCTAGAAGAAAACCACTGAGAACCGTTTTTGTCAATATTCCATGAAACTCAACATGAAATCTTTGCTTATTTGTTGTTTTAGTTTCTTTTATCTATGTTGCATATTGCATATTGCATATTATTAAAGTATCAACTTAATTCATTATTTATGAAAGTCCTTTCACTGTGTATACATCCATTCGCTGAGTCATGTTCTGGCATGAGATAGACAAAATCACTCTATTAAGATTTGTGGATTCAACTTCCTATCTGATAACACAGGAGAGGGAACAAAACGTTTGGAATTTGTGCATTTTGAATTATACAAGTTTATAATGAATTTTAGCATTGCTTTTGCTTGCTAGTTCTCTTCATTTTCCATGTTCTCAATTTATAGGTTCAGAAAACAGTTCCTCTCGACTTTCCAATGGAGACAAGCTTATTGGAGGACTTCTAATTCCTGGATTTGATGAAGGATCATGCTTGAGTAGATATCAATCCAGTTTATATCGAAGAACTTCAACCAACAAACCTTCTTCTTACCTCCTCTCGATGCTTAGAGACTACGAAGCACTTCATCAACGGTGTGGCCCCCATACGAAACCATATGATGAGGCAGTAGAGCAACTTAGATCTGGTAATAGTGTTAGTTTGACAGAGTGTAAATATGTTGTGTGGATGTCTTATAGTGGCTTGGGAAACAAGATACTCACTTTGGCTTCTGCATTCCTCTATGCCCTCCTTACCAATCGTGTCTTGCTAGTTGATCCAGGGAAGGATATGGCTGATCTATTTTGTGAGCCCTTCCCAGAAAAATCTTGGTTGCTCCCAAATGACTTCCCCTTGGTGGATCAATTCAGCAACTTCGATTCAAAATCTCCTAACTGTCATGGAAATATGCTTAAGATGAACACTCTAAATACGTCGATAGAATCAGTCCCATCCTATCTATACCTACATTTGACTCATGATTATGATGATCACGACAAGCTGTTTTTCTGTGATCAAGAACAGGCTCTTTTAGGTAGGGTCCCGTGGCTTATACTGAAGACAGATAACTACTTTGTTCCATCTCTCTTCTTGATCCCATCTTTCGAGCAGAAATTGAGTAACTTATTCCCGCAAAAAGACACCATCTTCCATCATCTAGGCCGTTATCTTTTTCACCCATCAAATCATGTTTGGGGTCTAATAACAAGATACTATAAAGCATATCTAGCAAGTGCAGATGAAAGAATAGGAATTCAAGTAAGAGTGTTCAAGAGTGAACCGGGGCCATTCCAACATATAACCGATCAAATTCTAGGCTGTACTCTTAAGGAGAAGCTACTGCCTGAGGTAGACAAGGAAGGCTCCTCCTCCGTGCCTCTGGAACGCCCAAGAGTGAAAGCTGTTTTGATGACATCTTTAAGTTCTGGATACTATGAACAATTGAGAACCTTGTACTGGGAATACCCGACTAAGACCGGAGATGTCATTACAGTTCATCAGCCAAGCTACGAAATGTATCAGCAGACAGAGAAGAAGACTCACAATAGGAAAGCATGGGCAGAAATGTACCTTCTGAGTTTGAGTGATGTATTGGTGACCAGTGCATGGTCAACATTCGGGTATGTGGCTCAAGGGCTCGGCGGATCAAAGCCATGGATTCTCTACAAGGCAGAGAACATGACCACGCCCAATCCACCATGTCGTAGGGCGATGTCAATGGAGCCTTGTTTTCATGCTCCTCCATTCTATGACTGCAAAGCAAAGAAAGGAATAGATACGGGTGAAGTTGTTCCCCATGTAAGACATTGTGAAGACATGAGCTGGGGGCTTAAGCTTGTTCACCATGAGGATTTATAACACCCACTTGGTTTGTAATGAAATTTGTCCCCATGCCTTGATCTGTTTACTTTGAAATGCATTTGTTTTTCCCTTATACATGGAAGTAGTAGAACTATTTAAATGACACGTTAAACTTAAACTTTTTTTCCCTTTAGAAAGAGATCGTTACCTTGTCAAAGTAAAAGGTAAAGTAAAATGCTTTAATTATTTGAGTACTCTATTTTAGTTTGATAAGTAAATAATTGAATATTATAATAAAAAATGATAAATATCAAATAATAAAAACAATACAAATGGAGAGTTTTGAAATAGAGAAATGGGTAAAAAGAAACTCATTAAATTATTAAATTATAAAATCACATCAACGCACCCAAGAATTTCAATTAATATAACATAACAAATCTCAAATATATGAGAATTTAACCAATTTTTTTTTATAAAAGGTAAGATAATATAATCTATGTAGAATTAGAATGAAAATTCAATCAACCCAAGTCAAACTTTTCTCGTGTTAATAACCCATGGATAAATTGAGTTGTTAATTTTAATTTCATAGGTAAAAGTAATTAAATCAAAATTTATGTCTTTTAACTTTCATTTATTTTTTAAGAATTAAAATTTAGATAAATAATTCGAGTAACTCAAACCAATTTATTATGTACATTCAACCGAATTTTTTGCGGTCGAATTGGATTGAGTTCATCTTTTTTAATAAAAGTTATTTGGTTGACAACATTTATGTGAACCGGACCCAACCCAATGGGATCGGTTTTCGGGCGGGTCGATTTCCGGTGGTTTCCTTCCAATAAACCGTTTTGTTCTTGTCCAATTCTCGAAGAAGAAATTAGCTGAAGGATCTCTCCCTAGTTTCATCTTCATCGTATCTTCTGGTACGTTGCTGCCTCTCTTCTTCTTCTTCTTTTTTTTTAAATTTCTGTTCGATTTCTTTACATCTTAGTCATAAACCTAGTTTCTCAATAATCCTGATTTGTTAGTTTCGAACCCTAATGATACCAATGGGGTATTTTTGCTTTGATATATAATATTTGAATTTACTTTTGGGTTTCTCATTTTTATTGTAATCAGTAGATTATTGGATTTAATCACAATCCAAGAAGGAGGGAGCCATGTCCTTCATGAAAGGAGACTTGCTAACTAAGACTAGAAAGCTCGTCAAGGGCTTGGCCAAAGCAGAACCTGTTTGGCTCAAAGCCATGGAGCAGTCAGTTCTTTTTCTATTCCTCATTCCTCGTGTTTTTTTTCTCTCTTTTTAGGAGTATTTCATTCTCTAGGATCTTAGAAATGTTCAATTTTTGTTCTTAAATCGGGGGGAGGGAAGGGTGGATTTCTATATACCTCTTTTGTTTGTAAACCTTGGGGGTTTTGCTTGTCAAATCATTTTTTTTTAGATTAGTGGAATCTTTTGGTATTTTATTAGATTCAAGTTTCTCAATTTATCTTGTATATGGCATACTTTTTGGTGATCTTTTGGCGGTGGGTTTCTCTCCATTTAATTAAATAAATTTTGAACTGCTTATTGAGATGAAAATTTCTTTGGAAGGGCTCAAACTTCTGGATTTTTCTTTATTGCTGTTGCTTCCTGTTCATGAGTTGAGCATTGTTTGAAACAATTAATCAATTATCTTATCTGCATCCATTACCCTCTTGCTCAGGGCGCCACCTCCTTCATTTCCCCGAGTAGATGGAACAATTAAGACAATCACTCTTCCTGAGGATGTATATGTAAAAAAGTTCTTCAAGAAACATCCAGACTCATATTACCATGATGCCATCAAGTATGATACTTCTCTTGTACACAGTTTGTCGCATTTTACTACATCATACATGTTTGGAATGAGGGATTGATTTCGTTGTTTGAGAACAACTTGTCTGCCTTGAAGTGAAATTAGATTCTCAGGTTTTTAGGCTCTTATGAAATTTCTACCTTAAAGGGTTTGAAGTACATATCATGTAGAATACTCTGGTTGGATATTTATGAAATAGAGTTCCATATGCCTACTGCTTAAGAGGCCTTGCAATCGATTGTTAAATTTGAATGTCTGTCTGCATTGTGCATTTAATCACTGTCGACAATGAGCTAATTCTTCTGAGGCCGAATATTTTCCTAACTATAGTGAGGCCATTTTTTCGTCTAATTACACAAAAGTATGTTGTATTTTAAAGAGTTGGCCTGATTCCTATTAAATAGTTTGGTCTTTGGCTTCTAATCAATCAGTAGAGACATGCTTGGTTTAAAATAGATCCGCTGATAAAAAAGTTCCTGATGTCACTTTGCATTTTTGGAAGAATGGTAAATTGAGTTTGCCATTTGTCAAATGCATGCTCTTAGAATCTCTAATATGTATACACACACACACACACACGTTGTAGAGTTTTATCTTGCACTGCATTGGGTGAAATTTTGATGTCCAGAAGATGAAAAACTGTAGAAAAAAAATAGAGATAGTTCCTAAATAATTGGCTTTTGTTGCAACAGGTTCTGTGGTTTTAATCCTCCCCCAGCCCGAATATTTGCCTGGCGAGTGCTTGAACTGAAGGAACAAGGTGTCAATGAGGAGGAAGCCATGACAGTAGCCAACGTATGGATTACAATTCCTTTACCCATATACTTATCTTGAATCTCTACATTTTGTCAACAATGTCTTTTGTCATTCAGATGGAATACCGGGCAGAGAAAAAGATGAAAAAGAATGCGTACTCTCGCTTGAAGCAAATTGCACGTCTTCAAGGGAAGAAACCTCCTCGTAACCCTTATCCAAGTGCTATAAAGGAGATACAAGCCGAGGAAAGGAAATTCGTCCGGGACCGTTTCTTCGATCCCAAGATTAAAGAGATTGCACAAAGGTTGAAGGAGGAGAGAGCAGCTGAAATGCAGGAAAGAACGGGAGGCGGCCGGTGATGGAATATTCCATTCTCCCATCTCTGCTTCTGGAAACTAGCTTTTGCAATAATTTTGACAGTTCAGTAATTGAGAATATTTTTAGATTCAAGCGAACACCATATCTGAAGCATTAGTTCAAGAACATTTAAAAGATTTTTCTTTTGATGTTATTCAATTATTCGATGGCTGACCCTCTCAGAAGGTGGCAATGCCAATCGCCTTGATAAATGTTCGATCAACTTTTAATCATATTGATCCAATTCAATATTCATCAGTTTTTTTCTATATTTCATTTTTTTAACATTGGAACATATTCAATATAGAGATAATTGTATAATAAACCTCAATCTAGAATTTTAAAATGGTTTTTTTTTTCTGTTATGAAACTTACACTCTTGCTTACATTATCAATTCAAAGTTCGAAATTAACCCTCAATTTCCCCCCTTTTTGTTCTTCTCGATTTTCCTTCCTCTAGTTGTGCCGATCATTCTTCTATCTTCTCTTTCTCCATTTGCCCTTCTCTTTCTCCGTAAGTGATTGAAATGTTGCTGATAGAACGCCGGAATGGAGATGAATCTCAATCCCGAAACAGAAGGTAATTGATAAAGAAGAACAAAGAAAGAATTACCCCCTCAGTGCCTCTTCTATCTTTCAAATGATTAATAAAACTTTCATACCCACTAGCGGACCTCTCTTTCACAATTTAAACCTCTCTACCCTAAAACTAACTAACCGTGGGTTGTTGGGTCTCAGCTCTAGCAGCCACACTCCCCATAACGCGCACTCCCCTTATTTCCTCTTCTACTATACTGCCAAATGATTGGTGGCCTAACATTTGGTTTTTATGCAAGATGTACTGGACTGAGAGATCGGAGATCAAGCACGAATGAGAGATGGAAGACCAACAGAGAGCAAGACAGGAAGTGAAGTTCAAGAAAGTGAGAAAAGTGAATGATCAATGTGGGCACGAAGTTTCGTTTTGATAATTTCACAACTAACAAAAAGATACAGTAACAACAAAAATAATAATAATCACAATCCATATATTTCATTTTTTTTCCCAATATTGGATCATACATTAGATGGACCACAATTTTGATATCAAATAAACTTAAAAGCTATTTCTGCTCATGACAAAGCCATTAGCCAATCAATATCCCACCCTTTATCTGCTAATGTTTACTTGGTTTGGCACAAAAAACTCGATGCCAACGAGTTCATAGCATTTGTTTTCTTTAGGCCAACAAGTTCGTAGCAATTGAATAACTAGAAGGAAGATAACCCAGCAAGTTTACGAAACTTCTCATAAGACACCCAGAAGACAAATTGCCAAGGACCAAGCCTGGCCCAAGTAGGAAAAAACCCCTTCCACAAAGCTCTCAATCCTTCAACTTTAACAGTCTTCACAAGACAATCATAAGAGCTGTTATACTTGGTAATTCCTTCCTTGCTAGCAGCTTGATTCATCATTCTTGTCTTTACAACATCAGCTGGACAACTCAAAGCAGTTGCACACAGACCTGAAATTACAGAAGCACAAGTGTGGCCAAAAATATTATCTCCAGCTAATTGATTCTGAATAACAAAACGTTTAGCATGATCGTAGCAGGCTAATTCTCCCATGTTAACCAAAAATGCTCTTTGAACATTTGGAACAACCCCTTTCCAAAGTCCAACAACCCCTTCTCCACGCACTATCTTGGTTAAGGCATCGAAAGGCCCTGAGTATCTAGGTTGCAGACCTTGACTTATTAGACGCCCATCAGCTTGCATCCTCACCTTAACAAGATCAGCAGGACTTGCCACTACCTGAAATGCTAATGGTAAACACAAAAAAGATAATGATATTTAGCAAAGTAGTATCAGCATGTTAAGAACATCAATAACTTTGAAAGTGATAGTTTAACATATGGGTAAACATA
Source organism: Cucumis sativus (assembly GCF_000004075.3). NCBI lineage: Eukaryota > Viridiplantae > Streptophyta > Magnoliopsida > Cucurbitales > Cucurbitaceae > Cucumis > Cucumis sativus. The sequence continues at coordinate 26,509,821 of NC_026659.2, read as the reverse complement.
TATTTTATAACTATCGTCGGTTGTGTATGAAAAGCTTGGATATGATAAAGGGTTAATAAGAGAATGATTCAATCCATGGTAGCTGCCTATCATGGATTTAATATCCAACAAGTGTTCCTGAGATAAGTTAGATGAGTTGTTCCAAGATATTAGTAAAAATAGTTGAGGTGTGTACACTAAAAGCAAAATGTATATGTTGTGCCAATTTTCAAGCTCACAATTGACCGTTCAGATAATGGCTGTAATTTTCAGACTCATCCTAGATTCACAAAATTCAAAGCAATGAAAGAATTCTATAACATCAATCAATTCCATCATGTTACAATTGGGAAGATTGGCACAAATACTAGAGATCATACAGTTCATTGGCAAATATAAATATCTTAAATGTACCATATCGTTAAACAAAGCCTCAATAAAATGATAATGTGGAAAAATTGGAACCTGAGCAATGGAGCCGGAGATTCCACCAACAAGAGCCTTGGAATGGAAGGAAACAGAGCCACCATCGGACGCAAGGAAGAGAGATCGGAGATGTTCGTATCCAACGATTCGTATGGGCGTATAGAAAAGGTGCCTGAGAATCGCGGGAGACAAGCCCTTGTAGAGGGCAAAAGGACCTTGGTCCTTGACAATGGCTGAAGCGAGTCTGAAGGCATTTGTGGAGCGAGAGGAGGAGGAAGACTCGCCGTGGAGCTGAAGCCTGGTCTTAGTGAGGTCTATGGGGAAGGTGGCGGACTCCGCCACCATGGCGGAGAGGCCGGTGAGTACCAATTTGGTGTAGGGATTGTGGGTTGCTTCCATGTTCTTCCCTTGTTTTCATTGACCATTCCCCAAAACCCTATTCAACAGAAGAGAAATTTAGGGCTACCACTCTACTAATCCAAAAAGTTCACCTTTTTCAGCTCTTGTGGCTAATTCTATTAATTTTTTGTGCTCAATTTGGTGTAAATTTTGTTTGAATTCATGTGATTGTTAGTTCATTAGGTCATCATTCAACTTCATTCTACTCTCTCTCTCTCTAATATCATTCTACAATCTAAATTTACATATATTCTACTAATTGAGGTCATCATTCAACTCTATATCGGATTTAGATGCAACATTTCTAGACACACTTTGATCATTTTCTAATTTGTTATTTTGAATTAACTAAAGAATGTGATTGATGGTTGTCATAGTATCCCTATTGTGTTCTTTCCATTTTGAAGTAGAGCTTGGATATCATTTATTCTTTTTTCCTTTTCTAGGCAAGCTACATGGAGTGATGTGCTCTTGTGGAAAAGATGTTTCAATAATACATCTCATATGGGGACTTTAAAGCTTGACTAAAATTATCAAATGAATGTAAAGTTTGGATAGCAATCTAAACTATAGTCTATCTTGGTAGAAAATGAGATATTTTTTTAATACATTTTTATTTCTTTATTATTTTTATTACCCTTCAATTATTTACTTATTTGTTTTCTCAACTCTTTTGGAGAGCTCAACTCATATATTTTCCCAACACATTCTGATCCTATGATAAATGATAGTAATTAATTAGTATATTAATATCGATGAATGGTTTCAAAACAAAGAGAATGGAAGATGAACGGTCCCGAGATATAACCGTTGGACAGTTAAAGGCTTTTTAAAACCATTGGAATCCAAAGGGAAGAGAGAGGGAAAAAGATTCGTAATATGACCGTTACAATCCCACAATTCAAAATTTTCCCAGAAATTACAACGATCATCAAAGACAAGAAGAAAACAACCATTTTCACTTTTTATCTCACCTTCCCAAATAGCAATGGCGGACCAACTACAGCAACAGCAACAACTAAAAGACCCAGAAATGGCGGAAGCAGAAATGCAAATTCTCAGATCTAAAGCTACGGAACTTCTTCTCAGAGAAGAATGGAACGACGCTGTTTGTACCTACACTCAATTCATCACCATCTGCAGAAATCAAACCCCGACTACAAATTTTCATCTTTCCAAGCTTCAGAAATCTCTCTGTTTAGCCCTCTGCAACAGAGCCGAAGCTCGATCCAAGCTCAGAATTTTCGAAGAAGCCTTGAGAGATTGCGAGGAAGCTTTGAAAATCGAGAGCACCCACTTCAAAACTCTTCTTTGTAAAGGTAAGATTCTGCTGAATCTCAACAGGTACTCGTCGGCATTGGAATGCTTCAAAACGGCTTTGTTTGATCCACAGGTAAGTGGAAACTCCGAAAATCTAAATGGGTATGTCGAGAAATGCAAAAAGCTCGAACATTTGTCTAAAACTGGAGCTTTCGATCTCTCTGATTGGGTTCTAAATGGGTTTCGTGGGAAATCCCCAGGTTTGGCTGAATTCATCGGTCCAATACAGATTAAAAGATCTGGGAATAGTGGACGTGGGCTATTCGCAACGAAGAATGTAGACTCTGGAACTTTGCTGCTAGTAACCAAAGCAATCGCTATCGAGAGAGGGATTTTACCAGAAAATTGCGATGAAAATGCCCAACTGGTAATGTGGAAGAATTTCATCGACAAGGTCACAGATTCTGCCACAAAAAGCACCAAAACAAAATATTTAATTGGTTTACTCTCGAGTGGTGAAGGAGAGGAGGATCTCGAGGTTCCCGAAATGAGTGTCTTCAAGCCAGAAACTAAGGATCAGATTAGCCCAAGCGAAATGAGTAACATCCTCAGTGTTTTGGATATCAATTCCCTAGTTGAAGATGCAAATTCTGCTAAAGTTTTGGGCAAAAACAGAGATTACTATGGAGTTGGGCTATGGGTTTTACCTTCATTCATCAACCATTCATGTATCCCCAATGCCAGACGCTTACACATTGGAGATCACATTCTAGTCCACGCATCCAGAGACGTAAAAGCAGGGGAAGAGATCACATTCGCATATTTCGATCCGCTTTCATCATGGAAAGACCGCAAGAGAATGTCGGAGACATGGGGGTTCAATTGCAATTGCAAACGGTGTCGATTCGAGGAAGAAATCAGCAACAAAGAAGAGATGAAGGAGATAGAAATGTCAATGAGAGGGGGAATTGAAATGGGGGCAGCAATTTACAAGTTGGAAGAAGGAATGAGGAGATGGACGGTGAGAGGAAAAGAGAAAGGGTATTTGAGGGCTTCATTTTGGGGAGCATATTTTGAATTGTTTAGTTCAGATAAGGCAATGAAGAAATGGGGAAGAAGAATTCAAGGAATGGAAATGGTGGTGGATAGTGTGGTTGATGCAGTGGGGAGTGATGAGAGAGTGGTGAAGATGATGGTGGAAAGGTTTAAGAGGAATAATAATAACAATGGTGGGGTTATGGAAATGGAGAAGGTTTTGAAGTTGGGCAGAGGTGTTTATGGGAAAGTGATGAAGAAACAAGCTTTGAGGTGTCTTCTTGAACTTGGTAGCAGCCATGAATATGGCCACTAGAGCTTTCATAGCTATTAGTTACTATTTCACCCTTCTTTTTTAATTTTTCTTTTCTGGTTTGTTCTTCCCATTTGCTTCTGTTTTGTGAAGCTTTTAATGGGGCACATAGAGTTGTTTTAATTCTATGGAATCGTTGCCTTTTAAACTGAGAGGAACATGTTCAATCAAGATTCAAACAACTTGTTTTTTTCTTTTTACAAGGTAATTTGTATCGTATGAAGTGTATGAAGTGACGTTTGTACTATATCAAAACTTGATTCTAAAATTAAAGATGGTAGGTCATGAAAATTAAAGAAGTGTTTTAGGACAAAGAATATATTCCACTTTGAAGAGTTGTTAGTCTAGTTTAGTTGGGTTCTAAATTGTAAGATTCTTTTTTTAAAAAAAATAGTGTAAGAAGTTAAAATCATATAAGTGATATTTGCTAACGGTGAGATTTATGAAAAAAAATTAGACCAAACAATAAGGAAAGTTAAACAATTTCGTTTCTTCCTAACTTCTACTTCTTACGCCAAACGTGCCCTAAATGTAGGTATGTGTTTATGTGCATGTGGTGATTTCCCTAATTTGGTAAACATTAGGTATGACATTTGTACTCCCACCTCAAACAAATAAGTACATGTATCACGTGGTCGTATTGACAATTAAAATAAAATTTATACCGAACTAAAGTGAGAATTATTACTTTTTTTAAAAATAAATGAGAATTAATTTAAACAAAGGATAAAATAAGAAAATACAGAATTTTCTTTTTCTTTATTCTTAAGAAATCAATTAAAGTCTAATTAAACTAATTATGTTTAAAACCAAAGGATTGTCTAATCCAACAAGCTTCACCCACCATAATGCTTCATTTTAAAATAATAGTTTGTCACATCCTAATCGTCATTTATAATTTCATCACGTTGGTATTTTAAAAAATTAAAATAAAATAATGATAAAAAAAAAGTTTATAATTTTAAATTTGGTATGTCAAAAGGCAAACCAAAATTAATTACAGCAATCCATATCCTCTTTGGTCCGCATGCAAAGTTTATCTCATCCTATTCGTCACCACTTTTCCCTCTTTTTAATTACCCTCATCTACCAATACTATTCTTTCTTCTTAAACAAATAAAAAGAAATACCACTCTTTAATTAAAATAGTAAATGACTACGTAATACTTTAAACACTATTAAAAAATATATGTCATCTTAACTCAAATCTAATAATTATATTATTACAAATAAACATAATTCATTATTATAAATTTGTAATTATAAAAATTATTATATTAATTAAAGTATTTTCACCAAAACCTAACTCCAAAATTTATTCCATGATTTTTCTTAATATAAGTATAGAAAAGTAGATAGAGTCGAATATATAGAAAGTCAATAAAATTTAATAAGAAGTTGCGGCTATATCATTTCTCAATTTCTATATTTTCTTTAATTTTGATTAGTCATTCATATATGTGACAAAAAAGATTCGACTTTTGAAATTGGACCATTAAAATTATTAGTTAAAAGTTTTAATTAATATCAGAACAGAGTAAAGGTAGGAAGCTTTAAGCATCCTCACATCAAATCCATGAGAGCTATAAAGAAAAATTCAAACATCCAATTTTGACTGGAAAATTCCACGTCAGAGTACGCAAACAACAAATAATAACATAAAGGAAAAGAAATTCCATCTTTCCTCATAGAATATTCTTCTAATTAACATCAAAGAAATGGAATCCTCACCGATCTCAATGCCACGCGTCAATCTCCATCGTCGTTTTGTGGAGAAATTAAAAATGAAAGGAATATAAAATATGCCGACGTGGATGGGTGAGCTGGATGGATAACAACCACAACCACAAGCAATCAATCTTCTCCGCCTAATTCGCTTCCTTTTTAGTGCTTATCCTAATCTTTAAACTCCAAGATTAAGGGACACGAGGCCAATTCTGTTGCTACGTGGCAGCTTCTAATCGTGGTTTTTTCCCCCACCAATCACTAATCAGCTTTTAGTTATAGCGAAATTAGAATCAGCTAATCCCAATTCTCTCCCTATCCTACGTGGTTTTGTCCTTCATGAAACTTCCTTAATTATGGAGGCCGCCCATGTCATGTGACAACATCAAGAAAAATTAAATAATACTTTAGGATAAAGACAATTTTATCTCTTCCTAGTTCTACAGTGATATGTACCTAACCATTTTAATTAATTTGGTTTCACTATACATGTAATTTTATTGGTTAAATATCTTTAAAATCTTCTATACTATTATACTTTTGTTCACATTGGTATTAAATGTTGAAGGATTTTTCAAATTCAAGTTATTGAAAGTTGTTTGTCGTATTAGCTTTAATAGAGGGTTGATTCTTGATCATCATCACTGTGGTAGGATATTTTAACTTTCTTATTATTCAAAGTTAGATTTAAAGAATTTGTCATTTTGTAAAATATTATGTAATTATTATTTTTAAAATGGGTTAATTATTTGATTTTTTTTACTAGGTTATCTCTTTCTCGTCTCTAAATAAAGCTACACTTGACTCTCGTTCTTCTTATCCAAGCATATTATTATTTGTTTTTGTTATTCAATGAACCTACTTTTTTTTTTCTTTTTCGAAATGCTTTTGAATGGTCGTCATTTGTTTAAGCATGTCAATTATTGAATAGTAAGTAACGAAAACTCAAAAAGTGAAAAATAGAAGAGGGGAAGGAAAATTATATTAAGGAATGAAAAAACGAAATGGTAAGAAAAATAAATGAACTATGCACGAGAGTTGAGTATTGACACGTGTGTATTCTAATATAACTTTATAATGATATAAAAAATTTACATGTGAACGGAATTTTACATCATTAAAAGAAAAATTAAATATTGATTAAAAGCAGAATTAAAAAATCGGCCATGCTAATATAGTGAAATTAATGATGAAATTTTAGGTCTAAAAGCGCGGCATTTGACATAATAGGTTATGAACACTTGATTAGAATACTAGAAAATTGCAAAATTTCATTATTCGATGTAGAAAAATGTGTTAGGAATTTTGTTTTGTGTTGGTTTGATTTGATTCGTGGGAATAATAAATTAAATGGGAAAGAATGGAAAAGAAAAGAAGAGTGTGGAGGAATGAAGAAAATCCCAAATGTCAAATATTCAATGAGAAAAAGAAGAAGAAGATAGAAGTGTGAAAGATAAGACCACCACATGGTTTAAAAAAATGGCATCTTCTTCAATGTTCGGATAACCTTATCATGTTCATAAAGTAAAATATATTAATAAAATAAACTCCTAAAAATTAATCCGTTCAAATGACAAAATCAATACTTTATTTAGACATTGGTAAATTCATTAATCACGTGTTAGCTACATCCATTATAAAAAAAAAGTACAATTTATAATCAAAGAGAAAATATTAGATTACAGATCCATAAGCATTTATAAAGTCAGAGAGGTAATATAGTAAAACTATAGTCATAATTAAAGTGAGGAGAGTAAACCCTAATATAACTTAGCAAGATTCCTATGCTTGGTCGTTCAAACACCATATAAATTTCTTTTGTAATTGAATAAAGATAAGTGTAGGATGAGATGCACCTAAATATATTTCAAATTGAGAATTAGAGAGAAAATATTAAACTATATAGATCTAGAGAGGAGGGTGTGGAGAAACCTTAGTAGATAAATTTATTATAAGGTTATTGTAAGATTAGTTGTGATTGGATATATAGGTTTAGTGTATAAAGATAAATGTAACATATGATACTCACCACATTCATCTAAAGCCGCCAAGAAAGGAAGATGAAGTCAAAGAAAAGGCCAATGAGAAACTGCCACTCTACACAAAACGACCAAACCCACCAAACATAAAAGCCCCATTCATCTCCATTCCAACATTTCAAAAACCTTCATTTCTTCCTTCTCTTTTCTCTAAACCTTAAAATACCACATTCATTCTTACATTTAATCCCAAAATTCACTTCACAAATGAAGAAGAAAACCTGCACTGAGCTTCCCCCTGGCTTCAGATTTCACCCAACTGATGAAGAATTGATCATGTTTTACCTTAGAAACCAAGCCACCTCCAAACCATGCCCTGTTTCCATAATCCCTGAAGTTGATATCTACAAATTTGATCCTTGGGATTTGCCTGGTAATTCACTTTTTCCTTGTATAGCTTTACCTTAAGTTTCATCGCTATGTTATGTTCTTTTTCTCATGTTTTTCATCTTTGACAAACTAACTTTTGCAGAGAAGGCTGATTCAGGTGAAAACGAATGGTACTTCTTCAGCCCAAGAGATCGAAAATACCCGAACGGGGTTCGGCCTAATCGCGCCGCAGTATCGGGGTATTGGAAGGCAACCGGAACAGATAAGGCGATTTACAGTGCATCAAAGTATGTTGGAGTAAAGAAAGCTTTGGTTTTTTACAAAGGGAAGCCACCAAAAGGTGTTAAAACTGATTGGATTATGCATGAGTATCGTCTGATTGAATCAAATAAACAATCAATGAAACAATCAGGCTCCATGAGAGTGAGTTTTGTTTTTCCCTCCAAAGTTGGAATTTTCTTGCTTATGTTATTAAAAATCAGTTAAATAATGGGTTGTGTTTATACTTTTGTTGTTGTTTCAGTTGGATGATTGGGTGTTGTGTAGAATATACAAGAAGAGACATTCAAACAAAGGGTTATTAGAGGAGAAAACAGAGGAATTAGCCGCACAAAACGATATGGTAGAAGGGAATGGACAAGGACAACAAATGATGAAATTTCCAAGGACTTTTTCAATAACACATCTATTGGATTTGGATTATTTAGGCCCAATTTCTCAGCTTTTCAATGACAGTTCAAGTATGAACCCAACGCTTGGGTTTCAAAACAACACTGCAGCAGCAGCTTTTACAAGTGTTGGGAAAATAGAGGAAGGAGAATTAATGCCATTAGATTACTCATCTTCTTCAACAGATTTTCAAGTGAATCACAGCAACAATTTCTTTAATCAACCCATATTTGTCAACAATCCTACAAATGATTGGAATGCCCATGGCTTCAGCAGATGAAAGAAGAAAGAAGAATCAAAATCAAACCCCTGATAGAAATTAGATCCAAATATACTTTAGAAAAGAAGAAGAAAAAAATTGTGAATATTGTTTGTTTAAAGTTAGAAGCTGATGATTATCTTTACAGGATGAAATCAGGAAAAGTCATAGTTTTCAATATAGATTCAATGTGCAGAGATTCTGTGTAATTAGTTGATTGATTTGCTACTTCAAATATCAGTCTCGTAGGCACAACAAAAATTACTTGCAAGTGTTTTTTCAGTTTAACAAATGGTATTGATAGGTGGACAATATATATTCAGTTGAAGTATATGTATGGATTTGTTAGATCATGTAACTAAAAAATGGTATGATATAATTTAGATTCGTAGCAACTATTGAGGAAAGATAAAGATTCAATTGAGTTTTTACATTACATATGAAGTAAGAAATGGTTGGATTTAGCAAAATATTAGAAGCAATTCTCTGATATCGGAAATGTTTAAGAATGTGGTGGCTGCAAACATTATAAAAGGCGTCTTTTCTTTAGTTTCAAATCCGTTCAATTTGAACCATTCCACGGTATAATAATAGCTCAATTTGTGTAAGTAGTACATTCAGAAAGTACTTTTCTTTCTTTTTGTAATCGGACATACAGAGATTTTTTGGACTTGGGCTTAGACTTAATCGGTTTACGAAACTAGTCCTCCAGTCTAAATAAACACTTGCAAATATAATAATTAGATTTAAAAAATTTACAAATATACCATAAAAATCTTTCAGGCATAAAACATGTCGTAAATATTGATTTATCACATTAGTAAGTCTGTGATTTTGTTATATTTACTATTTTTATAAAATGTTGCTATATATTTAATTATTATTCTTAACATTGTCATCAATTATAATTATCCTAGATTTTAAGATTTTTTACTTGAATTTAATCGTAAACATTAATACCAAATTGATCCAATCATCAATTTTTCTAATTATGACTTCAATTTTTTAGTGGTATGTGTGTGACTCTTTTTAATTAATACGGATTATAATTGATTGACATTTTAGGAATAATAATTAAAGATATAACAACATTTAAAAAAAATTACTAATATTTACAACATGTCATTGATAGAATTTGATAAATTTTACTATATTTACCATTTTTTTTAAACATTGATATACTTAATTAGTTTGAATCTACCTTTAATTAATCTTAAATTTTAAAAATATGGATGTAACATGATAATTTACAATTATACAAAATATTTCCCTACGGTGTTTTCTGCTGATTATTTTCTATAACAAGAATAGTGGGGAAGATTTTGTTATTTCCCAACAAAGATGATAGAATGTGAACGTAGTAGAAAAAGACAGAAAATTGAATATGAAAACCTCATAGGAATGGGTTCCAAGTTTCAAGATGTAATGTATAAATACATTGAAATTGGCCAATACTCTAAAATTAAAAAAAGAAATTAATTAGTAATTGTTACACGAAAGCCATCCCCATTCGACGACCTGTTGCTTATCCAAAACGACAAGTCGGTTAACACCAAATAGACAGATAATAATAGGAAAGCAATGAAGAAGAAAGAAGTTGGAAATTGGATAACAGGTGTTGTATTACTGCAATTACTACGTCATAAGGTTGAATGGAATTAGTCACATAATTATTAAATTGTTCACTAATCATCGCCTAAACTGGTGGGATTTCAGTTTCATTTGTCACCACATGTGTTATATATATACACTGTGGGCTAAGTTAAGGAAACATGATTAAGCTAAGCTCTTTGGTAATTAGTTTAATTTAATAATAGTTTTTGTTTTTGTTTTATGTTTAAAATGTTGGGTACTCAGTGTGATGACAAATATTTGAAATATAGTAGAGTGAATGTAACCAAAGTTTGGATAACGTGTATATTTGTAAGAGTTTATATCTTTATATATATGTATGACTTTTTTTCATATGAAACAAAGGGTTTTGAGAATGACTTGGACACTTGACCTATTGCGAGACTACTATTTGCAAAAAAGAAAAAGAAAAGACTTCATCTTATCCCACATGAAAAGATTTTCTATTTTGGCCTAGAGGGATATATATATTATTGAGACCTTCTTTTGAGCTTGCAAAATGTGGGGCAGTGGATGTTGTAGGAGTGAAATCCTTCCTCTTACACGTGACACTTTGTTGTTCGTTCGATCATACGAGTTTAAGTAACTGTTTTTTTCGTTTTTGAAATTTAATTAAGATTTATTAATTTTTAAAAACTTAAAATTTAGAAAAAAATAGCTCAAATGGTTATTAAATGAAGCCTATTGCTAAAACTTAGAATGATTTTTGAAAACACATCTAGAAAGTGGACAAAGAAAGTAGAACTTAGGTTGAAAATTATGTTAAACTTAAATTTGAAAAGATTAAAAATTAAATGTCAAATAGTTATGCTAGGTTAATCAATTGTTTTTTGCTTTTAAAAATTAAATTTATAGATACTATTTCTAGTCACAAATTTAGAAAAAAATGCTATTGAATTATAATTTGATATTTATTGGTTGATACTTCTATTCGATTGCAAGGTCCCCTCCAATTTATGAAATTAGATGGACGTTTAACTTTTCTCAAATTTCATTAATTAAATTTTTATTTAGTTAATTTTTGACTCTAAATTAAACATGGTCCAATCTAATTTGATCTTATACTATTCAGCTAATAATTATTGGTTAATTAGGAAGACCATGCAAATTATTACTATTTTATATTTCATGTCAAAAATCACTAAAAGTCTCTGTTTTATTAAGAGCATAAAAATAAACAATGTTAAGAAAACTTGGATCTTTTGTTCTGACTTTTTTAGAACGTGAAAGATTAAAATTCCTCCATATTTAACAACAAAAGGAATAAACATTTTAATATTTTTTTTAGTGGAATCTACATAGGAATTAAAAATTAGATATTTGAAATGAGGTAGGATTCAAACCTAAGATAAGCCTAAGTAATTAAGCAATAATAAGAAAATTAAACTATATAATAATATGCATGATTAATTAGCTAGACTTCTACTAATAAATAAATATCCCATAGATAAGATTGTAGAAGTCAAATAACCTATGGTCTCTCTCTTAGAATATTATTTCTCCTACAAGAAACCTTATTTATATAATCATCCAAGCAAAATATTTGAAAATCTTGATTTTTTCTCACTTTTATATTTATTATTTTTGTCTATTTTTCAAATGTAATGTATCACACTTTAGTATAGTTTCATACATTATTAACTTCTCGTTATTAATGCTTTTTATTGTTGTGTTGTTTTTACGATGAGCGTCTAACCATTGCTACAATCGAAATAATAATAAGAAGCATGAAAGCGAAGACTGCACCAAAAGAGCCAATCAAAGATCCAGAAATGCGTCGACAAAAAGAGTCAAATTGGGTGCAAAATGAAACCCAGTTGGCAGCAACATTGCCTCGATATGCCAAGTAGACTGCAGATGCTGCCGTTGATGCACCAGCTGTTGCAAGCACCATTGCCATCTTTTGTGTATTTAAATATAGCACCGCAAATAACCATCAAACACTCAAGAGGTGGCAAAGGGTAGTGTTTACAATTATTACTCACACAAGATTTAGGGAGAAGTGGTGAAAATTATTAAAAGAAAAGAGAAAGAAGGTACCATGTCAAAGATGAGCAAAATGAGCCTTGGAGTGACTGATGCAACTTCCATGATATGGAAAATGGACAGAGGAAGAGATAGAAAGAGATACCCACAGACTATGGAATTTGCAAGCACAAAGAACCTGTAAAATTCAAATTTAATTTTGCATGAACATACAATATATCTTGCTAGCTAGTAACTAAAATTAAAATTAAACTTTTAAAAAATAATATTGGTAAAAGTTTACATAAACATAGGAAGATCTTTATAGTTGGCTTTGAACTGAGAGGTCTGTGTTGAAAATGGCAAAGTTTGATTGGCTGTACCCATTACTATTGCACTACTTAGAGTAGCCATTGTTGCCATTACTCTCACCACTAAGTCCACTATGGCTAGCCCTCTCTGAGCCCCTTCTCCAATTGGGTTCTCAAATTTTGAACCCAAAATTTGAGTTTCTCCACTCTCTGTCTTTGTCTTTCCCATTTAATTTGATCAAATTCTCAACTTCTCTGTTTAAGTTCAAGCTCTTATTATGTTAGTTCAAGAATTTATGTGTTTGAACAAAGAAAAGGAGAGACTTCCAAAGGGTTAAGTGACAAACTAAAAGTGGATATTAGGTGAATTTGTGATGTGTTTTTGTGATTTTAATATGATCTAAGACATAGATTTTGTGTTGTTGTGCCATTGGATGTTATGGTAGCTTTGGCTGTTTTATATTTGAAGTTATTATTCTACCTGCTCTCTCATTAGCTAAATGTGTATATATCTTGATTGTCTTATTAAACATTTTCAATCCAAGTTACTCTATGTCTTAACTTTTTCTTCATAGTTGTGCATTGTAAGATTACCTAATGTTGTCCTTATCGGAAAAATTAGCACAAAAGGAAAGAGACAATGGAGAGAAATAAACCTTTCATGAAGGAAGTACAAAAATATGAACCCTTTATAAAATCTTTATTTTTTTTATTATCTCAATACTCACGCCTCACCTTTTTTTTGTTTTTTACCGAACTCACTAACCTCTCTTACTTTTCTTTTCGATTTCAGATGATATAAATTATTCTTATGAAAAGTTGACACGTTCGAATTTTTAGGGTTAGACATGTTAGTAAAAAAAAATCTTGTTTTAACTAAGGCTATCAGATATACCGATTTGCTTCAATAAAAATCTTGGCAATACATTTATTTTGAAATACTTATTTACGGTTATCAAAATAAATTTAGGAATAGTTAGAAATATAAAACTTAGATTCAAAAATAATTAAATAAATCGTAACATTTTAAAAAAACTACAAATATCGATCTATAAGTATACTAATAAACTCAGAGTTTATCATGGATATACTTAGCTATATATATATATTTTTTAACTATCGTTATATAATTATTATTATTCGTAAAATTGGTGAACATGATAATTAATTAAATTTAGATGGAATGATAAAAAGTTGGGAGTGTTCCTCAATTCCTGATAGAAACAATTTGGGCCCAAGATTAAGAAAAAGGCCAATAGTAAAAATGGAGGAGCGGGGCAGATGGTTCGGCCCAAGAAACATCGCCACCAACCACGCGCTCTGATCTCATGCAACTAGCGTAACTTCTAGGCTTTCTCTGGTTGGTGCAAACAAGCACTGTTCAATCGGAGTGTGGATTTTTAGGCAGAGGAGAGAAAACAAATCAGTTTACACCCGATTTGCTTTTGATTCGTCCTCGGATCCTCCGCTTCTAATATATTCATCATTTCCGATTGCGATCTGATTCTCCGGTAACGTAAGTAACTCATCTACACCTTCTTCCCCATTTTTTTAAATCCTGAAATAGATCAACAATCGTCAATTTAACGACCCAGAAGCGTTGATTTTTCTTGTATTGGCAATGTTCATTCGTTTCGTTAGGCCTGTGGAAGTTCATTTCTATGTTAAATGTGATCATTGTTTCTTGCTGGTGAAGTTCTTATTGGTTTAGATTTAGCTCCATTAATGAATTGGATTGGTTTTTGTTAGACTTGAGAGGAAAGGATTGTGGGGTGAATTGGGAATTCTTTGAATCTGGACTTTCTTTTTGGATTTGATTAATTACGTGATTGAATTTGCTATGGATGATTGTGGAAAGGAAACTGTACGATTGACAGAGCATCATAAATCGTAAGATTTATTCCAATTTGAGGTACTTTATTTTGGGTCAATAACGATATGAAAGAAAGCTTTCACTTTGTCGTTTTCTCGTCGGTTCCGTATTTGGTTGATATCGGTGACTTTATCACACTTCTCTGTAATGTTCGGCACCTGGACCAATTACATCATTCGGATACTGGAAACCGTAATATTTGAATTGATTTTGACCCGAATGTTTATCTGGGGGTGCTTTTGTTAAAATTTCCATTTTAATCGGTAGTGCTCTCTGTCAAAGTGCAATTTACTTGGGGTTTGTTATTACTGTTAATGTGAGGGGTATTTTCTTTTAGTCCGTGATTGCAGGGTAGTGATTTTTTAGCAACCTTTTTGACTTATTTTATTATTTGCAGTTATATACCGTTCATTTTCAACTATAATTTTTGTAACGAAGGGGAACAATGTCAGAAAAAATTATTGAGGATGTAAAGGAGAAAGTAATTGACGATACTCCTTCTCATAATCAAGACCATTGTGAGAAATCTGAGGAACAAATAACAGGTCCAGATGAGAAAGGGGAAAATCCCATGCCTTCACAGCAACAAGAGGTTTAGTGCTGTTTCTGTATTTGTGGTTTCATCTTTTTGTGTGAGTCTGTCATTGAAGAATATTATAATCCTCTTCTTGAAATGTAATGTTTGGTATGTCCACTTTTCTTAGTGTCATCAAGGTCAATAAAAGGAACTTTTGTGAAAATACTCAGGAAAATCTCTGTTTTTAATGCCAAGATTTGGATTTGTAAGCAGCTTTTACTTGCCTTTGCATAAAGCTGACCATAAAGGGGAAAGATAAATAAAAATAGCCTTGATGAGGCAAGAGATAAAATGTTTCTTTTCCTGTCTCGGTTCCTGTTTTTAAGTTTTAACTGCATGTGTAAAAGAGCATGAATTTGTCTCAACTTTCCCATAAGCTGTTGTGTTGGTAGTCATGTAGTGTGTCACTAAGATTTGCCACATAGATTTTTTGTTTGCAGTCTGATAATGGTTTTAAACAGGAGGAGACCATCAAGAAGAAGTACGGAGGAATAGTGCCAAAGAAGCCTCCTTTGATTTCAAAAGTAACTATTTGTTGTTATCTTTTGGGATGTTAGTTTCATTCAAATCCTCTCTTATGACAATTGCAAATGTTACTTTTGTCTAGGACCATGAACGTGCCTTTTTCGATTCTGCTGATTGGGCACTAGGGAAGGTACTCGTTTATATTTTCCTACGACTTTATACCGCTCATTAGATACTAAAATATGAATATCAGGACTACACATTTTTTATGTTTATTGTATGTCCCAAAGTTTGATACGACTGTCTTGCCTAACTACTCCTGTGACTTCTGTAACAGCAAGGAGGAGCTCAAAAACCTAAAGGACCACTTGAAGCACTCAGGCCAAAGTTGCAGGTGCGTGATGTTTAATAATAGTGGGGTATCTTTGTCTGCTCATTATACTAGACATACTTTTTAAATATATAAATCGGTTAACTTTTGGTTTAGTAGCTGTTAACCAACAGGGGTATCCACCCACTCGCTAAATCTTAGCCAAATTTTTTAATGTGAAGTTATATTCATCTTCCCGAAAACAACTTATAAACTTTGTCAAGATAATGACTAATATAATTCCACTAATTACTGTAGCTGGATTTTGTCTTTCAAACTTTATCTTTCCTCTCTGTGATCTGAAAGATCATCCGGTCGAAAATTTAATTAGGTTAGAAGTTATTTCCTACAGCTTATTACGTCTTTGTTTAGGATTGTTGTGGTTTACTCCATATTGTCTTTTGGGACTTGTTAACTCCCTCTCTCCGAGCACGGTCTTTTCTTTATTTTGCCGTTGCATTTTATGAGTAAAAAGAAAAAAAGAATCATATGTGTGTGTTTTGACGCGATTATGCTCTTTGTACTTTCTGATGCTTTGATTACCATTTTGTCATAATCAGCCAACCCCACATCAGCAAGTCCGTTCAAGACGCTCGGCTTATGCTCCTGCCGATGATAGTGAAGGTATGAGCCACAGATTCTCATTTTTTCGTGCCAATGCTTTTGATTTATAACAGGAAATGATAAACATTTAGCCTCATTTTCCTGACTTGACAGGGACTGATGGCAATATTGACCCCGCTGCTGAGGATCAGCAATCCACATTAGAAAGTGGCTGCAATGACCACGTTTCTGAAGACAAAGTGTGCAAGGAATAACTGTCTGGACGAAATAACTTGATCTACTTAGACCGAGCAGCATTCTGAAGTCCTTGAATGATGCCAATAAGTGATACATGCTGAATTTTAAGCTTCACTTGTTATGATTGATCATTTAATGTGGGACGATGCAATGCATTCTATGCTTTAAAAGTTATGAATCCAATCCTTAGATTGCATTCGAGAATTATTTACAATCTTATAGCTGTCTCTTGCTAGCCCAAGTGCTTTCAATACAAATGTTATACACAAATATACCTTCTGTCTTAAGGCAGAATTTATACCCTCCAGGTTTTCCTGTTCTCCATTTTTTTACACATTTTACCTCTTTCTAGTACCAATACAAAAATAAGTTTACCGTATCCCATCAGTATAAGCTTTTGGGTTCGGTGATGATCCTAAGTGTTGTATTATAATTAATAAGTTGAACTTACTTCTGGTATACTATTACTTGACTATAGTTGCAGTCTACACCACCCTTTTGGAGGCATTTGTTTAACGACGTTGTAGAGGTTTTCACTTCATATATGGTAAATCTTTGAAAAAAAACACTCGCGTATTAAATCCAAACGAATCTGTGGATATGATAAAATTTAGTTTTAATTCTCGAGGAGGTCGTGTTCTTTTTATAAGAAACAACAAATATCGAACATCAAATATCTCTAAGCCGTATCAGCCACCAAAAATGATAAAACAAAACAACAAATTCAAGCAACATGATCCTTTATGCTTCTCCACCAAGTTCAGCCATCTTCTCTATAAGCAATGCTTCTCAACAAGCCAAACCCAGATCATCATCCTCCAACTGCGCGCACCAGAGCATTCCGGAAGCGCCACCGTTCCCACGTTTGTTTTGCCACAACCATTCTTGCCTATGCGGAAGAAGGCGTTTCATTGAAGCAGCAACAGCCACATCTCTGTTCCCTCTATGCCCTTCAATGGCTTCTTCTAATTCACCCTCTGATTACGCTGTGAGGATCTTCTTTCGAATCAGACTGATGGGTTTTTCTTCCTAAATCAATAACCACATTTTACTTATCAAATTTCCCCCCAAACCCATATGTTTAAGTTTATTAGTTTGTTGTGAATAGGCTATTCTGAACAGGGTTCGTTCTCCTAAGCCAGATTGGTACGAGGATTTCTATGCGTCAGTTCTGGCTAATGGCATGAAGTCGTATGAAGAAGAGGTTGGAGCTAATTTAATTTACTGTTTACTGGAATTTGTGAACTGTTGGTTAACATTGTTGCTATGAATGCTATCTTTTCTGTTTGGTCAGATTGCAGTTTACAAGTCCCAGATGTTTGCCAATTTGAGAGGGAAGTCTCAGAAAGTGTTGGAGATTGGAATTGGTGCAGGTCCCAACCTTAAGTATTACGCTGGGAATGAAGGTATGGAGGTTTATGGTGTGGATCCAAATCAAAAAATGGAAAAATATGCTCGGGAAGCAGCAAAAAACGCTGGTTTGCCACCTGAGAGTTTTGAGTTTAAACAAGCAGTATGACACTTTATAGAACTCTGCTGTACGTTATTGAAGTTCATAGAGTTATTGTATGGGGATGTAATTATATAGAATTGGTGCTGTTCCTTCATGTTCTTGTCTTTGTCTTGAATGTGAAAGCACGTCTAGTTTAGGTAAATTTGAACCACGAAGCATTCCAAACTGCTGGTTGAAATGGATTTCTATTTAACATGATTGGTTAGACATGTCTGATGGATAAGTTCACTTTGATAAGTTCATTTAAACATATCAATAAAGTTTTCACTTTTTTACCTATTTTGATTTATAAGAAATGTTAGCGTTTTGAGGTCTTGAAGCTATTGAAAATTGGCGTGGTTATATTTTGCAAGAATATAAAAGAATGAAGTTACTCATTATATGGAAATTTGTACTTAGTTTATTCTTTGATATTTGACTAGGTTGGTGAGGCTATACCGTTGCCTGATGCTTCTGTCGATGCTGTTGTTGGAACACTTGTATTGTGTTCTGTGACCAATGTTGACATGACTCTAAGGGGTAATACCTTCCTTCCATTGTAGTGTAATTTACTAAAGACTTCGGCATCCATTAGTTAGAGAAGCAATGTTTCCCAAACTCAGAACCTTCAAATAGAGACTTTGTGCTGACTTTGTTGACCTTTGTTAGAATATTCTAAGCTCATCCCATTAGCATGAGAATTGACTTGCCTTCTGTTGTTTGGCAGTTTATCGATTGCTTGATTGATGATAGCGTAACATAGCATAATCTATACATCCTTTAGAATTCAAGAAACTCCAAACATTTTGAAGCGCTTAAAAATAGTGACCAATTTGGGAAATATATTACAAATATGCACTTAATCTCAGTATATATTTCCCAAATTACAAATATGCACTCCAAACATTTTGAATTATATTTAACAAAAGGTGGATTTCTTTCGATGGTGTGCAGAGGTGAAGAGGGTTCTTAGGCCTGGTGGATTATACATATTTGTGGAACATGTCGCTGCAAAAGGTATTACGCCAAATCTCACCAACTCATCGGTTCAAAAAAAGTAACTTCTTCTCCAATAATTGTAAGATTTTGGATCTATGAATAAGCAATGGACCATTTTTGTTGTCTTTGTGTTATATAGAAGGAACCGTGCTTCGATTTATACAGGACGTGCTTGATCCTCTACAACAAATTGTTGCTGATGGATGTCACCTTACTCGCCGGACAGGGCAGAATATAATTCAAACAGGGTTTTCAAATGTTGATCTGAACATAGCATCCTTCTCTAACGCCGCCTTCATAAATCCTCAAGTCTATGGAGTTGCTTATAGATAACCAGAAACGGAAGCTTACGTTTTCACTCAGTATACTCTTTCATGTTTGAAGTAGGGAAAACGTATAAATCAACGATGGGCTTGAATATTCCACTAATTATGTTGTACCATAACAAAGGATGATTGCTCCTTCTCAAGGACTTTTTTTTTTTTTTTTGTCAGTGGCAGAGCCTTTGACTATTAGTTTGCTGATTCATGAAATTTGTTAGAGGGCCAAACTCTGAGGAAAACGTCTCTTACTTAAATTGGCAACACAACAAATTACTTTTTCAGCTCCTTTGGAATACAACAACGTTAGACTATTTTCTTTTTAGTACAATAAATCTGAGATAATAATGCAACGTTCTAACCCCTTATAAGACAAGAACAAACTATTATGGATAAATAAAAATGACTTTTTGTAAAATATATTTATTCAAATGTGGATCCAAACAAAACCTCTAGTTAGAAATATTAATATGCTATTAGTAAGGGTATAGGTATCTTTAGAAATATAGTAAGTACCCTTGCTAACTAGGACACTGTCCCTTGCAACAACAAAGTCAGAGCAAAATGAACCTTTACACATCTGCTCCAACTTCAGCCATCTTCCCCAAATTCAATGCTTCTCAACATGTCAGATCTAGATCATCATCATTCTACAAATGCGCTCCTCAGAGCAATCTGGAATCGCCCAAGAGAAGCGATCTAAAGATAGAGCCACCATTCCCACGTTTGCTTTGCCAAAACCATTCTTGCATGTGCGGAAGAAGGCAGTTCATTGAAGCAGCTGCAGCTACATCTCTGCTCCCTCTTTTCCCTTCAATGGCTTCTTCTAATCCATCCTCTGATTACACTGTGATTACCTTCCTTCTAAGTAGACTAATGGGTTTTTCCCCCTAAATCAATAACCACATTTTACTTATAAACACATGATTAAGTTAATTGTTTTTGTTGTGTATAGGATATGTTGAATAGGGTTCACTCTCCTAAGCCAGAATGGTATGAGGATTTCTATGCTTCGTTTCTGGCTAATTCCATGAAATCGTATGAAGAGGAGGTTGGAGCTAAGTTGGAGTTAATGAGTTACTGGAATTTGTGAACTGTTAGTTAACATTGTTGATATGTTTTTGCTATGTTGGTTGTTTGGTTAGATTGCAGATTACAAGTCCCAGATGTTTGCCAATTTGAGTGGGAAGGCTCAGAAAGTGTTGGAGATTGGAATTGGTGCAGGTCCTAACCTTAAGTATTATGCTGGGGATGAAGGTGTGCAGGTTTATGGTGTGGATCCAAATCAAAAAATGGAGAAATATGCTCGAGAAGCAGCACAGAATGCTGGTTTGCCACCTGAGAATTTTGTGTTTAAACAAGCGGTATGACACTTTATAGAACTCTGCTGTTTGTTATTGTACTTCATTTAATTATTGTATGGGAATGCAATGATATAAAAGTAGATCAGTTCATTTATGTCCCTGTCTTTGTCATAGAAATGGGTTTCTATTGTTCAACATGTTGGTCAGAAAAGTCTGATGGACAAAGTCAACTTTTAGGGTTTGTTTTAATTGACTGAATTAAAAAAATGTCATCCAAAAAAGTTATTTTTATTTACTCTTTTGATAAAAAATTTAAATCCATTTTAAAAGTGATTTTGAGTGGTTACTCATAATTATAGAAAACACAATAGAAGAAAGTTATAAAACTATGTGTTTTAGGTGTTGGACCCAAAATCCATTTGTTGTAGGGTTTACAACTTCACAGTTCCCAACTCCTTGGCCCAAAAACCTTCGAGTTCACCGAAGAAAAATGAATCCTGTAATTGTAACTTTGATTGATTACATAGTGGGATGATCAATAGGCCAATTTATACAACTCTTGTTAAGCTTGTAACAGAAGTGAGTTTCTTATCAGTTAGTTAGTTTGTTAAGTCTATTTTTACTTTGCTTCCTTTATTGACACTTGGCTATATACTGTGTACATGATAAATGATTAGTAAAATGAGAGAGAAAATGTGCAAATATATTGGAGAGAAAGAAAGAGTAAAACTATACAACCTATTTACACAGAATTACTCTAACAATATTGGAGAGATTTATGCTGAAGATGACTGTAGTTGTTGAGATTCACAAGCCTCTTCCACTGTCTTATCAGTAAAGTTTTCGGAGGAGTAAAGCTGGATCTAATATTACAAACACAATTACCCAACAAAGTAAATAGAGAGGAGGGATTGAAAAACAAAAGCAAATTGTTAACCTAGTTCGGTGCAACATCACCTATGTCCAATTAAAAAGAAACAAACAATAGAGTTCAAGAAATTTACAAGTATACAACTTATCTAATAGATTTACTGTCTTGAATTACAACAAAACTACACAAGTAGATTGTTTAGGCTCTCCCTAAGTTTGTTGATAACTTGATTTTCTATCCCTTGAGAATTTAGGCTCCCCTGAACAAGTTCACTGCAGTAGATCCTTGAAGTTAGGCTCCCCCTAACTTACTATACTTCATCTTCTCAATAACGTTGAACATCATATCAAACTCCAACACGCATCACAACCAAAGATACTAATATTTTTCTCTTTAAAACCAAAAAGACAATAGAGAACAACTCCACTGATATATGAATATTCAGTAAGATTGCTAGGGTTCTTCACTACCGGCAAGGCTACAAAGACTACTTTTATAGTCAAACTTCAAACGGAAAGAGCCCCAATAACAGTCAGAAGGCCACAAGCAAAACAAGTA
This sequence comes from Cucumis sativus, assembly GCF_000004075.3. Classification (NCBI taxonomy): domain Eukaryota; kingdom Viridiplantae; phylum Streptophyta; class Magnoliopsida; order Cucurbitales; family Cucurbitaceae; genus Cucumis; species Cucumis sativus. The sequence continues at coordinate 26,487,849 of NC_026659.2, read as the reverse complement.
AAAAATCCCACAACATAAGGGAGACAACAAAAGGAAAGTCCCTACAAGGTGGACCATTCAAACTGAGAAAAACAATTAATAAAAGAAAATTTTCAAGCCAACCAAAACAGTAACAAGAAAATTGTCATCTTAAGGAGTTGCATTTTCAGAATTAGCCAATTTTTCTTTAGTTACTTCAACATAGTTTAGTTTAAACACTTTATATGTTTTCAGGTTGGTGAGGCTATACCATTACCTGATGCTTCTGTCGATGCTGTTGTTGGAACACTTGTCTTGTGTTCTGTGACCAATGTTGACATGACTCTAAAGGGTAATACTAATACCTTCTGTAGATTGGTAAAATTCATCGTTTAGAAACAACTGCTTTTATTGAGAAGCGTTTCATTAAACTTCAAATGGAAACTATGTGATGAGTTGGTTGAATCTTGCATTTGGTTTGGTGGTGTGCAGAGGTGAAGAGGGTTCTAAGACCTGGTGGGCTATACATATTTGTCGAACATGTTGCTGCAAAAGGTATACACCAACTCATAGGTTATACAAAACAAAACAAAACCACTTGTTTAGAAATGAGATAACCAATTTGATCATTTTCTTGTTGTGTCAATGTAGAAGGAACCATGCTTCGATTTATGCAGAATGTGCTTGATCCTCTGCAACAAATTGCTTTTGATGGATGTCACCTTATTCGGACGACAGGATCAAACATAATGGGAGCAGGGTTTTCAAATGTTGATCTAAACATGACTTCAATCTCTAGTTTTGCCTTCATAAATCCTCAAGTTTATGGAATTGCTTATAGATGATCACAAAGGGAACCCCACATTTTCACTCTCTATCCTCTTTCATTATCCTTTTCTATGTCTTTTTCTTTTTTTCTGATAAAGACATGATCTATTCAAGCATAGTTTCATAAATGTCCAAACATTTGAATGTTTACGTAACTAAAATTTCTCTATTTTCTCTCACCGTTATGCTCTTAACGTCAATAATAAACGTCTTGCTCTATCACAGCCAATTGTAGATAGATTGTACTATTTTGCTATATTATAAAATAATCCTTTGTATTATACCTATTTGTTGTCGTATTCTTTATGATATATTTTTACGTTCATTATATCAATTTGATAGAGAGCGATATTTTACTAAAAAAAAAATCTTTTTCTATTTTCATTTTATGTTGGAGAGCAAAATATGGAATTAATTTGTATGAATAATAATGCCAATTAATTGTTTTCAAACAATGAATGAATTGAAGACAACTTGAAATTTTGATACCCTTCACGAATGATGTATAATGTGGGTCTACAATGCATATTCATCTTGTCTTTGTACATAATTAATTATACTATATGGATTCTATTGATAATAGATGTTGAATACTAATGACAAAGTTGTTGACAATACACATTCAATTTCGTTATGATTAAATATTCATTCAATTATTGGTAGGTCTATGTATTCTTTAGTTCTTACCTTCAATACCCACCAACTAATAAATACAACAATCATAGGTAGAAAAAAGAATCCTTTACCTTACATGTTTCATTAAAATTTATAATCTTTATTTATTTGTAATTACAAAAAAGAAAAACTAAAAAACTAAATCATTTGCTAATAAATGACTTAATGACATTAAATAGGGAAATGATTACTTGAATGGCAAAGCTTAGGATATATTTATTAGTTCCCCAAAGTGATTAAAACAGAAATTGTATATATTCCATTTCTTGAGATTGGAGACTTGTGTGGTGTGAGGACTTGACTGCAAATGTTAGAACTTTAAGGGGTATGTGATGCAATTTCGTACAACTTTGACACTCTGATGCGAAAAGAGCTCCGACCCCTTTTCTGTCTTCACTCATACACACAAACCTCTCGGAGTTCTTTCTTTCTCTCCGTCTCCGACAGACTAGGGTTTTCTTTCCGTTCCGACAGCCGGTCCTTGGTGGAATCGTTGTTGATTATTCTCTCTCCTTTCTGCCCTTAAAAATGTAAGCTTTCTCCCGGCTTTTTTGTTTCTTAAAGCACCGTTTAATTTCCTACTTTGTTCTTCCCTAAATTTTAGGCCTTTTTTTTTTTTTTTTTTCTTTTTCTTCTATGATTGTTTGTGTGTTGTTTTTGAAGTAGGGATACTTTCTTATTATCTTTTCCCTTGACGACCTTGTTGGGTTTTTTTTTTTTTTTTTTTTTTTTTTTTTTTTTTTATATATTATTATTATTATTCCTTTCTTTTCTGCTTGAATAGTTTCTCTTTTCTAGTGCTTTAGTTTTACTCTGGAGGCACTGTGTGTCAAATTGAAATTATTATGGATTTTTGTTTATTTCGCTTTTAATTTTTTTATTTGTTGTGTGTAGTTGCATTTTTAGTAATACCATTTATGATGGTTGTTAATGATATATATGATTTCAGGAATTTAGCTAAGTTGGCTTGGGGACCTCTGATTTTGGCTATTTGACGCTGTTCTTGTTGTTTTCCTTTGAATTTACTATTTTCTTGATTCTTTGCTTGAAATGTATGTTCTTTACCTAATTCAGCTATTTCCAGCAGCTCATTATGAGCTCATTAAATGTGCATATGAACCTTCTTACTGTTGGCTTGATGAGTTTGTGACTTCTTATTGTGACGGTTTTTCTGATGGCAGTTATGTTGTGGTTGGGTCATGGACTAAGAAGGTTTTTGGGGACAAAGATAGAGTCTGTGGTTGTTATGTGTAACGAAGAATTTATGCGAATGTGATAATTTTGAGTTGACATTCAAGGGCTATTTGCTTACCGGAAGTGTGGGTTTTGACTTCCAAATGTTGTGTTGTATTTCATGATGTAGTTTGTAAGAGAGATACTTGTCAATTTAGGTGGGATGATCTCTGGTTCGTGTTTTAAGAGTTGAAAAAAAGCAGTGACAGCCCAAGGAAGTTGATAGCTCAATGGGGTCTCTTTGTTGTGTGGCTGCAAGGCCACACGGATCAAATGCTGCTAGCAGGGACTGGTCTCTGGGTCCTCATGAGCCTTTTTGGCATACAAATACAAGCTTTTCACCACCTCCATCGAGATGGGATATTCAATTCCAATCTGAAGGGTTGCCACATGGTTGGCATGATGCTGTACAACTCTATGGCTCGTCTACATCATCAAACAGTAAAGAAAGTCGAAGCTGGATAAGGGGAAACAACCATCTTTATACTCACAACTCTGCATCTGATGGTGCTGGGTTGTTTTTGAGTAGTCCCTCTGACATCTCACAAGGCCCTCAATGGACTCCTCCAGCAATTCAGGAAATCAATATTGATGGTTATGAGACTGCCACCAAAAGGGGTACTATTACTGTTATTGCATCATCCTTTTCTATAGTCTTATCATAATTTTTCATCGTTGTGACCCTGTGGGTGGATATAAACATTTTCTTATGGCAGTTAAATTATTTTCACGGTTTCATCATTCTATATAAACATTTTCTTAACATGTTTATATGCATACACAAAGATATGGGAGAGAAGTTTTTGTTAAAGATAGTTGTAGGTTTCTGTGTGTGTGTCTTTGTTCTGTTTGTATTTGAGACAGCTTTTTCATTTTATTTAAGTGGATAATTGTGTGATTGTACTACCAATGCCTTTGTGAGAGAATTTTAAACGGATAGCTATCTAACATTCTATGTGTGCGGAAGAAGGGAATATTATTTAATATCTTAAGGGTGTGGACAATGTCCTTGGACTTGCACTTTTTAGTCTTATGGCATCCCCCACCTCCTAAACCAAAGATTGAGGCAAAGATTGTGAAGTATTTTGTAGTGAATCGATTTGAAATTTTTAATTATTTTTCCCTTTTATTTGTTTTTTCTTGTGTGCATTAATAAATGCCTTCATGGGAAGGAATGCCATTTTAAATTAGCGAGCAGTACCCTGTTCATTAGAGTGTTGTTCAAGTAGTTTATCCCTATGTATGCATGTATTCGAGTGAGTTAAGCATGGAAGTGTGGATAGGTACAAAACAGTGGTACGTCCTCTAGCAGCTAGTTTTACCTGTTTAACTTCCTCTGCGTGAACTTATACTTTGAACCAAAAGTTTGTTCTGACAAACAGATATAGCAATTACATGAGAATGTGATGGTTGTTTAAAACCCTATATATGTTGTGAAAGATTAAAAAACAGTGTGTTGTACTTAGATCCTTCTATGTAACTTACATAATCCTAAAATTGAGTATAGGGTTATGTAAAATTCATCAATATTGGAATAGTTTTGTTTCATTGCTGCTATGGTTCGACATTCATTGAACTGTTTTCTTGTCTGTTTTTGCTCCTTAGATCCTTCGTTGAGGACATTTTCCTTTTGGCCTGCGGCAGAGGTAGTACTGAGTTTTGTATCATTGCCCTGTTGTACAATGTTTACCATAATACTTGAAGTTTAATCTGTTTCCATTGAATTTTGCAGGGTAACTCCGAAAATCCGGATAGTGGTAGCTCTACTTTCTCACAGTCAGACAGTAGCGAAACAGAACCCACAGTCAAGTTACGCTCATCCTCTAATTGGAACTTCACAAGCCGTCGTTCTTTCATGTCTAAACCCATTCATCCTTTGGCCATTCCTATGCAGACTTCCTCGGGAGAAGCTTTTGAATCCACTAATTTAGGGTTTGCGGAGTTTGATTCTTCTACTCCCCAAAGAGACAACCAACGATGGAGCAGTGCAAGTAGTAGCATTGATTTTGCTGATGTTTCTGAGCCACTTGAATCTGACTTCTACTTTAAATCATCGTGTAGATCTGATAGTTTCAGATGTGGGCTTTGCGAAAGATTTCTTTCACAGAGATCGCCATGGAGTTCACGCCGGATAGTGAGAAGTACTGATATGCCCGTTGCTGGTGTTCTTTCTTGTCGACATGTTTTTCATGCTGAATGCTTGGATCAGACTACTCCAAAGACATGTAAGAGTGACCCACCATGCCCGCTTTGTTTGAAACATGAGAATGACCGTTCTCCTGAGCAACGAACAAATTCAAGATTGAGGAATGCAAATTCCTTACCAAGGCCTAGACCCTCGACCAGCGAGGACGGACCATCTCGGCCATGGGGTTGTGCTCAGGTAGGAGATTGTGTTGAAGGCGCCTTACATGCACCTCCACGAAATTCAATGCTGTTTGTTAACCGTAACCGCTCAAAGAACCTCTCTTTCAAGGGAAATTCCAGCAAAGAATTTCCAGGAAAGTTGAGAAAAAGTGGCTCGTACTCTTCACGGTTGGTGAGTGCAAGACCATTTGATCAAGAATTTGTTGGCTGTTCAAGAACATCAGCTGGACCCAGTATGAAACGATGATTGAACTATGTAGATAACTCAGGAAAATGAAATCTCAAGAAATTTTCTTCTCGGAATCATCTTCAGCTAGCTTTGTAATTTTTTGCTTATTCGTTCCAAATTCTTCAGCTAGGAAAATTAAAATTTTAGTACTAGATTTTATCTACTGATGTATAGTTGAGTTGTGGGCAATACATGAACTGAAAAATTAGGCTTTCTATTCTTATTTTTCTTTTTGTGATGGATACCAGCAGATAATGAAGAACATTCTAAGGTATGAAACCACCATGAAGAACATGTGCCTTATAATTTCATATTATTTTGTATTTTCTAATATATATTTTTTGTTCTTAGAGATAATATATATTTGGAGAGATGCTTTTAGAAACCATGAGAACCATATCCTTGTGATTTTGTTAATGAGCCACATATCAGAAGATAAAATATAATAGATAGAAAAATGAATCTTATGGAAATTAGACAAATATGGCTAATCAATTTTCATCTCTAGGTTTCAACAAATGTAATATTTTTAGTTTTTTTTCTGAATTTACCCATTGGATATAATGAAAAGATATTTGCAAATTTCATAGAACTCATGTGGTGTTACATTAACTAAAATAATTACTCTAAACCAATTTTGGTTCTTAAACATTTGATTTAATTTTATTATTCTAGGTTCTAAAATTTCAATCTCTTTCGATTTTAGTTTATAGACCTTCAAAATGAAATATATATGTTAGTCACTAAGGTTATACAAAAACATCCATTTTTGGTGTAGCGTGCATATTAAGTCATAAATAAAAGTAGAAATTATTTTTAAATATCGCATAGTATCATAATCCATTTATAATAAACAATAACAAAATAGATTTACTACGTATATATTTATATTGTGATATAAAAAAAATTTAGAAGTTGTATGAATTAAAATAGCATAATTTTTCTCAAATAAATTATTTTTTAAGAAAAAGTTAAAAAGGATTAAATAATCTTTTAAAAAAAATGGATAAAACATAAAAATAGAATCTAAACTTTTTATTGTTTTATTTTTATCGGTTGAATTTTTGGGTTAAAATATTGGAAATGATTGGATGGAAAAGAACAAAAAGTAAACCATAATTAAGTCTCTGTTAAGTTTTAACGAAGGAGAATTAATCATTAATCAACTTTAATAATGGAGTTCAAGTAAGAGTGCACAACTCATTTGTTCTCAAGGGAGGATGTAATTAATTTCATCAAATTCTTCTCTTTCACTGTTGAAAACTTGGGTTAAACAGTGCCCTTCTTTCTTTAAAAAAAATCAAATATTGATTCATTATTAGTATTAGGTTCATTTTCAAATTTAATTCATCATGTTTTGATTTTAGCAACTTTCAAAATTAAAATTTTTAATTTGAAATAATTTTTTATTTTATTTTAATTATGAGTCTATTAAGCACAAATTTAGAAGTTTAGATTTGGTTTAGAAGCAAATTTTGATTATACCTAATGTGTATCAATTTTCAATTTATAAGCTAAATAGTCAAAATTTAATGATCATTTAAATTAAAAGAAAAAAATACTCATCTTCATTAAATTTTTGTAATTTAACCTAAGTTTATTAATATAAGAGCATATTATATATATATATAGTAGTGATCTTACTTTTAAAACCACTTTTCCCCTACCACCATCATTATTTTTACAGAAATAATACTAACTCAAACAAAGAATCAAATCTATAATTACTCTTTCAAATATAACATGAGTAGATATTATTAAACATGTATAAATAGATTATTAACATCATTGGCAGACTACCAAAGTTTATTATATTTATAAGTGATTTTAACAATTTTAATATTTAAAACAATATCTCTAAATTATAACAATACATTTGAAGAGTTAAATCGAAAAAGATTATTTTGAAAATGGGAAAAAAGTATGGATGATTATCATTGGATTCTGGAGAATAAAAAATCAAATTCTTGTTGTTGAGACAGAGCCAGGGCCAGGGCCAGGAGACAATTATTTTCAAGTTGACAATTGAACAAAGGGAATGGTGGAGAAGAACGTTATATTAATGCTTAAACTTTTGTATAGATTAGATACGATATTACTTACTCTCTTGAAAATCTTTGATATGGCTATAATGGTAACAGAAATAATTGATACAATTTCTCCGGAGAAAGGGGATAATCTCTGCAAACAGCCAAAAATAGTAAGAAGAAGAAGAAGAAGAAGAAGAAAAGTGGAAAATGGAAGGTGGGGCTTTAGGTTTAGCAAATGGGGTAAAGCCATGATGTTGTTAACAATTGGACAATGATAACAATAATAAAATTTGATAGTGACAACGAAATTCAATTTTGGGTTTTTACTGTAACCACTACACATTATATATATAGGGTTTGATTAAAGTTGGATCACGAGACTTTGGAATTCTCTAATTTTCACTTTTAAAAGCAATTTTCAAACTTTTCTTCTTTCTAATTCGTACAGTATATTGAGAGTGGAAACTTTTTATTTTCTATTTTACGTATGATTTTATTACTTAAAAGAAGGAAAAGACAATAAATTAGGGGAAGGGGTTAATTATAATCTTGAATTAGATTCAGATTAACAACTAAATCATATAATTACTAAACATCTTCCTAATTCCTTAGAGAAGAATAATATGAACTTTTTCAGATACATTATATGGAGACTATATTAAATTATGTTAAGATAATGCATTATTAGTTGGCAAAAGATCAAGTGGAATGAAATCAAATTTGGAGAGGGGGTTTATGTATAGTGAGTATGTGAATTATATTGGGTTCCAACCAAGTGAAGAAATAAAGAAAGTAGAGGAAGAAGCATGCATGTGTATGATGAGAAGGTTAAGGGCCCCTTTTTCCATTGATGCACTCTCATAATCCTAACCTCAAAATCTAATAAATCATGTGAAGTGTTTCCAATAATATTCATTGAAAAGGAATTTAAAGTTGCTCTTTAGTTTATCCATTCTAATTGGGGGCTTGCGTAAGCCTAACTCTCCCAACTTCAAATAACATTAACCCCCAACCAATTAAGTTCATCCCAATCTTGTTGGTTCACTTTGTTAAATTTATCTAATTCGGTTCGGTTTGATTATGATTGGTTTTTTGTTCGGCTAGTTCCGTTCATTCTTTCAAAAAGTTTGCTTACAAATTCAATGTAGATTTCCTTAATTATTTCAGGTTGGCCATTTTTTTCTCAAAAACAAAGCTTAACCATGGTTCATACATAAACTTATATATTCTTTCTGATTTATATATATATATATTTAGGGTTTGTGAAAAGGCATTAGCAGAGAGGTTAGGTTAGGGGTAATTTGAAAAGAAATTGAAAGTGGGTTTTGGGTCATTCATTGTTGAGTGCCTTACAGCATCATTTGGTTCATACATAAACTTTTGATTTTGTTTTTGCTTTTTGGTATATATACCAAAGAATTTGACAGTTTGTGTTGTGTAGGCTTCTTGTTCTTGTGGTGCAAAACTTTCCAACATGAAAGCTAAGCCTTCCACCACCTTTTCTTTTCTTTTCTTTTTTTTTCTTACTTCCCTTTCTTTTACATATATAGCTTTTATATATGTATTATGGGTCACCTACAAGTCAGCCTTACGCATTTTTTAAATTTTAAAAACCCCTAATTCTTCTTCTGTTACTTTCTTCATTATATATACACATATATAGACCCTTTTTATAAAGTCCTTTTCTTTCATTTTTCATTTTACTACAAACAAAAAAATTGATATTATTTGAACGCAATAATAAAATTATTTACGAAATATAGTAAAATTCAACCAACCCTCTTTAATAAAATTAATGTTTTGGTTATATTTTATAAATAATGATTTCATTTTTTTTCTTTTTATAGCAATCTTTTTTCTTGTTTTATTGTTACTTTTTCTTTTTAATTTAAAAGTTAGCAAAATATTTTAGCCACTACAAATTTTAAATTAAGAAAAATGAATATTTATATTTAAGTCAACAATGTATTGAAATATGTGTAATTGTATTAAACAAGAAAATGAAAGAAGACAAAAACATACTTTCAATATCATTTCTAATTATAAGTGACTGAATTCAACCTTAAAAAATGTCTTTAACGAAAATCAAACAAAATTGAAAAGTTCTCTATTTGTATGTTTACTAGAAAAAGTTGTCAATACGAATATGAATAAACTCACTTCAATATACATTTGTATAAATTTGTGTAAATTTATAAAGTTATCAAAAAGATAAAATAAGTTTATTAAACTAATAAATTTAAAAACAAAAATAAAATTGAGTTATTTTAAAAAGGTTTAAAAACAATATTTATCTCTACCAGAAAAACTACCTAAAAAAATAGGTTACATTTAAAGATAGACTCTCCTAACTTAAATTAGATAAATAATCATATTAATTTCGTTATATTGGTAATGCATAAAAAAATGGTATTATAGCTAATTTTTTTAAAATGTTTTGATCATTTAATGGTATCTAAATCTTGTTAGAGTATATTTGAAAATGAAAATTTGTTTCTTATTTTTATGATTTTTTTGTTAGATAATAATCGTACTTAAAAGTACCATATATATATATTTGTTTTGAAAAAATCAAACAAATTAATAATAATAACATATTGGGTAAATTAAAGCTTGAAAATTGAGTCCACGTTTCAAACACTTTAGCCAAATGGAGAGGGTAGCGTTTGATTGAAGCTGAAAATTAATTGCACATCATTATTTATTTATTATTACTACTACACCCCATGCATCCATTTTTTATATTCACATTCACATTCACATTCATTATTCATTAATTCGACTCCTTATTTTCAAGTTACCTTTTCTTTTCAAAAATATATAGTTTGACTTTTCAATTCATCATCACATATTATGATCCTCAAAGTATATATTATATGGTGTGTTACGTACGGTTTTATAGTCTTTTTTGTTTATAATGAATATTAAAAGCATTACCCAAATTAAAATATACAATTGATAATGTAAACCCAATAGAACCTTATAACTTCTCAAATAATAAAATAACTTGAACAAAAAAAATACTTCACTCTTACTTATCTACTACTTAACTCTCTGGTGCCGTACATAAATGTATAATAAATTAGGGTTTCCAATGTGATTCATATGAGCTTTTAATTTGTTACTATGGTCGGCGCTTTTTGCTATATGTTATATATATATATATATATATATATATATATATATATATATATATATATATATATATATATATATATATATATATATATATATATATATATATATATATATATATATATATATATATATATATATATATATATATATATATATATATAATAGTTTTTTAATATCTTTCCAAATACGTAATTTTAGGGCATAGTTTGGAATTTTGTAATTTTTTAAACAATAATATTACATTTTAAAATAGTTGAGATCATTCATAAGACTTTTCATGTTATGATCAACGTTTTAAATATTATATGTAAGATGAATTAATTCAAACTCTCCTACTTTTTTAAAAGAAATGAAAAATATAGTGTCATTCAATTAAATGCTCATGTTGATTAATTAGTTGAGATTCGTTAAAACACAACAACTTAAAAGTATTGTTTAAATGACCCTAATTAAATCAATTATTAATAATTGAACCAGATGGCCAGTGTTGTTTATAGATTATTATTTATGCAATATATACACTGTCGTTATTCGAAATCAATTCACAATACAAATCAAACTAACTCTGTATTATTTTAACTCATTTTCATTTTAAATCAACTTAAATATTTCAAAAATATCACCCGTTCTCCCAAATTTTCTTGACAAAGAATTATCGATAAATACTGATAAAAGACCACCACTCGTGTCTTGGTAGCAACATTTTTATTCACTAATTTTGCATTATAAAAAAAAAAAGTGTCTACGTATGTATAAAATTATACCCAAATGATTTTCAACTACAATACAAAAGTCAACAAACTGAATCAACTTATAAAATATTGATTATCCTATCATTTTAATAAATTTTAAAATAAAGCTTTGAATGAGTAAAGTATTATTATTATTATAAAAAAAATTCAGCTCATGACATCAATTTTTTTGTCATATTACAAATGCGGTAAAATTAATGATATCAAACGATAATCACAGTATTATTAAAAAATCTATCACTTTTAAATTTACTATTTTTACAAATTTAAAAATGATTTGTTATCATAATTTTTTTTGGCATGAACTAAAAATATGTTAATTAATTATTGAAGTATTATATATATATATATATGTATTGTGGTAATTAGATGGAGAGGGTTGGGCTTGGGGTGGTAATAAAATAATACCACATTTGTCGGCACCATAAAGTTTGATTATAATAAATTTCTTATATATTCTAAGGAAAGTAAAGAAAAGAGGGGGAAAAAAAAACTTGAAGCTACGGGCAGAAGTCTATAACTAATTTAATTAATTACCTACCTGGTCTATTTTTTAATAAAATGAAGAAAGAAAAAGAAAAAGAAAAAACAGCTAGCTCCTCACTCTTACTCCTCTTTATTTCTCTGCCTTCATTATTAATTACAACAATAATTACAACAAACAATAATTAATAACTACTTATACACATATTAAAACACTTCCTACATCCTTTTATTATATTTTCCTCTTTAAACTTTCTTTCTTCTTTTATAATTTTAATTTTGTTAACTTCGAATGGTGATAAATAACCTGGAAATCTTATATTAATTTAAATTGATAAAATAATTGTGAAATTCTTTTAATTTATTTTATAAATATTTTATTCCAACGCATATTATTGTTGAATCCTAATCCCATTATTCTCTTAATTAGTTAAGGAAGTTCTAACGAGAATGATAAAATATAGTTTTAGATTTTTTTTTATTTATAGACTATAACAAATTAAAATCAAAATAGGATCTAAAAATGTTTAATTAATTATAATAAATAGGGTTGTATCTTTCGAATTTGAGCTACAAAATATTTTGAAGATCTTTCTTTCACTAAGAAAGGGTGACCCACCAAATCATAGCAAGGGTTATAGATTGATTTTTTTTTTTAATTATGTAGGTTGAGTATTTGTCTCGATTTATAATTAATGAGCTCTTAATTGTAATTGTAAAAAATGTAAAATTAAAAACATAATAAATAAATAAAAACATTATGGTAGTTGGTTGGTTGGAACTACCTACCTAATAACTCATCACCCTTTGCCACTTAAAACGACGCTGTTTTTGCAACATTACTCATTTTTTCATTTTACATTAATAAAATTTCTCTCAATCCAATTCTTACCGTTATATATAAAATGTTAAAAATGATATAGAATGTTCAATTTTGTTAGGTGCCCTAAAAATGTTTGTTTTGTATTGTCTACTTCAAATTAAGACATTGAATCGATTCTAAAATCGAACTAAATCGTTTTATTTAAATTAAATATATAGGTTTAACTTAGGCGGTAATGTATAAGTATAACTTTGTAGGAATTATTTTGATGAATTTTCAAACTTCAAGGTTCTTGATGGATTTTCAAACTTCAATGTCCGAAACGTACTAATTATTTTAATCTATGTTTGTAACTTTGTAGAATTTTTATTTATGTATAATGTTCGTACATAATTTCAATTCTAACATTTATGCATAAGCGATTCGGTTTCAATTCAGTTTGATACAAATGAACGGTTTGGTTTGGTTTGGTTTTGAATGAGGTTTTTTTTTTGTGTTTGTTGGTTCAGTTAACTTTTAGCTTCAAATCGAACCGAACTGAGCTGTAAACACACATCCCTACTATCTATACATTAAGTATTAAGATAAATGGTCCTTGTTCACACACATATATGATATATTCTTTTCCAATCTCCTTTATTTGGAGCATAGTAACACCATGAAACAACTAACTAAACTAATTGTCTAGGTATAACTAGAAAATTGAGCATATGATTTTTCTTTTGTTTAATTAAATGAAAAGGAGAGAAAATATTGTTGGGGGGTTGTTAGTTAATTAATTAAAGGTGAAGATGTGAATTCCACAAAGTGAAATAGAGAAAGTTGACTAAGATTTCTTTAATTTGATTGTTCTTTTGTTCTTCCCACTTGGAAAATCTCATTAGTGGTTCCAAAAAGGAGTTAACTTTCGCAGCATTCTTCTCTTGTCTTAGACTCTTTTAGTGATGGGAAAAGAAAAAGGGGGCATGTGAATTTTGCAATTCGGTATTGCATTGGGATATGATATATCATATTGGGGGGAGACATCTATTTTTATCAAATCTCTACAAATAGATCTCATCCCCAACATTAACAGTGAAAGAGCCTACAAAAGTTACGAAAAAAACATCTCTCATCCGTCACCATCCAACACCAACACTATTACGTACCTTTCTTTTTTTATCACATTTTTTTTATACCATCGTAACATAACACTCGAAGAAGTAGATATCTTTTAGTATATATATGTCGAGTTGAAATCGTATCAAGATCGAAAAAAAAACACGCTATTTTGAAATACATTTGACAACATACTAATGCATTAATACTTCGATGATATATATTTAATAGCAAAACTTTTCAAATATTCACGATAGCTGGCTATAGATTATCACTAAAATAATGTCCCTTTGATCACTAATATTCATAAAATTAAATTGTTCTTTCTTTGTAGGTTTTTTTTTCCTCTATGCAGTAGGGTGGACCTAAGAAAAATTTAATTTACTATTGAATTATTGTATATAGTTCTATCATATGAATAAATAACCCTACTTAGATTTGCAACACTCTTTGACATGAGAATATATGTTGGGTTTAATTTTAAGAATTTAATTTCAACACCCTATAATGATGTAGTCAAAATTCAAACTTCAAGAAAGTTAATTTAAATATTATGTACAAATAATGAATAAAATTCAAAATTTACTTTGCTCATAAATACATTTGAACCCAAACACTATTTGATCATCCAACTAAGGTAAGCTGCACTATTCATGCATCCAAAACTTTACTATAGAGTAAGCTAAGTTGGATGAGATATATATTTAATTTCTATCAAACTTAATTAGTATATTTTAACCATAATAAAAAAAATTATCGTAATAGATAATAATTTTAGAAAAAAATAATAAAAAATGGTAAAATTTAGTATCCAATTGTACTTGTTTATTTTTGTTTTAAAAATAAAACGTGATATTATATATATAAATTTGAATAGAGGACGAGGATCACAATCATGTTAAATCACCCGTTGACGTGAAAGTTTAAAGTAAGTAAGGAGTAAAAAGGTAAATTGAATTAAGATGTATGTGTGGAATTTATATAAAAGGAAAAGTTGAGAGAAAGATTGAAATGGGAATTGATGTGTGTATTGTGGCGTTTATTGTAAAGAAAAGGGGATGTAATAAAGATGTTTGGAAGAATGTGTAGAGAGTGAAGGATTATATTTAGGGGTAAAATAAAAGCAGAAGACAAAGTTGGATTTGGACTTTGAATATGAAGCCAAAAGAAATGCATGTGCATTTGCTCCACTCGCGGCGTCAAAACATTACATTTCGCTTTCTTCTCTCTTTCTTCTTTGCACACTAAAAAAAGAAAAAAGAAAGAAAGAAAGAAAGAAAAGAAACTTTGTCTTTCTAATATTTGAATTTTAAAAATAGGTGTTCTCAGTGACATATTATTATTATTATCACTTTTTATCTTTCTATATTTTATAAATAGTAAATTAAAAAAAGTTTCTTCATTTTCCCAATTTCAAAATTGCAACAACTTAATTTGTAGGTAGCCAACCCTAAAAATAGTCAAGTCCACACCAAGTTAAACCCAGCAAATTACTCTAAAAGAATAAAATAAACTCAACAAAATAAGTTTGATCTTTTAATTAGGTAAGTAATGTTTTGTCAACTTATTTGTTATTAGTCAACATAAGTGTTTATAATTCACCCATTTAAAGACATTATTATTTAATTAACCATCCCTTAATTCATTAACATATCTTACATAAATCTTAATTTTGAATGTTTAACACTAACTTCTTAACACTATGTAAATAGGTTCTTTTGATGATAATAGACTATATTGAAATGTATATTGATAATTATTTTAGATTCACACATGTCAAAAGATCAAAATATTGGAGAATATGGGCAGAAACTATTAGAAATTTGACTAAGCTATAGGTTGAATAAAAATGCTTCAATATTTTGTACGTATTTGACGAAGAATAATTTGATTATCCAAATGAAAGTTGGTGACAATTGTATAGAAGGGTTGAAATTAAGATTTAAAGTTGAAATGAAATCCATACCCAAAAAAAGAAAAAAAAAGTTGAAATACCATTTTCATTTTTAGTATTTATATCATATGTTAATAAATCTTAAATTTAGTTCCACCAAAATGAAAATGATATTTTCAAAATTTGTACTAAATAGATTATTAAAGTTATCTTTTTAGAAAAATTAAGAGATTAAATTAATTTTTTAAATGAACAATAATAATTTTAAAATACAGGACCAAATAAAATAAAATAGAGATATTTTTAAAATTTTTGTGAGAATATTGGATCAAATTTACTATTTTTGATAATTTTTGAATAAAGTAAAATAATAATGATAAATAAATAAATAAATGACAATAATAAGAAGAAGAAGAAGAAAAAGAATTAGAGAGACACAGTGCCGTAAATCTCGGTTGTGTTTAAGACTGGGATTAGTGAAGAATCTTTCTAATTTGGAAGTCGCTTTCCATGCAGATCTTATTTTCTTCCACATTAATCATGATTATTTTCTTCTTTAATCCACCTAAGTCATCATCTTAATATAATCTAAAAATATCTCTCACAAACCTAATGCCCACACATGTCCCCAATTACTAACATTTACCCACGTGTGAAACCCTTTCTTTTCTCTCTTTTAATTTTCTTACCAAATCTAATCTTTGATCAAAGAAAATAAAAACTAAATTGCAGTAATCAATGCACCTTATCTGGATAGTGGAAATATATGACTTTTTTTTCTTCTTCTTCTTCTTTTTTATTTTTCGGGTAAGTTGAAATTTTGGACTGGAAAGAAGACCAGAAGTTTTAGTCTTAAAAAATGTGGAACGTAACATGAAGAAGAAATGGATAGAAAGTTCATAGTATGAACAAAGTTTCTGACATCTTTCAAAACCCCTAATTTGACTCATCCCCATCTTCTTCCACTTTTCTCTTTTCCATTCTCCCTGTCTCATTGATGGATCCCAAATAAGGGTAAAGATCATCAAGTTGTTTACCCATTTTAACTGGGTGGGTAAATGGGATAGATGGTGAAGAAAAAATTATTATTATTATTTTTTAATTTATTGGTTAAAGGAAGGGAAAAAGGAAAGTGAGGAAATTATTTATTTGGTGGAGGGGGGGAAGATTGAATTTGATTCATTATGATGGGGTTTTATTAGTTGGAAATTGGAAGGTTGGTATAAGACAGCTAAAAGATGTCATCACCCACGTGCTATCCAATATTTGCTTTCTTCTCTTTTTCATTGTTTCAAATTTATAAAATTGATAATATATGAAAAGAAGAAAAGAGGAGGGGGAGAGGGGTCGTATGTTTAGTCAGATTGTATAGCAACCCTTCATGGACCCTCTAACCAAAGAATATACTTCAACTGTATGTGGGCTCCTCCCTTCTCCTTTTTCTTTCTCTTTCTCGATTCAACTTAAATTACATATTTCATGCCTTCCCTTCTGCTTTTCTCTTCTTTCTTGTCAAAATTCTTGGATTAAAATGCATGATTAAAGTTTGTAGTTCAATCTAAAATGTTTATAGAAACGAGAATCGTTTCAAAATCAAAATGATCTTTAAATTCAATGTTAACTTATGAGTAATAGAGTGGAAATAACATTGTAAGGTTTGAACACATGCTGTCTCTAGATGATACCACCTCAAATCATCAATAGGTCTAACAATTTTGAACTACAAGGCATGTAACATTATTCTGTTTTTGATGTCTTGGAAAAAGATTGAAGTGGAAGACATAAAATAAAATCATAATATAGAAATGAGTGAAGGAGACAGTTTGAAGAGAGGGAAAAAAAGAAAGGGAGAATAGGGGCAAAGGGCAAAAAGAGGGGGATGGTGCTTGGTTGCACATGGCTACGAACAATTCATTAGCCAATAGGGCAGAGACCGCCTTACCCCACTTGGATATCTCACTAGCAAACCTCCAAAACCACACGTTTTGGCCCCTCAAAAACCACCCTTCAAAATTTTAATGCTTACAAAACAAACTATATATTCAAAATATAAAATTTATTCAATCTAAGCTATTTTTATTTATTTCTTTTTTTTATAATAACCGTTACAAGTATTTAAAATTATACATTTTACCTTCATAATTACACCCACCCTTTTACCCTCTTCTTAGAATTTCTATATATTGTCCCCTAAACTCTCCTAATTTCTCACTCCCCTGCTCCTTTTTGTTCCTTCATTTCTTACTTCTTTCATTTTGGTAATCATCTTGTCCTCTCTTTTTCTCATACACAAATACACACACATTTTGCTTTACCTCTAATGGAATCATGTTAGTTTGAAAATTGGAAAAGAGAACTAGAGGTTTGCTGGAAGTTTAACTTAAGTTCTCTTTTGCAGGAATGGCTTCTGTCCTTATCTTTTTGGCTGGTTTCTATGCCATAGTTTCCTCTGTTGATGCTTATGGAGGTGGAGGCTGGACTGGGGCTCATGCCACCTTCTATGGTGGGAGTGATGCTTCTGGGACAATGGGTATGCATCAAAACAACTACCATTTTTGGTTCACGACTTCTTTCAGGAACTTTCACAAAGAGTTGGTAAACCAATGTGGGCTGAACTTTTTTGTGTTTGATGAAATTGTGTAGGTGGGGCTTGTGGGTATGGAAACTTATATAGCCAAGGCTATGGAACAAACACTGCTGCTTTGAGTACGGCTCTATTCAACAATGGCTTGAGCTGTGGGTCTTGCTATGAGATTAAGTGTGCCAGTGACCCCAGATGGTGCCTGCCAGGCTCCATTGTGGTCACAGCCACCAATTTCTGCCCTCCGAACAATGCCCTTCCTAACAACGCTGGAGGCTGGTGCAACCCTCCTCTTCAACACTTCGATCTCTCTCAACCTGTATTCCAACACATTGCTCAGTACAGAGCAGGGATTGTGCCTGTTGCTTACAGAAGGTAAAACAAGCAAGCCATTAAAACAGAGTTTTAAAATTCAGGGGATGTATTATACAGAGTCATTTAATTTAACAAGTTTTGGTTGGGGGTTCTCTTTTGTAGGGTACCCTGCAGGAGAAGAGGAGGCATAAGGTTCACCATCAATGGACATTCCTACTTCAACCTGGTCCTCATCACAAACGTGGGTGGTGCTGGTGATGTACACTCAGTTTCCATCAGAGGATCAAGAACTGGTTGGCAAGCAATGTCAAGGAACTGGGGACAGAATTGGCAGAGTAACAGCTACCTTAATGGTCAAAGCCTCTCCTTCAAGGTAACCACCAGCGATGGCCGAACTGTCATCTCCAACAACGCCGTCCCAGCCGGCTGGTCCTTTGGACAGACTTACAGTGGTGCCCAATTCTGATTTATTACCTCCTCTAGCTAAAATAAAGTTTATGGTTATGCATAGTAAAGCAATCTAGTGTGACTTTTTTTTCTTTTTTTTTTTTTTTCTTCTTTACCTTAAAGTATACTAGAGTATTAGATATATAGTATACTATGTGAGTGTTTGAGTCAAAAAAATTAGGAAAGGGCTTATTTTGGGAGGCTCTTTTCTTATCATTTTGATTCAAATTTCAACATTTAATGAGTGCCCTAATGGCAACTTATTGTGATTTTTTACCCTAACTTTTGCTATAAAGCAAAAGTTGGCAGAGGTGGGCTCTAACCACCCGCCTGCATTTTAGTTACTATTGTGAGTTCATTGTAATCATTAATCAGCTTTTCTGCCACTCTACTTGTATTTGTTGTATTATTGGCTGCTGAAAGTGTAAATTTTCAGTTTCCTCAAGTAATGAAAAAAAGCAGACTTTTTATTTAATTGTGCTCTGTTTCTCTGTTTTTGTATTAATGTTTTCAATCTTTTCTGGGGGGCTGCCTCCCTCTTTTATTCTTTCTCCCATCTCTCCCCAAAGTAAAAAGTTTAACTCACACTAAACATATGCAAAATATTATAATTTGGAGTAAAAAGATCATTTGTCAATTCGAATATAATAGTTCAATTCTAAGACACTTGTGAAGGTTTATAACTCAATTCTCCACTGTTGAAACTAAAAAAACAAGCTATCTATATAATTGTCCTTTTTCTAGGTATAGACTTTAAGCTGGAAGCCCAATTATTTAGAATCCAAGCCTAGGGAGTTGGGCTGAAGTATTTAGTAATGTAATTTGTATTATTAATCTAACCCAGCCTTTGGAATTCAGAGGGTTGGTTCAAGGTCTATGTACAGCATAAAGCTAGAAAATTTAATCCAAATATAAAATGATTGTAAACAAGGGTTATTGAAAATACAACTTTTAAAATGATATCACCAAGATTTGGGTGAATTGATAATCTATCAATGGTTGTGGTTGTGCAGAAAAAGAAACACAAAATCAGAAAATTATTTGCTTTTATTCTTAGTCTCTGTCTTATAGGACAGACAAGTTACTAAACATGTTGAATTAGTATCAGCCAACTGAAGAAGACGTTTAACTATAACTTGTGTGCTATGTTGCTACTTTTATTTACAGCTCCATATCAGCGGGAGCAAATCAAAGACAGTGCCTTAGCTGCCAAACAAGACAGTCAGGGATCAAGAAAAAGAAAACAACTCCCTGAAACCTCATTTCATGGAGAGTAAGCGCCGAGTCTCCTTTGCTCGGTGACAGCCACCTCGAGAGGGTGCTTCTGAAATAGTGTTTCTATTAGGCTATCGGCTTCTTGCTGTAAGCTATAGTTGCGTGGTATCGATGAACTTGAACAAGACGAGTTGAACATAGTTCAAAATCATCCTCAAACTGTCAGGTACGCGATCAACTTTTCCCAGAATTACTGTACTGTAGTATGTAAAACATAGGTGCAGTTAGTTGCTGCTAGATATGAACTGCTAGCTTTGACAAAGTTGAAATCTATCAGTCGTTCAGTATTGTATTGGTGTAGAGGAAACATATGAATCAATAGCGAACATAGGGAATGTAAAGATCTGATGTACCGATTTCTGTCATACTCATACATAAGACCAAGTTTGCTAGGACTCCGTAACGGTACACGAAACCTTGAGATAGAACTCAAATGCATTGAAATATAAAAGTAACGGAATTACAATATCATCCTTCTAGGTAGTAATTATTCGAGTTACTCCACTACTTAAGATTAAGCCACTAACCAATTGTCTATCTTCCTCGTTTCCAGTCGCTCTATTTATTATCAAAAAGACAAGAAACTTCCTGACTAATTACTATTGTATCCTCAATACTTCCATAACATCCTTAACAGTATTACTACCACATCGATTTTCCAAAAATATGTGCAAACTTTTATGCACAAGGAGTTTGAATAAAACCATCAAAACATTGCGATGGTCTGACGACAAGAGCAGTTTTCAAAGGCAAACTTACTCAAGGAAACAAGCGATCATCTAACAATGAAACAGCACAAGGGCCAGAAGAAGAAGCCCAATTGTGTTGAGTGGTGTCCAAGTTCCCATTAACATGATAATCTACAGGATTTATTGGCAGGTTCATCTCTGCTGCAGGTTGAAATGTTGGGTCATTAAAAAAATTAACATTATACGACATGTAGGAATTTTGCCCTCCTAGCTGGGGCCTTAGAGCTTCTGTTCTGCTTAGTTCCGGGAGGACACCATTTTCTTGTCCAGAATTTGAAATCTCCGGACTCCGTCCTGTGCCGAAATAACCAGGATAACTAGTAAAGGAGGAACTTGCAGAGCACTCCGCATCCCTAAGCAAGAGAAGTAATTAACACATGAAAATTAGTTTTCTGTAAAATTATCACTTTCCAAGCTCATTTATACAATAATATCAACAACTGTCCAAAACTTTTACATAAGGTCCTGTTAGGAAGTCTATAGTTGTTCATAGTTGATTTCAATCTTACCGATGGAGAACGAAGTTTGGATCATCATGTAAAACTATATTTTGGCTATCATTGGGAATCCAAGAGAAGTGTTGGAGTTGTTGAATTTGTTGCTCAACACTCATATCAAAAGTTAAATGCATTCCATCCTGCATTTGGAATCAAAGAAACTTGACATCTTTGAAGTAATGAAAATATTTGTTAAATTCTCTCCAATCTCAATAGTGTAACTTCTTAGGCCGCAGGGCTTTTATTATATTCTTAATGCTTTTCCCGCTTTAATTGTCAGTGTGGAGATTAAAATGAAATGCCACAAGAGATTATAGTATTCACGGGAGAGATGTAAGTTTAAACCAATATATTAGGACTTCTTTACCTGATTAGTGAACTCTAATGGTACTGGAGGATGCTTCTGCAGATTGTCCTGCCAAAATTAAGAAAATGTTAGTACAATATAAAGCCCAAATCTTTGTCTTATCTCCTAGAAGATTCAAACATACAGAACCCTCAGAAAAGAGGAACTAAATAAAATTCCCAAGACTGTAATCGCTATGTAATGGAACTTTCGCCGGAGCTGCCTTGACAAGAAACTACTTATTTCGATTGGTGAACTGGGAATGCCTGACAATTCAAATTTTATGGTAAACAACAAGGGGCTCGCTCATGTATCCCATGCCAAATTAATGTATTCTGGGCCGCAACAAGGGGTTCATATGAGAGAAGTCCATGTATGGACAATACTGGTGAAAATTCTTAACATTACCACAATCCACTTGGCTGTTTTGCTCATTAAATGTGAAGCAGCATACCAAAAACGAGAAGAAGAAAAAACCCGTTTTGAAACCTTTGTTTTCCAACATTTCAACCACAACAGAAAGGAATAGATTGATACCTTATGCAATCGAACTTGATTAAGTGTTTCTCTCATCGAATCCTCCATTTGGGACAAATGATCCACATTGTTTATCTTGTCAGGGTTTCTCCAACAGCTGCAAAGAAGAAACAAGAAGATACAAAATTTGGGAACAGCAAAAGGACTGCTTAACAAACAAGAATGATCAAAAGATGTGCAGCCATTGACCTTAGTCTCTGATGTACTTCAGAAAGTTGGGTCCTCAATAACTTTGCTTGGCCGGTCAAATCCTGCCATTATGGATTGTCAACGACTAATACAAAGAAACGAAACATACCAAAAAGCTAGTCCCAAGGTGTACCTCAATCGTTTGGCTACTGAAACAAAATGAAAAACGAACAAAAACCGTCAAAAGAGTTGTCTTGCAAATATAAACTTCATGGGGGAGAAACAGTGTAGAGTCTACCTTGTTCCTAGCAAATCGTCTATGTTGACATCGTGGTCTAATTTCTTGAAAGTTTTCCGCAGTGACTAGAAGATTAAAGGATGATTAAGTATGTTAATGAATATGTAAAAGAGAGGAAAGAATGAAGTGAAAATGGAGTGTGAAACTAATTACTTACATCAATGCTTTCCATTTTCCTGCTCCAATCAGTGAGAGCACACGTATCAGTTGCCAATTATTAATCTATTAGTTAAGTTGAAGTTAAACAACCTATTTTCCTCACCACTATCATAAACCATTTATTCATGATCAAACTTCAAACCTTGAGATAGGTATAGATAGTACAAGATTATGGCATTTGAGCTTTGCTCAAGCTAAGTTTGCTAATAGCTTTAGTTTATAGAATGCAAACATTTGATACGTAGAATATGTATCAGATTGATTTGTTCATCATACGTCTTTTATATTATTCATGTTAGTGATATTTTTGTTATAAGTTGTCAATTAGTTTTAGGAATACAATTTAAATTTAAATGCAGAAGGGTTTTGATGATACCTTTTCGTTCTTTCCTGAGGGGTTTGTTGAGCAAATCTAGCGATTACCTCCTCAAAGCTACCAATAAATAAGGAAAAGAAAAAGGATTAACGTTATAATTATTTTATCACTTCATCAACTCATCAAAGTATTAACATTATAATTATTTTATCACTTCATCAAATATACACATCCACCAACCACAATTACTAAACCTTGGCTTTGATCAACCCTAAATACACATACACTAACCACCTTGGTTCTACACCAACACTGCTTAATTACAAAACACAAAATCCAGCCTTTTTATCTCAATTTCTTAAAAGTTTGGCTTTTGATTTTGAAAACAATCATGAACAACAAAACTTAAAAAGCAACAAATGATTATCAAACAAAGAAAGCTTTACATACACAAGTAATGTACTCGGAGTAAAAGCCAAAATTCAAAAATTCAAAAACTAAAAACAAAACGAACATCCAAAACAATGTGTTGTTGCATCGAATATAAATAAGAAAATAGTAAGAAAAAAACCTGCGTTTTTCACAAGAAAGATTGGGCTTTCCAGTAGGTGAAAACATGAGAAGAATGATATCAACATCACATAAAATAGATAATTCCTTAGCCTTCTTCATAATCCCATTCTTTCGTTTAGAATAAGTCGATTGTCTTCCGTTTGTATTCTCTAATCTCTTTATCTTCAATTTTACTCTTCCCATTCTTCTTCTTCTTCTTCTTCTTCTTCTTCTTCTTCTTCTTCAACCATATCTTCTTTTTTTCTCAGTTATTATTATTGTTATTCTCTCTAACCATCCCCTTTTTTTCTGTTTTTCACCCTTTTTTTTCAATTGCATTATACCAAAGTTTCTCTTTTTTTTTTTTTTTTCTTGATGAATTTCGTTTGTGAAAATGCTACGGGCAACTATTAACCATGCGTTAGTAATTTTGCGGTGGAAAATCAAAAGTTATTATCAACCACTAATTATCTACGGTGATGAATTAATTGTTTTTAACAAACTTAACTTAATTTACCGAAAAGTTTGTTCTTTTATGTTTGACCTTTAATTCCTTTACTCACAAAATAATTATAATCTTAAATCCTTTTTATTATCGTTGGATATACCAAAATTTAGATTCTATTAAGATTCTATCGATAATGCCACTAATTTTATTGGAATTATAATTTCATTATATTTTTTGTAAACAATAAGTTTAGTTTAGTCATCTCAAGATTTCTATTCGAGTTTAATAAACATGAAATTGTTATTCACTATTTTTTTTTTTTTTTTGTTAATCTTGTTATATATTTAAAATATATTTAATGTGAGGATTGTAAGATAAAAGAATTTATGCAAAATTTATTGTAAAATATTATTAATTAAAAGAGATATTTTGGTCCAATTTGTTCATCTTCTTCATTGAGCAGCAAAAAGCTTGGGTCTTTGAGGATGATAAGCAGACTCCCACTTCCTCCCTCAAGCTTCTTCTTCTTCTTCTTTCCTCCCTCATTGGCCGGGTCTCTTAAACCTTTGACAAACCCTAGTTTCAGAAAACCTCGTTTCACCCTTTCTCTCGATACCCAATTTTCTGACCGCTTCGACTCCGGCCTACTTTTCCGTGAGAAAATACTCTACCTTGAGAACCACCTCAATGTCGATTCCCGCAAAGCCTTCCGGGAGAATCCCCATTGTCGCTCTGCTACTCTCTCCACTCTCAAATCCGTCGAGGTCTGTCTCTCTTCCATGGGACTTGACCGATCTGCAGTCAGCCGCGTTCTCGATATGCACCCCAAACTCCTGACCTCGAATCCGGACTATGATATTTACCCCATCTTTGATTTTCTTCTTAATGAAGTTGAAATTCCATTTCCCGACATTCGTAAATCTATAATTCGATGCCCTAGAATTCTCGTCTCCGACTTGGACCATCAATTGCGACCTGCTTTGAAGTTCTTGCGTGACCTGGGTTTTGTTGGGTTGAAAGCCATCACGTGCCAGACGACATTGCTACTGGTTTCGAGTGTTGAACATACCCTTTTGCCTAAGATTCAGTACCTTGAGAGCTTGGGCTTATCGCATGAGGATGTGGTTAATATGGTGTTAAGGTCTCCGGGTTTGTTGACTTATAGCATTCAAAACAATTTGGTTCCTAAAGTGAGTTATTTCTTAGGAGACATGAAGGGTGATTTGTTGGAATTGAAACGGTTTCCGCAATATTTTTCGTTTAACTTGGAGAGGAAGATTAAGCTGCGTCATCGTTCACTGGTTGAACATGGTTTGTCACTTCCTTTGTCGAAAATGCTGAAGGCTAGTGACGGGGAGTTCAATGCATGGTTGATAGAAATGCGGTGCAGTTCGTTGATGGCTGATCGTTGAAGTGAGTTGCTTTGCTTCCTGTAGTTTTGTAGTTTCTTTGGATGAGATTATTTAGGATGCTGCTTTTCTCTGTACAGTTCGGCAAATCATTCCCTGTTTTTCCCTCCCTGGTGAGATAAAAAAAAGTATTTCGCTTAATTACATTGTTCATATGATAATTGTGAGAAACAAGAAGTGAGTTTGGCAGGTCTTGTAAAATATGCTAATTGTGGAAGACTACAACTTTGAATCAATGCATTGTTACTTCCTGTCAAAAAGTATGGAAAATTATCGATAATAGCAAGTTCAACAACTGATTCGTGGTGTAGTTATTGAGTGAACTTTCATGTGATATTAGTAAGCTATGCTCATTTACTTCAGCCAGATTATACTCGCAGTTCGTTTCTATGTGGATCCTAGGAGGTGAACATGTGGTTGATTTCTATTTTGATTTTGGACTAAGGGATATCTATCTGAAATCTACTCGTGTTGCACTTTATGATGCAAGATTTTGATTGATGCTACAGCATCTTTATAATTTGTTCACTGTCTAGCTTCCAAGGGATTGAATTCAATCGTTTTATGTTTAGTTTCAATAACTCCAACAAATTTTGTTTTTACCAACAGTTTTGAACATTTTTTAATCGTGGGATTGACTTCGTCTGCTGTACTTAAACTAAAGATAACAGATGCTGCATAGCTCCAAACACACGTGGTTCTTAATATTGTGCTAAAAATTGAAATTCACATCTTGCTATTGAGATAAAAATGGTATTTTTTAGACAAATTACACAATGCTTCACTTGCACTAACGAAAATACATGGATCATTGTATTAGGGGTTATATTATGTTTCTGAGTTATTCTTCACTCAGTGGAGTTCAACATGTTTTGAATGAAAATTCGATGGTTGTGGTCAAGAAGATATGATGGAGAAATTTTTTTCTGTTTTATTTTACATACACCCTGGAACTGGAATCCCCAGCTGTCCCATACACACGTGCTGCTATGTGGAAATCCTGTAGAAACATGGCTGATGTTCGTTTATGTGAACTTTTTCCTTCAATTGTGCAGGAACTGTGGTGGAAATGATTCTACAGCTCGATCGACAAGACCAGGCATTCTACCATATTCATCTTTTAATGCTGACCTTGACTATCTAAATTGGTTGGGCTGGAGGGATTCACACGATTGTTCCCATCTTGAGTGAGATCATCAGTCAGAATGTTTGCTATTTAAACAGAGAATACGTAGAAGACAGAGACTCAACGCTTCCACAATTACCATTTGTTGATGCAATGCCGGCCCTGACTACTGTAATTTGTTGAGAACTTTGGAGACTTGCAAGTTTGGCCCCCATCCCAAATGACTGCATCACATCTGGAAGATTGCTGTCTAAGTAGAAAATATCGTGAAAACTATGCGATTCCCCTTGAACCCCTACCATCAATTGAATTTAATTTCCTATGAGAGGCATTGTAAGAACACTCAACCTGTATATTCTAAATCTTTGACCATTGTTTGAAATTCATCAGAAAGAACATGTGGTTGGGTTTGCAAAAGGCTCAAACTTCAAGGAAGAAGAAAGGGAAAGATAGGGTGAAGTGAACCCCCAAAAGGCCCAAATCATATGATAACTTAAGGCAATGTACACCTCCATTCTGGGGGCTATAAATGCAGTCTACTGAAATCATCAGTAGGACTTGAATTATATTTTTCTGGTGGAAGAAAAGTTAGTGGTGTTGAAAATGAAACTAGATTTTGTCCCACCAAAGTTAGAAACAATGAGAGATTGATTTCATAATGCATGATGATTCATTTTCTTGTTGAAACATGAGCCGAAGGACACGGTTTCTTGCTGCAGAAATGCATCACTGTTCAGTAGTCCAGATTCCAGGGGTACGTTGTCCATTACATTACATGACAAGTTTTGAAGGGTACAGTATGTATGAAAGGCCTTGGGGTCATCTCTGTTTCTCGGGACAACAAATGCAAATGCAAATGCAAAATTTGGGGTCAGCATTCGTCACCTCTGGACCCCTTTACCTTCCTACAATCAATTTGCTCAGACACAGAAAAACAAGAGAGAAGGCATCTGTCCCATTCTTTAATCATTCACCCTCGAAGGATGGGATGAGTTTTTGATTTGAAATTCATGGTCTTCATTTAATTCTGTCTCTCTCTGCTCTACTCTACTCTTAAACAGTATTCTATTTATATTATGGTTGGTTGCTTCTAAGACAGATCTGTCTCACAGGAGAATGAATGTTCTACGTAAGTCAAGTTGGTTTCAACTTTCAATACTTGGATTAATTTTGGTTTATACATTAGATGTTAAGATAGAAATGGTTTTTGATTTGTTGGCATGAGATATTATTGTAAATGCTTATCTCGGATGGAAGAGTAGGCCAAAGAGAATTCATAGACAGTGAAATTATCTGTTATGAGACAGCAATTTCAGAATCCACATGTTATGAATTTATGGTTGTGAAGGAATTTTTGTTTGTCCTTGTGCTTTACGACAATTTTAACTGACCAATATGCTTCAATCTTCACGTCCACCTTAAATCAAAATTATCAATCTTTTCTCATTGTTTCATTTTCATCTTCTCTCTCTTCTTCACAGTTCACACAACACGTTGGAATTCACAAGGAGTGTCATGGGAAAGGATTTTTTTTTTATCTTGATTTGTTCCTCTCGATTACTTTTATCATTGAAACATGAAGAAAATGAGAGATCTTTTAAAACGATATGTTTTTTATATATCGGTATTTACAAATCCCAACATAAAAAGATTCATCTTTGTTTGTTCGCTGCATTGAAGGGTACCCTTCGCCATTGCCTTTAGCTTCCATTCCGTATCCTTCCAAGGGAGCAAACCCAACAGAATCTTTTGGCTCAGCCCTACCATTTATATTGTGGGCCATTTCTTACCAAATTCTTTTATTACATACTCCTTATTCTCAGCCTCCTATCTACCCTTTGCTCCTTTGCTTCCCATTTAGGGTTTAAGAAGGTTAGTTGGCACTGCCATTATAAATGGAGTTTCCTTCTTTTCTCTGTCTTGGAAGAAGCCAAAACAACAGTTGAGTTCTGTTCTGTCAATACATCAATTATTTTGAATAAGAGATAACCCAGCTTTACTTATTAACCTTTTTTTTATTTACTTTGGAGGACATGTGTATATTGTATATGATCCAAAGCATTCATCAACTTTATGCCAAAGTTGCAATAACATGAGTAGATTTATTTTTCTCTAACAAAAGCTAGTAACATCGACAGTGTTTCTAGCATAAATAATAATTTCAACAAGGACCCCAATCTCTGCAGGTGAAAAGCCCTCCCTATTTTGAAGCTTAATGACCTCTAAAGTATCAGATTCTTGCTTTTTCATGGTGAAAAAGAAATAGGGGAGAAAGAGAATGAAGAGGACAAAGAGTTTGCACAAGTGTATGAGAAGAGGATCCTAAGTTTGCTTGTTCAGGTAAGCTGTCAAAAATCATAATAATTCTGCTATTAGGAAGCCAGTCAGAGTCTCAGTTCTGTAGGGCAAGAAATGCCGCACGTGGG
The DNA here is from genome assembly GCF_000004075.3 of Cucumis sativus. Classification (NCBI taxonomy): domain Eukaryota; kingdom Viridiplantae; phylum Streptophyta; class Magnoliopsida; order Cucurbitales; family Cucurbitaceae; genus Cucumis; species Cucumis sativus. The sequence continues at coordinate 26,458,731 of NC_026659.2, read as the reverse complement.
ATTGGCAGAAGAAAGAAACAAATACAATTTTTTTAAAAAAATAATAACAATAATTTAAAACCCCCAAAAAAAAGTTAATAACTTTTTCTATAATTTTTTTGGGAGATGTAGATCAGACCAAATCAGAAAAGAAGAAAGTTATCAAAGAGGGGGGAAATTTAGGCATTGAACAATACTGTTACACACAGTTTTACTTGTCAACATTAATCCCTCATCTTCTACTTCCTATATATATTGTCCTTTCTTCTGAATACACACTCCACGAAAATACTAACCTTTCCAAATTCATTCTCACTTTTACCAAATTTTATTACATTAATCAATACTAAACTTCTGTGATTATCTCAGTTTATTGGAAGATATTGTCATTAAAGAAAGAGAGTACTTTATAACAGTTTCAATGAAGTGGGGTTTGATTGATTAAAACAAAATTTCCTAATTTTTCTTTCTTGGGCTTGTTACCAAGTAGAACCAAACTGTGAAGAGAAGAGAAAAGGGATTTTTCGATGATTCTAAAAGAAGGAAGGTTGAAAATTACCCTAAAAGGGGATTTGTGTAATGAATAAAGATTAGATTTTGGTAAATGGATTTGGAAGGAAGTTGAGAGAAATTGAAGAGATCTCTGGGGTTCAGGAAAGTATGATAAGTCATTAATGGAGATAGTGTCCTGTTTGGTTGGTGGTTGTTGTTGTTCAAAGCTATCTTTCTTGACCCATGACTGTTCACCCCATTGTCACAGCTGATAGTACATTCCTGATACACTGTGCCAAACAATGAATTGAATGAAACGTCTGATTTTGGGATTCCCAATGAGATAAAAATAAAATTGAATCTAAAGAAAAATAAAAAGAAAAAAAAAATCACTCTCTCTAATTTCAGTTTCAAAGTTTGTTTTGTTTCAGCACTGTTGAAGATGTAAGCCATAAGCCATTCATGTGGTTTTTCAATCCATAAAGTACATTCTTTAAGTTGTAAAAAAATCTAAACTTATTATTATTATTATTACTTTACTGCCTTTCTAGTTAAGGCCCTTCTTTAACCTTCCTTCTCTTAAAGGACAGATATAATATGAACAATACCATGAAACTTTCTTTCTCTACCCCATGTGTTGATTTTCTTTGTTGAATGCTGAACATATATCCACATCCCAACAAACATGATAAGAATTCAAAAGAAAGAGACAAAATATGACTAGAATTTAAAAACTTGACCATGTATGAATAGTTTTAAATCCGATAATATACGATCAATTATTAAAACTAGTGTTATTTGGAATCATGGAAATCGTAAAAAAGAGAGTTAGATTTAAAATGGTGAGAGAACAACATGTTATATTCAAACCTTCCGTGTAAACTTTTGGATTACATTACAAACTCATTGATTAAGTGTTTCTAACTCTTTTGTAATGACGCCTAGATTGGGTTGCTATGGACTATGGACCCAGTTAAGTTTTTAACCTCATAATTAGTTGATAGACTACGATATTCAATTATTAACAAAAATCATTGGTATTCCAAACCCACTTGAGAACTTGCTTGAGAAAGTGATAGAAGAGAGAGAGGGAGATAGAAAGGAGTTTACTGGGGGGACTGTTAAAATATGTTGATAAAAAAGGGCGAAGGAAGGGTTTGTTGGGTCAACCTCAGTTGGTTAAGGGCAGCTATTTCCAAATATAAAAAGGGAAAAACAAATAAACAAAAGTTTTGAAAATTTCATACATTAGATGAGTGTGATTGACAATCTATCTTAGCAGCAGGGCAGAAGGCAGAAGGCAGCAGCAGCCAAGGGGCAGACCTTCTCTGTATTTCTAATAACTAAGGTGTCAAACTCAAAAACTAAAAAAAAAAAAAAACTCTCTTTTTCTATGTCGACCTTTGTTTGTATTGTGAAAGCTGAAATCTGCATTGAAATGAAAGGCGTCAAAGCACTTCAACCATAAGCCTAATATCTGGAAACTGCACACACGAAACAACCCATCATTTTTATTGCCCTTTTAATGCATATTGTAAGGACAGCCAGTACTTAACCAAAACTAAACACACACCCTTAAATTTATACTTAAAATTTCTGAGTTTGAGGCTCAAACATATACTGCTGATTTAACCTTCTCTATTCAAGGTTTCTAGTAACGGTGATAAAAACAGATTGTTGTGTATATCATAGCATATTATAAAGCTTTTGATTTCAATCAAGGTTCAATGGTATGAAGAAGAATATTTGACGAACATATTAATGTCTTACCTCACATTTCATTTAAGTTAAAATTCATTGGTTCAATATGCTACATTTCACGAGACTAATCGTTCCAAATTACCTGACTTTCTTTCTTTCAAGTTGAAAGTTCTATCTCACAAAATTTAATACTATATTTATCTAACATAATTCTTTAAAAATAACACTTATTAGAACACTTACACTAAACTAAACTATGAGTTTGATCCAAAAATCTAATATTATATCATCTTTGTTTTAGGTACATAATATTATAAAAAAAAGTGCAAATACCAGAAAAAGTTAGTAATATATGATGCAATACAGTTACCTTTTAAAGAAAAGTAATACATTTTCAAAAGTGTTGATAGATGATGACATGACATTTTACTCAATACCAAAGTAAATCTTTCTAAGAATCTGCATCTCCAAAACCATCCAACTACAATCTAATTAATTCTCAAACTCCTTTAAAGTTTTAAACAAACATCCACATGGTTGGATTTGGTAATAAAAAGAGTAGAGTTTTAAACTTCAACACCCAAATGAGTTGAAGCTAAAATAAATAATTACACCTTCTGAGTAGAGAAACCCCTTCATCTACCTCCACATTTGAAAAAAAAAATGTAGTAGTTCCATCTCAAATTTATCTTCTAATTTCTAACATTTATGAAATTATTGGGATTGGTTGAAGAAAGATCATAAGATTTGTTTGGTTTGATTTTCTACTAACTTTTGAGAGATTCTTTCTTCTATATTTTATTTTTATGTTAATTCTTATCATCTCCTACTTCAAAATCCCCCACATTTGAGGTTAACTTGAATCTACCAATTTTACCATTTTTTTAGTACAATAGGAGTGCGAGAATGTGAACGAAAAATTATGTTTTAAAATCGACTAATAAATAATAAAGAACGACATATGCGTTTATTATCGGAGATGAAAAAGACTAAATCTATTAACCGAGATTAATATCAAATGAGGTAGATTGCAAATGTGTTAATAGATTTAGAAGGTCTATACGAGAATTAGGTCATTGAGATAAGTTAATCAACATATTTGACAATACCTCTACGTGGTTAACACATTGGATGAGATGTTTCGAATATGTAAAGCATGGTTTGATACTAAACAACGTTAAAAAAGAAGAAATAAGAAAAAATGAGAGGGTAAAGGAAAGGCAAATAAATCCAAACTTGTTAGCTAAGAAGGGGTCAGCCATTGAGGAAGGGTTTCATGTTTGCATTCTTCTCTCCATGAGTCAGTTTGAAAAGAACACTTAACTGTTACTGTTTACCCTCCTCTAAGTTTTCCCTTTCTTTTCTTTCGTACACTGCAATATTCGATTTCTTTCCCAACCCAATCCCATTTCCTTTCTCCCATATTAATATTCAATTCAATTCAATTATTTCTCTCCTTAATTCTTCTCCCCATCTTTCTATTTCAAGTCCCACATTTTTTCCTTTTTCTTCTTTCTCTAAATATTCTGCCTTTTCTTAGAGATGACCTTCAAACAGTTCAACTTTTTGTCATCATCACCATCTCCATTCCAATTCTTTGCCCTATAAATCCCAACCCCATTTGGTGTTAACAAAGAAAAATGCAAACTTTCTTCTAAAAAAAGGACTCGAATGGGGATGTTTATCGATGAAGATGAAGAAAGTTTCAATCTTGATCTCAACTCTGCTGCAATTTTCTCTTCTTCTTCTCAAGAAAGTTGTGAGGAGATCAATGGAAGAGCTTTTTGGAACTTCCCATTTTCTTGTGAATCTGATATTGTCAACAACAACAACAACAACAATAATGGGGGCTCTGAATTCAGTGATGGATTGAATCAAAATGCTGCTAATAACCCAACTTCTTGTTCCAATAACACCCCCAGTAGTAGTACAGGAGCTCAATCTAGACTCTGTGCTAGAGGCCATTGGAGGCCAGCAGAGGACACTAAATTAAGAGAGCTTGTAGCTCTTTATGGCCCTCAAAACTGGAACCTCATAGCAGAGAAGCTAGAAGGAAGATCCGGTAAGACACCCGCTAGTTTGTTTTAAGTAGTCGAGTTGTGCTTTTTCTGTCTTAACCAGTTAGAGTTATGTTTTCATCAGGTAAGAGTTGCAGATTGAGATGGTTTAATCAATTGGATCCAAGGATAAATAGAAGGGCATTTAGTGAAGAGGAAGAAGAGAGGTTAATGCAAGCACATAGAATATATGGAAACAAATGGGCAATGATTGCAAGGCTATTTCCAGGGAGGACTGATAATGCAGTGAAGAATCATTGGCATGTTATAATGGCTAGGAAATACAGAGAACAATCAAGGTGTTATAGAAGGAGGAAATTGAGCCAATCTGTTTACAGAAAAATGGAGGAAGATTTGAGTTTTCTTAATATTCCTAAAGATCATAATCATCATGATACAATTACAACAGCAGCAGCAGCAACAACAATCACAACAACTTCTTCTTCTTCTTTTGGGAATTTTGAGGGTTGCGTTGATTATGGATTTTTAAGACAAATGGTTATTGGTGGTGGAGGAGAAACGTTGTCAAGTAATTATAACACCACTCCCAACAATCCTTACTTCAACTCATGTGCTCATCTTTCAACTCTTAATGTTCTTCCAGGTTTAAATTTTTTCTCATTCTAAAAATTAACTTTTTCTTAGTTTTGTGTGTGTATGTATATATATATATAACACTCCATTTGCAAGCTTTTGAATTTTTTTTCTTTCATAAGTTGGGTTGGTATATGATAAGCATTTTGATTCTTAGTTTTCGAAAATTAAGAGTAAACATTCTTTTCACTTTAATATTTTTGGTTTTGTTATTGACATCTACTTATGTTTTCAAAAATTAAGTTGTGAATAATCTTTTACTTCTTTTTTTTATTTTTTTTTATTTTCTGTTTTTTTGTTAATGCTTTCAAAAACTATATGTATTAAGTTAAATAGTTCAAAAACTTGATCATTTTGGCTCAAACTTCTTCTTTCTTTTTTACTTAAGAAATATGCAAAGCTAGAAATTAAGAACCAATATACGGCTAATTTTCGAAAATCAAAATGAATCTAAATTTATAGTATTTTATCCACTTAAGTTTTTTTTTTGGTTTCAATTATTCAACCTCACTTCTTTAATAATTATTATTGAGAAAATCTTTGTTGGGTTTTGTTCTAATTTTTCATAGTCTTGGTAAATAGGTTGTTGAATTTACAAATGATTAAGATGTTTTTATCTTTTCTAGGCCCAAATGATTAAGAAAATTCTATTTGATAATGATTATTTGCTTTCAAAATTTATTGTTTTATTCTAATAATTACTCTTTTACCTTTGTAAGAAACAAGACTGAATTTCTAACGTAGTTCTAAAAAGTTTCGTTCTTTAGTTTTTGAAAACTTAGATTAAACATAAAAACTTGGGTGTATAATAGTAGTGTTTATATTGAACCATAAATAACTATCACACCATGCTTACACTAACATAATTTATCATATTTTTTTTAACATATTGATGTAAAGATTTTATACTAAACTAAACAAAAAGAAATATAATAATAATATAGATCAGTTTAAATTGATTAAGTTTGGCATTGATTGATTGATTATGGTGTGCAGATCCGAAGAGCAGATTTTGGGAGGGAACAAGCAATGGATTTTTAGTACCACGAAGTCACGGCCACCACCAGTATGAAACGTATAACACGGCGGTGCCACCATCAAACGGCGGCGTTGAGGGATCTTCGTCGGTAACGGTAGAGGGAAGAAAACAATCACCAAGATTTATAGATTTTCTTGGAGTTGGAGCTACCACATGAAAATGTGTATTTAAATTAGAGATTGGTGGAACATAATATGTTCATATTATTATTATTATTATTATTGTTCAGATAATTGACTTGATGATTTTTTTTTTTCTTTTTGGTTTGATTAAGGTTACTTAATTTGTTATCCTATGATTCGTCGACATGTGGCTGTTTGATTCCATTTGTGTCAAGAAACTTCATCTACATACCAACCCTTAGTCATATGGTGATTTGAAATTTGAAGTTTTGGGGTTTAATTAAAGCATATAGGCTAAACATTTTTGGAAATAAATTAAAATATCAAATCTACCACCATCCACTATCTCTTCTATCTTTTGAATGAAAATAATGTAAATTTTATATTCATTATTATTTATTTGAGTGAGTGTTAGCCTTAACAATGATGAGATTTTAAAATGTATTATTATTTTGTTTTTATAGAACTAAAGATTGGGTAATGTAATAAATATGTCTATTTCATTTTAATTATTAAGAATTTCATATGCAAAGCGTTTAATTTTATATTAAAGATATTAACCACCATTTAAAGGTCTTAGGTTTATATTTATGGAGTTTAGGTTGTATAATAATATTCTTTTTTAGTTAGTTTTTAAGTTGTAGTTCGTTAGTTATGAAAATAGGAACTTTGCTTGGTATTGTGGAACTAAGGTAGATCGTTTAATGAATTGTACATCAAACAATAGTTGAAAGTTTGAAACATCATTTTATTTGTTAGGGAGGTATCCATGCAAGGCCAAGAACGTCAAATACAATGAGTTGTGAAGTTGTATTAGATATTCTTTGAATGACTAAAACCATTTGGTGAGTACTTGTTGCTTTATGATTTAGGGTGTTGTGGAAAAGGCTCTTGACAAAGTTATTTTAAGTATGTACATCATTTAACTATTAATTTTTATTTCACTTTTTTCACTAAAAGACTTCACGGGAATAATTACCTTAAAAATAGTCGTTCGTTGTCATTTCATATACACAAACAAAATCCTTAACTAAATTTTCCCAAGATCGAACTTGTGTGTAAATTCACGAAATACACAAGGCTCAAGCTAGACCTCACTAAAACATTTAAGATCAAGTGTTTAGTATACCACTAAAAGGTGACACGTTAGTGCTAATAATAAGATACAAACCTACCTAAGGTTTGTCCATCAACCCATACATCTTTTTTCATGTTTGATTCTAGGATCAAGCATCCAAATAGCTTTAAAACCAATTTGGTGAAGATCATTGGCCAAAGGTTTTGTGGGGGAGACGAAGAAGTACTCTCAAGTGAGTGCTTCAAGATCCTCAACCGCATAACCCTTCACGGGGGAGATGAAGGGAGAAGAACTCTAAAAAGTATGAGGCATGAAAGATAAGAGAAGGAAGGTCTGCATCCAAAAAGGAGGAGGAGGTAGTAAGATAAGTTGTGGATAAATTTAGGGTTTGGAGATTGTACCACCACCGTGCATGGAGAGTGAAGAAGAAAATTGGAGAGAGAAATTGGATTATTTTAATTTTGGTTCGTGTGTTTTTTTGTTGGGCCTCGTGGGCCAAGATTCAAAAGGGAAGGGTGGTTTTCAGGGCTTCTTCACCCTTCTTCTTCGTCATACTCGTTTTCAAAATTATAGAATTTCTATTTAATTTGTGCATTTTTTTTATAAATGTTAATACATTTCTTAAATAAATAACAAGGTTTTTACATTTTTAAATATAAGTTTTATTGGGATGAAGCCATCTTTGGAAATTGGCCCAAGAAACGCAATGGTTTTGGGTTGAGCCCAATCTGTCTACATTTAATGAAGAACATACATAAATGTGCATATTAAATTTGATAATGTATATCACATAGATATGATTAAATTAAAAATAGAAACTCCAAAGTGGTGAGTTTTTGGAGAGGTCCACTAGAGGGGGACACATCAAAATCACAAGTTGTTCCATCTTTTTCCAATCTGCCTTTTTGGGTGGAATCTAAAGTTGCTTTCACTTTTCTAAACTTTGCTTCCAACACACTTTCTCCAAACAAAAACCATGCATTACATTATTATTAATACTTTCTTTTATATATGTTTTTCTTTTTTTTTTGTTGGCATTTCCTCGTTTTCTCAACATTAAAATATAATCCAACCAAGCACTCCTTAAACACATTAAACCTTCTCTTTAATATATATATATATACATATATGTATATGTATACACACACTATAACCTTTTTTTTTACTATTATATTATCTTGACTCATATTTCCAATTCTACAACATATGATTGGGTTTTAGGTTTGACAACCAATTCCTACCATGATTTTGATCTCATCTCCATTCTCACTTTATTTTTGTTTAAAGCTAAATTTGAAAGCAATTTATAGAGACAAGCTCTTATCTTTTAGAAACATAAAAGCTGAATTATTATTATCAAACAACAACAATTTTTAGCAAAAGAAATTGACATATCAAGTAAAGCTAATGATGTAAATCTTGTAATAGTGTACATGAAAATAAAAATGGATATAAAAAAGAACCAAAAGAAAGAGCAAAGGAGAAAGAAGATGGGAACAATGATAATGAAAGTTTTATGGTATCACATGGATTTGGGTCCCTTCCTCAATGGCAATCAATCTTAGCGTAGAAGAAGATGTGGTCTGTAATTGCCAATACCAACATAACCAAATATCAAATAAAATGATCATTCACTCCCTAAATTCAACTAAAAGTAGTTAACATAAATCTTTACGTCAATGCTCTTTTTTGTTTAAATTTTTTTATTTATCTTTGATGGTTGATTTCTTAAGAGTGGGAAAAAGAAAGATTGTGAGAAGATAAGAGAGGTGATGGTGGGTTGTGGTGGCCAAAAACAAGAGAAACTGATCCAAGGGAATTGGTTGCATCCATATCCAAATATCTGCAACTTTTGTTTGTTGAATTAATATCAAAATGAAATATAATATATGGAAGAATGTAGCATCCTTTAAGGCAGAAGAAGTATATATATATCTAACTTGTAATAATAATGTACAAGAAAGCTCGACAAAAACAAATGCCCCAGCCTGCAAACATGGGGTTTTCCACAAAAGTGGAGTCCTTATGTTGGATGTCTGGTCCAGTTTTGTCTTCATTAAAACTAACTGCTTCTACTCCAAAAATAACAATGATTTCCACTCCTATCTCTTTTTTTAGCAGTTGGATTATGATTTGCAAACTCAAAGGTTAAATTTCATTTAAACAACAACAACAACACAACAGTGCCATCGTTTTCACTCTAAAAACTAAACGATCTCTCGGAATTTCAAAGCCCGAGAAAAGGCTGCTGGATTTGCCTGTAAAAGCGACCAACTTTCAATCTGGGTTTCTTCTTTTCCCTTTGTAGATTGTTGTAAAGAGACAAAAAGACTACCGCCATTGATGGTTGTACTTGTACTTCCACCACCAGCTTTTTTATCATTCTTAATTCCTAGTGTTGACCATATACAACTCTTTGCTGCTTCATTTGGATCATCCACTTTCATTGTCCTTGGTATCCCCAAACAGAGTTCTTCATAATTCCTCTGTTTACCAATCTCAGATTCTGTATTTGATGGACTCTTAACCAATTTCCCATCTCTTAAACGTTTCCCCAACACACAGGAATTCGTAGAAGAATTTTGACCGTTGGGATTAATTAGTGTCAAAGACGGCGGCGCTAGGTAGCCCCAGTACGGCTGTGAAGGGTAATACGACACCGGAATCCCCGGCGGGTAGAACGGCGCCGATGGTGGAGGAATTGAAGAATAAGGCAATGAAAGCCCTGTAAATGACTGTAATTGAGGCAGAAAAGGGAAAACGTTTTTCGCTATTGATTGTTGTGAAGCCATTTTAGCTCCTTTCTCTGATGAATTCGAAGCTGTAATTGAAGATTTACTTGAATGATCATCTCCGTTTTCTGTATTAACGAGAAACCCATTTGGATTACAGCTCTGTGAGTTGGAAATTGAAGAATCTGAGGCAAAAGTGAGAAAGGTTCCGTTATTATCTAGAAATTGATGGCGGTGATTTCCGCCGTCGGGAATTATTAACTGACGGAAATGTGAAGATGAGGAGTTTTTGTTCTTTCGTCGGCCGGCACCAACCGGAACGTTTCTCATGGTCCCACCGGCTGTCCAATATCTTTGGCAATTCTTGCAAAAGTGACGAGGTTGATTGACATTGTAATTGTTGAAGTAACAGAATTTGGTGTCCATGCTGTTACATCGAGGGCAAGGAAGGATTTTGTCTGGCTTTTTTGAGGTTTTGTTGTCAGGGGAATTACTTGTTTCACTTTGTTCTTCATTTTTGGAAGCTTTTGGCGATGAGATTTCTCTTTCTTCTAATGGATTCTCACTTACTCCTGATGTTGTTTGATCTGTGATTTGGTTTCCACTGCTATTCCCCCGTTTCTCTAATCCCAATTCTTCACATGAAGTTTCCTGTGGAAGAAAGTTGACAAATTCAAAATCTTTAAGAACAAAGGATCAAACACAAACTAAACCAAAATTCAAAACACATATTTAAAAAAGAAAGAAACACATATCCAATTCTGACAAAAAAGATCTACCTTTTCAGTAGTTTCTGAAGAAGGAAACTTGGAATCCGAAGGCAAATCAAGATGGTTCAATGGCAAAGAAATGGTTTTCCCAAACAACTTTATGATTGGATCTCTAATATCAACTTCAGCCATTTTTCTTCTCGGATTTTGAAAAGAAAAAACCCGAGAATCAATCCTCGAATTGAAATCTCTGTTTAAACGTTGAATCCAAGAGTTTTATTTTATTGGGTTTTGTTGAACCAAACAGAGAAGTTAAAGTGTGAAAATGGCGAAGGGAAGGGTTTTAAGTTCTGAGTTTAAGATGACAAGGTGGGAGACTCCACGTCAGCAATGGAGGGGAAGAAATTTTGTGAACCACAATTTATCATGTGGCCATACAGATCTTTATTATGTTGTTAGATTCCCCACATTGGTTAAAAAGATAGTGTTATGCTGTTTTTTTCCTTTTCTATATTCCATGTCAGCATCGCCACGTTTCTCACTCTTCTCAATTACTCGTCATTTTTTTCTAACTCTCTCCTCTTCGGTCAATTCCTCGCCTTCCTCGTTTACTTTCTTCCTCCCTAATTATCCCTTTTCTTTTGTTATTAAATTCTTTTTTGCCATTCCTTAACATTTCTTCTTAATCAGTGGTTGATATGAAAAGTTGTATTAATTATTTCTTTTTGTTTTAATTTGTGATGGATATATCACTTCCTTTGCTTTTGTCCTTTTTAGAATGTAAAATGTTATTTTGATGTACTTAATATCACTTATCTCTATTACCATTATAGTTATAGTTTTAATAAATTTAATAATTGAAGAAGAAGAAATATGATCCAAACTAGAATGGATAGTTTTTTCATATTATTTTAGATAGCCTCAAGTATTAATAAAATTATTAGAATCAAAGTCCCAATCATAAAATTGTGACAATCAACTCTTCATTTTTATATATTGTATTTGAAAACCACAATCTTTAAGGAATAATACAATACTTTTCCATTTTCAAAAGTTATAAAAGAAATAATATATATTTTGGCAAACCAAACAAACAACACAACTACCACACCCTTCTATACCTAAAATACATTATTAAAGGAGGAATAGTCATATCTCGAAAAATATCGATCAAAGAGCAACCTTGAGAAGAGACAAAAGTTACAAAGTCATGAGGCAATTTTGTTATCAATACAAACAAAATTAACAATGTTTTCAAGAAAAAAAATATTATCAATGAGGACTCGAATCTTAGGGAAAGAAAAGTCTTCCCTATCCAAAAGTTTGACAATCTCTATAGCATAATATTTCACTTCAGTAGAGAGAGTTATTACTTAGCCAACTCATGCTCAATCGTACGTTATAATTCTAATCAATCAAGCATTGGTTTAGCTTTTTAACTTTAACTAAAAAGGAACGGGAAAAGAAAATGGAAAGGCAGAGGGAGAAGTGAAAAAGAGAGAGATAAGCACAGTTGGGTGATTTGAAATGGTTGCTTTTTGATGAAAAGCCATTAAGTTTTGTGGGGTTTTAATGCTTTTCAATGTGCATTTGGACAAAGCATTGTACTATACATCTTTTCTTCTAAACTTACTCAATATGTTAAAGAAAGAAACAATTGTGTTTATTTTCAAATAATTTATCATCCACGTGTCGCCTCAAGATGCGACGGTGCTTGCCTCTTTTTTTTTTTTCCTTTAATTTCTTAATTTTGAAAGATTTTTTTCTATTTAGAAAAATACCTCATGAATGAAATTAAAAAGAAAATATCTCAATGCATAATTGGTATATCATTTTCATGAGGATGTGAAAACAATCTAAAAATCTTTTGCTAGATTTTGACATGAGATTTTTTTCCCTCGTAATTAAAAAATAAATAAAAATTTTATGCCCATGCATAATTATTTAATTTATATATACACACAAAAATCAAAGTTAATACAACAACCCCTTCGTATAGAACATAGGGGTTGACGCTCACTTTTCCAGATGTTTCTCTAATTTTAGTTCATATTTCAATCTTACTAAGTTAATCATTAATGATTTAACTAATATAATATATGAGGATCAACATAAGCTTTCCATGTTAATGAAAAAAAAAGTTGAGAGTATGAATAGTACAAACAGAAATATTAAATGTTAAGTTATGATGAACATATTTGTTCTTCATTTCAAGAGATGTTTCTTGACAATTAACAGTGTTTCCAACATAATATCTTAAAGAATGACAATGATAAAATAACAAAAAACCATAATTGAGTTAAGAGTTTGTGGCAAAAAGAAGTTATATTTGTTAAAACTATATGCATCTCAAATATCTAGTGGTGATTTTTTTTTTCCTTAACGTAGAGTCAAAAGTTTTTATTATCTAAAAATAAGAAAACTATCTCTTACAGTAATAGTAAATTTAAATTTAGTAGATAGAAAAATTTCCTCACCATCTTCAAATGTTATATTAAATTAAAGAAAGAGACTAATATTTTCTTACCATGCTTGTGAAGATTTATTCTAAAAAAACATTATTTTCAAAATAGAAAAACAAATATTTATTAGACAAATATAATGAATAAATAAACTAAAATGGAGGAATTTATGTTTGAAAGGATTTAAATTCGAAAGGCACTCCATGATTTTGAAAATAAAAAGTCAATTAACTAGAGTGCACTTTGTTTGTGAAATGTGATATTAAGTGACATATTGACTTTTATTTTCATTCAAATAGTTTTTAATAAGACTATAATATAATAACATGCTTTCATTTTAATTAATTGTATTTGTGTTAATTAGTTCAACTATTCTACTTCAAATCTTTCAATTTTAAGTTATTTATATAATGTATATTTAAAATTTAAAATAATGCAAATATGAGTAGCTAGTCCCTTTTAAACTCGAGTTAAAGTGTTAGGGTTTTGGACATGTAGAGAGAGGTTTGGTCATAAGTCGGGAAGGAAAAAAACTTGTTATTGAAAGAAATAATATAGCAAACGTAAATAAACTTAAAAGGTTAGAATGAAAATGAAATTTGATGGGAGAAAAAGAAAAAGGAAAAAAAGATGGGATGGGAGTGTTAGTTTGCATAGAGAAGAGAACAAAGGAATAAGTTTGGAGCAGTTGGAGGTGGAGTTTTTGGGGGGAGGAGTCGGGTGTGTGTGTGTGGGATAGCTTAGCTGTAGGAGCTCCCCACTGGCAAAATTAAACACGTGGCGAAAGGTCCACCAGCGTGCCCACTCATTAATAACTGTCTCCGTCCACATCAGCACCGTCTCCAACCAAGAACCCACCAGGGCTGATCTAAACACATCCGAGCCGTCCATATACACTACAAAAAGGTAAATGGGACAGGTGTCGGTAGCAGAAGGAGTGTAAGTTGATGTATACAAATATCTTGTTCTAGTGGCTGTCCTTCCCGTCCAATTACGAGATATATATAATATTTTTTTTTATTTTTCTTTGGTGATGGACACGTGTCCAGTTTAAACAAGTCAGGACATCCAATCATCTCCATTTTTTCCATTCATTTCTTTTTTATAAATAATCTTTAATTTCTTCCTTTCAAACTGACTTTCCCTTTGCTTCCGTGGCCCGTGGGGTTTTTCTTTTAGGGAGCAGCCCTTCCTTTTCAATATTTTAGCACATAATGCACCCCCCCCCCCCCCCCCCCCCCCCCAAAAGTTTTGTTTTTACACAATTACTCCCTCATCATTTCTCAACCAAAACTATGTATATACTACTTACTATTGTTTGGAGCTCAAAATGGGCTAGGCGAGCTAAATTACAGTACAATGATGAACTATGTTGGTTAATGGTTATCTCGAACAAACGCTCGAAATCTACCAAAAGAGTAGCAACTTGGAGGTAACCTACAAGGTCTATAGTTCCCACGATAAAAAAAAAGTAAAACTGTTAGGTTAAACTAGAGAAAATAATCGAGTTGACATAATGCTACCTTGAAGACCATACTAATTCTAGGGAAATTGCATTAGATGACAATTTTTTTTTTAAAAAAAAACAATTCATAACACCTTCGTTTTTCATATTGCAAAATATGACGATAATCAGACAATAATCTAACATTAATTTGTTTTTACATTTGCTATTTTTTATAAATGAAAATGTAAATGACATTGACTCTATTAACGTAACTTTTTTTCTACTTTTGCAAACTCTCCCTAATTCTAATTATTGTAACTTTTTTTCTACTTTTGCAAACTCTCCCTAATTCTAATTATTGTTGCCATTACATGTAACTTTGAACGAAGGTAGGGTCTGCTAGGCAACCTTATATCGATAACTCAATGGAAAATAGATAACTTTAATCTCTTTCGTGCTTAGCTGAGCAAAGTGCTTCTTACAAGTTAGGCATTAAAATGTACTCGAGTTCAGAGAAGCAACTTAAAGTGGTATTAAAGACACTTGTGTGTGAGTTTCCAAATATTGACAATGTTTTGGTTATTACTAGTGTTGTATTAACTTGAATAACTAAAATCAGTATATATTTTGTAATGCTAATTAAAGTATAAATTGGATTCAAGAAAGTTTAAGATTTTGTCTATTTAACGTTATATAAAATTTTTAATAGGTTAACTTTCAAAGGGAATCAATAATTGGTCATGTTGTTGGATTAGTCAAGATCACATCCATTTAATTTCTTTACTTTATTAAGATTTATAATTTGAACCTTAACATTTTCCATTTTTGTATCAAATAAATCTTTACTATCAAGTTTAATACTTACTAACTAGATGTTTAAATATGTATAAAATCAATTTTCACACAATCGATAATAATACACAACAAATGGACAGTCATTTAATTTAAATTTATTTCTATTATGAAGATATGATTTTTATAAAAACAGATAAATAAATAAAATTGAGAAGCCTAATAAACAAAAAGAAAAAAAAATTAAATATAGCATAGAACTTATAATTTAGAATGTATTTGTTTCATAGTATATAACAATATTTTCACATATATATGATAAAAATGATGATGACGAGAAGATATTGAAATGGAAAATCGAACCCTACAGAAATATATGTGTGTGTGTGTGAGAATTAGAAGGATGAAAGCGTGTGGAAATAAATTGATCATCATTGGGGCTTTGAATAAAGTTTTGATAACATAATTAATTAATGTAAAAGTTTGACTTATGAAATAAAACTTTAGCACTACACAACTTGGATTAGGCATCCATCGAGACTTCTAGATCAGTTGATTTTTTGGCACAATAACTAATTAATTAATTGTCTTCCTTTCATAAATTAAATAATATTATAAGAAATTTATTTTCTCTAAATATTTACAAATATATAAATATATTTTACTCTATTTTAAAACTTTATAACCAATAATGACTCGACATTCTTTTGTATAGCCAGTCTCATAATAGGCTCGAAGCTTCTTCTTCTTCTTTTTTAAGGAAAATGATTTATGAGTTTGAAAATAAGAAAAATAATGTTAGAATTTGATAAATAATATTTAAAAAAAAAAAAGAAAAAAACTTAATTATTCATTTGGAGACATTATTATTAAAAATGATATGGGGTTTTGTTAATGTATAAATAGGAGTTTCTAACTTTATGCAACTTTTAAACGTCACCACTCAACTTAATAATTAAGATATGTAATATTTAACTAAGAAATTAATTGAAAATTTAAAAAGAAAAATGTTCAAACAGCATTTTATGTTAAAATTTTAATGTGAGCAGACTTTTCTTCTTCTTTTTTGAATGTTTAGACTAACTCTCTATATCATCTGATACTATAAAGTGGTCACCTTAATCGAGAGTTCAGATCATGAAGGTTATGTCCAACTGACTTTTGTATTACAGAAGCATTTGGATATTTTTTTTCAACATTACCAAAAAAGGGGGATGGTGATTGGTGATGGTATAGAATTATGTAAATAAATAACAAGGAAGCATTCAAATATGAATATAGACAGATAGAGTAAACTATTATTTCAAATAGAAGGAAGTCTCCCCCATATGCAAATATTTGATAATAGAAGTGAAACAAGAATAATATTTCATATAAGCGTCCAAAGTTTAAGAAGAGTTTATGAGTTTGTTTTGGCCGACAAGATGGGATGACAAATTGTAGTCAGTGCTTATATTCGACTGTAAAATTCTCGTTCACAATCCATTACAAGGTTGACCAAAATGGTTTTTCAAATTTGTTCATCATCATTTTTCAGATTTTCCTTCTTCTTCCCACTCAGAATTTCTCACCCATTTCTTGTTTTGTTTTCTATCGTCTCTTTCTCTTCATTCTTAAAATTTGTCAGTAGAATTGACTTCTTTCTCATTCTCCACTAATTAGCTTCCATGGTGGATCAAACTCCATTACTTTTCTTGATTCACTTCTCTTCCCGTATTCCTTTTCAGTCTTCAATCCTTTAGAAACTGGCCTTTAAAAAAGTCATGAAACAAGACAATTTGCTCATCATTTCTGATATTATAACTGCGTTCTAAGAAGTGGGTAAGGTTAGTTTTTTCCCCTTTTGTTAAAAGTCTACTCATTATTTTATCACTTTCTGTAATCCCCACTCACGTTGTGACTTTGAAATCTAAAGAAAAAAAAGTTTAAAAGTTGGGTAATCTTCCAGAAACATTTCTATGTGCTTCAATTCACAAACCCGTTTACCAGTATATATATGAGAGTTATAAGTGGATGAAGATCAAAACTGTGTAATGAAAATGGCAGACCAAACCCAACACTTGGTTATGAGTTTTTTCCTTGTCTCTTTACTGATCATCTTCTTCAATACTGTCTCTGCATCAAGTATACAATCCTCAAACTTTGTTTAGTGAAATTACTTCCTTTAAAATTCTTACCTCATCTTAATAAGTCTCCCTATTCCTTATCCACAGGGGCAACAGTCATGATCCATCTTGGTCAAGACTTTCCAGCTTCCCAAGCTACAAACCAGGTATATATAAATATATATGTACACTCAATTTATAGAAATGATTTAGGCCTGATCGATTTCTTCAATGGCAGAAGAATCAGCCACTGGAGAATTTGTGGAATGGCAGAATGGATTTGCAGTTCAATGACTATCAAATATTTGGAGCTAATCCTCGACATACTCCAAAGCCAACCGGGAAAGTCTGATAGAATAAATGTTCATCAAAATGGCTTATCAATGTGAACTCTTTAACTTAATCGCAGAAATGTCCAATTGGGCAGTTCTAAGTATAGATATTGGAGACCTGAATTGTTCTTATGGCTTAAAGAAGAGAAAGTTGGATGATCCGACTGAAATTTTGTTGAAACCCCCAAAAGAATCACAAATCTATACTGTTTTCGAGCATTGTTTTTACTTAAATTGACTCAGAACTTCATTCCAGAATTGTTCAAAGTATACATGAGTTAGTATTAAGGACCTTCGTGAATTATTTGAAAAGTGGTGTGACTATACACAATCAGAAAAGACAGGAGCAACGAGAAATTAAGAGGAAAAAAATTGTACGACATTTCACTGTACATAAGAATGATCAGATTCAGTAGAAGGGGTTTGAACGGATTCCCCATTTCCAATGCTATGATCAAAAGAAAAACTAACCCAAATCTCTGTTTCTCCCCTACTCTCTGCCCCTTCATCACCAACCTTCTTCCCTTCATCATCACCATCAATTGGCATCTGATATCTACAAACAGGGCAAGACCCATGTAACTCCAACCATTTCTGAATACAGTCACCGTGAAATTTATGGTTACAAGGCATTTGTTTAGCGAGACGACCGACTTCAATCTCGTCCAAACAAATCACACATTCAGTAACTTCAGAAACAGGGAGAGACGGCATAGCTTTAATGGAAGCTTTAGAGGCCGGGGGTTGGCCGTGCTTGGGAGTGGCTTGAACCACCATTAATTGATGGGAAAAGGGGTTGAAGAAGATGAATCGATCAGGCAAAGTAGTGGGTGTAGGATCACTTTCTTGATTTTGAGATGAACGGACCATAGAGGCGAAACCTAAGAAAAGGGGTGCGATGAGAGAGACATCTCTGTTGAGAAGAAGCCTTTCGAGGGCAGAAGCAAGATCAGAAGGGTCTGGTGGGGAAGCCATTGATGAGAAGAGTGAAGGAACTAGAGAGTGGGGGGAAACTGAAGAAGAAGAAGAAGAAGAAGAAGACAGTGAATGAGGTGAAAAGGGAATTGGGAGAGGGGTTTAAGAGGGGAGGTTGAAGAAGGAAGAAGAACATTGGAGAAGAATCTGGAAGTTTTGAAGAACCAATGGTTGAAGGGATCAAAATTTGATAAGAAATTGGACAGTTCGCCTTTTCAGTACAACACATCACCAAGAAGATATTTACGTTTTAAACTTAATAAAATCAAATACATTTTATTTCTAATCCTAATCCTTACAATCTATTATATTATATTATACATTATATTTTGTTTTTATTCCAAAGTTTGTAGACTCAATCGAGCATGTCACACCCCAAACCCTACTATCATAAAACCATTTCATAAAATTTTGGTCTCCTTACCTTGCGTTTCAACCTTTTCGTAAACATCATTTCAAATAAATAACGTCAAATAATTTAATCTCGCATAAACCTTTTTTTTATGTGAAACATATTCATAACATAACAATTTCACATAAACACACGTTAGTTAACATTCATTTCTTTCACCAACAATCCTGAATTACGCTTGGTCTCATTATCTCACTTTTGACTACTGTATCAACAACATCTGAAAACATACAAATTCCTCCTTGTTGCTTAGGCCACTAAACTTTATACGCTCCTTTCAACGCATAAGTCAGCTTCTTTTCACCATGTGATCTGTAAACTCCATGGCGTTTTTTACTCTTTATGTGCACATAAAAGCTAGCATCATCTCAAGGAATCATCAAATCAAGTATAGTAAAGCGGAACCACAAAACACTTAAAAAAAACCACTCACCACACTTCAACAAAAATTCTCCTCTTCCTTCTGTACTCGTGGAGAGAGAAGATACATTTTCTTAATCTAACATGTTAACCTCTGTCGGATTCAATTTGACATTTTCTTAGTCAAACCTTACTTCTCGCCTAACCTCATAATGCAAATAACTTTAACCACAACAATTTTCGCGAATAACCTTATCGCGTAGTTATATATGTTTACAAGAAACCTTCCTCGCGAACTAACCAATTTTGACTCGCTTATAACACATTGCAAATTTAAACTTTAAGGCTTCCTCGCAGACTTCTTCATCGCGAAACTCTTGATTCTTATCGCAAAGACTACCCAAACCCCTAGTCATTTTAAAACTTATGGACTTTCTTTTGAGAGTGTTCAGACTTATAGATTATACTGCAAACCTTTTTTTTTCTCAAAACTACCTCACGAATTAACTTCTTTATAGCAAAACTTATTCTAAAAGATTTTATAGCTTAATCATTTTCGTGCATATATTCAAAGGCCAATTTCTAGAGTAGTTTTAGTCTAAATTTTACTTATTATACTAAAATTAAAAACGGGTCTCACAGAGCATATGCTAACAAGAGGTTTGATTTAAGAGTGTTATTTGTAAAAGCACCGTTGAAAAATATAAAACTAAAAAAAGAAGAAGTGTTAGAGGTATTGATACTTATTGTCATAGATTATGATAATCATACATATATTTGTTTATCACTTCTTTCTTAATTATAATCTAATTTTTAATACTATTATTTACTGAAATTTAAATATAGTTTATTTTTTAGCTACTCACATTTATTACTTACAACTATATTTATACCATCATTTACCTAGTATAAAAATTGTTTTTTGGAAAAATTATTACTGTGAAATGTGAATCGTACAATTTACATGTTCATGATAAGATTGAAGCTGCATTCACAAATAGAACGAGAGCAATTTTGAACCACTAGTAAGTTCTTCTCTCGTTTAAGTTTTATTATATTTAATAAGGCTCTAAAGTGCAACACACGTTTTTTAGTTATCTAGTATTTATAAATATAACAAAGTCTCACATTCTTTTGTTCGTGTCTCTCTTCTTTGTCTTATGATCGAGCTTCTAATCTCAACTTCCAGAACTCAGTTTCATTGCTTTGCATCCTTCTAACTCTTGATCTCATATTTATACCTCTAAAAATTAATTAGACTACTAGTTAATAATGTAACAATCGCTCCATGGGTTAATCCATCCCCATCTGAGTTTATAGAGTTTTTTTTCGAACTCAACCAACTCAACAAGATGACTGAGCAGATGAAAACGAAGATCGCTATGAGTTGAGAGAATAAGTTGATGCGAGACCGATCACACATTAAACATATATATGAACTAAACGGTTAAATGGTAAGATCAACTTTCTTTTACAAATTTAAATATTTAACTGGTACAAATTAATCTATACTTTATATTAAAATATAGAAAAATAAACTAAAATATATTTAAAAATATATCAAAATTTGAAACTTCAAACAAATATAAAATTTGATTCATTTTGAGGTTTATAATAGTTTTTAAAGAAAAATATAATTAATTATTTAAAGGAAAAGTATAAATTAAATGAATTTATGGAGAAGGAAGAAGTTGGAGCAAAATCGCAATTACGTCCGCACACGAACGTGGAGGAGGAAACGTCTTTTCTCCTGCTATCACAAGGAGGCTAAGTCGCCGGCCGGGAGACTTTCAACGCCACCGCTTGATCGGGATTTTAAAGTACGGAATCAAATAGCCTCAACACAACCAAACCACATTCATTCCGGCAGAAAATTGGCTAGGCCAATAGCTTGGTACCGCTTGCTGATGCCTTTTCATCTCTCTTTGCTATTATCGTATCTCCCATGTAGTAAAAACTTCTAGGTTCAAATCTTACGGGGTTTTTTCGTCCATACTTCCATTGGGTTTCTCTATTTATGATCTTTTTTTTCACTATGCTTATTGGGTTTCGATTGACTTTGTGTGTTGGAATTAGCGTGCAAGGTGCTCGACGAAAGTCCTGAATGAGGAAAACCTCGTCGTGTAACGTGTATCGGGCGTAGAAATCATTTCGATAATGTCCTCTCTACTTCTAAATACTTCAAATTTAAAAAAAGTTCATGGTGGAATGGCTTTTCAAAATGTTTCTGGTTTGCTACTGAAGACTTCTATGCCATTCGGGTTGCAGTCAAAACCATTTGACTTTCGCAGCTTGAAAACTAAACGTAAGTGAAGCAGTACATGCATTAGCTCACAATCTGTATGGTATTGATAATCAATAAATCATTTCTTGGATGGAATAAGTACCAAATACGTCAAGCAGTTGCTTTTGCCTTATAATGAGTTATACATTCTGTGTAGATTGCGATGTGAAGCCGTTGACGATCCAAGCAAGAGGAAACTCTAAAACAGAAAGTGCAAAAGTTAGAAATAGGAGGATGCAGAAAAAGGTGCGTAATCATCCTTCACTTCTCCTCAGTTTATTCTCTTGAAGGGGATGGTTTTTGTCGAGGGAGGAGATTGAGGAAGGTTAGGAATTTGATAACGGGGCAGCGCAGGGTATGTAGAGACCAAGAACCAAAAAATCCTATTGCTTCAATTGCAATGAATGCACAGTACGATGTTTGTTTTTTTAAGTACAAGTTGGGATGGGCTTCCGTTGGCTTATGACAGTTGCTTAATACACAATAAAATGTCTTACATAGGTAGAAGTTGCCTAAAAGAAATTAGCAGTTCAGTCTCATAACTTCCAAATTTGTGTCAAATAATTTAATTGTATAAGTTCGAAAGTTTAAATTTTATTGTTAGGAATTCCAATTTCTACAACTATTATAAGTTGAGGGATCCAAATTTAACACTTGTTGCTCATAGTTATAACCAATTTCTCATTACATTTGATGGTTTTCAACGGGAAGCAGTATAATGGCACTCCTACAAGACCAAGGCTTTCAGTGTTTTGTTCCGATAAACAGTTGTATGCAATGTTGGTTGACGATCAGAATAAGAAGTGTTTGTTTTATGGAAGCACCTTACAAAAATCCATGCGTCCAACTCCCTCATGCACCACCATCGTAAGTTTTTATTCTTGAAATCTGACTTGAAATTAAGACCACAAAATCTAAGCTTCCTTTTCTTTTCTTTGTTGGTGATTACAGGAAGCTGCTCAACATGTTGGTGAAGAACTTGTCAAAGTATGCATGGATTTGAATATACACGAAATATCATTGTACGATCGAAATGGGTTTGCTTGCGGAGAGAAGATGCAAGCCTTCGAAATTGCAATTTCGCGCTACGGGTTCTTACAATAGTAGATATACCAAAAAAAAAAAAAAGAATAGTCAAGTTGTAAATGTAAATGTGGAGAATAGGTTGGTTAGGGCAATAGAAATCCGAGATAATCACTAGAAATGTATCATCAATCAAACTTAATTTAACACAAATCATTTTGAGCACAAAAAATGAGTTGTGATTAAGTATGATATTTGGTAAAATTCAATCGATTACCTACCATTACTATGTACTCACTGTACAAACTACAACTCTCTCTCTGTCGCTTTGAAATATACAAAATTTCAAGCAACTCTGTAATTCATATACATCTCTACGGTAACAACACCTAATTACATAGCAATTTGTTAAAAGGGTGTAAGATTTCTCATGTTACCTCTTTTAGGGGGTTAACCCTGGGTGGTTGTTTAGTCTATATCTGTTCGCGATTATCACAACGGCTACTCTATTTTCGGGCTGCTTAGAATACAAGTCCTCTTAGACATCGGAACCACAGCACCTAACACCATTTCCTTCTTGAAGTTTCTGCCATAAACAGAGCATCTCCCGAGGCCCCTGGTAGTGAGCAACTACATAATCATCCTTACAACCTTCAATATGAATTCTCTCATCCTTCTCGTACCGAATTTCAAGGCCCTCTCTCTTTATGTTTTCTATCCAGATTCCCATGGCTACATCTTCTAATTTAAACATCTGAGGATAGAATATAAGATTCTGATTTTAGCATGTTGTTTATGGAATAGTACTTTTTTTAAGTAAGGAAATAAATAACGGATACCTTTAAGCTGCCTTCTTTGTATTTTTTGGATATTGTTTTTGCTATGTCACTAGACACTACATAACCAGGACCATGTGCCCATGTTGGATAATTATCTTCGGGCCATTCCTGCATTGGAGCAATCAATGAAGGTAAGATGGTAGAAAAGAACTGACATTTTATTAAATTAATCAAGTATGCGCTACATGGGTCAACGGAACCAAATTCTGGGGAAGCTTGTTAAAAAATGTGAACAATATTTGACATTGACGTACTCCTTTCCAACAGAAGTATCCGTCAAATTCAATAAAATAGACAAGCTCAAACATGGGGGAACAAACGTTTTGAGTGTTGGTGTATCTTACAGGGTTGTTTCTTTTGTTATTGTAAATGAGAGATTTCAGTAAAGCAAAGTGAATATTTAGCCTTAGATTATCCACCCAATGTTAGATCCTTTGCCCGTATAAGTAAAAACCAATGAGGAGAATTACCTCCATACTAATGTACCACTTGCTCTCAGGGTCTCTGTGAGGTTGAGAATCTGAGTTGATGAGTCCATAAAGCAATCCACTTTGTGCATTGATCCTTTTTAAAGAAGCTAAAACTTCATCCACTCGAACAAAGGCATCATCATCTGTCTTCATGATATACTTTGCTGAAGCAATCTCCGCCTGACGAAGTGGTGAGGTGAGACTAAATCATAATGCTAAATTGACATCATTCAGTGAAAGAGCGAATTTTTACCCCAAAGATGCAGATACCCAACGTTTTCCAAGTAATAAGGCTGTAGTAGTCGACAAAAGGCATCATCTGTATGTCGCCATATGTTCGGGCCTCATCCCACAGTTCCTCATTGACAATTTGGTTCTTATGCTGCAAAAGGAGAACATGCAAACTGATTGTAAACCACTGATAAATGTATCCACAATATAGGGAATTTAGGAGACCTAGATCATGAAAGAAACAAATGCGTTAAAGTACACGTATTATATGAACTGATGAATCATTCCGTTTCAAGCATCCAGATAATTCATTTTTTAAATTATGTACCAGAACTTATGAAACATCTCACTCTCTTTCACTTGTAATTGTAAGCAGACTGAGAAGTGGCCTCGAGACTCAGATAAATTTTGGAAGTAAACTATATGGTTCATGCAACAAATAGCTTAACTACTCCAGGTTCAATATGAATAGGTAGCCTAACTATATGAAGTTTCTTTTCAATCAAAGAAGAGCAGATGTGAAGCTCACCAACCCAACAAAAAAGCGAACTGCAACAGACCCTGCCTGTACTTCAGGATACTGCATCCATGTTCTTCGAACAGCCATCCGATATTTAAAATTGTTCGCTGTGGAAAAAACACCAATGAAAAGTTCTAATGGTCTATCCGGAGAGAGGGGAGTTGACTTCAATGCTTCAATATTAACAATATGATCTGAATCCTCAGATGTGGGCAAACCACTTGCCAGGACAGAAATTAGTTTCAAGTCTCCAGAAATCTTTACTTCACTGACTAGCCATGGCTCCAAAGTCTGGGTAAGAAGCAAGCCAAAACAGCATAAGATTGAGCATTCAGAGATCAATGTAAAGACTATTAATACAAGAATGGTGAGATTACTTCACGGTAAGCAAAAGAAGTAACATGCTTTCCATCAACCGTCATCTGGATCCCATCTACTCCCACTCTAAGTGTAGCAGCAAATGGATGCCCGAGTTTGAAGGGGAAGTACGCTCTTGTTTTAGCTCCTTGCACCATAGATTTTGATTTGTTGAAATTTTTTTTCAACTCAGAAAGCCGAGTTTCGATATTGCCCACTATCTTGTTGCATTTTTCCAATTCATCCACTGGTGTATAAGTTCATGTTAGACCACCCATCATACGCCAGTATAGTAGGAGAAAAAACAGGAAAGAGAAAAAGGACGAGGAGTTGGTTATGTAACCAACTGCAAGTGGGGACCACAAGGAAATGGAGTGCCGACGCACGATCACCATGGCAGGGGAGTGAGGGAGCAAATATAAATAGAGACGAGAAGGAAGGGAGAGGGCAGAGAATTTTGGTGATAAGAATCCTACTGTTATTCCTTGAGAGATAGGAAGGCAGCCGAGGGAGAGAGGGAGTCTTCGACAGGGAGCTTTTATTTTTCTTCTGTATTTTTCATTAGCCACAGTATTTCCTATATTGTATCCTTTTCCATTGCCAACTGAGAAGTCGGGTTCTATCAGTTCAACAACATTAATTTCAAAGTGAGTGGAAATAATGCTCGATTAGACGAGAGAGTGATATATGTGTTCAGTTAAATGTTATGGAGTTAATGGACGCTGTGTTTCCACTTTCCGAGGCCGTTGATAAACAAAATATGTGACAAACTATGTGGCTTGAGTCAACGTTGTTGCTAAGCATGCAAGCATTTTCATAACTAATTCTCCCATCAACAAGCCATACTATAATGTTGCACGCTTTGAAACAAAGTTTCAAAGTAAGTTCACTCGTAAGCAAACTTGAGTTGTTTATGAATGACAACACATTTCAATCGATACTCCCTATTTTAAATACCGAAAATTGACAAGGACTATGCATAGCATTATTCAAAGGAAACATGATAGACTTCCATACCTTTTCCATTCTCGTCAGAACCGGATGGACATCGCTCCTCATCTCCCCAATCACGGGAAACTGTCCAGGTGTTCTGAACAATTACAGGATCCTCAGTTAACTTATCTCCCAAAAGCCTAACATTATAATGCAAAATGATGGGTGGATCCGGCTCCCCAGGCAGTGGTTCCCCTGTTAAGTCAATTCGAAAGTTACCAAGAAGACCATCAGGAATTCCAATAACGGTAATGGAAGAACCCTGAGTAAGGCCACAAGGCATTCTTAGCTTATGGCCATTGTTGTCAAGCTTTGTTGCATTCATTTTGGTTAGAAAATGAGGGCATTGCTTCTCTTTCGCACGACCAGTTTCATTAGTAGAACCAAGCCTTTCGTTTTCAATCGAAGTCTTGAGAACATTCCATACACCTCGTGCTTCCTTAATGGCTTCTACTGAATTAGGCAACCCTCTAGTATAATTAATTATGCTTCTTAAATGATTCCAAGTCTGAAGAGCTCGATTCTCTCCATCAGTAAAATTCCCCCGAGTAAAGAGAGTGGATATTATAGAGTCCGCAGAAATAACTTGATACGCATTTTCAGGATTCAGAACTGAAGGTGGAACTGCAGGATTGAGCCACTGAAGAGGATCAACGGAATTGTAAAAAGGAGCCGCATAATAATTCTCCCGAGTTGAACTTCTCGAAATAACATAAATCATCAACAGCAACATAGACAAAGATGCAACCAAAACCCGTCCATAACTTTTCTTCATTCTGACGACCAAACACTTCACAAATAGGCAACAACTCTAACAATCCCAAACTCCTCCATCATTAAGCATCACGAAAATAAAATGCCAACAGCTGGCTGGAACCTTATTCCTCAACACTAATTCTGAAAAACATGGGAAAAAAAACCGATAACAAAAAACAGATATCTCTCAAAACAAACATAAACTAAATCAGACTTCTCGACATGCACTAATTGCAGAATATAAAATCGATAGTAAGCTAGATAATGTATCATAGAGTAAGGCAAGTAGTTTCAACAATTAATACAAACATAAATAATCCAAAACGTACATCCCGCGTAAATCGCAATAAAATATTTTCCTCAAAAACAAAATCACTAAAACTCGAAACAAAATCAGTAACAGTATCAGAAAGAAAGAAAAACAAACAAGTAAAAGAAATGAAATGAAGTAAAAAGAAACAATAACAACAACAACGAAGAAGAATTCATCCGCAGTTCAGTAGATACAATTACCTCGAACTAGAAACAAGTAGAAAAACAAAAAAAGCAAAACACGGAGTTGTTGAAGTAGAAAATGATTTCAAGATCCAAAGACATTGTGCAGCAGTGGAAAGGTGAAGAGTGAATCGGAGAAGAAGGTGAAGAGGAAAAGTAGAGAAAGAGAGAGGGAAATTAACCTTGAGAATGTGAAGAGGAGGAAGTCCAGGCGGAGTGAAATGCAGAGAGAAATGAAAGGAAAGAGGATGGAGGAAGAAGAAAGGGGAAGTTGGTGTGAGTAATAGATCGCTGTGGTTTCAAGCTTGGAGTCGACGTCAAAGCATAGAAAAAATAAACAATATTGAACAAGTCCCAGATCTTCACCAAAGCCTTCAAATATTCACAAGTTAATTATTCTTTTAATTCTTAGAATAGTTGTCGTTAATGTTAGTATGATACGGTACGATGCCGTTTGGCGTAATTGATAAATCTTTTTTTAAAAAATAAAAGTTAAAGAAAGGGGGGAACCGGGGAAGCGGTCGTTTATCTGTCCGCGACACTCCAATAGCGTAAAGCCATCTTTTATAAAAGAAGTTTAATTACCGTTTCACGTGGCGCGTTCTAGTTGGATACTTTCTGGAAGCAAGAGTCGTTTGTCTTCTCTCTTTCTCTTTACCAAAGAGTCTTATCTTCAAGCCTTCTATTTTAATTTACATTTTGTATTACACCTGACCTTAGACGGCAGTTCAATTTTCCAATAACTTCACCTTAAATATCCACATCAACCCAAACACTACGTCCTTTTTGTTTCTTTTCCTTTAATTACAAGAAATTCTTTTACATTTTTACTTTTCTTAAAACAAAAATAAAATACTTACGTTTTCTCTTAAAATTACAATATATATATATATATAAATATCCATCACGTTTCATAAATATTTAACTACAAATCTATTAGAATTTAGAATAGTGGTGTAATAGTTGGGTTTTTGACAAAATACTATAAGATTTAGATTAGTTTTGTTGACTGATGCTTATGATTTTGGTTTTAAGTCGTTTTAGTTGGAGCGGAGGGAAGTAAGGTTGTAAATTCCGCGACTTATTTGGACAAGGAGTGTGTAGATCACAACTAATTAAAAGATATCAATTTTATGTTCTATGAACTCACCATAAGTTATTGGCTACATGAGTTCATAACTTTTTAGATTCCACCGCTTTACTCATCGTCCCAAATAACCCTTAAATGTACTAATTAGCGTTAAATTCTTTTTACTTACCTTTTAAAGAAAGCAGGATGGAAAGAGAATACACTCGTGACTTCGTATTCATGAGGGAATTTTGTGTGATTTTAGCAGAATTTTTCCTAGTGAATAATTTCTTTTTAGTGGATTGTAGTTTTGCCCTAATAAATTTTGGTATTTCCTTAGTTTCGTTGTTTTCTTTTAGCTTTTCAATTATTATTATTGTGTATTCCTATGGTAGAAGTGAGTGAATTTGTCTTTCTTCCCAACGTTAATAACAGAGAATAGTGTGTGTGTGTGTGTGGCAGATTGATTCCAAATTTCATTTCGAAATTTCCAAACAACTATTTCAAAATCTTAATTATCATCTAACACTTTGATAATATCAAAGAGAATATTGTAACTTCAAGAGAGGATTTAAAACAAATGGTAATTTTTCATTTTTTTTTTCAAACTTCTATAAAAGGTGTGGGGTATGTGAGTTGGGTTGAATAATTGTGGAGTTGTCAGGAGAGAAATTCAATTCATATCATACCTATATCTAAAATAACCATACCATTGTCTAAAAACAAAAAAAAGACAATGAATATTAATATTCAGATGACAAAGCACAATGGTTAAGTTTAATCCTTTTCAAGTATAGAGTAGTTGAATTTTTTTTTAAAAAAGAACAATAATATTCTGTCTAATTGATGACTTACCAGGAATAAAATACTTTCTAAAACATGGAAATAGACCATAATTGAATAAGAATTTGTTGGTGGGTTGGACAAATCTTTGGGTTTACTTTTCATTCAAGATCCCCAGCTGTGTTATGACACACCAACAGTACAAGTTGTAGAAACCAAACTGGGGAAATAAGCAATAAATGACTTCTTAGTATGAAGTCCAATAAGACACAAAGTTAGTGTCATCAATCCTTTTTTAAGAAAAAAATAATTGTGTAATTAATGAAGACATTACTGTGATTTATAAATGATAATTAGGCATGTTGTTTGAGAAAAACGAAAATTTTTAATATTTGGTGTATAAGGTAGTAAAGTTTTGGTAAATGAGTTGGATGGATTCACTTTTTTGGTATGGTTGCTTGAGATAACACTTCTTCAAATATGGAAGCAAGGTAGACCATCACCATAAAACAATTGAAAATAATAATGTTAGAAATCACTTTCGTCCTAAACTTTATAACGATTTAGTCTCTAACATATAAATAATTAGAGTTAAGATTTAATGAGATTTTTTTTTGTATATATAAAATGACAAACTAATTAGAGTTTCATTATCTTTATAAAATACAAAGTCTACATAAAGTAATAAAAATTAACATCTAAGTTGAATGAATTTGTTTACGTTAAAGACTAAATTGCCACAAACTTAGTGGGCTAAATGGTTATGAAACTAAAAACACATGAACTAAATCGTTACAATTCAAAGTTTAGAGGCTAAATTGTTGAGAGACCAAATATGGTATTTGGGGTTGAAGTGTAAGACCACTTTTTTCAATACAATGGATGTGAAGAAATTGAAACCAAATACCTTTAATCAACAAGAAAAAATGTGTGAGTAATGCTCACTTGGATGGATAGGCGAAAATGGTTCAAAGATACACATTAATACACAACCTCAAGCATATGGTTAAAATAGAAAAAGGGAAAACAAAAGTAAACGACTGAAAGTTATTCCTGTTTTAAAAAATGTGTGGGGATGACATGCTTCAAAAAGTACTTGTCAAAGGTAACTACTTTTTATTTTATTGACTTGACCAAAGAATTTTGAAGAATCCCTATTAATTAATTAGGTGTAGCAAATAAATCCCAAATTTTCCACTGCTCACGAGGAACTAGGAAGCAACTGGGGCTGCAAAATTAGTGATGAATAATTTAATAAAGATTCAATAAAAGAAAAATTAATACATAAAACTATAGGTAAAACATCAAATTAAAAATAGTTATAATTGGAGATATGGAAAACAAACTTTACGAGGCTCCAATGTTTAATTTTTTGGACTGCATCTAGAGCTTGGCTACTGCAGTAAATAAGGTTCATCGTTCAATTAGGAGTTTGATGATTTGGCCATAGATAGCGACCAAAATTCATGGTTGACTGTCAAAGGAAGCGTAGAAGACAAGTCAATTGATGGTAATGTTATTTGAAAAGCAAGTCAGTTGATGGTGTAGAAATATGTTCATCCAATCCAAGAATTAATGTGGGGGTATGGAGGTTTTATCATAGAAATGAGTATATATTGACTACCGTATAGTTAAACTCATGTTAACATACGGTGTAATGATGGTAGAAATATGTACATCCTTCAAATCAATCTTGCTCTGAATTCCTTGGTCGATATACAAACATAGAGGTTCCCAATGAAGATATACCAAATGAATCTCAAAACATGGCCATGGCAGGAAAGAAACATCGAACTGCAAGAATAGCCAGGGATTTCTACATATTCTATTACCAGAAATCACCACACGAGCATTTCCCATCTTCAAATCGATGGAATCGTTGAACGTCCCTAATGACGATTTTCCTCCCAAAAATAAAAGATATAAGTTTTGCAGCATTATGACAATCTCCACAAATACGGAGGTTCTTAGCTACCCTTATTGTTGTACCGGGAGGTGTATTTAGGAGCCCAAAAGCCATGGCCAATTTTTCACTGTGATATCTTAGGACAAGTTCTTTCCCTTCCTCTTCCATATCAGCATGATATACTAAAGATGTATCCGGAACATATCCCACCAACTTTATTTCTTTCATTAACTCGTCAAGTGCTCGTCGTAACTCCACCGAAACGCAGTGAACTCCATCTCCAGAGAAGAACTCATGTACAACATTGTTCACCTCCACGGAACTACACCCAGGAACCTTCACCACCCCTCTATCTTTCATCAATTTCCTTAAATGATTCACATCTTCCCATCTTCCTACTCTAGCATACAAGTTTGATAATATAACATAGTCCCCTCCATGGGCGTCATCTAATTCAAAAATTCTTTCAATAACCCGCTTTGCCATTTCGACATTACCATGGGTGCTGCAAGCAGATAAAAGGGTGCGCCAGAGTATAGGTGTGGCCTTAATTTCCAGTTTATCTACAAAGTTATAAGCCTCATCTAAATGACCTGCTCGACCAAGCAAATCCACCATACAACCGTAATGCTTGATCCCTGGAGTTATCCCATAGGTTTTAGACATACTGTAGAAATACCCTCTACCTTGTTCTACTAGCCCAGCATGACTACAAGCATACAAAAGCCCCAAAAAGGTGATCTCATCAGGTCTAACTCCTTCCCTCTTCATCTCTTCAAACATTGAGATAGCTTTCAAGCCATCCCCATGAGTTGCAAAGGCAACTATCATTGCAGACCAAGCTTGTGTATCTCTCACACGCATGCCCTCAAAGATAGAAATAGCATCAGTTAGACTTCCACATTTCGCAAACATATCTATAAGTGCAGTGTTCACCTTCACATATTTGTCAAAACCTTTCTTCTTAACATATTCATGAATCCACTTTCCCAGGTCTAGTGCGCCCAACAGAGCACATGACATAATTACACTAAGCATAGTTACATCAGTTGGCTCAATATTGCTCGCTTGCAATTCTCTAAACAAGGACAAAGCCTCATTGGGCTGACTACTTCGAGCATAACCCGTGATAATTGCATTATAGCTAACTATGCATGGCTGTTCCATTTCATCAAACACTCCACGCGCAGCATTCATGTCATTGCACTCCGCATACATATTTATGAGAGTTGGGCATATGTAAATATTATGATTCAGTCCAAGTTTAACAGCAAAACAATGCAACCCCATACCTTCTCTCAAGGCCTTAGAACTCGCACACGCCTTGAGAAGGGACGAGAATGTGTAGTCATCAGGAAGAAGACCAGAGCACAAGAGTTCACCAAAAAGAGAAAAGGCAAGATAGGGAGAATTAGAGCGAGCATAACCCCGTGCCATTATGTTAAACAGAATAATATCCTTGTCAAGAATTTGATCAAACAGATGGTGGGCATGGTCCATATACGAAGTTGTCGGGTTGAGTGTGCAGAAATTAATGAGCTTGGTGAGAACAGAGATATCACTCTGAAGATTGGTTTTAATGGTATATGCTTGAATTTGCTTGAGCTCGTTGAGAGATGTACATTTGGACAAAAGAGAAAGAGGGTGGAGTTGATTTATTACGAACTCATTCTTGGAAAAGGCGGAGCTTGGTTTTGTGAGAGTGAATTGGCAAGTTGGAATACAGGAGATTGCCATTTCAATACTCAATAATTAAACTCTTACGAGACGCAGTGCATTACAGAGAACAAGAATAGCAAAACAAGAGCAAATTATTTCAACTTCTAAACAATTTCAAAAAACATTCTGCCCATGGAAGAGATAAAGCAAATCCAAAATGAAATTAGTTTAAAATAGGCGGTGTTTCAGAGTGGTAAACGTAGCAGAAACGAGAGCAGGATGAAGCTTAATAGATCCATTGCAGAAGATAATGTTTCAAGCAATGACAAAAAGAAAATTTTCACCTTGAAATTGTGAAAAGGATTGTCCGTTGAAGCGGGGAAGAAAAGAAAGAGCGTCCACCTGCCCGGAAAATTTTCCACCGCCACAAACTTTTCGGAAAACCCAATCTTTATGAAAGAAAATTTTTCTTTTTAAAAATTAGAATTACTGTAAAGAACAAAAAAGTGAAAAATATTTATAAAATATAACCAAAATTTAGAGTAATTTCCATTCTTTTCTCTTTTCACTTCTTTTTCTTAAAATTAATTATGGACTCTAAAGATTTTAGAAGGGAAGGAAATATGAATCAAAGTAATCAATTAATTTTATTAGCAATCAAAGCTGAACATAAACAATAATTAGGGGAATGAAATTACAAGTGATTAAATTAAAACTTAGGGAATTGAATGGTGGAAGCACATTTAGTCCTGGGAAGAATTGGGCATTTGATGAACTCAGAACCCGAAGTATCAACACATAAATAAACTTGGTAAAGTTGAGCATTCCCAGCTGAATCTCTGTTACATTCAATCCCAGGAGTAAATCCAATCCCTTCTTCTATTGCATTTTTCACACTCTCTAAACTATACATCTCATCATTTGCTTCAATTCCTGCACTATTAAGAACCTTAAGGAGATTGGCCTTCTCCTTCAGTTTAATAGCCGCTTCGAAATATTCCTTCTGGTCGAGTTCCGACTCAGAACACGTCCCGTGTTTCTCCCACTCGTGTGACCAAAACCTTAGCCCATTGCTGCTTGGACAACTTAACGATGGCCAGTGTTTGTCCATGCTGCTTAACACTTCTGAGATCTAATAATATGAACATATAAATTAAATTACTAGCATATATATATATAATCACTTGTTGCATATTGTGCTAATTAATTGAATTACATTACCTGAGTTCGATCAAAAACGCTATCGGGATCGCAATTGGATGGATAGGATCCATCTTTGTAATTAGGCCAAAGACCATGGATCCCAAAATCTGCAGCAGGCCTTCCTGTTTCTGGATAGCAACAATGTTGTCTCTTTGTATCACAATATGCTCCCGGCCACTACAAGATTAATATATAGTAATTAATTTTTACAAATTGATAATGAAGCTTACACTAATCTAATTAATATACCTGTTGAACAAAGTAGAAGAAATCGAAGTCTTGAGAAAGGCAAAGGGTTGATAGATGTTGCAAAATGAGAAGATTGAATATGAAAATTGAGTAGTTGAATTTCATGTTTGTTTGTTTGTTTGTTTGGGTTTGAAGAAATGATATAAGATCATGTTCTTTTATAGGCCAAAAGAAGATAGTTGCTTAGAATATGCTTTTTTTGAGGGCTTAGACGAAATCTCACATAACGCTTGCGTCCAGTAATGGACAAGTTACCCCACAATGCTTTTCTAATTAAAAATTTGCTATTCATTTTGAGAAACAAAAGTAACAATTTGATGATAAATATTGGGCTTAGACTTGCTTGCATTAATATTTAAGTGAGGAGAAGATGGTGAGTTTCGTGATTAGGACCAACGTGTAACACTGATTCATATAAATCCTTTTAAGTTCAAATGGGAGACTCTTTATTAAATTAAATGTAAAGAAAAGAAAGTAAAATTTGAATAAATATTTGGGTTTAGAACTTTAGAGGATAGTTAGTTAGTATCTTAAAACTTGGAAGAATGGAATTGGAAATTGGTACATTCGTGCAAGCCAAACTATGTTACGAAGGTAGGCCAACTACACCCATCATTTTAAACTAATAATAAAAGCACTTCCTCCTCCTTTTGCCTTTTCTTATCTATTTTTATTGAACATGTTTTAGTTATGATATGAAAAAGAAGAGAAGGAGAAGTGAAATTTCATTAGCATATTTAATTATCTATACAATTAAACTAGGATTAGATTTATCAATTTTCTTTTTTAATATGGGTATATATATTGTAGATCTATCTACAATTTTTTAAAAATATTACTCTATACTTAATTATTATTCATAAAATTTATTGTTATTATCTATATTAATCCAAACCATAAGGATAAACTTCTCAAAATTGATATCTCTTTGTCAGATAATATAATAATGATAGTAAACATAACTCTATTAAATAATTGGATTGAAAAGGTAAACATGACATTAAATGCATGAGATCCCCTATCATCTAAAATAATAATAATACCCTTGAATTAAGCTATTCATCAAGAAAATGGGAAAATTATGGATCATAGTTGAGACAATTATTATAGAGCACGTTTCATTATTTTAAATTTTGAATAAAAAATTTATGTTTCGAAATCAAACATCATATCATAAATAATAAAAACAGGTTAAATATTTCAAATTTAGCTCGAAAAAACAAATTAAATCTCTTTGTTTCCTTGAATAATTTAATTTAGGTCTTCAAAAATATAAAAAATAGCGATACTATTACTTCACCATGAAAAAATTTCACTTGATCGATCAACCATTAGATGATTTTAACATAGATAACAGCTTTCTTCAATAATATTTTAACCCAAATTGGTAGAGCAACAGTTACACTTTTCCATGAAAACTAAAAGAAATTAGATCTCTAAAAAGTGAAGCAATTTTAGTAACAACATGAACCATAATCACAAAGGAAACAGAAATGTAAAAGCAAAACAAGTAGAGAGAAAAAAGAACACAAACAAGAGATCATTAGATCTCTAAAATTTGGGGAACTCGAGAGAAGAAGCACAATTTGAATTTGGGAAAATTGGGCAGTCAATGAAGTTGGAAGCAGACGAATCGACACACAAATAAATCTCATACAATTGACTGTTGCCTGACTCATCAACATTGCAACTGATTCCAGGGCTCAGCTTAATTCCTTCTTCAATTGCACTCTTAATCTTATCTAAACTGTAGTAACTTCCATCTGGGTTTATACCTGTATTAACAAAAAACATACAACACCATTATATATATATATTGAATATGGGGTTCATTTTTATTATGAGTTTGGATTAATTACCTGCTGTTTGAAGAGCTTGGAGGATGTTGGCTTGTTGTTTAAGGTTGAGAGTAGTCTCAAAATAACTGTGTTGGTCTAGAACGGATTCGGAACAAGTTCCATGTTTGTTCCACTCGTGTGACCAGAACTTTGTGTTATCACTGCTTGGACAGGCAAGTGATGGCCAGTTCTTCTCCATACTGCTCACCAAATCTGATATCTATATCATACAAAGTCAGGAATATGCTGAATTTTAGAGATGGACAAGATTGCTCAAAATTGAAAAATAACCACTTTACCTTCTGATACTGCTTTCTATATTCTATGAAAAATTTTATAGACTAAAACTTTTTTATTTATTGTTATTATTTGAATTTGACTCAAAACTTTGATGTTAATATATAGGGGTGTTAAAAATATTGATGATCCTATGGGTTGGGTTGTGTGGACTAAAAATACAAATGGGTTGTGTTGTTAATTTACTTGGGTTTTGCTGAATTTAAATACTGTTTAATGTGTTGGATTAGTTCATGGGTTCATCATCCAAAATAAACAAAACAAAACCAAATTTATTATTAATATATATATGCATTGACTTTAGTTTTATCTACATTTTCTCTAACAATTCCTATAAATACTTATTGGTACTTTTGTAAGAAAAAGTTGTTAATCTTAATTCAATAAAAATATGTATTTTATTTAATTTCTTAAGATAATTAAAATAAATGATCCAAGAGTAATGGAAGGCTATTCAACCATCCAATATTTTATTTTTTTCTCCAAGATAATTTGGATTGTAAAGACTTTTGATGTCTAAAAAAACATTTCCATCCAACTCATCTATATTAATAAATCTAAAAAACAAACGTAATTTTTAAAAAATAAATTATCATTTCACACTTGTTTAGTTTTTAGTTTTAACGTTTGAAAATACTATTTTATCTCTACTTTTTTTTGTTTTATCTATTTTCAATCAATGTAAAACAGAGTAAAAAGATGAAACTAGAAAAAGTAATATTGAAAAATAATCTTTTTTGGTTTTAGATTTTATTTTTTTTTAAATTAAATAGATTAAATCTATTCTAAAAATAGAAACAAAATAGAAAATTCTTCAAAAATAGAAAAAATTTAAGTTAATTTTGTTTTTAGTGATTTTTCCTATAAAAGGTAACCATTTTTTTATGTTTGAAAAAAAAAACCCAAGAAAATATGCTTAATTAATTAAAACAAAAACAACAAGAGTTTAAAATAGTTGCAAAACAAAACCCAAACAATTACCATTTCGGTTCATTTCTTACAAAATCAAAAGATCTTTTAAAATAAAAACATAAAAAGTAGCATATTTTGACAAACAATGATCATATTGGGTGTAATATACCAATTACATGGTGTAGAACAGTTTTTCATAGAATTCTACCAATCTGGACAATGATACAAATATTGTCAAATTATTGAACACATCTTAACATATGTCATATACTTAAAATATACCTGGGTTCGATCGAAGGGGTTGGATGAATCACAATTAGAAGGGTAAGTTCCATCGTTATAATTAGGCCAAAGTCCATGAATTTTGAAGTCACCACTTGGCTTTCCTGTCTTTGGATAGCAGCAACTTCTTCCTGTGTCACAATAAGAGCCAGGCCACTACCCAAAACAACACAAACCAATTAAAAAGAAAGAAAAAGAAGTTGATCTTTTATCATATCACAACGTTACTGAGTAATGTAAAAGTATACCAAACACTCACACTTTGAACAAAGTAGAAGAAATCGAAATCTTGAGCAAAAGAGAGGAGTGAAAAGCATTGGAAAATGACAATGATGTTGATGAGAACAAAGCGAGAAGTGAAGAAGAAACCCATATTGGTGGTGGACGGCTTTGGCAATCTCATTATTGGTGCTTTCTTTCTATTTTTATAGAGACGTAAATGGAAGGAACAGGCAAAATTAATTGGGCGATTTTAAATATAGGGAAGAATATCCGCTGGATACAAACAAACTTATTGCCATTTTTTATGGGATTTATTTAAGATGTAACGTTCATATTACCATTTATATATTTTCTCCATGTCGGTCAATTTTTTTCTTCTCTTCTTTTTGGTGTGAAATATAACAATTTTAAATACTTAACTTTGTACCCAATCGATGCCTGACGTTTGGAGATGGGAGATGGGTCTGTCTCCATGCATTGACCTTCTTGTACATTGGAATTCAAAAGGTTCACACCAATATATGCTTTCACACTTTATTCAACAATTATTAATCCCCAGCGGATTTCACATTACTTGGAGTAGAAAAAAATATGGGGTGAGAGAGGCTCGAACTCTCGACCTCAGGATAACTCGTTTTAGCTATGAGACCTACGCGCTAGCCAACTGCGCCACCACCCCTTGGTTGGAACAAACCAACAAAATATTATTTTACCAAAATCATGATTTCTTTTTAAAGGGATTTGTTATATTTTTGTTCGGATTCTTAGAAAAATAAAATAAACCGACAAAATATTTAAAATAATTTTGAAGACGAAAAAAGTACACTGAAAAATGCAAAAAATGCCATAGTTAACTCGTGATTACTCGACCACATGCGCACATGTAATTCTACTTTTAAATGATCATGATAAGCGTATAGACAATTATGCACAATCACGTAGAAAATGATACCCGATTATGTAGTTTTTTTTTTTTTTTGTAACAAGCAAAAATAGATGAAGAAATTGATATTTTAACGATCTTAGTATTTAAAAAATTGAAGAAATTTGATAGAGAGGATGAATTATTCGCAAGGAAAAAGAAAAAAAAGGTAAAATTTGAAATTTATGAAAATTTCTATCGAATTAATGATCTTTTTGATTTGGTTATGTTAATTTATGAAAATTAATCCATTTTTTCTTTTAATTTGTCCACTTATTTACACAATATTTTCTTTTTATCAGTTTATTATTTCAAACTCTATAAACCGTATTAAAAAAAATATTGTTAAAGAATGGTATGAATTGAGAAAAAAAAATTATTTCAAAATTTCTTATTCAACAAGTAATTTAATGAGGGTGGATAAAAATAATAATGGGTGATTGAATAATGGATGAAAATTGAAAACATTGAAGAGTTTAAAAGTGGAACACAACAGAAATGGAAGTTCGTTGATCATTTTGCTCTTACAAAAAGTCCTAGAAACATTGTTTTAAAAAATGGATCACCAACAAACAATCACACACACTATCAAATTCTAATACAATTAATCTTAACTTAGCCCAATTACAATTATATTTACCTGAAAATTACACATGATCAATTGATCATGACAGACGTTTTACAATTTGATTTACAGAAGAACAGGTACCAAAGACACCAATAAAAATCCCCAAAACTAAAATTGTTAGAATGAGAATCAATTCCCATCCAAATTCACGAGCAGATTTGTTGATCTTGAGATAGCATAAACAAGGGATAAGAATGGAAGTGGTGACACTTAAAAAGGAACCTGTAAAAGCCATAACATAAGCAAAAAATGGAATGAATAAAGCAAGAATAAGGGTTGTAATGAGAAGTAAAGTTCTTATGAGAATGGCTATTTTTTTAGTAATGAAGAAATTAGGAGATAGTGAATCTTCAATGGCAATAGCAATTGGGTTTGTTATGGCTGCATATTTGGTAATCGGATTTATTAGGGTTGTGTAAATTGCTAGTTTTGTGCTGATTTTGTTTAATGGAAGGTTTAATGTTACTTGTGATTTTATGTTATCTCCATACATGCAGTAACCTAAAATACCCATCGAACCATAACTCAACGTGCTTGCCACAAAGCAAACCATTAGAACCTGCAATGAACATGAAAGAAAAATATTTTCATTTTTGACACATGTAGATAAAGTCATGAATCAAACCAGATCGATACTATAGGTTTTAACTAATTAGTTTTACCTTGGAAAATTGGGTTCTGTTCTTCATGGAATTGCAAAGCATAGGAAACACAGAATGTCCACAATAACAAAACACAAACAAACTTATAGTTGTAGGCAATCCATGCAAGTTCAAAACTCGATGATGATCGTTATCTGATCTTTGGTTAAACCCAAACCCATCAGTTGCACCGATCCAACCAACACACAAAACCAAAACAATAGAAGCCAAAACACCACCAAAAGAAACATAAGCCAATGATCCCAAATTCTTCACCCATGTTGTTGGTAATATCAAAACAGCACTCAATATCATATACATCTTCTTGTAATTCATCATCCCTTCATCAACTTTTAAACTCCCAATTTTCAAACCAAATAATGGACTACTACTTGGAAATAGCTTCTCAAGATTGTCACCTTCTAATATCAAGAACTCAACTGCCACCAAATATAACTCCAAGTAAACAAATACCGACACCAATATTCTTCCTTTGTACCCAAAAGCTAATCCTCCAATATCAGTATAAGTCCTCACCATTAATGGATTTGCATCCATGCAATGCTTTAAAAGTGAAGCTGTGTAGCAACAAATAATTGCTACCATCAATAGAAGAATCAAGCTAACCCAACCTCCTTGAGAAATGGCAAAAGGAATCGATAATATTCCCACACCTATAAAAAAAAAAAGAGTTAATTATTCATCAAATATATATACAATTAAAGAGTGATTTAGGGCGAAAATTAAATTAAAATTACCTGATAATGCATTGATTCCATTGATACAAGTTCTTAAGAAGGTGGTGCCTTTAGCCAAAAATTGTGTAGATGGAAGCTGGTTTTGGCTCTCCATTTTTGAACTTGGCCTAATAAATCATATGGTATTATTGTTATTACTATAGAAATCATTTAGCTTTTATAGTGGAAATTATTTTTCTATAGTTGTGTATAATAATGGTTATGTGGACTCAATATCTATATGTATCCTAATGACTATCAGTTACACATTTAAGGAAAACTGAGATCACAGAGATACATTATATATGACAACCTTTTCCTTTAATAAATTATAGCTTGGAACCCTAAAAGGATTGTTAAGAAGATGACTGTTGTTATTATTATGATTATTATGCTAAATTACAAATTATCAATAAGACAGGTTCCTTTGGAGGTATTCATTGCCTAATTAATTGTCACCCAATTCTGTATTAAGTCTAATCAAAGCCTTTTTTTATCGAATACTCTAACATGTGTTAACGATAAAAATAAATTCTTATCGTATGTAAAAGACAAACTTTTATTGGGAAGAACTTCACGCATTCTTGAACATGGCGGATGGCGTTAAGGATGATGAATGTGTCAATCTAGAGACTGAAGGTCTGAACTCCATTGTATGCAAGATTTTAAGAGTTGAATTAATCCATGTGGATAGTTTTAGAATGAAGATGGCTGAGAGAGATATGGAGGAATGTCCTAGTCCTGGGTTCACATTTTCATAACATCTTATCTGCAATAGGCAAATTCTGATAGGATGGAGGAAATAGATGAAAAGGGAAAAGGTGTTGGAGAAAATCACCTTCAGATCAAAATTTTGATAGATGCAACAAAACTGTTAGATATGAGATATTCTGATCAAGAATGGATTCACGGGCGAAGAACAATGGATTCTCGTCTCTCATGGAAAGCTATTGGATTTTTATTAGAACGGCAAAATTTATCGTTTGTGATAGAATGGTATAATATGGGTTTGTTGAATTCCAAATTTATAGTATAATAAGAATGTAAGTTTTATAGGATACAAAAATGTATGAACTTAATATATATTGAAGTTAACTAAATCAAAATTGGTAAACTTATTTTATAGGAATGATGGAAAAAAAATATATGAAACTTTTAAGGGCAAAACTATAAATCGTTACGTTTCTAGAAGTTTATATATTAACTTCAATTTACAAAATTGCCAACAAATTTGTTTAGATTTCTTTTAATGTACACTTTTAAGATTTAATGTAGTTTCTAACTTTTATAGATGGAGAAACAGATATTAATTAAGAACCATGTGTATCCAAGACACTAAATTGAAAAATATTACCCAGAAAGTGAATATTTCAAATTTGCATCTCTTATTAAGAATATGAAAGTTTCAAAATTCACCTCAAATAGGTATTACGAGGAAACCTCAAGTAGTGCTCTGCACAAGAGGTCACTACTTATTCAAGCAAATGCCAAAACAAAGACAATTCGTAAAATAGACAGATAATAATAATGAAACACAAGCATTTAGATAAAACAAGCATGTCATATGAAACATACATGTGCAAAGCCAATCAAACAACAGAATGTGCATTGTGTCTTCAGTGTGCTGAGGTATTAAACATGTTAAACAAAAACTGTGAAACAGTACGTTTAGTCATTAAGAATTTCAATAGTTCTCTGAGTCATTGTTACAGCAAGAAATAGAAGGAGCTTTCTGTTATTAATTGAATTAGGGGGAAAGAGACCAAACTCACTCATGAATCCCTCCTAATTGTCGTCAGGCAAAGGACCCGATCCAACCTTCTTCCAAATCTCAACCCATTCTACCATGGCTTCAGCAACACGAGCAAACATTGGATTGGACCGGCCAAGCTGCTCCCTTACTACCTTTGCAATCTCGAGAAAACAGGCATCAGCTGTAACTGCTGCTTCTGGTAGCCTAAGAGTTTGAAAGAATGGAACAACTTCTTCCATCAGCTTCACCCCTTCCCACTCTTTCTTCAGGCTCTCTATTGCATTTCCTCTTTCATTTCTCCAAACATATGGCAGCCCACTTTTCACACCAAGCTTTAGATGATCACATGTTACCTTAACACATAACCCACACCATATATCCTCCATGGTTTCCCACCGAAACTTTCCTTCCCCAGCCAATCTCAGTGCTGGACATAAAGCAGGTCCGACCACCTCTCGATCAAATGCAATGTTGATTCCACTCACAGGCAGCATGGCCCCGACTGGAATAGTGAGGACTGCATCAACAATGCGAGTGTTCCTCAGACTTGGCTTGAGGGCTTGTGTTGGTGCATCATAATCTGCTAGATTCAGCCACAGTCCACATGACAGACTACAAGCAACCCCACTTCTCAAGCTAAATGGGTAACCACGCACAAAATCTGCTCCTTTCCTAAATGGATCATACAGTGTGTTGAAGAAGAAAGGAGTGGCCGGAGTTGAAAGGTTCAATAAGTGCTGCTCTACAATATCTATTAACAAGCCCTTATCATCTTTGGCTGGAACACAGTCATCATCAACTGAGATAACATACTTTTTTCTGGACACGAGGTAGCCAAAGTATCGACAAGAGTAACCAGAGAATTTAATTGAATTTGAAGTACCAACAATTCTATTTATGTCTTGTAGAGTGTAGACGTCCAGGTCAAAGCCATCTGGAATTTCAAGATCCTCCTTGAGTTCAGGATCCTTGACAATAATCAAGTGGAATCGGGTGAAAACAGGCCTCCATTCATTCATAAACGAGGTCAGATCAGAGTGGAATGCTCCGATCACAATGTCGACCTCATTGTCCTTAATATGGAGCTGGGACATCTTTCAAACGTTTATAGAAAATAAAAACAATGATTTGTGATATAGTTTTAAAAAGTGAAAAAGATTGGCAAGTCTCCTTAAAAGAAGCAGCTGAAAGTTAATGCTCTAAAATGCAATCACACCATATCACTGAATCCTAGAACTTTTCTGAGCACCCTGCATCAAATATTCAGTGTAAGGAAGAGAAATGGATAAACCAACCACAAAATCAATGGAGTAGCAGAATATTGGTATATCAAGATTTTTCTTACTGGTAGGAAGAACAGGGGTGACAATTTGCTGGATTTTAAATTCCCCAATGAGCGAAAGAACTTCATCTTTTCCACTTGCCACAAACAACTTTAAAACCCTCTCGTTTAATTTTCCAGCCTTTAAAGTTTCCTGCTTCATAAAAGTATTTCATCTACTCAGTAACTCGAGAATACCAGCCAGTAAAGAAGGCCCAATATAAAATGTAGTAAAATAAGATATTTAGCGGTGAAGCAACAATTTCAGCTTCCTGTACTGTTACAAAATAACATTAAGCAACTATTGATACACTCAAAATGTGAAAAATTGCTAGCTAACAGATATTTCCAGTATAGGTTCGAGTAATTTGTCTAAAATTTATATTTCTATTTAATGATAATGTAAACAATTTGTAAAAATGGAATTCCAACCATTTCCTAATTTTAACATTATACACAAATGTTTAACCACAGAAACCAATGGGGTCACATCCATCTCAATCCCTTGGCCTTCATTTCCACATGCAATAGTTACAACATACAGATCCCTTCTTCTATAGTTGGAA
This sequence comes from Cucumis sativus, assembly GCF_000004075.3. NCBI lineage: Eukaryota > Viridiplantae > Streptophyta > Magnoliopsida > Cucurbitales > Cucurbitaceae > Cucumis > Cucumis sativus. The sequence goes on along the minus strand of NC_026659.2, from coordinate 26,414,386 downwards.
ATGGTTCCTGGTTCTACCTTTTGAAAGATGAGAACCTTCAAAGATTTTACTTCCACCCAAAAAGAAAACCAAGACAAAGGGGTTACAATAATTTGTTCCAACTTTTCGAGAAATGAAAATTTCTAGGAACAGAACAGTATTTTCTGGATACAGGAGTATCGTTGAGGAGGTATAGAAATAGACTAGGTAATTTGGATGCTTAACAACCCTATATACCAAACGACTCTGCAGCCCCCCATCTAATTGGTTTTTTTGCTAGTTGGAAAGAATTTTTCCAACCTCACTAGCCTGAACCTAAGTTTAACTTCCACTTACCCATCCCCTCTATTTTCAGAGCTTTCTCTTCAGTCCAATTGTTTAGCCACTGAGGATTCCATTTTGGGGGAAACGAATATCAAATTCCAAATTCCAAATTCCAAAGCAATAAGTAATAAGTAATATCGTAGTGTAAAGACAAGTCCATATAAAAGATTAAGCAAAATATAATACAATTTAACAACTACACAACACCAAAATTACCCATCGCCAATGTCACAGCAACACCAACATAACCTTCTTCTGGCTTGAAAGTGTAAAACAAAGAACAGGGCACGATAAACAATCAAAGTCTAGCAAGCATAAAAATCACATAAAGACGATTCTAAATTCATTAATTAATTGTAAAAACACATAACAATTGATTTTGAAGCTTATATAACGCACATACAAGTTACAACTTCATCTTCCCGAATAAATGTTTGTTAACATTATTAACTGATGAGAAAGAAACAAATAACTGATTTTCAATATGAACAATAACGGAAGTGAAGTAGTGTAGAAATCAACAGAATTCATCCAAACTTCCATTGGCATTTCTACAAAACAAAACTTGACCCACCACCCAATCAGTTTTTTTCGTCATAAATCTTGACGAAACCATAAGATTGTAGATAGCGTTGACCAAATGTAATAAAATAAACAATAAAAAAACGAGTAATTGGGAAATGAATTGAAAAGAAAAAGGAAGAAGAAGAAGAAGATGATGATGATATAAAAAAGAGAGGTACCAGGAATAGATGGAGAACGATGTGATCAGGGAGAAAAGAGAGATCAGAGATAGAAGAGAGATTAAGGATGGCAGAATGAATAGTGAGAGACAAGAGAGATGGAGGGGTTGTCATTCAAAATATATATAGAGAAATACAGATCCCCTTTTGCTCTCCTCTCTCCTCTCTCCTCTCTCGTCTCTCTCTCAACAAAGCCCATAGGCCAAAGAAGGAGTGAAGGACAAGGGAATCGGTCTATGCTTTGTCCCGAGATTGCTGTGTGTTCTCCGTCGACCGACGTTTGCTAGACTTTTTCTTTCTTTCTCCTTCCCCTATGCCACCTCCTCTATTGGGTTGGGCCTCTTATATCTATATGACGCCCCTTCCCTCATGGCCCAACCCAGCCCAGCCCAATAACACGACACTTTCTTTTTTTTATTTTGGAAGCTCAAGCCATTGTTGGAGGACTCCAAAGCTGGATTCTTTTCAACCTTATGCTTTTCTCTTTTCACCTATGTTGAATAGGATACCAATCACATTATTTTGGTGTTTGAACCCTGAGGATGAGTATTTCGATTTCTAAAGTTAAAAGTCCTATGGGTTTTTTTAAACCATTCTTCGATTTCTTTTCTTTTTGGTGGTTTTTATGGACTTGAATCTAGTTGGTTCATGAATAAGATACCCACGTATATTTGGGTCATATCTCAATTCGATTTTAACTCAACTAAATAATATTTAATTTGACCAAAATAATTAAACTTGATCTAACGGTCGTGACATCATCATAACTAACCAATTTATATTTTTAATTTAGGACACATGTTAACTTTTAATTAGTCCAAAATTCAATTATTAGTACTCTACCTAATTCAAGTTGAACTTCCATGTAAAAAAGGTTGGAAATAAAACAAGCACTGGTCGAATAATGAAAAGAAATAGTTGGAGTTATGTAAGGTTTGGGATGCTTGCATTATATAAATAGAGGAGATTTGATTTGATGGGGAAGAAAGGAAGCAAAGCAAGAGGTAGGGTTGAAAGCGGGGCCGGTCATTATGGCGCCAACAAATAAATTAGGAAGCGACTAAATTATATCCACCTGGGTCCTTATTCACAATTCATAACGAACATTTTACAATTCCCGTTATTAGATTCTTTATGGGAATAACTCCCGTTTTTGACGCTCAATCCGACGAACCCATCCCCGATTTCATAGCATTACCACACGCATCTTCTAATAACGGGAATTGTAAAATGTTCGATTTCATCCAAACCCACTTTCATTCGATTAAATCCCCTCCTTTTTCTTCCTCTTCTCTTCAACTCTCCTCTGGAATCCCTCCGGTCCGCTGCCTTCTCAGCGCGATCACTGGGGATTCTGGTTCTTCTCCCATTTCTACTACTACTACGCCTCTTGAGCTTTGTTTTTTTGCCCACTTTGGTGTTTCATTTTTGTTTGCGGAGCTATGAGCGATCATCTCGTTCTGTATGTGGACCGATTAGCTCGGCCGCCACCCCTTGATTCCATCCCCAACCCACCTGAGGCTGTTCCTCTCTTGCCGGTTGATGGGGATTTGGACAGCGACTCACCTTTGTCTTCTCCAACCTCTGCTTCCAGTGTTGAGGAGAGGGGAGAAGAAAATGAGGGTTCGGATGGAGAAGATGATTCTTTGATTCAGACAGCGGAGTGCCGCATTTGTCAGGATGAGGATGTAATTAGGAAGCTGGAAACTCCTTGTGCCTGTAGTGGCAGCCTTAAGGTATAAGTGATTTTTCAATTTAAGTATTGTAAAACTTTCTACTTTCTTTGTAAATGTTTCGGCTTTACGGGATTACATTAGTGATCATTAAGTAATTTGAAGCATAAATATATAGGGATTATTTAGCATCTTATTTGTTTTTGTAGCTCAAGTTGCAGTCATTGGCCGGCCATTGTGGTTGGCTAATTAAGTCGGTGTTTATGTCAAATTTACAAAAACTAGTTGTATATGCTTAAGTGAATGCCATAAATCTAAGAATGTTCGGTAGGAAAGTTTTATCGTAGGGTCAAATGTCTGTTTATGTTTATCTTGTTTTGTTTGTCTCAAATATATCCAATGAGACATTCGTTGGTTGTGTTGCATTACGATTTAGATGAGATGTTAACAACGATTGCTTTCTCAGTATGCTCATCGGAAGTGTATACAGCTTTGGTGCAATGAGAAAGGGGATATTATTTGTGAGATTTGTCATCAGGTATGTTCACTTTTTTTTATTGTACTTTGTTATTTTAAGTTCGTGGAATCATGTGTGCATTTGACATCAAAGATTCAAAGTTGTTCTAGAAGAGATGTTGTTGGACTTGCACCCCCTTTTGGGATATAGCAACGGTTTTTCTGCTGGTGTAGAGTGTTTGGGTTGAAAGAAATATTAGAATTTTTAGAAATGTCAATTGACCTTGGTTTGATATGCCCTATAATGTTAGATCTAAAACTTCGTTGTGGCTACTACTTCTCAGGCTTTGTGAAATTATTAGCTTGTTTGATTCTTTTGGACCAGAGTCCCTCTCTTTGGATGAACACCCTTTGTTGGGAGGTCGTTTTTGTATTGCCCTTTGTTTTTCCATAAGCTGGGTTCTTGTCAATATATCTATATATGAGTTCGTGAGAGCTCGTCTGACTTCTTAAGTGGACACGTATTATTCCATTCAATATTTTGTGTATGGGCCATGACACTATCTGGGGAAAGCATCTTGAAAGAAAAACATGTTTAACGTAATGGTATTTCCATTGGAAAATGAAGTCAAGAAATGGTATATGACCTTACTTGAACGGGATATGTTCTATAGGTTGTACATCTGGGTCCTTGAGTTCTAGGGAGACAAGAAATGGTACAGGCTGACTATTGAAAGATAAAACAATTTAAATAATGATGAGTGTAGACGCGTGTATATATATATATATATATATATGGAAACAATTCAGCTACATTGAATGCCATATTTTTTAGAGGTTTCAACTTACCTGAATTTATATGCTTGCATATGACGCACAGCCTTACCAACCTGATTATACAGCTCCGCCACCTCCCCCTCGCATTGAAGAAACATCTATTGACATCGGGTACCTTACATGCTTCAAATTTCCTTACTTTAGAAAGTTTTGAGATATTTTATGAAATCTTTTTGTTTATTTGAAAAATTGTGCTGTACTTCTTTTCTCGATATTTTGCATTTGAGATGTTAAGCTAAACATGTCCTATTCTTTGCTTTCTGCAGGGGAGGGTGGACCATCACTGGCACCCCTTTGAATTTACACGATCCTCGCTTTTTGGCTATTGCTGAGGCTGAGCATAATATATTGGAAGCCGAGTATGATGAATATGCTGCTTCAGATGCCAGTGGAGCTGCATTTTGTCGAGCAGCTGCTCTTATTGTAAGTTTGTTGTTCGATAATTGATACCACACGTAAAAAATCTCAGTAGTATAATCAAGAAACTTAGTATTGTCATACACATTTTATAAACTGATGTCACGATTAATTAGTGGGCTAATACCTCACATTTGAAGGCGTTTTCACACTTCTCTTTGAATTACTCTCATACAAAGTTGACATTGCAGTTTCATATTCTCATGGAAAATGTATGAACTAATGACCTGTTTGCTGATGTTCTTTTTATTCAATTGGGATAAAATGACATCATTTGTTTAATTTCAATATGGCAGCTCATGATCCTACTTTTCTTACGTCACGCACTTGAAGTCACAGATCCTGATGGTGACGATTACTTGTCTGCTTTCTTCTCTGTAAGTTAGAGTTCATTGTTTCAATCTGGAATGGACAACAATCTCCAGCAGTTTTCCTTTCTCACAGATCTTTGACATTCCTCATCTTCTGGACATTTTTTTAACCATACCATCCAGATTTTCTTGCTTCGAGCAGCTGGTTTTCTCTTGCCCTGTTACATTATGGCTTGTGCAGTCAACATCTTGCAACGTCGACAACGACGACAGGTGGGCATTACCTCCCACATTATCCTTAACTAATAATTCAAGGATAAATTTTTTTACCTAACGTTTCGTTTTCCTTTTATGTTTTGCCTAATTTGAGGAACGGGAGGCTGCAGCCTTGGGTGCAGCACAAGTTGCTTTTGTGCTACAATCAGGACGGCACAGGGGGCTGCAATTTGCAATAGCACCAGGACCTCAAATGACTCCCCACCAGGAGACTGTTTAACTTACATAGGCACAAAATGTATGACCTCTTCATTTTTTCCCCAATGGTTTTAGCACAAAAACGGAAAATCTAGATCTGCCTTGAAATCTGTCCATATTTGTAATCTGTCTTACATTCATTTTGGAAAGCCCGAGTGTAATTCTTCTCAAGAATGCTATAGCTTTTCATGATCTTCAATCTCCTGCCCCTTGAGTAATGTAGCAACGGAAAACTTAAAACCAAAATTTCAGTAGTTGAATGGTGTACACGAAACAGAGTTTGTATAAATTGTTTAAAGATCTTTGTTTCGAATCTTACATATAAAAGGAAGAACTATGTCTGGTTTGTCTTGTAAATTACCTTGTCAATTTTTTGAAGTAGAGAACCAATCTCTTGTCGATTTTTAAATTGGAGAACCAATTTGCTGAGAGTGTGATCAAAGTTTCCATTCGATCATGGTTATATCTCTATTAGTACGAGATCTTTTGGGTGAGATTAAAGCAAAATTATGAAAACTTATATTCAAAGTAGACAATATCACTTCATTATAAGGGTATATAATTAAGTCACATTCCAAACTTAATCAATTATTGATAGAATCTTTCATTGTGCTATATACCAATACATTGGATACATTTGCAACCATTGGTAACAAAAAATCCACACATTTTTCTTCATGCATTAAATGATAGGCTGATAGTTAAAGGAAAGTGGAGATTTGTCTGATAAGTTAGCCTGTTGTTTGTTTGAGAATTCAGAAATAATGTGTTTTAGTTCATTGCTTCAGACTTGCATAGGGTCCATAGCAGGTGCACCAAATTCAAAGGGCCATCAACCTTTTGTCCACTTGCCCTCTTCACCCATCACAAACATCCAACCCTTCTCAAGTCAAAAAGACACATCTAGTCTCTCTTCATAAATTTGAATTCATACATTCTCCCTTTTTCAATAATTTAATCTTGATGTTTGTAGAAGATAACAAATAAAATAAGGTAAAAAGTAAAATGAAATACAAAAGATTGTCCTTCTTTTTTTGGGTAAAGATGAGTAGTTAGGAAATGGAGTGCATGTTGTCAAATGGGGTGTGTGTACCTCACAAAAACCTCAATTATTGCACATCAAATAAAATTGTCCCTGTACTTACTGCCACGTTCTTTCTTTTGTTGACTACTCTCATTCCTATTCCCATTTTCATTCCCATTTAATTTCCTCAATTCATTCCTTGTATTCATCTTATCTTCTAATTAGATTAAACCCATAAGAAAGCTCTCTCTAAATTGCTAAGATATCACTTCATCAAGACCAAGTTTGGATTCACACATATCACATCAATGCAATTCCAACTAGCTATTATCTATCTATATATATATAATTTTCTTGAAATAGACTATTTACATTTGAAAAGCTTCGGCCGAGATAAATTTAACGGTACAATAATTGATATGAATTTTTTTTAATTTCATACTAAAACATATTTAAAAAGTTTTAATTTAGCCTATAGAGTGTAGTTAAATCTCATCCAATCATTCTTATTTTTTTCGAATTCAAATTTAATTTACATGGACCATATTAGAAAGGAAAACAATAACAAACAAAGAATCCAACCAAAAAAAAAAATGTTGAGCAACAAATAAGCATGATTTATTAAAGAGAAATGGTTCAATTATTTATACAATAATAGAAGAAATGGAGGAACATGAAGATCATCATATAAGCAAATCCCGCAGGCACATGAAGATCATTATATTGGCAAATCCCATAGGCCTATCACTACGGTGGCACCGCACACCAATGCGAGCCATTTAATCTTAGCACGCCTTTGTTTGTTTGTTTGTTTTTCTTTTTTTGTTTTCATAATGTCATTTCAAACTCACATTACAAAAAGCTATGGCCTAAGCCGTAAAGTTATGCATTTGTAATTAATTAAATGATTTAATGTCACAACTCACCAAATTATCATATGATATCAGACAAACAATCCTGTCCTGTCATCAACCTTAGTTATCTTCCTTTTCTATATATATTTTCCTCCCTAATATTAATTCCCTTAATTATGTTTCTTAATGGTTTTCATTACGCCACTAACCCCAAAATATACACACATGCCGATGTCCCCCATTCTCCTTCCCTCTCTTTCTGACACCTGTCCACCACCACAATCTCATTTACTTTTCTATATTCTTATCCCTTTTCTTGTTTTTGGATAACTATCATTATTTATTTAACACACTTTATCATATTATACCACTTTACTTCCTTATAATAAATCTTATATTTTAATTCATAATATTTATTTCAATCCACCCTAATTTTCATAAATATAACAAAAACACCAAAATATTTATCGTCCGTCCGTGTAATAAATATGATGTCGTTATAATACTTCTAGATTTTTTCTTAAGTAGTATCCATGATTCGTATTTTTCTTCCTTTTCTCGAAGCTACCTCATCTTTTTCATATTCGAGAATTCAATATCGTTTAAATATTATTTTGACATGATCTAAACTATCGTTTACCGTAGTCAACACGATCGTTTAATTTTGAAACTATTTTCTTTTATTGTTTAAAAAGAACTACACAATCGTATGAATATGATATAAACAATTCAATACCATCGTTTAGCATGATCAATACTCATCATTAAAAAGAATTACACAGTTGTGCATCATGACTTAGACCCTAAACGGTCATGGATAAATCGTTTAGATAGTAGTAAACGATTATTTGTAAGAAGACTAATCACGCTCGTGTGTTTGACTGAGATATTTTGTCTGTTTTTCCTGGTGGACCTTGTGAATGTGTTAACAGTTTAGTATGTAAAAAAACCTTTTAATAAATTTAATTTAAAGTTTTTTTTGAATGGAAAGAGATCAAATAAGTATATGAAATTCCAACAAATGTTAAGCTTTTTTAGAATTTAGTTATTAAAAGTATAGAATCTAGATATTTTAATTTTAGAAAAAGTAAATTAGTAGTTGGGTTAATAAAGTTGCAAAAGTTGGAGGTATTTAATTTAAACACAAAACCTTATGATATAATTTAATGAAGTTCAAAAGGGAATATAATTTAAAATTAGTAGTAGAAAAGAAGATGTAAATGTTTGTTTAAGAGACACGTATTAGAAGGGGGAACAAATGGCGGAGTGACCGACCACATGAGGTTATGGACAATAGTATTAATTAAAACACCTTATTCAACAACAACACACATATATATCTAATTAATCAACAAATAGCAATTAATTGTTGGGTACATATCAAATCAAATTTCAAAGGATTTACATCCTCCTAATTTGAATCAAGTACCCTAAATTTCTTTTTCCATTAACCAGTGGTTATCAAGTTTCCCACCTTCTTCCTCTTCCTTTCTCCTCCTCTCCATTTTAAAAATAATAATTATGATATTAAGTTTAGATTATGTTAATCTCTCTCAATTTCATTATTATTATGCATCAAATTGGTCAAAATGTAGTTCCTAATCATCATTGTCGTCACATTCACGTCGTTTCATTATTCTTCATCGTCATCATTATCGTCTAATGCAAAATTGGATTCCATAATCCCCATTTTCGAGTCATTGTATTGTATGAGTGGAAAAGAAAACAAAAAAAAAAAAAGCAACTCAAATTATATATGTCCACACCATAAATTGAGATCACCCAATTTCCAAATTTTCCCACATCCCTTAATTACGTTACCTCAAATTCAAATTCCAATTCCAATTCCAATTCTATGCTCATCTCTTACAAAGAATGTCTCAAGAATCACGCCGCCGCCGTCGGCGGCCATGCCCTCGACGGTTGCGGCGAGTTTATGCCTTCCATTACCTCCACACCCACCGATCCCACTTCTTTAAATTGCGCCGCTTGTGGTTGTCATCGGAATTTCCACCGCCGTGAATCGGATGATCCTTGGCCTAACCGTCGTTACTACCCATATCGTCTCTGTGCACCGCCGTCGCCGAGGTTGAGCAGAATCAAATCGCAAAGTCCTTCCTCACCGATTCCTTTACCGATTTCGCATATCCCCCCGCCAGTTCAATTCTCGGGGGCCCATATGTTGATGGCATTGAGCAGCGGAGCGGGGGAGGAGGATGAATTGAGGCGGAAAGAGAGGAAGAGAAAGAGGACGAAATTCAGCGGGGAGCAGAAGGAGAAGATGCAATTGTTTTCGGAGAAAATGGGATGGAGAATTGGGAAAAGTGAAGAAAGATTAGTGGAGGAATTTTGTAGAGAAATTGGAATAGGAAAGCGGGTGCTGAGAGTTTGGATGCACAATAACAAATACATGGGAGGAAAAACAGAGAAAAACAGAGCCTCTCAGACTCATAGTAGTGAAGAAAATGGTGGAAATGGAAATGAGTCAAAACAGAGCACATAGAATTGATTAATTGTTCCTTACAATCGCCATATTCATCTGAAGAAGAGGGATTGATAAAATATGATAAAGAAACTTCTTCTTCTTCTTCTGTTTAGTAAGATAAGTGAATGATATGAAGGTATCAATTTTCTTTGTGTGTTGGACATAATTAATGTTTGGATTATGGAAAGAGATCAGGGAGATTTGTTAGGAGGATATACAATCTGAAATTTTATTAGGACATGCATAAACATAGTTGTTGTCTCTAAAAAATCTTGTGCTCTATTCACTATTTCTTTTAATACAAGGCCTATTCTCTGCTGTTATATTTTGTTGAGTTTGGTATACTTCAAGCCAATAAAAGGAGCCCATCAAACTATTACATTTTAATCTTTTATGGACTGATTCAAATTAAATTCTATGAGGGTGAAGAAGGATGTGAGAAGTGAAACTTTTTATGAAAAAGGGTGTGAGCAGTGGCTCGAATTTAATGATTTTGTAAGTGAGGATGACGAGTGAAAAATATCGTGTGTGATAGTAATAATTTTCCATTCCATGTCATTTAACGCAAGGGTCCATTATTATAGTCCTAGATGGTCCATTATTATAGTCCTAGATTACAATAGTTTGTGTTGAGAGGTTTTTTAAAAAATAAAAAAATTGATAAACTATTTATGCCGTAGAAAACTATTACACTTTATAAACTATTTACAAAATAGTTCTAGATTATAATAGTTTGTGGAGCCCAAACCATTGGAACCATCAAAATCTCTTTTTTTTTTCTTTTTCGATATTTAATTAAGTGTATAACCATATTTAAAAAAAAACTATAAATATAACAAAGTTTATTTATATCTCATATGATTTATCAATAATAAACTAATAGTTACTGTATGGTTTAGCAAAGTGTATAACATATGAGTTTATCATATGGCTAATAGACTCTAACAAATTTTGATTTATTTATAATTTTTTTAAATATTGTTATATATATCAATACTTTAAATCTAATTACTATATTACGAATTTTCAAAAAATTAAAATCTTCGGTCGGAATCTAAAAAAAGTAGCTTTTAATTTTAGTTATTTTATAACCGCTGAATTGTTTACAAGGAAATCTCAAAACCACAATGAAGAAATTATAAGAAAAGGAGGGATAGTTTTCAAAATTAAAATCCAAAGTTTGATTATACCAAACAAACAGTTGACTTTTAAAAAATTCATGAACTACGAAACAAAATTGAAAGTTTCAACCTTAGATTTGTTTCTTTAGTTGAAAGATATGCAATATATAAGCTCTTGGCCAATAACATGTTTATGTTTGAATTTGATTGGATACGGTGTATTCTTGATAAACTTTATAACAAATTTACTCTTTTACAACGTTGATATACTTGACTCATGTTTTTAATAAACATAACAATAATGCTCTTAACAAAGTTGATATACTCTATAATGGTCGCTTACTTCCGTTGGCCACTACACATATGTTTGTCATTCATTGCTTTCGTCTAAGACAAATACCGATTAGAAAAAAATTAAAAATTTAAATTTGAAAATTGTCATATTTACACTTTAAATATTAAATTTTGACCAATTAAGTTTATGCAATTTTTACGATTACCTAAGTTGGGATAGTTGAATTTGTAAATGAGAGGGTTAGGAATTTTTATTTTAAAAAAAATGGAGGGTATAAGTGAGGCTAAAAGAAACTATAGGAAAAGAAATTGAGATTCAAACTTGGCGGAAACGTCCATCGTCTTCCCTTCATTTTAGTTGAAGATTAGAGGCAGCGTCTCCATCTCAGTTTCTCTGTCTCTATAACTTCGCTTTTAATCAAACACTAATTCTCCATGGATTTCCTTAATTTCATTATGATGATACCTTCAAGCATACTTGCTCCCTTTAACCTACTTCTTCGTTTCTTCCTCAAACGTTATTACACAAAACAATTTCTCTCTGCAATATGCTTCCCGTCCTTCTGCCCTTCAGAATTTTTCTTCACAAATTCCTCTTTTTTGCCTTCCGATTAGTTCAACAATACGTTTTCAGGTTCGCTTTTTTTATTTAGCTTTTTAATGGTATGCATTTTTCCTTCTCATGTTTTTAATTGGTTCTTCTCTCTGTTTTGTTTCTCTAAAGATTTCAGAAGGATGATCAAAGAAATGAGTTTCTGGACAAAAATCGAGTCCTTTCTAAACCTTCTGGATTTCAGGAGAAGGGGAGTAGTGAAATGGAAATGGATTGTGAGAACAGTGGGAAAACGAGGAATTCTGTTTTATGCTCTGTTTCTGTGGAAACTATCTCGTCTTTTACTTGTGGGAGGGAAAATTTTGAAATGTGTAATGCTGATTCTGCTATTTCTCGTATTCAACCCACAGCTTTGGCTATAGTTTCTAAGGGAAGAAATTCTGGTGGCTTGAAATGTAGTGGCGAAGTTCTTGATGTTGGTTCAGAAAACAATGGTTCCGACGTGTTTGATTCATTGCCTGAACCAGAAGTTCAAGTGTTTTGGGAAGATTGTCCCGTTCCATCTGATTCAGAATCTGTAGGGGACTCCACCAATGGCTCTCCAAAGATCAATCATGATCAGGTTGATGATTCGTCATGCAAAGAGATCAATGCCGAGGAAAACAAGCAACTTGAATCTCTCAATAATTTGACTCAGAAAGAGGAAGAAACTGTCAACTTTTCAAAGAAATCAACAAAAATGAATTTTCTGGAGAAAGGCTTCATTTCAAAATTTGATCATATGTCTGAGCTAAATTATCTACCAGATCATCAGGATATAGTACGTCAGCTTGAAATGGAGCTGAAAAATTCAAGAACTGGAGGACTTCCAACAATTTTTGAAGAGGAAACTGAGTCAGCAGAAACAATTTATGAAAAATTGAAGTATGAAGAAGTGATGGGAGAGATACAAAAGGTCTACAAGACTTATGCAGAGAAAATGTGGAACCTCGATGTCTTAAACAATCAGTGTATGCATGCCATTGGTGAGTACTCATCACCATCTATATACTTCGAAAAAGTTCTTACATTTTCCTTTTTGTCTACTTAATATTTGAATTAATATTTTGTTATATTTCCATGAACAAGACTTGCAATTTTTGATAATGTAGTACCACACGTACTAACACCATGTTCAATGAAGTATAGTTCAATTTCTTGATACTTTTAACATTGCATTATATTTCATTTCTATAGGTTTGCTGCAGCTACAATATCCACTGCAACCAGTTTCATCACAGAACTCACAGAATCCGTCATTATGGTTCGGAAAAGCTCGGAGGCTGGGAGCTGACACGAGACTTGAATTCATAGGAGATTTACTTAGGGACATAGAACTAGTGTACGTAGGACAAGTTTGTCTTTCCTGGGAAATTCTGCAATGGCAGCTTAGGAAATCCATTGACCTGCAACGATATGACTCGCAAAGCATTCATCGTTATAACCAAGTCGCTAGTGAGTTCCAACTTTTTCAAGTTATGCTGAAAAGATTCATGGAGGAAGAAAGATTTCAGGGCAACAGAGTTGAAAACTATGTCCAAAACCGCTGCATATTTCGTTCTCTTCTGCTAGTTCCACCCATCAAAGGTAGAATATTCACCACATTTAGCAACTTTTGAGGTTGAGATAGTGATACCTACGTAATTGTTCTTCAGATGATGGTTTTGCTGAAGCTGAAGGAAGAGAATGGGAAGATGAGGATGGGTATTCCAGTAATTTTGTAACAGAAACCATAGAGAAATCAATGTGCGTTTTCTATGAATTTCTTCTTTCTGATAAAGATGATGTTAAAAGTATCCTAAAACTGAACAGAAAGCATCAAATTGAATTTCAAAATACAGATCAGCTTTTATTGGCCAGCATACAAGCTCAGTTTCAGAAGGTTGCCTTACTAATTTGTTGTTCATCAATAGCCTAGCAATAGCTTTATCGCATCCCGTACCTAACAAATTCTGTTTTCTGGTGATGTAGGCAGAGAGAAAGCTGAAGAACCTTATGAGATGCCGCCATAGATGTTCTGCGGAGAAGTTGAGAAAGCTACAAGAAGCTGGACTGCGTTATTCATTAATACTTCTCATTCTTCAGGTTGACCTCAAATTGATTTCAAGAGTGCTGAGAATGACAAGATTGACTACCAACCAACTATTATGGTGCAACCAAAAACTGGATCAACTTATATTAATAAACAGAAAGATCCACTTGGAACCCTCACTTCTGCTTTTTCCCTTTTAACAGTCTACTTTTGACAGTTCAGAACAGAAAACAGTATCGAAACGTCTTTTTTCGTTCAAATGTAAAGTTCCCAAACATTATTACACTTTCTAGAATGAAATATACGTTGAATAGATCAAATGTTCCCTAATAAAAATCCACTGCAAACCCTCGTCTTGGTATGAATTGTCTAGAAAGCGATACTTCATACAAAATTAAAACAAATCTTAACTTGTTGACACTACTAACTTATGTTTCTTAACTTTGTTGTCCAGTGTTTTCAAAACCAAACCTATTCGTTTTTTCAAAACAAAAAGATTTGGTTCTTAAAACTTGTTTTTGTTGGTAGAATTTGACTACAAATTCAACACCTGTCTACTTTTAAAAAATGAAAAATGAAATGTTAATCAAGCCGGGTTTTATTTATCGTGCGTTTTGACCCTTATGGAGGTATGAATTACTGAAATAAATAACATGACTGGTGAAACACCTTCCCGAAGGATTTTTGGCACACATATTTATACATTCATGCATTCATTCGTAATTTATTAACCAACATATAGTCCTAAAGTAACGAACTCCATTATGATCCCTTCATAATATATTCATATGGTTATCTTTAGGCTTTAGAACGATCTTTTCTTTCAGTTTCTGCACCATTTTATGTTGAGGAGGAACAGTTTCCTTAATCAGAGGATGTTCCTTCAAAGCATCCACCCATGAGCAAAAATCTGGGTTTCTTTTTGAATGAATTACATCTCCAACCACCTCACGCAGTGCCAAATAGTTGCAAACATTAGGCCCAACAACTACATCAAGTAATCCCAAGCTTTTTCCATGGTAGAATGGAAATTTTCCAGGAAAATCTTTCTTCATTCCATCTTCAAATACCCTTGTCAATTTTGAAAGCTCTTCAACAGCTCTCTCTCTTTCTTCTCCTATGGATTTGAGGATAGGCAAGGCACCTAAGAGAATCTGAAATATCATAAAAACAGAGCATTCCTCTTAATTGTGATGACAAATAATAAAGAGGGGAAAAAAGAGATTGATTAAGATCAAACAAGCGAAGTTTGGCTCTTTCGTAAGGATGGTCGGGAAGAATTTTGGGATGGTGGTTCCATTGTTCTTCTATGTATTCAAGAATGACAGAGGATTCTGCAATCTTATCTGGCTGATGTTTGAGGGAGGATTATAATTTATAGGTTTATCAGTAGGATTATTGGTTTGAAGTTTTATGAAAAGTAGTAATAATTTACTCCTTAAGACTTTAATATTATTAGTTCCTACTGTGAAAAAGTTATGAATTCGAATTGTTTGTTTTGATTGTGCAAAGATTTTAATTATCTTTTATAATTTATAAACATGTTTAACACTGAATCGATTTTATAATCTAAATGTATAAGAAGCATTCATTTATCTTAGTGTAGTATTTTCATGATAGCAAAGGACTACATTGTTATTCAAATTGTAAGGTAGAGTTAAAGTAATTCTTACTAAATTGTTACCGAACTAAGGTTCGATGTATAAGAACTAATTAAATTGTTGCAGAAAAGTGTTACTTTCGTTGAAGTTTAATTTGGTCCAGGAAGTTTGGTGAGTCAATATATCCATTTATTCAAAGTCATATATATGTTTATATAAGGTATATGATTGGAGAAAGTAAGAGTCAGCCCATTTGAAAATAAAATTTTAAAATCTTCCACCCTATGAAAGTTGATGTTTGATGTTTGTTATATTTTGTTATTTTAAAAAAGTCTACTTTAATCACTAAAATTTGTATATTTTAGTGTTTTCGAGAATTTAAAGAAAAAAAATCTAAAATCTTTATCCTTACTTTTCAATTAAAAGATTATTACAAAATACACCATCTTTTAATTAACGTCTATGATATTTGGATATATCATATGTGTCCATATCCTTGCTATAAATATGCGGATTAGACACATGCACATTTAAATCTTTAAGTTAATGCAATTAATTTGTAACAAAAAGTAAACGTAAGGACTAAAATAGTTAATTTTTAAAAGTTAAGAAATAAATAAAAGAGCATAACTTCAATTGCCATATAGAGATAGGCCGTTAATGATGTAATTCGAATGTAAGTAAAAGCAAAATTATAAAAATTAACAATATTATATCATTTAATTGTGGAGATGACAATAGTTTCTTTTGTTAATTACAAGTCAAATAAAATATTGTAAAAGGTATAGTTGTGTGTATAAGTGATAGAAGAGATTGTTAAAAATATACTCATCAACATAGATATTTTGGACAAATTTTTATAAAAACACTATAAGTGAGTTTACAAAAATAAACATTATCCCATATGATACAAGAGCTTTTACAAATAAACTCAAGACCATTTTCCCTACCATATTAATTAAAACTAAGCCCTAATTAAGCTATTTGTAGCTTCTACAACAATTAAGGACCCTAAATTGAAAAAAAAAAAAAAAAGTTAAAAGCACTTAAGATTATTCTACATACTCAACTACTTACTCCATCATCAAGTGTAGCAATTAGTTGTAGACAAACTTGTTGAAACTTCACTAGGGCATGAAGAAGAAGAATCCCATATAAAATTTGGCTTCCCCAAATCACTAATATTCAAAGGATAAGATCCAATAACATTGGATCTTATGGCTCCAACAAACTGGTCACTAGCAGCTCCTTGCATTTGATCATGTGAAAATGTTTGTGGATAATTGTTCATGAACTGTTGATGTTGAGCATGCAAATCTACAGTGTCATTAGGCTTCATAATCCCAAAATCTCCAAGCACTGATGATGACATGTTGAGCAAAATTGAAGAAAGATCAACTCTACATTTTTCTTGGTCAGTGGTGTTGGATGGTGGTGGTGGTGGTTCAGCCAAAATTGGGAGATGAGAGAATGATCTATTATTGGAAATTATTTGAGAGTTGAATGGCTTACATGAGGCAACAAAGTCAAAGTTAGGGTAAGTAATATTATTGTTGGAAATGGAAGAATATTGGTGGGATTCAAAGGAGGGTAGTAGAGTGGGAAATTTTGTGGGGAAATTATTATAAGGATTATGATGATGATTATTATTATTATCATCAGATGTGTTGGTTTCAGATAATAATGGTGGGATCATATTGTTAGATGAAAGAGATAAAGCTCTTTGAGCTGTGGAATTGGTTTTCTTGAATATCCTACATATTGCCCATGAGTCCTGCACACACACACAAAACACAACATTTTGTAAATTAGTTTTTTGTAACAACATTATTACTCAAACACAGTCTTTGCTCTATAATATTAGGTTAACACATTGCATAACAGGAACTGAACTAGTTGTTCTGATGAAACAAAAATGAAAAAAGGGAAGATGGGTTTAGAAGAATTACATTGGGAGGAATGGGCTTGTCAATGAGTCTTTTAGTTGGAAGTGGATCATTGAGAGAAGGTAGACGAAACTCATGCATCATCCAATCAGTTTTGACACCTTTAGCAGCTCTCCCTTTATAGAAAACAAGTGATTTCTTGAGTCCAATGCACTTGGTTCCATCAGAAGAGTAAATAGGACGGTCGGTTCCTGTGGCCTTCCAAAACCCAGCTCCAGTTACTCGGTTTGGCCTTGCACTATTCCTATATTTTCTATCTCTTGGACAATAGAAATACCATTCTTTTTCTCCAGTACCACCCAACTCTAAACACACCAAAAGAAACAAAAGATATATATCAGTAGCCTGCATGACACATGACGATGTGTTTGAAAGGATGAAACAAAATTTTACTTACTTGGGAGATCCCACGGATCATATTTGTAGATGTCAATTTGTTTGATGAGTTCAATAAGAAGAGGTTTCTGTTGAATCTTTCTCTTTAGGTAAAACCCAACAAGTTCTTCATCGGTTGGATGAAAACGAAACCCTGGCAACATTACCTCTTCTACTTTGTCACTATCATTTCTCTCCTCCATAAATAATATATATAACAAACCCTAAAAAGAGGGGTGTGAGAGATTGAAAAAAAAGGAAAAAAACCCTAAAGTTGTGAACTTGCTTTGTAAGTAAGAAAACCCTAAAAAGAGGGTGAAGAGTAGTGAAAAGGAAGAAGATAACTAAAAATTGCAGAAGCAAAAAGAAGAGAGAGAGGTTGTTGGTAATTAAAATTTAGAGAAGAGTGTGAAGAAAGTTGAGTTGAATTGAAGGCAATATATGGTTCCTTTGAAGAGGGTTTCCCTCCGAGGGATCAGCCGCTATTTGTGGTGACTCTTAAAGAAATAAAAGCCCTCTTTTCTATAGTACCAATTTAATTAACAAAACATATACCAAGAAAGAAAGAAAAATATGTATTCTTTTTTTTCTTTTTCAATTTTAAGTTCATAACTTGAAAAAAGATGAGATTTTTAAGAACCCCACATGATAATAAGATTAAAATTGAAACTTTATTAGTTTTAGAAAAAGAAATTTCTTGATTATATATAATGATTCTGATTATGGAAATGGGGGAATCTGGAGATTTGGGAAGAGGAAGAGGAAGAGGGAGAGGGAGATTTTTCTTGGATTCTTTTTCTTTAATTTAGAATTTCAATTAATTAAGATAAGGGTTAATAATTAGGATTTAATATGGAGGGTAATGAAGAAGAGGTTTAGAGTTTTTCAAAGGTGTGACTCTCTCAAATTAAAAAAAGGATTAATATTTGAAATCAAGACATGGAAACATGGACCTAAAAAACGATTTTCGATACTCATTTACTTAAATCCCAATAATAATATTAATACCCTATCATATATTAATATATAGGTAGAGATGTCAATGAGATTAATTATGAAGATTTAATTTTTAACTTTTATGAGTGATGAATTCCTCGGAGTCCCAAAATTCAGCTTCTATTCCATTCCCACAGTTTCTATTCCACTGCATTTGTCAGAATTCAAATTAATATATTATAAGATTTGAGAAATCCAAAATTGAGAAATTTGTGTTTACTATATAATTAATAAAAGGCTAAAATGGGTATTTCCTTTTTTTAAATTATGGGTCAAGCTTTTGACTCATTTATGATAATCTCACCGTCACACACACTTCCTAAAACTCCTCTCTTTCAACACACACCTGCCTTGCTTTTAGGGTTTTGTGACCTTTCTTAATCAAAATATATGCTCTTTATTTCAAATAAATTTTGCTTAGAAAGATGTAAATGGGTTGTACTTTGTTGTAAAAATTAAATAATTTTACTTCTTAACTATCATAATTATTCATTTTTATTTTTATTTTTATTTTCTCTCCCTTCAAAATTGTCTTTTTATAAATCACTAATTATTTTAAATTATATAATATCAATCAAATCAAAACTAATAGTTAAAGTGAGTATAGATCAATTAAGATACAAATATCTTAACAACTCAACATGATTTGTTGTTTGAATTCACTATCTTTAACGTAAAAAAGTAACAAAATTGAAAAAAAAAAAAACCGAAAATATTAAAATTAATATTTGAGGTTAGTCGTTGAAAATGTAGTGTACTGTGTTGCTTGTAATTATCACTTGACTGAAACATGGTGTTTAAAATATTAAGCAGTAAGTTTGATTTAGAAGCAATATAACATGCATCCATAACTTCAATTTTGTACCTTTTATTTTCTTAATTAAAATCTATTAAGTAAATACAAACATTAAATGCATGTACTTAATGTATATTGTATAATACACACATGAAAAATGCACTATATCCTATGCATTCATTCACTAGAATGGTTAATATATATGAGCTTAAGACAAAATGTTAACTATGATTCACCCCTAAGCTTATACTTTACAAAGAGTACATATAGTATAAAATGCATCATATATGACGTGCGTGTGCGTGTGACATCAATCCTTCTAACCAAACATGAACTTTTAAAGGTTGACTCCTTACTCTCAAATATTGTTAAACTAAAAAGAAAAAAAGATTGGTTGTCCAACTTGTGAAATGAAAAGAAAAGTTCACGTGATAAAGGCACATGCTTATATAAACCATACACCACCTTTCAAATGGCCATCAATATCTTTATATGGCATCTTCTTCACATAGGATGTTTTGAATTTTAGAAAGAGATTTCCTCCCTTCATATACTTTGGTCTTATTTTGTTGATCTTCTGTCTTTATTTACATGATGTTTTTCAATAAAAAGAAAGTCAAACATGGTTGTACATAATTGATATATATTAAGAGAGGGAGGTGAAAGAAAGAAAGAAAGAAAGAGATGTATAGAGGAAAATGTGAATTAAGGGGCAGCAAATCCAATATAATGTAGTTGAGTGAGCTAAAAATGTCTGCTGTTGGTGCAGCAAAACCAACAAGCCAAGTGCCCATAAGATAAATAAAAGAAAGAAAAGGGTTCACAGAGTCAAATGGGAAATTAAAGTTTGGGAGTCGGAAATCAAATTCAGTGAAAGTCCCAAAAATGTAGCCCTCGGTTCGAACCCTTTTTGTCTCTAACTCCTTGACCTTGGATTTACTTCCCCATGCGTGCAACCCACTTTATTTTCTTCTTTTTTTAATCACACTGTTGCACTATTTTTCATGCATGTCTCTTTTTATTACATTAAATAATTCATAACTCTTAATCAAACTCTTATGTATTTAATTTCCATATTATCATCAAGTGTGTTAAGAAAAAAATAAATAAACAAAACGTTGTATTGAAGACTTCCTTGACGTTTTCTTTGCTTTGCCTTTTCTTTTCAATGGCCAAAGACAACTGTATTAATTAATTTGATGTAATAATAGTTAGTTTGAAATTTTGAATCATCTATTGCACCTTAAAAGGGTTTGACTTTCCAAATAGAGTTCTTGATATACTTACCAACTTATTTACTGGTTGTAATAATTTAAAAAAGATTCTTGATTTTGAAATGGATTTTGTATTTCACCAGTTGGATTTCAATTTTTAAGGAAATCAATTTATGGTCTTTACTTAAATTGTGAAAAAGATGTTGGGAATGATTATATATTTATGATCTTCATTCACATAGGACTTATAAACTTTATAAGGTGACAACCAAAATAAAGTTGTGAGAAATTATGTTAAAAGTAGACTAGATATGTTTTGAGGATTGTTGCTACTAACACAAGATCTCGACCAAACCAATCTATTGCACCGCTAACTTTGATTTTTCTAAGAATTTGGTTATAATAGGAAAGAGGCAAAGTATAATTCAAGAATAGCTTAATTAGTAGATTTGATACCAGTTACCATTTGAAAAGTTGATACTTCGATCTTTACATTACAATTATTTCACCTCTTACGAGAGTGGAAAAAAACAATAATAAGCTCATTTTATCAACTAGTTTACACAAAGATATGATCATCTTCAAAAAGGAAAATGTAGCTTTTGACAACCTATTCACTGTTCTATCAGGATTTGATGCCAATATAATAGGAACAAAGCAAAAAGAAAATATCTAAATGGAGGATTGGCTGCACATGTGAATTGATTTTAACAGAAGAAACCTCAAATTCCATCATGTTGTCTGCAGCAATTCCTTGATGTCGTAACCTTGGAGCTATATGCAAAAGAAAGGCAGGGGAAATAACAGTTAGATTAGAACATTTTGTACTATGAATTTGAAGCATAAGATTATACTTCCACTTTGAGATTAATGTTTTACCGAAAGGAAGGTAAGAAGCAAAATGACACCAGAATTCCACAAAGCATGTATGGTGATAGGGGTCAAGAGGTTGCGAGTTTGAGCATACGAAAATCCCAGAGCAGTTCCTACATGATTTTTTGCCACAAGGAAGCATATTATGTGTATGCCCTCGAAATAAAGTCAGTTCAGTTATTACTGACAGGTGGCTCCTAACCTAAAGTGTCAGTCCATAAGGATTTTAGGTGGTATTTCAAGTCACATGTAGAAAGTGTCGAGAAAAGTCATAGTTTCAAGAGAACTTAAAGTTGATTAACATTACCAAGCACAAACAGCTGGGGAAACTCTCCAGGGGTTAGATGAGCAAGTGCAAATACAGCTGCACTAATCAGAACGGCAACTGGCGTGGGAGTCCTGGAGGAAGGAGAGAAAGTAAGGATAAACATGCTAGTTTATTACACATAAATGGTAATTTCAGAAGTTAAATCCAAGAAAGTACCAAGATAATTGAAGGACAAGAGACAATAATGTTCACATAATGTCCTAAATTTGTACTAGACAGATACAATAATCACAGTCAGGACAAAACAACTTATTTTTAAACATGTTCTCTTGAACAATCACTTTCAACAAACTTAAGTCATTTGTGTTCGTCATAGTGTGCGTCAAGATAAGTAAAGAAACAGAGGCCATATTAGAAATTTAATATCGACCGTGCAAGCCCTCACCTAACAACATCCCATCCTTTCCTTCACGGATGCATGCAGCTTCATGAAACTATGTAATAACTATTTTCTCAATTTTATATCACCCAATTCTATGTTGCCAGACGTTCTTTTTCAAGATATCTTAATGCATGTCTCAGATGCAGTACTCTCTTTTTTACTGTGCAAACAGTAAGTGTTCTCATACAAGTTTAATTTTTGTTCTATGTAAAAAACATGGAATTGTCTTTTTTTTATAAGAAAAGCTAAACTTAATTGAGGATATCACCACGGTTTCATGTGTAAAGAAGTGGAACATATCTTAGGCTCATAATAACCACTAATAAGAGACCATACCACTTGGTAAGAGACACCATAAGAAATCCTCGGAATACAGTCTCTTCAAGCACTGGCGCAAGGACCCCTGTGATGCCCACCAGACAAGCAGTGCTGAAATGGAAACATGTGTGCTGATTTCACTTGCTTATTTCTAAATTAATTGATCACCTATAGTATATTGAACCCCTAAATGATGATCCGTAGGACTAGACATTTAGAAAGCCCAAATATATGCAAATTAGAAAAAGTAACCTGATGCTGGAAGATCCAATTAGTGGAAGCAAGCGGACAAGAGCATCTGTCTGAAACCAAAATAAAAAGAGAACTTACGAGTCTTTGTAGTGAAAAATCCCAGAGCCAGGAAGGAAAATGATACTCTCAAAATAATGAAGCAAGCTCATTCATACTTCATAAACATCATAAACAATATGTAGCACAGTTTTTAGTTTTTTTAAAAAAAAATTCCTTCAATCACAAGGAAAACTTAATTGAGCAAAACTGATCTTGAACTACCAACTATCTCTAAGTGCTGTGTAGTTATAAAAGAAAAAAAAAGAATTTAAGTGCTCTGTAGTATAAAGCTATCAAGAAGTCGAGAACTGCAGGGGCTGTAGCTGTGGTGTAGAGCTATGTACTCTCCAGTTCCAGCTTAAAATAACCAGTGGAAAGTATGGAAAAGATCATTTATCGTTTCTAACCTCTCTTTGAGTACTCCCACCGTTAAATGAAGACAAAACGGCTCCTGTCACGGCAATAGAAGCCAGGGCACCAACCAGACCAACTGCTGCCCATAAGAGCCAGCCCCTCTGCAGATTCAAGGGGTCCCTAATATCTGAATAATGCAAAATCATCAATATGTAGAGCCTGATCAAGTCACCAAAAGACTATTAATAACATGAAATGATGTTTTTCCACTCTGAAATAAAAAAAGAACAAAGGGTTTTGGAGTCATGATACATAGTTTATCAGGAGGAATTGTGAAACAAATAATAATAATGAAGAAACATGAACATATATTAAATGATCAAATACTCTTTTCCCAAGGAAAAAAAGAGATTAAGGACTCTAAAATACTTTTTAGTTGAGAATACCATATCGGTACAAGTCATCAGGAAGTGGTTGGAAAGTGTTGGCAATGCTGTATAAGATCCCAAGCACTGTCACAGTTGTAATGCTGCCAAAACAACCAAAGAATAATTAAGTCTCATTTTGGGTTCTCAAAAATAAATGTAAAGTGGTAGGAGACTCCTCATCAGAATATCACATCACAAATCTTAGGTACTTCAGAAATGATTAAAGGGCAGGTCTGAATTTGAAAAACTAGACGTTCTATCTAAAATCAAGACATACCCTTGGTCCAGGAAAAGTATTTCAGCCTTCTCGTCTAAGCTTAGCTCTTCAATGCGAATACCAAGATATGGTATGGCAGCAGATTCAACCAATCCTGTGACAATGAAACTGTCTGGGAAAACATTAACTTTAATCCATCTAGCAAATTGGGAAAGCAATCACACTTGAACAAAAGAAGTTATAAGAAGCCACCTTAATCCACAAGCTAATGAAGTTAATGAAACCGTTGGCCATTCCCATGGCACGTCCCACCGCCTCAAGATAGGCCATCCCGCCCCATTTTCCTGCAACAATGTTTCTAAGTTCTCTTAAACCCAAAACAAACCATTTTCCTTTTTTTTTTTTTTTTTCCAACAAATCAAAAGTTAAGAATTTTGCAAACAAAATTCCTCAACATTAGTTACAACACTAACTTTTCTTTTCAGTAACCCAGCATATGTACTTCAATGGAAAGTACGCTGAAAATTAATGGGGAATTAAATGAGGAGGAGCATACCTTCTGCTGAAAATCGCCGCCGGATTCATCTTTAGCATTGAAGAAGCAAAGAGGACGAAAGCCACTTTGGGACAGGGAATTGGAACGTAGAGGTGACAATCGCAGGGACAAATTGCGGTAGCCAAAGAGTAGAATCTTGGGAGTTCGTTTCCCAATGGGTTTCATTGAAGACAATGGCTTCCATGGGTCAGAAAGACAGTGGATTGAAGATTCAGCTAAAGTTGTGAAGGTAGTTGAACAAGAAATCGTCATTTGTTAAGCAATTCTTTATGAAATCTGTGAACTAGAGTCCAAGTTTAAAATTTTGGTTATCACCGAAGAGGATAATGCAACGAATTTGGAAAAGAAAAAAAAAAAAAAGAGTAAGAAAGTTCGGCGAGTAGAGAAATTTTGCAGAAGTTCAAGTTCGACGGTCGATAGAGTGAGCCGAACCGAACCGAACCGAAGCCATCGAAGCCATTGATTTGGCAATCGGTCTTTTTTCCCAACCCATTTTAACGTTGAGCCAAGTCAAGACTGTCCGTCCTTGGGCCCGAGCCCAAAGCAGGTTCATCAACAACTTACTTCGTCTTCCCTTTCCTTCTCATATCAAATAGTGAAAGACTTTAAATTGGGTGCTCCTGATTTCCACGTTCTTCTAATTATCCCTTGGTTGAGGTAGGCCTTTCGCCTCTCTCTAGTTAGACTTTAAATCATGTTGTTTTTAAATTGTTGTCTTTCTTCTTGATCAAGTTCGTTACCAAACTTGACCATTAAACTGTAGTATCATTGAATTTTAGTTTAGTAAATATTTAACTCAACTTACACTCAAATTCACCTATATGTCCCATTAGTATCAAGATGCACATCCCAAAAAGGAAAAATAGATTGTATAGTATTGAAATGTCATATACACAATAATGAAAGTTTAAATAGTATCATAATCATACTCTCTAATATCACTTGAAAAGAGTATATTAGACACACCCAAATTAAACAAGAAATGAAGATTGAAGAAGGATGATGTAAAACAAGATTGAAGTTAACTTCAATTATTAGTTCATTGAGAGGGTTGATTATATGTCCCTTCAAGTGACTTTTCTCAAAGCTTCACACGTCAATATAATTAATCATATAAAATTGATGATTTTAAATAATTGTAGGGACATATAAACTCATTGAACCCCAAATGTTTACCCTTATCTTTAAATGGATGAGTAGTAAAACAACCTTACTCTCAATTAATTCTCTAACTTGAGTTTCCACAATAACAAACCACCATCACGTTGCACCACTGATTCATTACTTATCAAGCCATTGTCGCATTCACAATTTTTCGTAAAGCCTTTGACACATATTAACGAAGCTCCTCCTCAAATATTTTTAACTTTTAGTTGCATTAAATCCAAAGTACTATTCAATAGATCATCAAATGGATTAAAAAAGCCAAACCCAACTAGGTGGAACCAACAGATTGGTTTGTTTTTTGTGCTCAAAATGTGGCCAACTAGTTGACCCCTCTCATCTTTTAATTCCCATGTATAAATATATATGGTATATTTTACAACTTCCAAAACTTCAATTTGATGTATCAAAAATATGAACCTATAAATGTGAGACATCCATGCATTTTTATGTTCCAACTCAAGCAGGAGACACTTAAATTATTTTGTAATCATATACAAAATAATAATATCATGGCAATGGGGGCCTCCACCCACCTTCTTTCTTCCATCAAACAGCCAGAATACATAATTAATAACACCTAGACAAACAAAACCACGACGCAAAAAAACAACACCTAATTTAACAACAACAGTTGTGTCTTGAGAGCAATCAACGTGACAAATTAATTACTCGACCTTTCCTCCATCTCTCTATATTTTGACACATCTTCAAGTTATAAACTTACTTCATTAATTTTCATCATCATTCCTCTAAAACAATAACGGAAATAGTTATTACAAAATTTAAAATTTATAAAGATAAATCTATTTATAACGTACTTAATTAACTAAACTTACAAACCCCACATCATTTATTCACTTAACTAACTTTTAAGTTGGTAATTGGTTCATATATAACATACACACAAAAATTCATAAACGAGTGCACTTGATGAGGGTGGCTTAAGGTTTATCAATATCTCATCATAACTTCGTTTGAATTAAATATATATTTATACATTTCAAAATAATAATTAATAATAATATTATATCTTTTTTTTCCAATTTTATTTTAAATAGTTTGATCATATTGATTAATTTGGAATGGTGTAAATTTGACATAAAAGGCATCTTTATCCAAATGATCATTGGGTGGTTGTACTTCTTCATTTCTTATACTTTAAAAAGAAAATATGTTATGGTTTTTCTAATACATCATATAAAATATTTTTAGACATTTTTAAATATAACAAAAATAATTCACTTCATCTTCCACCCTTCTATAAGATCGATCTCTAGATTGTTGATAGAACAATTTTTTTTAAAAAAAAACATATCTTAATTAGTTCTCTTCTTTATTATTATTTTCTTAGTTAAAACATAATTAGTTAGTGGTATTTTTAGTGGTTCCCGTGTCATAAAGAATACCTACTATATTATTTTAAAAACAACATTTGGAGTTTGAAAGTTGAACTTTTGATTAGATTGTACAAACACTACAACCTTTTAGTTATAATAATTAAGAGAAAAACACGTTGTTGAAAGCTAAAAGAACACCATTGCAAGTCTTATATACATTACACTATATATATTTGTTACTTTCACATTACGTTGGACATAATTGAATTTAGTTTGAAAAGAAAGAGTTAACTAAAAGTAAAGTTGAAATAATAGAAAAGGGTAGCAAGTGAGGAAAGAATGGAGGCTTATATTGGTAAGAAGAGATGTCGACATAAATGCATGTACGTGTATGAATTGGAACCTTGTTTTAAATGTGGTTTAAAAGAGCATAGAGTGTATTGAAATATATAAATGAAGCTAAGATATGATTATGGAAAAATGTAAAATCATAGGATCATAGGAGAAAAGAGAAAGAAAGACAAAAAGAGCCCACTTGAACTGATAGTACATTATGCTGTCTCTCTCCCCCCTTCACTTCATTTGTCTTTGTGTGTAAAGAAAGAAAGTTTTATGTTTTTAACTCAACCATTTATTTAATGCATTCCCCAGGACCCCTCTCAGGTACACCATTCAACCATCTTGATAACTTTTGATATGAAATTTTGAATTTATCTTTTTTCTTTTCTTTCCTTTATTGGGTGAAAATGAATTCTTAAATATTTCTCGTATATCAGAGAAGGAGGAAGTAACATTACACAAAAATGTTAAATCTCCATTAAAGCTTTTTTTAAGAAAAAAATTCATTCTACGGACCAAACTAGCTAGAGTTTAATACAACACACTCCTCACGAAAAATAGTGGAGAACCATCTAAGAATAACTACGTTAATCTCACCCCAATCTTTAAGCCAACAAAAGAACAAAAAACGCCATGCGCAATTGCCACATGAGCTAGACAGTTCACCATCTTGTTAGTCTCTACAAAGCACCAAACAACTGAGGAGACATTTGTACGAATGGACAAGTAGTAAATCTCATCAACAAAGGAGCCAAACTCAGTCAAGTCGGAAGCTCTATGGATATTTTAAGCAAGTAAGTGAAGGTAAATTTAATATAATTAATTTATCATCTAACAACTCCTTTTTAATATATTTAATTATACATTATTCAACTCACATTTCTCTATTCATATATTTATGTTATTTTACGTAATTTATGACTTTAGTATAGGGTTTAGAGAAATGTGAGTTGAATAATGTATAATTAAATTCGTAACTTATGTCTTTGGTAGCTTAAGTTTATGAGTGAAGGTGATCTTAATTATATACGCTTGAACGCACGACTTTTTAGACCACATTACTCTCTTGATCCAATAACTCAAGCTGTCGAACAAAGTTAAATTAATTTAATTATATATATCATACTATCATAGAGACACTTTAATATGAAATTTGACATCTTTTTTTAATATATGTATATATATATATATATTTTTTTTGCTACTTATAGACATAGCTAACACATATTGATATTGAACAAGCTAAGTGTTAGTATCAAACTTTTTGTTGATAATTTCATATGTTGAAAAAACTAAAATAATGAATTATTTCTTTCGTGGCTAGTTTTGAGATTGATCATACTTACTATCAAATATCTCCACGTCAATGCATGGCTGAATGAACCTCTATTAAAGAAAGCCTTTTTCCTCTGCTTTCCATATCCATCTAGGAGACATAGCTTCTGTCCTTCTCAAGAATCATTAGATTCTTCTTCCATTTGTGTCATCTTAGTTTTACCTTTTTGGTGTCTCTATTTCCATTATCCATTATCCATTATCCATGGGAAGAGTTAGCTTGCCACCACCTGTTTGTGATACAAATCTCTCTCAAAGACTATCTTTTGAGAACAACAACAATAATAACAATTACCATCTTCGTGAAGCTTCTTTTTCTTCCTATTTGAACCATGCAGAGAAAGAATTTGTTCGTAAACTTGCTGAATCAACAAGGGATCATCATCGCTCAAATTCCACTAAAACTCAAGAAGATGATGGAGATATTGAAGTTTTTGGAGCAGAGAAATATTTCAATGGAGCCATATTTGAAACCACCCCTAAGCCCCTCAAATTCCGCCCCAAAAAGCAACAACAGAAGATGATGAATATCCTTCACACCAACCACCCAAAAACTCCAAGTCTCCGTTCTGAATCCAGTTGGAATAGCCAAAATCCATTGTTGCAGGGTAGTACTGTTGTAGGTACAAACTCTAATTCTTCCAACCCAACAAAGAAGAAGAAGAATTCCTCACAATTGGCTAAAGACTTTCTTTATAATTGCTATTGCTGGGACAACAAATCGGTGGAATCTATGAATCACAATGCCAAAGGCAAATCAAAGCCAAAGCCAAAGCCAAAACAGAAACAACAACAGACCAAAACAGGGATAAATTTTACGTTTCAAAGCTCAATCCCAGCTGAAGCAGCCAAGAAAATGCAAATTCAAGTAGAAGAACAACAAGGGAGAGAATCAATTGAGGTTTTTGGATCTTCTTTAATGGGGAAGCCATCAAATAATCTGGATGCTCTGAACTTGAACAATTTCGAGAAGAAGCTTTCGACGATGACATGGAATGACATCGTTCCAAGAGTGAAGGATTCTTCAAATTCAAATATTTCCCCCACTGATAATTCCAATTTAATCTACAACGACGATGTTGAAAGCGATTCAAGTTCGGATCTTTTCGAGATTGAGAGCATAACAAAGAACCCCAATTCGTTTCTCACACGACAAGGCTCTGATTCAACGGATTGTTGTGTGACACCCACTACTTGTTATGCACCGAGTGAGGCTAGCATTGAGTGGAGTGTCGTCACCACCAGTGCTGCCGATTTCTCCGTCGTGTCGGATTACGATGAACGCCGTCTCTCCATCAACAGCCCTGTCAGAAACGTGACACCTGCCGCTGCTGCCTCCTACATTCAGAGGCGGCGTTCGAATCTTCTAATGGGTTGCAAGAATCAGAAGGCGGTGATGGTGGCCGGAGATAAGTATAGTTCTGCCACGGAAGTTCACCGGAGATCGGAGTCGTTCGGAAGAATGACGAGGTTGGAAACTCAGAGGCTTGCTACGAATTCACTTCCTCGTCTGTATTCGCCTCAAATCTCTAGTATTTTGTATGTTTAGCTTTTGATTTTGAGTTTATTCGTCCTATGTTGGATTTTTCTTTGCAATTTAATCATCGGGTAATAGAGTTTTAATACGAATCTTGATTCAAATGAATTGAGATAATTAATGTAAAATATTTTCATCGGTATAATGCTTGAGATATGAAAATTTCAACTTCACTAATGTTCACTCTTCAATCTTAATATGAAAATAGCACGAATATTGTTCACCCTTTGTTAACTCAACATCTTAATACGAAAATAGCATAATACAAAAATTACAGCAAACAGCCAAATTTAGGAAATAAAGGAAACGGAAGTTAACAAAATATTTGCAAAATTTTGAAATTGGGAAAAATGGCAAAGTTGAATAGCAAAATTTTAAAATTTTATTAATAGATATTAACAGTTATTGAAATGATTGATTGATAGAAAGGTTGATTAGAGTCCAAATATTTGTTATAATTTATTTTGCTATTTTTGAAATGCTTGATTGATAGAAAGGTTGATTAGAGTCCAAAAATTTGTTATAATTTATTTTGCTATTTTTAAAAATACCTATATGTATGGATGTATATAGCAAAATTATATATATATACATACATATATACAACAATGAGAAAATATTTACAAAAATAGCAGATGTTAAAAAAATAAAATAAAATGTCAATTTTAATAATGGGTAACACATTTCTTAAATTGAAAATTATTATTGATAACATTTGTCAATAATAGTTGCTTATAAAATCTTATCAATATTGTTACGGATAGCTTTCAATTTGAGAAGATTGAAAATTAGAACTCTAATTATGATAAATAGAAAATTACTTGAGAGATAGCACTTCATAATAACTATTAATAATATATTTTAATTTTAATTTGAGAAATTCTCAAAAAAAAAAAAAAAAAAGTATTTTAGTCTTAATCATTATCAATAATTAATAGAAATGGAAATCAGTTTTTTCATTTAGACAATACCGTTATTTTAAAGAAAATTAAAGATGATACCAACTAGGACTTTTGCTTTTCAATATTCCACCAAAATTGACAAGATTAGATCTTACATTCTTGCAAATAAAAAAAAAAATCATTTATTATTATAATTTACTGCTTTTCAGGAATGAACTTTTTCTTTTTTTAAAAAAAAAATCTTTATGAAATTTTTTAAAGGAATTTATCAACTTTTATGTTTATCTCAAAAGATATTCCTACAGTCAAATATGGTATTTTTCTATAAAAAGATACCATCTTTTTCTTCTCTATTCCTCTCTCCTTTTTAATATTCATGATCATCATCCAACTCATTTAATTTTAATCATTAATTTGTTTCTCAATGGTACAACTTTAATTCAAAACATTTATTACCAATTATTTGCTTTTATCTTCTCCCCTTGGTACTTCTTAATTCATTATGGAATAATGCAGCAACATACAAAAAAAGGGGGGAAAAGCATTAAAAATACAAGAGATGGAGGAAGATATTGTTTTTAATACTCAAAAGTATATTATATAAATAAATGTGGGTGATTGTGATTTGTTACTTTGATATTATTTTAATAATTAGTTTCCTAAAATGAGATGATAGTTGTTGAGACATGCAAGCATTTTCAAAATTAGCCCTGAGGTTTTAAATTGATAAAAACCCCTAAAGCCTAAGGGCATTTCCCTTCTGTGAAGGAATCTAGTTCCAATATATTAATTTGAGAAAAACTTTTGTCAGAAACAAGGAAGTTACATTTCCCAATATATATATATAGATGGGCATTGCAAATTCCAGATCATATAGAGACATAAGACACCAAAGTATTATATTCCTGCAATTAACTGGCAATAGCTAAAGTCAAGCTGTCTAATGTGATCTGATGTTTGACCGACAGTTGTTGCCAAGCTTGCTTAGTTTCAATGAAGCAACTGGGTCCTAAAATATACTGCATTAATATATGCTTATTGTTCAATTCATAAAGTTATATCATTTCACTTGTATCTTTATTTAAGAAATGATATCTATTAATCATACCATGTGAAACTAAATAAAATGAGCCTAACCTATCCACATGCACATTCTCTCCTTACGTGTCAAAATTTAGATGAAAATCGCTCATCCCCCAAGCCACATAACAATGTTTGGCCTACATTTGCTTCTTTACCAGATCGGATCAATCTAAATTAGCACAAGAAAGATATACTTCACAATGTCATTAAGTACCGGTTACCCCAATTTGAAAAAGGAAAAAAGTCAAGGGGGTTATCTGTTCAAAAGGATTAGGTACAAGAAAAGAAAAAAAAAAAAAAAGGAAAATGGTTCAAATCACAACATGATTCAGCTATGGAACTTCGAGGAAATGATAGTAACAAAAGTGTAAGACACAAGAATAGGTGTATGATACAAATTTAGCACTATGGTGGTTGGCTAACAGGGAGAGAAAAAATTAACACGGACGCAAATAATATATGATTGCTATTTGAACTAATCTTCCTTAACTCGTGCTTCGAAACCACCCCCTGCTCTCTTCTCTAATGAGTAAGGCATATAGGTGCCAAATATTCTATCCCACGTAACAAAAAATGGCTGTGAGAAGTTATACTTACTGCCATATAGCTGGTGATGAACATCATGATATGCAGAATTGTTTCTGAAGAACACGTGGAAAAGGTTCCCAGGAAGCCATAATCCACAATGGTCATCCACTGTCTTGATGGTGGCAAAGGAAAAGAAAAAGATGGCAACTCGAGGTGACATCCCAGAAACGAGAAAAGATAAAGCCCCACCAATTGTGTCA
Organism: Cucumis sativus; assembly: GCF_000004075.3. NCBI lineage: Eukaryota > Viridiplantae > Streptophyta > Magnoliopsida > Cucurbitales > Cucurbitaceae > Cucumis > Cucumis sativus. The sequence goes on along the minus strand of NC_026659.2, from coordinate 26,381,607 downwards.
AGGAGAAGACCCTCCAACGGATGATTGTATAAAGCTCCAAATGCATAAGGTACAACCAAACGGTGATGCTGGGAATGAACGTGCTTGTACAGAAACTTGTTCTGATGCATGTATCTGTGAATGAAATATTGCCAAGTGTCCAACACTAGCATAGCAACAATAAACTGAACTACAATTGTTAGCCAAGATTTTGGACCTGTAGCAACCTCCCCATCAGTTTCAGTTACCTACATATTCAGAACAAAAGCAGTTGTCAGCATACAGGCAATGATCAAATCAACTTTCCCATGTCAAATCCACTCAGCCATAGAAAATATAACGTAACAAATGAGAGCTGCCCAATCATTAGCCATGTTATGAATCTAAGTTTTAGTGAATTAATTACACCTCCATTGCATTAGATGCAGGACAAACTGATAAACTAATGAAACACGTAATGTTCAGCATGAAAAGAGAAATGATTAGATCCAGCATATCAGAAATTAATTGCAGGATCTACAGAATAATGCTTAACCAATATAACATTGCAATTTTGGCCCCTTGAAAATAAGTTCTTTAATCCCTTCATTTTCACGAATGTGCAGGTTTTCCACATCACAAAAACTGACTTCAACAGAACAAACCAATTTTTGTTTCTTAATCATATTGAATAATGGCTAGTTGACATTTACAGCCAGTACTCGAATGGTGAGTAAACAAATATATGTGAAGGAAATCAGACACTGAAAAAGACTGCAGAGACGTGTATATAAGAAATGTGGCCCAATATGCTTCACTATTGAAACTCATATTAAGGACAGCAGAACCCAAAAAAAGATGCTATCAATGTAGAAAGTTACAATTGAAGCACAGCTGAGTAATCTCAGATGTAGACCAGGAATAAAAAAAAAGGTGCGCAGCCTATCAACCTAGATTAATTGTGTCCCTTACTTTTCCTTAACCCCTAAATCCCAAGACATATGGGGGGAAAGTGATTGAGACTTATGCACCATTCACCACTAGTTGCAGTAGAGTAAATCTGGTGGCATCCATGAGACAACTCAAGGATTAATTTTCATTTGAGATGCACACACCAAAGAAAAAGCAAACAAAAGTTTCATAAAAAACCAGTGGAAAAACATGTTCTTTCAATAGAAGATGTTTATACACACGACTAACTAATCAAAACTAAAATACAGTGACATTTTGGGATACTACTTTTCTCTCCTTTATTAACTCTTTATTTTGCAGGGGAGACAACAATTTTGAAGCAGAGTAGTTCAAGAATCACGGATGAAAGTTTTTCAAGGAAAGTGACCTAACCAGAAGAAATAAGTGATTCAGCGCAAACAAAATGAATCTTCAGAAAAAAAATATATTGATCAATCTTGGTCTGGAAGACTAGGAAGTACAAAGGTCCAACACTCCACAACTGATGCTGGTAATATATAGTTCATAAAATTTAACAAGAACCAAGCAAGTCAACCAGTAATAAATTTCGCAGTACTGATCAGTAATCACTAGTACAATTACTTCTCAACAAACAGTCCAGACTTAATGCTATATCTAGTGTCCACAAACCCACGAGAGGGGGACCGGGCAGAGATAAAATTCACATCAAGTGATTCTTACACTTTCCATATAACTCATTGCCACCTCTTTCAACTATTAATACCCTATTGATATTTGATCCCGACTTCATACAAAGGTTGACAAAGTCACAAAGTATGATGAAAAGCATACACTCATAGAAATTAATGAACTTTAGTGGAGATTATTCAATGCATACCTTAAACAAGAGGATTGCAACGATTGCCTGAATAATCTGTTGAAGGAAAACGCCTCTAACCACAGTGCTTTTAGACACTAAGTTCTTCTCCAGCTCATCTTTCTTAGAGTGTAACCGGTAGTTCTCAAATGAGCCAAGAAGAATGTAAAGCCCAGAATATAGCCAATAAACCACAATTGGTACAAAAGTACCCAAAATTTGATCAGAGATTACAATACCCATGTTGGAAAAGGAACTAGAAAAGATCAAATACTAAACCCCAAAAGCAGCCGGAATTGCATTAGGAACCAAAAACCCAAATCTCAGCTCACGTACAGTTTTCCGGCAGGTTAAGAAAGAGCAGGAAGGGAATCCCAAATCCAATTCCTATGATGGGAAAGGAGAACAGGGGATCACCTTCCTACACTAGCCTTTCTACAAGAAGGAAAAGAAACGGAACAAATGAACACCCAGAAATCAAAATCAACGGAAGAAGAGGAAAATGAAAAAGGATTCGAGCTAGGGTTTACAGAAAAAACAAAGAAAAATCTGTGGGAGTGGTACGAATCATGGAAGAGAGAGGATGGAGATCGAGAAGAATCAAACTACGTCGTTTTTTTTTTAAAAGAAAAAATAATTATTCCATTTCCAACGATGAAAATGTCATCGTGGAGAAGAAAAGGTTTGATTCGGAGCTCGTCATACACGTGGCAACCTCCCAAAGAGTCAAAACAAGGCCCAGCCTGATGTAGGGCTGTGATTGAATACTACATAACTCAAATCGAACCGAACCGAACCGAATCGTTATTTACAAACCATTCATGCTTCCGTGGTTCTGGTTTTGACGAACCAACGGCTCGGTCCAGTGTTTTTTCCGGTTGGGTGTGAAGCATAGTTTTGAAGCAAACGTGGCGGTATGCGTTGAATGGACGCACTTGCTGGGGTCTCCTATATAAACCGGCCGCGGCTTTCAGAAACTTCCACATCAACGGTGAAGTTTCGTATTTCGATACTAAGGTACAATCAGTTATTCTTTTTGAAAACAAGAATATTTGTCTTCTCTTTGATTGTTTTCAAATCATTCTTCGTTATCTTCTTCTAATGTTGTAGGAGACTTTTGGGTTTTGGTTAAAATGTCGGCTGATTTCTCTACAGAGCGTGCTCTGTTCGGGGGAGCTATAGTTAGCACATTTCCTCTTAGATTCCAGGTTTGTCTTCTTTAATTGCGATTCTGTCTCTTTCCTTTTTGTTGTATCACTTTTTGTATCTTTATTTAATTCTTTAAATTCATATATTTAATTCTTTATTGTTGTAACTCCAGGATGTGAGCAACGTTCGACAAGTTCCTGATCATCAGGTTGGTAGCCATTTGATTCTTCTATGAAGATAGTTAAGGTTATTTTTTAGTTAAAGCTACTGACTTTGGAAAGTTGCTAATGTTTTTTTCTTCCCCTTCTTTTTTGAATATGTTTGTGGCGGATTTATAGGAAGTGTTTGTGGATCCATCTCGGGATGAAAGCTTGATCTTTGAGCTTCTAGATTTTAAGCATGATGTTGGTGACAATGGAAGTGCTGTTTGGTTCCTTCAAGACCTTGCCACTGAGCAGGATGCTGAGGGAAGCGTGGTAAATCTTACTTTTACTTTATGATATACATTTTCTCATCTTTGCTTACTGCCTGCTCTCTCTGCTGTCAGTTTAACATCCAAGTATTAACTAGTAAGCAACAATTTGAGATGGGTTTGCTTGTTTTGTCCATTAAGTACTTAGTTAGAGAGTGTGTGATGTTTTATGGGGGTGATCAGAGATGTTTGAAGAAGTAATTATTTATCTAGTAATATCAGTTTCACTCATCACAAAAGAACTTCCATCTTTCTTCTTTTACAAACTTTGGAAATATGAGAAACAGGACCCTGTGTGTGGATAGTGTAGTCTTCTAAGTTTAATTTCAAGAGATTGATGTCACATTTTATGCAGTCAGATGTTATGGGCTAACTCAAAGCACAGTCATGTTATGTTAGTATTTTGCCTTCTGTTCCAATTAGTTTTTATCTATAAATAAATGTTTGCTTCATTGTTTCATCTTCTTGCAATCCGCACCATCACATTGTCTTATGATATTCTGAACTTGAGCTCTTGATGTAATTTCATGGAATCATGTCGTTTGTTTTACTTATCATGCAATACTTCTTCAGGTGATTGAGCAATCTGGGGTGATCGAGGCACCTGAACTGTGTTATGGAAATATACCTTCTGTAGCTACAACTGCCGTTGGCCAGATGGTATGTGCTGCTGCTGTGTGTGCTGGTTTATCAATTACATAGCTGGTTGGATATTTTAGCTTCAAAACACATCCTTCTTTTCATTTTACTTTATTTAGTAACTTTTTTGTTTCTCGTACCATTTTTGTTTATAATACTAAGTTTACTTCCTCTAGAAAATTTGCATGCTTGCTATTGTTTAACATAGCCTTCAACTCCAACCATTAGCAATCAAATTAGAGATGTCATGTTACTTTGAATTTGTTGTAATTTTAGAAATTTGGCCTTTTTGTATGTCTTGGGTTAGCTACTTCGGATTTAGTTTGTTCTGTTTTTATATGCATTGTGTGAATCACTATATTTAGAACTGTTCAGCTGAGACGCATATCTCATGAACAAAATGAAAGACAGAAGTAGAGGCACATGCTCGATGCCTCTCTATCATAATTACAAAGTTAATAATAATAACAGTGCACTAACAAAAGGATGACATTGATTGGTACTACTACTGTTTCACTTAACTGACACAGATCTCTATAGCAAATTCTTTCTTAGTCATGCTCAAAGTGATGCCAGCATTACTAATCAATTTCGTTGTTTCTATTTTTTGTTATATCTGGCATGGTTCTTTGGTTTAAATTTGTTGGTTTGGATGCATCTGCTAAATGTACCAGGCCTGTCAAGACTTTGTTTTTAATTTATTCATGAGAATCATTGGATGTCAGTTGAACTTCGACTTTTCCATGAATTTTTATCCAGTTTTCCTGCTCAGTTGTTGGCAGTTGTTATGGTTGCTAACCGCCATGACTTTGTCACACTTTTTCTTCCCCTTTTTTAAATGGGTCTTGTTTCTGTCCGTTTAGGCAATTTCAAAGGGCCGGCAAGGAAGAGAAGCTCAAAATATTGTCAGGGTAACCTCTCTTATTTTCTTTACCCTAGTGTGGTGGTTCCCAATGTCTTGTAGGATTAAAATCTGTTTATTGCTTTATGCAGGTTTATTTGGCAAATCTGCGACTTAAGGGAGTTGGTACAGATGTGCTAATCTCTGCATATGAACCCATTGTCATAAAGTGAGTAATTACTCTCAAACAAAAGGAAACAAACAATTAGTAGAATTCTAAGTGAAATAGTTAGTTAAGTCATAGTCTACTTAGATGCATGATATTACTATTGACATCACCACTCCGGCACCTACTCCCTTGACAAACTTATTTAAGGGGCTCACATTCCCCTCACTGCAAAAAATACCCTCCATGATACCACAAATTTGACCTGGTCCTCATGTTTATTCCTCCTTGTGTTTTTTCCTATCACTGCCCCTTGCCCACACTTTCACTTTGGCCAACCTCAACTGTGAAATATAAAATAGTAGTGTCAGGAACTTCCTGGTGATAGGCATCCTTACCAACTCTCTTAGATATAGGTTTTAGGACCATACTAATGTAAGATGTGTGTTTTCATTCCCCTTATTGCCACTGGCCTCTGTCTGTGAAATATGAATAAATATACAAGTTCATCGATTGTTTTACATTGCTAGCTCTCTTCATGCAGTCTACTTGAATGAGTATTTCATATTTATTCATATCACTCCAGATGTACACTCCCGTAATAGGGTCCACCGTCCTCACTACAATGATCTACCAGGCGGATAACTAATTTGAAAGCTAAATAACTAATTATTACCCTCTGTTTTCCTTCTTGTACATGAAGCATATGGAGAATCTTACTTGTTCAGTTTGTATTTTTTTGCGTGTTCTTAATTTGAAATTTAGGATTAGTTACCATCTGTCATATTGCCAATAATCATAACTCAAGCTGTTTTGCTTTACATCGTAGAATAATGCATACAACGCTTTCTTCTTTACAATGTTGATTGGTTTCCTTTACACCAGGGCTAACAGCCAGATTGAACTGTTATGGTCTAGTATAAGAAAACATGATACTGAGAAACTCAAGAACGTAGAGATGCATCCCGAAAGGATGGCACTATCTCAATCATTTTGTAGGGTGATAAGGGCCCAAACAGAACCATCTATTTTAATTGGCCAACTTGGCTAAGTTACATTTTTATATCTGGCCCAGTCTGAAGCAAAGCCCATTTTCTTACGTCTTCATAAATTACAACCCAAATAGGATTCAAACGTGCAACTAGCATAGCATATCTTTCTTCTTGTACCTGTCACTTGCAACGCAACACTATTGCTTATAATTGTGCTACATTGCTGTGGTTGCAGTCCTTTGAGCGAAAGTGCTAGCTCTGTCGGCTCTGGTTTGGCCACTCCTGCCTCACACTCAGGTTACATGCCAATGCCTGAGGTATTCAAGCTTGCAGTCTCTAGCTTTAAAGTCTGTGACTGGAGCCTTTTTGGTGCGCCTGCCTAATCTAGGAGATAGGATCAGCGTTTGTTCATTATTATTTCATTAGTATGTTATGTTACATTGGGAATGTTCCCTGCTGCTCTCTTGAGTTAGAAATCGTTTGTAGAGGTTTTAGAGCTGTTCGTTGTTGTTGGGTGTTGATTTTTAATCAACGGAAAAGTTGAAAATATGAAGTAATGGCATATGTAAATGGTAGAAGTGCCCTTTAAGGTGGACAAAGTAGAACAAGTATTAGCTGTTTGTAGTAGGACCCCATATTTTTGCATCAGTCAATCACGTGGCAAACAAAAGGTTTGAATATTAAACCGTGACTGACTGGCCATATTATGTAGTCTAGTTTGTGTTTTCACACATGCAATGGTGACCTTTTCTTGGGGGGAAAAAAAGAAAGAAAGAAATTATTGGTGGGCGTTTTACATCAAATTACATCAAATTATTGTCTAATCTTCTAATAATTGCGGAAGGCACAACTACTACCCTCTTTGAAATTACCTTTTTTCTAATTGTTTTTTTTTCAAAGTTTTCTTTTAGATAAGAATCTTGACTTTTGATGACCAGTTTCATATAATTTAATTGATGTTTTATTTATATATCATTAGTTGGAATACTTTTCTTAGAAATGGAATAAGCAAAAGATTAGATTAGAGAGAGAATGAAAGTTTAGAAAGGCATAATTGTTATGATTACAGCACTTATCAGCACCTTCATGGGAAGAGAGAAAGTGCGGTGGCAATGTGAGTTTTTGTTTTTTTGAAGTTTTTGACAAAGTCACTTTGAGTTATGGATGAAAAAAGGGAGAAGAAGAGTCCTGGTCCAGGACGACATTCCATTTAAAGCGGAAGATGGGAGATGGGGCCAATGCCAATTTGCCAACAGGGTTCGATTAGTCGAATTATAACTGTAGCCATGTGGGTTGCCCCTCCCTCACAAGTCCGTTCATGGCTCCGTGCTCTCCAACTCCACTTTTTGAGCTCCCTTTCCTCGGACAGTTTTTGTAACAACCAATTCAGTTTGTTAAGTAAAAGAGTGGCAGAGCCGATATCAAATCAGCAACCTTCCTATAGTATATTATGCAGCATGGTCTGGTTTTAGTTAAAGAGTCAAAAGACAGTATTTCATGTGCTTCATTTTCTGAACTTGAGGTTGCTTTTGATTTAACCGTTTCTTTGGAACTCAAACATTGTCTCGTAAATATGGAGATTAAATTCGAGTAAATGAACTTTTTCATTAGACCTCCATGACATCCACACAATGCTTAGAAGGATGTTAAAAAATTGATCAACTAGAGATTTATTTTGTGGGAGAGATTTGTTCAAATGTCTGCAAGGCAAGACTATTAAGTACGGGTGTGATGTTTAACTACACACTTTAACTCTTAAATTAGTCTCAAATTACAAAACCTTTGATTTAATTGAATGGATTGCCACACCATTATTACTGTGTTGGATGCTTTAGTGCATAGTCTATCCAAATTCTGGTCAACGTCAATTACTCTGAGGTCTTTCATAGGTCCTTTGAACTTCTTTAGGTTCGTAGGTCTTATGAGCTCTCCTAAGCTCTCTCCATGACTTCTCTAGGATTAGGTCCTTCTAAGCTTGACTTCTCTAAGCTTAAAGCCCTCGTGAACTTTTTTATGCTCAAGTCCTCCTAGGCTCTCCATGTATGAGCTTCTCTAGGCTTAGGTCCTCTTAGACTTCTTATTCGGAAACTCAAACCCTCCTAGGCTTCTTATGCCCTCATACCTAGGCGCCTTCAAGCTCTCCTAGGCTTCTCTAGGCTCATGCTCTCCTTAGCTTTCTTAAGCTAACTCTAGGCTCTTGTGAGCTTTTTTTAGGTTTCTTGAGCTCTCTTGGGCTTGTTTTTTTTAGTCTCGTTGTTATTCTATGATCTTCTATCCATTGAAGTAATTAGAGAGATAAAGTCGAGAGATATGAAGGTGAAAGAAATAAAAAGGAAAAAAAATGTTCAACTAAACACTAAAGAAGTAAGGTTTCGACTCTCCTTTAGCAAGATTACTTACTCTTCCATTTGGAATGGTCAAATAAGGCTATTTATAGATCATTCCTCTAACAATCATTTCTAGTTACATGTAACATCGCAATTCTAGTTCAACCGAGTTTCTTGCTAATCGTTGTATATTCATCAGCTTAGTTGGTCAACTTAAATCTTGAGGCATTGATATTTCTTTTCTAGGACATACGCGCTCCATTGTGCTTCCTCTCGATATCCTATGAGCTTGGATCTGTTCTTAGACTTTAGACTTTGTCTTGGAAAACCCTCTACCTATATAAGTTGATCCCTATATGTTTCTAAGCTATTAAATTTTGCACATTATTTTTCATAAAATATTAAACTTAAATGTTTACCTAACATTCGTTTTTTTAATAAAATATTAGAAATCTAAGTGAGAAACTCCCCTTTTTGAGTTCAATTTATGAAAGGTCAATTTACTCACTCTCCCATCTACATTTTCTTAATCATCTTTCTTTCTTTTCCTTCTTCTGTCAAAGTCGTCTTTGATTTTTCTTTTTCTTTTAAAGCAAGTCATATCTAAAATTTATGTTAAATAAGTTAATTAATACACTTCAATAGTTTTATATGGTCTCCTATTTCATATTGGGATGGCAATGCATAAATATGTTTAGTACTAAGCCAACTGTACATACATACATACATACATACATGTACATGTACATGTCCTACTTAACCATCCATGTAATGAATGAATGGTAATTAACAATTCAAAGTCAAATATAAAATACTACGATATAATTTGTTCTTTTTAGATTACTTGAGAGAGTCTAATCGAAAGAGAGATTCTTGAAACCTCATTTTAATTAATATTAGCTTTTGTTTATAATTGACCTAATTAGTACTAATTCGTCTTTAATTTTCTTTTTCCCCCTTTGACGATGATGATGGAGTAAAGATTTTTTTTATTATTAATATCCTTTTAACACTTTTTTTTTATTAATATTAGCTTTTCTTTTCTTTTCTTTTTTCCTTCTAAAATTAATATTTGAACCGTCACTCCCAAGTGTTAAAAAATACAATAGTAATTAATAATGAAATTTGAAGTTAGAAATAATCCAGCCTATAAATAGTTGACAACACAATTAATGAAATTTGTTAGATAGTGGAAAGTCAATTTCATAAACCATTGAAGATATATTTATATATATAGATAGATATGTATAGATATGAGTTTGCATGGTGCTGCTTCAAACACACCTTTACTACTAAAACGATTTTTCCTTCAACAATTTTCTTCGTTTGTTCCTTAGTCTATTTTTGCTTCTTCCCAAGTTGACATTAATTTTCATTCACACACTTATTTATATTCATTTCACCATTTGAATTATTTTATATAAATATATACATTAAACGATAGTTTCCTCCAAAAATCTCAACTTAATTATTGGACCAAAAAAATCTTATTTCGAAACCCTCTATTTATTATATAACATGTAGAAACGATTCAAAAAACATATAGCTCACTGTAATTTCATTTCCTTTCAAATTTATATAAATAAAGAAGAAATCAAATCTCAAACTTGTGGATTTAGATGCCATGAAAGTCATTAATTTTATTAATAGAAAGAGGATATCTCGTTAACTAAGATTAGAGTTCATAATGATGTGTTATTTTTCCAGCTAATATATATATATATATATATATATATTCACACTCCTGCTTATTGGTGAAGCAAATTTGGCATCCTTAGATTAAGGATTTTTTTTTTCTATAATATTATCTCTTTGATTGCAATGAGATGATTAAGGAGTAGTTGGTTGTGTGGTATTTATTGTTTTATTAAAATAATAAAAATGACAATAATAATATTTGACTATATATACATAAATTAAGCATCTATTTTCACATTGACTTATTATTTATGTAAATTAGAAAGTAGAAAGAGAAAGGTGTTTGAAAATTTTCTTTGAATTTTCTCAACTACAAAAAGATACCATCACCGGCGAAGGTTCGTCGGCTGCAACCGGCGCCACAAATATTCAACATTTATATTTTATTTTTTTAGAAAAAAAGGAAAATTAGACAATACAATAATATATATATATATATATATATATATAATGTAATGAATTAAATTAATGAAAGAATGATGTTGATATCCATAAAGAAAAAGAAAAAGAAAAAGAAAAGGAGAGAAAAAAAAATAAAAAATAAAAACAAGGTGTGAATCTCTTTACGTTTGTGGCCCTCGTTAGGGTGCCAGGCTGTCATTCCAATTTGTGTCGTGATAATATTAATATAAATCTAAGAAAGCAATAATAATCATAAGCTAAATATTCTGCTAATCATAGTAACGAATTTCTAAACTGATACATGACTATCCTTTCATATTTAAATACTCCTACAAAACAAGAAATTAGAACACTAAGATTTTGGATTTTCTTATATAAATAGAAATAAATAAATCAATCAAAAGATTGGAAGGAGTTAATGGAATTGACTAAAAACAGTACGAAAAATGATATATTTATGGCCTGTTAACCACCAACATTCCCACAAATTTTAAATTATAAATAATAGAGAAAAACATTAAGTTATTTTATTTTTATTTATGGTGATGCATTTATATAATGCATATGTCAGGTAAGCCATCGTGTTCAACATATTTAGATTTGCAACATGGCACGTGATTTTCTTTCCAAATTCAATTTTCATCTTATAAGTAATTCTAATCCACACATCAAACACTCTATTTCCCAACTCTCTCATCCATTTCTCTCTTCCCTCTCAACTTTACTATTACACATTATTATTATTATTATTATTATCATCTCTCTTTCCCTTTTTATTTTCTTATTTCTATCTCTCTATAGGATGGTATTGTAAAAAAAAAAAAAAAAAACAAAGTTATTAAACTTATCAGATTAAGTTGAGTTTGTTATTGTATTTGTAATATGTATTTAGGTGCAAACAATTTTAGAACGAATTAATAATAGTTTATGATACTTGAACTGGTAGAGATGATTTTAGCATGAACAAAAAATAATAAATAGTATATAATAAAGAATATATAGAAAAGAGGATTGGTAGGACATAATAAGCACTACAACGAATAACAAAGTGGAATTATAAAAGTAATTTTGTAGTTAATGGTAAGTTATAATAGTTTAAAATACCAACTATTATAATTAAACTCTAAATAGGAAAGAAGCTCAACACATTCAAGGTTGTGCCACAAATACCCTTAAAAACTTTTGGGAGATATGTATGTTTTTTTAGATCCAATTTAACACTTATTTAAGTTTGATGGTTTAATTTTTACCATTGAAAGTATGTTAATCCTACCTACTTTAGTTGATTATTAAAAGAACATCCAACTTGAGAATAGAACTAAAACTTAACACACCATATTTATAGGTTTTTTTTTTTTTTCATTTGACCCTTTTTTTCCCTAATTGTAACATTCTCTCGCAAAGTAAACTTTAGAATTGGGTATAATGAAAAAATTCAATGACCACTACCTAATTAATTATCAAACTTTTTCCCTAGCTAAAATTAAAAGGATCAAGTTTCATAAATCTGAATTGATTTTACAGATATTTAATCTCAATTGATTGAAATTTTTATACCACTGGAGAGAGACTATAATGAATATCAATTCCTGAAATTGATATAAATTAAAATTAAGAATTAAGAAGAAGAAGAAAAATGAAATGATGTGTAGCAGAAGGGCAGCTTTATGAAAAAAGGGGGAAAAAAAGAAAGAAAAAAAGAAACGTCTTCTCAACCACGATTCTAAAAATAAATATATGAAAGAGGAGGTAGATGGTTATTTCAGAGACAACATGATTGTGATGAGTCCTTTTTAGGTTTGTATCCATAGCCAACGTGATTATGTCTTTGCCTATAGTGACAATGCATGAGACAAAGCCTTTTCCTATTACCTCACCCCTAATTGGTTATATATACACATATGAGTTTTAAATCTTTATGACCCTAAGTTTTTTGCATTTCTAACCACATTAATTAATTAACATAGTTAATTAGTTAGTACAAAACAAAAATGAAACAAACCCCCTTGCTTATCAACTTAATTAATTTATGTGGGCTTATCAATTTGTACTTCCTTATATGTCTTGCTTAATAATAATGGAAATATTGTTCCTTTATTAATCTCTTATATATGATTAGTTTTGTGTAAACTTGACTCCAAAATTAATAATAAATCACTCATCATTGGGTTGGGGGGGGCACATGATTAATTAATTGCTAGTTGTTGGAATGTTATATTACCAATGTCACTTCATGATCATCTATCTTTCTCTCTCGTTTAGCTCTTTTATATGTGTCTCCTTTCTAACTTACATTTGAGAATATTAGGCACATGGGACTTTGCCTTCTCTATGTTGGGAGTTGGATCGCATTTTGGGTCATTTCTAACACACACACAATGAGACTTTTTCCCCTTTTTTTCCTTTTAAACATCATTTTAAATTCATTGGAATCTTGGTAGGATACATTTTCTTGAGATTGGTTTTGGACTAAAGGGCATAGTTAACATCAACCAAAGAACAAAAACGACAAAACCAAAATAAATAACACCTTACAACTAAATTAGCCTAGAAAAAGGGTTTCGCCTAAGCCAATATGCATGTTCAACCTTGGGTAAAGTTGAAAATTTAAACAATGAGAATCACCCAAGTACTTAAAATGGATCTAAGGAAATAAGACAAATGTACCCCTCACAATACCTAACCTAATGAGTTGAAGGATGGGATCACACCAATACAATTTTGAAAATCTAATCGGAATGATTTTAGAGTATCTCTACACCTATAAATACACCATAATAGTTTCATAAAGAGCTTGTTTAATTAGCAAGCACCATGTCAATATGCAAATCTTTCTATTTTTGTAAAACACATTCTTACTAAATTACAAATTTATTATGATCCATCATCACATGAGATCATGTACATTTGTCATAACTCTCACTCATGTTTGAATCTTGGCTCGTATTCCAATGGGCTCATATATGTGATCAAATAATGCAAACTAAAAAAGTTTTAATAATGTTTTTGTATAGTATTGAAAAAATATATATATAATGTCATGATCAGATCTAAGCAAAGATAGTATTTGAATAAATAAAAAAATGAAAAAGCTGACGATGAAACTGAAGAAATTCAAAGGTATATATATAGTGAGAAGTGAGAAGAGTATTATATTTGTTATGATTCCCACATATCCCCATATCCAAAGCTGCAAATCAAAATGGCATACTAAAAATATGTGTTAGTGAGAAAAAAGAAAAGAGAAGAAGCGTTCTGCCCAAGAACTGTGCTGACTTTGGTATAATTTTTTCAAACTCAAACATATATTATTCATTAATCAAACGTAAATAACACAAGAATCAAAATTGAAAAAATAATGCACCTTCATTGAAAAGGTAAAGTAATAAAAACTTAACATTTTGCACGTAAAGCATTGAAGATATTTTTGAGGACCACATAACAATAACTTCCTCACACAGTGCCTCGCTTGCAAAGATAAAGACTTCTTTTATATATATATATATATATATATATATAATTTAATGAAATATTTCTCAAACAAACAATAATGATTAAGGCTTCATTAATTTTGTCGAATGGATCAAAATAGGAATTAATTAATTGAAAACTATAAATAGTTAATAACAAATAAATAAATAAAAAGTACAGATGAAAACAGTGGAGAGACTGGAAAAACCCCTTTGAATCACTGAAAAAGGAGAAGGCAAATTGGATGGTGGAGAGATGGCTGAGGGGAGAAAAAAGGCCACTTTGGGGTATGGATTATTAAAAGTAAAAGAGAAATTTGAGAAAGAGAGAGCTATAGGATTATCCTGTCCCATCCCCTTTTGATTCTACTGCCATGCACTTTGTTTGATTCCCCTTACAATGTTACTGCCACTTGTTTAATCTATATGAATTTATATCAATTATATATATATATATACACACACACACATATACTCCCCTAAAAAACTTTACATCAACTTAAAAGCTTTTAGATTTAGTTGTCATTCATTCGTATTTCAATGATGTTCGATAGACTAATACAACCTAAAATTGAAAGAAAAAAAAAATGAAAAGCAATAATCTCTCTCATTCAAAACTTTAATCATGAAACTATACATTTCTCTCTCGGTTCTTTAAAACAAATCACTTTTATTAAAAGTGATGTGTTTTTAACTTCACATCTAATTGATAGAAGAAGAGAATTTAGGAGCAGCTAGCCAGCCATAACTTTAATTAATTAACAGCTAGCTTTTTAGTTAATATTAACAATACACTTCACTTCATATGTTTTTTCCTTTAAATTAAACTCCACCAAAATTGAGTAGTGAGTAAGTGAGTAAGTAAGTAAGTTGATGACACATTTACATATTCATATTTGACGGTGGGAGTAAAACAAAAAAAGAGAGTTAAAAAGAAAAAGACTTTCAATTAGGGGGGGAGTGTGAGATGTCTTTTGGGGATCAGGAAAAGGAAGAGGGCAAGAGGGAGAATTTCGAGAAAGCTGAAGCCCTTGAGAGGCAAAGGGAAAAGGGAAAAAGGGTATAGAACGCAAATTTCATCAATGATGATAGGAATGATATGGGAGCCACATGCATCATGTTTATTTTATTTTATTTTATTTTGTAATTTGTATAATTTGTATAATTTGTATAATTCATGATCTTCCTTTTACTACTCAGTCCCTCTCTATTATTATTATTTTTTGACTTGGCTGTTTGGGACCTACCCCACCCCACTCTATATCTTTATGCCTTCAAATTAACATCTAGCAATAAAAATAAAACTTTAAAACAAACACACATATACCTAATCCCTCTAATCTTTTCCAATTATACAAACAACTAAAAGAAAGAAAAAAAAAAAAAAGTCCACATATATTCAGACAAAACCCTAATTTCAGACCTTTCTTTTTTATAAAAAAGATAAATTCTTGTTTTGGGTTATTGAGAAAAATCCCACTCATTATTTTTGTTGCTTAAAGCTTGCCCACTTCTTCCTCTTATCTTGTGTGTGTGTGTGTGTGGATATGAAAAGGAGAAAAGTTTAGAGAGACAGAGAGGTAATGGCAACTCCCATCTGAAAGGAAATTCCATATATATGAGAGAGAGAAGAAAGAGACCCACTATGTGATACAATCCAAGGGTCAGCTACTACAGATTATGTACTACTACTAGCAAATCAAAAAAAAAGGGGGAAAAAAAAAAAGACAAAAGATTGTGTCTACACATATGATCATGGATGGTGAAAATGGGATCCGAAGACCTAATTTTCCATTACAATTGTTGGAGAAGAAAAAGGAAGAAGAAGAAGAACAACAACAACACCCATGTTCCTCCTCCGCAAACAACGGAGGAACAAAAACAACAACGACAATAACAACAACTCCAAATTCAAATCTTCAATCTTCTTCTTCACCTAAGAAGCCACCTCCCAAAAGAGCCACCACCAAAGACCGTCACACCAAAGTCGATGGCCGTGGTCGTCGGATTCGGATGCCTGCTCTTTGTGCTGCTAGGGTTTTTCAACTCACTCGAGAGCTTGGTCACAAGTCCGACGGTGAAACTATTGAGTGGCTTCTACAACAGGCTGAGCCTGCCGTTATCGCTGCGACTGGTACTGGTACTATTCCAGCTAATTTTACTTCACTTAATATCTCTCTTCGTAGCTCTGGCTCCACTATCTCCGCTCCTTCTCATCTTCGGACGAGCTATTTCAGTCCCACCCAATTCGCCGTTAGAACGAGATCGGATCTTTGGGATAGAACCAACAATCATAATCATAATCTCGTTGATGATTCGTCTACATTCTTGAATTTCAATTCTTCTAATTACGTGAACGTGTTCAAGCAAGATCAAGGTGGGATTGATGTAGTCGAGACGGGGAAAAAACGGCGGTCGGAGCAATCGGAATCTTCGTCAGAGAATTATATGGTTCAAACGAGTACCGGTTCGATTCCGGCGAGTCAAAGCAGTCAATTGCCGGCGACATTTTGGATGGTGACGAATCCTACCAATCAAGGGAGTGATCAGATGTGGACATTTCCGTCGGTGGGAAACAGCAGTATGTTAAGAGGGGCGGGTGGCGGTGGTGGTGGTGGCGGCGGCGGAGGGTTTCATTTCATGAATCTGCCACCACCAATGGCACTTTTGCCAAGTGGGCAACAGTTGGGGACAGGGATCGGAGGTGGTGGTGGTGGTCCGGCGACGGACAGCCACTTGGGGATGTTGGCGGCTCTAAGTGCTTATAGAACAACGATGCCGGGATTGTCAGTATCAGAATCTCCGACAAGAGGAGTCGGCGGCGTTACTTCTAATAATCCTGATCAATCATAGACCCAACAAAACACATCTCAACAATCTGTATGCTTTGCTGCTTTTCCAATCCTAATATTATACTTTCTTTTTTTTTTCTACTCATTCATTTTCTCACTAAATATACATATCATATTAAATATGAGTTATGCAATTTTACCACAATAGGATTTAGAGGTATGTATTGAGAAGAGAAGAAGAAGAAGAAAAGTGTGATTTTTATATATTTTTTTTTATTGCGGTTTGTGTATTGAGTTTTCATTTAAAACTGCAATTTTTTTTAGTGTTATATAGTAGCAGCGATGGATTTGGTAAGTAATTAAAGCTTTTGAGAAGCAAAAAACATGAAGAAAGGCTTGGGTTTGGCTTTGTATTTTCCCTCAAGTGAGTGAGCCAGCAGGGCAACTGGCCATGTTTTTCAACATTATATATAAATGAATGTCAATGAACTTGCATTGCTTTCAGTTTTTTAATCTTCTATATATACATATGATTTGGGTTGCAAACATCAAAGTGAATATTTGAATAAGATGTAAACATTTGAATGCTTCCAGTTGTTTAGTTTCTCTATTCTTTTTTTTTTTTTCTCATAATTATTGATGAACTAAAGTCTTGTAGAATATAGAAATTGTGCTCACATCAACATATATTGTTGTAACCAATTGAATTATATATCCGATTCGAGTCGAGTCAATTACTACATGGTGGTAATTCTTTGATATCAAGAAAAGAGTGGATGATGATCTATATGGCATATAAAGTAAATATATATTTCTATTGGTTTTGAGCTTATTTAAGCAACCTTAAAGCTGTAAAGTGGAGGGAGGGGGGGCTACTACAAATTATTGTACTCGATGCAAAAGAAATTGTAAGAAGTTGTTTTTCTTTCTCATAAACTCTTCTCTACCCTTCTTTTAGATGATTACCATTTTGGCTAAAACTTGCTCAAAAGCTTGATTAAATGTGAGATAATATCACGTCATCAAAGAACAGTATAAAACAGTATAAAAGAAGTTGGATTTGACGAGTTTCACGAATTCAATAATTGTTTGATTTAATTTTTATATAATCTTATTTAATTATCTCTAAATATGTATCATAGAAAATGATAATTATTGAATTGAATGATAATGTAGGGTACTAAAATAGAATCTTGAAATAGTATTAAGTAGAGGCAAATATAAGGTTTACGTTTTGCCAAACTTAGGCCATCATTAGTATTATTCCCTAATGTAATGCATTGGGTTGTCTCTAGCTAGATTATTCTATAAGGAACATTTGGTTATGCATATTTGGAGTCACCATCACCACAAATTCTTTATCATTATATATGGTTGACCATTGACCAGATAAGATATTTAGCAAATTTGATATATAGACCATATTATTATTTGCATAGAGAATTTAATTAAACATTTATTCACCAACAAAACCATATGACCAATTTACCAATTATTAAAAAAAGAAAGAAGGTGGAGGGTATTGAGTTGTACATTGCTGTAGGAGATTAGAAGCCACTAAAAATCGGTGCCTCTTTTCTCGTGTACCTTAATTCTCGGACAATTAGCCAATAGCCACTCCTCGTGGTTAAAAATTCCTTTTTGACAAACTTTGCTCTTCTTCCCCCTCTTCTCTTTTTTTTTTTTCTTACCACACACAGGTTGAATAATTTGAATTTTAAGTTATGGGTTCGGGGAATTTTCTTCAAGTCGTCGCCAATAACTTCGATGTTCTTGCTTTGTAATACCTTTAGTATATAGTTTCTTCCATTATGCTAATTTGATTTATGAAACGCATTACCAACTCTCTACTGATTTTCTTTTCTTTTGAATTTTGATTTGATATTTTTGTTTGTAGGCCTGTGGTTTCTCTGGTGTATCCTCTGTAAGTGAGAAATAATGTTAGATTAGATTGTTGAATATTTAAAGAGTAATTATTATGTGTTTTAATTATTGTCACGTTTATTTATTTGGGGTTTTTAGTTTCATTTTTGTGTTTGAAAATGATGTATTGTATATTGTATAGTTATGCTTCCATCAAAGCTATAGAGACGAAGTCAATAGTGGACGACCAGCAATGGCTTACTTACTGGGTTTTGTACTCTCTCATGACTCTTTTTGAGCTCACCTTTGCCAAAATACTTGAAGTGTAAGTCATCATCTCATCTTCCTTTCTCTTCAACTATATGTAGGGGAGCATGTTAGTATTGAAAAATTGAACCGATTGTTTAAAGTCGACGTAGAAAAAGTGTCAATTTGGTCTATTTCTACTCTTTTATAATCAAATTTTATCTAAACATTTATTAAACTAACCATAATTGATTCGGTGTCGATTAAGTGGTTTTATAAACTTAATTTTAAAAGAAAGATAGGTAAACAGACTAAATTTAAATTCGCTTAACACTCCGTTCTTGGTTTTATAATTAGGATAGCATGTCTTATATAATTAAATTTACAAAAGTTGATTAGCTTAATCTTTCCCATTGTTTTATTATTTAACACAATGTCAACATATATATGAGGTTTTATATTTGAACTTCAAAATCTGATCGCTAATATTGAATTTACTAGTCCTTTTAAAACCTTAAAAGTGTTCAAGTATATGTTGATATAGTTATATTCGTTTTACAAATCAACTTAAACAATTGATTTGAATACTGATAAAATAAAATATCATAGTCTATTTAAATTATTACAACTACAAGATTATCTAACATGAAATAACTTATTGACAACGTGTAGACAAAATGTAGCTATGTCGACGATTTTTGTTGCATTGGCAGAAAAAACTATCAAGAAAGTAAAATTTGTTTGGTGTAGCGTATTTAATTTGATGTTTATGCAAATATATATTTTGCAGGGTTGCGGTTTGGCCATATGTGAAACTAATAATAATGAGTTGGTTAGTTCTACCACACTTCAATGGGGCATCGCATGTTTACAAAAACTTCATTAGGCCACATTATATGAACCCTCAAACCTCTACACTATGGTACATTCCTCGTAAGACCAAACTTATTTTCAGTACCCAAGATGATGTTTTAACAGCTGCAGAGAAGTACATGGAAGAGCATGGGACTGAGGCTTTCGAAAGGCTTATGTATAAGGTTTGTCTTCTAAATTAAATGAACAGCAATACTAATATTGAATGATCGATCATATTATATAGATATGTATAGTCCATATGATCTTGATATAATTTATTGTTTGTGAACCTTAGCAGGCTGAAAGAGAGAGATCGAGAAGGAACAACAATTGCATGATTTTCGATGATGATTATGCCTATTGAAATCTCGAATCTATATTTATATATGTAATTTATTACTAAAATAATTGCATCTAATTTTGGTTATAGTGTATTAAGTGAGTCCATTCAACAAGACGTGTTAAAGTCTAGTCACTTTTTTGTATGGGAATATGTACTCTAACCATTGTTGGCTATGCATAAGATTGGAAGGACCAGTATTGGCCTAGTTTTATGATTTGTGATTTTATATTCTTCCACCACCGATCATTATATTTTAAAAAAGTCATACAAATAAAGTTAAATTGAGAGTTTATATTTGAACTTTACAAGTAGTCAAATTGAGAGGTGAAAATCGATTCAATTTTCACTAACATATCTTCTAAAATATCAAAATACAACTCAAACTTATTTGTACAAGGATTTCTTGCCATGTCGAACATTCCATGAATAAGGATCAATTATAATAGCTAGTGTTTCAAACAATTAAATTATATAATTAACTATAGTATTATTAATTAAAATAACTAATTTATTATTTATAACATCCTTCATTGTTTCTATTAAATCTTCCATTCCATTTCATATTAGAATGTTTTCCTTACTCAAACACAAAATATTATAATAAAAAAATTATAATCCAACAAGTAAGTGTCCCAAATTATAATTTTTATAAGTGAACTCATGTGAAAAGCATACACCCTTTTTAAATTTAAAATTTTGATTTTCTTATAGAACAAACATAAATATTTAAGTATTTATATATCAATTGCAAGTGTTAAAAGGGCCGAAACAGACTAATAATGGGCTTTCTTTCTGCAAAGCCCATTATGTTAATTGGGCCGTCACTCTCAATCCAGAAGGGCGCCTAGGGTTCAGCCTCACCAATCACCACTATGTTCAGGCAAGAGTCTTTAAGAACCCATATAAATGCACCACAAACCCTCCCTCCACTTCGGCGCTTCTTTGTTTTTAGGGCTTCCGATCGAGAGCGCGGCGGGCAAGGCAGGGAGTGAAGCCGTACCAGAGAACCAAACATGGTGCACGTCTCCTTCTATCGTAATTGTGAGTATACTCAACTCAGCTGCTTTCTGAAACTGCATATCCATCGTTTTCTACTTTGGCAACCACAAGATCTGCTTTGCACTTACCTTAGTTTCCTATCAATGCTTTCAGTTTTTTAAATCACTATTTATACTGTGATTTTCTTCCGGTTGTATTGTTTCAATATAATAGGCTATTTCGTTAATACTAGGTTAGATGGATCCAAGGGGGGTCACCTGTTTATGTTTACATGGTGGTTATGTTAGGAATTATAGAGCCTCAGATTCATAGGAATAAATGTATAATGCTGGAGAATCTCCATTGTTTTTACTTCTTTTCTTTTGATCATTTGTTCAGTTCATTTTGTGGAGTTTAATATGTGACGTAGTAGCTCTTACAACAATATGTTTTCTTAGAACCTTGATTATTGAGTAGTGGGTTCTGTCATTTTATAGATGGAAAGACTTTTAAGAAGCCTCGACGTCCTTATGAGAAGGAGCGTTTGGATGCGGAACTTAAGCTTGTAGGTGAATATGGGCTTCGTTGTAAAAGAGAGCTGTGGAGGGTTCAATATGCATTGAGCCGAATCCGTAATAATGCAAGGATGCTTTTAACTCTTGATGAAAAGAATCCGCGTAGGATTTTTGAGGGTGAGGCCCTGCTTAGGAGGATGAATAGGTATGGTCTTTTGGATGAGAGTCAAAACAAGCTCGATTATGTCTTGGCTCTTACTGTTGAGAATTTCCTCGAGCGTCGTCTCCAAACTCTTGTGTTCAAGTCTGGAATGGCTAAATCTATTCACCATGCTAGAGTGCTCATCAGACAAAAGCATATAAGGTACGGTTGCTTAATTATCTTGTTCTCAGAAGAATTATACTTCATTGTTTCATCGTGATCACTTTATATAGACAACATTCTTTTGTAGATATATTATATAACATACGTGTAAAGAGCTTAGCTGGTTTCAACTGTGCTCTCACAATTTCAAGAGTTGAATTTTAACTGTTATGCTTGTATTTTGTGAAATTTCTGTAATTACTTTCCTGTAATTTATGACCAAAGTATTTGGGATTTTCCCAAAAATCAGTGTTGGAAATTCAAGGTTGGTCTTGGAAATGATGGATAGCCAGAAGCTTACACTCATTTTATGGCTCATCAAGTGAGCTACTATGTACGTTAACGCATTCAAACATATGATGCAGGACACAATTGAGACCAACCCTAGTGTTTAAGTTATATTTTAGATTACATAGCATCGACTTTCTTTCTTTTCCCAATAGCTGTTTGAAGTGCATTTGCCCATATTGAGATTCAAGATGATAGCAGTCTCTACATATTTGTCTTTATGCTCTTAAAACATTTATTGGTCAATGTTGTCATCTGTGTTAACATTTGAGTACTGTGAATTTTTAGGGTTGGGAGGCAAGTGGTTAACATCCCTTCTTTCATGGTGAGAGTTGATTCACAAAAGCACATAGACTTCTCTCTTACCAGTCCATTTGGAGGTGGACGCCCCGGAAGGGTGAAGAGAAAGAACCAGAAAGCAGCTGCCAAGAAGGCTGCTGGTGGAGATGGAGATGAAGAAGACGAGGATTGAGTTACTGACTAGAAACTCATCATTAGAGAATGGTAAAAGATTAGCCAAGGGTCTCAGGTAACTGAGATTAACCTCAACAACCTATTTCCTGCAGCTAGACTTTTTCTTGTATTGCATTGATGAGAATGTTACATCTCTTAGAAGTTTTGCGTTAATTTTTTTGTTTCCCATTTAGAGCTGTTTTTATGGTGGATGGAACTAGCTTTCAATTTTGGACAAGCGTCTGTTTGAACTTAGTTTCCATAGTTTTGTTGCCATGATTGGACCTCGTTACTCATAACTCCTCCACATCTTGAATGTATTGAGTTTATTTGATCTATTTCTTTGGCTGCTCGGCTTTCAAGGTTTTAGAGAATTTTATTTCCTAGACAGTTGGGTTTTTGAAATTAAGATTTCTTTGAGAGAGATAAGGTAGATGTGGTTAATATCATTTAAATTGAGGGATTTGATCTCAAAATGATGCTTCGACTAGCCACCAAAGTTTAATTCTCATTTTAGAAACATTAGAGCCAAAGCAAAGTTTATGGAGGTTTTGCACTTATTTTAACTTAATTGGAAAAAGGAATGATCGATAAAGGATAGTTTAGTTCCTTTTGAGAACCGAAATCAAACGTGATTTTTAGTGTCGAAAAGATAATTTCTGGAGCTGGAAGTTTTATTGGTTTGCATCCTAAAGATAATTCTCATACCAAAGTTGTAGATATATAACGTAACAGAGAGTTATTAGTTTATTGGTTTAATTTATATTTTTTTCCTTAGAAGTTTTAAAATTGTTTGTTTATAAACTGTGCTAAAAATATTAAGTTGTTGTACGGGAATGATCATTTTACCTAATTTTGTTGTTTTATCCATCCCGAATAAAGAACCTATGAAACTATGACATTATATATGGTAGTTTAAACTTGTTCGAACACTTGGCAATAAGAAATCGATTCCTTTTAGGTTAGTGCATTGAATCAAAGTTTAGAATATAATTCAACCAAACAATTGAGTGAGAATATTCAACTCAATGAATGAGAAACGTTTTGCATGCAAAGCACACGTTTATTTAACAATTTTCGTTTTAATCCTTTACTCAATGAATGACAAAAACTGTTTAGTTTCTTCTCTCCCACTATCTATGCTATCTTGATTATGAGAGAAAATTGCTTTGAATTTAATTTAAAGTACTAACAATTTTAGGGTTGAAGTTTTGAATTTAATGGCAAAAAAAAGAAAAAGAAAAAAAAGGACTTAAAATAATAGCATAGCATAAGGATAAAATAATGATATATATAGACCACAACAAATAGCAAAAGACTAAAATAATACTCCCATTCAACCGTCATTTTAGGCATTTGTTGTCGAACTTTTCAAATTAAAAACTAGCGCCGATAACATCTATCACTTATAATTGCTTTTAGTGATGTATGATATCTTTATAATTGCTTTTAGTGATATGTGCTATGACTCATAGCTTTCAATTTGAGAAATGATTATTTCACCCTTCTTCTTAGGTTTTTACGTTGAAAGCTATCACGAATGGATACAATTAGTGAATAACAATGATAGCTATTAACGGTTGTTATCACTGATAGCTACTATCGATAAGAACTTGTCATCACTACAATTTTTTTTTTCTTAAATTGAAAGCTACCATCTATAGCAATTGATATTCCTAATAGCTACTATAATTATTTTTTCTATTTTTCTATCAACGTAAAATGATATCACTAACATTATCTATCAATGATTGCATTAGATGGATATCACTAATTGTAACTATAAAGGATATCATCAAAAGAATATTTGTTTATAAGTGATATTTCCTTGACAAACATATCAATTTTGAATTGATGAGGTAATTAAGCTATCAGTCAATTTTTTTAAAGCTACTAATAATGGATATGACTCATAGCATCTATAAATAATATCCCTAACAAACTACAATATATCAATGATATCAAGATAATGCTACTATAATGTGATATTGTGGTTGTTTGTTGTTAGCATAAATGGACAAAGAAAAGAGATCGGATTAGCATGATATATGTAATAGCTTTTTATCACAAATAACATATTATCCATATGATAGCTTCTATCCCTAATACTATAAATGAAATTGATATGTTTGGGACTTTTGTTAAAATAAATATTGATTTCAGGTTATGCTATCAACATTTATATTCTATCCATAATTGAGAGTGATGAAATTTTTACCCACTAATGTTCTATCTCAAATAAGAAAAACTAATGAAGTTGAGTAGTTTGGGTGATAGATAAGTAGGTTTTGAAAGAGATGTTGTTGAATCTTCGTAGGATCTTTTACGTCTGTTTATGTTGAATCAAAATAAGGCAACCGTCTTCAAAATGGCTTACATCTTTTAACGAATTTCACAAAAATTAGTTGCTTGAATTCAATTTAGAGATTCTTTATAGCTAATTCTTACGCAAATTAAATTGTGTCGACATTCAATTAACTACTTCATTTCAGCTATTTAGAGTTTAGACGGCGGCGGTGGCCATGGCGGCGGCGGTGAGTTCATCCAAACGGCCAAAACAATTTTGCATTTTTCTTTCCTTTTGTCTTTTTGTCCACCACCTCTTGTTTTCACTTCAAATTCAATCAAACCCATTACGCCATTATCCAAATCCCCTGTTCTCAACTCCACCATTGCTTCCTCTGTGCCTTTTGTTTTTTTTGATACTCTGCCGTCGAATTCGAAGATTCCACGAAGTTGGGTCAGATTAGATTCGGGGGTTCATCGGTTTTCTTATACTCTCAGTGGGTTGAATCTTCTTTTGACTTATTTTCCTTCCGTTTCTGTTGGGGTCAAACCATTTCTGTGTTCTGGCTTCTCAAAGTGTATAACCTATTTCTTCTGCTTTTCCTTTTTTTGTTTCCGTTTGTGGGTTGAGGAGCTTGTGTGCTGGCCGCCATGGGAGGAGCAGTGGGTGCTGAGTTTCAGGATTGGGAGTTACTGCTCCATGATTTGAACTCCGAAACTGCCCTGACTGCGGCTGAGTTTTCTGGAGAGAAATCGACCCATTTTGGTGGAATTGAAGGTGAGTCCGGTTCCGATAGCATAATCAAATCCGACTATTTTTCTCTTGATAATCAGGGGGGGCGAGGGAAAACTGAACCTGAGCGTGATCTTAGCGAAGAGGAGGGTTCAGTTGAAGCGGATGATCCGAGTTCGGATAATAGGTATGATCGGGTAAATTCGGACGAATCATGGTCTGATTCTAGTATTGATAGGTCGGATGAGCGTAAAGCTAACGAACTCAATTCAAAGACTGAGTCTAGAATCGCAGAATTTCTGCAAGGTGATAAGGAATTGAATGGTAGTATAGAGTCCCATGAGGGCAACACCAGTGGTTCTGATCCCAATATTGAATTAGCTTTTGAAGAATTGGATGAAATCCAACCCCAAAGCAAGGATTTGAACAATTTCTGGTGTGAGTCTAGTGGGGATTTTGATCTAAGTGGCTCAAAAGTAGTGAAATTGGAAGAAGGGAAAGAGCAGTTGGAAGAGAGCAAGAATGTCCAAGTTGAAGAAACAAAAGTCAATACAGAATCTGGGAGTGAGGTTGGAGATAAGAGGAAAGTACTTTGGTGGAAGGTTCCGTTTGAGGTCTTTAAGTACTGCTTGTTTAAGGCAAGCCCTGTCTGGTCATTCTCTGTAGCAGCTGCTTTGATGGGTTTCATTATTCTAGGAAGGAAGCTCTATAAGATGAAGAGGAAGAGCCAGAGCTTGCACTTGAAGGTTATCTTGGATGAGAAGGTAAATTCAGTAAGAATACATACGGTAAAGATCTTTTGAACTGTTTGTTTAAATTTGTTTGTTCTCTTTTGCCTGATGTTATTTTTTTGTTTTACTGAACTTTTTTCGAAGTAACAATTGGGTATTACAAACTGTGAGGAAATTCTGAAAGTTGTTCCTTCTTGGGTTTATTGTGCTGCATATCTGTGGTTCTCTTACTTGGTAATGGTAACAATTTATAATGTGACATGTGAATCGAGTTTAGCAGAACGTTGCCCAGGCTGTTGTTAGAGTATGTGAGGGGTGATTTAGTTGTTTGCAGTGGTCGGGCATCTGATAGGAATGTCACTAGTGGGGTATTAAAGGTACATTAGTGATTAGTTGAGTAGTTTGTTAGGGAGGTTTTCTTTATAAATAGAGGTGGAAGGGAATGGAGAAGGTAGGCTATATGTTAATGAGTGAATTAGAGCTTGAGTATGATCTCAAGATTGGAGAGTCCAAGTATCTCAAATCACTTGGTTTATCTTATATTTTTGTTATCATTGATATTCAATATATCCAGGTTCTATCAGGATCAAACCGTTGATGTTTACTCCTTACATTTATGTGCGAAAATGTGAATCAAGTTTGATACACTATGCTGTTAGTTGACTTTCTGTCAACCTTTTCTTTTTGGAGATTGCTTTGTTTTGTTCTGTTTGTTTTTTTATTTTTTAAACTTTGTTGTGTAGCTTAGTTTTGAGGGATATATTAGCTTCTCCCTTCTCCATTTGTTCAAGTTTAGCATTCAATTTGGATTAAAATGATGTCTTAAGAAACTTAGGCTGGAGCCTGGATTCACTCATCTTTTTTTGAGTACAAATTGCTACACACTGAAGAAATTCAGGGAGTTGTTACTTGTTGGGTTTGTTGGGCTACTGCGTATTTGTGATCCCCTTACTTGGTATAGCAATTTGTGTGAAAATCGAGTATTTTTCTTTACAATGAGACGTGTGAATCAAGTTTAATATAGTCTCGCCCAAACCAGTTGTTTGTTTACATGGGTGGTGATTCAGTTCGTTAGGGTTGAAAGGTTCGGTAACTCAGGCATCAAGCTATCGGTATCAACTCCTCATTGTTGTGCCAAAATGTGAATCAAGTTTAGTACATTATACTGTTAGTTGACTTGTGTTAGGTACTTAAGCACCTTGGAAAACCACACCTTTAAAGCCAGCTGTTGGGGTGGGTGGGAGAGCCAAGCCACTTAAGTACCACAATGGTCGTCCCATTTTAACCAATGTGGAACAAAGGCATCCCATAACTACCTTGGTTCCTGTGAACTTTTTCTTTTTGGAGATTTATAGTTGGGGAATTTATTCTTTGGTTTCTTCTCTTGGAACTTTGTAGTGTAGCTTGGTTTGAGGCAGATATTAGCTTCTCTATGTGTTCAAGTTTAGCATTCAATTTTGATCAAAATCACACCTTAAGAAAACTTAGGCAGGAGCCAATCCTCCTTCCTTGAGTACTCTCTTAGGTTTCCATTTGAAGTTTAGAAGATATTTATTGACCCCCGAATGAATTACTACTTGCAGAAGGGATCTTCTCCATTCATGAGCCGAGCTGCTCGTCTGAACGAAGCCTTTTCGGTTGTGAGGCGTGTTTCAATTGTTCGACCTGCTCTTCCTGCTGCTGGGATAAACCCATGGCCTGCAATGAGCTTGAGTTGAGGGTGCTCCCATGCCCAACTGATGCAGATGAAGTTAAACCCAACAGTATGTTCTTTTGTCTATGTATATACATAAAGAATGTAGTATTCTACAGGTTCCCACCCGATTTCTACATACTCTGAGTGATGATTTCTTTTTTGTTATTCCTTTTCATATCGACATTCACTATCTTTGTCTTTTACACAAGATTTTACTTTTTAAACTTCATGATATTGTCAATCCATAAAACTTTCAAATAAGTTATTTGTTTTATATTTTAGTCATTTTAAACAGAAAAATAGTTTGTCTATTACAATGAAGGATATGGATAGAGAGTTGTTCAATTGAGCCATGTTCGATTTTGCTCAAATAAAAAAAAAAATGTTGAAATTTCAAACAAAATAATCTTTATTTGCGACCACTCAAATATAAAAGAATTAAATGAACAAATAAATACATAAATTTTATTGTGGAGGATACTATAAATGCATAAGATATTTTCTTGACCATTTATTCTTTTAAACATAGACCAATAATTTAGTTTTCAACATTATCACTTTATTCATTGGTTTATAAAACTTAATAGAACAAAATGGGGAGGTTTTTGAATGTTCAATCTGATGCAAAATTATAAATATCTTTGACCTTTCAACAAAATAATGCTCACCACCACAACTAAAGTTTAGTGGACAACATAAAACTTGTGGGCAAATTATACGATAGTTTTTTGTTTTTTATTTTGTTTGAAGCACTCGGAAGGAAAGATTAAGACATCAACGTGAATGGAAATATCTTGATCTTAATTTTAATGAAAAAATTTCGATTTCAATCCATATTTATAGAAAACAAGTTAATATGTTATTATTTATACTATATTTACATGAGTGATATTCTTATAAGATATAATAAAAAAAAAAGAGTAGAAATAGGAATAGAAAGATGAAAATTTGAATGATGAAACATTGATAATATGGTTAGGAGAAGTCACCCACCAATAACACCATTGAAAGCTGCAATGATTTAAGGTGTCTGAAAATGGATTAATAATTTATTTCCACAATAATTCATCAGTAGAAACTATAAAGTGATAATTGTAGTAATTTTTTTTTTTTTTGTCAAAAAAAGGGAAATAATTGACTCATTGCATTTTTACTTTTATGGACACAGAGATGGCTTCAAAAGCACTCCAATATTATGGAATTGACTTTTGACTAAAATTAAAAATACCATATAACTAAATTTCTTTTTCATTTCACATTTCTATTGTGCTATATGAATTGTTTCTAATATATATAATCCTATTACGTTATTTTCATTCTTTGATTAATTGTCTAAGACATTAGGATAGAAGCCACAATAAATAAATTAAAGCAATCAATCAATTTTAGTGTTATGGTTCATTTGAGAAAAGAAAAAAAAAGAGAAAAATGGTTCCAAGTTGTTTGAATATATTGGTTGGTAATTTGTACTCATTTTCCATTCATTTTCTGTTGGGTTTCCTCTTCTTCTTTTATTCATACATTATTGGATTCGGTCATTTATTTTTAAAAGTAAAATTCGATTTCAAAGTCTTTCCCTAAATTTTGAAACATTGATGGGTCAATTCACTATCATTTTATTTTTCTCCATATGAAAGCATTATTTTTTAAATTATAACCATTTTATTTTCTTTTATTCATATCTAAATTAGCTTTAAGTATTTTTAAATTATTTTGGGGGAATTCTCATTAATAAAGCAAAAGTTTGGTACAACCAAAATTTCTCATTTAAAATAGGTAACTACTACTCTCACAAAATTAAATTAAATTAAACATTATTTCCATCTATTTATATTTTTCATTATGGAAACTAAAAAAAATTGTTTTAAAAGTTTTGCTAAAAATTCAAATATTTAGTAAAAAAAAAAAAAAAAGAAGAGATCATGTTTAGTTAAATAAGTTGTAAGAAAAAAAAAAACTTGAGTATGTAAAAATCAAATTAGGTTTAAGTCAGACGAAATGGATTTAAAAAAAAAAAAAAAAGCCTCTTTTTCTCTAAAAAAAAAAATATATAGATTTTCATGAAAGTAATTATTTCTTATCTAATTTGGGGTTAGAGAAAAATGTGAGATTGGAAATTTTTTAACACTATAAGCATTTTCAAAATTAACAAACTAAACTAAACATGTACTTTTTAACCAAAATTTAATTACAAATACATCAAATTGAGTAACCTAATTTATTTTTTTTTCTTGTAGATCTCATCCATAGGACATATGAGTGACCAAACTTAAGAAAGAATAATAAATAATAATAATAACAATAGAGCCCTATCTTATATTATATTTCTCTTTTAATTTTCATCTCATGACAACTTGTTTTTGTTAATTAAAACATATTGAAATGATTTATTTGTAATGAAGGGGTTGATAAAGAAGAGGAAGAAAGAAGCAAATTGTTGTTGAAACTGTTGGTTTCATTCTAAGATGATTGAAATTCAGACTACTCTTCCCATTTGCTTAGAAGAACAGAGATGATGAGCTTTTTTAACCCTTCTTTCAATCAATATAATAATCCTCTCTTTTTCTTTTTCTTTTTGTTCTTTTGAATTGTTCTTCTAACACTGAATAATTTACTCCTACAATATGATTCCATAATTAATAGGAAAAAAAAAAAAAAGAAGAAGAAGAAGGCTACATAAAAAGCTGAGATTGAAAAAGAGTATAGTAATTAGCAGCTTCATCTTCCAATTCCCACAAAGCATCACACAAAGCCACTCCATCAACTCCATTATCACCCACAAAAAACTCTCCATTTGGAATCCCAAGTTCATCATCTGAAGCTTCCAGAAGGTGTCTCATGACTTTTTCTCTTTCACCCTCTTCTTCTAACTCCTCCTTGTTGATAATACATTTAGGAGAATTAGCTACAGAAGAAGAAGAAGAAGAAGAAGATGATGATGATGAAGAAGAATAATCTTGTAGAGAAAGAGAGTGTGTAAGTCCAGTCTGTGTTGTTTGTGTTTGGATGATTGGAGAAGAGATTTCTTGTTGGAGGGTGGTGATAATTGAGGATAAATCTTCAATTTCTTCTTCTTGTTCTTCTTGTTCTTCTAAAAGGGATAGGATTTGATTGTATGATTTTTGGCGTTTGAGTTCTTCTCCCTCCCTCAGCTCCTCGGTTATTTCTGCATCGCTTCTCTGGCGTTTTGATGCCATTGTTTTGTTTTTGTTATTGGTCTTGTAAAAGAGAGAGAGGATTTGAATAGAGAAAAAAAAGATGAGGAGAGAGAGTGGAGGATGAGAAGGGTTAAATAGACCCCAAGAATTTTAGGTCAAATTCTAAATTTTTAATTTAATTAAATAGAAGAACCTCTAGATATTTTATTCAATTTCATTATGGCCAACAGAACAACAAAAGATGCCCATTTTATTTTCTTTTCTTTTCTTTTTA
Source organism: Cucumis sativus (assembly GCF_000004075.3). NCBI lineage: Eukaryota > Viridiplantae > Streptophyta > Magnoliopsida > Cucurbitales > Cucurbitaceae > Cucumis > Cucumis sativus. Next base: position 26,350,129 of record NC_026659.2, on the reverse strand, counting down.
TGACTAATTAAAAAAGCAATATTTGCTTCGGAATTAATTAATTAGAGGAAAAGTATATGTTGTTTGGTCTTTATGTTTGAGTTTTACGTTTTAATCTTTACTTAATTCTCCTTTTTCTTTGAATTTAGTTGTACATTCACATTTTTAATCTCCAACTCTTGAAAGTTTCCACAGTTACCAACAACCAACTCTACACAAATTTTTTAACTTCAACTCAGGACTCCAGAACACCTAAAACATTTTATTATTTCCATCCGTACTAAAAAGAAAATATAATTTTCATATCATAATTATATAATGGAGGATTAGCAGATATGATTAGGTTAATTTTGTTGATATGAGTGGTGAAAAGAAATTTGGAAAGAGAGAATGAGAGAGATATAGTAAACATAGGATATTGCGGAGCTCGTGAGTTGTTGGGCGCTTTTTGCAGTGGGACTGACTCAATTTGTTTTCTTACTTACAACATCTCATTTTAAATTGGCATATGGATATGGACTCAACATTACATAAAGTCTTTCGTGTTTCTTTTTTTTCTCTATTTTTTTTAAAAAATATATATATATATATATACTTTTTAACACTTTACTATTTACAAGTCCTGACAGAAGCAAATACCCAAAAATAAATTCATAAAAATATAAACAAACAAAACGACAACAACTACTCTTAAATGCTTTTTTCTTTTTTTTTTTCTTTCAAGAAGAAGAGAAAGAGTGTGTTCGGAGCTCTACTGTGTTTGGCTGTTCATCATCCAGAATCCTGCCACCCCAATTGCTAGAATCTTTTTCTAACCACCCATTTCATATCTTTTTATTTTTTTTAATTTGTTTATTTATGAAACTTAGCTAATTATATGAATTCAATTCAAAAAGAAAAGGGCGGAGATTTTTTATTTTACGTGTGGTCGCTATCTGTTCTCAGTGAACAACCCCCTTCCCTCCCTCCCTCCTTCTCTCTCTTTTAAAGGTGTCGGTGATCATGGAGACCTATTTACTACTTCCATTTTTTACTTTTCTTTTAATTCATTCTCTATTTCTTCCTTTTTCATTCTTGTTTTCTCTTCAATCACATTCTCGTTTTTCTTTTTTTTCTTTATTATCTTCTTTTAACTCCTTTTGCTTTTCTCATATTTAGTAAGAATTAACACGAAAAATTAGACTCACCAAATCGAACGCAATTGATTTTATATGAGATCGTGTGTTCCCTCGTGTTGGTTTGAAAATTTTACATTCTATATATAACAAAGATCAAATTTATTAGAATTAATTTTTCTACATACGGTTAAATATTAATTATATCTTTGAAAAAATTAACCGGAAAGAGACGAAAATAATATTTGAAAATGAATTAAAATGGGTGGAGAAGGGTTTGGGACACATAATATTTGTTGCTTAATGTGTTGTACGAATTTGTTGGCTGTCATTCACTAAACCCTTTTTTTCACACAGAGATAGAGGGGAAGAAGACGTACTTTTGTTTTGTTTCGAAATAAAAATAAAAACAACTCATGATCTTTTGTGTAGTAATGACAATGACAAAAGAGGGAACGATAAAGCCTTTTTCTTTTTTAATTTTTCAAAGTAAAAAGAGCGAGAGAGAGAGAATTTTATTGATGAAGGGTATGATTTTTGTACCAACTTTTCTGTATTTCTTGCTTGATTTTGATTTTTTAAAGTAATTAAACAGTAGTTTTCTATTTTAGAGTATAGAACAAATTTAGATTTTAACTTCCACCACCACCACCACCCACCTTCAAGCTATTCATTACCAAATATGAATTTAGTTGTCATGTCACCATCTTTCTAATAATCACCTCTCATCTATTACCATTAATTTAATCTCATTTATTTACACTAATCATAATTTAAATTTTCAATTGCAAAATATTTACATGTACACATAATAATAGTAATTAATTTGGTTTACAATCCCTTTTTAATAGAATGGAACGTTCACTTCATATATATATGTGTAGAATCACTTAAAGTGTAGTGTAAGTGAACAACTTGTGATTGTATATATATAGTTACTAAAACATGGAGAAGCTTATTTTTATGTTTCGTGACAGAAACATGGAAAAGACTATATAAAATTGCACTTCTTATAAATATACAATTACTCCATTAATAATTGAAATGCATTCGATAAATAGTTAAATAGACAACCGATAATGGAGGTAAAGGATAAGGTTCTATCAAAAACAATTATTTATTTCTATTTAAGTATATATGTCTCTAACTTATCCCAAAAAAAGAGTACATATCACTTAGAAGAAAAAGGATATTGAAACATATCTATATATTCTGAAAAAGACCCTTGAAAAAAAAACCCACTTTAATCATGATATATAGTTTCATGAAGGAAAAAAAGGGTTATTGTAATAACAATAATTTGATGAGAGTATTACATGATTTTCTCATCGTGATTATTAAGAAAAAAAAGATTAGTATATAAAATCATTTTCTTAAATTTTACTCCATGTTAAGTGTGAGTCCATTATTATTACTATATTATTATATAATAAAAATAAAAATAAATAAAATAAATATTAAAGGGAAAATGTGAATGGAATTGCAAGTTTCAATCCCACTTTGGGTTTGACCAAATGCTTTCATAAAATTAATTGAATTGAACACAGAATTTGGAGTTTTATGCTTAATTAATATCAAATCTAAAAAATCGAGCTAATTAATTAGATCCAAAGGATGCACTTAAAGATTAAATTAGTGTTTAATTCACATGGGCAATAAGACAATTGGCAGCATGCGTGGGGAAGCTTGTTTCTTTGTTTTCTTTAATTTGTATGACTCTCTATGTTCTACATAATAATTAATATTGACTAAACTTACAAAACAGTACAAAACAAAAATCATTTCAATAACAAAAGAAAATTAAATTAGAAAGTTTTGTACAAATTTTGTTATACATTATTGTGTGTGTCAGTTTCTCTAAGAGACAAAGACAGACAGGAAAATTTTAAAAATAATACATTTACATATTTAATAATGAAGAATATGCAATAGGGCCAGCTAAAGTACACATCAATTATGTTAATTATTGGTCACACGAAACTTCCTGAGATAGTTCAAATTTTGATTATTGCATTTATTAATTAATTATGATTATGTTAATTAAAGAATTATCAAGTTGAGGTTGGAGAGTAGTAGATAGAAAGATCTAGAGCTTATAATTTAAAATTATTAATCCATATTTTATGATCAGTGTGTTAATTTGAATATTAATAAACTAAACCATGTTCTTCGATTATGGGTCTCATTCTTTTTATGCTAAATGTTTATGTAATCAAGGGGGGAAGATTCATGCCACACAAGAATTGGTATTAAACTATACATACACAAATATTAATAATCAAAACCAAACTTAAATAAAATAGGGACATCCATTATTATATATTGATGTGTGTGTTTGGATCTTGGAGAGTGCATGTAGTGTAGCAAAGACTTCAAATATAAAAGAGTTTATGAATTATTCAGAAAAAAAAAAAAAATCGATCAAACACTCAACCCAACTTATACGGGTTGGGTCGGATTACAAACATATTTGGTTCAAATAACTAAAGATTTTATAAATTGAATTAACGTTTGTATTCATTGAACCGACTAGAATTACTACATCATTATTATAAAATATTAAACCAATACTTTTTTACCATTTGAAAGTTAGTAGATTTAAACAATGAAACCTCTTTGATATAGATGACAATTAGACTTAGTTCTTGATGACCTCATCTATTTAACTATGAAAGTTTGTGCATTTCTTAAATAATTAAATCTTCACATTTTTTTTCTATTTTTTACATATTTATTGGTAAACTTACGTATTGATAACTTTATTTATATTTCAACACAAACTTACTCACTCCAATGTATTATTATTATCGATAGTATTATTAATCAAAATTGTTGGTAATTAGAAGATTGCTGGGATTATGTCAGATTGTGCCGAATCTGTATTATTAGTTTTATAATTTCGAGAACTTTAGGTATAGAGAAAGAAAGCAATTGGTTTAGAACCAACTTCCACTATATACCACCTTTCACTTTCTTATCTCTTTAGAACCATCCGAACCCTAATTTAGGGTTAAAACCCTTTGAGATCATTATAATAATCCTATTATTATATTTTAGATCACTACAACTTAGTACTTAATGACTCTACTTGGACCATTTTTATTAATATATAGTTTTAAGACTACAAAAAGAAGAGTTCATTATTATTATTATTTTAATCCAATATATATATGTGAAATTAAACCAAACATATTCTTGATTTAAGAATCCTATATTGTTCATAGCTCGAGGTATTATTGTTATGACTTTTAATTCCAATAAATCTATCAACTTGTGTCTATGTTCTTTTTATATACACCCATTATGCTTAATGTTGATATAAAAGTTAATTTTGTAACTTTCCTCCTTTAGATCTCTAGTTGCCATTAAAAATTAATAATCTATTTAGAATATTTTGATTTGAATAAAAGTTTTTATTAATAACTTTTAATAGATCATTGTTGATGGGTGAAGTATATTGATCAACTTTTGTAGTGGTGTAGTTTCTATTTTGTCACTAAATTTTAAAATATTATGCACACTCTTAATTCTTTGGTTTTGTGTTTTATGTTTTAATTCAGTCATTACTTTTTGAAAATGTTATAATTTCAACATGTAAGTTCACTAAATACTCAAGTGATAATGGCCATAAAGTAATTAAAAGAATTAAAATCAATAAAGTTCAACCATATACTATAAAAATTAAATTCAAAATTCTACTGCATCACTACCATAAAAGTAATCAATAAATATTAATGTAAAACAATGACAATTTCAAAATATTTGTTGATGGGAGGTAAGACTCAAACCCCAGATCTATGGAGGAATATTTCAAAGTTTGATAAGGAGTATTTAGTGAAAATTTGACATTTTAAAAATTAGAGACCAAATATAAACTAATCTAAAATCAAAGAGATAAAAAAAAAAATTGTAATTATTCCTAATATATAAGTTATAATTATAGTATTAAATACTATTTTATATCTTCCACATCTTTTCCTCTTTCCTATATTATGAAATTATATGTATTAATATTACAAACGACTGAACCATGAAGCAATGATCTAAATTAAATGTAAAACTATATCTTAATTGTGATAAGCTCAAAGGATGATAAATTGAAAAGAAATTAAAATTAAAATTATAGCATATGGGATTTGTATGACATTTAACATTTTCATTATTATTTTTAAAAGAAAACAAATCTCTCGCAACAAAGAATGTCATTGGGACCAGAATATATATGAAAGAAAAAAGAAAGTATGATGAAGCTAAGTAGGAGTAGACAATAAAGCTTGACCCACAAGTTTGTAGCAAAAAAATAATATGATTTTCCACTATAAGGATGGATCTAGATCTCTCTCTCTATGTATATATATAAACATAACCATTATAATTTAATAAATATTGATTAATCAAGGACATGGGGAGGGGCCAAATTTCAATTATGCATGCAAACTCATTTTGCTCCCAATTTAAATAGTCATTTTATAATTATTTTGTACTTTGTTTTATATTTTAAAATGTTTTTCCTTGTCATGGGATCTAATTTCATTTCATACCAAAATTTATTTTATTTTTTAAAAAACTCATCGATAAATTTCAAGTAGGGAAGTTTGGAAATTAATGGCCTCCTTCACATTTTAATTTTGAAAATTAGTCCATTTATAAAAATAGATAGATTTCGGAACCTTTTATAGGTCAAAAGTCAGAAATGTCCTTATTAAATTCTTTGATAACTTTTCTAAAAGATTAATTTTGGATTTCTTTTCAAATTTTATTCCAGATTATGTTTTCTCTCTTTGCTTTAATTAAAATAATTTATGAAAGAAAGAAAGAAATATTGATTTATTTTATAAAAGAAAAACGAAGTTAAAAAATATGTAATTCTGTTTTCTTAAAATAGTGTTATTGACAAAATTTGAAGATGTTGTTATATATTTTAAATATTTTCTCAATTTTTTCTATTTTTACGATTCTTTTTATTTAAATATATAAACTTTTTTATTAAACAAATTAGATAAAGTATTTTCTGAAATGATTTTTTAAGAGATTCTTATCATTTTTTTGGAAAAATCTTATAAAAGAATTTACAAGCTGAACACGTGAAAAAAAAAATGATTTCTTTTATATTTAATCTTGACCGAAGTAGAAAAAAAAATTGAAAATCATTTTTCGTAAAAGTAATAATCTACTCTGTAAACTTTGAATTATAGTTATTAAGTTCTTAAATTTTCAACTTTGTAATGATTTATTTAAATTTAATTAACTATGATGTAACAATCAAGATCTTATATCTTAAAATTTGTACGGATTGTATCCTAGAGCTTAATGTAAAAATTGTAAAAAAGGTGAAAGTTGAAGAAGGTAAAAGTATAAATGTAACCATCTACCTTCTTCCTCAGTATTGGGTAATTGTAATTAGAAACAAAAATGGAAAGAACATATTTTTATCAATAATTGTTCTACATATATATATATATATAAAGGAAGAAGTTTGTTAAAGCAAACAATTTTAATTATTTTCATTACAAAAGAAAAAATAATAATAATAATAAAGAAAGAAAAAAAAATTGGTATCAAATAGAATTAATCGATTTTGCTTTTCATCGAAAATAACTTTTCAAATTGGCCTAAAGTTGACAAGTTGTATGTTTGCAACATACCACTCCATATTTTAATTAAATGGATGCTTTATTACCATATTGCTTTAACTTTATGCTAAAATGGCACATGAGATTAATATATATCTCTCAAAATGTAATCATTTCAATTTTAGGATAAACAAAACATTGGGTATTCCAATATCATTTCAAATCATAATTTTTTTCATTTCCTATATATATATATATATATATAATATGAATATGGAAGTATAATTAAGTTGCAAGAGAGAGATGTGTGTGACATGTGGTGCCAGCAAAGTATAGAGTGTATTATGATGATTTTAATTTTGGATATGAAAATGTGAGAAAATTTGGTTGCTAAGTTTTCATAATGTGGTGTACCTCAACCACTTGGCAGGTGGACCATTCAATTGTTTGTGGATATCTATATACATATATATATATATATGGGATGCCCCTCTTTACTTTACTTTACTTTACCCACTTTTATTCAACTAATTTGGCTTCCCTTCCACATCATTATTTTTTTTTCATAAATCATCTTTCAATCATTTTTTTTTTCAATTATCAATCTCTTCGTATCTCTTCTCATTATTTTTATTTTGACCATCCATTTCATTTATATATATTTATCATCCAACAAAACAAGAGGATTACACATTTAAAAATGAAACAAAATAAGTAAACGTAATAAAGCAATTCAATTATATTTTGGAAATGAATAGGTCGTTACGGTTATGAGAAAAAAAATTAAAATCTTAACATCTAAGTAGTGTTCAACACAATATGAAACTATGTTGACAAATCTTAAAATATTGATAAAATTTGGTGAGAAATTAAGAGGGTAGTAGTAGTGGTCAAGAAATTGGAAAAAGCAAAGTCAAGTCGCCTTGATCATGAAGTTCCTTTGCAACTTACTAATTATATAGTTAAAGGTATAGAGTCCAAAAGATATGAAATATAATAAATTGATGGCAATTAGATATATAATAAGTTCATCCAATATTAATTTTAGTAAATGATATATATTCTCTTGGGAATAATAAACTTGGTTTGGTTAAAGCTTTGAATTGATTCTATGCCCATCTTTATAATTTCATAAAACAGAAGCTTTGAATAGTTAAAAATAAATACTTATATATATAATAAGATAAGAAAAAGGGTTTTATGAATATTGAATAATAAAAACATATATATAGTTGAGAATTGGATCCAAGATTATATGTCAAAATGACTTTAGGTTCCTTTTAGGCAATAGTTATAATGTTCTCAACCACTTATGTCTGTCCTAATTTTGATTCCCATTGTGCAATTTGAGTGGTTATCAATATATAGGTTTAATTAATGATAATGATTGTGAAAGAGGAAGCAAAATACTTAATTAATACCCAAAAAACTTATCATATCTTATGAGGATCTTAAAAGCCAAAGTGGTAAAAGAGAAAAAGGCATATATACATTAGAGTGTTACTTATGTGTAAACGCATTATACATTATAATTGATCATAACATATATGGAAAAATAAATATATTTTGATCATTAAATTAAAATATTATGTTTGGATTTGGTTGGAGAATCAAACTAAGAAGCATATTTAATTTACATAGGAATAGGATTGGTTAGCCCATTAATTTTGAGGCAACATACAATGGTCTCCAATGTGGGGGGTTCAAATTCAACTAACAGATATTTCATTTCCTCTTTTCTTAATTTTCAATCACAATCAACTACTAATCCATTCAACTTTTTAAATATTATAAACTCTAACATCTTTCACACATTCAACTAAGCACAAAAAGATAATTAGGTTTGAGTTTTCTTTGTCAAATTAGACTATTTATAATATCTTCTCTATGATAATCTCTCGTGTTTATGTCTAATGTCAAGGATATATCATGCTAGTTATAGCCCTCGAGGTTGAGAGAGCACCAAAGTTAGGTGCAATTATAGTTATTTCTTAACTAGAATAAATCTCTAAGCTTAACTAATTAGTCGGTCAAAAACTAAAAGTCTAATAACTTATCCTTTCAAGAGGTACGTTCTCTTATACCGCCTCTCAATATTTTTTTGAATGTAAATCAACCTATAGGTTTTGAGAGTTGCATAAAGCAACACTCACAAAATGTCATATTAACCATTTGTAATTGAACAAGCTAATGAACTAGAAAAGAAAAAAGACAATAACAATAATATATCACCTAAAGATTCACTAAAATACTTTCCCAACAACTTTGTTGACCTTGTAATAATCGAGGTGAATCATGCTAATATTAGTGATGCAAAGTTTGAACAAACCGACCAATCAATTTTGGTTGGGGTAGTATAGTGTTTATATATATATGAAAAGAAAAAGAAATGACAGTAAAGCAAATGAAAATGAAATAATGATGTTTAATGGTGAAAAATGGGGACATCTATGTATCATACCCATTTATAGAAGATGGATTATTATGATCCACTAGAGAGAGGCACCCACAGGCCACACCACCCCCCATTGAAAGCTCAGTTTGTTGGTATTTTGCACTTTATGCTCCCAATGGACCACCCAATAAAGCTAACCCCCTTCATCCACTTCTTCTTTTCTTTTCTTCTTTTTCCCAACTATACCAATCTATAACCTTTTATTTCTCTCACTACCACCCAAACAAAAGTGTCTAATCTGTTGGTTGAAGAAGATCAGAAGCTTTCATATATATCAAGATCAGAAAAGTAGCAGAATGTTATTGATTTTTTATCGACATTATATTTTATTGATCTGTGCTGGTTGAAATTAAAACAAAGTATATAGACACCTCCAACCCATCCTATCATATTATTTGTTTTAGGTGAATAACCTTTCACATTCCAACAATTCTTTTTTTACATTATTACTAAACTCTTTCTCTCAAATACTCATCCATACATGTATATTTATTCTTCAACTGCTGCTTTAACCATGCAAACTCCTCTTTATCGAACTCGTTTTGTGTTTAATTGGGTCAATCGTTTATGTCATCGAGGTACACTAACACGTCTAACTGCAAGCAGCATGTCATGGTATCGCTCACTTTAAACATAATCTTTCGATGGAAGATTGACCTTTCAGCCTATAAGAATGGAAGTAGTGTCAATGTCACTGAGCAAAACTCACTTTTAACCCATAGTCTAGTTAACGCTGCTATGGATTAAACTTATATATTGTACCTAACGTGGGACTAAATTAAAGCTAAAAAACTTTCACACACCCAGCTGGGCATTTGCTTCATCCAAGCTTATAATTTCAAAACCATATTCAAAATGGATTGATATTTGGAATTTGCTAATTACTAAAAGTTGAACTAAAAACTCAACTCTCTTCTAAGTATCGTTATTAATTATGTAGGTCATAGGTGGTCCTCTTGGTAACACCTATGTTATAAAGGATACCATACCATTGATATGTATGTGAGAAACCTACTGTACTGTTATAACTTAAAAACAAATAAAGGAAAATTATTAGATAATTTAGTGCTTATTTTAGATTAATTGGTATTCTAAAACTAATCAGTTATTAATTATCTTATTTTTCTTGAACTTTTAGAATATCATATTAAAATATAACTTACCTTGTTAATCTAGAGAGTCTCTCTCAAGCCCAGGATGTACTTTTCTTGTTTCACACTGGACATGGATCTATTACTTTCACCCAAACTAACTTTACTATCAAGATTGTTTCCTCCCAAAATTGTGTTATGCTACCTTGAGTATGTTTCATTCAAGACTAAAGTTAATCTATAATATATAAATAGAGGTTTATGAGAATTAAGAGCTTAGTTAACTTCAATTAATTTATGTTGGTATAACTTTCTTGAGGGACATTTGTGAATAAGTTTACAATAGTAACATTGACAAGTCTTAAATCATCGATTAATTATTGATTGTTCCAAAAGTTTAAACGATTAGACAAGGTAAATTTAATGATAGTAATTCTTAACTACAATAATGGAAGAATATATATATATATATAAATGGAAATTAAATTTCATTATTGTTAGAAGGGATCTTCAATGCCAATGCCAATACCAATATAAGGAATAAATGAAAAAGGAGAAGTTATTGTGGGTGGATTGAGCATAGAACCTTGATTGATAGACCTCAGTGGTATTCTCTATTTTTAAAAAGTATATATATATATATATATATATATATATATATGCTTTACAATTTGCCTTTTTAAAAAAATCTTATCAAGATTTTGACAAATAATGGTTGATGCCTAGTTGGGCAGCTATATATTTTTTTCACAGCTAGTAAAAGCTAGATAAAATTTATAAAGAATTTTCCATGTGATGCACATAATAAATTAAGTCTTCGAAGCCAAAAGATAAGTTGAATGGGAATGAGTTGATGTCATTAAAACTGCAATGTGATCGAAATCAATAAATTATATTAAACAGAAATATATATATATAGATCATACGGAACACCAAACACCATTCATTTTCACATCAATTTTGTTTTTCAAAATCAGAATAGTCAACATCCATATCAGAAAGATTAAGTTAAAAGATTGGATAATCAAAAGTTAGGAATTAAAACATTATGACTCACAAGTCAAAAAGTAGCGGATGAAAATGAGTTTCGCGTATGAAACACCTAAAATTTGATGATGAAATCTCAAATGTGATTCGGTTTTTAGAAGGAAAAAAAAATGTCAAATGACTGTTCGCTAAAATCAAATTCGAGCAAAATTATCAAAATAACACTCTCGCGTAGGTAGAAAAAGTAGTCTCACTCAAAACTTATGTCACTCTTATCAAAATTGGTGCACTCTCGATCATTCTCACTTAAAATCTTATTGTTGTTCATGAAGCTCCCCTCTTTACCGGAATTGCGTTGCTCAGGTGGACTGAATGTGACAGAGAAGATAACGTAGAGTATAAAAAGATGGAGAAAGAAGCGTTGAGAGAGTGGAACTAGAAAAAGTAAGATAGAGTTCACGAAACGAGCATTTGTTGAGAAGGAAGTTGTTTGCAATATTGGGTGTTGATGAGAAAATGAGATGTCAAAATTAAAAAAGTAAATAAATAGGTAAAAAATGAATAATTAAAAAGAAACTCCCATCTCTCCGTCTCTCCATCGGTGAGAAACTGGGAAGGTTATTCTTCATAACTACAGAGCCAACACTCATTTTGGGCTGCTCTATAATTGGGCCCAAAATGATCATAACATGAATCTATCATCTTCTTTTTATCTCTTGTTATTGCAAAATACTCATAACGTAGTGTTTTTGCTTCTTCACGCGTTAGATATGTACCTAAGGTTGCTTCTATTTTGTGTGGCATGGACTCACGGACACATCTTTCCAACGCTTCCACTAGTACCGGGAAGAATGGTGGACTCTGAGATTATACTTCATGTTCTGACATATATATCTACACTTTGCCTAACTAAAGAATGTTTCTATCCGATTCCTTGTAGAGGAGATACTTGGGTTGAGTAGGTGTATATTGATTATTTACTTAATATCTCTTTTGAGTAAATTACTTTTGTTCCGTTACCATTGTCATTACCATACCACTATTGAAATCTATACAATTAGTTTTCTATAAAAAGAAAATGTATTATTGTACAAATGGCACCAAAAATCCGTTCACAATAACAAGAAACTTAAGGGTGAAGTCTACAAACTATGGAGACTCAAAATTTTGTAAGCTGCACAAAATAAATGAAATTTAAGTAATGCCTAAAGTGAATGTATAGTAGTGGGCATAGCCTTCCCCAAGAGGAATGAAGCTAAGATTCTTAATCCCATAGTTATTGTAACATATATATAAATGTATGAGAGAGAGAGAGAGAGAAGTAAATATATCCATCATCCACCATAGACCCTAAACTTTCCAACTCAAAATTATGGTGATCCAATCCAAACATTGACCAAATCAGTCTAAAAGTGTAAGCTATGTAAAAATGGGTGGACAAAGACATAGACATAGACATAGACATTAGGTAAAAGTGTTAGCTATGTCAAAGATGACTATTATTATAGAGGCTCAAAAGGAATCTAATTATAGCCTACAAACCAGTTTTTACGCTAAATCAAAAAAAGACGACAGCAATAAAGTTGAACCCCTACTTCTAAAAAAACAAAAAAAAGCATACTTCAAATTGCCTTAACACAATAATGACCAACAAATAAAAGATAAAAGAACACAAAACAAGAGGAGAACCAACATTGAAACTACGAGGAAATGAAATGAAGGGAGTGATCACTTTTGCCATCATTTTCCTATACTTCACAAATCGGCATTGCTTCGGTATAAATATGAATAGAATTCCAACAGTTACACCAAACTAGTTCTTAAAAGCTAAGCAAACTTAACCTTTCTACGATTACAATTGGTCCATCAAATTCAAAATTTAGGCTTCTCTTTTCACTTCAACCATATTTTCCTTAGACTCAACAACAAACTCCCCTCACCTCATGCCTCTTTTTCTTCTTTCCATTTCTAAACATAAAATTTCCTTCCAAAACTTGTTTTCTTTAACATAACCACTCATCAATAGTCCATTCATCACAACCAAAAAGTAAGGAAGATATAACTCTTTAACCCAACAACAAATCACTTATAAAAACTTAAAAGAGACAAAAGAACTCATCGGTTGTGAATTGTCAAGATAACGAATATAGAGAAGAAGTTCAATTCAAAGAAGCAAACACCTATAACTTATTTCATTTCTTGAAGACACATATATGATCAAAAGCTAAATGTAGAGCACATAAAACAGTACTTGGTGAGCTATGAATTTTCTATTGTACTCAAATTATTGTTGAGAACTATAGCTGTCCTAACAAGAAAATCAATCTTTGTAATATCTCAAACCAAGAATTGGGGGTGAGGGAAATTGGGAGATGCAATATCAATGGAAGAAGAAGAAGAAGAAGAAGAAGCAAATAAAAATGAGTCTTTGAGAGAGAATAAATGATATATTTATATAATCTTTTTTCTTTTTAAGATCTGCTTCCATGGAAAGTTTTTCTATAAAATCTTGAGTAAAATCAATTCCTCCCCACGCCTCCCTGCGCAGTTGGTTGAAAATATCTGAAGAGAGTATGGGAAATAACTCATCAGCTAAAATCATGTGTAGAAGAAGAAAGAAAACAAACCCATCTTCAGCAATTCATCTTGGAAGTTGGAAGTGTGAGACCACCATCAATGGAGAGCATAGCACAAACACTTTGGTTTTTTCTTTTCTTTTCTTTTCTTTTTTTTTTTTCTTTTTTTTTTTTTCTTTTTTCCTTTTTAAGTTTCAGCATCCCATGACAGCACAGTTATACACAAAATTTGCAGATGGTTTCCTTGCAAGCAAATCCCATCTTGGAGGTCCTTCACTTGGAACCCATGAATTAAGTTCTATATAACCTTCCCCCATTGCCCTTGGTCCACCAATAACAATAAGCCTATCTCCACAAGCTCTAAACGCAAGCCCCCAACCATTTGTTGAAACTGCTCGTTCAGGCAATCTCCCAATCGTATTCCATTCCCTTCTTTGCTTATCATATTTCCTCACCTCCATATCAGTATGATCTGCAGCATATAGCTCATTATTCACCACAGCAAGAAGAGGGGGTGCTTCAGCTGCAGCCCGCATTTCAGGGTCCCTAGCTGCAGCGCTACGGCCAGGTGACATATTGGGAATTTCAGTCCATTTTCGAGTTTCTAAATCGTACTCTTCACCACATGTAAGAACATTAGCTTCACTTCCTCCAACTCCACCAATAACATAGAATTTTTTGTCCATGAACACCCCAGAACAAAGCTTCCTTGGTTTGATCATATTAGGAAGAGTCACCCATGTTTTAGTCTCGGAATTGTAAAGCTCAGCAGTGTTGAGAATGTTGCCATTAGAATCACAACCACCAGCCAAAATTGCTATCTCCCCTTTACTAGCAGACCCAAATAAACATCTGGGATCATTCATACTCACTCCAGGACACCAGGAATTTGTCAAAATACTATATCTATAAGTAACATGGGAATTTAAATCCTTACCAAAAACAAGAAGATCAGTCCCTACTCCCAAGGATTCCTTATCCGAACACATGAAACATTCATTTGAATCCATCCTTGGCAAATGCATCCACCTTCGTTGAATTGGATCAAAAGCCTCCCATTCCAGAAGATGGCAAGAGAAGTAAACCCAGTGTTCAATCACGTCGTTCAAACGCCTCAGCTTGTAAAGCTCCCCGTTACGAATTAACTTACGGAAACTTCGATTCAAGGATGCAATAGAACCATAATCGGACCTGGAGCAGCGAATTAAGCAATTAATAGAGTTGTCCCGACCAATGGAAGAGATTAGAGAGCCGGAATCAGAACTATCCCCTGAATCAGACTCATCATTTGGATGATGATCCGTTGAAGATCGAGGTCTGACGTTTCTACCATAAGAACTAGAGGTTTTAACAAAATCCTCGCCATCATGATCTGACGGGCGTTTCCCATTGCCCATTCCAACCTCGAGTCGATATGTTAAATTAAAGCAAGCCCACTGATTTTCTTGGTGGCAAGAGCTTGAGAACACCCTGGACGCCAGAAAGGAGCGATCCTCCAACATATCTCTCTCAGATGCAACCAATATAAAGCCCGAAATTTTCACAATTCCAATCCGATCCGATGTTTCTTTCTTTCTTCCTTCTCTTTCCTAGTCAAAAAATAAATAAAAGAATCCCACAGCTAGAAAGAATCAATAAATCAAAGCTCAAGATCCACTCAAAAACTTGAGGGTGGGGGTTGAGAAATACAGAAACAAGTCGATATAATCAAAACCCAATGCAGCTTTTTTACTAAAACTATAAATTTTTTATATAAAAAGATGAAAGCCACAGATTTAGAAACCTAACTTTTTCTATCACCAAATCGTGAAATACCCGAGAAACAGCTATTGCTAGTGAGGAGGGGAAAGAAAAGCAAGGTATCTAGAAAAATTCCAGGAACTTTTGAAGTAATTAATAAAAAAAGAATTGAGAAAAAAAATCTCGCACTGAATTCCCCAAACCAATCATCTCCCTTCGGAGTTTAAAATCTAAAAATGGAGAGTAATATAATTAAAAACACAATGCCGCAAAACTAATCCTAGAAAGAAAAAAAACCATCAACAATTGAAAAGAAAAAAACAAACAGAAACAGAGAGGATGAAATTAAAAGCTACCCCAGCAACTGCCTTTCCCTTCCAATCAAATAGAAAAAGAAAAAACAAGGGCAAAATGAAAACGGATCTCAAAATCTAGATAAAACCCACAAAAATCCAATAACAGATAAAGAAACCATCAAAATCAAGAAATCAAAATCAAAGCCATCTTCCCAATATGGAAGAGCAATCGAAAGATCTGATAACGATAAGGGTATAATCAGAAATAAATTAAGAATGAACTGAATTAAGAAAGAACGAGAAAACAAAATAGTACAGGGGAAGAGAGAGAAGTAAAAATAGGAATAAAAAGAAAGAAAGAAAAACCAATAATAATCAGAAGAATGAGAAAGGGGGACTTACTTAATAATGGATAAGAGAAGAAATAGGGTGTTGATTGGAATATTTGAAAGAGAAGGGAAAAAAAAAAAACTTAACGAACTGAGTGTGTTGTATTGTCTCTCTGTTCTTGCAGACACAAAAAAAGAAAAAAGAAAGGAAAAAAAAGAAAACTGTGGTATTTCTGATGTTGGGTCTCTGCGTCCTTTGGATTCTCTCTGCAAATCAGAGGAAGAGAGAGAGAGAGAGAGAGAAAGAATTGGGAGATGGAAATGGAGGCTTTGGATTTTGGCTTTCGAGCTCTAAAATTCCTTTGTGGTCCGCTCTTTATTATCTTTCTCTCTTTAAAATAAATTTATAAAAAAAAAGTTAAAATCAAACAAATACCTGTTTATGTTTATTTCTCCTCCTCCACTTCTTCTTCTTCTTCTTCCTCTTCCTTCTTCTTCTTCTTCTTATTCTTCTTGTTGTTGTTCTTCTTCTTTGTTTCTGATCTTAAATTATTGCAAATTACACTTTGTGTTATCCCGCGTGACTCTCTCTGTTCTCTCCTCTGACTCTCACTTAGATTTGATCCTAAAAGAAAAAGGACCCAAAAAAAGAAAGAAAAAATAAAAAAATAAATAAAAAAAATTACTCGGGGGAAAAGACGGTCGGGGGACCCACATCCTTCCCCGTCGACTTTTCTTCCTTGTTTCCTAATTCCAGAAGTCGGCAGGGTATTCCGTCCAAAGGCGGGGGGCGGGGGGCGGAGAGTCTGTTTCTCCGTTTGGTCCAAAATGTTGGCACATCGAAAAAAAAAAGAAGAGATAATTCTCCGGTACTCTGCCACCGAGGCGGCGTTGAGTTGTCAAGTAAAAATTAAAAAAAAAAAAAGAAAAAAAGAAAATGTTCAAGAAGTCAAATTTAACGGACCTCCCGGTAAATTTGGGTTTATAAGGAGGTTTTATTCACTACTCACATTCTCACTCTCCTCCCCCTGCACTCCCCTTTCTTATTCGTCACAATCACTCATATTCTCCACCACTCACACTCCCTATTCTTTTATTTTTAATTCTATTTCACTACTCAAACCCTTCTCTCCCTTCTTAATTACACACTACTGATTAACACATTCCTCTAAACTCATCAACTCATCAACTCAACACCTAAACCCTTATTATTATTATTATTATTATTATTATTACTTTTTTTTCTTTTTTTGGTTTCATAACTAATAAATTTAATTGAATTTAAATTACCTGAGTTTAAAAGAAAATGTTTTAAAAAGTCAACTCTCCACCTATTGTTGAAAGGAATGCCATTTACTTTACTTTTATACCATTTATTCATTTAAATGCACGAAGAATTCTTTCTTTTTTTTTTCTTTTTTTTTTTTACAATGGCACTTGAGATTTAACTCCACTTTATACTTTTTGTCCTTTTTTTTAAATAAAAAAAAATGAATAAAACCATATTTCGAGGATTTAAAGGGAAAGGGAATAAAAATTTAAAAAAAAAAAACGTGTAAGAATGGAAAATAGGAAAAGAAGAGAGGGGGAGGGGGAGGGGATTGGGAGGTTGGAAGGTGGAAGTGGTAAACCTTAGGGTAATGTAATTAAGGAGGAAATTTGGGAATAAAAAAGATGCTTTGTTATTTTAAACCAACCAAGCCCTATATAATTGACTAAACAATAACATTCAAATTAGACAACATGAGTGGACATCTACAGAACTGGGTGTGGGACCCTTTCTCATTTCCTATTTTATTTTTCCTTAATCACCATTCTACCCCCCTCCTCCTCAATTCAATTGTAAGAACCAAATTACAAGGTTTTTCAGAAATAAGATTAGATAGATAGATCCATACATACATAGTCTTGGAGTATATATGAAAAGTAGAGTTGGTTATGAATAAGTTTTTTTTTTCTTTTTTTTTTTAAAGAAAAATAAAAGAAATGAATAAAAAGGGATATGATGATCTAGACGTTAGATGTGATAATCCCTATGGTGTAAACAAAATTGATTGGTGGATTTAGAAGGGAAGGTGTATAGATTACAGAAAGAAACAAAACAAAAAAACTGAGCTATTAGTCAAAATCAATATGCGGATAAAAGTTAAACCACGTATATGACTTCGCCATCCCAAAATTCCCAAATTACCCATGCCTTATAAAACCAACCCCGCGTGCTTTACATGGTCATACTTGGGATTTCAACCAAGAAAGAAGGAAACATACTTAGTTTAATTCATTTTGAATTTAGAGGTTATCTAAAAGATCTTAGGTGGCAAAGGCCAAAGGCAAAGGTGCAATAACACGCTTCGGCTTTGTAGTTTTGGCGTTTGGGGTTTTAGTCCACACCCACTTTTCTGTTCCGTTACGGCTCTCATGAAACCCCCACCCCCCGTTCACATCATCTTTTTACCCTTTCCTTTCACTCTTCCAAATCCATTCTCCATCCATTCCAACTCTCGCTTTCCTTTTATGTTTTCTTTCTTTCTTTCTTCAACCCCTTCCCTAACTTTTTCAATTTCAATTCTTCTTAATTACATTAATTACTACTTTTTATTTTATCAAACAAAATACTCTATTAATACACTTTTTTATATTATTTACTAAACATAACACCCTTATGATCTTTATGTATGGGCTCTTTTCAAAAATAAAACAATTTTCTCACATCAACAATTTTAAAAACAAAATATATATATATATATATATATATCACAAACCTAGAATGAAAAATTTTAGAAATGTCTCGATTAATTAACATTCAATCTAATATATTGGAATGTTTAGATTTGAGCAGTCAAATCTAAATTGCTTTTTAAATATTCTTTCGAGTTTAAATTCGGCTAATCATTTAGATTTTGCTATCAAATATCCAATGGTTTTTTTTTTGTCACACGATCTAATTTTTTTTTTAAATATTGTATATTTGGTACACAATTAGAAATTGGAGAATAATAAAAAAAGATAATGAAAATTGAGACGAAGATGAAGAATCGGAATTGAAAAATCGTTATAAACCAATAAGGACAAATGTGGAATTTTGAAAAAATAATCAACCTTAATGGACTCTTCTTAAATTATTCTATGGACGGTAAATAAAAACTAACCTTTATATATTGCATTTATTTATACCTTCATATTCATCGTTTAAAGTTCAAAATAACAAATTTGAATGTCTACAAATTTGAATGTTTCATATTCAATTATGGAACATTTTATATATCAATATCATAAATTATGTTCAAATTGTTACCAAAAGATAAAAATTAATAAAGTAAAGTATTGATAATCAATCAAATTGTTATAGTATGTTGTTATAGATCCCAATACTAGTCTATCTGTCACAGCTAGTGATATATTGTTATATTTAAGGTAATTTTGTTTATTTATAAGATAAATTGACGATGTAAAGATAGAAAGTTGCATGGTGTACTTTACATATTTCCTCATCAAAATGTATGACATATCACTCTAAACCCCTATTGTTCTATATCTTCTTCTAGTTACAAATCACGGTATTTAGAAAGCTGAAAAGCAATCAAAATTATTGGAAACTATAATGGTGTTGGATTGCATGTCAAATTAAGAGTATAACAAAAATACAATCATAAAAAAGTGAAAATGATATATATATATATAAAAAAAAAAGAGTTTAATTAAAACGATTGAAATAAAATAAGTTTGAGTAATATTACCGTTCAAATTCAAAACACTAACACCAACATATGAATTTAAACTTACATTACAATGTATTTCAATTCCATTACGGATGTCCAAACAACCCCAAATGAACTCAAAATTAATGAATAATTAATGTTATTGTAAATTGTATATAATGTCTAGAAAAATTAACTTAGTTGTTTAATTTGCCTTTTTTAAATAGGCTCATTATTTAATTTTTCTTATTTTGTTACTTAAAAGTTGAACGAATTGAATAATGTATTTCATGATGACCAAACAACATGCATGTGTTAATTGAGTTATCCTCTTTTTAATATCCATCAGATGTAATGCTATTTTGTTAAAAAAAATACAAAAGTAAGACATCAAACTAATTGTATAAATAAATTAATCTTTTGTCTTATACAATTAGCCAGTTTAAAATATATTAAAAATTTTAAATCTCATCACTCTCGAATATTGATAGATTTCTATCGACATAAATGCATGCCACCTATAAAAATATACAAGCATCGATCAAATATTTGTTATTGATTGAATTTGAAATTTTGTTATAGCTGGTAAATATTCGTCAAATTTAATATTTTTCACAATTTCTATTTTACTTTTTACTTACTCTAAATTTTGTTATACCTTGTGTCAATTGAGCTAAGCTCATGTTTGACATTTTTGTTTTTTTTTCTTATCTATTTTTGTTTTTTTTTTTAAAATTTGTCAAATTTTTTTCTCTCTTGTATTCATTAATTACTTTACTTCTATGTGTAAAGTTAAAAGTTTTTTTTTCTCACTCAAGTTAAAAATAATTATGAGCTTCACATTTTTTTTTGTGAAAAATAAAAAAAAATAAGAAAACAAAAAAACAAAAAGGTTTGTGTCTTAAAATGTGAAGTCCTAACCATTAGTTTTTTTTCTTTTCAATTTTGTTTTTATCCTTTTAGGTTTGCAAACTCTTTAATATTTTTGCTCCTGTTATTACTATTTCATTTTATTTAAAGATTTTTTTGTATTTATTTGGGTGGATAGTTGGTGTGAACTTGATATATGAATCTTTTTAAAAAGTTTTGAAATCTTAAGAATGACACCGTCGGTAGATAATTTTAAACGTAAGAAACTCAAAATAAATATTATATTTTGATTAAAACGAAAATTTTAAATAGATCAAAAATACATTTTCATAAGTGTTTAATTTAAAAAATAATTATTTTAAAATATTTGGCAACAGGTATTGAGCTCTATTTTAAACTTTTATTCAACAAAAATAAGTTTTTTTTAAAAAAAAACACTTTTTGCCTAAAATTATAGTTATAAGTTTGTATTATCTAAAAAATTAGAAAAAAGAATTGTCTGATAAAATAGATAAATTATTTATGTCTTGGTGTAAAATGAAGTGAATTTTTTGATAAGGCTAAATAGTTTGTATTTTTTTATTATTCTTAAAAAAACTCAAAAAAAACATTATACCATTTCCATAAAATAAAATAATTAAAGAAATAAAAAAAATAGAATTTGCCAATCCTGAAAAGAAATAAAACAAAGTAAAATAAGAGGAAAACTCCGTAAGTACTTCGCATAAATTGGAAAAAATTTATAAAAAAACAAAAACAAAAACCAAGTAATTTGACTAAGTCAGAACTAAAATAAATAATAAATTTGATAAGTTGCAATTTTGTTCTTCTTCAAAAGAGGACCATATATATACCCTTAATTCCATCCTTTAAATAAAGTGATATTTGATATGATATAGAAGGGTCATTAATTATAAATTATTATAAGTATACATATTACATACAAAGTGGGTTACAATATATAAGCAATAAGAATGGAAGAAAGGGTTTAATTAGATGATTGAAATTAATTTAAAAGGCAAACTAAAATGAATTAGTTTATATATATATATAAAAAAGAATGGGGTAAGGGGAAAGTCCATTCTCCAATGGACCATTTTTGGGGAGTTGGTTTGGTACGTATCCTTTTCTTTCCAATCCAATCATATCGGTAGTTGCAATTTTTCTTATTTTAATGCCTCTCTACATCTACACATTACGAACCACATCATCAACTTCCCTCACACTTTACAATAAATATATATCTATATATTAAATTAACACATTACAAAATAATCTCTCTCTCTCTCTCTCTACAACTATATTATTTTTAAATTCTACAAAATTACATTATCCGTTATTTTCTTTATTAAATACTGAATATTATTCAATGTCAAATCTATATTAATAAGATATTGCATCTTGTGAGGGTTGGTCTTGTAGATGAAGTGAGAAATTCAACCATGGACGTTTAAATTAATGATACATTTATGATAATGACTGTGCTTTGCCCTTTTTCGTTTTTGATCCATTGTGGTTTAATCAAATTATACTAATTGAAACCGTCTTTACAAAGGACGAAACTAATCTTTTTTCCATTCTAAACTATTCTCATGTAATTTTAGATGGATTTGGTTGGGTCATAAATGTTTTAATTCTCATATTAATTAACGAATAATTGTCCAAATGGGCAAATTCCGTAACTATGTGATAACTTTTAATTTCTATTCTAAATGCAATCTCTTGTAATTTTCAATCTAGTACCAAACTTATTTGATGCCAAGTACATAAATATGATTTATTCATTAATAAATACTTGTTAAAATAATTAGTATTCTCTTTTTTTGAACAATTTTAAATAATATCTTAAAACTGTAAATAAATAAATAAAGTCATCAATACTCATGCTTCAGTTAAATTTATGAATAATAAGTGACCAAATTAATATAGAGCCTATTATGATATTTTCAAGAAAAGAATAAGAGACGTTTAATTACCTAAACATCGTACTATATGTATATGTGATATATTGAAATGTATCTAAAAGTAGTTTTTTTTTTCTCTTTCTCCATTTGTTAGTATAATGTATCAAGCAGTAGTCTAAACACAACTCATATTCAAATATACTTAAAGTACAACAGAAAATCAAAATAATGATCCAAATTTTCTACCAACTTGAATATTAAATGATCAAATTCTAAAAAATTAATGAAAACAAACCTCAGTCATAGGGCAATAATCCCACCACTTCATTATTGAGTTAAAGTTTAAAGATATATACCTCACACATCGCATAAACATTAATTGGCCAACTGTAAACACACATGTGATTGAAATGGATATCAACTTAGGGCTTCCATATTATTTGGTGATAAGAGAGTTTTTTTTTTAAGATTGTACTGTTCATATTGCATGAACTATTATTAAGGAGGGTGTTGAAGAACACAGTCAGCACAGAGAAAAGTCTGATGCTCAGTCAGCAAGGTGCCATGTGTAAGGAAGGCACACAGTCAGCAGATGAAAAAGGGAAATATATATCAGAGTAAATCCAGAAGGTTGGATTGGGTTAAATTCCCTTCCTAAAATTATTTTATTCCTCTCTCTTGTGTACTCTGGTGTTATATATATTCAAGCAATGAGCATTGTATAATTCATTGAATGAAATATCACAAAACATATTCCTCCACAGACTTCTTTTCTTTATCCTTTTATCAACTGATCTCTCTTGAACACTTTGATTGGCTCATCCAACAAAAGCAAATGGTTTGAGATTCTGAGGAAGTATATGCTAATATTATAAACTGAGTAATAAAGTTTTTTAGATAAAAAAAAAAGCTCATCTATATTTTTTATTTGTCTGAAGGAAAAGAAAAGAGGGTTTGTGAATCTATAAACTGAAAAATAAAGAATGTGTAGTAACTAGTAAGAGTCATTAACAAGGATTAAACAGAAAATATTGATTTTTATTCTAGTGTTAGAAATATATTGGATACAACCTCGACCAATTTAGTATAGACTCACTGGACTCGAGTCTCCTCAACTTTATTGTCTTTATATAATATGTATAAACACAATCAATTAATGTTTAATATTTGTAAGCAGTTTAGTGGTAACTATGTCCTTTTAACCAGAGTTGTGTAGTTTTTTTTTTTAGATTTTTATTTTTGCTATAAGTTACAACTCGAAGCCGTCTATCAATAAATTTTCTAAATTCGCTACTGGATATAACAATTTTGATATTCAACCTTTTTTTTCAGTTTATCAATGGAAATTTGAAAACATAGAAGTATATATTAAAATAAAAAAAAAATAATCTTTCATAAACTTCTCATATGGTTTTTGTTAAATTAAAACATGCATTATATATATATATATATATTCCATGTTATAGACGATACTACAAGAGAATAAATAAAACAAAAAGTTTATTTATAGTATAATATATCGAGTAATTGTTATAAATAGAAAAAACAATAAAAAATTTACTTAATATAAACTTAAATAAATTATTAGGAATTTGATAGTTTTTTTTTTTCTGTATTTGATAAATAATTGCAAGAATTCCAAAAACTTATTTTATTGTTTAAAAACATACTATAAACCACATTTCAAACTATCATTTAATCAAAAACTCAATTTACCAATTTCAGTCAAACATGTGTCACAGTACAAGAAATAAAATCAATTTCATCATGTGACGTTAATAAGAAGGAAAAAAAAAACAGTTGTTCATGATTTAGCTCGTTTTGTTTTTATAAGTACAAATTTTTAGTTTTTATTTCTACCATACACAAAGATAAAGTTGTTGAACCTCGAACTTTGCATAAAATACAGGTTTTTTCTTTTAAAAAATAACTTTTTAAACTTATTACTTTGTTTAGTAGTCTAAAAAAATGGCAGTAAGCTTTTGAGAATGGATGGAGAAGTAGATTACAAAAAAAAAAAAAGGGTTATGAATATGAATACATAAAGTTAAAGAAAAAAAAACAAAAGGAGGAATTATTAGTAAATGTGTGTTGGAATGAATAAAAAGTATGTAAATTGATTTTGTTGAATGAAAATGTGTGGAAACAAGAGCCAGAGAGGATTAATTAATTTAAAAGCGTAAATGCACTGTCTCGATTGGGTGGATTATATTACATTAAATTTTATATTTCTCAAACTTTGGGTGTGACAATTACTATAATATATATATAAAAGATATGAATGTGTGGGTATTTAAATAATGTAAAAAAAGAAGAAAGAAAGAGGTAAATAAATAAGAAATAGTAAAAAAAAAAAGAAAGAAAGAAAGAAAAGGGAAAGGGAAAGGGAAAGAGGGGAAAAACAAACTTGAAAAGCACGCAAAATGGACTACATTCAACCCGCCAAAGAAAAGATTCTGGCGTGCACTAACCACTTGCAAAAATAATCCACCTTCCCCCTCACGTACCGAGGAGCCCAATCCCTCCAACCAATCACTGCCACCTGTCCCTCACTTGTGTGGTCATGTGATCCATTATTGGACGGTGAGAAAGTTGTTTATAGACTAATTGCAATTCAATGCACCCTGTCCCAAACATTTTCCCCCTCCCTCTTTTCTTTCTTCTTCTTTTTACCCAACCTTCTCATTAATCTATCAATTTCATTTCTTTTTTAATTCTAATATTCAACTTCATATTACATTTCTTCCATGCTTTTTTATCCATTATAAAAATTATATTCTTCTTCTTCTTCTTCTATTATTTTTATTTTCAATCAAAGATCAAGATGAAAGGTATATTTACAAATTATTTATTATATTTGTGTGAGATATTTAGTGGTATGACAATCAATTTTGCTACCTCCAATTACTATTATTCTTATTCTTTTAAATGTAAGTGAGGAAGGACAAGGTGATATAAAATCACTCATGTTATACAAAACTTCAACGCTTTACCTTTTATTACATTAACCTATTCACACTAATTAAAAATCTTATATATTTATACAAATTTATGATTTTTTTAGTTTATATACGTTTATTCGTATAAAGTTACGAGAGTATGAAATTTGCTTTTTTTTTCTTAACATACCTAGGATATATTTGGGAGTGATGTTTGGAATAGTGACTTTAGAGAAAAAGATTTATATATATATAGTTGGTTTTGTAAAAGTAATTTTTTAATGATCAAATTTTGGTTTGGTTTCGTGGTTTGTAAGTACTTAAAAGATATTTTTTATTTGAAAATTATTTAACCAATTAATTATAATAAGATATCTTTTTATTAATTTACTTTTACATTTGTTTTTCTAAAAAGTTTTAAATAAAACGTTGGTCACCAATTGTTTGTGAAAAACTATGGTTTGGAAACGATGGGCAGCGTGGTTACTAAAAAATAGTGATTAGAGGTTGGCAACAGTGGTCGTTGAAGTTTGTCAATGATGGCCATTGAAACACGATCGTCAACGGTTGGGCTAAAACAATTGTGAGGAATATAACCACTCGAAAGTTCTAATAAATGTATAAATGTATAAATTTATTTTTAATAAATATCTAATTTATTGGTAGGTGTTAGACCCCAGTTGCTAAAATACAATTGTAAAAAATTAATCGATAGTGATGCTAGAAAACGTAGATATGAGGTTGATAGCAATGCTTACATGAAGTTGTTTGACAACGGTTATAAAAATATAGTTGTTGAAAATTGATTGGCGATGATTCTAAGAAGCGGCCATCAAAGGTTAGCTAGTAGCAATGGTCGAAAATTTACTAACAGCAGTTACAGAAATAAGTAATCAAAACTTGGTCGACAACCATTGTAAGAAAATCAATAAATATCTAATTTGATTAATTTAATTTGATTATTTTTTAAAAATGTTGGAGGAGATTCCCTTCCAATCGACTAATAACTCCATTAGTGATACTTCATAAATCAATTTAAAGTGATTTTTCATTTCTCATTTGATTTTATTTTATTGTCAATCATGATTATATATTTGATATAAAAGTGATTTTGACAATGACAAAATTAATTTTAAACATGTCAAAATCACTTCCAAACATCCTAACTAAGTTCACAAGTTCACAAATGTAATAATGATTATCAACATTCAATTTCATAAAGTCGTCCAATTGTGAATTAAAATAATAAGTGAGGACATGTTTATACGAACCATTTTTGTTTTCCTTCATTTTTCAACCGAAAAAATGTATAAATAATGTTTTTACAAAAGTGATTGTAAAAGTTATCTTAAATAACAAAATTGTTAAAAATATTTACCAAATATAATAAAAGTTACAAATTACCAACAATCTTTTATTGTACTTTGTTATGCAATGGCATTAATAGAGGATGAAATTTTGTTATGTTTATAAATTTTTTTATTAAAAAACAATAATTACTTCCTGGGTTTTTACTTTTTAAATAATAAAAGTGCTCTAATAAATTAGGTCCAAATTCTTAACTCCACGTGTTCCAAGAAAGTAAAGAAAAATGAGTGGAATTAAGTTATAATTAAAGAATGTTTAACTGTAATTATAGTAATTATATTGTAAAAAACGATCATGAAAAGGATGTAGACAACAAATGGCCAAAAACATGAACAACTTACATTAACTTCAAAAGTCCAACCTAAAAACGGCATCGTATAGCAATATATATGTTGAGGCATTGAAATGCAACAAATAATCCAAATGCTTTGCTTTTTTCACCAACTGCTTTTTACAAGTGCAGTTAAACATATATAAATGGATACTCATTATTCATACTTTAGAATATATTCCTTGATCACATACATAATTCTACACTTTAATTTTCATTTTAATTTAATGTTACATATTCTTAATATCGACAACGACAACCATATCGATGTTGATATTAAACCCTCGTATTGTAATTTATTTGAGAGAAGGATATTTAAAATGTTTCATTAATTAATAGTGAGTATAAATACACCCAACCAGATCATAGTTATTTTTTTTCGTGTAAAAAGAAAAACATATATTAAAAGGGAAAGATATATATAATGAAAGGGTTAGAAAAAGAAAAGAAGAGACAAAGTTAGGGAATTGTCAAAGTCATTATATTGAAAGGATGGAAGGATTTGGTGTTTTATAATTGGTAACATTTATTGTGTAATAAGTAAAACTATAAATTATCAGATCTTAGAAAATGACTTTATATATGCAATGTTGAGCCATATGTAATAAAGATGAAACACCAAAAATATGTACTATATTTTTTTTCTAAAGAAAACATCCCCACTCATTTATTAATTTCTCACTGAGGAGAAAAAGTCCTCTAAAAGATTGCTTTTTCTTATTATTTATTTATTAAATCTTCCATCCGTTACTCACATATTTAAAAATACAACAAAATATTATTAATAAATGTTTGAACGAAATTCACGTTGATTTGATTATTAAAAAATAAACTTAAAAAGTGATTAAATAGCTTATAGGTATATGAACAATCAAATGTGATTTATGCTAATTAAACGTGACATCTATATCTAAATTATATTATAAGGTGGGATTTGAGAGTAATGATGCAAAGATAATATTCTATAATTAATTAAAAAACTTGTAGATATAATCCACGTGAAGTTTAGTTTGAAAAAAAAAAAAGAAAAAGAAAAAGAAATTGCGTGTACCATAAGAATAATGTATAAATTAAAAAGTAAGTGATCAGGTTTTAATTAATTCAAACATAATTAGCCAAATTTTGTTTTCTTCTTCCTTTTTTGTCCAAATACATTCACTTTAATCTTACTCTAAACGTTCATACAAATAGTGTATTATAATTCAAATAACAAAAACAACAAAAGACTAGTGCAAATATACCAAGTCCAAAATCACACTTCTAATTAACCACGACTCTCCCTTTGTTTTATAATCATATATACTTCCTTTAGAAAAACATTACTCTAAAATTAAAAGAAAAAAAATAATTCCAATATAAGAGATATATATATATATATATATATATATATATAGCATTTTAGAAATTTGCAGTATAGAGTAAACACGTGTATAGAAATAAATTGAAAAAGGAAATATGATTCCCCATTTAATATATTAGTTGTAAAAGTAGATAGAGAAAAATGCCAAATAATATATACATAATATAATGTAATTAATTGTGAAGAAGCAACCAAAAAAGAAAAAGCACAACCAAATTCTTTGCCCTATGGCTAGAGAGACCCAACTTTATTCTAAGCACACAAAAATAAATACATATAACTATATAACTATATACATTTAATTTTTGGGCTTAGTTTGTAAATGCTAAAATTTCGAATTAGTTAAAAAGCTTTACGTGAAATAGAATCCATTCCAAAATGTGCACCTAACTACACAAAGTTGAAGACATACTATTATTTTTTATTATCTTCTCTTTATTTATTTTATTTTATTTTTTTACATCCATCCACAACTTGAATTATTGGACCCATCTTTATTATTATTATTTATTTATTTGGGGTTTATATTAATTTAATTTAAATTTATTATTAAACTGTCAGTAACGGGGCTACCTATCTATGATATTTTTTTCCCATTTTAATATATTTTTATTCTATAGTTTAATTTTGCCTTTTTTTTTTAATTAATTAGTTGACAACAAAAACAACAACACCCTTATAGCTTTCTTTAATTTAAGGGGTTCTCAAAACAGATCTCAATATCTGATTTAAGGGAATCTTGTTTTTAATTAGTGAAAGGCAATCTAGAAATTAACAATATTAGCCATCCCTCTTTCTATAAATTAAAACCAAGGGCAACAAAATAATATATTTTCAATTGTCCTTTTCCTTTTATTTATTTGTCCTTTAATCTTAGTTTTTTTTTTTTATAATTTCGTTTCAATTTAACTCCGCTAAGGTGTATTAATTAATTTAATAAAAAATAAGTGTGAATGCGTAAAATTTGAAATCCGAAAAAATTGAAATAAAACCCAATTGTTTCAACTTTGAATAAAGATGAAATTAAAACAAGAAATGGAAAGATAGATATAAAAATTTAGGTAGGAAAGAGGAATATGTTAATCCCCTAAAATTAAGGTAAGGAGGAAACTGTTGTGGGTGATCATCATTGAGAAAGAGAAAGGACGAGGAGGATGGGGAAGCCAATCATATAATAAATAAGAGAAAAGTGATGAATTGTTTAGAGTTTTCTCATTTGAAAACGGAAGCGACTTTTTTGAGCCGCAAAAGAAACGGATATATATATATATATATATATATATATATTTGGTGAATGTGAAAGATTGGGTAATTGATATTTGGTTTTGTTGGGTCGAAAAAGAAAGGCAATTTTGAATAGGTCTCTGCCTCTTGGAGTTAGTATAGAGTTGAAAAATATAGAAAATAAAACCTCTTTTCTTTTTTATTTGATAGCTATAGTTTTTCTTTCCCATGTGTCATTGTTATACAATTTTTTTGTATGTATAAAAGTTGACCAATCTGACTGATCTTACACCTCTAAGTCTATAAACCCACCTATTAGAAGATAAGGGAAATAGATGCAAAAATTCATTTTCTTTTTAGGTATGAGTCACATTTATGAGTTTCTGATATGATTATTTCTGACCAAACTTTGGCTCTTTTTTGATCCGTAAGTGATAATAGGAAAAAAGAAAAAGAAAAATATAATGTTATTTTTAACGAAGGGAAAGGGGGGTTGAAGACAAGGTGTTTGATAAAAGTCCCAACCGAGATTTTTGGTTTCAGATTAAAGTGAAGAAGGAAGGAATCTTGGGAGTGGAATATGGTTCCTGAAGAATAGTTTGATATTGATTGAAAATGAATCTGAATAATGGTGCAAATTAATGATGGAGAGAAGCCCAATGTTTGAAGAATAATTTTATTTTTTTCACTGCAAAAATAAAAAGAAGAAAAGAAAAAAAATGTGTCAATCTATGGCCCAAACAAAACCCCCACTTTTGTTTATGCCTAAATGAATTGAAGCACAAATGCGCATTATTTCATATTCCAAATGCCACCTATCTACTCTCTTCTCTTCATATTCACAATTCAGTGCAACATCGATACTACATTACTCATCAATCAACTCCATGATTGAAGTTCTTATTTTACAAAACTATGAAACTAACAACTAAACTTATTTGGGTTTTCGGTTATATAACCTTGCTTCTCTTTCATTTTGATTACTTTTTTGCATACAAAAAAATTGATACCATTGGTTTGATCTTTTCCATCTTTTGCTGTCCTTCTTATAATTGACATGGAAAACAAGCTTGAATTCATTGGTAATTAATCATCATGACATTTCTCCCTAGAGATTAATGACTTTTCAATCTTCCTTTTTTGCAATTGTTGTACTAAAAAAACTTCTTAAAAACAATTTAGAATTATTATGTATAATCGAAAAAGTGATTCTACGGTACAAAATTGGTACTTTCTTTTCGAAAATTAATTTAACTAAATAATTATGATAAGTTTTTTAAAATTTTTATATTTCTGTCAAATGTTTTATATGCATGATTAATACATTATATTGAGTAAGAAAAATGCTTGTTATAAATATGGGAAAAAGAAGATTTAAACCATATATATATATCACATTTTAATTTAGTTGTTTGTACCAATCATTACAAATACAATCTTTTAAGGAAGATTTATCATTAATTACAAACAACTCAACTCCAACACAGCACACCTCCAAATTATTGAATAAGTGGATTTTAATCAATATCCCCCTCTCTACCATAACTACAACCAAATATACAACCATTCTCCCTGATCTAAACAACTAACCCAATTCAATTCAAATATACTAAAGCAACACCTCTCATATAGATATGCACCAACATTTCCAAATCCAAATCTTAGGACACTGTTTAGTTTGTATTAATGCAAGCATGTCCTATGGTAGAGAAAATTTAAAATGGTCCAAATTAATGTGGCCCATTGGCAAAAAGAAAAGCCCATAAATTGATAATTAAAAAGAAAAGAAAAGAAAAGAAAAGAAAAGAACTTGGGCTGCCACTACTTGAAACATGTGGTTGGCTCTATACTACTACTACTAATAATGAACTACTTGTGATTAAATATGTAGAGAGAGAGGAAGAAGTGAAAGGGCAATGGATGGAAGCATTAAGACAGTGATTGAGATGGTTGGTGGGCAAATATGTTTAGAGGAAACCTTAGGATTTGGAAACCCAAAGACAAAAACACTAAGTTAAGGACTTTGATTTATAAAATTGATTGAATGGACAGTCTAATCTAATCAATGAGTTAATTTCTTTTTTTGAGTTTTGAGTTGTCTTAAGCTAAGCCCCCTAGGGGAACATACCCACATGCCTTTGCTTATAAACTATAATAATAATATGTAATACTGTTCTAACCACTTAACCTTGTTACATGGATTGTTATTAATACACACACACCACATAGCCCATCAACTAACTATAATTTTCACACCAAAAACCTATCACATGATTTTTCTTCTTAACCCCAAAACATATAACTTTCCTTTCACTTTTTTCCTTTTACCCTTTCTTTTTTTCCCCACCTCTATTACCCCTCTTGGCTGATTCCATATTATTTGTTTACTTTTTGGATCTCTAAATTAGGAAATTACCCTCATTAATCTTAACATAATGCTTTTTTATTCACTCAAATTATTGTTTAGACACATGTGTCTATCTCGTTTTTCTTGTTTAATTGTGTTGTCTTGGATCTTAATATTTGGATCTAGAAGGATATGTTTGACCATTAATGGAGTGGAAATTTGGTGTTGACATAAGAATGCTAAAACACATCTTTTGTGATAAATTATTAGGGTGCGACTTTATGGTTTATAGGCTTGGAATGCAAAACAATATAGTTTCAATTTTCAACCATAAATATTATTCCTTTTCTTCTTCACGTTTTGGGTTGACAAAATTGAATTTAAGTTAATGAAATTGTAAATTATTTTTAAATTTTTATTTTCGTATTTAATGTTGCATGCAATATATATAATAGTAGTATAGAACTTTATGATTGATTATTAAAATAATTAAGCCCAATTTCATGTTTTCCTTTGTCACTACAATGTGGACTCAAGTCCCTACCCTAGAGGAAAAAAATAATTTAATTAATGAGACATCACATCTATATTTGTAACACTATTACACATAGTAATTAACAATACTTTAATATAAAAGGAGTTAATTAATTATTTTGCTTATTTTTTTTAAAAAAAAAACGCATATGCTTAAATGTTACTTAAGTGACTATATGTAGACATTAGGCTTAAAAAGTTAGATCATACTAAACCTATAATAATTCAATCATAATTCTTCTTCTTGATACGGAATTTTGTAGGTATAACCAATGGAACAATGATATTTAAATTGAGGAGTGGTACCAATCATATGATAATAATAAGAATAATGATATGAGAGTATGATGAGATTGTTAGAGAGATGATGGAAAGAAGAAAGGGGAACAGCCTTAAACGGCTTATGACAGGGTAATGTCCTTTGTTCACAAAGTTGTGTGCAGATGAAGGTTGGCCGGCGGCCTCCCGCCACAACCATTAACCAACTTTCTTCACTCTTATGACCCATGTCGGAAGATTTTCTACTATGACAGTATTATCTAACTGTTAAATGATACAAGTATATACTACATATCATGCCTAAAATTTATGTTTTCACTCATTAATTATATTACATTCCACTTAATCTCATGAAAAAGTATTTGTTGGAAGTGTGTAGTTTATGTATTCTTCACACACTTAGACCTAAGAAAATGAAACTATTACATTACCTCCCATATCCTTTAATTTATATATACATATAAAAGAATTAAAAGATGTTTAAGTAATTTCGACAATAATTTTCACCTCTCTCATTCTCCCATCAAAATGTTTAACCCCATTCCTTCTGACTCGTTTGTAATTTGAAATATAACACAAAAATCCCCAATCCCCAATCCCCCACATGCATTTCCAGTTATTAATTATTGCAGGTGCCAAATTTATTACATATATTTTATTAAACTTAGTCAAATGACCTAAAGTTCGGCCTCCATATTTAATTTCAGGTGGTGGGGAATATGTGATGAAAAGATCATATCATATTATTATTTATTATTATTATTATAATAGTGGTAGAACAACCCATATTAATCCATGTAAAACTCTAAATCAAATATTGAATATTCACTTCATTAGCCTTCAACAAATTTGCGGTGGGGGTCTGAAGAGAGATTAGGGTTTAAGGGATATTAATGAAGAGAGATTAGAAAATGCCACGTGGTGTGTCAAGGGGGGGAATGAATCGAAAAGTAAGGCGGAATGTATGGATAATGCATCACTAATCATACTCAATATTTGACCCTTCATTAAACCCTTGATCTTGACACTCCCAATTTCATTTTTTCTTTCCATTTTCATTTTAATTTATCCAAAATTCAAAAAATAAAGAAGAAGAAAATAGTAATTAATTTGATAACATGGGTGTGCAGTACTCTGAAGCTGACACAAGGAGGCCCGCTTATACATATTTATATATAAATATAAAAGAAAACCACATAAACAAGTTGAAAGTTTTAGCCCCAGTTTGGAGACAGAAGGAGCAGGGACGGTATGGCTATGGCCTCGAGCAGCTTTTAGGGTTATTATTTAATTTAAATATAAGTGTATAAGTGAGTATTAGAGCCATTGGGTAAAGTTGTCCGGTTCGACCCCAACAAATAGTGTATTACTCATTCTAAAAACACTTCCCCTCCTCCCCTTTCTTTTCATGCCCTCCCATATCTCTTTGTCCAATTAACATTACATTATTGTTTTTCTTAGCCTGTCTCTTTTCAAATTAACACAAATTTAATTCTCAATCATTATTTATTAATTTAATCCATTCATCTCATTCATACTCCTAAGTTCCCCCCCACATATATATTGCTTTCTATATATATTGTCTTTCTCCAACTAAAACATTATAGAGACCTTCTCCTTTTCATTTTGGGTTTCTCTTCAACTCTCTCCTTTCTAGCTTTCTCAATTCCCCAATATCTTTACTTTACCCGAGTTTATTATTGATCTTTTTTCAAAAATAATAAAGGAGTGAGGGGAGGGGAGGGAATTATTATATCTGACAATTTTTTTAAAATTTGAATTTGTTGAATTTTGAAAGAAACAAAAACAATGTCGGGGAGAAGCTCGCGTTCTCGGCGCTCGGGTGTTGGTTCCAGGAATATTTCTGACGAACAAATTGCTGATTTGATATCCAAATTACAACAGCTCATTCCTGAGATTCGCAACGGCCGTTCCTCCTCTAGGGTATTGTATTTCTTCTTTCTTACTTCTTTCTTTCTTTTTTTAATTACTATTCTCACTTATTACTTACTTCAATGACTTTAAATTAATTGATTTATGTACTTAGATAAGCTGGTGGTTAATTGTGTGGATATTAGTTTGCATAATCAAGTGTTGTGTGCTAATTTTAATTAGCAGCTCCCAACAGGAAGGAGAGTGGGTTAACTATTGGACTTTGAATCTAATTAAGTCATTCAGCATTTCTCAATTATAATCTCCATCCCCTTCAATTAAAACTTGTTCAACAGTCTGTGCAAGTCAATGCAAAACAATGTGTTCTATATTGAATTTAACCTCATCGTTGAAAACAATGTTCTAACAAAAACACGTGGATTGTAAGTCTCATTTCAATGACAAAGTATAGTTCTTTTTTTCATTTTTTCTTGTTTTCAAATTTCTATCTCCATGATTTATACAAGTAGAAAATAAAGAAAAGAAACTAGAGACAAAAGGAAACGATAAAGAGTCAATACAAAAATTTACATAATTTACTAATAATAATCTAAAGGGAAAGTATCATATTGCAAATACTAAAGCACAAGTGAGTTTATATAGTGTACCAAGTTCTTTTTAGAGTGTATATAAAACAGATTTGAGATATTTCAACAATAAAATTAATTGAAAACAATGTGTTGGAACGCTTTAAACCTATTATCTAACATTTTGAATGAGCAAACATGCACAAAGGCGGCAACCTAATTTGTTTATAAGTATTATATGTTATTGACGATTTCAAGCATCAAATTTAGAGAAGTGTCTTTAACAAACACTCTAATTTCTATTAGCACCTTTGCGTTTGTATTATTTTACTAACGCATGAAGTTTTTGTTTACCATTAACATTTTCTTTGATCGTCGATTTCGTTTATGTCGCAACAAAATCTTATCAATTCAAAATGTGTATGGTGGTTGTTTAGGTATCAGCTTCAAAGGTTCTACAAGAGACATGCAACTATATAAGAAGCTTACAGAGAGAGGTGGATGATTTAAGCGATCGATTATCAGAACTATTGGCATCAACAGATCCTGAAAGTGCTCAAGCTGCCATAATTAGAAGCTTACTTATGTAGTAATATTAATCATCCAAATTCCCTGAGTTTAATTACCTTCTTCTATACACATAATTTGCTCTTCACCCAACCACAACCCCCTCCTACCCATCCATGCAATTAAATTAATATAAACATATATAAATTAAAGTCGTATAATAAAAGGGATATTGTGATCTCTAGGCTTTACTTTAATTAATTACTCTCGTAGATAATATATATATATATAGCTAAATTTTGTTGCTTAATGGTGATCAGAGAAGAAATTATGTGTAACGCATGAAGAGCTGGGCGAATATATTATATTTGTTCCCACAATATAATATCTTATAAGGTTGAGCTTTATTTTTATTTTATTCATATATTTATATGATTAAAATACCATTTTATGTACTTTCAAACCTGTTCACTCTTAAATGTTTAATTTTAGTCAAAATATTAAATTTAGTACCTTGAAATTAATTAAATAATCATAATAATTTTTATACTAAAAAAACACAATATATGAATATATTCTTAAAATTCAGAGTGAGAATGCTAATAAAAATATCATCATATGAATTCTTTAATTTAATTTCTTTCTTCGTGCAAAATGTGGAACCTATTACGGTTGCTTTTTAAAGAAAGTCTTTGTGTGAGCTTTAAAACACTCAGTTTTGTTGCTACCCACCAAGTCAAAATTTGACCAAGAAGAGTGTTTTCAAAGTTTTTTTTTTTTTTTTTTCATAACAAAATGATCATTATTCTTCACCATTATTGGATAGATCAGTAAAATTTTCAAGCATGTGAATATTTTTGCACGTGCCAATTGATCATGTTATGTAATTTATATATATATATATATATTCCTATATTTGCACTTTTATGAGTAATTTATTGAGTGTGACAGGACGAGTGTCATCTATTTAAGAAACTTTTTCTTCTCTTTTCTACCTACCATATACTTCTGTTTTGAAACTGTGTAAAATCTGAAGCATTTCTTAGAGTTTTGGGTTATAATATATTGTTTTGGCAGAAATAAAAAATGTATACAATTTAATGAAGTACTAAATAATAAAGAAATGCAGCTGCAGCTTAGTATATGCAATTATAAAGCATTATACATGTATTCTCCTTTTTCCTTATTTTGTTTGATTTGTTTTCCTTGACTTGGGCAATGAACTTCAAAGAAAAAGGGTAAGAGTACGACTACCTTTTTCTGAAGAGGATAAAAAGTTTGAAATGAAAGATTGAATTTTATCATACAAGAAAGACAAACTTATTAGGTAGGGTTTCTCTTCAAATGTATAAACTAAAATTAGATTAGAAGCAACCGATTTTATTTGGATGATTTGATCTCAAAGCACATATAAAAAAACATTTAATTATGAATGGTTTGTCTCAAATAGAGAATAAAAAGGAAAAACATATATAAAACTATCCATTTTGAGTTATATACATAGTTGGAATAAAAATGTTGAGTGAATTATTCTATAGGTCTAACTAAAAAAACTTTTATTCTTTCAATCTTTCTATTCATTATACTCCTGGATCCTTCTTTTGTCAAATTATTTCCATTGTCTCACATAATAATAATATCCAATTATCCACTATGGTAGAAAGTTCATATAACATTCTCCAGTCAAAAGATTGTTTATGTTAAAAGATAATCAAGAGATTGATAAATTACTTCAATATCCTAAGATCGAACAAATGTAAATATCCATCCAATTTTGTTTATAAAGTATATAGTATTATTCTTCATACAAATTATTGAATGTATAAAATTAACAGGAGGTCAAAAAGGGAACTAAGTTAATTTAGTGTGGTGTTGCCATTGCTAACTTGATAATCCCATAAAAAGAAACTATATTTTCATGAATGAAATTAAATTAAATCAAATCAAATCCCCATTTAATCAGCCCTTGTATATTTGCTTGATCAGACTAAGACCATACTAACTCTTACTGCTTTAAACATTACAAAACATAGCTAAACAAAGCTCCTTAATTAACGAAGAAAAATACATGAAACAGCCTTGCTTAATTAATTAAGTAAATGTAATCGAGTTAATTAACATAATTAAAAGTAAAATAATTGATATTATTAAAAGGAAAAAAGGAGTAAGTTAGTTAACATTGAGAATTGAGCATCAGATGGAAGACTCACTCTCTCTCTCTCGTAAGTCGTGAAAGTTAGTAAGCAGTGTCCAGACACAAAATCCCCACTGCCCACTAACTTAATTCTAAATAAACAAATAACTATATATCATTCCTTATTATTATTATTCATTTTTTTCTTTTATCAATTCAATTTTCGCTTCATTAAATCATAAATGTCCTAAATATATAGAATGAAAACAAGATAGAAAAAAAAAAACTTTTAATTCTATATTTAATATCTAATTATTGCCCACAAATTATCCTATATATTGTATCAATCATGCATTATTATTGATCGGAATAATAATCTTTTTAAAATATATTATATGATTATTGTCAACTCAAGAGCATGGTGTAGATATGTGACAATTTTGGCTGCATCAAAAAGTTTGTCTTTTAATTAAGAAACCATTCTATTTTATTCATGTTAAATATTGTGTCCATGGAATAATAAAGATAAATATAATTGTTGATCAAATGTGGCGTTATGATCTTATACCATATGAATGACTTTATAAATCTCATCTACTAAAAATAGGACATCTTACCAACAATAGGTTTAATTAATCTCACATATATTAATTATTTGTTTGACTTAATTACTTAATACATGCAAAACCATATTATTCATTCTATATCTTCCAAATATATTTGAAAACTACTATACAACAAAGAATAAATTAAAGTTTTCGTTACGTACAAAATTTGAAGCAATTTGGTATATTATTTATGACTCCAACCACCCACTTATTGTTTTGAACAGTGAACACACACAAGAGGGATATATGTATATATCATCCTACAGAGAATTGTTGTTATTTAATAATTTAAACTAATTTAAGCACTTTACCATCAATAATCTAATGCCCCTTTCTTGTCTTACCATTAATTATTTAAAGAGTCGATCTTCAACATGATTTTGTCTCGTACACTACTTTAACACGCTGGTTTGATTTCAAAAAATTATTAAAAGAATAATTGATCCACATCTAAGAAATTGAAAGAAAAATCTAGTCTTCTCGAATTTAAAACACTTTGAACATTTTGAATTTGAGTTTGGTAGTACAGTTTAGGTTAATGTTGTGGAAGTGGGAATGGGTAGGGAGTTTTGTTTAGTTGTTCATACTTTGAAGCTTCTGTTTTACTTTTGAAGCAAAAAGGAAAGGGTTGACTTCACTTTCTTTTCAAGCTTTTGCTTTCTATTTTTCATACATTTCTTTGTCCCAAAGCATTATATTATATTGCCTTTTTCTTTTCTTCTCAATACAACTTCAACACTTTATCATTTAATACTCCAAACACAAACATTGCCACATATGCTTTATAAAAAGGTTTTTCCCCCCTTAGGACTCCACACTACTGTGTGTCCTTTTAAAGGAAAATCTTTCACTAACAAAATATATACAAAAATAATCATGTAAAAGGTTTGTAAATTTAAAATGAAAAATATTGCAAATAATATATAATATCAACCTCACTATTCATAAATCTAACCCAATACACACACATACATTTACCAAAATTTAAATCTACCCTTCGTTTAATATAATATATAATATATAGGTTAAGGTTTTAGAAGTCTTGGAAATGAGCATTGATCGATCGGAGTCGATTTTTCGACCAAACCATCAAATAACCAACTATGGTTACTTTAGTAAATGTTCAAATTGATTTAGATCGTAAATAATTAAAAATAAGTTGATTTGTTTCGGTTTAAGCATTCGAATTCTTTTTAAAAGGTTGTTGGTTTGAATTTTTTTTCAAATCGAATCAAACCTCACCTTATCTTTAATCAGACTCAATTTTTTCGATCTATCATGCTCTGTACGAATCATATTTACTATTCTTTAAAGATATTGCTTACACATTCCAATTACCGCACTGGGAATTAAAGAAAAACAAAAACAAAACAAATTGTCCGTTTGAAATGGGCCTTGAGAGTAGCTTTTTGTGGCCGAGATATTTGTAGCCCGAATGAAAGAGGGCCCATTGGTCTATCGAAAGAATGACGGCCCAGTTAGTTTCACTGTGGTCTATTCAGCTCGGCGGCAGAGTCTTTGGCGCCTCCTTTCTTCGAGAGTTTTCTCAAGCTTTGTCTTCAGAAATTTATCTCTGGGAGTCAATTCCTCTGTCTTCCTCCGCAAGTATCATATTTCTGCAAACGAATTGGTGAATTAAGTTACTGTTGCTGCAAAAATATGAATCCCGGTGGTTATACGGTTGAAGTGACGGGCTTGTCTCCTGTAGCAACAGAGAAAGATGTCCTCGATTTCTTCGCTTTCTCTGGCGCAATTGAGCTCGTTGAGATTGTTAGGTATTCGTTTTACTCAGTATTGAGCATTTCATTTCGTGTGTTTGAGTCCTTAATCGATCTTTCTATATGTGATTAGTTTTGAGTTTGAAGAATTTATGGTTTCATGAAAACAGATCTGGTGAAGATGCCTGCACTGCTTATGTAACATTCAAAGATGCTTATTCTCAAGAGACTGCTTGCTTGCTGAGTGTGAGTATTCCAGTTCCAAATAAGCTTCAGGCCTACAATACAGTATTTGATTCAATTCTTCCATTGAGTTTATCAGGGTGTGCCAGCGCGCGCACTCTGATACTATATAGACATGTGATCTTCATATATTTATATTCATATATATATACATTATATGATTTATGGTATCAATTTCTCTGACTTTTTATTTTTTTATATGAACACGAGAATCTTACGGATGTTCAAATTTAAATGACATATCTTTCAAATGATTTCTTTTTTTCTGAAGAAAATAATTTATGGATTTAATGCATTGCATCGATAGAATAGTGAAAGCCACATTCTTGATTATTGGGTTGTGAGCCACAGCCCACATATTTAATTTATAATGTCGAGTTAAATCGCTCTGGAAATACGGAAGTGCCTTAGTAGGCATTATTATGTGGTTAACTTGTGTTGATGTGGCTCATTGGGCAATTTTAGTTGTAAGAAGAATGACACGGTGACATTTGTTTTTCTCGATTTTAAATGCTTTTGAATTTGCTCTCGCTTCATTGGAGGAAGGATTCTTCATTTGCTTTTGGTGAAGTATCTCTCTATCTTTTTCCTCAATGAAGCAACCGATTGCCTTTGTAGAGAGGATTGAACCCCGCTTTTACTGGATTCCTATTAATTGTAAAGGATGGTTTCGTTTCCTCCATTAAGGTCCTTGAGTGTGGTTAAACCTTCGCGAAATAATA
Organism: Cucumis sativus; assembly: GCF_000004075.3. Lineage (NCBI taxonomy): Eukaryota > Viridiplantae > Streptophyta > Magnoliopsida > Cucurbitales > Cucurbitaceae > Cucumis > Cucumis sativus. Next base: position 26,308,743 of record NC_026659.2, on the reverse strand, counting down.
ATAGCAAAAAACAACAATAACTATCAATATCGAAATAATGGAAGGGAGAGAGAGATCCAGAAATTGGCTTTCAAATAATGAAAATTGCTTCATGAGCATTTAAGAACAAAAGTATAGTTTTGGCATCATCAAATCTGGGGAAGAAGCCATGATAGGAATATGCCACTGGAATGTTCTAAGCAGCACAACCGCGGATATAACTATGCATTCTGTTGAAAAATATGGACCCGTTTATCATTGTATAGACATGGGGTATAAATGTTTTAGGCTTATGACAAATCTGGTTCTTCTTATACAAATAATAATAACAATAAAAGAAGATAAGTCTGAACCATAGACATGTGGCAGATCTGAATCTGTGATTAGAGAAACATTAACGTTGTTGTTTTTGTTACTGCTGCTGCCGAGTCTCTGATTATGGATAATGACATTGTTGTTGTTGTTGTTGAATATGGGATAATTAGAGAGCCAAACACATCGTTGTTATTGTTGTTGAGTACACTGTGATTAGAGATAAATAACGTTGCTGTTAATAGTTATTGTTGAATTATCTGCTAGACACATTTTTCTCTCCTTATTCTCCTTTGCTGCAAATTTTCGTTGTTTTACATAGCCACATCAGATTAACATCCTCTTGATTCAAATGATTAAGGAATTTCTATACGGATACTAAATTTCAGTTTGTAAGCGTCAAGTGTTCTGGTTTGATTATCCTGTCTATGCCTTTTGGTTTACCATTAGGTTTTCAATCAACTTTCTTTTCTGGTCATGTGCTTAATGACGGTGGAAATACCCTTATTTACCTGATCGGACTTCATCAGACCATTATTTTTTCTCTTAAGGAGATGGTCGTTACTTTTGATCCTGTTTTTTCCTCCTGATAATAATGATCATGTTTTAGCGTTCATTATCTGATTCTTGCAGGGTGCAAAAATTGTAGATCAAAGAGTTTGTATAACACGGTGGGGACATTTTGATGATGAATTTGGTTTTTGGAGTAGGCCTCCTGGTCACCAGGAAGAAGACAGTACTCCTGCTGTAAGTTTCAAAAATTAGATCTATTAATATTTCCTACCTGTTGCAATTTGCACATGTTTTCTTCCTATAGACAATCTTTTATTATTTGATGAGTTCTCCATCTTGTAGTCGGCACAAAGAAGTCAGTTCATTTCCAGTGCTGGTAACGCAGTAACCATGGCCCAGGAAGTAGTCAAAACCATGCTGGCCATGGGTTACGTGCTGGGTAAAGACACATTGACAAAAGCTAAAGCCTTCGATGAATCTCATCAGGTTTCAGCAACGGCAGCAGCTAAGGTAGCAGATTTGAGTCATAGAATTGGCCTTACTGACATGTTAGGTGCGGGTTATGAAGCAGTTAAATCCGTGGATGAGAAGTACCACGTATTGGAGACCACCAAATCAGCTATATCAGCCACAGGAAGAACAGCTGCCGCTGCTGCCGATACTGTGGTCAGGAGTAGCTACTTCTCTAGGGGAGCTCTTTTCATGTCTGATGCCCTGAATCGAGCGGCCAAAGCTGCAGCTGACTTGGGTAGTCGTGGTCTTGAACATTAGTGCGAGAGAGTGCTTCTATCTCATCCATTGTAAATAAAGAAATTTAGATGCATACCTTTAAATTTGCAAGTATTACGATATTTTATTAGATGGTACATTAATCTAAATGCTGTATGTATAAGTTTAAACCTTTAAATTTCATAGAGTTCAATTACACGTACTGGTTATTTGACCCCACAAGTTCGCTAAATTTTAACCTCAAATTCTGTAAAATTGGATCTGAGATGGTCTTTATTGGGTCGTTTGTCAGTTTGTAAATTCAGTACCCTTGGAGTCAAATCTATTCTTTTAGCACTCTTGGAAACGTCTCCCAATATGTACTTTTTACAATCCTTCCGTTTACAGATTGTCTTTTCCTTAATCAATTTGTTAGTTGAAGGTTGTTCTCAAATTTTATAAAACTTTATTTGGTTCATTTAGATTGTTGATTGTGTAATAGGGAGGCCATATGGATGGATGCTTGATTTGGGCGCAACAAGAATGAATCCCCGCATGCAATTTCATGATGTTGCCGCCTAGGATGGTTCCTTCCAGCTGTAACTGTCTGAGATTTGCAACTAGCTCTAGCAGGCAATAGCTTTCTGCAAGTTACAGGTCGGTCTATTCTTCAATTTTCTGCTGTGGACTGCGGTCTCATCAACTAGACATAGAACATGCATTTTTATTATATGATTCTTGGCATTTAGGCAACACAAGGAACAAACTCGAATGTTATATCTAAGCTGTTAATTAAATGATTAATTCTCAGCCATAACATTTGAATCATGCATTGCACAATATTCCCACACACCGTGGCTGTATTGTCGTGGTCGGAGTCGATCACGTCTTCTGTTTCAAGTACATAAATAGTTTCAATAGAAATGATCATGGACCCCCTTCTTTATTAAAAGAAAAAGCATCTTCCCTGTATGGATCAACCATTTTCTAGTACGTTGAAAAGCATCCCATCCAACAAAATAGAAACTTGAATATTTTACTCGGATTGAACTAAAGCACACAATCCGGGAAAATATCGAACCTGAATTAGTCCAGTCAAAACGTTATTAACTAAGAATTATGGAATTGGAAAAGGAAATACACAACATAAAAAGTAAATAGAAGAAAGAGCTTGTATATTCTGACTTTTGCAGAAAATGATGATAGAAAAGGACCAATTATGTTGGGGCAATTGTAGTGTACAAATTTTTGTTTTTGGGGGTATCTGAAATAATTGTCCTTTTGGAACTGTTTGGACCTTTTTGTTGCTGTGATGGGTTAAGAGACAGAGCCCCTTTGAATGGTGGGTCACTCATAGTGTGCGATTGTTGGTGTGGGTCTTAGCAAATAACAGTGTTTTGAAACTGACTGAGCACGTAGGAGGGAAGTCATTGTTTCTCCAAAGGAGACTCCTGCCTCCATTTCCTACACTTCTTAACCAACACACACCAGCTTTCTCTTCCCTTTATCCACTGCCCCTGCCTTTATTTTCATCTTCCATAAACCATCAACTATCAAACTAGACTGGACTTAAAACCTAGGTTTTTAGATCTATAGATTCCCATTTTTTTGCAGCTTGTTACTTTGGTTCATCTATTGTAGACTACTCATTTGATTAATTAGGTGAAAGCCCATTACGTTATGCTAGCTTCTAAAACTCGCTTCTTAAATGAAAAAAGTCTCTGTTTGGGTCATGAAAAATCCAAAGAATGCTGTGTCATGTGTCACTGTTTGTCGCTCTCTCTTTCTAGAGATGAAAGAATCCCGAGGCCTAAGAGTCTTTGATTCATCTTCCTTTATGTTAGTGAAGGGAACGATATGACGTCCTTCATCATTATAGAGAACGAAATTTGAGGTTCACATCGAACCTTATTTTAATATTTATTAGATATACATATATATTAGTCAATCTTATCCTATCCTTCCCTTCTTTTCTATTCCTCTCCCTCTCCTCTCTTGCGTCTTACGTTATGTTTGTAAAGGATTCCAAATCCTTTGTCAAACCAATGGGCCCAACAGTATGAATGGCCATCTCTTCCCAGATGGCCAGATAGCAGCTGCCATCTGCTTTAAGAGATAGTTTATTTTTGCATCCTTTTTAAATTACCCAAGACTTCGTTTAACAGAAATTTCTCACTACATAAACAAATTTGATTCTACAACTTCGTAGAATAAAATGTTTTGTGATGTGGGTTGATGATGGTTATTAGTTAAAATTTGATGTTAAAGAGAGAATACATGAAAAAATTGACTGAATATGTATGGAATTCACTTTGTCGAATTTCTTTCATAACACATTGAATTTGAATTCAAACAAGAATTTAATTAAGGCACATCCATCATCCATGGGGATATATGAATAGGTAAAACAATTAATCCAAGGGCGACACTAAAATGAATTTGAGAATAAGACTTGTTATAAAACAACTTAAAGTGGGGGGAAAGATTACAGATACAAAAGAAAAAGAGAAAAAAAACTTAAAAGAGATTTCCACTGATTGACTTTGTTAACAAAGTCCCATGAACCATGATTGAGCCATGAATTAAAAATGATTAAGCAACCTATAGAAGGACGGTAGAATAAGCCACAAATTTTTTGTAGGTGGACAAAGAATGAAAATCATATGTTAAATCCAAAATCACACACACACAACTATATATATATATATATTGGTGTGTTGTAATAAAACACACATCTTTTTCTACTAACAAACACTATAATCATGATTTCCAAAAGGAAGGCACACCATTGGAAATGTTTTTGAAACATCCTAAAGGTTCTCTTTAATTAATTAATTAATTAAAACACCCTATTAGAAAGAAATTATTAAAATTGGGTTATCATATTTCCAAAAACTAATTGTTATATACCATGAAAACAACCAACCAAAATTTATCGATAACTTCTAGGACCAATGTGAATTATGACGCAGAGTTAAAAAAGAAGACATACATATAAATATACAAATATGAAAATGGACAAATCAGCTTTTTGGTGCATTCGTCAAAATTTACAATCAAATTAGATTTTTTTTTTGAATAAAAAAAAACAGCATCCTCTCCACTTGTTTGACAAAAGGGACACAAAACTTTTAAGATTTTTATTTGAATCTAAATAAGGTAGCTGTGGTTAAAGAAAGCCACTTCCTTTTTCCCACCCTTTTTCATTTTATACAAATATAAAAACATACAATAACACTACGTTCATTTCAATCTGCAAAAGAAAATCTTTATAGAAGACTTTTTGAATCCTAAAAAAACTCACTGTTCATAAATGTTCAAACCAATCAAAAAATTGTCCCTACCAAACCAACGGCTGAGATTGCGAATATCCCCTTTAGCCATAAGTCATTATTATAATAACAATCTTCTTTTTTTAAATTAAGGAAACTGTAAACTAAACCAGTTGTTAGGGAATCCCTATCGCTGCATATCTTCCTGTGTGGAAGGGGAAATGAATATATATATATATATATATATATATATATATATATATGAAACAAAGTATTCAGAACACCTAATTTAAAAAATTAAAGAAAAAAGAGAGAAAAATATAGTGACGTCAGAGAGAGGAAGCACATGGGATCAATCAGTGTCAGCTGAATACACCAGAAGCATGAACACATGTGGAGGAGAAGATTCAGATTATTAATTAAAAATTAATTCTTTTATGTATATATATATATTAAAGAAATTTAATTTAAATATTTGGAAAAAAAAAAATATATGCAACAGGGCAGGGGGAAGAACATGGATCCACCCCATTCCAATGGGGCAGTGCAAAGCTTCCAACTCATAAGGCATGTGATGCAGCTGAGAATCCTTTGTCTCTGCCCAATTTCTTTTTTCAAAGTCACTATTTTCCTTTTCTTTTTCTTTTTCTTCTTTTTTTTTTATTTTCCCTTCTTCCAAATGGGACCTCTTTTCAGTCTCATCATCACCTATTCAAAGGACATTACCAGGGTCCCCAGTTTTCCAACCTCTCTAGGCTTCATTTTGATGGAATCCCTCTCCATTTCTTTCTTTCTTTCAAACCCTAAAACCTCCAAAAGAACAGTAATTTAGCTCATATATATATATTTATATAATTTTTGACTGTCTGAAATTATTATACAAATCCAAACTGTTGAGGAATCTCTGAAATATTTGGATAGACATCATGGATTAGTGGATATATATAATTCCCAAAATCAAGGTGGATCATGTTCATGTGTGGCTGCTGATTAGTTTAGTTTTTATTGAATTTTGATGTGTTTATCTGAGAGGTTAAATCATGTGATGGAAGATTTGACAGAGGAAAAGAAAGAAAAAAAAAAAAACTGTCTAAAGAAGTTAGATTATGAAATGTGCATACAAATCTGTGGCAGCAGAATTCCACTAATATTTTTTGAGTTTTTATTTATGGGACCAATATGATGCCTTTAAAATTGCTTTCATGGGTCCTATTTGGTCTCTGTTTCTTTCTATGTACGTTATGGAATCAATTCAACTTAGAAGAAAGAAGAAATATTGCTACAAAAGAGGCTTTTGAGTTTTGGGAGTCGATGCCTTCCTGTTTAATTACCTATTCTTTTTTGCATATTCACTGTGTACTCTCTCTATTTCTCTGCGTCTGTGTTGCCTTAACCTTTAGCCTTATCCCTACTTCAACTAACTTACTTTTTTTATGCATCCCTTTCTCTCTTTTCTTCCCTCTCCCCACAAAATCACAATGCCCCACACTCTCATATTTCTCAATTATAAACAATTTCAAGGCGATTTTTATGGCGAAATTTGGTTCTTCATCATTCCCCTTTATATACCCTTAGACCTAAATTCAATCAATTTGTGTTATCAATATTATTACGTTGGTTAAAACACACTTATTTCCACTTTGAGTTTGTAGGTTTTTTTCAAATATCTGTACTTTCAAATGTATAGTACTCGTTCATTGTTTTGAGTTAGTTGAAATTTGTATACACACTATTCAAATGCACATGTGAAGTGGAGGAAAAATATTGTTTAGTACATTAAATTGTTGTGTTTGATGGAGGTTGTAAAGTCTCAAGCCATGATTTGGAATATAGGATTGAATCCTTAGCACAACTAGCATTTTCCGACATCCCATGCGACACTTTACTTGCTTGACCTTGAGTTGTGTTTCTTTCTTTTGAACGGATAATTATTTATACATTTAACATGTTTTATTCTTACTCGCATGTTTTTTAAAATAATTATACACAAGACTTTCTTTTCTCATGAGATTTCTCTAATGCCTAACCAATGTTATTAGTAAATATTAGGATATTAGAAATATTAAAATATTTAAGTATGTCAAATATGTATTGTTTATTTAATCATGGGGGTTCATTTAAATTTCACTTCATAGTCTCTCATTTGTAACATTTGATAAGGATAATTAACACAATTCTCTCTATTTCTCCTCCATCTTAATAGTGAACTTGTCCTACTCAATACCATGTATTGACATAGCTTAAAAATCACTCTCATTTGACATGTTATAAAGTTAGATCATGAACATATACCACATGCTATTTGAGAATCAAAAGACAAATATTGTTATATGCTAGCATAATGGACCCTCCATCTCAGTTCCACACAAACTATTGTTTACTTTGGAGATAATTATATAAACTCTCATGATTTCACTTAGGGTTTCTCCTAAAAAAACATTATACCAATTTTCACTAATACATCTATGGCCATTTGCTGTCTAATATTTGACACCAAAGTATATATATTACAAAATCACTAAATTAAGGTGATAACATTGATATAAACCTTTAGGAACAATTAATAAATTCTTCACCCTACCAATAGAGATATCGTCCTGTCGTCCTTCCACTTGTATAACTCACCATATCTCTCTCTCCCTCCTACCTAGTTTTCATTGATCACATCCCCAATACTGTACATTACAAAAATAACAACAGATATACAGAATGGTGCATGGAAGTGAAAACTACATATTATAAAAGCAAAAGGCTAGAGATTTGCATGGGAGATGGAAGGTGAAATAAATAAATAAAGAAGGAAGGAAGGACAAAGTGGGAAGTGGGTGGCAATATAAATGAGAGAGAAAAAGGACAAAAGGAGGCAGTGGGTGGGAAAGAGTGAAAAGAAAGAGGCATAGAGATATAGAAAAAAAATATGTGTATTGATAAATGGATTGACAATATAAATGGACAAATATTATTATTAGACATCATTTTGGGGAACGAAGACGTAACACCATCTCCACACTGCTCCTCTCCTTTTCTTCAACTCTCTTTCTCCCTTATCCATCGTCATCACCATCACCACCTTAGCTTATAATAAAATTTTAAAAACAATAAAAACGTTATGTGATTGTTTGGCCCCCAACTTCAACTAAAGCCTAACTCATTCAAATTATAAACATATCTTTTGTGTACTATTTTCTGCTTAGATTAGATCTAAGGGGTTGTTTCTTTGAGCTTATTTTCAACTTTTTTGGTACTATTTTCTTGAGATAAATAAGTTAATTAGTTTAAAAGACTAGTAATCACGAACTATACTAACCATTTTAGAGCTTGTTAGCGGAGTATAATAACCAACTAGTTAGAGGTCCAAATGGGTGAGGAGAGTGAAGTGAGTTTCGTTTTCAAATTTGGAGAAAGAAAGGAAAGAAAAGAGATGATGGGAAAGAGGTTGGTCCTGGTGCACGATACCCTGTTGGTGGGTTAGGTAGCAACCCCTGCCCAACCCTTTCTTCGGACCCATCCCTTAGATTCCTGCCCCCACCACTCTTAGCCAACTCACTCACTTCTCTCCTTTTTCTTTTTTCTTTAACTTAACCTTCTTTCTAATTTCTTCTTTTTCTTTTCTTTTTTACTTTACTTTACTTTTCATTCTTCTTCTAAACACCCAAAGAAAAAAAAAGTAAAAAAGATTTCCCCCTTTTTCACTTATTATATATCACCTATACCAAGTTTTCCTCTCTTCTTTTCTCTTTCCCCTCTCAAATCACCCCTTTTTAATATTTGGTTGCTAAGTCTTCATATTGGGATTCAACAACAATTCACACTTTTGGATTTTTAGTTGAATTCTTTTAAAAATAAATTATACACACCTTACACTAAAATTTGATTCCATCCCCCCTCATTTAAAGGCTTTAACAACTAAATTGGAATCTACTAACTTCAAAAGTACTTTACCCTCACCATCATATTTATATCATTAAAAATAATATATATTTTATGTGTGTGAATGTGTGTGTGTGTGTGTTTTTTCATACAACTGTCATGCATATATAAGATGATTTGTGGAAAAAGTGCCATTCATTTTTCTCCAAAAAGATTTCAAAAAAAGTTACCCATTAACTCTTAACTCTTTGATTGAAGCTAATGATGAAATTTTTTGACTTAAACCTCTAAATCATTACTTTCTTCCTCCTAAGCTAATTTATTTACACTATACTTTGACATGACCCTGTTTGATTTATTGTTAAGTAATGTAGATTTTGTGTAAATAATATATACTAAATATCTGAAATTAATAAATATAATGAATAATAAAATGTTTCAATTACTGCAGCTGTTGTTTGTGTTTCTCTTTAATTAAACTATTTTTTAGCTTCTCTTCATTATATATATATCCGTACAAGATGAAAATTTGTAATTAAAAGCTGCTTGATTTATACATACCTCAATAATATATATATAAAATAAAAGAATCCTGCAGCACAAATACGAAGCTAAGAAGAAGTGAGATCACACGTTCTCTTTTCTTTTCTTTTTATTTTCCCTCTCTCTTTCTACGTATCTATTAGAGAGAAGAAATTAATGGAGGTCTTTGTAGAAGCTAATATGGTATATAACCCAATATTTCACATATAAATCCCTCCCATCTCTCTTCTCTCCATTAATTGAACCAACCCAAGTTGGCCTTTTCAAAAAAGAAAAAAAAAAGGATTGTGTGTTTCTCTAAGTGAACCCAAGAAAGGGAATTTAAAAAAAGAAAAAGAAAAAGGAAGAAACCCGATTCATAAATTCAATCCTCTCTACTTCGATTAACAAAGACAAGATTCCAGCCGCATACGGCGGCGATTGAAGCTCCGGCCACCATGACAAGTAATGGGATGGCTTTTTTTCCAGCAAATTTCATGTTACAACCTTCGCATGAAGATCATGATCATCATCACCACTCTAATTCTCCTCCATCTCTCAACCCAATTCTACCTTCTTGCACTCCTCAAGATTTTCATGGTAATTAAGTTTTTTCTCAATCATATATCTAAAAAGACAAGAGTAAAGGTTGATTCTTTTGAGATGGGTTTTTGATAAACAAAAAAAAAATAATTGAATCTTTATGGTTTCTTTTTGCAGGGGTTGCATCTTTTCTAGGAAAACGATCTATGTCATTTTCGGGGACGGAAATGGTTGAAGAAGGGAATAACGGTGAGGATGAATTTTCTGATGATGGGTCACAGGCAGGTGAGAAAAAGAGGAGACTTAATATGGAGCAAGTTAAAACACTTGAGAAGAATTTTGAATTGGGGAATAAGCTTGAACCTGAGAGAAAAATGCAGCTTGCTAGAGCTCTTGGTTTACAGCCAAGACAGATTGCTATTTGGTTTCAAAACAGAAGGGCTCGATGGAAGACTAAACAACTTGAAAAAGACTACGATCTTCTCAAGAGACAATTTGAAGCTATCAAATCAGATAATGAAGCTCTCAAATCCCACAACCAAAAACTTCAAGCAGAGGTAATTATATAATCTCTCGATAAATCCTTAAATTTATATAATCAATTCCTTCATCAACTTTACATTTTCATACTAATAATATTAGTACATGATGATTAAAGTTCAGATTTTGAACGCAAAAATATGGTAATGATGACTCCAAAAAGGTGCATAGGATTATGTGTCTGTGAGAGAGAGAGAGAGAGAGACAACATTAATATTAAATTTACTTTTCTCAATTATATTTAACTTTTAAGTTTTTAGATGAATAATCGATGTGTAGTGTTGAAACATCCTCTCTAATTATTAGTTAGTATTGACTTCTACTCATAGAGTCATCTAATTTAAGTTTTTGGATGAATTTTGGGAATTAAAAAGAATTAGAAAGGGTGGATGTATATGTATATAAAATGTAAATTATATTGAAGCTAAGGAAGTTTAATTTTTCTTTTTTTGATTGGGTGATCAATATGCAGATAATGGCACTAAAAAGTAGAGAGCCAACAGAATCAATCAACTTGAACAAAGAAACAGAGGGATCATGCAGTAACAGAAGTGAAAACAGCTCTGATAACATAAAATTAGACATATCAAGAACACCAGCCATTGATAGTCCTCATCAACAACATCCAACAAATAGGCCACTTTTTCCCACTTCTTCATCATTAAGGCCTCCAGCATTAGCTCAACTCTTTCAAACCTCATCAAGATCATCAGACCATCCACCAAAACAAATTGATAATCATCATCAAATCCCTAAAGAAGAAAGCAGCAGTTTGTCCAATATGTTCTGTGGAATGGACGATCACTCGGGTTTTTGGCCTTGGTTGGAGCAACAACATTTCAACTGATATTCATCATATATCATCATCTTCATCATCATCAAAATTCCTCCATCTCTATCCCCGTCTCCATCTCCATATCTCCATCTCCATCTCCATCTCCCATAATATCAAAAAAAAAAAAAAAAAAAAATTATATATTAATAATGTCATAATATTAATATGTTTAATTTAATTGGATTTTTCTCAGAGAAATATGATCATCAAGACTTTTCTTCTTCCCACCCCCTCCCCCAATGAATTTGCATAATTTGTCATGAGTTTTTTCTTTCTCTCTTTTCATTTTTCTTCTCAACTTAAAGGTTTGTGTTTTTTTTTTTCTTCCCTTTTTCCTTTTTGGTGTTAGATTATTATTTGTCATTGTATAAATTAGTGGATCAATATATATCATATTTATATTTTCAGGTGGCGGTTATTGAGAACCCCCTTATGGAGGAATGAATAAAAAAGATGTTCTTCTTCTTCTTCTTCTTCTTCTTTTTTTTTTTTTGTTTGGGGGTTTTGAATTTTAAGTAAGTAAATTCTATCAGAAGATTATCTAATATTATTGGATGAGGCATTTGGAGGAGTTAATAGCATTAAAAATAAAAAAGGGTTTAGTATTATATGCTTAGTTTTTCTGTGTGACATAATAAAGTGAATATATTGGATTGCAATGATTTTGAGTGATGATTTAGGGTGCATGAAAAAGAAAAATCTACCATGAAAAGGCAAAGGCAGGTATTAAAAATAAAAAGAGAAAATAATTGAATAGAGGGAGAGGGAATCAAACACACATCCCAAGATTGGAAAGAAGACAAAGAGATGGAAGAATGGTTTAGAAAAAAACAAAGGAAAGTTGGAGAAATGGTCGCTCTCTCGTGAAATAGACCTCTTCACAATCACTGATTTTTCTTCTTCTTTATAATCACAAATTGATACCCAAACAAAAAAACAACATAACAAGATGAGGTATCAATATAACTTATGATAATTACACACACCTCTTTCTCCTCTCATGTGAACCCCCACTCCCACCCACTCCTCTACTCATTTCCACATCTTTCCTTTCTAGTTATTCAATTTAATCCTCACAATTTCATTATGTAACATACACTCAAAATATCCACATTAAACTTTAACAATTCTTTCAAAAATAAAAGAACAGTTAGAAAATATTTTTAAATACAACAAAATATCATAATAGTTATTAATGATATAGAGTAACATTTGACTATATTTAAACATAACCCTAGACTATTAGAATAAAATATAGTTCTTGTACATAACGTTCGTATAAGTAAAACAATTTAGTCTATAAGAAGTCCTTAACAATTTAATCTCTCTATGTTTTAATATTTTTTTAATATTTATAACAAGTTAATCGTTTAATATAGTTCATACTCTTTAAACTTTGTAATAATTTAGTCTATACCAAAAGAAAAATTCAACAAAATTAGGGGTTCGACTTTTATGATGTAGTATTACTTAGAAATGAGTTCTTTTTTCTTTTTTTCTTTTCATTATGTTGTATGTATAGAAAATTTTATTAAATCTCAATTGTACATATGAAACTACATTACTAAATGTATAGGATCTAAATTATTACTTATCAAAATTTAAAGACTAAATAGTTACAAAAGCTAAAATTACATATATAAATTAAATGGTCATCCATTCAAATTTATGAATTAAGTGACTACTTTCATGAAAAGTTTAGGAGATGTTAATTAAGTTTGATCATATTGCTTCCAAGTTTTTACTTTCTTTTTGGATGCACTCCCAAATATTTGGCTAAGGATTTTTTAACTTCAAAAGAAACTCAAACAACTATATAATATCCAAGACAGCTTCATTTTCACGACTGTATAATATCAATGGAAGATATATTGAAGTTTAACACTATCTTTTCTATTTGTGAAAAACTAACTCTATGGCATAATAGGTTTGATCCACAATTCTAGTCCAAAAGTCAAAGTTTTACCTTTATACGAACAATCGGTATGGTTTGGTCTAAAAGTCCAACCTTAGACTTCCTTCTATCATCTATATCTATGTACCATAATAATAATGATAATAGTAGATAGGTTTATATATATATACCCACACACACACATACATATATTATAAATTTGCCCATAAAATCCAAACTTTGTGATTCTTCAATAGAACAGTAGAGGCAGATAAATGGCTTCAGTCACGTCCATACAAGAAGAAACTTGAAGCAATTAAACTATACTTTTAGAGAAGGTATCGGAGTAATTGATAACTGTTACGAACATACCGAAAATATTTGTGTTAGTGAGTGATTTAAACATAAACATAATAGAAAGTGTGATTTATTTTTTTAGAATTTAATTTATAAAAAATTGGAGCATTTAGTAACCATTTTTAAATATGTATATAACTCTAAGACCTTTTCTTTTTCTTTTCCTTCTTCTTTTGATAGAAAATGATGAAGTTGAAAACAAGATAAACACCAAGTTGAAAATTTTAAAGATATAAGCAAAAAAATGCTTGTAAAACCCAAACCATTGGCAGCCAAATTAATTAGGGTGATAAGAGTTGGATGATATAATTGAAAATTTTAAAACTTAAAAAAAAAATAATAATAATAATAATAAGACGAAACTTTATAAACAGTAGAAGGTTAAATTGAAAAGACACAAACCCAATTATGGACGATGAGTAGGGCCTTATATAGGAGAGACAGTGGAGATGTTTGGATGTAATTAGCAAGTTTTAAAGTTTTGAGGAAATATTAAACTGCTTTACTTAATTTAATTAATGTAATTAGCAACTGCTCATGCTATAGTTCAAATAAATTAACAAAAAAGAAACTGACATTACATAAATTTAAAGAGAAGCCGACAAGTTCTGTATTCCCTTCTGGTCTGGGCATCCATCCTCTGCTCTATTCTTATTTCTGTGTTTTCTTTTTCTTTTTAATACTATTAGTTGGGTGAGTAATTAATTGAATCTTCTATCTTGAGAGATAGGGTTAGTTCATATTAATATCATTAAGTAAAATTCATTTCACTCCATATTTTAGAATCGGATGCACCAATACAATTAGCTTCGTACACTCTTTTCTACAAAACCCTAATATATACATCAAGGTTAAGTTTATAGCCAACAAAGGTAAAATTTAGTAGTTTGTCTTGTATATATTTTTTCATACTTCATATTTGTAATACTAAAAAGACGAAGATTATATATATTAAATACATTCAACCATTTATGAGACTCAAATCCTCTTTCCTTTAGTTAAATTGCAATGTAAATAAATGCATGTATCTTAATTTTAAGAATGTTTGATAGCTTTATCAACTTTATATTATATCAAATAGGGCTTTAGTTGTTGTATTAATTATAATTTAAATATTGTACAATGAAGATCTAAAACTTACATTTCTACATTCGATAAATCCATGAATTCTAGAAATATTAAATCTGTTAAATGAGTTATAAAATACATTCAAAATTAAAAAATGTATTAAAACCAACATACTAACCCAACCTCAAATTCGTTGCATATTGAACTGTTGGTTTGTTTGCAATTGAGATACTCTGAGTTGGTTCATAAATTTCTTCCAACCCTATCCAACCGGACTCGTGTATGCACCTAAAACACACCATAGGGGATAGAGACTGTAGGAACTCATTAAATATTCTTTTCTATTTTGATACCCAACATTCAACAACACCATCTCTGGAGAATCTTAATCTCATTGGACTTGGACCTATATGCCAAGGCCCAATATTATTGGGCCTACACATAACCGGACCTCATTCCCTTAAAATTACAGATCTATACCCCAAATGTTAATAAAAAGAAATAAAAGTAGAGGAGGCCACGTGGCCGAAATAAAATCCATTAATAATCAGTCCTCTAATTGACCACAGCTTTTAGGCCCCACAATTCATCCTCCAACCAATAGAAAGCAAGAGATCTCAAAATCATCCTTTTAACCATTTCTCTGCTTCATTTCTTCCCTTACACTTCCGGATAACGCCCCCAAATGGCCGGCTCCTCCACTTCCATCTTCTCACCCACCGCCACCGCCACCGCCGCCACTGCCACCACCTCCTCCTCCTCAACCCACCGACCCTTCTTATACAATTTCCCCTCCAAAATCACTCCACAGTTCAACAGACCCACCACCCGCATCTTCGTCTCCTCCTCCACCAACACTTCTCGCGCCGCCGCCAATTCCAAAAACGCCGCCGAAGAAATCGTTTTCTTCGACGGCGGCGCCCACTACGGCGACCTGGTAGCAAATCTTCTTCTGGGTTTTACTCTGCTTTGGTTGCCCCTAACTCTGGCCGCCGTTTCTAGGGCTTTTTACCTCAGATACAGATTCACCAACCTACGGGTGACGGTGATTTCGGGACTGACGGGTGAGGATAGGAGCGATTTCTCGTATAATGTGATAAAGGACGTTCAGGTGGTGCCACGTTTCATCGGAGAATGGGGTGATGTTGTAATTACTCTCCAAGATGGTACTAAGGTTGATCTTAGGAGCGTTCCCAAGTTCAGAGAGATCGCTAAGTACTGTCTTTCTATGGCGGATAAACCTGCTGTTCCTAAAGAAACTGGCCCTAAAGGATTTTAGGGATATATCCATTCAGTTCCCTTTGTGTACGTAATTCTAACTTTACTCCTTTTTTTGTTTTTGAATTTCTTCTTGGGATTTGGATGGAGGGTGTATGAGTATCGTTTATATATGTGTACCAAATTGTGGGAATTAGTATACAGTTCTGTATTGAATTTTGCCAGAACTATATGATTGAGATGTTTATCCATGGATGGAGGTTAGACTACATTTATAAGTTGTTAAATGTTGTAAATGCCTACTTTCAAACCGGATGGATCTATAAAAGCATTGAGTCAAGTGTATATTAACTAGAGTGGGTTTGAAGTTACAAATTGCTAATTATGATGCTCCTTCCATAGCTTTGAATTGGTTAATCTTTTTTGTCTATCTCATTGTAATTTCAATCTTATGTTCAACAACAAATTAAAATAGAGGACCGAAATTTCAAGACACATTTGCATGTACGATATATGTTCAAGTTGGTCATGTTGATGGTTCCTTGTATGCCTAATTGCATGCCCACATAGTGTACTAATTGTTGAAGGACTTGTCGAAGAAAATGTATCATAAGATTTTTAACACTAATTGTTGTGTTTGATTCTAGTTGTTCACTTTAAAACTTCCGAATTTGATTGCGTAGTATTGTAAATATTACTATTATTTGATTAGTAATCCAATCACCAAATCATCACCATAGTTTGTCAAGGTGAGTATGGTCAAATTGGTTTGTTCTAAACCATTTTCTCACCGCATGTTGAAACAAAGCATATCCTCCACTCTACTTTGTTCACTATGTGATGCGTAGTTCGAATTTTATAAATGTAAGATGACATTGTATAATTTAATTTTACTTTTTCTGACTCCACCATGTATAGTAATGAAAATATTAGTGTCATCAACTTACGCATTATTCTTTCATATGCCTCAAATATCATCCGCTTTCGTTCTTCCATACAAACACCATGTCCATAAATAGTGTCACTCAAACCTATACATGCCATTGTAAGAATTTCAACGGTAATCACTTACCTAAAAAAAATAGTTTTTAGGTAACAAGTAGGAAATTAATTCTTAGGTAGGCAGTTATCATTGATTGAATTCATGATCTCTTAGTTACTTAGTGAGATTATCTCTCTTTTTTTTTCACCACTAGCCTAACGTATAATTATTGTATAATCAAGATTAATTAAGATGTCAATGTTCAAATCATTTTCATTTGGATAGTTAGAAAATTGGTTTCTAAAACTTTTTTTCCCTTTTGTCATCCTATCAAAGTTTAAAATGTTATATCGATATATTAAGTTCACATAACTTTTTTAATGAAGTTTTTATAAATTTTAATAGGCACATTTTAAAATAATTACACAAACAAAAAATTCAAAAAATAAAGAAAAATGAGTTGATAAATATAATTTTAAAACAAGTTAATAAGTTTATCATTGGAAAATTGTCAAAGTAGAACCGACCAAATATTTCCAATTCATAAAAAAATCAAGTGTAATAAATTTTATCTCTTAGTGATTTTGTTCTGTAGAATGTAAATAATTTGTTGATTTTTTTTGTTTTTTTAAAAAATTCTTTTGTTTACACAAATGACATTTTAAAGCTTATTTTTTATGTTTTAAGAACTTTTCGATAATATAATGAAAATATTAATTTATTCCTTGTGTCAGATATTAAGTCTCGAAAAACATAGAAATACCAATCATCAGAATTTGATATTATAACTAAGTGAGTTGTGATTTGTTTCATATGTATTTTGTTTAGTTCAATAATTGGAGGATGAAGTTTTAAACACAAAATTGTATAATTTTACTTTT
Organism: Cucumis sativus; assembly: GCF_000004075.3. Lineage (NCBI taxonomy): Eukaryota > Viridiplantae > Streptophyta > Magnoliopsida > Cucurbitales > Cucurbitaceae > Cucumis > Cucumis sativus. Next base: position 26,291,249 of record NC_026659.2, on the reverse strand, counting down.
AATCAGCCAAGTTATGTTTGAGATGGAACTAATAAGTATACTTAGGTGTGAAAAAATATAGATTTAAGAGTACGTTAAGTGACTTTTAAGTGTTTATTAATTCTTTTTGAACATTTAAAATGACATTTTAAACTTGCACATAATTTTGTGGTAAGTACTTACCTAGTCGGCCTAAAATAGTTTTGAAATCTCTTGATAATGGGATGTTAAGCTACTCTTTCATGAGTGGAGTGATTGTCTTGTAGAGGACTAAATTTAAGATCTATATAATGTATTTAACTAAAATTGAATAACTTAACCAAAATTTAAAGTTCTAGTCTTCAAATATAATTGAACTGTATATGTTATGAATTATTATTATTATATGTATTAGGAGTGTTAAAAAAAAAACTGGATCATTCCAGAAAAACCAATCAAATCAATCAACACAACTCAATCTATGTAGTTTGGATTAGGTTATTAACTCATTTGAGTCTGGTTGAGGCCAAATAAGGTAACATAAACCAACCTAAACTTACTAATAATTTCAACATATATTGTTTTTTTGGTACACAGTTAATGAGGGAGCACATGAGAAGAGAAGCAGTGGTACTAGAAAAAACAAGAAGAGGGCAACTTACTTGGTTGGGACGGCAGAGCTATCATTTTGAAGGTCAAATCAAATCTACTCATAAATAATGCAACCAAACCAAGTATGGATACTTCAATCATGCTCTATTAACCCATCATATGGACTTCCATTCAAATCCAAAACAAAAAAACTTTATGTTCACCCATTTCACCAACATACATAAGCTATGCATACTATAAAGTTCAAAACTTTCTTCTCTCGATTCATCCATCTCTTAAGGTCGGTTTGGAATGACTTTTTAACCTCTAGAACTTGTAATTTAAACCCTAAACTAACAAGGCACAACCATAAGTGAAATGAAATGAAATAGAAGAAAGAAAAAACATGAGAGCATCTGATCTGAGAGTACTGACCCCAAATGTTATGATGTCAACTCTCACAGCCCAGGCTGTGAGCCCAATTAAGTATTGGGTGTGTGTGTGTCTCACTTCAAGGTAGCTAGAGATGGAAATTGTAGGCCCATAAATGGGTGGTAGGCCCAATTAGACATCATTGAAATGACATGGGCCTTGAAAATTAATCATAACCTTCTGGCCCATTTCAACCCACAACTTTTGTGCAAGGACATGACAATTGACAACTGAGAATGTGACATTTTTAGTAATGTAATAATAATAGTTTTTTTTTTGTTTCTTTTTTTGAAAAAGATTTCTCAAATGGTAATAATTAATGGCTAAAATTTCATGCAAGTCTGCAGTTTGCAGTGAAAAAAAAAAGAAAAGAAGAAGAAGGTCATCCATTGCCAACTTTTTAACTTACAATCTCCATTAAAACTTAAGAGAAGAGACCTATTTTTTCATGGGACCCTCTAAAGGCTTACAAAATTAAAGCAAATCATTTCAATAGGCAGAGAAATGAATGAATTCAGTTTGATGAAGATGGGTGTAGCTTTAAAACACACACACACACATATGGCCCCAATCAAAAAACCTCTTTAATTTCAATCATATAAATATGCATGGAGATATGAGTTTTAACATGTCCATTAAAAGTGCTAAATGTAAAAAAAAAAGGTCATTTAGTTGAAGTTTCAATATGTTAACTTGGATTATTAAAGAAAGAAAGTGAGTTACTTTAGTTGTTAGAGGGTGTGTGAGTCTGACAAGATCATTCTTTATTTTTTATTTTTTATTTTTGTAGTCCCATTGAAACAAAGTTTGGTGGCAATACAGACTTGGGCAGAGAGAAAGAAAGAAAGAAAGAAAAAAAAAAAAAGGAATAAATTGGATTTTGAGGAAGTGAAGTTAGCTGAGATTTTTTTGACAGCTTGTTCATTCCAGACTTTTGACCATGTATCAGCATTTGTCTACCACCAAATAATAATAATAATAATAATAAAAACATGGGGGGTGAGGTCAAGTCAAGGGCAGAAATGAGAGAAAGAAGTTCAGTATGCTGTGTTTTGATGAAGAAGAAAAAGAAGAAAAAACTCAATAAATGGATCTTTATATAAAGAAATGGTAAAGAGAAAGTGCTGTGTGTTTTGCTAATTTGACAGAGTGTAATGCTGCTACAAAGACATGGCTGGGGATGGCCCTCTCTCATTCAAATTCTCTCTATACATACATATATATGGGGGAGTTTAATTAATTAAAAGTCTAAAAAGTTTATATAGAATGTGATCTTTGTGTGGATATTGTATTTATTTATTGGGGGGGAATTGTGGAGCAGTGTGCCTCCAAGTAAAAGACATGATTAAAGAACCAAAACATCAAAATGGAGTTTGATTTTGTATTGATTATTGGAAACAGTATTTAGAGCAGTAGTAGGTTGCCAGTTGAGACTTGAGTGAGTGTGACATCAATTTTTGGGTACTGGGATTTTTATTACATTTCAATACAAATTATCAAACATTCAAAATAATAATAATCATAATAATTTAGTGGAGTAATGTTTTTAACTTAAAATTATAATAATTAGTCTTTCTAACTAAACCTAAATTTTCTTATTTTCTACATGAATAACTTATTGAATTACTATTTTTTTTAAAAAGAAACGTTGATTCTGTTTATTTTTTCAACTTCCACATTGTAACCGTGTTTACCATTTGACATCCATCTTATCTTATTTTCATTCACATAAATCAAATTATATGTACTTTTAAACACATACTATTATATTTGAGAATAAAATGGTTTACACCTCAAATATAGACTACTATAATCCATAAACTATAATATCCAACATTTAGGTAACCATACTTAGATGGATATACTAAGTAATTGTATTTGTTTTGTGAGATTTTCATCAGAAAATGTCTTAAATTTACATATAATATAATTTTTCAAAATTCTCTTATAATTATTCGTTAGTTTATAATTAACTAATATCAATTGAACTTACCTAAAATATTTATTCTAATTTCTTTCTAAATTAATATAGTTTTATTATTTTAGTTGTTAGTTTCCTCAACAAAACAATCTACTAGTTTAATTTTTTTATTAAAAAAATACCTATATAAATTAATATCAATTTTTATATAAAAAAAAGACAACTACGATATAAGGAAAGAAAGTGAATTACATAGTATTATAAAATTAAATAAATAAGAACAAAATTTCTATTTATATGAAAAAAATAAAAACTAAATATTAAGAGTCACATAAACTTAATCGTGTTTAGAATGACATATAGAAGTCTGAAGATACTCACAAATTCTAAAGTAGAAAAGAAGGTTGAAATGTTAGATGATAGAAGAATGGATTGATAGATTAAAGATGGAAAAGGAAGGGTGGTTAGATATGATTGAAGAAGGGAGTAAGAGTGTAAGAAATGGAACATAGGATTCCCAAAGCATTTATCTTTAGGAAGAGCGTGGTATGTATAAAAAGATAAGGGAAAGAAAGAAAAGGAATAGTAAGAATGAATGATATTGAAAAGGTAAGTAGGCAGCAGCAATATCTAGGAGAATGGGGTGCCCACATTGTTGGAATCCCCAAGTAAGTGAACCCCAACATACATATATATGCATATATATATATATATATAAGAAAAGCTAAATAGGGATGAAATTATAATTGCATAACACACACACACTCTCTAATTTCTGTTCCACACGTGGGACCTTTATTTTTTCAATTTTAACATGGGATCCGCCTATCTTATATTTTGTCCCAACCCATCAACAAAAAAATCATACCTTTTCTTTTCTTTTCTTTTCTTCACTTCACTACAAATTAAAGACATAACCCCAAAAATAAAGGCTGAAAAAGCCACATTTTAATTTCCCCACTTTCCCCTCTCTTTCAAATCTTTATTTATCACACCTTTTGATTTCTTTTACGATCCAAACCTAATACACTAATACACTTATACAAATCAAAATCAAAATCTACCCTCTCCCATCGATTGAATTTCTATGAACTTAACACAACTTCCTTCGTGAAGGATGGGTAGATATATGTTTTTAAAAGTTTATCATATTAGAAAACATTTCAATTTGATTTAAAATAGCAAAAAAGTTTCGGATTTGAATGAAATATATATATAAAAAAAAAACAAAGAGTAGAAAAGTGATTAAAATGTCAAAGCAGGAAAGATTAGTTTGGATAGAAAAGGGGAGATGATTAAGGATAAGAAATAATGGAGAGAAAAATGTGGTATTAAAAAAGAAAAAAGGAAAAGGAAAGGGTAGAAAGTTATTTTGTACTCTTTGCATTGCTTTTGTCTTTATGTCTAGGAGTAAGCTTTATTATTTTGTAGGGTTAAAACTCTCATTCTTTTCAGCATGCTTTTTAAGACCTTATTACCACCAAAATTTGAACTTAATTTAGTAAACCAACAAAAGAAAAGAAATACAATGATTAGAGGAGCGCCATACCAAAATCCCTATTTGGGACTTGGGACCCTCAATACAGAATAAAATTAAAGAATGGATTGTTCTAATTGGAATATTATTTTAATTATTAACACAAATCACTCAAAACAAGACACCTTAATCTGAAACTTAATTAAACATTCTGGTTTTCCTTTTATTATATATCATTAAACAAAGTTTAGAAGATGATAAAGTGTGTGGTGATGATGGCCTATTTTTGCTTTTCCCAAAGATACACCAATAGGACCAGCAAACACTCCTACAACAAAACATTTTTCTTTGACCGTTTATGTCTCTTTCAACCGTTCGTTTTAAATTTCGGTTCCTTCAATTGTTAATTAGATTAATGTTCTTTAAAACAATATATCAAAAATATAACTTATCCATTTTTATTTATGTTTTTATAGTTCATTTCACGATATAATAGAGATATTAATTCATTATTTATGTCAAAATCAAATGTACAAAAAATGTAAAAATATTGGTTAAAATATCAGTACGTTTAATAATGTTTATTTTTAAATCTACGTTTATTTAGGCACATTTTAGTTTAATAATGATTGTAGACATTTCCCTTTGCTTTTTTTTTTTCTTCTTTTGTTTGACTTTGCTTTGTATTAAACATGCTTTTGTTTTTGTTCTCTTTTTGCTTGATTTCTTTCCTAAACTATATTAAATATGTATTTTTGAGTGCTAACACAGGGTTTCATGTTTGAATTTTTAATTTGAATAAGCATCTAAGATCACTATTATAAATAGGAAAGCAAAGGCATTTTGAAGAATAATTGGAAAGTAGGGTACTTTAGTTTATATACAAAAGTACGTAGAAATAATGTTCTTTGGTTTTGAGAAATGTTTTCGTACAAAAGTACTTTTGGGTGAAAAATAAAAGTACTCCATACTAGATTAGGCTCAAAATAGGTAGCATCAAATTATTCTATTTGAATGTACATGGAGGTATGTACAATGCTAAACTAAAGGATACATTGATTTTGAAAGTCAAATGAATTAGATTTAGCCATGAACAAGATGTGAACTATGACTTTAGTTGTATTATTAGTAATATCGAACTAACACCATACTATATTTGAGATAACTATCACTTTATCTAGCACTAATTATGATTTATCACTAAGTCCAATACGCTGATCATCACACATTTTGTTGCAAATAGTGAAGATTTTATCTACATGATTAATATTAAAGAATAGAAGTAAAAAAATGATCGTGAGCAATATATGTAAATGAAGATAATTATAACTTACACTATAACGACGAAAATAATATTGTTCAAAAGAAGACTCCATAGATATTGAAATTGTAAATCACCAATGTTCGAGAAGTTTAGTTATTGATGGGGGTTTGGACAAAATTTTAGTTATATCAAATATGTGAACCAACTCCTATCCGTTTTGGGATGAGACGAATTAATTGAAGTGAGAAACGACATTACAAATGTTCGCATCATATTAAATCTAACATTGTTCCAAAAAATCTAAATCACCGAAAATAGTTTGATATGTTAAATGATTGAATCATTTATATGATAACGGTATAAAAAAGTATATCTATGTTGGTAACTATTTACGATTTCCTAGAGGTAATTAATCAGAAAAATACGTGATTAATTTACATAAGAGGAGGAAATAAATAAATATACAGTAAGATCTTCAAATGGTTCTTTCTTTGAGGAGTGACTTGTTGGAAAGTGGATATAATAAAAAAGATTTAATAGTGTAAAGTTTAGGAAAATATAGTCATATATATAAGTAAAGTAATTTAACCATTATCTACAACTTTTGAATTGATTATTTCCTACCAATATGTTTTTCAAATAAAATAAAAAAAACCAAGAGTTTTGGGTTTATATGTTCAAAAATCAACCCCTTTGCAAAAGGAAAGTATTAAGTAAAAAAGTGACCAATTTTGTCAAAAGTTTTCAATCGAATGCATCTCATCTTAAAGAAAATTGAATTCAGTAGTATATATATATCTATTTCAAAAGCTAATTAATTAATATTATCATTAAAGACAAAGTAAATTAACTCCTAATCTCATTGTTTTTTCAACGATAAGCCTAGTTTAGACCTTTTAACTAAATCATATTTTAGTGATTAAATCTTCTATAGAATTTCAAATACACAAACAAAATCCTACCTAAGTTAGAGAAGGAAGTAATCGTAGATATATTAGCTAATGACATCAATAATTATCTTAATTAGGTATAAGACTTTTTCGAATGAAACCAAAAGTAAAGTTATGAAAATGTATGTTCAAAATGAATAATATTATATTATTGTGTAGAGGTATACTAAAAGTTTTGATGTTGTAAACCACGTAGTCATGTGATTATTAATTTAGAATATATAAAAAAAATTAAAGAGGTAACATCTCCTAACCCCTTGTCATATATGCTTTAAACAAAAAACTAGACATTTGATAGTAAACCACCATCTCCCTATAAGACAAACTCACCAATCCAATAGCTATAAAATATCACATCTAAAAGTATAAAACCAAAGATTAAGACAAAAGAAAAAAGGCACAATATATATAATGACCAATAATATATACATATATTGCCATAATATTGCCAAAATCCTTCATACTGTTTCAATTAATACTAAAGATTAAAACTCTCATTGAGTATTATTATAGTTTCTAATCAATATCCCTAAAACCCATCTTTTCTTTTAATTATTTGAAAAGGATGGACCCAAAAAAAAAGAAAAAGAAAACCCTCGAGGCCCATTTTTTCTCCTTCCTCTTCCCCTTTAGGTGGAAAAAAAATGGGTTTTTCTTCCTTACTTTTCATTTCTAGAGAGGAAACATTTGTTAAAATGTTAATTGATTATGCAGCTGATGAGGTTGGCATAATGAGAGGTTCCCATGAAAAAAGAAGAAGCATATGTGATCATAAGCCCCACATCTATCTTATCACTTCATCAATCTCTTTGGGAACTTGGGCCTCCTCCCACCAACCATATACTAAATTAATCCCCCTCTCATTACTATTTCTAATTCTTTAATTGTTTAATTAATTAAACTTCCTAGTGGAACCATCTATAATAATAATAATAATAATAATAATAATAATAATAATTACAATACCCTATATAGGTTTTATTTTGATCACTACTCTACTACAACCTAATTCCCCACTTTGTATTCTATATATCTATATATATGCTTTTCTATCTTTTATTTATATCTTTACCAAACTTCCAATTTCATTTCAATTGTGCAGATCAGTGTGTGACATAAAGGTGCTGGTTTATTTTTAACCTGGTTTTTTTTATTATTTGAACAATATAAATACATATATAAAAACTCTCTTTTTAGAAGTACTTTCTGATTAGTATGAAAAGGGAAAGCACTTGATAGGTTATATATGATGGTGTTGAAAGCACTTCCCATACTGATCTGATCTAGATAGTGTGTGTATTTATAGTGAAAAGAGGAGAAATTTAAATTTTGGTTCAAAGTATGTATGTGTGTGGCAAGAAATAGATCAATGGTTTTGATGATCCATGGATGTATTGACAACTATTATCAATAATAAATGTGTATACAAGCCATTTGAAATCCACTGACAAAAAGATGTTGCCAAAATCTTTATTCAAATAGATGCGTTGGGAATAGCTCTCGGGAGGAAAAAAATTATTCCAAAACTGAGCTGTATAGATTGGTAAAGTCTTTTTCTTTCTTTTAATGTACAATCCACAAACATTTTAAATTGGAGGATTTATATTTTGAAACAAATATTTAGATTTTGAGTCCATCTGGATTGATTGGTGTTCTTCAAAAATTCATTTGTATGAAATTGATTTCAAGACAAAAAATAATATTGTAATCACTTTTAAACCTAAGACTCTTTTGGATGATGTACACAGTCTATATTCGTTATTTTATAAAAAAGTGGGTGACTCCAAACTTATAAAAAGAGCTCAACTCCTCTGTTTTACAAATGTCTCGTCAAAAAGCATTTTAAGTTTTAGCAATGTTATATTCTCTAGTTGGACAGTGAGTAAAAGGTGTGTGTGGCCAAAAGCATTAGGAGCTTGTTCTTGTAATTGGGATTAAGAGAGAAAATTGGAGTTTTCCACGTAAATGTTTGTATTTCCAGCTTTTATTTCTTTCTTTAATTTTGTCCCAACACTTAAATTACCAATTCAACAATATAAATAAACATGAGTTTCATGATAATCGATTTGTTTGGCCTTCTAGATTGATGGAGCTTCTTTGAGTTCACCATTTTTTTTTACTAAGTACTCGTGTGGGCTTCATTTGTGCTTTGACGTACTTGTTATGTTAATTTGACTAAATAGTATAATAACTATTGTCCCAAATTGAAAACGTCACTCAAAGAAGTGATGGACTCAAAATACTATAATATGAGTTTATGACTTGGTTTCAAATTTTTCAGGTTATAGACATTTCTAATTACTTTTTGTATTCTCTTAGCCTGTTTGAGAGTGATATTAAAAGTTTGAGAAGTACCAAAGCTTTTTTTTTTTGTAATTACAAAAGTTTCTAGTGATTGTAATAGTTTTTTTTCACATAATAGATTTATTCTTTTGTAAGTCGTTGATTTTTTTCAATTCTAGAGTTGTTTATTTAATTTATTTAAACTTTTTTTGTTCCTATGTTGGTAGTAGGTGGTTTACTCAATAACCATGTTAGATAAACATAAGATTTTGTCATAGTAAATTGAGGAAAAAAAAATATATTTTAGGTCAAGCATGCATAAACATAAATAAACTAATGAAAATTGAGCTAAATGAACGTAGACTAAATCTCAAAACTATTTTGATAATGGAACGAGTGTACGATTCTCAACTATTTATACCTATTTTGAATGGATAATTTAATTTAACCTTTAAAGTATCTTTAGAATGAATGACCTGATAAACATCTTTTCTAAAAAATGAGAGGAAAGAACAAACATAGAGAGAGAAATATAAAATATGTGAAAAGGAGGGTTTGTGAAGAAAATATATATACACACACATGGAGAAAGGTTTACATGTCATAATTAGTACGTGTTTAAAGCGAAAGTAATAAGAAAAAGTGATTTCATATGCACATGTGTGGGAGATGAGATTCAATAAGTAAGAGATCTATATATGTATTTAGAAAATGATTGGTGTGGGGGGAAGAGGGGCAAGACAAAAATAATATATGGATAGAGAGATCATTAATTATCATTAACAACCAAAAATATGAATGGCACAATGAATATGTGTAAAAAGAGATATAAAAAAAAACTACACCAAAATTCCATATCTTCTAATCAAATGAAATAATCATAAATGTAAAATTTTGTTATATTTTATGTATATATATAGAGAAAAAAATAATTAAAGTGTGTGATGATCAATGGAATCAAGGATGGCAACATTGCAAATCTTCAAAGCATGCACTACTTTACCAATTTAATTTATAAATTGACGATGTGAAAGGGTGCGTACATATATGTCCAACTTATGGTTTACTTTTCAATTTAAGTTTGGCCACATGCATTGAAATATGTTGATCACTTCTCTTTTAAAACATTACTTCTTCAACTTAACCAACTACGGCTCATGTTTCTTTTATTTTATAAAAGTTATAATGGTAATTGTTTAAAAATATCGAGATAAAATCATAATAATTTGCTTTTAAAAGTATCCAGATCAAAATAGCCTTCTTTTTAGAATACATAAAAAAAAAAAAAATTGAAAGCACAGTAATTAAATAAAAAGAAAAAAAATACTTTTTTTTGGTTGAATAATCACTTTATAAATTAATTTTAAAAACTTAAAATAACTGTAAATAATTAAGTTTTACTCTATTTCATCAATATTAAAATCAAATTAATTAATATGTAACAATACTTAGGATTAAAAATGAAAATAGAGATTAAAAGGATAAATCTTAAAAGCTGGATCAAACACAAAACCCAAATCATAAATATATTTGTAATATAGGATTAAATTGAAAGCAATCTAGTGAGATTTTAAAACTTAAGAAAGGTAAAAAGGCAGTAATTTTAATCTTAAAACTTTGCCCCAATTGGATGAGCAAAGATTGCAAATTAGGCCGCCTTTGAAATTGAATAATAAGCTAAGGTGTGTAACAAGTAATTGGGGGTCCATATATATCTCCCACTTATGACTTATACCGCGTGCATTTTGTCAAAGTTATCGGTAACGCGTTTGGAAATTAACTTAATTAATATCTTAATCAAATCCACATACTATCAAACAACCAAATATATATATATATTTATATATATAGAATAGAAAAGAGAAAAAAACAAATTAAAGTGTCCTTGGACTAGGCCCTTATAACTATGAGCAAACGTTATTTTCACTTTAAATCAAATATATATATTGCAAAAGCTGACAAAATTAAGCATTAATGGGGTTTGGAGGAAAGGAGAAGGGGACGTCTAAATTTCTTTTCTTCCTTTTTCTGTTTGTTTCTTATTAAAAGAAGTTGGATTTCCACTTAAATTTGTAATTTGAACTTTGTACTATTAATGTACTTTTGAATCATAGGCTAGAACAAATAATTTGTTGTGTAATTAATCCAAAGTAAAGAAGAAACCACATTTAATTGTAATCAGATCATATTTGTAGAATAGTTTGGTTATGATTAAGAGTATGTAGTTTTTGCATAGGGTTCCACTCGCAGAAGGGTCGGTTGGGTCTTTTTCTAGGTCTTATTAGCAATTGCATTTGGAAGGGGAATTGTGGGACAAATGTCACCGACCCTCCACAATTACTCTCATCATTTATAATACTCTTTCCCTTTCTAATAATCCCATCAACCCCTTTAATTTCTTTTTTCTTTTTTCTTTTTCCCTTTTTATAAAATATAGCCTCTCTTTTTTTTCCCTTTCCTTTTCTTTTTAACCTTTCAATATTCCTTTTTATATATACCCGTTTTAAATCTTATTTTCAAGATTCCCTCTTTAAAAAGCATTCATTTGTGTAACTCACTCATTTCCCTCTTTCAAAAGCAATATTTATGAGTTCTTGTGTTCTTAGGTCGATTCATTTAAATAAACTTTTGTAGTATGAAAAACTATCTTTTTTAGGTAGAAATTCGTTGAGATGAGAATATCTCCTAGGCCGGGTCTTTTCAAAATAGGATAAAGGTCCAAAAAATACACTAAGGTTATGTGTTTGATAATTAGGACCAATGCGGCACGAATGGGGAAGGCATTGGGCACTACTCCTATATTGTACCCTTCAACTACTTTATACATATTAAAAGAAATGTTTTAATGTGTATATATGTGTTCTTATAGGATACCCTCCATCTTTTACTTCTAGTGTTGGGTCCCAACATGGGCAGTGACAAAAATGGGTTCGATGTACTTTTCGATTTTTCAATTTGCTTTACATGATTTAATATCATATGCTCTTAACACACTATATTCACAAAAATGTTACATTTTCTATTGGTTTAAATTTACTAATTTTGTTGTAATTGACTTATTAGGTTTAGAATAAAGAAAAGTTTTAAAAAACAACAGATATTTTTTTTCTTCTTCCTTATTTATGGAATTGGAATTGTGATCAATTTTCACTTTAGTTGGATATGAGAGACGACCATAGATATATGTGTGAAAACAACTATCTCAATTGATCCAAGTCTTTTTTGGTGTGAAATAAAAAACAAAATGGTAAAATGTACTTTTCGTCCTTAATATTTGAAATTCATGTCTATTTGGTCTCTGAATTAACTTTACCTTAACCAAGTGCTTATTAGACCATTAGGTGTTGACCTAAACATTAGGTAATTTGAATGATGCGTAAATTATATTTAATTAGTTGAAAAATGAATTAAAATAAAAGGCTTAAAATATACCTATAACTTTAAGGCTTTTTTTGTATTTTTTTACTGAACTTGTTGGTAAAAAGGAAATTAATAAATTTTAAATTACTTTTTTTTTTATTAATTTAAATAATGTTCAAATCTGAGATTAAAAAAATGATACATTTTTTTACCAACCATTTAAATAAAAATATATATTTTAAAGTTACAAGTGTATTTTAAACTTTTTATTTTAATTTATATTTTAGCTAATTTAATATAATTTACAAATCATCAAATATAATCAATAATCACATGAACACTTAACGGTCTAGTGAGTATTCTATTAAATTAAAGTTAACTCATAGATCATTTAAAAGTATTTAGAAAATGTGAGACAAAAGTATGTGTTTTGAAACTTCAGAGACCAAATAGACATTATCACACTTTAAAAGATATATGAAATATTGGGATATCAATACCATTTTAATCAAATATAAAAAATTAACCAATTGAAAACATATGACATAGAGATCAATTCCAAACTATAATAAGAATAATGAAAAAGGTAATCTCCATTTATTAAAAATTTAAGCAATTAGTTGAAAGTGTAAATTTTTTTATTGTTTAAAAAAAGTAATTATATTTTAGAGAAGATGAAGACTTAATTAATTAAAAAGAAAAAGGGAATGGCAATAAGTCTTTGAAGGCGGGATATTTCGCTGTCAACAAAAGTGGGGTTTGGGAGTAAAGGATAGGATGATGAGTATTGTATGTAGGGTCCACCAATTTGAAGATTTGAAGTTAAAATGACTAAATTATGCTTCTTTCATTCCTACGTGTCAGTTCTCCATCTTGTCCACGTAGGATGATGAAGACAAAAGTGTTATGGATATTTGGTGATCGGTTCATATCACTTGTGAAAGTGGAAGTAGTAATCTTATGAATAATATTATATTTTCATCATAATTAAAAAGTAACATCATTTTTTTCTTTTGTTGGAACTTGCAAATAATTACTTTCATTCTAAGTTTTTTTCTTTTTCTTTTTCAATTTTGAATCTCCATATACCGTTTGTAAATTTGTTATCAAGTCTTTTTTTCTTTCTTTAAATATTAGCAAAGATTGATTAAATTTCAAACCACCAAACCATTTTTATAATTTATTATTTCTCGTATTTGTAAACAATTTTAAGATTATTCTCATTTAATTAAATTCATGGTTTTTCTTTTGTTTGTATTGAATACGATTTAGATATCTTCTAAAAGGTTGATTTTCTTTTTAATAAAATGTGCATGTATTTTGTAGATAGAAAACTAAAGAGACAAAATAGAATATCATATTTTGGTTTTATTAGGACAATAATAAAATATATAGAAACTTTTCAAACAAAAATCAAACACAATAATACTCTAAATAGACCATTATGGTTTCTCGATAATATATTAATATATATATATAGTATGGTCTATTAATCATGAATTTCTGCAAGGGATGGACTTTCACAAATTTAACTATATTTTTATTTCTTTTTAATATTTCTGTATATATACTAATATTTTTAGGTTATCTTTTATTTTTATTAAAATAATATTAAATTTCATTTTTATATTGTTAAATTACTATGGGTATTTAAAAAGTCAAGTTTTAAAATAAAAGGCAGTTGTTACTTTGTTATCGGTTTGTTTTTATTTTTGAATTCTGGCTGAATTCAAAATACAAGAAATATTGAACCATCATTAAGAAATTGGGAGAAAATAAAAGTAATTTTTCTAAGAAAATTAAAATTGAAACATATTGTATGTTATTTTTGTTTTTTTAATTAAAGAGATAACCAGCAGATAAAAATTGTTCAAACAGGATATTAGTCTAAGAGTTTCTTTTTTTCTTTTAAAAAAAGAGGGTATTAGTTAAAGAAAAAAGAATAAAAGTGAAAGGAAAGAAATAAAAAAAAATATAGACATTAAAAAAATGTTAAGGATGAAAAGAGAAATTTTAAGAAGAGTAAAGTTAAGTGAAAAAGTTATGTTAAATAAATTAGAGGAAGAGAAAACAGAGAAAAGTAGGAATATGGGAGAAAAATTAGGGGGGAAATTAGACAAAAAAGAAAGTTAGGAAATAATTAAAAAGGAAAAAGAGAAGGGGATAAATATTAGTGAAAGAATCAAATATATTAAATCTGTATAGAGAAAGAAGTTTGAAAAAGATATAACATCTTTAGAATTACAAAAAGTGGAAAATAGATTAGAGGAGGTGGAAAAATGATTGTTACAAAGACCTCAAATTTTAGAGTTTGAAAATGTAAGAAAAGTTAATTCTGATTTTTTTCAATAGGGAAAGGAAAGATACATTTTTAGAAGGAGGCTACGAATAAAATTTTAACATTTGAAAAGGAAATCATTTTTATTTACTTTCAATTTATTCATCTACAAATTTCAACTTTAAATTGGAAATTGAAATTGATACGATATTACCAATATTTTTCATTTTTTTTGTTTATTTGTTTTTTCCTACTTAAGTTTAAGAACAAAACTTCTTTCAAACAAACAATTTATTTTTATTTTATTTGAATTACAATTCCAATCCATTGCCTTCTTTACTTTTAGCCCTTTACTTGTAATCAGCAACCACATTATGCCTAAATCTCTCTTTATGATGCATATCTTGATCATCAAATAACAATTTCACATACCAAATTATTAGTCCTTTTTTTTTGTTCTTTTAAACCAAGATTAAAGTAAGAAATGATTTTAATTACAAAACTAAAATTATTATAAAAAGATTTTAATGGTAGACTCAACTTGACTGTATCACATATAGTTGGCATTACTATTTAGTCATGCTGCTCATCATATATTTGGCCACATATCTATTAATGTCACACCAACCAAATTACCTCCAACCATTGTGGGTTCAAATTTTCAAATTTTCAAATTTAGAAACATGGATTCACATTTTTCATTAATTATTAAACACACAATAAATGTACAGTGATTTTTTAAAAAGTTTATTTATTTTGAGATGAGATGAAGAAAGAGTTGTTAAATGAGCACTCTAACTCTCACAAAAGTCATGTGTCAACTACACTTTATTGATTATTTGAAATATTTATTTTTGTCACACCCTATATTACATTTCCCACTACGTAAAAATATTAAATTTTGACTGCACGCATTACGTACATTTTTTTAACTTTGGACTTCATCAGTAAATGTATGATTTTGTTAAAATAAAGATTGAAAGTTCAAATTTATTTAGGTTGTTGTAAAATAAAAATAAACGGTTAATTATATTATATATTCAAATTGTTAGGTCAAAATAAGATTTGACACGTCAATAATTATTTTTTTATTGTTACATTTTATTTCTCTCTTCGTATTTCTTGTTACCTTTCGACCCACTTGTCATCTCCCATTCCTCAATCATACAATCTCGTCTCTTTTTTCTCGTTCTCGTTCTTTCTTTTTTAAACAACAAAGGAAATAAATAGATTTGATTGTTTATAGATTTCGAAATGTTATATTTTTTGTATTTAAATATTAAGTTTAATTTCAATTTAATTTTGAAAAGGCTACAAACTTACCTTTAGTAATTGATGTGATCCCCAAATTTCAAAATGTATGCTTTTAACTTTAAAACTTACTAAATATTCATTTTCAGTCTCTATGATTAATATTTATTATTTAGTAAAATTAAAAGGTTTAAATAGTAAAACGTCTCTGCATTCCATTATTTTGTTTTCATCTCAATTTTAAAACTTCACTTTGGTAATTAGTTTAAATTAATTAATAAACATTATTGTTAAATACCCAATTAAGGTTTTTAGTAAGAAAATCAAGATTAAAGAAGTAAATCTAAAAAGTTAGATATTAAATGGAAACTTTTGTCTAAAATAACCTCTATGTAAAAGGGAGAAGACAAAATATTGAAAACTTTATTTATTTGTTATTATTTTCCGGAAGAAATTAGGGTTTTTAATCTACTTTTTATTTCCTCATAAAAGAAAAAATTATTACCATTGGTTTTTAATCCAATGGTAATAATATTTAATGGGGGAAAACAATGCCAAACAAAATCCTTATATTTTCAATTAGATTCAACAAATCTAAAAGTGTCAGAAGATCCAATTATATTTTTCTAAAAAATTTGAATATATATAATTTCTTAATTTTTTTTTATAACAAAAGCATTTTTAAAATTTGAAAAAAAGGATAAAAAGACATTTTTTATTGAACCAATACAATGTGTAATCTGCCAAACTGGATAGAGATTAAAAATTCTTAAATTTCAAATTTGATCTAATCTAATTAATTAATTAACAAAATAAAAGAACAAAGAAGAATAAAATACTAAAAAGTAAAATCCAAAAAAGAGAGGAGAAAAAAAAAAGGAAAAAAAGAGCCTTTAGAGGAAGGTGATTCATGCTACTTCCAAAATTATCAATTTATTATTATTAATAATGATGATAATAATAATAATAATTCTAAAGAAACATTATTCAAATTTTATTTTGAAAAAGAAAGAAATTGACCAATGAGAATGAAGATATTCAGTCTTGAATCACATGTGTCATCCATGCATGCATGTATTAACACATACATCATACATATATAAATTTGAATAATGTAGGTTTTCAAAAAATTAATTTAATATCTCAAATTCATTTTAAAATGGTTAAATAATAATAATAAGGGAAAGTATTGTAAATGGAAATATGTTTAAAGTATTTAAAAATTATAGTTTCTGTCGTAGAGATAGAATTTCAAATTTTAATATATTAGGTAAATATTTTAATTTATTTAGTTATATTTAAAAATTAATTATAATAATAATAATAAAATACAATATGTAAATAAGTATTTTCAAATATAGTATAATGAATAAAAATATATATAAATATATCCAAATTTCAATTTCTATTAATTATAAACACGGATCAACATTGTTAAACTTCTACTATAACATTGTCAATATGGATGAACATGATAAGTCGATTGGTGTCGGCGAGAAGTTTCAAATAACATTTGTTAGTGTTAAATCAGCCAACCTAACTGAGTGATTACATTTATGTAAGTATGGTTGAGGTCGGTTTGAATATTTACTAAATCAATCATAGCCGAGTGACGATTTAGTAAAAAAATCGATTTGGAGAGAGGAATGATAGCTTGTAAAATTAAAATAGAGAAAATATATATTTAAAAAAATTAAAAAAAATGAAAGATGTGTATATAAAATTAAAATAGAGAAAAGATATATAAAAAAAAGAAGGAAGAAAAAGAAAAAGAAAGGAATTGTCAGTGAAATGTGGGAATAGTAGAGGCCACCATGGTATCCCCCACATGGAATTCAGCGTTCTTTTTCAAACTTCCCTTCATACCCGCGCACTCATCCATGAGTCCGTTGTTTCAATTCTTCTTTTCTTTATTTTTATCTCTCTTTTTTCTTCAATTTTAAATCCCCACAAGCTCCTTCTAGAGAGAGAGAGCGAGTGTGTGTGTGTTTCAAACAGAGACCTTTCTCTGTCTCATCTCATTTCCCTCAATTCCATCTCTCAAATCTCTCTCTTTCACCCTTCTTCTACTTCATTCCTGTTTCTTACACAAACCCTTTTCCATTTCCAGATCTACCTATTCAACCCACAGGATTACCATCATCATCATCCTTATTGTGTTTGGATTGGATTGGATTGGATTGGGGGATTCATCATTGATTCTTACTTCTCTCTGTTTGTTTCCCATTTGAATCCCTGGAGCTTTTGTTTATTTGAACTCAGATACTGCCTCTATAGTGAAGAAATTAAAGTGGGTAAGAGAAATAGAGAGAAGCAAAAATATAAAGGGTTAGAATCCGAGGCGATTTCGATTTTGTATAGGGTTTTTGATAGAGAGGTTTCAAGTTCAGCATCGCTTTCGACTTGAAATTGCTGCTGTTCCGTTTTGAACCCAACAGTGTTTTTGTATCATCCGTAAAGATTAAAGGAAAGTGAAGAGAGAAGTGTTCCTTTTTTAGGGACTTTGCAGTTTCTTATCCCCCCCCTTTTTTTATATGCTATAGAAAGGCTTACCTTTAGCATGCAAGTGGGTTTCAATAAAAGGGGAGGAGCGCCTAAGAGATACTGTTGATTGTAATTAATAAAAGCAAATGCAGGACACCAAGAAGAAGCTCGCCACTGAAGATTCCAAGAAGAAGGAACGACACATCGTTTCCTGGACTCAACAGGTTTCTCTCTTTTTTTATTTTCGATCTCTGAAGATTGCTTCCCTGGTTTATAGATCGTTTTGATGTGATTTCTGATATGGGTTATTGGAGTTTTCAGGAGGATGATATTCTCAGAGAACAGATTAACCAACATGGAACAGAAAAGTAAGAACACTTTCTACTCATTGACTCTACTATTAATCTCATTTAGTTTATTGAAACTTCGATTGATTGTTGATGGAATGAATTGATTGTGCAGTTGGGCAATCATTGCATCCAAGTTCAAGGATAAAACAACAAGACAGTGCAGAAGAAGGTAAATGAAAATGATGAGAACCATGGTAACAAAACTGATTCAAACAGTTCTTGTTTTCTTCTTCTGGGTTGATCGAGTTTCACTGATGTGAATGGCCTATGGAATTAAATTTCAGATGGTACACGTACTTGAATTCTGATTTTAAGAAAGGGGGATGGTCTCCAGAAGAGGATTTGCTTCTATGCGAGGTGATTGATTATTCCCCCCACTTGTAAGAGCGGAGAATCTTGAATGGAGATTTAAATATTGTCTGTAATCGCTATCTTATAAGTTTAAAATCTACTGTAAATGTAATTTTATTACATCTCTTAATTGTATGAGTGAAATTGAATCCTTGATATATAATGTTAAAATGCCTCGGATTAGCAAATATTAGCACATGCTGTGGTCTCTTAAAAGTTAAAGTAGCCAAATGGTCAATATGTGTTCAAACTTTTGAGCATTCCCACGTCATTGGATGCCCCTATATCTAATAAATTAACCTGGTCTACAGGCACAGAAAATATTTGGAAATAGATGGACAGAAATAGCAAAGGTGGTGTCAGGCAGGTATAGAACTGTCGAGTTTTCTTATTGCAGTTCAATTTTGCTGCAAATTCACTAAGCATTTCTTTGTGATATGGCTCATGCAGAACGGACAATGCAGTGAAAAACCGGTTTACCACCCTGTGTAAAAAGAGAGCCAAATACGAAGCATTAGCAAAAGAGAACTCAAGTTCATTCATCAATCACAACAACAAAAGGGTTATATTTCAAAAGGGGAGTAATGATGTTTCTTCCGAAACTTCTCAGCCAGTAAAGAGGATAAGGTATATAATTTGTACACAAGATGTCTAAATAGAAACGTTAACGAGAAATTGCTTCACATTAAAGAATTGATTATTTTGCAAATAACCATTTAGGAGAGCACACATATCTCATACAACGGAAGGTTGCTCGCTTGAGGATGGATCAAAAAAGCCAGAGTTAGCAGTGGATCAGCAGCTGAGAGCTCCACTTGCAGTACTGGTAGAGAACAGTGTTGACCATGCCGATGGTCAAAGTGCTAGTAAGTCACTTAAAGAAACAACTTCCTAATCATTTTGTTAAAACTGGAGACACATTGCAGAGACAAGGAATATCACTCCTTGGAGGTTTTGTTTGTTGCATCATTTGATTTACTTTTGGGCTAACAATAATGGTATTAATCTCTTCATTTCTCCACCATAAGCAGCTCAAAGTAACAAAAGTCAAGGAACCTTTATTAAGAAGGATGATCCAAAGGTAACCGCTTTAACAGAACAAGCAGAATTACTCAGTTCACTTGCATTGAAGGTTAACTCAGAGAATACAGATCAAAGTCTAGAAAATGCTTGGAAGGTACTTTGTCTATCAACAATGCTGTTATATGTGCTATGTGATATTGAGCTGCATGTTGATAACGGCAGATAACCAAGTAAGAGTACAGTGGGATGAATCTTTATTCCATGTCTCCCTCGACCGAACGAATAAACTCTATTTTTATTTTCAGACATGGCAAGTATTCATCATAAAAAAGAGGATATCCTGAATTATATACTGCTGCTAACTTCTTTCCCTAAAAATTGGAAACTTCACTTCCTATTAATGCTTGAGTATTCTTCATATTATTTTCATACATGATGTTTGATAGATTATTTATTATTTTCTTTTTCTGTAATGTCCACTAAATATGAATCAGATTCTCCAAGATTTCCTCAGTCGAAGCAAAGAAAATAACATGCGCATACCCAAATATGTAACTCCGGATATTGACCTTCAACTGGAAGACGCTAAGGGTTCAGTGGAGGATTTAAGGAGTAGCAATGATGGTAGTCAATGGAGGTAACAGAAATATACTTTCTATTATTTCTCAAATTTGGATTACTTTTTATTTTTGGCCTTATCAATGAAATGGCCTGCAGAGAACCCAATCTCCACGAATCTCCTGGTAGTTCAGAATACAGTACTGGATCAACACTTGTATCCCAAACAGCAGAGGAAAAAATAGATCAAAGCCAGCCTGAGATAGGGACTCATCATCAGGAACCTCAATTTGAATCCGGGTCAAGTTGCACCAGAGAGCAATATAATATTGGTGAATCTACAAAAGAAATACTTCCAAAGACAAACCTGGAGAGAGGTAATGACTAAGTTCTTACATTGCTTATAGAGGCGATTGATCTTTCTCATGATAATGTGCTACTAAGAAGATGAAGTGTTTTACTGCAGCAGAGACTTTCAAGTGTTGCAATGAACGAAAAATTGAATCCTTTGCCTCTTCCTTTTCAAGTTCGGAATTCAGCTCCCCCATGCATGTAATACCACTTTTTAGATCCTTGGCAGCAGGAATTCCCAGCCCACAATTCTCTGAAAGTGTGAGTGTCCTTTACATTTTGTTTTACTGCACAAATAAAATCAAATCAGTCAAGTGATTGTGTTTTCATATTAAACAGAAAAGCAGTTTCAGTAATAAACAACGATATAACTAAAGCAAAATATGAGGAGCTTTTGGGGCTTAAGCAATCTGCCAGTTCAAAATAGCAGTGTCTTAGGCCTAAATCAAACCTTCCCCTTATGAGATGTGGATTTCAGTTAAAACCTTAAAATCACCTACAATCATAGAAGTCTACCACAGTTCTTTACAAGTCCAAATTCATAAATAATCAGGTTATAACTAGTATTTAGTATTTAAGTGAAATCTGTCTCTATCTACATATTATGAAACTTATTTATTGATCTTCGTGCTCACAATTGATAAACTGTCAAAAGGAATCGAATTAATGGATTATACAATCAGTGAGTTGGGGGAACAATGTGTTAGGGACTTTTAATGGAAAAAATTAAACCCCCAACTTTTATAAGTGAAAAAATTGGACTGGTGAACTGTCTTTTAATTTAAATCCTTTACTTTCACGAAAGAAAAAATTGGATCCATTTACTTTCTTTCACTCTCATCTTTCCTCACTTTCTTTCTCCATTCTCCAGCTACTCTCTCTCCCCCTTCCTCCTCATTATTCCATTTCCTCCCATCCAGCCCATAAATCTATTGGGTTGCTGCTGGGCTGGTGCTACTGTAGTATCCAATTCATGGAGAGAGTATTCCATGGGAAAAACATTGATAATGGACAACAAAGAGACATTTTGCATTTTACTGCAGCATCCTTGTCCCAGAAAGGATTCAGAAGGACGGGAGAGAGTAAAGTAGGAATTAGGATGAAAGTGAGCATAAAGGGCCGAATTTTCAATTTTTGAAAGTTTGAGGATTCAGTTTTTACAATTGAAGTTTGATAATTTTGCTTTAGTTCAAGAACTTTCATCAGAAACTTTAGTTCTCTTGAACAGAGGTTCATGTTGATAAATGGGTTCAAACTAGGAGACATTAGGAAATGAAGATAGTCTGGGTTAGCAAACATGGATTACATGGATCAAATCAAACTATCATGTAGACATGTAGTACTCAGCTAGATAAATCTTCGGCTCTTTTTTCATCTGGAATTAGAGAAGATCAGACTAGGCTACCCACAGAATAGTACCAAGATCTCTTCAAGTATTATAATTAGGAAGAGTTTTAAATGGAGAATACGAAACACTGTATGTCATAGTACGGTCTCTTGGTTTAAAAAACAGTATCATGATGGCAGCAAAATGAATTTTGATGGCCAAAATTACTTTCTCCATTTTATAAAAACGCTTCATTATCACCATCTTAGCTTCATTGTCTAGATTTTTTTTGAACAAATACAAAATGGAGGTGTAACCAATAGAAATACTTTTATTTTGGGTATTAGTAGTTGTAATGCGTATGCCGCTCTGCTTTTTATGATTGACCTCTCATTTGTTTTGTTTTGTTCTCTTTTTCAGGAAAGGAGTTTTCTTCTTAAAACACTGGGAGTGGAGTCACCTTCCCTTAACCCCAGTGTTAACCCTTCACAGCCACCACCTTGCAAAAGAGCCCTTCTCCAAAGTCTATAAAACCTATCTAATCATCCCAAATACTGAATCTGCATTGTCTAGGTTCAAAATTCAGTTTCTTTTTTTTTTTCTTTAAATTAAATTCCATTGGTTTGCAGCCATTCCGGCCTAAAATTTTTCATAGTGGCATGTTGATATCTGCATTCCATGACTCGTGTCTAGAATGTTATGGATCATTCGGACACATCGGGACACATATAACCTCGTGTTCCACATTCTTTTTTTCTTTTCTCTCCCTAGGTGGGGTTTTCTCTAATAGTAACATCCGAACCAGTGTGCTTTGGTGTGTCATTTTTTTTCACCTTTCCAGTTTCTTGCAATATGTGATTTTGGTGTCCCAGTTTTTGTAGCTTGATTTCCCACATGTATATAACGTCTAGATACAATTTGTAGACATTCTATTCAAAGAGTAAGCATGCTTTGGCCGCATTACTTACTCCCCTCCAACAAAAAGTGATTGAGGGAAGCAAAAAAACAAAAAACTGATAAAAAAACTGATGAAAACAGGTAGAGGATAACCAGTGGAATGGTTTCCTATATACTTTTTGTATTTTTGGTGTGCAGAGGTATAGAATCAGCATTTTTTTTTTCTTTTTGTTCCTTACCTGATTTATGATGTAACAAACATAAATATGATTTGAATGGAATGTGTTTTGTTGTTGGTGTGCACTCATCCTTGTCTACCTTGGTTTCTCTTTCTCTAATGCTCCTGGATTTGGAACAGAACAGCAACCACTTAAGTATGAGAATACAGAAATCTGACTCTCTGATTATTTTTCTCAGTTAAACAGAAGAAAGTGCAGGAAGAAAACACTGAAATTGTAAGAGCTTTAAACTTCTGGAAAAACTTGATACATGAAATGAGAGTTGAAATATATTGGGTGGGGAGTTGGGATAAGACAAAGAGAAGATAATTGGAGAGAATTTTGTAAGCTTACCTGATGTAGAGAGGGCCCTGGCATGAGACTGAAAATTGAAGGGAAGTCAGGGAAGAAGAAGAAGGATGTGTGTGTTAAATTCAGTCAGTGGTGGACAAAGTATAAATATAATTATGACTAAAGTCAAAAAGTGGAAGGTTAAAGAGGAGGGAACTCACTACAAAATAAAGGGACACTTATTGCTATCAACTTTCTCGAGGAACAAGGCTAATTTTGAATTCTGTTTCCAGCAAAGTGGAACGATCATCAACCTCCCAACTTAACCACTCAAAAATTGCCACAAAATTGACTTAAATGTTCATTTCTTTTTTTTTTTTGGAAGACTCGGAGTTTATCCAAATCTTACATGAACATCTAATCTTCTAGAGATTTAAGATTTTTTTTTGTTTTTATTTAAATAAATACAAAACTAAGTCATCACTTATAAATATCTATTAGTATTAGTGTGATAGATGATAATTTGTTATATTTATAAATAATTTAATTTATTTTGCTACATTTTAAAAGAAGAAAAAAAAACTAATTTTTAACAGTATTCCGTTGGGCTAATTGTTTTATTTGAGTGTAGAACTATTTTCAATGATTAAACATACTTCAAAACTAATCATATTTATTATATTATACTATATTAAAAAAGCAACAAATTAAAATAATTTAATGTTAAAATTAAACCAAGAAGAAAAAAGGGTGTATTATGTCAAAGCAAATCAACAAGATTTGGCGGCATTCAATAACAAACAAATTCCTGGACATGGCCATCATATTTGGAAGTCAGAACTGAACACTAATACACACAACTGTTCCTACAAACATTTTTCTTTTCAGAAGTCTTATTAAGCACATAAAAAAGTAACGTAGCATATCTAGATAAATAAAAACATATTCTTTTTGTTTCTTTCTACATTGACTTTGTAGATTGAGGTGTAAATGCTCCCAAGGTCACTAACTCTAGATATTATCATTAGTGTATACATTCATATCCTCACCAGCTAGCTGTTTTCTTTTAAGTTCCAAAAAAAAGAAAAGAAAAAAAAAGGTTCAAGGAGAGAACTTCACTGGTCCTCAACCCCGAAAAGCCTTGATTACAATAAAATAAAAACAAAAGGCATAGTCAAAACTTTGAACATATATCTTCTAAACCACTCTATAAAAATCTACATGATCCATGAATATTTCAGATTACCCTCCTCTAATTTAAGGACACCATCGAACCTTCGGTTACAATGTGGTGGTATTTCCTAGTTAGGTGGTCTTTCTCTTTCTTTGCAACTTTTGGAGCTTCCTCCATTTGAGGTAGATTTGATACGATAAGCCTGAGAAGACCATTACAACGCAGCCCCACTGCTTGGATGATAGAGGATTTCCACTGAGTACAGAGGACACCACAATGCTGACAAATTTGCGTGTTGTTGTAATGGTGGTATTGGCAAGGGAACCGAATCGGCTAATTGTTAAGAAGATAAAGTTTTGGCCTACTGCTCCGCAGAGACAATACAGGAGAATGTCCCATGCTGCTTCAGGATGCTGCCTGCAGAATTCTATGGCATGATATCCAGTACCATGCGGCCATCCAAACATATAAATCATATTATATATAGTACCCCAGAGATTCATTCCCAACATTATGTCCCATGCACTCGTTTTTGGATACCTGCAAGAGTTGATCATGAATAAATTCACCATTACAGTAATCATCATAATTGAATTTAAATTATTCAACAGCATAAAGCTTCTGAGTTGTTGACTAAATTGCATTTATCCTCAATTTCGAGAAGGGAGCATCATCAAAACATCAAATACTATCACAAGATAAATATCATGTTATAAAATGTACATCTTTAACACAAAAAATTTGTATAAACTAAAAATGTACCAGAGCAAAATGAATATAGCTTAACTGGTATAAATCTTGTACTATTGAAATCATTGATAGGGTTAGGAGGTTCGATTTCCCCACCCAAAATATTATAAAAAAAATAATAATAATATACAAGAAAGAAAAATTCTAACAAAAGAAAATTATAAAAATATGATTCTTCTTACCTTGCTGAAATGGAATCTTGAGTGGCATTCGTGAATCCATCAAATGCGAGGTTCAGGAAGCAAAGTCCATATCCAAGGGGTGCATTTGGATGCGCCAACTTGCTGATAGTCTTTGAGCTAGTCTGGAATTAAACACAAACATAAATAAATAAATATTCTAAAGTAGAAATTGGAGATGTATTGATTAGCATCACTATTCTCCAACACATAAAGATAAAAAAACTAGAAGATTTGTAAAGGAAAAACCTTTAAGAGTGCAAATGTAGATACTCCTCCAGCAACCAGAAAAGTACACAGATATTCTGGAAATGTGTATTTAATACCATAAACTAGTGTACCCATCAGCATCACTGCATAAACAAAATACAAAGATTCAGATTCTGGAATATGTACGTAGATCATTCATTCCAAGTTTTGTATACTTTGTAATCTCTTTCCTTGAATTTTTATGTACCATGGAATATTATATACCATTCTCATATTCCAGTGGAGTAAAACATAATTATTAAGAGGATCTCGTCTATTGACTGACCTGGAATCATTTTTGATGACTTTGCCAGGACCTGCAGAAAGACAACATGGTTCGTTAGCTAGTATCAAATATTCACTCGTTAATTCTGTTTTTTTAATTCTTCAACAGACAATAATCATCTAGACATTTCAGTCGGCACTCTTTGTTAATTTAGTAGTCATACTCATTCTTAGCCCTGAGTATAGTCTACAAATACTTTCTCGTAGCGATTCAGAGTCAATCATGGAAATCACAATTGATTATATTTTAGAAATTATAGAACCACAACATAAACAAAAAGGGTAAAAAAAAAAATAAGGGGATAAATTGAAACATGCCTGAGCAGGATAACTTATATATTTCAAAGCTTCAATTCCCATAGCTGGTCCAATTGTGTTCGTAATACCAGCACTCCAGTATGCCCACCAAGGTGCACCACCAGTGCTACGACTGGACCAGAGCTTTATCACTGTTTATGATGCACAACCAGCTTAATTTTTTTAACCACAGCTCAAAGTTTTTTTTTTTACACGGTATGACAATGGACGGTACACAACAGATAGATTTGGTAAAAGGTTGAGCTAAGAGAAACTCACTTATGTATGACCATATTAAACAGATGACATTTTGTGCTAGGTTAAGGAAGGAAAGGTGTTCAAATCTCTTCCCGTCTGAACCAAAGCGCTTCGTGGACCTAAAATGAATCAAAAGATGACTTAAATCATCAAAATGGAATTGAATCCGTTAGTGAGCAAAGCAATAACAACAAGGATTTGCGCTCCTCCGGAGATTGACTTTTCCAAATGTAAAAAAAAGGTTCCTCAGGATCAAGTTCAATGAGAAAACAGTTGCCAGAACGATTACTAATCCTCAAATCATATTATTATCATAATATTAATAACAATAAAAACCCAACGTTATAGATGCTCACTCCCAAAATTTTCTTAAACATACGAGACCGGTGCAAAATGATAGGCTACCCACACTACTGTTAATCCTCCAAAAAATGCAGAAATCTTAAAGGTAAGAATATAATGGCAAAGGAATTTGGCAGAAACAACATGAAGAATAAATGACAACATCTGATTCCACGGAAAAGTTATCCAGATTTCCCTAGATGAAAGGCATTCAGCGTTGGCAAGTATATTAAACAGAAGCAAGATATTTGATAACAAAAATTACAAAGGAGAAAGCCTAATATGAAAAATCTGAAAACAAAGTTTATGCTGTATCAGAGTCGTCAGGAAAATATCAACAACAACAGACATTTGCTCAATAGAAACTAATAATAATAAAAATAAATCATAACAAACGAAAATAGCTTACAGAGTCTCCTGAAGAACGCCTTGGTAAATATAAGCGGACCAAATCCCGGCGACGCAAAAGGCGAGCACGAGCACGCGGCGGAATCCGCTGCCATGAGCTTCCATTCTCAGCCCTTGATGTCGCCGGAGACAAATAGATCCAGCAATAAGAAACCGAAATTGCAGAAAAATGAGAGCGAAAAAATGAATTTAGGGTGGAAAAGAAACCGAATTGGAGAAGAAATTAACTGCCAGAGAGCCCTTTTACGAACGATGTAGAAGGTCGCAAACGACTGATATTGTAAGGTATTACACGTGGATTATTTTTATTGGAGAGATGACTCAATATCCCGTCTCTGATTGGCTGAAACGACGCAATTTTTTTTAAACGGAACGGAAGGCCGAAGTAAAAGACAACGGCAAAAGATCGTCTTGGCGCCGTTAAGCTGCGTGGACTTCTAAATTCTAATGGCGCGTAATGGGCTTAACACATTACGGAAGAACACTACTACGACGTGTCTTTTACGATATGACGCTTTTATTTTAAGTTAACGACATGTCGTTCACATCCAAAAGGTCGAAACGGTGCGTTTCACCCGGTTTTGGGCTTGAGGTCAATAACTAATGTTTATTTGTTTTCTTAAATATTATTTTGATTCGAATTTGTTTAATTTTGGTGCTTAATATTAGTATCTAAACCTCTAATAAATATTAAATTTAGCTTATACCATTAATTTAGCGTACATTTTTCATCACTCTTTATTTTTATTAGCATTTAGATTATACTTTTTAAAAATATATTTACCTATTGTATTTATTTGTGATTATTTAACCAATTTCAATAAAAATTAATTTAAAAAACTAAATTTAAGATTTCTTGTAAATACAACGACTACAATTGAATATTTAAAAATACAAGAACTAAAATTTTTTAACCATTTTTTTCCTTCTTTTACACCCATCCAATGTTTCATTTTTGTTTTAAATTTTAATAACAAAATTAAGCATAATTCAATTAACTATACTGGAGAGGGAGAATAGCTCAATGGAGCCCAAAAAAAGAAAAAAAAAGAGAGTGTAGCATATATATTTAACTTTTTTCTTACTGACAATAAAGCTATCATTGTCAAAAATTGCATGATCTATGTATTGTGTATTTATGATATCGAAGAAAGTCAATAAAGCAAATATAATGTCATTTTTGGCATGGTCACAAAAAGTTTAATAATATCACTTTATATTAGGTCAAGAATACGTGAACTATGATCTATCTTTATATCTCAACAAATTTTATTTGCCGACATCTTAAGTAGAAAGAGACTAATAACCTATTGTTGAACGTCTTGTATGAAACCAAGTACAATCTATAAACAAGTAAGGGTAAAGCAGATTTTTTGTATTGGAATCTCATGAATAAGAGTTTTCGAAGAGTTTACATGATAAAAGAACACTGGATCCAAACTCTCTTAAGTAAATATTTACGAATATATGCATATGTATATATAATACTTTTAGAAGAGAATAAAATACAAAGTTATTTTATATAATTGATTTATCATCTCTGTCCCATATGAAAAGCCTCTACACAATTCTAGAGTTAAATGTTATCCCAATTGGGAAGAGAATTGGAGTCTCTAAGCAAAGTTCAATTCCTAGAGCATTGGCGGTCTTGAGTTCAGTTGTCATGGGTCTCTAACCTATGCAATTAGTATACATTTATTTTATGACAAACGTGACAGTGTAATAGAAAGTTGATGATTGGTTTTGTTATGTTTGATGTTTTATATTTTGTTTCTCTAAATGACCGTATTTGATAGTTGTTTTCATTTTTTATTTTTAGATTTTAAAAAATGGATTAAATTTGAAAACCTAATTTTTATTCATTGATAATAAAACGATATTATAGGCCATGAGAGGATTATACGTGGAAGCAAGTAGAATAAACAAGATAATAAATTGAATAACAACCCTATAATTAAATAACTATACCATAAAAACCCTATTTGGGTTTTGTTTGTATATTTACGAAAATGGTAATATTATGACAGTGGTATGGTTTGTTTTAGTAGTGGTGCGATCTGCTTACCCATGAATAACCCCACAACCAAGGTTTTCGTCCTATTTAAAATAGAAACGATATTAAATAGATTTTTGATTACTCAATCTAGAAATTTAAATGGAATAATATTTGTCAAGTTAAACTCAGGTTTAGTACTAAAAATTTCTGTTAAGAAAGAAGAATAACTTATCATAAAGAAACTTTTATTAGAAAATATAAATAGAATTTATTTCTCTTAATTAATTAATTTCTTTTTCTTTTTTACAAATGAGAAACATATGATATATTTGGAGTTTAAGTAATTAAAATGGTATTTTTTAAGGTTTGTTTTTTTATTATAAAATATTCTACATATGTCTAAGAATTTATTCTTGATCGAAAGCCCTAAACAAATTCTAAGCTATTTAGTATTTATGTTGCCATTATTCTACTTTAGGAGGAATAACATCCTTTTCATGAAGTGAACTTTTCAATACCTTTTTTAGTTATGTAATATACTATATGTCGTTACATCTTAACTTATTCATTTCATAAATTTAAACATTTGAATGAGGTAGTAAATCTGTGTTTTACTTGTATCAAATTAGTGTTAAAAATCTTTGGCTATTTAATTTTCTATATCTAAAATTATTATATAAATGTCTTACTTACCTTAATTAGCTTATTTTCAATTCAAAAACTTCCTTGACTTTAATCTTTCTTTTATATATATTTTCTCATATGTTGCCACCTTATCATAAAAGACTCTATCGATTTTCACAATGGGTATGGTATTGTTTAGTTTGAACGTAACTTTTATGCTTTTTCTTTTGGTACTATCCATAAAATCTCATACCAGTAAAGATAATATATCCAATGTTTTTATACCCACTACCACTTCCTTACTTAACCAATGAAAGACTTTAGTGTGTATAATGGTTTGAAATCAACAACATTTTCATTGAGTTATTATATTCTGAGTATGTTACACATGTGGTAGTTGATATATAGAAATACATTATGCACTACAAAACACTTCCTCAACCAATGAAAGACTTTATTTGTGTATATTGTTGTACCAAGAGTTAATAACTGAAAAAACAACTACAGAAGCACATAAAAGTACCGAGAAAACACATCAAACTTTGGTAATTCAGTTCGATGACACAACATCTACATCTTGAGGGTCTTAGACCCATGATAAGAGATTATATTTGTTTGTGTAGTAATTGACCTTTACAATGTTATGATTGATGATACAATAACAATTAATAACAATTATCATAACATTTATAAGATCACTCCCTTTTAATTAATGACCACTTGCAATCCTAGCTTCAAGCATCCTTGAATAGTTGATCGATCTTTTATATGTTCAAAATGTTGTATCGTCATACATTAGTTCTCGAAAGTGCATTCTTAACATTTACCACTCGTCATAATATATTTTCCAATAATGTAGAATCACACCGAAACTCTATATTCTGTCAATCACCACGCAACCATATATATAATAATCTAAACACAAAAATAAATGAGTAGTACTCTAAACGTGTCGAAAATAGTGGGATATTATAACAAACATCCAAACCATCTTAATAACCAAATCTCAACGAAATTAAATTAATTAAAAAAAAAAGGGAAAGTGGGGGTCTCATAACTAACGACCTGAATTTTATGTCGTAGTGTGAACTTTTTTTTTGGTTGAAATCTCTCTAGTTTTTGCTCCTACAAGATTAGAAAACAACATAGCACAAAAAAAATCTATCTCAAGAAACATAGCTCCGAAACGTTAATTTGATCTAGTTGACACCAAGAGTTCCCCCAAACACTTCAATCTAAGGAAGCGTTATTAAAACTCTTACCTAGATGAAGTTATTCAGGGAAACTCTAGGAGGCAAAAGATCTTTGTATTGTAAATTAAACAAATCTCCACTTAATTTCTCTCTTCCACACCAAATACTCTATTGCATACATCCTTATGCATGTGGTATTTATAGGAGAATGGATAAGCTCCATTTTTGGATATGCTTTCATATATAATTCAATTCATTGATCGATAAATATTGGTGAAGAATCAAAGGGAGCTAAAGCCACAAAAAAGTAAATTGATAGGAACCTAGACGAATTGTTGGGTTGAATTAGAGGTAGCACAAAGGGAATAATATTGTATATGGACTTGGACACTCATTGATATTGTGGTAATATATATGCCATATGCCATATCTTATAGGCTGTCTAAAGAGAGATCCCTTAGATGCATAAGAAGCTAAAGAGAAGATATGAAAATGCCAATTTGATATAACATATTCACAAGCCAACAGCCACTTATTTATGTGACAATACTTGAATGAATCTCATCACTTTAATCATATACACACAAAACAAAAGTTGTTAAATTATTGTAAATTTGGTTCTCAAATTTATTTTCTATAATTTTAAATTAACGTTTAGTTTCCTATGGTTCGATAAAGTTTTTATTAATATTGTTATGATGAATGTTATATATTTAGTCAATGTATTTTAGTCAAAAGACTTTGAACAAAAACGAGTTTATTGAAAAATATTTTTTCTTTTTAACTGATTAATTTTTTTTTTTTTTGGTATTTCTAATTTGAGAGTAAAGGAAAAGGTAAGAATAGATATAAAATTTTAGTTTGGAAAGACTCGTTTTAAAATTAGGATGGTAGATCTTGATTGTTATTTCACATGTAGAATTTTCGTTTAATAGTTTTGTTATTTTCTTTTAGAGCTCGTTTAGTAGCGTTTTCGTTTTCTGTTTTTCTATTTATGTTTTCTTTTTTAAAAAAACAGAGGTGTTTGATAACGTTTTATGTTTTCCGTTCTAAAAAAAAGTAGAAACGTTGATCATTTTATAAGAAATTATTGAGAAAAAAAAAAGTAGTTTCTTCCGTTCCCGTTTTTTAATTATTTATATTGGGTTCTTTTTGCTTTTTCTCAATTATTTGTATTGGTTTTCTTTTCCTTTTTCTCAAATTCTTTTTATTGGTTTCCTTTTTTTTTTTTCAATTCTTTTTTCTATTTTATTTTCCTTTTACATTTTGTTCTTGTGATTTTATTTTTCTTCCTCTTATTTTCATCTTCTTTTTCAAATAATCACTCTCCACGTGGTTTTCTTTTTCTTCTCTTATCTCCATCATCTTTCCCAAATAACCATCCTCTTCCTCTTCCTTTCATCGTCTTCATTGTCTTCCTCTTGGTCTCTCTTCATCTTCCTCTACACGACACCTTCCTCTTCGCTGAATATGAGTTTTCCTCTTCCTCTTTGCGTAGTTGTGTTTTCGTTGTGGATTTTTGCCAGATTTGTGTTTTAGTCGTAAATTTTTGTCTTCCTATTTACCTTGGGTTTCGGTCTTTCTCTTTGTTGTGAGTTTTTGTCTTCCTCTTGCTAGCTTTGTCCTTCAGATCTCAATCTTCATCTCGTTCTCCATAAGTTACAAGAAAACCTTTCAATCTAAGTTTGATAATTTTTTTTTTATTGTTTAATGGAGGACATATATTTTTGTTTGATGTTTAATTGAATTAAATAAAAAATAAATCTAAAAAAAGTTAAGAAACAAGAAACCGTTATTAAACTCATTTATGTTTCTTAATCTAAAAAAAGAAGAAACAAAAAATCAAGAACATAAAACAAAAAACAGAAAACAGAAACGTTACCAAATGAAGTCTTAGTCTCCAAGTTATTTTCTTACTTATGTCTATAATAAGCAAACAATAATCCAATTAAATTAAATTGACCAATCCAACTAGAACCCAAAACATCAATTAAAGATCAGAATCCACAGATTTAGTTGATTTTAACTAAACAATTTAAGTGGATAAAAATATAGTTATTTTGTACAAAATCTTGGTATAAATTCGATTTCAAGTGGGTTTTTTTTCTTCTTTTTTTTATGATGGAGTCGTAAGAACAGAATTCATAGAGAAAATATTCAAAGTTGATGAAGAAAAACAAAAAGATAAAGATAGAGGTTTGTGTGTTGTCCATTTCAAACCATTAATTTGGTACATCATTCAGACCAAGTTCGTCTCCATAATGTATTATCCTTATGCTCCAAATAGTTTTCATATGAAAATAACAAGTTCAAAAAGAACATTGAATTATAATATATATGTATATATAAAAATGTAGGCCCTTCTATGAGTTTGTTACTATATATGAAATTGTTTGTTCATCATAGAGAAAGTCAGGTGCCCACTAGAGTTCCCTTGAGCACTTCATTAAGAAATTTCTATAGTTTCAAACTTTTGTTAAGTTCTACTGAAGTGTTTGGGGGAACTCTGGGTGACATATGACATATTTTGCAACTCATCAGCTTCTTCTATTATTCATTTTTCTTTTCATATGATCAAAACATTGCATGTGTACTCTTTGTTTTAGAAAGAAAAAAAAGAAGTTAATTAAACCCAAACTCAATTAAAAGGATCCAAAGTCTACATCTTCACACTCTCCGGCTGTAGAAAGAGCTTAGTGTGGTGTTCTCAAAACTGTCCTTTTGCAACCCTAATAACGATAATTATGTACCAAATACTAAACTATTTATATGATAACTATTCAAATTTTTATGCGTTAAAAATTAACGTATTCTAACAATAAAACATCTCTAAGGTATACTTTGAGTGTAAAGCATAAATAAAACAATATTTTTACGAAAATCAAATATATTTGATAGCATTTAATTTTAAAGTTTAAATCATTACTAACCAAAATTATATCATTATTAAGAATAGAAAATTTTCAAGCAGGATAATATGTTTATGATAAATGAAGTAGATGGGGAAGGATAGAAAATAAAATTTTGTTATATAGTTTAGGATTTATTTTTTATATGTTTTATTATTTTTATATTATATTTTCTTTGCTGAAAAAAGAAAATACTATTTTCTAATTAATTTTGAAAAATTAAATTTAAGAAGTCATTGAAAATATAAAAATTTTAAAAAATGAAAGATAAAATTGTAATTAATGATAGGTTATGATAGTTCATTAAGCGCCGGCTAACCACACAACGACGGAGGGCGGCGCCGGACGCCATTACCGGCCTAATGCTCTGGTCGCCAGTGAAACAGGCAATGCGCCTGTGTCGGTGGCCAACGGCGTCCTTTTTGCCGGCGTCGAATGGTCTGATATACACTATGGACATGAAAAATGGAGAGAATTCGACCCTACGAATTACTGCGCTCGGAGGACTTGCTGTGAGTAATGGATGTTTTTTATTTAAGGCTTCGATACAAAATTGCTTTGTCGACGTTCCGTTCTGCTTGGAATGAACTGCTGGTACTTTCCTCTTTCCTTTCTGTGTATAGTATCATGATTTAGCGCAAACAATTATGTTTTTTTCAATCCATTTCCCCCCACCAAAACAATACAAATATTATCTTCTTAATCTTTGATTTTGGTACCAAGAAATGCGTTTACAATTAGCAAAAGTACAAATAATTGAGCTGGAAATGGCTGCTTCCTCTTGCAATGTAATATATAATAATGCTTATGAAGACAAAAAGATGGATTAGGTGTAACAAATCGCAATAAAGTTATAAACCACAAGTTGAAGGAGTCACCTGGCTTCCAAGGTAAAGTTCTCATCTCTCTCACTTTCAGTCAACCTCAACCGACAAAGAAAAACTCCAAATCTTGCAGTTCTTTCAATACCATTATGGTAATTTATTCTACACCTTCTTTGGTCCCTCCGAGTTTGTTTGACATTGACAAATTAGCTATTCTGTTCTAAATTCTGTTCAAATTTCTTGAGATTTCACTGTGCCATAATTTTAAAAATAGCAATCATTTGTAAGGCCAGCGAGATTAAGAGACAAAGTTGCGGATCCATCGTAGTGAGTTTGGTCAAACACCAGGGGCTGGTCGCTGGGGAGAGAGTTTGGTTGACTTTTTCTGCACAGTGTGATGAGGGAAAGTCAGAGTGAAGTGCGGCAGGGCAACTGGAGTTCAATTTTATATTGTGGGTTGGGTAGCACATGATTAAGATTTCTTTAATCTCTTCTTTTGAGTTTTGTTTTGACTGTTGGAAATGCCTTGAGATTGCTTCACTCACTCTGGAGTTCCTTCTTTATTTCTTTTCAGATCTCTGATTCTGTTCCGAACAATCACTGCCTTTTCCTTTTCTTTGTCAACAAAGCTCAAAGTGTTTTCTCCTTCATGCAAAAGTAATAACAGAAAGCACATGAAATTTTGTTCTTTGCTTTTTCTTTTTCGTATCTTCGATCCACTTCATCAGTTTCTGTTTGATTAGAAACGAAAAGCTATATCTTTTGCATGCTTTTGTTATGAGGTTTGCAGCACAGTTTTGAGTTTCAGTTTCAAGAACATGAAGACTTTCGGGGTTTCTTTCTCTTTTTGGTTTCCTGCTTTCATTTTTGCTGTTATCTTTCCAGTTTCAACAGGGCAACTTCCTCCAAGCGAAACCAGGATTCTGTTTGAGATTCAAAAACTTCTGGAGTATCCTGTTGCTTTTCAGGGATGGTCAAACTGGACCAACTTCTGCTATTTACCTCCTTCTCCGTCACTCAAAATTGTCTGTTCTGGTAATCACATAACAGAATTAACTGTCATTGGAAACAAAAGCTCTCCTTCCAAAGCTCCAAAATCAGTTTCAGTGAGTTCCATTCCTTCCCCGCAGACTCTTTCAAATAGTTTTTCCATTGATTCCTTCTTCACTGTTCTCACCAAGCTTTCAAACCTGAGACTCTTGTCATTAGTGTCTTTGGGATTGTGGGGTCCTTTCCCTTCCAAAGTTAACAGGTTCTCGTCTTTGGAAGTGCTTAACATAAGCTCAAATTTTATCTATGGAGGCATCCCTACAACAATCTCAAAACTTCAAAGTCTCAAGAGCCTTGTTTTAGCTGACAATTTGCTCAATGGAAGTGTTCCAGATCTTAGAGGCCTTGCAGTTCTTGAAGAGCTGAATTTAGGACAGAATCAACTAGGACAAAAGGTTCCTTCTCTGGGAGAAAATCTTATGATTGTTATACTGAGGAAAAACTTGTTCAGATCTGAAATTCCCTCAAGAATCTTGCAACTCAATAAGCTTCAGTTATTCGATATCTCCTACAATAAGTTTCTTGGGCCAGTCCATGCCTCTCTCTTCTCTCTACCTGCAGTTCAGTATCTCAACCTAGCTTATAACCAATTAAGTGGAGCGCTCTCTATTAATACAACTTGCAATAGAAACCTTAAGTTTGTAGACATTTCACATAACCTTTTGATAGGAAAATTACCATCTTGCATCAGACCAAATTCGTCAAATCGCACTGTAAATATTTCTTGGAACTGCTTGTCAAGTGGAAGCTCGAAGGATCAGCATACTTATTCCTACTGCCATAAGGAGGCAATGGCCGTGAAGCCTCCCGGTGACGTACAGAAACAGAAAATTAGCAGCAAACTGGGTTTCATGCTCGCTGTCATTGGAGGCGCTGTCGGAATTTCAGGTGTTGTTCTGTTATTAGTTTATGCAATCATTCGAAACAGAAGAAGAAGAAGATTTGGAGAGACCAAATATGAGAAATCTACAGCTGATAAACTCTCTGTTCGTGGCTCTCCACTTCCTAACAGTAAGCCAATATTCTTCCCATTTTAGTTCTGTTTCATCCATAGTCAAATTATGATCTTCTTCATGTTAACTCGATTCTACACAGGACATGTACCCCAAACAAGGCTACCAGCACTTGGGTTGCCGCCATATCGGGTCTTCACATTGGAAGAGATCGAAGACATCACAAAAAACTTCGACCCGTCAAACGTGGCCGCCAAAGAACCCCAAGCAAAGGTGAGGAATTGGTTCAAACTTCGACATTATGAAGATCTCGAGAAGAAGTAATTTCAATAAAAGTCTTATGTTCAATTCTTGCAGACGTATAAAGGGTGGCTGCCAGATGGTTCAGTGGTTCTGATCAAGTGCTTTAAACTAAAGCAAAAACTTATACCTCAAGCCTTAGCTCGACACATGGAAGAACTGCCAAATATGAGACATCGCCATTTGGTCAGTGTTCTTGGACACTGCACTTTCACTCATCAAGATCAATTAAACCCAGCTACCACTGTCTTCGTTGTTAATGAATACATATCCAACGGCTCATTAAAGGATTGTCTTACAGGTAATGAAACAAACCCATCTCCATTAATTTGGCTTCAAAGTTTAAACTCAAAAAGCCTCATCTTGTTGTAATACTATGTTATATCGCATATACAGATTGGAAAAGAAGGGATGCTCTGAAATGGCCACAGAGAATGGGAATAACCATCGGGATTGCTAGGGGAATACAGCATTTACATACTGGAATGGCATCCGGCATCTTTGGAAACGATATCAAGATCGATAGCATTTTGTTGGATGAGACGCTGTCTGCAAAAATAAGCAATTACAACATTCTCATGCCGCTAGAGGTCGATCAAGATTTTATTTATACTTTGATCAACTGCTACTTTTATCAATCAATTTCTAAGAGAATGTCGTTTTCAAATTTTACAGAATGCAGAGACCGGGTTGAATGTGACAAAAAGGTACCATCTTTATTTAAAATTATCTTTTATACAACAGTCCATTAATCTAATTCGATATTAAATACAGAAGCGAGAATCCAGAGAAGGAAGATATCTTTCAATTTGGTGCTATTTTGCTGCAAGTCATCAATGGTAGACCGATTACAGAGACGAGTGAACTGTATGATCTGAAGAGTGAGGTATCATCTCATAGATTAACATTAATTAGTATGCAATTTTGTAGAGCGTACAACACAAAGCAAAGATTCATTCACAGTCTAATGGCTTCTATATATACTATTTGCTATGGCAGTTCGAAAGTGGCTTGGCAGAGGTATTGAAATTACGGGGCGTTATCGATGCTTCGATTCAGGGCTCTTTTGCATTTGATTCACTGAAAACCACAATTCAAATAGCCATCAATTGTCTCAGCAAAGATCCAAACAAGCGACCTTCAATTGAAGATGTACTCTGGAATTTGCAATATTCAATGCAAGTTCAAGAAGGATGGACAAGTAGTGGAAACCTCGGAACTTTCATATAGATGAAAATTAGTCCATAATGGTTGGGAATAAATGTAACAAAAGTTCACAAATATACAGCTCTAACCTGCCTGAACATTTTACAAATTTCAAAAGCCCTTGTACATGTTGTGGCAGTAAAGCTTCAAATGAAAATCACAACCATCACTTCAACATTACCGCTCCTTAAGCGTCCATAATTTCATCATGGTTTGGCTAATAAGCACTCGTCATAGAAGTTTCACAATTCAATTGATAAAAATGGATTTACATCGATCAAAGGCCAGAATTAATGGAGAGGAGAAAATTTACTTGAGAAAGATATGCCAAAAATACAAGCAGATAGTCGAATTGAAATAGACCAAAGTCGTTCATTTTTATAAACCAAGCAAGCATATCACATAATACGCAAATTACAAAATAAATTGGTTTTCTTCCCAGGTACAATATCATGCAAAACAAGCCACTCGACTATCTTTTTTGTTCACCTACGATCATTTTGTGGCTAATCAGCAGTCCAACTCTGTTCCACGATCTCGCGTACTCTCCTGTTGTATTCACGCTTGTTCTCACTAAACATCCTAGCAGCTTCAGAATTAGCAGGGGAGTTTGGATTGGGGTCGCACAGCAACGACTACAAGGGAAAAACATTAAAAGGATTACGGTAGGAAAACAAATAAGTGCACGAGTAGCCCATTTAACACTTTGAATTCCAAAAGTATGAGCAAGCCATTCTCCGTAATATAACAAACTAATCGGCAGATAATTCATTATCTCCAAACCTAACTTCGTTTTTCCCTCTTCCAGGACTTGCCGTGTTGAATTCTATTAGTACGTATGATTATCATAAAGAAAATATAGATCAACGACACTGGCTACAATTTCTTGAGTAAGGCCAAATTCCAATCTGATAATCAGGCAAGATAGTTCCAGTTCTTTATAACTGGTCTTATCAATAGATAAATAAATAAATAAATAAAATAATGAGAGAAAAAAATCAAGACTGTCATGTGCGATGAATTCAGAGGTCAAAATTCAAGAACTAGAACAAGGGCTTTCCTGGCATGGGTTGGTGGTGAGGACAAGTGTACAACCAAGTAGATGCAGCCAGTTCCATAAATATATGAGGATAGGCGTTCTGAGGATACGAGAACCATATGTGATCTACTTAGGGCATAGTACAGGAGCCATCGCATTTCTCTTTTTTTCTTTTTAAATTTACTGGCATTTTTCTTTTAATGACAACACGATTACATGCTTTTCATTTGTATCCATAATGCTGCATGGAGCTATTAATCATACAGCAATAAAAATTTCAGTCTTCACATATATTAAGGCCAAAGGTTAGATGGTACCTGAATAGAGGTAAGTATAGCTGCTACATCATAGATTGGGCTCCACTGATTTTGCAGAATGTCCAAGCAAATGCTTCCATCAGCATAAACTGAACGTGATAGGAAAAGGCAAATGAGGGGAAAAAAATTTAGGAACATGTACAATACAATGAAAATAATAAAATTGTAGCAAATTACATTGTAACCTACGAATGTTGACTTTGTCACTTTTAATAAGATAGATATACTCTCTCTCTTGCCCTTCACTCGTTAAAATCACCCAGGCCCAAGCCAAAAATACCAAGCATATCAAACATAGCATGCCAGGTTCATATAAAGGTTTAATGAAGCAGACACGGTTGGCAGATGCCAGAAAGTAGCTGGACAAATAACCTACAGGAAAACTAGGCATCTTCTTGAACCCAGTGCCAATGGAGATCACAAAAATCCCTTAGATTTGACCCGGAATGAACCACATAAGTCAAAAAAATTCTTGAGATTGTGGACTTACTATTAGGGTGGAACATTCTAGACACAAAGCGGACTGTTGGTGGCTTATTTGGATAGTCCTCGGTGAACTGAAGAGTCAGCTTAAACGTACCTGGTCAACTCAGAAAAAGATTAGCCAAAATGCAACTCATAAGCTACAGGGGAAATTTATAAATAAAAAATAGTTACGAAAAATTAGCACAATTGGATGCAAAATTTAGTGATTTTCAGAAATTAAACAAGATGCAAATACCCATTTCACGGTTTAGAAAAGAACATCAGACTACACAGATTCACCGGAATAACATCCCATATCTTGCACCAAGCGAAAGCAACTTGACATTTGGAATTCAAAGTCCCAGAAAACCATAAGCAAAATTTTAGAAAGCTACAATTCTTCTTGACTTCTTCACCAGAAAGTACAACGCTCATCCATATCCAAATAACAAAATCATTTATAAATAAAACCATGAACGTGTAATACAAAATATCATGCAAATCAGAACCAGATAATTTTAAGATTGACAAATCAATCTAACTGTATAGAGAAAATGCCTATGCAACCAAGATATATACATCTACATAACTGAGATACGTGAAAAAATATATATGTTTTATACTAGCGGTAAAAAAGTATCATCATCAGTTATATTTTAGTTTATAAGAAAACAAAACGAAATCATCAAACAAGAAATGAGTAAATCATTAGAAAATCTTATCCCAAATACAACGATGTCTTCTTAACAAGTCACTTAGGCCAAGAAACACAGAAATTGAGAATACCTCCATCCCAAGGTGTATCATCTGGGCTGCAAAAGCCAACAAAAAAAATGTCAAAGACCACAGCATCAGTAGCCACAAAAGCAATGGCCAAATACAAATTCTGATAAGAAGAAAGATTGAGTTCATGATTTATTTTCCCAGCTTACCCAAATATAACAGCATTCCATAGCATGATATTATTGTCTTGGGGAGCACCACTGATGCCAGCAGGTGGATCTTGTTGCAACCTCTTGAAGTCCCTCATCAGTCTCTTCCTTGCAGGAGTAGACATCCTCACCGGCTGAAAAAACAATAATCTAAACGTCATTTGTCAAAGAAAAGCATTATGGCCGATGCAGAAAAAAATAACGTGTTCAATTGGAGCACGACGAAGTGCCGTTGAATAAGGATACAAAAGATCAAAATTCAACCAAACGGAAGTCCGATAAACAGCACGAAACAACTCAACCAAATGAGAAGGAAGCGGCTTTATCTTCCATGATATCACCATAACGAAAAAGAACGACAGCATTTCAAGGGCGATTTTTAAGTAAATAAAAAAATATATACATAGCAGCTTTGAAATGAAAATCCAGAGCATAGGTCCACATGAACCTCACCTCAAGTATGGAGAAGAAAGAGATAACATCTAATTCCATTTACAGGATTAACAAGAACACAGAGTCACCTCCTTGCAAACATAATTCAATCCAAAAAATAAACAACTCGCAACCACAAACCCATGCCTTAACAAAACTAAAACGCCAATTCGTCGCACGTCAATAAATCATTTCCTGTACCTTAACCGTAAACAAAACCCTAGATCTCTGCTCTAAACTGCAGCTCAGACACGCAGAGCAGAATTCCTAAACAAATTAGGGCGAAGAAGCTTCTAAGACCTCGGTACCAGCACATGTACATCCACGTCAATTACATCGAAAAAAAATACACCAGGACACAGTGATCGAAGAATCGGAACCAAAACTATATATATATATATATATATCATATAAAAAAAACTAGCAAATAAGACAAGAACTGTAAGAATTGAATGACTGATTGAGATCCCCTTACCCGTAACCTAGCACGGCGAGCTGAGAAGTGAAGCTGATCTCGATGGATTGAGAAATGAAAAGAATCCGGATTCCTTTGGTTGCAGGTTGAATGAGAAGTGGTGGTCGAGAAGAGATCTCCACCGGTGTCCAAAAACACGATAAGAGGAGAGAAGAAAGTTCGAAGAAGATATCCCAAATCTTGTTTATATTTTACATTCAAATAAACTTTTCTTACAAAATAATAAAGAAAGAAAGGAAAATGAGTTAGCACGTGCCAATCTGCAGTGCTTACGTAATTTTGTAACTTTGTAGTTTTTCTTGTCCTTATTAATTTTGTAGTATATTAACGGGACGCCGCCTTGGCTAATGGCTTAGCTGCTCCCATCATTAATATATCACTATCTACTCTTAAGTTTTTCTCTTTTTTTCTTTTTTTAATAAAATACCAATTATATAGCGTAAACTAGGGGGTTCAAGTTCGATCTTAAGATGCTTCGGGGTCTAGGGGGCTCAAGTTCGATTACAAACTAAAACCACAAAATGTACGAAAAATCTCATACAAAATCGAACTGAATAGTACTTTTGTGTCAATCCGAATCAAAATTGAACTTTATCTGGTTCGATTTAAATCATAGAGAATTTTAGGTCATTGAACACCGAGTTCGATAAAATTTGCCTTTTTGTTTTAAATTTCGAACAATGTTAGGCCATCAAAGCACCGAATTGTCTAAAATTTTCTTTTCTATTTTATACCTAAGTGAATCTCATATCAACATATTTAACTGACTTTTTGAAACAGAAGATTTATGATTTTTTTTAAAAAATGAAGCGATTCAGTTCAGTTTTATAATCAATTTAAAACATTAAACCAAACTGAACTACATAAAATGCAGTTACATCATAAACTGCATGTAATCGGTTTAGATTTGTCAAATCGATTCGTTTTCAAATATTTTATGAACATCCTAGCATAAACTAATAATTACATCAAAATTGAGATATCATTGAAAGTTAAGGATTTACGTTTTATATAATTTTCAATGTTGAAGTTTAAATTGATACATTTATTAAGTTTTAATTGATACGACTTTCAAGGTTCGGTGGTATAAATTGATATTTTTTGTTTTTTTTTCTTTTTTCAAGTGTTTTCTTTATTATTGATGTCAAATTAATGATATGATTTATTTCTCATTTGATTGGTCATCGTACTTTTTACGCAATTGTCGCTTTTGTATAATATATTATTCTTCTGTCGGCTTTTCTAACACCTTATCTCATGATGAGTTGTTTGATTTATATTTTTCCTTTTTCACTTTAAAATTTGAACGGGACATTTCTTTCTTTTGAGGAAAAAAGTAAAAGTGATTTATTCATTTGGATGATTGGATGGTAAATGTCTTTTGAAATTATAGAAATTCAAAGTGAATTTCCTTATACACTCTGATTATCAAAGCTGTTTTAGAATATCGAAATGGAATGGCTA
This sequence comes from Cucumis sativus, assembly GCF_000004075.3. Taxonomy (NCBI): domain Eukaryota; kingdom Viridiplantae; phylum Streptophyta; class Magnoliopsida; order Cucurbitales; family Cucurbitaceae; genus Cucumis; species Cucumis sativus. Next base: position 26,247,513 of record NC_026659.2, on the reverse strand, counting down.
AACAAGGAAATTAACAACTAACAACATACTTTAGTTTCTTCAGCTCTAAATCTTGTTGTAATTTTCATATTAGACGTTCCATATTTTTCATTTCTACAACCTCGTTAATTGGAAATACATATGAGTTTGAGAGATGTATAAACAATTAATTTGGACTCAAATAAATATTTTTTTTTTTAGTATAACAACTAGTGTTGAAGATAAACCAGTTAATTTTCATAGTTTATTGTCAAAAGAAAAATCAGATCGATTATGAATTATATAAGTCAACAAGCTTCAGCTATTATATATTTTTTCTAACAAGTTTCTTGGGCCAATCCATTATTTTTTTCCCAACAACTCTAATCACATTTCAAACTTTGACTCTGTGAGAATCTCAAGGAAAATGCAACTCCCCGCAATGTTTATCGTTCAATTCTTGAATTTATATGAAAGGTGGTTGACGAGCTTTGGTTAATTGGTCTTAATCAAATTCTTTAAACTAAAGCAACAACTACCTCACTTAGGGCATCACATGGAAGAGCAACCAATCTAAGGCATTGGCCTTTGGTCCATTCTTGAATACCGAACCATTATTTATCACCAGCACTGACTTTGTAGTTAATGAATGCATACATATCCAAATTTGTTCCATTTGACTACAAAGTTTGAACTCTGTTTTGATTTTGCAGACCATCAAATACAAATTAGAGAAGGAGGAAGAATCTAGAAATGGCTGCAGAGCTTGGGAATTAGACCTACCGTCGGTGGCGGTGGCATCTATGGAGAAACGGTACAACAGTCTCATGCTGATTAAGATCAGACAGTTTCTATATACGCATCAACTGAATGCCATTTCTAAAGGATAGATGAAAAGTGTGGGTGAGAAAAATGGGAAAGACCAGACCAGATAGTCAAATTGAAATAGACTGAAAGTAGTTCATCTGAATAAACCAAGCAAGCATATCACATAATACGCAAATTACACAACAAATCAGTTTTCTTCCCAGATACAATATCATGCAAACAAACCACTCGACTATCTTTTCTGTTTGCCTCTACAAGCATTTTCTGGCTAATCAGCAGTCCAACTCTGTTCCACAATTTCACGTACTCTCCGGTTGTACTCCCGCTTATTCTCGCTAAACATCCTAGCTGCTTCAGAATTTGCAGGAGAGTTTGGATTGGGATCGCACAGAAGCGACTGCAAAGGAGAACATTAACGATATCAAAAGAAGTAATTAAAAATTACCATTAAAGGAAACGTTGAAGGGAAAACAAATTTTTTTGGAGGTAAGATAAAATAATGTTTATCTTCTCACCATCAAAAGGTATGTGGAAAAATAAAATTTTCAAAAGAATACCTTCATACCAAAGTGTATTATTTCACGACTAATGGATGAAAGTTAAGTGGGTATACATGAAGAGGGGAACTTACAAACAAAGAATCCGAAAACAACCGAACCCAGGGCTCACTATTGCTCAATAAATTTCTTATCTTGGAGGATGAAGTTGTGCTCATCCATTAGTTAATCATTTTCGTTTTTCTTCTAATTTCACGCCCATATTTTCCACTCCCCTCACTCTCCCACCATTTTCCTCTCACAAACATATTCCTGTCCTCTCATGAAGCTTTCTCAGACACTATTCTCTTTTAACTTTTTCCAGTGAGCGGCGGCTCATTTTTACCAATATACTATTCTTCTCTCCTACTAAGTCACTTCCCATGTAATAGTAACGTTGCAGCTAAAATTCTGACCTTCAAATCAATTTCCCTCCCTAATCAACACCACTTTGAATCTAATATAACTAAAACCCTTCAACTTTTATGTCTCCCTCACACTGAAGTACTTTTGTTTTCATTTTAATTAGGAAGTCAAAAGCATTGTTGCTTTTTTCCCATTTTTCTTTCATTTTTAAGATGGGATGGGATGGGTTTTCAAAATAATTTCAATGCTTAAGGGTTTAACTATGACTTTGAAACAATAAGAACGTAACTGAAACTTATTCTAAAGTCCAAGGGCATAATTCAAGAAAATCTACTGCCTATACTGTGTACCTGTACTTGTACAACTCACGACTATCCTCATACTTTTCTGTTCATTTTAACAAAAAGTTTACAGAAGGGTTGTTTCCAAACACTTTAAAGGATTAACGGTAGAAAATGAAACTTTATAAAATGACATTAACAGAATTGAAGTCTACCCTACCATTCAATGATATTTCGTAAACTTCATGTTTTTTTTCTTCTCTATCTCTTTTCCCCAAAAGGGAAAGAATCGAACCAGTCATGCGTCACTAATTAAGAAATCAAGGACAAGAACTACAAGAATGGGGCTCCTATGGCATGGGTCAGCGGGGAGTACAGGTTTACAACTAATTGCCTGCTCACATAGCTAGTTTCATAAATATATGAAAATAAGCATTTGAAAGACACATGAAACTAATGCATTCGTCTACAAAAGTTAGGGCACAGAGTAGCAATGACAGGCTTCTTTGAATAACTATGATTACATTATTTACACCTATGAAATGATAAAAGGAGGCTGTTAACCATATAGCAAGAAAAAAAAATCAGTCTTGGCATACATTAAGGCCAAATTGATTAGGTGCTACCTGAATAGAAGTGAGTATAGCTGCTACATCATAGATTGGACTCCACTGATTTTGCAGAATGTCCAGGCAAATGCTTCCATCGGCATAAACTGAAGGTGATACCAAAAGCCAAATGAGGGAGGGAAAAAAACAAAGGACATGAAGACATTGTGCCAATGAAAATTACAAAAAGCCCTAAAATTGATCAAGAATGAAAGAAAGCATAAAGTATTTGTAATTTGTAAAGGCCACATTCTTGGAGGCTGTGAACTTACTGTTAGGGTGAAACATTCTAGACACAAAGCGAACTGTTGGTGGCTTATTTGGATAATCCTCTGTGAACTGAAGCGTAAGTTTAAACGTACCTGATCAACTCAAAATATGGTTATATGTCATACAGTACACAAGAAGTTCACTAATAAATATACTTCAGAAAACTACCAAAATCAAATAAAAAATTAACTAGAAGTTTCAGGAAATCAAACAAAATGCTAATTGCTAATATCCCTTCCATTTCAATATAATCTAATGTTTGGAAAAGCACAGTTGACTAATTGATCCTTCAGAGCACATACCCACAACACACATCAGGACAGATGAAAGCAACTTGACATGATGAGCCCCACGAAAAAAAATAACAAACATTTTAGCAAATTCTAAGTATTCCCCATTTTCCATCAGAAAATACAACTCACTCCATACATCAAAACAGTGGATAGAGCTTGACAAGAAGAACAAGAGACATAAAGATACAAACTATCGTTCAAATAAGTGCCAGATGAATTTTAAATCAACAAATTAATTTAACAGTGTAAAGCTAATAGCTATGTAGCCAAAATAAATCTGGATAATTGAGAAAAGTTAAGATACTATTATATATATTTTAGTATTATTTATTAATTGTAATTTTGAATTTTGGATTGCAGAACAGAGTGGAATCGTCAAACAAGAAACAAGTACACCATTAGAAGACATGGTTCTAATCACAATGCAGTTGTATACTTAATAAGACATTAAGAACCAGAACTTGAAAATACCTCCATCCCAGGGTGTATCATCTGGCCTGCAAAAGCCAACGAAATAATATGTAAAAGACGATGGCATCAGTAAGTGACGGAAGCAACAGTGGATATGTAAACAAATTCTGACTAAAAAGAAAGAAAGAAAAAGGTCGTACCCAAATATAACAGCATTCCATAGCATGATATTATTGTCTTGGGGAGCACCACTGATGCCAGCAGGTGGATCTTGCTGCAACCTCTTGAAATCTCTCATCAGTCTCTTCCTTGCAGGAGTAGACATCCTCACCGGCTGAAAATAAACCAAGGACAATAATTTTAACTTCACTTTCTCCAACACTCATGGCCAACGCAGAAAAATGAGCATGCATCAAACATGAAAACCCACCATTCAAGGATACAGAATATTAAAATTTACACCAATCGCAAGTTCGATGAAGAACAAAAAAACAAGTTCAATAATCAAAAGGATGGAGAAAGTGATGGAACTGTTTAATTTCGTTAACAGAACAAGCAAGACACAAAGAAATGTCCTTGAGACAAGGATTTCAATTCGGAAAACTAACAACTGGCTATTGCACATCCACGCCTTAACGAAACTAAAAAGCTAAGTCATTCCACCTCAATAAATCTGTTAACCATACCCTCCCCGTAATCAAAACCCCTAGATCTCTATCTAAAACTCCTAGTCAGACAAGCAGACGATATCACCTAACAAAATTAGGGCGAACAAGTGTTCACAACAGTATGACTACATACACATAAACTCAACAACAACATCAATTACGTCGCAACCTGAAGAACAAAAACTAGTAAAGGCCACAATAATAATCCACGAATCGTAGCCAAAATTAACAATTAAAATGATGGGAAATCCCTTACCTGTAACCTAGCACGGCGAGAGCCTTCACTGATTTATGGATTTAGAAACTAAATCAAAGAGAAACCTCAATTTCAATTCTCCACCAGTTTAAGGAGAAGGAATCGTCGATGAGAGACTTCCCCGGTGAACAAAACACGATCAGGGGCAGAAAGAGCGAAGAGAAAATCCAAAGTCTGCTTATATTATTGCATTTGTCCGTCCCACTCAAAAATAAAAATAATAAAGGAAATAAATGAATTTACACGTGGCAATCAGTAAGGTGCGGGTAATTTTGTAGCGGGTTCTTATTTGCTATTCGGCCGGCTCTTTTGCGCCTTAATTAACCGGGCGGGCCCTTCCCTCTTGCCATTATTCGTAGGATTCCTTATTGCTAATTTGTTATACACTACTCTTTTGTAAAAGTTTTTTTTGTAATCATTTTGTTTTTTACCTTTTCAAATTTGTAATAATTTAATTTTTAATATTAAAAAGCTATCAAAATTAGATGTTAATTTTTTTTGTGAGGTAAACAAATATGGAGTAGTAGTATTGTTTGTTGATTTATTTATGTAAAAATATTTAGTTGAAATCAAACACAATATTTTTATTGAAAGATTAAATTGTTACCTTTTGTAAAAGTATAAAATCTAAATGGTTATATATAAAAGTTTAAAGGACTAAATTATTACTTAATTAAAAATACAATATATTAAAAAAATTTATAAAATATAGAACATTTAACAAAATATTTACACCTCATATAAAAATCAAATGCAATGAAATATTGTCTTTTAATAATTTTGCAAATACCTTATCAATTTTTAAAATTTCATAATTAAATTGATACAAACTTTGTACCCAAAGTTAAAAACTAAATTGTTGTTTTTATAAAAACTCGGAGACTAAAATGGATTCTTAACTATTTTTTGTTTAGCAAAAAATACATTCTTTTTATTAAAAAATTGTCAAAAATAAAATATTTGACCAAATTTATTATTAAATATTATCTTTTGGTGTAATAAATATTATAAAATGGTTAAAAATAGAATGAAATATGTAAATAGTTTGTCAAAATAATTTTTATTAAAAAATCATTATTTATTGAGATATTTTTAGATATAACAAAAGGTATATTTTACAGATAGAATGTGGATACATATTTTCAAAGATATTGTGATTTGCAATAATATAACCCTCCTCCATTATTTATATTTTGTCATATGTGGTTCTAATTTTAGGAAAAAAGGAAAGAAAGAAAATAATTGATTGGTCACCGTACTTTTGACGCAATTGTCGCTTTTCTAGAATATTCCTTTTCATTCAAACTTATCTAAAATCTATTCCTTGATAAGTTATGTGAACATTTTCATATTTAGATCTCATTTACATAAATCCCTATCTAGATGTGGGAATAAATCAACCATAGGACCACTCAATTAAATTGATGTGCTCTTGTGATGGCGGGTGAATCTTGCTCGGATTCTTTTATAGGTTTGGTAGGCTTGGTTTCTATCCTACTTCTTTTGGTCTTCATCTTATTTATTATGTCCACCCATATTAAAAAGTTTCTCAAATTGGCATGATGTGCATTCACCACACTCTAATGCCTAACCAATATTGGTATTTTTTAATTAAATGAAACACATACTATTAGAATATTCATTTGGAGATTAACTTCTTTATTTTTCTTTGTAGTCGTCAAATAATTATAATTATTCTCTGACAATCAAGTGGAATTATGTGTAACCTTGACGATATTAGATCATCTTTGGATGCATGGCGGCAAATGGATTTAACACCGAAACATTCCCTTCCTTCTAGCGCTTAGCCTCCCTTCATTCTAATAGTTCAACTCAGTTTCAAAAGATCAAATGCTGCTTTCCCGCTTGGTTGAGAAAAAAAAGGAAAAGGGATTCCCAGTGAACTGGGGAGCAACGGCCTCACGGATGTGTATTTGAAACTTCCACAAAATGCCCTCATAGAATGATTTGCTTGGAGAAGAACTAAGGATGGTTGAACTTGCAGATCATTGTGGTTGGGCTGACAAAGGTTGGCAGGTTTCCAAGATGATGTCCTAGAAAATACAACCTGCAGCCAAATCTTGACCATAATTATAACGACTTGATAGACATTATGTGTAGAGCGTTATTAGAAGGGTTGCTATATGATATAGACATGGGTGGAGCAAGTTTTTATAGATGTGTTTTTTAGTATGCTGAATTAAGTTTATAGATGTGTTTAGAATGCTGTATTGAATTATGAAATAAACATGTTAGAGTTGTTGGAAGAAGAATTTAGATATGAAATCTTGAACGTACAAATACTTCAAATTTTTATGGGGTGTATTGAATGCAGAGAGAAAGAGAAGCAAACTGAATTCGGATAGTGAATACTATAAACACTTGTTTACTGCTCGTAGCTTGGTTTAAGAAAAGGCTTTTAAAAACTTCAGAATTAAACCAGAAGTGCCCACTTCCATTTGTTATATTATCCAATAAATTTGCATAGCTCGGAAGGTGGGAAGATGATGAAAGGTAAGAGAAACGATGTTAAGTATTGAGAAAGCTATGATCTGACATTAGTTTAAGATCAGTATGGTACATAAGCAAAGTTATTTAGTATACTTTTGATGCCAAACCAGAATTCGCAACTAGTTTTACATCTTATCTTCCATATATGTCAATTGTTAAAAAAAACTTGTAAACGTCACTGGTTCAACATTTCTTCGGCAGAAAATCCAAAGTGGTTGATTATGTAGTTGGGTGGTTCAAAAATGAAGCACGAGATCACATCCCTTAGAGTGATGACCCCGACAACTTCTTCATCACCAGCTACGACATAGATCCTGTGGACTGACTTGGAAGCAAGACTATGGATAACAAAGCCAAGAGTTGAATCAAGTCTGCAGGTAATTGGTGGGGCAAGTTTCCCAACATCTTGAGTCAACGTGACAACTGTTTTGATGAAATCCATAACGGTAAGCTTCCTGAAATCAAAAAAACATTGAGGATTAATTATCAAAAATAGGCTCTTAGAGCTTGAACACATTTATTAATACAGAGAAGGAAGAAGAAATTAGCCCATATGAGCCATATAGCCAGTTCATTACCTCTCTGTGACATTAGTTTCAAACGTAATTACTAATGATATCCTGTTCAGATATGTTTCTTCTATCCACATTTATTGGTATTCGCAGTTCGCAGATTAATAGAGCATTCTATAGTAGAAGGTCTCAAGTTTGTGAATTAAAGGAAATTCAAAGTCCTCCCTTATATCCTACCTGAAATTGGAGAAAAGCTCAGGTTTAAGCAATAAATATCTTATGTCTCTTATACTTATATTTCCCACAATCCTTTTCTTTGGCCCCTCAACAACTGGAAGGCCACCAATATGATTCTCTCTCATTTGTTTGAAAGCTTCCAATATCAACTCGTTGCTTTGGATGCTAATGACCTGACCAAAAGGAGAAATAGCCATTAAAGTTGGAAAATGTTACAAACGAAAATCAGCAATTATAAATACCTGCCTCCTTACAAGACACAAAGGGAAGTCCCAAATCAGAAATAGGTCTTGCAGCTATACAGTCAAACCAGTCCCTTCCTTTACACCTTTCAAGACCCTGAACTACTGCAGATTGAGTTATGTAATTCTTGATCTCAGGTTTCCCTGATTCAATGACAGGTACATTCCTCAATCTATATTTTGAAAGTAGTAGTAAGACACATAGCATGGAATTATCTAGGGTCACTGGAAGAAACGGAGCCCAGCGGTAGGATTTCAATATCATCTCAACCTGAAACATCAAAGTGTTTAAGTGTTTAGACTTTTCAAAATTGTTGCAAATACCCTATTCTCAAGGACTCTTTAACATTTTTGTCTTGAAACATGATTGCACCATAGAGAACAATGACTACACATAAGTACATGATACCAACTAAATGACTACATAATTTGAGCAATAAAATTTACCCTACTGGCATAGTTTAAGAGCCTACTGTTGTTGATTTGAATGGTTCTTCTTGCAGTAGGACTTTGTAAAAATCTTCTCCTAAATTATCAGCAGCTGTTGGAGCATCTTTACCGATTCCTTTGTCAACAGCAACTCCACCAGCCACAGCAGCTCCAACCGCTGCTGCAGCTATCCCTGCAACTGCAATTGGACCTGTCGCCCCTAATGCCAATGCTCCAAGAGCACCAACTGCTCCTGCACCAACTCCAACAGCAGTAGCTGAACCAGCAGATAAAGCAGCTGCAGCAAGTTCTGCACTCTCCAACACCCACAAGATAATGGCCGAATAATCTACAATTCCAATGTATCTTTCTCTCCAATTCATATTTGCTTTTGCATTTGGATTTACTACAGGAGCTGATAAAATGTTGCACTCAGATAGAATCTTTACAGCATTAGCAATAGTTGTGTCTGCTGGAATCTCAATAACTGCAGAAAAGTGTTGTTTTTTATTTCTTCAACCCTTCCAATAATTTTTTACGCATATTCATATGAATGAAGTTCTAAAATTGAAGTTGTTGATACTCATTATTACCTCTGCCTCCTGGGACTCCAGGAAATGATGAAACTGGGATTCTAGAAAATGCATCATTCAGTGTCTCCTGTAGGTATTTCGGAAGTTTCTTCGTAGATTGGATGCGCTCGAAATAAGATTCGCAGTTTGACAATGCAGAATACTTAACCTCCTTCCCTTGCTCCATAGGGTGTAAACTGAGATCCTAGTAAAATGAATTATTCAGTCGTACCTTCTTTCCAAAAAAGGTTCATCCATTAAGTCAAGAGGATGTCACTAGGATCATTTCATGTTTCAAAAGTAAACTTTAAAGACGAATTTAATATAATTTCTAACCCTCCTCACAGTGTGCTTTGAATTAGGAAGAAAGGTCCAAAAGAGTGGAAATCAATATGGGAAAGAAACAACGATGCAGGATTTGAACAAGACATTTACGACATGCTGCCTTCGACAGCTGTGATACCCTCTTAAATCATCAAGCTGATGGGTGAATGGAAAAGGAAAATTTTAAATAATATCTAAAACATATCAAGACCATACAAAAACAAGCACACCAACAAAAGACAAGTTAAATCTAACCCACTGGCCAAAATCAGCGTAGCTCTACACATGTGCGTGAGGTGAGAGGTTTGTTTGATTAAAAAGAAAAAAAAAAAAAATCTAACCCAATCTCAACTTTCCAATGACCTGCCTGCCATGGCTTCTCTAAAGATTCTCCTATTCTTCTCCCTCCAAACAATTTATAGGAGATAGCTACAGTTGTTGGTTGTCAAAGTTGAGTAAAAAACTCAATATGATATTGTGATTGAAACGTTTAGAAAACAAGGTTATAACTACCAACCTCAGGAGATATGCTTTCCGTGCTGTTCTGTAAGCTCTTCGTGTTGGATCATCAAATGAATTGAGGAATTAAGATGAGAAAGTTTAACAAAAAAAATGTTGGCTCTCTCTTCTTTGAACTGTTCTGCAGGAATTATCGCTATTATTCCATTTCCTGCCACGTGTGTGAACGCATCTCCTTCAGCTGCCACGTGGTATTCCAGCGTTGAAATGGTCAGCATCTCTCTTTCCAGCGTTACGTCCGTCCAGTTCCCTCCTTCCCTCTCGACCCTCCATCATATGGGCTTATAGTTACACTATGGAAGCCCATCCAAAATTTCAAAAAATAATCGATTATATTTAAAATAATTTAGTATATACAAACCTTTTAAAAAATTTATAAATACACTAAAATTTATCCAAATGTACGATGAATAATCATTTTAAAAAATTTATAAATATAGTAAAATTTATCCAAATTTATTATGAATAATCATATTAATACAGTATGTCAAAATCTATTACAAATAAACATGTTAGGAAATATTGATCATAAACAATAAACAATCTATCACTTTTGAAAATATTATCATATATTTAATTATTATTTTCAAAATTGCTATCAATTATAATTACCTTTTTCAAAACATTTTTTTTTTCATTTTTAGTTTCTAAAAATAAATCTATAAATATACATTTCACTATCAAATTTTTTTATAATTAAAAAATTTTAAATAGTTTTTCAATTTCAATTTTTATATTTTTGAAATTAACTAATAATTCAGTCTTGTACTATTGACCAAATATACAAATTACGATTAAAAAAATATATATTTGTGAATAGAAAATGTATAAAACTATTTGCATGAGTAGTAAAAGTAACTTTGATAGACATCAATAAAAGTCTGTTTGTGAGATATTTATATAAGTTTATATACTGTACTCTAAAGAATTTTAAAATTTCTACAGAGATGTATTTCAATTTTGAAAAAGAAAAACAAAAATTCATATATTTATTTTAAACAATTTTGTGACCAACAAAATTTCAAGAGAGATTTTATTTTGACCCAAAAGTTAAAAGCTCTAATTTTTTTTTATTTTATTTAATCCAGGTATTTTAAAATGAATCTCAATAATTGGTCCTATGACTCATTAATTTCATGGTTTGTGGAGGTGTCCTCAAGTTAACATGGATTATTTTATAGATTCTTAAAAATTTATATCAAAATATCACATGATTTTTTCAATATAAGGTTTTCAAACAGCAAACTAATTATAACTAAGTGTAGATCAGTACAAGAACCAGAAAATGAACTAGAAAGTGTGATAGAAACCTAGAACTAGAACAACAGTGAAGACCAACCAAGAGCCCTTCTCAGATTTGAAGACTATATAATTAGTATATATGCATGTGGAAGAAGTGATTGATGTGCACTAATGTTCAATTACAGTATTCTTCTTTGTTATTATTCTTTGAGAAGTTGGATTACTCCACTCAAATAATCTATGGTGTAAACTTAGTTATGTTGGTGAGATTCTCAATGATTTTGAACAAAAGTTGGGGAGTCCTCTAGATAAATTTCCAAATCGAATTAAGTGCGTTTTAGAATCACTAAGTTACCTTTCTTTTCTTGCTTTATATGTTATTTACATTTACGTTTATCTAACTTAACATTTGGTAAGTTCTTCCGAAACAGTTCATTTCATTTTCCCCCATGAGTATAACTTTCTTCACCGTTTTGAAATCCAGCAATCATAAATGTTATTAATGATTATTGTTATGGTGACAAGAAGGATGTAAATATGGAAATAGAAAAGAGCTCATCATAAAACAAGTTCAGTTATATGAGAGCTCTTGAAAGCCAAATAGTATAAAGAATGTGTTAATGTGTTTGTTTATGGCTTCACCCAATGCAGTTGACACAACCAAAAAAGGAAAATCTAAATTCGTTAGTTGAGCAGTGACCCCAAGAATTAGTATATCATGAATCTGTTTTGTCGATCGCGGTGTGTGGTAGAAAATTGGTAGTTGAAATTTAGCAAGGGCGACCAACGAAGCAGGCGAGTGAGCCTGCAAAACGTGTCATTCTTTTAACGTATGTCCCTGGTTTATAGGAGATCATATCCATCCTTGAGAAGGGTCTTCTTTTGCTTTGATCACCTGAGGTAACAAAGAATGCTCCATTCATCATCAAGTCTCCCTCTGATCTCCATGTCCAGCTTTTCCAAACTTGCTCTGGTGAGTACTCTCTCTTTGTCACCTATGTTTTAAGTGCACACCCACTATTAGTTTCTTGATAAAATTTACTAATAACAAATGAATTGCTTGAGCTGTTTGTTAAATATTTGAATACCTCTTTAGCATATACATTTGGAGGAGCAATGAAACGATTGCCCTGGCTGACAATGGTGGGATGCTGGCTTCCACCGATGGCATACATAAGCCAATGAGTGTAATCATTGTTGACAACATGGAAGAAGCCCCATCGACATCTTGGCATTCGCTGCACCAATCCTTGACCAAAGTGGTTGAATGCTACTGTAATTTGCATTATCTGATCTTGTGAGTATCCGTCACTCGCTCCAAACAACATCACCTGTATGTAACTTAGCTTTTAACTTCAATTATATAAAACCATCAGTCAAATAGTTTCAAGGCAAGAAACATTATTACCTCATTGTGGTGAGTGAAATGGCAATTGGATATAGTGATGGCAGTAGATCCCATAATAGCATCAATGAGACCGTCATGACAATTGGACATGGACACATGGTCAATCCAAACATTGGAGGAGCCGAAGATGGAAATGCCATCGCCGTCGCTCATAGTCCTCAAACCCACATGGTCGACAGCGTCTCTGATCATTCCACCGCTACCAACAACAATGTGATGGATACGAAGACCATGGATGATGACATTTCTTATGTACTGAAGAGTAATGCCAGCACCATAAGCAATCTGAACATTAGCACCTCTTGCATCAATGGTCTTGTCGCTAGTCATGATGAGCTCCTGAGAGAGCCTAATGGCCATGTTGGTAGAGAAGATGATCCACAGAGGTCCCTTTTGGATCACAGCATGACGAAGAGTCCCAGGTTTTGGGTTCATGAGGTCCGAATCTGACGAGTCGTTAACGACATAGTATGGACCCAACTTTCCACCAGTGGTCTTGCGGCCAAAACCCAGAACACAATCGGCTAGCTTCTTCCTGTTCTGGGCCCAATTAGGGTCACATCTCCAGCATCGATCGATGGGATTAGTGGCTAGACATGGCCCTGCATATTTCTTCAAATTCCTCCTTGTACTGTTCCTTCCACTCGATGCGCTGCGTCAAACTCAGTTCTGAGTTTAATAATGATTCTTTATACTAGAATTATGTTGCTAAAAATTTCAAACTTACTGGGCAATTTCAGCATTGACGGAGTTGGCGACGGTCTCAGGATCAGGATCATAGGCGTCAGCAGCAGCTTTTTCGGCGGCGGCAGCACGTGCTTTCCAGTAGTCATCGAAGTCTCCAATGTCAGCAAATGCAGTAGTAGCCAGCAAGGACAATGTTAGCAGCAGGCTAAGTGTATGCATTTTGATGGGTTGATGAAATGTTCTTGTGGGATTGGGGCAGCCTAAAGAATGGTTAAATGGAAAATATAAACCTCAAGCGAAACACAAAGGATTCGCTTGAGGATTGGATTGGAGAATGAATTGTTGTTTGATGGGAAGAAGAGGGTTTTAAGAAGATGTTAAAAGGGAAAACAGAGAAGATTAGAGGTTGAAGAAGGTTGTTCATGGCGGGAAGAAGGGAGAACCGTTTGTCATTTAGACGGTTAAAACAGTTATTTACTAATAATGATTTTTTTTTATGCCTCATTTTTGGCAATTTTCTTTTTATTTCCGTTGCTTACAAAACAGACATTCAACAAATCGAATTTACTTTATAATAGCTTTTAAAATATTTTAAATGTCAAATATACTCAATAGCTTTCCATATTTACTTATATCACATTTTTTTAAGTCATAAACTTATTAGATAATCCGTAAGGATTACAAATTTGCTATTTTAGAAATGCTTATACTTTTAATATTTCAAGAATTTATTATATATATAGTATAAAAGTTTTAAAAAATAATATACTTACAAAATTTGCAAATAGGAAAAAAAAGTGTTATAAGCTATTTTTTCTAAAAGTATTCTTTTATCATTTAATGTAATTTCTCTTATTATACACAAAAGTTTAATGTTATAATTTTTATCTACGAGTTGATATAATGTCACATCTACATACATACAAGTGTATGACTTTTTCTTTTATCAATAAATTTATACTTCCATCGTGACTTTACTATTTATGAGTGTTAGGTTTTTTTTAAAGTCATATTTGTATCTCATAAGTTTCAAAATATTTAATAAATTTCCTCAACTTTTATTATTGTGTGTCTAAGATATATTTTAGAAAAAATCAATAAACCTACAAGCTATAATAAAATTATAATCTTTATCACTGACTATCCATGCTAATAAATATTTTGTAAAATCTACTATTTTTAAAAATGCTCTTAAATCTGTTATACGTAAAATTGAAATTTATGTAATTATATTCAATTGATTCATAAAAATTTTAGAATGCTAAATATTGGAAAGACTGCAAAATCTTATGGACTTATTATACTTCTAAATTTAATATCAAGTATAAACTTATGGACTTATTATACTTCTAAATTTAATATCAATTATAAAATCAAAATTCAAAATCTTATGGACTTATTATACTTCTAAATTTAATATCAATTATAAACTTATGGACTTATTATACTTCTAAATTTAATATCAATTATAAACTTATCAAAATTCAAGTATCTATTTAACACAAACTTAAAAGATAAAATTGTTAAAGTAAGATTAATTCAGTGGTGACTGAAACAACTTTTAATCATAGAGATATGTGATTATTACAAAAGTTTAGAGGCCAACTCGAGGAGGATGGGAAACACCTCTCCTCCCTTGCTTGAAAAATATGGGTCTTTTTAAAAACTATAGTAAAAGGAACAAGAAAGTAGGCTGAAGCGGAAAAGGGTGAGTATAATACAATCACCCGCACATTTCCTTGTTGTATATTATTAACCTGCTGATAAGTTTATACATAGCCACCAATTGGTGAACTTTACAATAACAGTAACAGCATCCTCAATGAATGCTTCTCTTATAGCCAATGAATATGTATGATACATATAGAACAGTATAAATATCCTATCCACAGTCCAATAGCAGCATTATCTTCAGTCTTCTGTTACAGTTTACATGAGTTTCATCCAACATGCACTAAGTCTCATAGAAGTTAGCTATTTTCTAAATTTTGTCATTCACCTGAATTTTACTTGGACACTTCCCAAACCTTGTAGTCTTTTCCCTCAATAACCAATGACCATCCATTAGATCCGCTAGGCGGTTCAAAATTGCCTGGTCCAATCTTTACTGCAACTGTTTCATCGATGATGGCTGCGTAGACATCCCTTTCTGCCTTCACAATTTTAACCTGAAAAATACATTACAAAGTAATAAAAACATAGTTATATTTGTTGTCGATCTACAATAGCATATGACAATAGGAATTTTGTGGTATAGCGACCAATGAATGTTTACTACGGAACTACAATGGTCTAAAAAGTGAAAAGAGAGAAGTAGAGTCAAAGCAACTGCCAGTACATTTTCCAAAATTCACTTGGCAACAGCAACTAACACTGTTAATACCAATGGGCTTGTAATTCCAGTCTATACATGGACGTCATACTTTATAGCTTCCATTTATCAGATGGCAAAGGCCTAGAAACTGGCCTTCATGATATACCAGTCAATTGACCATGACGCATAAGAATCGGGAGTCTATACTAGTATATTTATATTTTCAACTCCATAGATTGATATATAATGATTGTCCAATCTGAAATGTATTTTATGGAGCTGTGCGATCATGGCCCCTTTCGTGGCATATATGGAAGGAAAGGAATGTTCGAAACTTTAAGGATAAATCTTCAGCCTTCAACTCTATGTATTTTTGTACAGAATACAGCTTCATGGTGTTCTTTACAATGGAAATTCTTTTGTAATTACATCACTTTTTTCCGTTTCTTTCCATGAAGTAATGAGTTTCTTCATACAGAAAAAGGAAAAAGAATATATTCTGTTTTCAGGTCCTTTCCTTTACTATTACTATTACTATTACTATTATTTATCCAATAAATGTGAAAAAGAAAAAAAAAACATCCCAAAGAAGGCGAAAGGTTAGGAAAATAAAGTTCAAGTAGTCAATTTCTTCAATTTTTCTTTTTAATTTTTTAGAGAAGTTCACTTATACTTACTACACTCCGGCAGTTGACTTTATTTCGTTTTCTGAGAGAAATAAGTGCTGCAATTTCAGATTTGTAGTGAGAGAAAATGTGGTCATAGAATACTGATGGCGTCCCAGGATGAGTCAGGAGGTAAGCATATCCTTGCATTTCCTTCCCTCCAGGAAATCTCCAATGACCCTACAAGATGAGAAAACAGCATCATAGAATAACAAAAAAGGTTGATACTATATGGTATAAAGAAATTAGAAATGTAAATTCACGTTTACTGAAAATTGTAGGTTCTAAATGCCAAAAAGAAATGTACAGCAAATCACAGGAATTAATATGATTATCAGTTTACTAATAGGTTAAAAATAACATTTTGGTTACTTTTGAGTCCCATTCCATTTTAGCTCTTGTTGTTTCAGACATCTAAATTTCACCCTCTTTTTTTCAATAGATTGTAAAAATGGTTCATACCATTCATGCATGGTTAACTTTTCAAAAAATTTAGTCTTTTTATCTCCATATATTCTAGAAATGTATCCATATGGTGTCTTTTATTTTGCATAGGAGTTAATATTGTAATTTAACCAATTTCCATAATATTAACTTCAAACAACAAAACTAATTTGAAGATTTACTGAAAAAAATGGAATAAGATCCAAAATACCAAGAGATCAAAATGATATTTCGTATAATATTAACCATTCCAAGGGTAAAGTTGTAGAACTAGGTTATCAATCCACAAAACTAAAACATCAGAGTGTATCTCTAATGAATGGTTCATCCAGTGGATTTCAGCTTTAAAGCAATAAACTAGTTCCTACGGAAAGATGTTTAAACCTGAGTAGATCCAGTGTCATGATTCTCTATAAAGGTAACAGCACGAGAGGGCCACCATCCAACAACTCCGGGAGGCTTTCCTTTCTCATCTGATAATCGCCAATATTCACATCTATCAAGTGCCTGTAAGAGACATTTTCCAAACAGTTACTGAAAAGAGAAGAGAAGATATCGTTATTTTTTTCTTCACCTTTTTTACCTTCCTTTTAATGAAAACAATAACTTCCATTGAGAGAAAATGAAAGATATGATTTCTACAATAACTTGTTGCAAGCATAAAAAGTTTTTAGGGATTCTTGTAGAAGATCTACATCAAACGAACAACAATATGATTTTTATAATTGAATCCGTCACACATATTTAAAATAGAGCCCAAGTGAAAGCAGAAATAATGACATCGCAATAAAAAATTTCTTTCTTTTGTTGTTTGGAGTTCTCTCCTGATTACATTTTTCAATGCAATGTTTCTTTTACTCCAAAAAAAAGAACAAAATTTCTCTTTCTTGTAAACATAGTCGCAAGAAAAATTATGAATAAGCTCAGAGAACATATGCCGCAGATTTGACAACCAGATAATTAAATGAAAGCTTACAGAATGAAGGATCCCTTTGGTAGTAACATCAAATGCTCCAGCAGTTCCATTAGTAGCATTTATCCAATCAACGATCCTCTGCCTGTGAGCATCTTGATTATGATCCATCTCACCATACGTATAGCTCAGGGAATCCCAGTATTCACCAACAGCAAAGTAAGGTTCACTTGCATCCAAGTAATCCTTCACATAACCACCCCAGAATCCTCTGACAAAATCAAGCCTCCATCCATCATACCCAATTTCCTTTCTGCATGTCAACAGCCACAAGCATATGCATAAAAACAGTGCTACTCTAATTTTTAAAAGCAAGGTGCAAAAGAGACATCTGAAATGATTAGGAAAGCTGTTCTTAGAGAGAAATGATATCTAATCAGATTCGCACCTATCAAGGTATACATCTCAAATAACAGCCTATGCGATGAGAGGGCATTGAACTCTACCTCTAGGTTGAGTCCAAAGCCTCTTTTCACCACTCTGTCCAACTTAGGTCACATTACTTAATGAATACTCCTTAAAGTTTGTTTTCTAGTACGATAAGGTCTTCACATAGAAAACAAAAAATTGATAGATAAATAGAAGTTCCACAGAAACTAATAGTTCAGCCAAAAAGGGTTGATTGGGGAATTGACCTTAACCAGAGTAACCATTCTTTAATATCATTTCTCACAAAATCTTGTGAATGATCAATGTTGGGGGCAGCGTGGAAGTTATCTCCGCTACTTTTGTTGCCCCTACCCTTCACATGACATGAAAAATGAACAATCAATTTGCTGTCAAAGTAACCATAAATAATTGAAAAAACTGTAAATATTTAAATGAAGTCAATGTCTAAGTTTTAATGATTTAAAAGTTTAATGAGACATTTACACACCTGCGAAGGGTAACATCTAGCATCATTTTTCTGTACGTGTTTTCAAGTTTTCATAAAAGGATGGGGATAAGAAGTATTTGCTTGCATGCAAAGCAGTCAACATTTTCAGAAATCATTGACAATCCATTCAATTTGATAGTTTGATACCCACACACGGTTTACATTGAAAGAAATTTCTCTCATTCTTTACCCAAAATATAAAATGATTAATCTTAGATCACAAATGTAGAATTGACAATTATTCATAAAGGAGCGGCACTACTCAAAAAAGTATTTTTCTTTTTAGCAGTTACATAGTATTATATCTTTTTATATTCATTTCATCGTGCAATATTTGAAAAATTATAATTAGGAAATTGAGTATAGAACCTTAAATGCATGCATCTCACAGAAGGCAAGAAAAATTAAACCTGAAAATGTGGATCATCTGAAACAACTGCACGATCATCCCAATTTAAGCGACCACCAAATATATTCCAAATACCATTTTGATTTTTAAAATGTGCACAGCGATGATTTAGGACAGCATCACCAAGAACCTTTATACCAACATCATGGAACGTCTTCACAACATCCTTCAGCTCATCAATGTTACCATATCTGAAATGAACAAAGTAGACTGTCGGCAAACATAAAATTTGGATAACCTCCTCGTAATGATGATAGCTTCTGTTCTTTCAATTTACTAAATATGAAGGGAAATAGTAAACCAGAAGTCCCCAGACCACTTTAACAGATTTCTTTAAACTGGGGGCGGATTGGAAAAAATGAAGTTCTATATGTTTCTTCGTATGAAGTGTTATCATAGAAACCTATATTAAAACTATCAAGTCATGCAGATTTTAATCTTTTATAAATATATTAATATACCTGGAATTTAAATTATACAGGTCCTTCGGCATGTACCCCTCTGGTGACACAGATTCAGTTGGAGGTGGCAACCATAACACGGTAAAACCAAGGGAGGATAATTCTGCAGCTTTCTCTTTAAGTTCCATGTACCATCTTCCAGATTTGTGAGATTCCCAATTAAACCCTTGGCACAAAATTTCGAAGCCCGAACCTGTGCCAGAGGATATTCTCACAGGTGGTTCTACAGGTTTAGGGGTCTCAATTATTTCCTCTGTAAAAGTTGGAGCAGAACTTCTGAAGATACTGTAGGCTTCAGCTGCCAATTTTTCAATTTCCTGAAGAATGCTTTCTTGTGCTTCTTTGGTTTTTTTCTTTTTAGTCTTCTGTGAAGAAATGTCAGTAACCAAATTTCTTATTTCCTTGATAATTCCATCAGTATAAGCAGTAACAGAAACTCCTTCAGATTCTTCTCCAGATATTTTAGATGCTCTAGTGTCTTTTAATTTGCTCTTTCTCTGTTGATTAGACAAGTTACCAGAACTTGGGAAGGGAATGTAGAAGTCATCTCCCTTATAGTTTAACCAAGAGTTCTCCTTCTGCTTGAGAACAAAAAGAAATCCTCCAAAATCTTCTTCTATGGTAAAAACTCCAGAACATCCCTTCCCCCCTTCTTTTGGCTGCATCAAAAGTACAACATTCTTGAATGAAAATCAAAACTTAACACGAATTTTATACAAAATTTAGATATGAAGAATTGAAATTTTGAAAAATACATGTGAGCAAAGAATGTATAAAATATGGATCACTCATGAGTTCTGAAAGAAGAAAAAGCAAAAGGATACGATGTCATAAAAAATAATAATAATAAAAGACCTCCAATCTAAACCTACAAATAGAAGCACCCTAGAGAAAAAACCTCCAATATGAACCTAGCAAATAATTACAAAAGGGCTCATTAGTCGTCACCGATGCCAAAAGAGTAACATTAAAATTCAAAAGTGAACAAAGATTAACCAAATCCCTTTCAATTCTTCTAAATATCCTATTGTTTCTCTTCCCCAAAACTCCACAAAGTACACAACTCTGGATTCCACACAAAAAAAGAAAAACAAAAAGAAAAGGAAGAGAAGAAAACCCTCTCTTCCCCAATGGAAAATGGATGAGGAGCTTCACTAGTTGTAAAAATTAGAATTTTTTTTGTCCAACATAAAGTTAAGGGTAGGGACTAGGAAGATTCAAACCTTGAACCTATATGTCTTAACCAAATGAGTTAGGCTATATTTCTTATTTTAATATAAAACAATGCACTCATTTTTTTCCATTATCCAGAAGATTCACATCAACCACAGCTAAGTCTGCAGCAGATCAAAAAATTTATGAACAATAACTCAATTACTCTCGTTTTTCACCACATAGTTCAAGAACTTAAAAGAGGCTACAATCAAATTTCTATTAATTCTTCCAATAATCCCAGAAAAGAATACTCATAAAATGAAAGATTATATAGCGGCCTTTAGATAATAATAACAATAATAACTATCCTGTTTCCAAAACAAAAGATAGAGGCATTTGATGATTTAGCAATCAGTATAAACTCAATTTCAGGAAAGAAAAATTTTGCAATGCACCTGCAGCAGCGTACGCAGGGCCTTGTTCTTGAATACTGTTGTTTCTGGAGGGTGAGGAGCAGCTGGAATCTCCCATTTCTTAGTATCATCTCGGCACGCTCCCCAGTGAACAATAACATCTCCGGGTAGATCACTTTCCAAATACAGAAGATATTTGGTTGTTTCAGAACATTTTCTAACTGAAACACTGATGGAATTATCAACAGCAATTTCTTTTACAATAGGCAGCTCTTTATAGAATCCTTCCAAAGACTTCTTCTCCTCCTTCGTATCTCCAGATTCACTACTGCTTCCTTGATCTTTAGAATTCGTTTCTGCTTTGACAAGGAGGTTGGATAGCTGACCCAAAGCCCCTACAATTGAAGAAATTTAAGTAGTGCATCCTACCACATGAGAATGAGATAACAGCTGAAAGAATGAGATCAACACAAGGGAAACACTAAACAGGTTCTGAGGCAATTTAAAAATCACAACCCACTAACTAAACTAAATCCTTCTAGTACACAGTGGAAGCAAGGAAAGGACTTACGATACAAACTGCAAGAAGACCATAGGCACACTTTTTAGTTTGGTGCTCTAAGAATGTTTACTGTAAGAAATCACTTAGGATGTCTTCCTGTTCAACAGCTAAAATTTACAACTCTTATTGTTAAATCAAATCTGATTGAACATAACAGAAGAGACACTAAAGAGAAATGGAGACAAAGCTTCATCAGTGGTTCTCAATTGAATGGAGATATACGATGAACATGAACTCAGTTATCTCTATCAGTCTGGTTCAGCTCAATGTCTGTGTTAGGACTCCTTCCATGAAACTCAGTAAAACCCCAACAAAAATAGAGAAACAGTAACAGTACTCTGCTATGATTCTATTCATGATAAATTCCAGATGAGTTCACAAGATATCCACAGAATACGCTAAAGGACAACACAGTGAAATAAGAAAGAAAAGGCAGAAATAAATGCCAAGGTTATTCTCCAGCTCCTTCGAGAAGGCTGGAATCCTTTCCTCCAAAGCCTCAACAACCTTACCCAAAATATGACCCAGTTTGCTAATCCCCCAAACATTCCTTATATACCTAATCAGGGGTGGGTTCCCTCCCAAGAACCTCCCCACCCTTGGTCTTCTGTGTAATTCCTATCACACCCTTCCCTGACTTCTTCCTTTTGAAGGTGTAAATGATTGGAGATCTAACAGTCTGATTCAAGTCAAGACTACAAGTTTATTCTTTTGTAACACATAGCATGATTAATTAGGAGCTCTATCCAAACACTACAAGTCTACAAACAATAGATGGAAAAGTATGGAAGAATAAATCGGATAAATAACGAAGTAAAGAAAATATTATGCCTAGCCAAATTAAGAGAAACATTACATATATATCATAAGGACCACTCCTACCAGGCCATAAACCCAAGCCCTTTTTGGTTCCAACTTTATTGCCATCTTCACCACAGTAGTCTAAAAGAGGCACCTTGAAATCTCTCCCTTTGTGCTGATACCAAATTCCAGTTTCTTCATCCTGCACTACCAAAAATAAGAAGTCCCATTCACCAAAAGGACTTGCAATATTAAAAACGAGAATGATCAAGGACCAAAGAGGAAATAGTAGAGACAGAGGTCCTGAATTGCTAAGTACTGAAAATAACAACCTTCAAAACAAAATTTATAGCTGCAATAGTTTTGTCGGGAGCAAGATCTATCTTCACTTCATGAACATCTCCCGAAGAGGATGAGGATGATTTCTTCAAGGGTGTCTCAATAGCATAATCCTGAAAATATAATAGGAATTACACTTCTGCAGGCAATGCAAGAACATTTTAGAAATTGGAACCAAGAGACTGTTTCGTACTTTGATGGTTATTGAACCTGGTGGTATCATTTCTTTAGGAGGTTGATCCCATTCGCTGCAAGGTTAATTCATTCAACTTATTTTAAATTAAGGAAAAGTATCAACGAACCAAACTCAGCATCAGTAACTCTTTTAGTAATTCAAGTTTCTTCTCGTACCCAAAGGAACATAGATTAAAACGAGATATACCTGCCACTATCGTCGATTAAGGACACCCCCCAATGAAGAATCCATTTCCCAGCAAGGTTACATCCTACAGTAAGCTCCCAATTATTGTGGTCCTTCCCCTGGGCTAGTCTGACAGAGATCCTTCCCTCCAACTACAAGCTCAAATCAACAACAAAAAACTAACTAAATCCAACCCTCCCAAATTCTTAAGTAAAGCAAGTACATGCAAACAAAAAATTATCATTCCGAAAGTGAATGCACTTCCCAGCGGCAAGAAAACAGATCACACCACACAAATCAAAGAACAGAGCCTCCCACATCACAAGACATAATTCAAACCTTTTCGTTCCGCTTGAGAGGAAACGTCTCATTGAACAAGACATCCGTAGATTGGAATGTGGGGGCATTAGTAGTGGTAGCTTTAATAGTAGGAGGCCTATAAGAATTGTAATGGACAAAGCTCTTTCGGCCATGACAAAGAAGCTTATTGGGACAGTAAGTAAAGGAACAAGGTCTGAGCATATTGAATCTAGGACGATGATGAAACCTGTGTTTGCCTTTAGCACAGTGGTAAAGGAGAGGATCGAGGGCAATCGACGACATGATCACACTGTTGTATGTTGCCACTCCTTAAACAGCGGTCAGATGCAAGGAAGAAGGTGAAGGAAGAACAGAGAAAGAAGAAAGGAAAAAGAAAAGAAAAACAGAGGGAGATTGGAGGATAAACGACGAGGAAAGTGGACGATATTTGTTAATTAAATTTGTAATGTAATTTTCGACCCTTTTGTTTTAGAAACAAAATATCTGCCCAACTCAATTAGGCAGGTGTGTAGTTCTATGGTCATCATTCATAAATTTGTTTGAGCATCTGGTTAATGAATTATCGTGTTATATGTATGTATAAATATATAAATATATTAATATGGATATCCAATTAGTGAATTCTCTTTTGAAATTAATCGAGAATGGAGACTTTCTAAAAAAGAAAAATAGTACATTTTTATGTTTAAATTTTTGGGATGGTTTTCGTTCCATCTAGATTTAAATGGTACGATTCCTTGAATTTTATTTCAATTTAGTATTTGGGTTTTCAAATTTGTACTTTTAACTCTCAATTAATTGATTTAAAGAGTCAAAATTAACCGTATAAATCTTGAAATCTAAAAATCAAATTTAAATTTTAGGATAAATTTATAACATTTTTTAAAATTTATGCATTAAATTGAAAGCTAACTCCGGATTTAAAATCTAAAAGTGTGAGTTCGGTTTGATAACACATTTGTTTATTACTTTTGCCTATAATCTTCTTACTTTCTTATATTTACATTTCACTAATAATTTAAAATACTAACAAAAAGTAACATTCAAATATTGTTTTGTTTTTTAAATATGGAAATGTTATAGATGGAAGAAAAACAAATTCAAAATACAAACAAGATTAAACACATAGATGCAACTTTATTTTAAGCCTAAAAAAGAGAAGTGATTTGATAAGAAATCAAATAGCTTAATTTCTAAAATGAAGTTTGTGAATGGTTGGGTTCTTACATCACTTGGGGTATGAAATGGATACATTAATTATTCAGGGGGCTTTATGTAATTAGGCAATTGCGGCGGGTTGTTCGTTGGTTTGCAGATTTGGCAAAAATCTAGAGAAATGGACGGTCAAGAATTGTACTTATCTAACTTCACGCAAAGGCATTCCTTTGAGTTCTACAAAAGAAAAACATAAAATTAGTTCAATTCATTTCCCATTTCTCCCCCACTTTTCTTTCTTTTCCAAAATTTCTCTTTCCCCATTTGAATTTGGTATAACATATCTTCAACCTATATTGTTATATTGTTATTGTTAAATAAGAACTGCAACTTGATCTTACATTTGAACATTCACATAGTATAAAACTACAATAAAATAATATTTGAGTTTGGATATAATAAAGTTGGTTTTGTTGAAATGACAATGCACAATCTCCCATAGCCTTTATCATACCCCAAAAGAGCGAGCCTCTTCTTTGAAGTTTGAACCATCTAACACTAAAACCAAGGACTAATACAAATACAAAATTTGAGTTTCGTTGAGTGATTAAATAACTCAAAAGAAAACTTGAGAGAATATCAACTTATACAACTTTAAAAGACGTAACAATTCAAATTTCAAATTCTTTTTGGAGTGTACCAACTTATACCTTTCATTTAAGAAAAATTGGTGTGAAACTTAATAGTTGTATCCATAAAATTTTAACAGTTTTTTTTTTTATAGAACAGTCAAAAGGAAAATTCAAACATTTACGTAATGCTATTGAGTGATGCTGAGCCCGAACAAATACCTCACAGCCCTACATCTTCTTCTTCTTCACCTACAGCTTCACCCTTCTTATTTGCAGCCACCATTGTTCAAGTTTATGTTACCTTCATTGTTCTCTTCACATGCTCATCTTATTCTATATCAAACCCAATTTCAAATTTAGTGCATGAAGATTTATTGCCATGAAAAGAAAAACACAGCTTTTTTAAACCTCATCTGGCTTCACAGTTGAAGAAGCAACAAACAAAGGTAAAGAATTGCCGAAGGTCAGAAGTGAACAATATCAAGCATCAGTACTTCGAATATAAATATTTTCAAACAACCGCGACGGATCCAAAAATTTTATATAAGGGTATCAGATACTATACAATAAACACACTAAAAATATTAAAAAAATATTTAAACGTTTCACTGATGCTTCAATGACATTCACTAACTTGGTAGCAATAACGAAATAAGAAAGATCTGACAATTTTCATATAATTTTTTTGTAATATAAGTATATAAATTTAAAATTTGTAATTTCTTAAAAATAAGTGTAACAGACAAGATTTAAAACTCACAACTAGCACAACCTGCTACAAGATTTAAAACTCACAACTAGCACAACTACAACATAGCTAAATTTAATGTGAAGTGGTACGTGCCCTGTTCCCTTAACAAATCCGTCGTTTTCAAACTCATGTATGAAAAAAGAAACTCACAAGGCCAGTGAACTGAATGAACCTGATCCAGCTGCACAGAAGAGAAGTGTCCAAGAGGTTCTCTAAATGTCAGGTTGAAGCACTTCCCTGAACTTACAACAATCAGATGTCCGCTTCCATGTTCCAAGGCTAACCAAACAGTTCTAAAAAGCAGAAGCTGGGAAGAATGAACATCAACTTGATAGGAGCATTTCAAGACCAAAATCCAACTAACCCAATACTCATCAATTCGTTTTTGATCCACCTGAGAAAGTTTATATCAAATCATCTTCCCAGAAAAGTTATATGACCCAAGATTTCCGGAAAAACGTTAAGAAAAGATTCACCCATTTGAAAATTTCGATCCATTCTTTAAGTGTGGAACCTGTAGCTTGAAGAAAGAAAATAGGACGTGAAACGAACATCTTACCTGCACTGCAAAAACCCAACAGCTTTTTGTGGAATACTTAGCTCCACCGACATCGGCGCGAGTGAATTTGAGGTAGGAAATGACAAATTGGAACTGAAAAACAAAAAATAATGGCAAAGTTTAAGTGGAGATCACTGACCAGACCACACACTCCGAGTCCTTCTCCTCATCATTGAAAGAATTACTCTAGCGCCATAGTGGAGCAACTGTGCGAATTAGGTAACCCATTTTCACTCATGAAGTCATCCGTATGTGACTGAATCAGAATTTTACGAAATGGGTTCAGGTCTTTTCAGTTGTCTGTAATGATGGCTTCTTTTCTCCGCCGTCCACGCGGCGGTTTCCGAACAGTTTCAGACCTTTCGGTTCACCGTCGGCCACCCACTTTTTCTATTTTATAATTAATCTTCCCCATGATAGAATTTTGTCCATAGCTGCATACTTTTTCCTTTCTTGATCAGTTGACATTTTGGACATTTGCATTGAGAAAGTGGATGTAGTATCAGTAAGAACACACGCGTCAGTGACTTGCAATGTAAACCAAATGGGTTATTTCTATTGACACATATAACCAAAAATCAAGTCAAAAACGAATTGCTGAACCAAACTTAGAGAGTGGGGGTGTGTGAGAAGCCATTAAAATCCACTATAGTTCCTACATCAAATGCATTCTCGTTCCAATAATTTGGCAGTCAAATCCCTTGATTATCTAATCAAGTTCAGATGGGTGCACTCCCTGTCGCTTAATACTTTGTAAATTTATGTTGAGATGTGGGGGATTGACTTTGTAAGCTGGTAAATATTGCAGGTTAGTATTATCTTTTCTAGAATGGAAATGCTTGACCTACAAAAGTGAAGAGTAAAAGGAGGGAAGGGAAGAGAAAAAATATTGAGATTTGTCTGTTCTTTCCCAAAACAATATGACATTGAAAATCGATGAACAAAATTCATCTGCTATCGTACACTCTTTTTTCCCATTTTAACAAGATGATGATAATGCAGACATCTCCGTCTGTAGCATTTTTCAATGATCCACCAGCAAATGCTGTTTTGCAAAATAAACATCTATCTATACTGAGGTAGAAGGGGGAGATCTATTTGATGACAAAATGAGATGGGTTAACACAACTAGATAATTACTAATTAATTACCAAACAACCCAATTCTTAGGCCTTGACATTGGGTTTTGGAGATGGATGGGGTTGCTGATGATGATATGGAGAAGCGTGAGAACCATTGGCTATTGAATAGCTGCGTAGTTGCTGCCCGTTCTTTGGAACTTGTCCAGCCGCTGTGTGATAGCCATTTCTCGCCATGGGGCTGGATCGTACACGGTCAGCTTGCATTGTCTGAAAATAATAAGATGAACTTGCCATGTCCTTGAGGTTTGGGAGAGGCTTCAAGGCTTCAACAACTTCACTCATCAAGGGTCTGACCTTTTGATCTCGGCTAAGGCATTGAGCAGCTAATTGTACTGCTTTTTGAGCACCTTTTATTGAGAAATGACCCTCAAGCCTCGGGTCTATCAAGCGATAGAATCTCTTTTTCTCTCCTAGGTATGGCCGTGCCCATTCCACAAGGTTATGTTCACCATTTGGACGGTTTTTATCCATGGATCTTCTGCCAGTTAACATTTCGAGAAGAACCACCCCAAAACTGTAAACATCACTCCTTGATGTAAGATGTCCTGTCAGGGGAGCACTTATCAGACGAAAAGCAATCGCTAGGAAGGAACAAAAGCAAGTAGACTGAACAAGATGACACAGTTCCAATTTCTACAATTTTCATCTTAGAGTTGCATGCCATGGAAACATATGGGCAAAAGAACTGACAAGCAAAAAGAATACAGATCATCACACGTTCTTAGATTATGAACCATAAGTTCTACTTAGTTCAAGCCTCAAGGATAATTTCCATCAAATGTACTTTTAAAATACAATGGCAGAGAAACAGAATGTTTAATATTCTAAAACTCACCAGTCATAACGTATTCTGGAGCTGCATAGCCATATGTTCCCATCACCCGAGTAGAGACATGGGTTTTATCTCCATCGGGTCCATCTTTTGCAAGTCCAAAGTCAGAAAGCTTGGCATTGTATTCCTGAAGTAGTGAAATTATCAGGACGATTAAAAATGAAAAAAACAACAAATTATAACCATAGGTTCTGTCACATACGGCATCTAATAGAATGTTGGATGTTTTAAAATCACGGTATATCACTGGTCTTTTTGCTTCCTCATGAAGAAAAGCAAGACCCTTAGCAGCACCAAGTGCAATTTTCATCCTAATAGACCACGGAAGTGGTAGAGATCCTGCACATGGAATAGATTTTTACAAGTGAGAAACAGCATACATCTGTGCATGCATGGATCTATTTAAGGCATGTTTGATTATAAGATATGCCAAAACTGGTTTCTAAAGATTAAAGACTAAGCTAGCTAACTAGGTAAAAGATAAGATCACAAGTTATGGATCTCCTGATATATTCCTATTCATTAAAGAAGAGACAAAGAATACACCATCTACTTAAAAACTACAGGATCAGGATGAATGGAAGTGGAAAATTTAATTGTGAAAACGGAAGCAACATACTCCGGAAAAGATGATTCTCTAGGCTTCCTCTAGGCATGAACTCATATACAAGCAGTCTTTGATCATCTTCATTACAGTAACCAATAAGTCTGACCAAGTTGGGATGTTTGAGATCACTGAGAAAATTAACTTCAGCCTGCCACAAATCACAACCCACTCATCAATTTAGATAGTAGAGCATGCGGAAATTTCAACCATCCAAACAACTTTTTTATCACATCCATACAAGATGAAAAATGTAAAGATCAAAATATCAAAAAGACAAGATCAGAGAAGCTTCAAACCATCCATTCTTTGTGGCCCTGAAGACCATCATGGTTGAGGGTTTTAACAGCAACAGTGAGTCCCGTGCCAGGTTTAACTGGAGCAGTTCCGTTTTCTTCAACCCAACCCTTAAAAACACAACCAAAACCACCCTCACCGAGAAGACTCTCGGGTCTGAAGTTCCTTGTAGCCAACTTAAGATCATTGAATGAAAACTTCCGTAGATGAGGAGAAATTTTAAGTTCCTCTTCTAGTTTGGAAGTTGATGAATTACTCTCTCCATTACTCATACTTGTGTTTGTTGAAGATATCTCTCGAGGTGTTGGTTGGTCTCTACTTGAATCAGCCGTAGACTTGCTTTCAGCTGACACAAAAATATCATAAATTAGAAAAACTTAAATATATGTGTATATATTATTATAAAATGCAGAGAAATAGCAACCACGTAGAATGCAATTTTGTTTCAAACTTAAAACATTGATAGAAAGTAACAAACCCCATCCTTTGGCAGGAAAAAGAAAAGAGAACAGAATTATGCATCATAGACTTACGGACAAGTCTAATGAGTGGAAGAAAATGAATTAGCATTTAGAAATAAGAAAATACAGGGACAAAAAAAATTCTAGATGATCCGGTGAATAAGCAGTACAAGTGCGACTCCTCAATTGATATGTAACATACTCAAGTTTATAATGGAATACAAACTTGAAGTACAACCATTAACTGAAAACCTCCACTATGTACTGGATCCATACATAAAAAGAGAATTTTTCTAATTCTATATTTCCATTTGACTTCTAGACCTTCCATTCCTCAAGAAAAGCTACTAAATTTCCCATTCCTCTAAACAATCTGCTACTTACCCACCATCTACAGCCTTTGAAGATTACCATGCACAACACCTCTTGTGTATTGATACTCGTCTGCATTTGTTTACTTATTTATTAACAAGAGACAATAGTCTGCATTTCGCAACAAGAGTTTTCATAAATCTAGGAAATCGTTCTTGGTTGGGAAGGTAGGAAGCTGCATTCAAGACAACCATTCCCGCTTACTACAGAAACTTTACTGAATAAGTCTCAGCTTCAAGATCCATTTTCTGGTTTGAAGCAATAAAAGCCCCACATGACTTTAAGCTTTGAACTGACCTTACAACTTTTCTTATCTTAATAATCATCTACTATTATCCATAACAGAGGTTTAAAAAACACAAATGAAAGATTTCGAGCTTGCGTTGTTCAGTGATTTCAAGTACACTAAAATTGTCGTTAATCAACTAGTGACAACAATACACACACCACGCCCGCTCTTGGGTAATTTGGCTAAAAGAATGAATGCTAACATCAGAAAATGTTCAAAAATCACACAATCAAAATGAGACCCTAACAGAACATGGACTGAAGCAAAAATTTCAGGAAGTCCCAGAAAGCAACAAATCAAAGTATTAAACCAGTAAGAAGGCTACAAAGATTATAACAAGAGGGAAATGATCTTCCTCAAACATAAAGTCATTACCATAGTTGATACTAGTCCCACTTATCGAACTATCAACTTTGGATCTCGAAGAAATGCAGCTACCAAAAATCCTCAGAGCAATCCAACAACCAGTCTCCTCTTCCACGGTTTCAACTTGTTCCTTGTTGTTTTTCTGCTTCTTCTTCCCCTTCGATTCCCTAACTTCCCGAGACTCAACTTTCCCATCTTCAGCAATTACCTCCATGCCTTAAGTACCCAAAAGAACACAGATAATCTTAAAACTCCTCGAATCCGAAACACCATCCAGTGCCTCACCTTCCCCAAGTCGCTACTTCAACCCCAGCTAGTTAAAACTTCTCCTCGAAACAGCACAAGTAAAAACCTACCAAAAGATCACTGAAATTTACCAGCTCTCACTTAGGGCAAAAAACAAGTACACACCCAGTTGCGACCCAGTTGAGAAGAAGATTACCAGATCGTATAAAAAATCGATGAATTCCAAAAGAAAGAAGAAGAAAAAAAAAAAAACCCTTCAAAAAGCAAAAACAAATGGATCAACTTGAATAAGCTCACAAAGAAGTCTTCTCTTCCATTAAAAAAAAAAAAACGATATCCCCAGTCCTTCCCAGCTCAACTCACGAATCTCTTCCCTCAAAGATACAGATTATCCCCAAGATGGGTTTCCAACACGAAGAAGAAGAACCAGATTAGTTTTAAGCTGGTAGAGTTATAAATTTTATGCCGGAGAAATTAAAAAATAATAATTAAAAAAAAAAAGATGAAAAAAGAAAATTATTTTCCAAAATATCAATTCTCTCTCTCATCCTTTTTCTTTTCTTTTTTGCTTTTTTTTTTTCTTTTTATTAATTTATTTACATTTTCCAATGGAATCAAAGACTGGGCAAAAGTTAAGCGTAGCTGCCCGGGGAAACGGGCAGAGACCAAACTGCCGGTCGTGTCAGCTGACCGTGGCCCGTGGTGCCAAATCAGAATGGACCAAACATTTGGGGCAGATAGAAAGTAGGGAAATCGGGCATGAGAGAGGAGATGACATGGCCCCACAGGGATGTTGACGTGTCTGCCTTCGTGGGCGGATTTGAATGCGCACGTCAAATTATTCGGTGCATTGCACGCACCTCTTCTCTATTTCTTCCAATTATTTAAAATATGTGTGTGTGTGTGTGTGTGAAAAACCGCTTCTACCCCTACCCCCAGTCTCTGCCCTAAATTATAATAATAGAGACCCCAACCCCCAATCATTTCAAGCTTTTTATTGAAGTAAATATATTTGTTGATAACGTAATCAAATTAGGCACGAAGGATATTGTGATTTGGACATTAATTTGTTCTAAACAAATCCTCTTATTCATTTTTGGACTCAGTTTATCTATTTATTTATTATTCACATAATAATAATATCAACAGAATTTAATCGATTCTTAATTTATAATCATTAATGAATATGGTCTGTAATTAAATTATGAGAGGAAATAATAAAATATATGTTTTGAATTTAAAAAAAAATTGGTTTATAGAAATAGAAACCAATCCTAAACATAATTCCTCATAATTTATTAGTGGGAACAGAGCAATAATCACTTATCAATTATCATTTATCAATGTGTTCTCATTATAAGGTGGGGTTTTTTTTATACTTGATTGAAAAGAGGTTGACTTCACATTTTCAAGATTGATTTTTTCTTTTTTACAAAATAAATTTCCACACATTTCAAATATATATATTTTTTTTTCATATAAATTGTCTGTCTATGAATGGTTCTGCTTGAGAAACTATTAGTACACAAAATAAGAAACTAAACTTCAAGTGAAATAGCTCCCTAAAAAATTGTGATTATTTATAAAAAAAATGAAAAAAGATTGAGTGGGTTTTCTTTTTCCTTTTTGAGTGATTTTTTGTATAAAAGAAATAAGTTGCTTTGATTAACAACCTTAGCTATTTTAATTTTTAAGTATAAAATAATTATAGTGACTATATACTAACATTTACATTATTTAAATGATTTAAGAAGTATTAACTATCTATTTTAAATTTAATTGTTCTATTTGTAATCATCTTATATATTATTTAATTTAACGATAAAATTAAAATTGTAAAGCATATTATTTATAAAGAAAAAGAAAATGTTTAGTTAGCAATTAGTTCAAAGAATAAAATGATTGACTTTTGTTGCATAAACGTGCACCACATAGCTTGACTTTCTTAATGCTACTTAGTTTTAAATATATTGATTAAAACTTAAATCATTTTTTAATATCACATATTAATTATTAATTCGATGTGATAATCCTTTTTAATATGACTTGTAAGCTTATAAAATAGTCGTCCGAAAATGACACGTTAATGACTTAATGATACATACTTATTTATGTAACTTAAGGATGCACCCAAAAAAGGGATGTGCTGGTATTTTTATAATACATTTAAAATAGTTTATTTTCTTTAATTAAAAGGCAAATAATTGTCTTTTTATTTATTTATTATTGTTATTATTAAGAGCAATATTATGTAGGGGTCAAGTTTTAACATAAGCCACCATTATCTTCAATAGGGGTATATGACTAATAATCTAATACTGATAGAGAATAATTAGTTTAATAAATCGATACCATAAGATTTGATTCGATGGAAATAAAAGGGAAAAAGAATAGATATGAGTTTCTGTTTAGGTATTTCATTTACTCTACAAATTTGTCTATGGAAAAGATATTTGAAGTTTTGAGCTATCAAATGGATTATTTCAGGTGAGGAATTTGAGAATTTTCTCTCCAATTTTCAGAAGAAAAGTCAAGCCCAAGAAGATGATAATGTAGTCAAATAGTTCAACTACCAAAATAATGTTGATTGTTTGTCAAAAGCAATCCAAAAATCAAATCGAAGTTGGTCACAAAGAGGAATAAAGATAAATCAAAATTTTGCATCTTTGAATTCAGAGAATGGAATATGCCAAGTAGATGTAGTAACTCTCTCTAAACCTATAAAGTTATAAAATGGAACCACTTAGTAAGTTATGATAAATTGTAACCATTTTAGTGATAAATAAAAAAAATATGAATGTGATAAAATACTAAAAGTATATAGGTTCAATCAACGGTAGCTACCTATCTAGAATAATTTATTTTTGTTGAGTGCGATTAGTCGATTGTGCTACTTGTAATAAAAAAAAACTTTTTTTATATAAATGTTAATTTATGTCGTTGAATTTTGAAGGTCAAATCAATTTGAATCCAAACTAATAGTTGTATCAACTTTAAACACAAAACATTAAAGTTGTATCAATTTAAGTTTAGGGTTATAAGTTATTGTTATTTTTTTCTTTGGAAAGAATAAAGCAATTGAAATGAAAGATGAATGCATGAAACACAACACACCAACTCCATCCAAATGTAGTAAACTTGTTGGATGTAAAGTGGACTCTACTATTTCTAAATGAAGGAATTAAAATTGGTAGTATAATAGTATTAGAAGCGTGCTTGAAGTGAAATCCATTTCCACACACTTCAATTTGGGATTTCTTTTTTTGGATATAGGTGTGGAAGGTGTGCTAATCCATCTTTTTTGTTTTACTACTCTTACAAAGCCATACTTCTGAGTTGTTTCCCACACTCTCTTTTTACATATAGGAATACCAGATTTTTGTACTTTATATCAATACCCATATAGCATGTGTGTATTAGATATAATAAAAGTCAAAAAAGTGTGGAAAACTAAGGATAATTAAATCATCAACACCTTCAATACTTTGCTACCCAATGACAAATAACTTTCACCACCATAGCAAGGGGACCAAACAAGTAACAAAATGCACTATTTTTTTTCTCTTTTGTTCTCTATCCTACAAAGGAAAGAGATTATCACTATTTAATCTATATGAATAGAATGTTTTTGGAACTGAAAAGAACAAATTTGATTAAACTTACATTAATAAGATCTAAATCTCATCCTCATTCTTGTTCGTAGTTTCATATTCTCATAAAAGAAAACATTCAAACAACCAACAAAGTCCAATCAGAGTCCCAACCGATGTCTTTAACAAATCCTTAACAACACCCAAGGATTCTCCAAAGAAGCTTCAATCCCATTCTTTAAAAAGACTTTCAAAGAGTTTTGTAATTGATTTTAAAGTGACTTATTTTTCACCATCTGCATAGAACAATCAATAATGTTCAAGAAATATGAAAAAACACTATCAATGATTTCACTCCAAACCCAAGACCTGTCTGTTGAAGTTGGCTTAATTATTTGATGTCTATTTTGGATGATTGCTCTGCGTTGAACGTCCTGTTGGACAGGCCATAGGGCACCATTACATCTTGTAGAAAGGATGAAAGAGAGGCAGCATATTATTATTAGCCAAACAGCATGAAATCATGATTACGGCATCAAAATTAGGATTCAGGACCAGAAAATCTGAAAAAGGTCATTGATTGGATAGATGTAAAAAAAAAAAAAGAGAAACTTACAATCTAATAATATATCCAAAATCAGGCACAGCAAAAGTTGGAATTTCACAGTTTCTCTCCACTATTTTCTAGGTGCAGTAACCTAGAAGCACAACCAAATAAAAGAGGGAAAAAAAGTATAAAGGGTATATATTTTGACATTCCAGAATGTACATCGATTCCATTTCCAAGACTGGAGGTACACAACTTACAACACACGACGCAAAGCTATATATCCAAGATAAATTGATATGGCCATACGGATGTATCAAATTATCAGATCACACTCAAAGAGAAGGGAAAGGAGTGAATGGTCGTTGATTGGCCTAGAAACCATAAAAATTCTGATTCGGGGTGGCCAAAAGGACGGGCCTTTGAGGACCCTTCCAGAGCTCGAGATAGAATGTGAGATACTAGGAACCATCTTAAAGAATCCCAGTAGAAATGCTGGAGGTTGCATTGATTTTCAGTGAGTGCTCAGGGATATACGTAGCACCTGTCAAATCAAAATAATTAAGGGAGTTTATAGTTGATGATAATGCAGAAAAATGATGGTTAGTTGATGGAAATGAGAATGAGAAAGAATCTAAATGAAAAATAGCGGGCATGAAGAATTGGTAGAAAGAGAACAAAATGTACAATCTTGTCCATAATAAAGATGAAAGATATTATTCCCTAATGTTAGGCATAGAAATAAAATTTGAAGTGGTGTAAAACCAACATAAATTAAAAACATGTCTTGAGAGTTACAGAAAAGGGAAATGAGAGAATGGCCCTACCCTTGTGGAGGAGATAAATCGAGACATACAATTTTAGCATGGGACTCGCAAATTAATGAGGATACATTTGTTATAAAAAAAAATAAAAAAAAATAAAAAAAAAACTTTTAATCGATGAAGAAACAGTACTACATTGAGAAAGGAAATAAAATCTATCTTCTCGTGCCCATTAAGAAAATGCATCTACATAGGATTTGGGTTTGTTAGAAGAATGGGAACAAAATGCATCTACATAGGGTTCAGGTTTGTTAGAAGAACAAGCATCATAGCTGAAGTTTCAGCAGGAACCAAAAGCTTCATCAGAGACTTCAATGCCAGTAAATACTAGAATAAGTTTTCCAGAATCAGTAATAAATAGTGATGGTCAGTAAATGAAGAGAAAAATACTACTTATAAGTTCTGTAGTCATTTGGGGTACATGCTAGGTATCCAAATACCTACACGCTTCCTTGACTGGGCTTATGCATCTACACTTAGTGTATGCAAACCAGGATAACTTAAATGTAAGAATAGTGAGCGGCCATAGACATAAACAATAGTCAATTCCCCTGTCATAATTATCGTTATCTATACTAATAAATTTTTTAAAATTGGTTCACCCCAAGCACAAAAATGTTGAATAAATTAAGCATAATTGAAGAATCTAGAGAAGAGAGAGATCGACTCTCATTACCTTTTTCCTTGACATCAATTTGTAATGTGTCAAGAGTAATTATGCCATCAGTCAAAGGAAGTAGCTCAAGCTTGATGGTAGCTGTCGATTGAGAAGGAATACATCTGCAGAGACCAAGCAAGAAATGAGTGTTGGAAAACCTATCTATTGAATGAGAAAGGAATTATTTATTACCCTAATGGAACTCTACTCTGGAGCCACAAATGCGAGCAACCAATAGCACTTGGGATGATATCTGACATGGGAGACGATTGTTCTTTAAAAGAGACTGACCGGCCTCCAGAATCAATACTCTGCTTTAGATTCTCAGTTACAGAAGGGATTGATCTTGGCCTTTCCAATGATGTAACATATTTCTCAGTGCCTATTCTACCTGCAACTTCATTTAAAACCATGTATGGACTCATGGGTGATGATGGTGAGGAATTCAATGAAATCACAGATGGAGGAGAAGTGGATGAAGCTGGAGCAAGAACTGTCATGGTCAGATCTTCAGATGTTAAATTTGAAGCCTGAAGTGTCAAAACCTGAAATTTAAACCATCTCAGTGACTTTGGATCGAACAGCATGAGAAATTTGCGCAGATGTGAGTGGATATTTCATTAGTTATTATTATTTTTAGTGGGAGGAAGTTGCTGGAGATTTGATGCTTCAAACCTGAACGGGAAGGTGAGAGACAATTCCATTGGGTTTTGGGGGGTCCCCTGATAGCGCCACAGACACCATAAGATCCCTTGAAATTCGAGGTCGCCAACTAGTTGGTTGCTTGAAAAACAATCTTGACTCTGTACATATTCAGAAAATATAAGAAATAAATTTACTTGATAAGGGGTAAAAACTGAAAGAATTATTATATTGAGGTAAGAACAATCAACATACTTATCTTCTACCAGTGCCCCTTTAGCCCTAATTCATAGGACCCTAACATTCTTTGTTTAATCTCAGATGGTTTTAGAAACTTTAAATTGTGGAGTAAGCATATGCTTAAAAACAATAGCTTTAGAAGAAACGCCAAAACATTATTGTCCAACAAGGTAAAAGCAGTCTAATGAGAATTGTGGCTAGTTAATTGTAGGCGTGAAATATGTAGAAAACCCAGTAAGTAGAAAGCAATGTTCACTAGGGAGGAAACAATATTGCAAGGGTTATCCCAAGACGTCTTGGACCATCTGCTCTCAATCTTAAATCACCAATTGACCGTGACCCAAAAACTTAAGTTGATAGGTGAAGGTTAATTTA
This sequence comes from Cucumis sativus, assembly GCF_000004075.3. Taxonomy (NCBI): domain Eukaryota; kingdom Viridiplantae; phylum Streptophyta; class Magnoliopsida; order Cucurbitales; family Cucurbitaceae; genus Cucumis; species Cucumis sativus. Next base: position 26,209,678 of record NC_026659.2, on the reverse strand, counting down.
ATATTATATCATCTAACACTTATCAAAAGAGAATTGTGGTCGCAAAGACACCACAAGAACTTTAATAACTAGCGCAGAACTGGAGATAAGGTACTTGAAAATTCTATCGTCAGTCTATCATTATGGTCCTCCCCATCCATGTCCTTCAGTGATTATACTCCATCCGAAGTTACCTTAAGTTGGAATTTGCTTTCTATAACTATAAGTTCCTAAATCCTAAGGATGGGTAGTACTTGTGCAATTGATTTTTTTCCACAGTATCAATGATAGGGATGTGTTTATCTCCTATGAGAATCAGAAAATTCAGACACAGAAAATGGCGAAGTACCCCAATCAAACTAATTAAGATAAATTAGAAAATAAAGATCAGTGAATATACCAGTATAGTTGCACCGGCAAGTTACCATAATTGCATATTGATCATTACTTTTGGGGGTAAGGGACAAACTTGATATTGCATTTCCAGCCTGCAATCGGGATGATTGGGAACTTTTTTCTCCACAAGCCTTTATATTCCTCCACATAGAAGTTGCTGGTTTAAGGATAAAAGAGTGCTCTTCGTCTCTCCTGCCAAAAAGAAGCTCCACATAAGATCAAATGAAAATGTATTTTTTCAATAACCATATAAGAATGAAAACAGAGGCACCAATATAGATATCTCATCAAACCAAAATGATTCATTAGAAATGCTCAGATATACTTGAAGGTGACAATTGTCACTCAAAAAGAATAAAAATAAAGAACTCTCAATCTTGAATAATATTCTAGTCAATATTGAAATGACACACTGCAAAATTTACCCCTCGCTAGGGACTATAGCACCAAAAGCCATAACCAAATACAACAAGCAACCATTAAAAAAACAAAACCTTAACCAAAAAAATTTATTAGTTCAACCCAAAAATTTTTATTAGTTAACAACACAGGAAATAGAAAGATTGTTTTCAAGCTACCCTACTGATATGCAACCCCGCCACTTGTTTGGTACACAGCAAAAGCACAATAACCAGAAAAATAAATGAAGCATGAGCAGACGATAACCTGAGGGCTAAATTTGGTAAGCTGTGTTCATTTCCTGCTTCTATGCAAGCTATTGGTAATGATGAAGGGAGTCCATCCTTTGATGCCTCTTCAAAAACAATTGTTATAGCATCAATATATATTATGATATCCGGTATATGAGCTGGAGATACGTTCTACAAAACAACAAATGTAACTTTGTAAAGAAATTGCACAAGGAACATTTCAAATGAATACTTGAGAAATATAATGACAATGATATAGTAACTCCAATGGTGTTATCATGTATTAGTTATAACTTCATTGATTGAAAATAGATAAAATAGAAAGAAAAAAAAAATCCTGGCATCAAACCTTAATTTGAACGCATAAAAGATCATCTGTATTGCAATCAGCAGCAAAGGACTGGATGTTGACAGGATGAACAATTTCAAGTTTTCTCCTCCACCGTCTTCCTGGAATATGAATTCCTTTGAGGCCGCAACAAACAGAAAATCTCTCTTGCTCCAAAGATACACCTCGAAAAGATAAAAGATCACGGCCTCCAATTCTCTTACTTATTGAGGGCTTTTGGGTTGAGAACTGGTCCCAATTTTCAAGTTCAAAGTTTGGCTTTGAACTTGCAGCTTTAACTGGTGCAGATGGTGGTGCACTATTGTGAGGTATCGAGGACATAGAGTAGCTCCTAAAATGACCAAAGGAGAAGAGTTGAGAGCCAGTGGAAGAAGAAACTGACTTCTGAGATGTGCCACCAATTCCTGCATTGGTAGTTAAACGGGGAGGAGACAGAGGACGGGGAATAGGAGGAATGGTGTTATCCAGAGGAAGCAACCATTTCAACAGTTCTCCACATGGATCCGGATTTGAATAACTTAAGACATCCTGATTCTCAAATGACACTGGCCGCTCTTGGTATTTCTCAAATTGAAGAATTTCCAATACAGGATCTCTCAATGTGTCAACACCAACATTCACACGTAAAAGCACCTGCATCCTTCCCCCAAGAAGACAGAATGAGACTCAGTAGTTAGAAAGAGTGTTGAATTCGTTACAAATATAAATACTTGGGCACCTATATAGGCATAAACATAAAGCATTCTGAAAAGGATTATGACGATATCAAATGAACCAGAAACCATTATTCTGACACGAAGGCATAGTTGAATGAAATAATAGAAATCAGCTTCAAATATGAATTAAATGGGGAACAACCAAGTACTTATTTCTACTGAACAGGATGCATCACACAATACAAGCTGAACATCAATAAAAAAGATATAGAAAACACTACTCTTTGGGATAAAAAGGTAAGTATACTAAGTTTGTGAATTAACCAATTCATTCTTCAGGTGGAAGTGTGTTGCAAAACCAAGATATCATATCAGTATTTCAAGGAGCCTACTGCAGGGTGTAGGCTCAAGAAGAAATTGCGTCATAACACTAAAATTTTTCAAGCAAAAGTTTCTGCGAGTATGCACAAGAATTCCAGAAGCTTTTTGATACATACCACTATGCTTCCATCAGAAAGAGAGCAGCACTTGAAGGAACCTCTTGCTACACCACCAGAGACACTGGAATCAAAGTCTCCCTGATCAATGACTGCATTTATGCTAGATTTAACAATGTTTTGGCCCACTATCTCACAGTCACTTTGTTTATCAGATTTTTTTTTTGACCAAAGGGGATCACTAGACTCGGCAATTCTTACAAAAAAGTGAGAGTTTTCAAATCGCTGTAGTAACGTTTCTGTTTGTCGTCTGTGATCTTCCTTTCTGAGAAGAGATTCACTGGCAGAAACATCCTTTGATGGATCAATCTTCTCGTTTAATAGATTTTCACCATTCTGATCTGTACTATGGCTTTCACCATTGGTGGAATTAGTTCCATCATCTATGTTTTCATTTTGTTTTTTAGGACTATGCCATTTTCCATTTTTACTCATAACTGCTGCGACTTTAAAAGGAGTTATGGTTTCTGTATCCTGTTTAGAAGCAGATAAACATGCCAAGATACATATTTGTTCACCTGTATAAAGGGCAGAGTTAAAGAACCATACCAGTAACAAAGTATTTCTCTCATCTGATGATGCCCGTGTATTAGAAACAAAAAAAACAAAACACGGAGAAAGTATATGTACCTGGGAAAACAAAAGATCGATCCATCCTGCATAATGAATGTATATCTGATGCATTTTTCCAATCAGAAGGAAGCCCCTCTAGAAAAGAGTATTAAGTATTAGATTTCCTTCGTGAAACAGTAAGTGAAAAAGGAGCATGTATCAAAGTGAAAAAGGAGCATGTATCATCACATAAAACAATATGGCCATGTTAAGCATTCTACTACTCAGGAGTCATAACCTCTAACCATACAGGAAAGAATTTCAGGTGTATCTTCGAATGTAAAAATTTCACATCAAACGAAAGCTTTACTGAGTAATGATGCTAGTATTATGACTGTAAACAATCTTACAAACTTAAAACACTAAAATAATGTTTAAAATTTTTTTAAACTATAGACTTAAGATAGGAACGGCAAGATTTTATGCAATAAAATTCCCAAGCTAGCTCTATCCGAGAAACTTCAAATTCAAACAAAAGGCCAGGGAGTTGATATTTTAGTTCATGAAGTGTCGCATTCAGTTTAGAGAACTAAAATTTCAACTTTGAAACTTCACACTCAGCTTTAAAAAACATTTGATCGGACTTATGTGGATATCCAATACAATGATTCGTCGTGATAAAAAAGAAGTGATGATAAAGAAAGTAAATGCAGACAGATAAACTAGACGTCTTGACTTGAAACGGATGCTAAAGTTTCGAGTCGACTAGCATAGAATGTCATTTGTATCTTCTTTCAATAAAAATCACAGTGCATACACTCTATATGGTGTGTTATGATCACCATCTTATGCAAACGGAACTGTTATGTTAAGCATTGATTCGTGCATGATGACACATTAACCAAAAATTAAATTCAAACATTGATTAACTAATTGATATGACAAGAACGCACTGCATGGAATGGTAATCCACCCTTCTTCCTCTGAAACATCAGAGTGCTTCACTACACCAGCACGGCCGCTTTTCTCCCTATGACCAGCAATACTTCCATTTTCACCGGCGGATGCATCATCCTCCTCGTCATTATCATCATCAACAACAGAATATTGTGGAAATGGATCTTCAGAAATCAGACCTTCCAAAGTTACCGCTGGCTTTGGTGCGTAATAGGCAGCTGGAGGAGGAGTTTCTTGAATAGACGGCCGCTCTTGAGGCACAGTATGAGTAGATCTGAGTAGAAAATTCATTGTCGCATCTACGGAGTAACTGCAAAATCAAGATGCGAACGGTAAACTCGTAGTTTGAAATTGAAACTGATCGATGATGCCATTTGTCAGTCGTTAAGCATGTAGGGCAAAGAAATTGAGAATATAAAAGATAACTCGGTGAAAACAAGCGGTTCTTTGGTCTACCTGATCGGCGATCGAGCCGGAGAACCTCTGTTAGCGAAGTGGAGGACAGATCCAATGGTGGCGGAGCACCGGACATAAGGAAATCGGTGGCCGGGCCTGACATAATTTCTCACCACCACCAATGGGCCATTTATTATGGGCTGGGCTTTACTTGTACGGAATTTCTTTAGGCCCAATAAATTATAACATTTTCGGAGTTCCGTTTTCCCCACCCATTTCATTTTCTCCCTCTCTCAAAGGAAATGAATACACCGAGGCACATAATTTTTTCATTTAGTTTGAGTTCTACCCCTAAGATATGAGAATTCCAACCTCTAATCTCAAAACACATGTTAATTATGCATGTTATCTACGAGATTCTACAAAAAAAAAATCTTTAAGATTTCTCTAGAAAAAGCAAGCACTGCATCATAGATGATTACGACGTCCACTAAAATTCTTATTTGATTAGTATTGTTTGTAACGTCAAACCTACGATTCATATTCAAATTTGACAATTGAAAGCTCTAACATTCCTATGTGAGCTGGTAATACCATCATTGTTACCTTGAGATCTCTCTTATTTAGAGAAATATGTCAATTTATTTTTATTTTTATTTTTACCATGGGATATCCCTCTATCGCACTAGTGTAAAACTAATTAAGATGTATCAATTTTAGCAACAACTTAGCTCTCTTTATCTTGTTATTGCTAACAACTTAGCTATTGCTAACAACTTGGCTCTCTTCTTTGAGGAAGGTGTAGTTTGATGTTCTTTGTTTCAAAATCAGTAGCTTATGATTTGGTTTAGTTTTAGTTTCGATTATGGTACTAAAGAAATGGTTTTGATATAATTATGAATTGGGACAGTAATCAACGCAACCAAATGGCTAACGTCGTCGGTTTTTTCTCCAAAATTGAACCAAAAACATCTATTTCAAAATCAATATCCCGTGGACGTCACACACAACAATGTGACTAGGATTTGGATAAGCACCAAATTTCATCCACCGTCGGCTCCCTCGGCTGCTTCTTCCCTCCTGTTCTCATCTTCATGGTGAGAACAAATGATTTCATATTACAGAAAAAAAAAAAAAGGAAAAATTAATCTATCCTCATCTACGTGGTCATTCTCTGTCATAATGATTGTTGATTAGGACTTTCCATAGGCGGACCCTCCACAATTCCTCTGTTTTTCGGTAAATATGCTGCAACCCACCAACAAAATTACACCCTCATCTTCATGATTTTACATTCTTGTCTTCTCATTCACACAATCACAAGTTTTCAACAATTGGGTAATCATCTTTTTTTTTTTTTTTTTTAAATCATTTGTGGCTAAAGAGGCGGTATTGGGTAATATCAACCAGAAATATCTTGCCGCGAATTTGTGATCAGATTTCGTTCTCCTTTCGTTTTCAGTTTTAAATCACGAAGGCGTGATGGGGTCATTTGATTTCTGAATAAGTTTCATTTCGATTCTCTCACCGCATGGAAATATGGGTATTTGGATGAAATTTTGTTGATCACAATCTACGCGATATTTTTCGTTATTATGTTAGTAATATGGTGAAATACTCGTTGTTACCAAGTATACTCTCTCAGTGAGGACCCCTTCTGATTCCTTGATAAGGATTCAATTTAGGGTTTTTGTTTGTTTCCTTCTTGATTTTATATATTCTAGTTCTAAGTTTCTTAGAGAGACTGAGACTGCGATTTGAGTGACACATGGGATTGGAACTAATCCGAATTTTGAGGAAGAAACGAGATTCTGTCCAACAAATTGAAGAACCAGGAGGATGGAATTGCCGCTGGGTTTGATTGAACAATCGCTTAACAGTCGTTATTCCCTATGGGTTCGTGAAGCTCTTAATGATTTGTCGGATAATTTTACAATAACTGATCCCTGTATAGCGGGTCACCCAATAGTGTTCGTCAGCCCTGGATTCTTGAAGATGACTGGATATACCAAAGAAGAGGTGATTGGCAAAAATGGGAAAATGTTTCAGGGCCCAGAAACTAGTCGAAGTTCAGTAATGCTAATTCGTGAGGCAGTTCGTGAAGAGAAGGAGATTCAAATTAATTTACTAAATTATCGCAAAGATGGGACACCCTTCTGGGTCTTTTTCCAAATGACCCCTGTTTTCAGCAAGGAAGATGGACAAATCATTCATTTCGTGGGTGTTCAGGTGCCAATTTTGAAGAATTCAAGGAAATCTAGATGTGGGTTCGTAAGAATTCAAGGTGATTCACATGAGAATGAATTTAGAGCTTGCAAAAGTTTTTTAGGGTCCTGTCGCCGGGAGTTAATGTCTGATTCTATCTCGGAACTAGATTGTACTTTGAATAGAGACTCACAACCGGATTCTAATAGTAGAGGTATGTTTGTACTTTCTACACTATGCATCAAACCATTTTCTATTTGCCTGTGTTGAAATTTGGGAGCTAACTTGAGCCAATGTTTTCTGAAAGTACTGCTTTGAACTTCCATCTATTTCTCTCATCAACTTCCGTTCTTCTCTTTCTCGTTTTTTGCCATTGAGTAATTCTTTAATATATTTTTTTAACACATATTCCGTATTCATTTTGAGGCAAAAGTACAAGTTTATGGTCCGTTACCATTGTTTATTCAGAGCTTTAGTCACTTTTCTCTAATTGTTATTTTGTTCTTGTTTTCATCTTTGGTTATAATATTTGGTCATTGAGTTTCTACTGAGTGGATATCTCATAGGAGTAGAGATTGAAGAACCATGTGAAGCATGTGATGATGAGAAGCAAAGAGCTGCAATAGCTATTAGTAACATCTTATTTGTCCTAACTCATCACAGTGAGGTAACTGGCGGATTGGTGTGCGAAAGGAGATGCAGCTTGCCTAGGGTGGGCATTCTTTGTTCATCCTTGAATACATCTCTTAATAGAATTAAACAGAGCTTTGTATTGTGAGTTATTACTTATTTTTCCATACTATTACCTCTGTCTATGCTTAAATCTTACGCTTTATGGGCGGATACTTTATCCTGTTCAATTTTGGTTTCATACCATGTCTCTGCTGTTTTGTAGAACGGATCCAAACTTACCAGACATGCCTATAGTCTATGCGAGTGACGAGTTTTTGAAATTAACAGGTGCCAAAAATTGATGCAACTGTATAGCACTTGAGATTTTGATACCAAAAGATTCTTATTTAACAATACATTGCAATTGTTCTTCTCTTGCCTGCTATAGGTTATACTAGATGTGAAGTGCTTGGGCGCAACTGTAGATTCTTAAGTGGAATCGACACGGATTCTTCAACCCTTTTTAAGGTAGTCATTTTCTGGTTTGATAAGCATTTTCATGCGAATACTTGACGAATTAATTTGAAATTTGGAGGAGCTCTTAGATATAATTGTTATGAATCTCATTTTCTTTACCAGATAAAGGAAAGTCTTCAGTCTGAACAAGCTTGCACTGTACGGATTTTAAATTACAGGTTGATATTATCTACGACATTTAATACAATGCGTAATTTGTAGTTGCACAATGAAAGAAAACTTCTAATTGTTCTTATCACAGGAAAAATAAGAGCTCATTTTGGAATGATCTCCACGTATCACCTGTTCATAATGCTTCTGGCAAGGTATTGTTGGCTTCTTTAGTTGATTAGATTGATTGAAATATTGGGATTCTCTAGTTTTACCACGTCCGTGTTTTTTAATTGAATTAGAAATTTTGTTTGGTATGAGATAACCGGATAAATTCCCCTTTAGCAAGTGGAACAAGGATAAAGGATAAGTGTTCAAGTCAACACAAGAGTTTAAAGAACTCTTATGTATTTTAGCTTAGCAAAGACAGCATTTTTATACAAGTCGCTCCCATTAATAGTTATGCACTTTAGTCTGAAGAATGGTTATCAAAACATGCTTTCATTAATGTTTCTTTACCCTATTATTAAATCAATTTGTATGACAATAAGTGTAGTAATGCTTATTATCCACCATTATCACTTTTTGACATTCTATAGCGGAATCCAAAATGGAAGTTTTTACTCTTTCCTTACTGAATGAAAGTCATTGTTGGCAGTTAGCATATTTTGTGGGTGTCCAGATGGATGCAGATGATAAAAAGCAGGATGAACATGGGCTCAATCCTAAGACGAAGCAACTTAGCACTGTAGGTGCAGTCAAGGTGGCCGTGAGGAGCTTGTCGATGACTGTGGGTTGTTCACAGGGTTAGCCCCGTTTCCACGTTTTGAATATTAATACTAAATTTTCTCTGTAATTACATCTTCTGAGTAGGTAAATTTGTAGTTTTCTTTCACTCTGTAATTACATCTACAATTTACAGAGGGCTTTTCTTAAACCTTATTGTAAACTTCACATTTTTCTAATATATGGATTGGAGAGTGCTTCAACGTTATTGTAAATTACAGAGGGCTTTTCTTAAACATTATTGTAAACTTTTTATTTATGTGGTTAGAATCAATATCAGGTTTGAAATCTGGGTTGGGTTTATAATTCAACTTATTGGTACGAGGAAATGTATTGTAAATATTTTAATTTATTTTACTATTTTAATGTATTGTAAATATTTTAATTTATTTTACTATTTTTAAAAATGACCATATGATTAGTTGCTATCTTTAAATTTTCTATCTATTATAATTACTCTCGTTGTTATTGTTATTTTTATTATGTTTTGTTCTCTAAGAAACTGAAGTTTGATAAAGAGAAATGAAAGAGACAATATAACGACATAACAAATCATTTTTCTCCCAAACATACGGACTCATGATTACCTTCTCAAGAATAGCAATCATCGCCATTTCAATGCAAAGAAACACCAAAGGTCTTAAACCTACAAAGCCAGAAAGACTCCACAAACGAACATCGCCACAAAGTTATTCAAGTCCTATGCATGCCATGTGTGAATGGAGGTAGATTTAGAAGCATCAAATTTCAGTTAAGTCCTTGTGAACCTAACAAAATTTTGGTTCATAGTTTTTTCTAATTCAAATGATTTCGAAAAGTGATTCGACGCGTCTTGAAGGTATAGACTGTGACTGTGAGCTTTCAGATAAATCCATGTATTGAATCATTGGATAATACATGGCATGAAAGGTCACTTTTCAATAACTTGTTGATCCATCTCTTCACCTCCCTAGGTTGCAAATTTTCTTGCTTAAGATTATTGCAGACTCATGGATTATGATTAAAATTACCATTTTGTTATTGTTGTTCATCTAATGACATGGCAACAAGAAGGTTGAATTTTACTTGAAACCAAACACAAGAGATTGATAAAAAGATGCTTTGCATCACAGAAATTCACTGATATGAGACATTTCACATGCAAGTTACCACATCTACCTGCTCTGCCAAGAGGAAGGATTTAACCTCCCATTTAATCCCATGCCAGCTGAAAGATGATGAGAGCATTTGCAGAGCTTGTCAGTTTCTGTTCTCCTCTGGATGGGGGTGATAATTTCAATTTGTTTGAATAAATGTGTGGAACCGTGTAAGTATTATTGCATCATATATATATTTGTGTCTCTGTGGTTATTTCACCTATTGTTGTGATTTTGGTCTGTACTTGTACTGCATGGCCCAAAATAGGTAATGCACAAAGTTTAATCCACTGAGCACACACATCAACCAGTAGAATCTCTCAAGGTGATAATGGTTTATGTTTCTTCCGGATAGCCATGGTTGGTGGTCAGAGTGATCTGTGACATTGTTGACTATTGATACGATAACTGAACTAAGGTAGTAACCCATAGCCAGAGAAGCCCAGGAGAGAGATGTAGCCAAGGATCTCATGCTTGCAGGTGCTTCTGTGAAGAAAAATTCTAATGATCCAGCCAAGGAGAAAAGATCTGCTGATCCGAGAAACAAGTACTGGATGGCAATCCAAAGGAATGTGATGGGCAACGGTTGAGCGGAGTCGAGTAGACCGTTTTCAGTGGCTACTCTCTTACGCTTAGTCTCCACAGCTGCTGCAACTGCCATGGCTCCAATAGAGAAAAGTAACCCAACTCCTATCCTCTGAAGATGAGTGATTCCTGTTTCGGTTTTAGTTATTCTTCGAGAAAATGGGATGATTAAGTGATCGTATATCGGGGCGAGGAACATGATGAAGAGTATAGGGAAAATGGGGAGAGATGCAGGTGGAACTTTAAAGGAACCTATTTTGGTGTCCATTGTTGATGCTTGTTCAACCGAAAATGTGGAGAGCTGAGCTACACAACAGTTGAGGATGATGGTACAAGCAAATATTGGTAGAATTCTCAGAACAATCTTGACCTCTTCAACTTCTTTAACTGTACATTCTAATGCTGAATGGAATGGCTTGTTCAGAACTGCATTATTTAGAAACTTCAGACTCTCTGACGGTTCGTTCATCATGTGATCTGTTGTATCTATTTCTTTTGCATTCTGTTTAGCTTCCTTGTCATCAAGAGCCGGGCTCATTGCCATACTCGCTATTGAGTTTCGTGAGTTCGTGCCGATGCAGCAACCAAACGTTGCAGCAACTAAAACCTGCTCAGTTAAAAAACAAAAAGGTTGTTTCAGTTAACTTTCCCCCACTCTTAATATCTTTAACTTCATTTCTATGGTCAATTATACTTCTACATACCTTGCTAATTGTTGTGAATGGACTTCCATCAGGTATTTTATTACGGTATAGAGGGGATCCCGCAAAGAAGACAATGATGGACAAAAATATGCTGAGCATTGCAATTCCAAAGCCCCACTCCCACCCTTTGTTGTCTTCAACCCACACCACCAATGTCACTGCAATTAGGCCACCACATGAGAGGCAAAAGACGAAGTAGTTGAAAAATGTGGATCTTCTTTTCCTGCCCTGTGGGGTACTGTCATCAAACTGCTCCGCCCCATGTGATGGCAACGACCCCTTTATGCCACCAACCCCTAATGCCACCAGATATAGTCCCGCGAACAGCATTGCTGCTTTGCCACCACTCGCTTCTTCGCACACGGCGTTATGATTTGCTTGGCGATCACATGGAGGAGGCATCAGCGATGGCATCTTGGCTTGTATCAACAATACTGTCAACCCCTGCTCAAATGCTTGACTTTAGATTTTGCATATTGTACAAGAAACTATAAAAAACAGAAGAAGCAAAAAAGTGACTGAGGCCAAGGATAAGAAAAGTAGAGTTGTATGACGACACAGTTAGATCTTATTACTATTATCATCGACTCGATCAATATGGCTTTTTTAATCGTGTTAGAATACTAACTACTTCTGACCTCACCATAACATATCATACAACATTCTCACAAAAATGCAAGAAAAGGACAGAAAATGGAGCATTATTAAGGGAAAAGGCGTAGTAAAAGGTAGGCAGCAAAATTAGAATAAAGTAAGTTGTGGGATGATCGAGTAGGGACGTTATAATAAGAAAGCCGACCCAATAAAAGAGGTAATCGAATATGAGAATAAATAAAATTGAAATGATAGGATAGTGAGTGAGTGAGTCAGTAAGTAGTAAGTAAAGTAGTTAATGCAATCTGCCATGTGTCAGTACTAAACATATCATATTCTCTCATCATAATAATATGTACTCACACTTACGTGTACACTCTTGTTGCCACGTGTTACATTTTCCTTCTCACCTTATTGGTTGCCGCTTACCTGTTTATACGGACATCTTTTCCTTTTCCTTCTTTTAAATTTTTTATGTCGTTTTGACCATGTAATCTCGCGTTTTATAAAATATGCTTCCTTTTCTCTCTTCATTTCTATACCATATAATAACTATTTTCATTTTATTATAAAACTTTACTCCCTTCAAATCCCTCTCTTCAACTCGCCATTCTCTCATCTATGTTTATCATATTTCTTTTTCATACCCCCAATCCTTACCCATAACTCTCATATCAATTGATAAGGACTGCTTCAAATTTAATATCATAATACCTAATTGTATATCATTATGATATTTTAGAATTCATTTTTACCATTTTTTTTTAAATATTAATTAATTTAGGTATATATATCTTTATAATAATTAACAAAAACAATTCGTTTTTGAAAGTTACTTAACTTTATATAATGATTCACAAAGAATCATCATGATGTTCATCCATGAATCCAATGTTGTTGCTTTTTTAATTCAATTTTGAATTTGTATCCTAATGTGCATTTGAAGATAAGCACTTAGTTTAAAATATTCATACATTTTTTAAAGTCTTCAAAGGATTCCTTATCATAGAGTATGGTTGAGTCAATTCACCCCAATTATTTAATCATATTTCAGTAATGATAAATTAATCCACAACGTCATACCCTATCTCTTAAATAATCAAGTTTTCAACTTATCCCTATTTTTCTAAACAAAAAAACATTAAAAATAATCATACCCTACACCTCACATAATTACTCTCTAAATGCATAAACAAAAATGAAAGCTTGATCAAGTACGTCTACTTATATTAATCAGGAGTATATTTCTATTTCATTTGAGCACATACCCATCCAACGAATGTGTCTAAAGATTTAAACGCTAAACTTGGAAAGAAAGAAATACATATCAATGACAGTTGAGTTAGTAACTGGGGAAAGAAGAATGAAGGAAAGATAGTTGGCAATGGCATTAATGAAGAATCAAAGGTATACCAACTAGGGAAATAAGGAAGGGCCACAAGAGATGAATAAGAGGACATTTGATATTTGGAAGTGGGCAACAAATCTTAGACAAAGACCATAAATGGACAACTGTACAGAAAAAGAAAATTGTGTGTCAATAAATTTCTGAGCGATGTGGACGAGACATAAGGCCACGTGTCCTAATAGAAAACAGAAGTGTCATCCCCGTGGCACTCCTTCATTGGAAAAGATCCCTTCGGGTTAAGGACCAATAGCGTACGAATAGGGACAATACTTAGAGTAAACACAATACCAAGGTAAAACAATATATTTTTTATCGTTAAATTACTAAAAGACGAAATTTATTATATTTGAAAATTTTCAAGTAAAATGTTCTTTTATTTAAATATTAAATATTTTATTTATGAAGAAATGTACCACACGCACGCACACACTTTGCATGATCATGATTCGATCTTCCTAATCTAATAAAAAGATTTCATCGTAATTACTAATATGAGCGAGTTAAACAGTTAAACTTGTTTTAAATGAAAAGTATATTTCATGTTCTTAAATTTTGAATTTAGTTTATAAATAATCTTTTAATTTTGAATCTTTTTTAGGATTTAAGTTTAGTTTCAATTTAATTTTTGTAATATTTTAAAAAGGTTAGAATTTTTTCTATTTTTAATTAAATATTTAATTTGTATTTTAAATATAGGTTAATTTCTATTAATTAATTTAAAATAAACAGAGGTGATTAAATAATCACTTACTATTAAAGGGAAATTTAAAATTTTACTTTGTAATTATTTATTTTGAATTAACTAATAGAGACAATGGTATCAAATAACTAAAAGTAGAATTGAAAGTCTTAAAACACAGAAATAAAAAAATGAAATCAAATTTCAAATTTGAAAGATAAAATGTTAAATGTAGAAACCAAAAAAGAAAAAAAAATGTAGAGGGAGGGAGGACCGACGAAATTAATAAGCAAATTTAATTCCCTGAAGTTTTCTCCCTTGCTTTTCCCTTTACAACCATGGGGGGGATTCAACAGTTAGCTCGTGATCATCCCACATCCTCTCCAATTCAACTCTCCCCTTTTCTTTTAGTTTAATTAATTAAACAGATATATATATATATATATATATATATATATATATATATATATATATATATATATATATATATATATATATATATATATATATATATATAATATATAAATTAAATTAAAATATCTTCCTTCTTAGTTAAATAATATTAAGGAAAGAAAAGAAAAAAAAACTTACAAGTAATTGAATGGCAGCACTAATGAGGTAGATATGATAAGAAGTGAAAAAGGCATCAGAAAGGAAACCACCAAGAAGGGCAAGAAGGAAGGCTGTTCCCATGAAATCTGTGACATTGTTTGCTGATTTTGATGGTGAAAAGTGCATGTAATGGGATAAGTACATCACCAAGTTGCTTGCATTTGCTAAAAACGCCAAATTCTCCAATACTTCCACAACTACATACATACATATATACATAATATAATTAATTAATAATCAATTAATCAAACCTCTAAAAACCAACAGGGTTTCAATTTATAATTACTTCATAATAACATTAATCATACCCAAATCAAAAGATGCTGCAATGATTCCTCCATGGCGACCTCTCAAAGCTGGTTTCTTTCTCCAATCTACATATCCTTCCCATCTATTAGTTCGACCATGATCATCACCAATTTCCTACCAAGAAAACAAAACGAAACAAAACCCATTTAGAATAAATGATGAATGAAATTTTGAATAGAAATAGAATATGAGAGAGAGAGAGAGAGAGAGAGAGAGAGAGAGAGAGCTGAGGGAGAGAAACAGTACCATATTATTGGTTTAGAAGCTCTTTTGTGATGATGGGTTTTGGTTATTGTAAAGAGAAGTGAGAGGGGAGAAGTGGAGTGGGAGATTTCAAGAGTTTATAGGGAGAGGGAGAAAGGGTCGAGGGAGGGATATGAGACAAAAGATTAAAAAAAAATTATAAGAAAGAGAGATCAGAGAGAAGAGAAAATGACTTCCATTCTTCACAAAATTAATTAATTAAACCACTTCATTTTGCCACAAAGAATAATATATATGTTTTTCTTTATAAATAAAATTCTCTATAAGGCACTCTTATATAGAGAGAGACAGAGAGAGAGATGCACATGGGGTTAGGGACGGGGAGGAGAGAAACTTAAGTTTGGATTCTTTTGTGTGTTGTGTGTTAAAAAAAGGGTTTACTTTGGGTTTGGCATAAAAGAAGAGAAGAAAGAAACAGGTAGATATAGAAGCATCAAATCCCTCCACTCAATAAAACAAAAAACAAAATTTAATTTGGGTATCCTTTTCTTTCTTTGACCCACATCACTTAAACCCAAAAAAATCACTAAAATTATTTGAGTGTATTTCAAACATCATCTACTTTTAACTATTTAATTTAGATACATTTAATTTTCTTTTTCTTCTTTTTATCTTTTACAATTACAATTCACACATATAGACATTTCAAATAAACAAATATCTATATATCGTTTAACTACAAGGTGTCACGTAAGAATCTTTTTTTTTTTTACTTCTTTTTATTGTGATCGACGAAAATTAATGCATTTCAAAGATTGCACCTATTATTGTGCAACCTATTTTCTTTTTTCTCTCTTTTTCTTTGTCTTTCTAAAATCATATTATATGATATAATTCATAAGCTTTTAGGTATCAATGATTTAAGATGGTGTTAGATCACTGTAATACCAAGAATTTAGATGTATTAAAGTTCTCCAACATTACTTTCTTCTTAGATTTAAGGATTGATTAATTTAAGAGATACATGAGTATATAATCTAACTACATGTAAAGTATTACTCAAAACCCTCCCATATAAATACTTTTAAAACTAAAGTTAGTTTATAATTATGGCCACTTACACCCCATCTTGTGGGTTATGCTTCATTAAATTATTTGTTTTGGGCATTATTTTCCCAAAAGTTATGCACCTTTCTCTCAATACCTTCTGTGCCACAATTTATGGTAACACTCTATTGGTTTTCATTGCACACTAATTATTAAATTAATACTTTCACACATCCCATCTCTGTATTTTAATTATGTAATCATTTTGTATATAGAAAATTTCAAACTTTTTAAACATATTTTTTCAAAAAACAATCTCTTAAGAATCAATGGTTTTCATTTATTTGGTATGATGATAGTTGCCTATTTTGAGATGAGGTTTAATTTATTAGACTATCTAATATATGAGCTTTGTCAACTATTTTTACCACACATGTCTATTAGTTGTATAGTTGAATTTATTTGATATAATCCCTTGTGGTTAATGACTATATAATATATGATGTAACATCTAGTGTATTAATGTCTAATGTGTATAAGTAATGTAAAGAAAAATTTAATTAATTACTAGGATATATAATCAACTTTGACAATATTTGTTATTGAAAATTGTAGACCAAAATAAACCATAAAAATAGAGAGACTAGAAACAATAATAGTAAAGTAGCACCCATCCAAGGCCAGCAGAGCCTTGTAAAAATATAATCTTTTGAGCATTTGCTTCTTTTCTTTATTACATCCATGTATAATTGATCAAATAAAAAATGTATGCAGTTTGAATCATTTTTCTTGCCAAATTTGTGTGCAATAATAACAATAATACTTATCAAATGATTGATTCCTTTGAATCAAAAAATGACTTTTTAGAGGGTAAAGAATGAATTATATAATCTAGTTGGTATTAATTGTGTTGAAGGACCTAAATATATAGTCTAGTTGGTACAAAGAATCAGTAAAGAGTTTGGAATTTTGTGTATTCCAAATACTTTTAACTAAAAAACGAATAAAAATGTTTGATTGAATTTTATGTGATATAATTTTGAAGATTCTTATTCAAATTCGTCCCCTTGCAAACAAAAGAAAAAAGAAAAAAAGAAACACTTTAGATAGAGAACATAGAAGCAGTTTGACATAGGAATTTATTCTTTCAATAGATTATTCTTTTTACACAAACCCCTATGTGATTAAATCTTGTTATGAAAAATTGATAGATAGGACGTGAAAGAGATGGAAGAATTTGAAAGCCTAATGAGTGTTGAATAGATTAGAAAGAAATATATTAATTAATTATTATTGCAAGAAAAAGATATATGTGTGTGTGTGGAAAGTTCTATTATTATAAAATTTGCACAACTTGAAGGATCATAAATTGGAATCCAAATTAGGAGTCAAGAGAACCTCAAAGAATATAATTATAAAAATTAGGGGATTTGGTTTGGAAAAACTCCATTTCTTTTCTTTTTCTTTTTCTTTTTCTTTCTCTTTCTCTTTTTTCTTTTCTTTTATTAAAAAATAAAATAAAATAAAACTCCAAATTAATCTTTCTTTTTTTTCATCCAAGTCAAGTCAATAAATTGGAGTGTAAAAGCAAGTCAAATTTCCTTTTATTGACCCACCACACCGTCCTTCCCAATATACTTTTTTCTTTTTTTACCAAACCCTAACCTTAACTAATACCTACTTTCTTATATTTGGTTTTGAGTATTACATACATTTAACTTTTATATCATCAATCACTAAAGGAAAGAAAACCAAATTATATTTATGATAATAGACATGGATAAAATTGTACTAATAAACATTATTTTGAAATTTGCAAATATTTTTAGCTATTTACAATAATTCTAGTTAAAATAAACGACTTTTATGTCTCCCCTCTTTTCATTTTCTTATGTAATTATTATTTTAAATTTAAAATGTCATGTTAATATCTAAAATAAATAATAAATTAGTCATTAATTAACCTTCCAAACCTATTTTTAAAAATTTGAAAACAAAAAAAATATATCTTAGGCACAAAAGCACTTTAAATGTTGAAAATGGAGGACTAGAAAGGTTGTCTTTTTCCTTAATTCTTTCTTTTTATTCTTTTTTTTCTTTTTTCAAATTTCATTTTAATCCATAAAAATTTAAAAATTTAAAACGATGGATTACCATTTAAGGGTAATGATAAGGTTATAAACAAACCACCTAAAAGAACTAATTAAACAAGGGTGGAG
Organism: Cucumis sativus; assembly: GCF_000004075.3. Taxonomy (NCBI): domain Eukaryota; kingdom Viridiplantae; phylum Streptophyta; class Magnoliopsida; order Cucurbitales; family Cucurbitaceae; genus Cucumis; species Cucumis sativus. The sequence goes on along the minus strand of NC_026659.2, from coordinate 26,191,519 downwards.
AGAATGTCATACCATGAGCATATGGCTTATAATAATCGTATCATATACTTCTTTTAATAGAGTCAATTTAAATTGATTGTACCTCAAATCCAAAGAGAAGAAAAGGAACAATGCATGTAAGGAAGGATAACCCTAATGATCTATGACCAACAACATAAAAGTATTCATTAATAGTAGATTATAAATTCGATTGTTTCAAATATAGAAAAATATTAATGAATCTATTTATTCTAATGTATAGACACGGATAGAATCTTATTATCCCACGTCACTTTGTAAAGTTGTTTTAAAACAGAGGAATGAAGGATAGATTAATTTCCAAAATTTGTTTCAAATTATAAGAGGAAGGGATAGATGGATTTTCTCAAAATGGAGTATCAAACCTAATTGTTTAACACAATACGTATTTGCTAATATTATACATTTCTTGTTTACTATAAGCTATATTTGAAATTAATTCTAACAACAACAAAAAAAGAAGAAGTTGTTTTTGGTAAAAAATTTAATTTTTATATAAAAGTTATTAAAGTTTAAGCTTTGTAATTAGAAGAAAGTTGAGATGCACCCTAACCCTAGCCCTAGCCAATAATGTAATGTCATTTTTGGATGAAAAAATGTTATGGAGCTGCCTATAAAAGTGAAACCTATTTGACAATAAAAGAAAGTCATTTCTATATATGTCATGACTATGATATATGGGTGTACAATCATATAATTAAAAGGGGAAAGAAAAGGCATATAATTCAAAGAATTTGGTCTATATAATATGTATGATTTGATTCAAAAGGAAATCTAACCAATACTAAATATCTCATAGCACCATAGAATTATTATTTCTTATTTCTTATTTACCTTTTTTTTTTTTGACAAAGAAACAAAAATGGAGATGATCATGGGAGATCAACTAGGTCTAGGTGAGAATCAATAAATGAACAAATCTATGCCACAACTTTTTTAACCCTAGCTATACAATATCAATGTTTCACTTTCAAATCTCTATGACCATCACTTTTATTATATTAAAAAACTAATTATATCTTATTTGATAGTATATATGATTAAATCATTTATCTCTTTTTTTCAGTACAACCAATCACGACATCGGAGACCAAACTTTTGATCTTTAAAAAATCATTTATCTTTTTTATTTTTAATGTAAAGACTATGAAAAATGAAGAACAAAAAAGTCAATATTAGTTATCATTGAGATAAATTTACTTTGATATATTTTGATATATTTTTCAACGAACACGTGGTAAATTTTATAATTACATTTATTTCTTATATTCCCCTTTCTTCTTAATTTTTGTGTTACCTATATATTATAAGAATCATTTGGTGTGTTTATATATTGAAAATAGTAGAAGAACGCTTTTATCATATGAAATAAGAGATTAAAAGGATTTGATATAGATTATGAAAGAAATGGAGAATTTAATTGAGAATATATCCAAGTTTGATACAAAACTTGATTGGATTGAGACAATAGTATTGGAATTAAGACAGGATTTTACGTCGAGTTTGGTCATTAAGAAGATCTCTTGTCATTAATGTAAAGCTTAATGACTAGAAATAAATTAATTAAGATTCATGCATTTGTACAAATTTAATATTTTAATTTTGTCTCAAGTAAAAAGCCAAAAGTAAGTATTAATGAAAATGAGATTTGGTCATATAGCATATGATGTTTGTATTGTGTGGCATTGTCTTGAGATTAATATATCTTATATATTTACTATAACAAATCATAATTGTCAAAATTGAATCTCACTCTTTCACATTGTATCCTATTAATGTATTGTTATCTAGTAATCATATATTCCATAATTGAAATGTGACCATAATTATCAAAATAAAATTTGAAATCATATTAAATGGGGTATTTTTAAATATAGTAAAAAAATGAAATTATTTAAATACATATTACAAAAATCTATCAAATAATTAAAAAAAAAAAAAAAACTTATTTTCCAAGTGGTTTACTCTGAAAAAAATATTATTTTTTATTTGCTCATTAATTCAAATTTGATGTTTATTAAATTCTTGTATAAATCTCATCGGTTAACATTTTATCTTAAAATTCAATCCTTCAAATCTATATATCACCCAATATTTTTAAAATTGATTAATAAATTTAGAGAGTGAAAAGAATGTTAATCAATTTAAGTTCAAATTTTGGGAACAATGTTGAAATTAGGGATTGCATCTAAATAAATTAATTTGATTGAGGAATTAGAAAGTGCATTATCTATGTAAATAAATCTCATTTTTTGGATTAAAAATGCACCAATGATAAGCCAATCTATTAGTCAATAAAAGAAAACAATGATATATCTAAATAATCTAAAATTTTATTCATGTTATGTTTTGGTTGATTTCGTTATATTTGAAATTTTATTTTTAAAATTTTAAATATTATTTTGTTAATGAAATTTTAGATTTTCTAAAAAAATAAAAATAAAAATAAGAAGATCCAATTTCTATTTATGTGAAAGTAATGACAAAGGAATGCCATGAAGAAAAACCTAATTTTCATTTGTTAAAAAATGATTCATGTATTTGTAATTTGTATCATCTTATTTTTGTCTAAAGCAAAGTAAAGTCAAATAATAATAGTAAAGAAAAAATCACTAATTAATGAAATTAACAAATTGGTCAAAAAGTCCCATATGTATTATTATTTATTATGTCACGCTTTTTAAAATTAAGAATTGTTCTTTAATTTTATAGAATATCATTATTTTTCTTTTAAAAAAAGTATAAAGAAATTAAAATTGAAATGTCAAAGCTGTATTATTAGTTTCCCACTTTTTCAACTTAATAATATCTTCTTATATTAAATACTTTGTATCAAAATATAGCATTAATTTTCTCAATAAATATTAGCTTATCCTTTTTAAAAGTTTTAACCATATATATATGTTTTACATACTTTTACATTTGGTTTACATTATACACTTTTGTCTCTTTACTTGTTTTTCAATGCAATCTATTTATTCATTCATTTGATCAATAAATATTATCAAGTCAGTCCTAATTAATTAATATGACAACTTACTAATTATCCTATACATAAAATTAAATTAAAAAAGTTAAAAGACCTACCTTAGCAATAGATAATAATTTTGTTTATCTCCATTTTTTTTAACATTTACTCTACCAATAATATTATTGATATTCATCATTTGTCCAATGATCAACTTAACTCATCTACCTCCACATGTTTTCAATGTTAAATATAGCAATGATCTCATAAACCAAATCTTTTAAATAAAGATTTTAGGGGAGTTAATACATCTTCATTTCAAATAAATCAATTATAATATAAACATATAATATGAAATATATATATATATATATTAGTGTAGGTATTCATGTATTAATCATAAAAAAAACAGCCCATTATTATGAATCATATCTTTAATCTTAGAGTTGACGGATCTTTTTATTTGTTTGACCAAATAACCCAAAGATAAACATTATGAAAGAGACTTCTATTTTTCTTTTTCAGAAAATAAAGAATTATAAAATAGGGAAAGTTTAATTTCCTTTTTATAAAATTAATTGGTCTTAAAGCTCTTGAAATCGCTGTCGAACAAGATATTTTTAATATCAATAGACTAACGTTTGGGCTTGGGCAACCAATTGGGACAAAACGGTGTCGTTTAAGGAATTTAAGTGAGCATTGAAAAAGGCTAAACAAAATTAAGAATTTGATTAATTAATCTATGAAATAATATTCAAAAAGGTTAGGTTGGTGCCGATTATTTGGAAGTTAGATTTGGATCCTATTATCTGGAATTTATAGATTAATACGTGTTGACCTTATAAAAAAAAAAGCTGGATTTTTTTATTTATCCATTATAGGGTTGGTTTTAAATTTTAAATTTAAGTTATATATAACAACCATTACTCAGATTTGGATTTTTGGGTTAAGTTTTAATGAAACTAAGTCTTAAATCTTCAATTTTAAAATTGTTTTAAATGGAAGTTGTAGGGGTAAATTCTTTTAAATTAACATGCACAACATTAATTACTGTTTAGTTTTAACTATATATATATATGTTGAGAGATATTAAAATTTTTATATTGCTACAACTTGGTTGACATAATTACATAAGAATAGTTGTTACGAAAAAGCTAAGATTTTGAATTAAACAAAGTTTTATTCCAATTTAATTCTTACTTCATCCATGATATTGGCAACACACAATGTCAACATTCTTCAAGAATATATAGAACATATGTATATGTAATGTTCTCCTTCATGATATATTCTTTATGTGAATTATATATCCTTCCACCTCAGCATTTTTATCAAGGCCTTAGCCGCCTTAAAATTTGTCCATTCATTATTGGATTGAAATTCTACCTAATTTTTTGTTAAAAAATAAATAAAGCTCAATTAAATAACATTTTTCTTTCGAAAATTATGAACGAGTGCATGCATGTTCTTTTGATCCATTTGAGTTTTAGAAAATGGATAGTAATTGAAATTGAAATTGAGCCTTTCCATTTTTTATGAACGTCCATGTATCATTTAATTCAATAATTAACTTTAAATTAAGTGACGTGAAAAATTTAATATGAACATCTTAAAATAAAATATTATGACTTTAAAGGAAAGTAAAATTAATTTTCTAACACTAAAACTTTTGTTACAATTAAAAGTTTTTTACAAGTGTGTTGTTGAGAAGTTTGATATTACTTGAATTCAGGAACTACTCTCTCATCCGAATTTGAAATATTAAACTATTTAGTTATTTAATTTTGATTGTGAATGGCAATGGGAAATGTAATAAAAGAAGGTGTCAATGAGAATAAAGAGATTAGAGAGTGTTTTCAATGTGATGTGTAATTAATTAGTTGAAAATTGATGGGTTATAGTTTAATTAAATTAAATTAAGGTTGAAGGCAAGGGGCACATGTGAATGGAAAAGGTAAAGGGCTTTGATCACTTTCACCTCATCTTCCTCAAGAAACTCATGGAAAGGACCTCACAATTCACATTGAACCCACAAATCTCCTTTTCACTATTCCCCTTCTTCTAAGGATCCTTTTTCCTTTCATTCACACCTGCAAAATTCTCCCCCTTTCTTTACCCATTTTTGATTTGATCTTTTATGATTTAATTTATTTCTCATTGATATTTTTGTACGCCGTTCTAATGTAATCATCAACATGAAGAGTAGATTTGACATCCGAACTTTCACTTGTCAATGATATGAACGAAAATAAATAAAGTTAGAAGGAGTTCCCTTTTATATAAAGTATTATATATATGGTATATTTATAGAGATTTGACCTCTAGAAATATGAAAATTTTCTTATCCAAGCATAAAAAAAAAACTTATTTTCTCTTATATTATCTTAACTTTGGGCTTTATAATGTTAGACCAAATTATCAATAATAATAATTTATAAAAAAGATATATGGTATGAGGACCCTAGATTCTATTGTAAAATAGTAAATATTTAAAAATGGTGAAATTGCTTATTGGCTAATTTACTTGTTTTTAAAAGAAATTTGTTAATTAAATTACTTAATATATATATAGAAATGTCTATTAATATTTTATTATGATATTACCATATATCCCTAATTAAATTAGTGAATGTCCATCTTGTTTTGGGAGTAGAAAAATGAAAATCAGTCTGTGTTGTTGGTAGAAAAACAAAACGTTTAAATCATTTTAAAAAAACAATTATCTAAAAAATATTATTTTCATAAATAATTTTAATAATTTTCGTTAAAGTGATAAATATAACGACTGATTTAGATCTTATACTAACAAATTATTATAAATGTATGTATTTTTTAATTTTCCAAAACAACTAATTAGCTACTAATACGAACGTAAGTAATTGACATAAAATTTTCGTTTAGAAGTTGAAATTTTGATTATCTGTTTCTATAATTATATTGTTAAATTTAAAACATGAAACACCCAGAAAAAATTGTCTTTTAAAATTTTTTGGTATATTAATTTCACATCACTATTCGGAGAAATTGAAAACGTTTCTTTTTTCTTTTTTTGTCATTTTTCATGTAGAAGAGAGTTTTTTTTTTTCTTTTTTTAATAATTAACTTAAAAAAAAACCATACTCTATAAAATCATTAATGAAAGAAAGCATCCAAAGAGAAAAGTCCAATTTTAGTTGTCATGCTTATAAGGTAACATGCATGTGATTCTTTACATGTGTCCATCATCAACGTTGTAATTTAGTGGGAAGAATAAATATATATATGTGAAGATTAAATAGTTTATCAATTTTTATAATTTTGAAAAAAATCTATTAAGATATTTGAAATTATTTCTTAAATACAAAATAAAAATACTTCCATATAATTGATACATGTTTATCCTCACTTCCTACTATTATATATAAAAAGAATATTATACAAAGTAGAGGGTATAAACTTTTAATCTCTAATTAGTCATAGATTTCATATACATTTATAAAAGAGTATTTTTGGAAAAAAAATCCATTTAATTCTAATACTTTAAAATTTGTAACAATTGAGTCTCTAAATTTTGATACGCAACAATTTAGTTCTTATACTTTTTATACAAGATAAAAAATTGACATATACTTTCTTATATTATTTTTCACGAGAGATTAGATAGTTACTTTTTATTTATTTAGATTTAGGGATTAAATTATTAGGTAGATAAATTTGAAAAAAATTAGAAAAAAAAAAGTTTGTTATTGTCCTAAATTTTCAGTATATGATGAATTGACTTGAAAATGGGGCTATTTATTGGTATTAATTATCTATTTTATTTTTGTCTCTTTGGGGAAAAAAATGTATCCTAATAAGTAATAATAATGTTTATAACATCGTCACATTTAGAAATTCCAAAAATAATTTAATGGATGAATTTTGCTTCCTTCTTATCCACAATGATATATGTTAATAACACCTTGTATTATTAATACTTCCTTTTTCCATTTCGTCTTTACTTTTATGAAAGCAACTTTTCATGGTCAATCTATCTTTCAAATATGTTGAATTTTAAATACTCTTCAGAAATATTAATTGAAAAGAAGTTGATTTTTTTAAAAAAAAATGTATAATAAAAAAATTGATTTTAAATTAAATTGCTATATCATAAATAGTACTTAGTCAAATTTAACAATAACCATATATTTCGTTTGTAAGAAAATTTAATATACGTAAGAAATGTTTGGTATCCAATCTAAAAACATAAACGTGTAAAACAAAAATTTCATCAATACATATTCATTAATTGAATTCTTATATTTAAATAGTTGTAAATTGATCGTAGAATTTTCTCTAATAAGTAATTATTTATTCAACTTTTCTAAAATAATTATTTGCTCGATTCTTTTTGTAATATATATAATAACGATATATATTTTTTATTTAATATAATAAAGTAATCACTATTTTTAAAATATAATATAATTAATACACTCAAGCATCTATTAAACTATCAATATTTATTTAAATGCTAATTTCAAATCAAGCTAAAATATAGGATTCTAATGAGTTTCTTAACAAAATAAGAAGATAAAAAATAAAAAAGAACTAAACCAATAGAAATTGAACGCGCACACGTATGTATATATATTATGTGTGTGTATATATATAGATTAATTTATATTTGTAGATGACGCCTTTTAAATAGTTGAATGATTGACATGTGGTAAGGTGTGACATTTCGAAAGCTATATTATTATTTTTATTAACATTTTCACAAACATTATATTTTTTCTTAAAGAAATTTTAGTTATATATATATATGTATGCATGTATGTGTGTATGTATAAATCTATGCTGATTTGGAAAAAGAATGCCGTTGTTAGACTTTGGATTCGAAAATATCTTCTTGATATGAGAGTTGGCCAGTTGAATAATTTGAATTGAGTGTCTTTGTTGAAAAAAGATGATTGAGTAAACGTGCAAAGTTGATTATATATACAAGTTAGCGTAACAAAGATTTTTATACATTTTCATTGACTTTTTGAGTAAGGATAAGAATGATTAATTAAGCCTTTGCTAATTTAATCCTCTAACTTCACCATAAAAATTAAGCCAAAATTTGGACAGTACAACCTTTTAAGTTTTGCTATTAGAAAATTCTCTTAAAATCGTATACAAGTTATTTCATTTTTAAAAATTTTAATGGGTAATTAAATATGATTTGAAGGTTTAACATATTTTCTTGATTTTAATTAAAAATCTCTTTATCAAGCGATTGAGGAACTAAAAATCTCTTTATCAATTGGTAATTAAGGACAATTTGAGAGTTCATGGAAAGATATTCTATGAAATCATAATTCTATAATATGAGATCATTCAATTTTACAATAATAAAGGATGATTTATTTTTAATAAGAAATTATTTATTCAATTAATTTGGTGGGTATATTACAAACCTATGTAATATGAGGGAATGTGCCCTAAATTTTTACATATATATATATTTTAAGACCAACGTTTTTGTAGATTTTATTTTTTCAAAAAGAAAAAAAAAATCCAAAAAACAGAATACCAACAGAGAATAGAAATAAAATGTTTATTAGTTTGGAAAATTTTCCTTTTTACTCCCCAAATTAATTTTCTTTACTAATAAACTTATATTACAAAGCATTCTAGTTGTATACAATTTTGTTCAATAAAACGATCAAGAAATTAACATTTTGCAAATTTATAACGAGATATAAACACATAGAAATTGAAAAAGATACATATTAAAGATTTACTAAATTGATTTTCATCGTTGAAAAATGAATATAAGCTTATCTATTTATATGACAACATTTTGCTTAGAATGTTGAATTGTTAGATTGGTTTTGTGGTTAAGTTTGAGCTCCATAAGAGCACAAAGCAAGACTTGCACATGCAGCTTGTTCAGCCCAAACTATTTGAACCTTTTGTTTAGGCCCAACCCAAACACTCGTATACCTCTTTCTTAAAAGGGAAAATATCAATTTGTACTTGCAAAAGCCTTTTGCAAGGTGTCATTTTACACCTTTAACTGTGTTTCGCTTACAAATTTTACACCTTTAACTGTGTTTCGCTTACAAAAGCCTTACTAAAAACTTATAATTATATAAACTAAATTCCTAAATAAATCAATTTATAAATTTTAAATTTTTGTAACAACAATTAGTTCAAGGATTATAAGTAAAAACCGACCTTCCTCTCTATATAAGCATTTGCCCATTCTCTTTGTCTAGTGCATCCAAGTGAGCGCAGGCTGTTAAAACCGAAACCATAGGCACCTCATTGACCTTGACACCATCTATTTGCGTAAGCTTAAACAGATTTAAAGCTTCCCTTGATTGCCCCCGTTGTGCATATCAACAATCATAGAATTCCATGACACAAAATCCCTGTTGGGCATTACGTCGAGCAGGTCGCGAGCATGCAAAATCAGTATCACCACATTTGACACAAGCACTCACCATGGCCATCTGACAGACTATATTTAGCTCCTAAACTGATTCAAACATACGATAACATGAATTCAACAACCCACTTCAGCATGCATAAAAACTAACCCACTTTCAACACGTGGGTCAAATTCAAAATCATGTTTGATAAGGGCACCATTAGATTGGAGAATTTTGTTGAATAATTGGAAGCTTTTGTGTGGAGTTAAGCTTCTGGAATATTCTCTGATCATGGAGTTTAAAGCACATTGGTCCAAATTTTGGTTTGAATACCGGTAGATCGGTGGGGTTTTTTAAGGAAATGGATGTAACAAATTGGCCTAAAAGTTGCCCAACATTAAAAAGGCCATAATTGAGCTAATTGGGTGTGGATTTGTTTGAGCTATTTGAGGAAGATGAAGGCATTGATCAAAGCAATTGTTGGATGCTTTGAGATATTTCTTAAAATGGTCATTAATTAGGTACAAATCAAAATAGTAATAGAATTGTAAATGCAACAATCAGAACCATTCGATCATCTAAGCATTTTAGAATGTGTGGATCAAAGCAAGAACAAAACCGAAAGAAGTAATTTGGCGGAGAAGTGCTCTGTGTTATTGGCAGCGAGCGAGGAAGTCAAAAGTGTGCCCACCGACCAATGTTTTCCTTTTTCACAGAAACATACATTTTTCAAACAAAAATTTCCCTCAATTTTTTAATAATAACTTTTTTTCATTTATAACAAATTTTCTATAAATTATAGATACAATATATAAAATTGTCAAAAACAAAATAAAATTAACCAAATATCTACGTCAATTTTATCGTTTTTTTATGAAGGATAAATAGTTGACCCATTTTACTATTTTCACAATTCTTCCTATTTTTCTATTTTTGAAACACTCCTATACTAATTTATTTAAAAAAACATAAAATGTTATTTATTAATTAAAATGGATTTCTTTATTTTTGTAATTTTTCAAAATATTTTTATCCATATTTTATTGATATTTTAGTTGACATTAGCATTTTAAAATGATTTGTCTCATAAAATGTAGTTTTTAATTACTTTTACACCAATCTTATGAATGTAGTTTACCCCAAAATATAACTCTTATTTAGACATATTGTCACATAATGCATATCGTTATAATAATAAAAATTATTGTAGGTTAATATATATATATATATATATATAGCATATTTGTTTAGTGATTAAAGCTGTTGAAGTATATTTAATTGTTGTAGTTTAGGGTTTCTTAGTTTGAAAGGTGAAATGTTTGTAAGATTAAATGAAGGTTGCCTATGCATTGTTAGATTATTCAATTGCTTTAGCACTAAACATGTTTTTCTTTTTATAGAATAACATAAAATAACAATATGCTATTATGTTCTCCATTTCATAATATTATAATATTACTTTATAAATGGTGGAAAAGATTTCTCTTAAAGAAATGTAATAATCTGAGATTCAAGACCTCATGCCATTTTACTAATTAATCAACTAAACTATGTGTGCATTATCTCAATACAATTCAAACTTGATAAACATAACTTTCTCATTTTAGAAGTTTTCAAACCTAAAGTTGTTTAATATAATGGTAAAATATATATGTAATACAAAAAATTATTTACATTGAAACTAAATTCATCCATTAACTTAATTAAGTTCTATTTGGTAACCCTTATTTCATTCTTTGTTATTCTTTTAATTTTAAAAAAAATTGGCATGGTTATTTAAACCATTAATTAGAAAAGCACACTTTCACGTTAATAATAAAGAAAATCTCAAGTTGACTTAAATACCATTCTTGTAATTATTATATATACATTTGATATACTTTTTCCAATACTATAACTCAAAGGAATAAATAAAACACAAATCAAAACTCCTAACAATATGAGATCTTCCTTTCTTTTGATGGATTGATAGAATATTCTTTTGATTTTCATTTGAACTTTTTCTCTGATATGCCATTGACAAGAAAAAGAGTACAAATAATGTTACAATAACACTCATTAATTATAATGGAAGGTTTATAGTTAAGTTTCTTTTTTCTTTCTTTCTTAAATAATCAAATTAAGAGTACAAATCAAATCATTTAAAAAAACAAATCAAATCAATTAAAGATAGCATGACACGTTTCATAATTTATATGTGGGCTTCCTTCCTCCATTTAATGTGCAACTTGATATTTTAAAATCAAAGTTATTTCAATCGATTTGACAATACAAATTTCTCCTACTACTTCTACTACTACACAATGCTTGCTTTCTTACCCTTTTCTATTTCAAATTTCCTTCTACTTTTCTTTTGTCAAATTATAAAAACAAAAATAAAGTTTTTATAGAACCCTAAGTTTCCAAAATTGAGTTGATTTATGAAAACATTAGTGAAAAGTGAATGTTAAGCAAACAAATTTATAAGCTCTAACATATTCAACTCCATAAACAAAAAGTTGAAAGAAAAAAGAAAAAGGCAAGTCTTGAAAAGAAGAAGCAAGTTTATACATTTTAAGTGATAGTTGTTTTGCACTCAAAATGGGTCAAGTAGAAAAGCAAAAGTAATATGAAAAGTAGTTGTTTTGCTTTTTCTTTTTTATCTTTTCCTTTTGATGTTTACATAAAGTTTGTAGCCAATATTCCACGACTCTTTAGTGATTTAAAATCAAAATGGCAATGAAATGGAATTGCATGTATAACCCAAAAGTCACATTCACTGACGGATTTGGTATAGATCTAGACGAGTAACCTCTCTTAACTTCATGCTCTTTATACATACATTATTAAACTATAAAGTTTCTGTCAACAAATTTTTTTATCCACCACCAATCACAATTTTATTTTATCACTTCAACGTTGTAAAGAAAATGTTGCAACAAATTTCTAGACTCTCGTAAAGGTATGGTCACTTTTCTATAAAGACATTGAAAAAACATATATCTTTCTTTTCAAATGAAAAATAAGATGGCCCTTGTGATCTTAATTTGGCTCCATTTATCAAGTTCTTAGGGATTGAGTAATGGAATTGAGTGTAGTATTGGGAGGAAGTAAAAGATAGAGTTTGGGCCCATAGTTTAACAGTTCATATATTAATTAATGAAATGTCACTTAATTTCAATGTGAGGGACCAATGACACCATTCATGATAAGATATCCAAATCATGTGATTGTAATGTAGGGATGGTACAAATACCCCAAACTACTCTAACTACAATAAATTACAAAATTACAAATTCATATTTCCTTTAGATGGACTTTTTATTTATATATACAACCAAAAAATCTGTTGATTTTGATATTATATAAATAATGTTGAGATAGAAAATATAAATAATGTTTTAGAAGAAAGTGATAAAGGTCAAGATTATGGTATATGAAAATGTTTGATCCTTCAACTTCTCTTTAATCTTTATTTAATTTTTATGTTTAATCCCAAAGTTTATTTTGAGATGGTATATGGTTTAAAATTGGTGTATAAAAAGGTAGTTAACATATTCAACTTTTTCTAAATCTCACATATTTGTTGTACTAATTCATTACACCTGACTTCAAGAAGTTGCAATATTATTTTAAAAATATTTGTAAATATTTTAAAACGAACGTTTGAGAACATAAATTGAGACTTGAAACAATGTGATAATGAGTTAAAATAGTTGAGTGATAGTTTTAAAACGTTTATAAAAGTTGGATTTGATATTAAATATAGTTTGAACTTTGCATTTTTTTTTTGGTGTAATTTGAACACGAGGGGCATTGTTTTCTTTTAGACAGCAAAAATTCAAATCTCTCTCTCATCTTCTCTCTTCCTGTCTATGTCTATAAGCAAACCCAATTCACCAAACTTCTTCTTCAACTTCAACTTTTTTCTCCATCTTTGTCCTTTACGTTTTTGCATCAATTTATATATAATTTGCATTACTTCATGAATCCCATCTCTCTCCACCTCTGAAACTTTCAACATTACCACACCACTCCACACACAATTCTACATTTTTCTCACTTGTTCAACCGAAAAAAAAAACAGCTAAAAGGCTTGGATTTTTCACCCTCGTTTGAGAATCCCACATGAACCCATTTCTCAATTATGGATTCTGAAACAACCCATTTTCTATCAAAACCTGAAGCTTCTTCTCTCCCCTGTTTCTGGGTCTCTGATTCTTGCTCTTCCATGAAAGGAGAAGGAACGACTCTTGGTGGGAAGAAAAGAAGGCTCTCAGTTGATCAAGTTCGGTTGCTTGAGAAGAATTTTAATGATGAGAATAAGCTTGAACATGAGAGGAAAGTTCAAATTGCTGAGGAGATTGGGTTGAGGCCTCGTCAAGTTGCGGTTTGGTTTCAGAATCGAAGGGCTCGATCAAAGATGAAAAGAATTGAGAGTGATTATGAATGTTTGAGTGCTGAATATGATAAGCTTAAGAGTGATTTTGACAGTCTTCTTAATATGAATCATGAACTCAAAGCAGAGGTATGGACTCTCTGTTTATGGCATTTAAAACTTCAGATCTGTTTAGATATTATCTTCATTGTCGTTTTGTTTCAGTCCCATTCTTATTTATTGTCCACTTTTTGTTCACTTTTTAATGCTCACTCATCTTCCTAAATATGACTTCAATATTTCAAAATCAATTTGGAGTTTAATTTTGTACTTTTAAACGTGATTTTCATACCATCAACATTGATTTTAAAGGATTAAAGATATATCAAGAGTGTGTACATCGAATACTTTAAGATGTTTTTCACTCGAAAACAACTTTTATTAATAGTTATCAAGTTAGAGAAAATGTTTCATTTTCTACTAGTTGGATCAACTTACACTTTTATCAAAGTCTTTCAAACGATTTCTACTAAGCGTATCAACTTAGAGAAAATGTGTTCTATTTCACAACCACTTTTATCCAAAGTGTAATCTGGTTTTCTACCAGGTTGATCAACTAAGAACAACATGGGCTGCTGTTGAGAAGATGAAGAATCATTTTGAACCAGTCGGAGTTGAAGCCATGGATTCATCAGTCACAAAACTTGAAAAAGCAAACGCAAAGACAATGGGTGAAATTTTGTATAAAGTTCAAATGGGTTCATCGAGACATGAAGAAGGTAGCCTGAGTTCAAGCAAAAGTGATGGTTTTTATTCTGAAAGCCCCACAAGGGATAACCAATCAAAGTCAGCCAATTTCTTGCAAGATGAAGAAGATGAGTTAGGTTGCTTAGGGAAACTAGAAGATGAACTTTCTGCCAATGAGCTCATGAATTCCTTTAACATTCTTAGTAGTGCAGTTGAAAATCAATCTTTCTGCTTTTGGTCTTAGTAGATATCGAGTATAATAATTCTCAGTAAAATGTTCGAATCTACTGAAGATTAGAAATAAAAGAGTGGAAGTGATCATGAGTATGACTTCTTCATTTACTGTCATTTTGAGTAATTATCTAAATTATGTCTACTTCAAAACCAGCAAAAAGATCCATTTCGACAAAGAAATAACAAAGAAAATGTTCTGAAAGTAAACAGAAGAAAAAAGTAACATTTACACAAAGCATGTCATAAGATGAAAAGGGAAAAAAAGTGAATACTTTGGCAAAACCCAAGGTTGATAAACAGTAAAAAGAACTCAACTTTCTGATTAGAATGAAATATATGAACAGTTATATTTTCGATACAAAAAGTTACAAATTAGTTCGACAATCAAAGAAAAACAAAAAAATGTAAACAATAAGGAATTGATATAGAAATTTACGTCCACCGCCAGAAATATAGTGGTTCTTTTATTAGATAGAAAACATCATATAACGAATAAAAATCTCCAACAAACTCAAAGGTTGGACAAAGTGTACTTCTTTGAACAATAGAACCAAAATCATAAATAACATAAATAAGATCTCGTTGAAATGTTTAGAATGACTTGAATTTGTTTTTGTATTTGTTGTATTACGTTACTTTAAGTTTTTAACCTGAAGTTTAGAAGAGTGTTATATAAAATCTATCTTAAAAGAGATCTATAACTCTATAATTTAAATTATTCTCTCCAGTTATAAATGGCTCTCTCTATAGCTTTACTGTTCTTAACAAATCCTATAATTGTTTGTTTCTGAGCACCATCTCAGGTTGAAGCCATTTGTCAAATGAGGTAGAAAAATCCACAAATTTCAAAAGGCAATCATACAATCAAGACCTTACGCAAACGTTAACACTAATTAATAAGCTTAATGCATCACGTTGATAGTGTAAAAATGTCAAAATTTGCAGGTAGAAAGTCCAAATTGTGAATGGCCCCAGATGTCAAAAGCTTTTGAACAAGCCAAAATGACTTTTGGGCCACATCCCTCCATTGCTTGTTCTTGTTTCATGGACATTGACACCTCCCACCTTCCATTATTGATATAAGTTTTGAGTTTGATATTAACCTTTTTGTCTCAGCAATGAACCTCCAATAACAGTCCCTTAATCTGATTGAATGAACCATCACCATCCATGAAAGCAAAACAAAAAAGGTTAAAAAAAAATCAAAATCTCTTCTTTTTGTGGACTATGTTAGCTCAAACTCTTATGGTTTATATTCTGTCACGTCCTTCTCTTACATTAAAAATCGTTCTGTAGAAGTAATTTCAATGACGTATCAATTTTTTGAGCCAGTCAATTGGGTGTTTCTTTATGAGAGAAAATGATTGGTGGTTTTTTTTTTCTGCTAAAGAAACAGTAACAAATGAACTGAAAGTTTCTCAATTTTATGTGTTTAAAGAAATTGAGTTATCATTTGATTAAGAAATTGTGCACGTGCGAGTGATTATTGGTGACACCTGGCAAGAATGGGATTTCAATATCTTTGAACTGTTGGAATGGAGGCATTAGAATTTCGCACATGTGTTTTGGCGGTTTTGTCCATCGCAATCAGTTGATAATGAGTGTGTCGGTTTTGTTTTTAATTTATGAAAAGATGCACATATCTCTATGCACCTTGGACATATTACATACATACAAAATTGAATGAAAATAATTTTTTAAAGAATAAGATACATACAAAATTGAATGAAAATAATTTTTTAAAGAATAAGATGATTTTACTATGTGACAAATAATGATTAGACAATTTTGAAACATGCACGAGACTTTCTTCTCGAAATTATAGATCGATGCTTAAAAGAATGAAATGAGTTGGGAGATATTTTTTTAATTAAATGAAATGTTCCATGACTGGGAGTGTTATTAAATTTAATAATGTATAGCAACTTGAAGGAAGACAATAGAATATGTAACAACTTGAACTGTCATTAAACTAAGGTACAGCTATTTTCATAATTATATTGATTCGCATTAATTCTTGAGAAAGTTTTTAGGTGTCATAAAGAATAAAGCTAAATTCAAGAGATGAGGAATTCAGAACTTTTAAGATAAATTGGAACTTGAATTTGAAGAATGTCACTGCAAATCTAAAGTCTTTGTCATAAAAACTTTTGAGGCTTGGTCATGGAAAATCCCCTTGAAAATGATGAAGAATGGCTATAGAAAAATACCCAACTTGAAAGGGTGGCCATAAACCTGTCATCAAAGAGTGACGAACGCAACATTAGAAGAGCGCAACAAGATATTTAAGAGGAGGATTTCTGTAGAAAGCAATACCGAGCTTAAAGGATCAACACTAAAAAATTTTAATTTGGGGAACAAACCATGAAAAAAATCAGATTCATGAAGGATCTTTCATTTGTAGTACAAATGTACAATCAATCTCAGGATGTGCAGCAGCAAAAAAACACATGCAACAAAATGGCAGACAAACCTAAGAACAAGATGAGAGCCGCATAGTATAGATACCAAAGAGTCAACTCGAGATCCCATATCAACCGTTGAATTATGTTCAGATTTGTGAACCCACGTCAATCATTAAAGAAGTAATCATCAGGTTCATATATTATTGCAATTAAAGGCAAATCCATGGTTTTTGGGTGGTTCAGTTTCTTGCCATTTTTGCACCCCAACTAAGGATGCTTGCCTGTAAATCAAACCAGACCACAACATTCGAGCACGAATTTTCAACGTTCGAAGCACAACTATATTTGCTCCTGCTGACATCTAAAGAACAAGATTCACAATTCTACACGTGCAAAGAGCAATCGGAATACCGGAATTTACACAACATTTCTCGGCTTAGTATGGCAAATGAAAGTTGTTTGTGGATGTTCTCTTCTGAACAGTGTTCGCAAGACAAGCTTTCTATCTACTGTTAAGTATCTCCACACTGTCAATTACTCTATTCTTAATATGATATGAGAAAAAAAAATCTATGCCACCAAGAAAAGAGTAAGGAATCAATTGATCAGAGTTCCAAACTTACAACTTAAACTAACAAGTAACAAATCTAAGTCAAGATATATCAGACTAAGATCAGACCAAAGTGGTTCATTGTCAGTAGACATAGAAATACAACCTTTTGGATTAGTTCATTTTCTCAAAGCTTTTCTTTATCATTCGAAGAATGCTCCACATGAATGTTGATATAATGAAAAGAATCACTCCAGTGACAATGGCCTCCTTCAGACCAAGATTCACCAACAAGTTGACTAGAAGCCCTGCCACTACAACACCAAAGAAATTTGCAGAGACACCTGACCAGAATGGCATGTCTAAGATGGAAGCTATTATGGCACCAGTCCAAGCTCCTGTTCCGGGGAAAGGCACGGCCACAAATAGCATTAGACCAAGCCACTGAAACTCTTCAACAGGTGCAGCTTTCTCTTTGGCCCTCTTGAATAACATATCGAGGAATTGAGAGGCAGATGCATTCCTTCCCGCTAGAAAAGTTGCAAATTTCTTCAAATAGAGTATGATAAAGGGTACAGGAACCATGTTCCTGCAGTTCATTTATTTCATCTAATCAGACTTTAAAAATCACTTGTGCAGAAGAGGTGTTGGTTATTTAAGTTAACATAGAAAATGGAAAAAAAATGCATCACTCACTTCTCCAAAAAACTTATGAACCATTTCAAAGTTCACTTCAAACATTCATCAATGTTTAAAGGACTTGGCTAATTCTTCAAGATTTAGGCCCTCAATGATTCATAGGAAGATTGTGTCTCCATGAAAACACGTTGAGGTTTGAAATCTCCACATCTTGTTTGACGGAACATACCATCTATTCCTCAATAAACATAAAGATCCACTTACATTTGTAACACCAATAAAGCATGAGCTTGTAGCAATCTACTCCATATCTAGTTTATTTGAACTGAAATTTTCACCTTGTCTTTACATCGATGTGTATGTGAATGAAAAGTACACAAACACAAAAGCCAGCGGCAGTTGAGGAGAAATATAATATCTTTTTTTCATTGAAAAAAAATAAAGGAATACACGGACACACAAAAACAAGAGGGACTCCCTTTGCAAGAAGAGACGTCAATTATACGAATATATTCCTACGGAATAATTACAAAAAGGTTTTGAAATGGAAGCCAAAAGGGACAATAACTCCCTAGTTTCCTTCCACACCTCTAAACACCCTTCAGTTGCACTCACTCACAAAACCCATAATACTGTGGACACACCAGCAAGCCAAAGCAAACGGCCTTTCTCTCCAAAGGGCAGATTGAAGAGGAACTAGTTGATCATAGCACTGACGATTTGTTAATTTCTAGAGATAAGTAACAGATTGGGAGAACACGTAGAATAAAAAATGGAGTTTTCAGAAATTAAAACGTGAGAACTCACCCAAGTACTGATAGAACGGTTAGAGCAACAGGCTTAAGCTGCATCCAGTAACCAACAGGAATGGCCCCACGGAGCTCAATTACAGGAAGCGTAGCAAGGGCAAACACTACAGCCTCAGCAGGCCAGCCTGAGTTTTGCAATGCGCTGGCGATCTTTAGCCCAAAATTCGAAGCTCTGATAGAATCAACAGCAGCTTTAGCATCCCCAGAAGCAGCAAACCAAGCAAGGGATAAAGATGCCCAAAACAGAACCAACAACAGAACTTTAACCGGCTTCTCCTCAAATGAAGGGATAATCTCGTCATCTTCGAGAAACCCATTTGAAGAACTTCGAGGGACAGTACGAATGATCCGAGAAGTCCTGGAAACAGGATCAAAACAGTTGAAATGAGGAACATTTACAAATGGACTCGAGAAGTGGAGAGACTGTGTACTCCGAGTGATGGAGGGCCGATTAAGCTTGAGCGAAAAAAGGGTCTTTCTCGGCGAAAATGCAGAGAACAACGGTGAAGTTAATGGCAAAGAAGTAGTCATCGGTTACCGGAAGCTAAAGAATACGAGTGGGGGTCGAATTGTTCAAGAAAAATCGTCTTCAGCACCAGAGGGATTTAGCTGAGACATTTGGGGGGAGTGGGATTATGGCATTGGAAACTGATTCAGGGGATGATAATAGAAGAGGGTTTAGAGGAGATTCGTCCAATGTCAATCGAAGGGGTTGGAGCGGAGATGTTGAATCTTTGCAAATTGTGATGAACTGGAAAGGGCATTGCTGATTTTAGGGTAGGAAGAGTATGATGAGGGTCACTGGGAATTTGTTAGAGAGGAAAGTGGGAAGAAACGGCATAAGCAACAAGAGGAAGGATTTATCGAGGTTTTTGGTTTGGCTTAATTTGGATAAGATTAAGAGACAAAGAAGAAGAAGATGTGATGCAATAATGATAATCAAACTACATACTCAGGTCACCAATGTTGGGCTGACGAACGTGAGTTAGGTTTAGTTGTGGAAGTTACAAACTTCCTACTTCCTCCTCAATTTCCAAAATCAACATACAAAATCACTTTTTAAAATATAACTAAGTTATTAGCAAAAACATATTTGTTCAACACATGAAAACATAAAATATAGTATGTATTCTTTATCAAACTCATTTAATATTTTAAACGAGTTTACATACCTTGCAACTATCACCTAACAACTCAATCTAGTAAATACCATTGTGTGTCCAACTCTAGCAACCACTTTTGGTGACAACTCCTATGATTATCATGTTCAATTTTAGATAAGGATAAACGTACATGATCTTCAAGTTGTACCAAAAAGATGGAAGTTAGAAAGAGTTTGAGAGTCAAACTCATGTTACCTCGTATATAATCAGAATGATGTATTTGTAGAAAAAACTGACGTAGAGTGTTCTCCTTGGTTTTCAAGTTGTTTATGTTAGTATAACAAATTGAGCCAGAGAATTATGAGCTCAATTTTGTATTTGGCTAGGGCGAGTCTCATGTTGGGTTATGATTTGAGCTTGGTCTAAGCTAGTCCCCTTTTCCTAGCATAGTTACTTTTGGCACGTATCATGTTTTTTTTTTTTTACTTTATCATTTCTCGTCAATTATACACTTTTGTCCCAAATTATCCCTAAGAAATACCACATTGGATGGCAACACGTAATTATAATTATAATGATACCTTTGTTTAATTTTTTCTATAAAAAATCTATAATAAAGTTTTATCTATCATTTAAATACTCATATTTCTTAAAAATTACAAAATATTACTTTTCTCATATTTACTATTTATGACAGTGTCACAATCATTCTAAAACCCTAAACCTTAAACTCAATTTTTTTTTACAACTAAACTACATTCTAAGTTAGAAATTATGATATCAAAATATATTGTTAAGTTATAAATTTATGGTGTATTTGGATTACATTTTTAAGTGTTTAATTTAGAAAATAAGTTATCTTGAAAAGAAAAAAAACTAAATAGTTTGGAAGTCACCGACAATACATTTTTAAATGCATTTTAAACTAATGGTAGAAAGATAAGCTTTTTTAAAAACATTCTTTTCTTAATACAATACAAACTAACTCTTCATCGTTAATCGTTAATGTTTAGATTTTGATGTGAGAGATTTAAATCACGGCCAAAATAGAATTAAAGATCACTTTCTAACAAATTGACTTGAAAGACCACTTTTATTTAGTTTAAAACTTTGAGTAAAATATTTGGGTGAAGTTCTATACTTCCTCCAATCACATCCGAAAAGAATCAAAAATAAAAATGTTTAACACACACCACCAATTATAAATTTATAATAATAAAGAAAAAGGAAAAATATATATATTTTAAAAACAACCATATTATATTCCTTTCAAAGTAACATTATTACCATAAAAACAAAAAGAAAAAAAAAAACTTTTATAAAGATTTGGAAGTAAAGGTTTAATTATTTAGATGAACAAAAATTAGGATCCAAAACTAAAATTGTGACCATTGTTGTTTATCTCCCCCATTTGCAACCCTACTTGATTTTAGATTAGAAATTAAACAAACCATAATAATCTGCAAAAAGAAGTAGAGAAGTTGAATGACAAAGAACATGAAAATGATTAAAACAGAAAGATTTTAGCAAATCCTTATGATGATAGAGAGAGAATGGAATCAAGCAAATCCTTACCCTTAAATCACAGCTCCTAAAACCAAAGAAGGCTGGAGGAATAATAATAAGGTTGAAACTGATCTCATTGAGAATAGGAAGCCCTTTCAATGACCAAATGTTAAAATAAAATAAACTAATTATTATGGGAAACTTCCATTATTACAACACATTTTGGACAGAAAAAAGAAAGAATAGAGGAAATATCAGTTTGACAGAACACACAAAGAGTGAGAGAAAAGTAAAGGATATATTAGATGGAAGAGAAGAGAATATATGATTTGGTTGAAATTAAACTACAAAACACCTTTTACAAACATTAATTCAAAAAGTAAGTAATAAAATAATACAAGAGAAACTATTTTTTGGTTTTAAGGTGGAGCTCAATAATATATCTCTAAAACTTTTTCTAAAAGAAATTAATCTCTAAACTCGTAAATTTACTTTAAATTTTAAAATTCATTAAAGTTTTTTTTTTTTAGTATATTCAATAAACTATCAAACATACATTGTAGGCATGAGATGAAATTAATCCAAGTTTAAGAAAATAATGATATTTGACAAATTTTCCTTTTTCAATAATCATGTACTTGCTTAAAATTATCTTTATGCAGAACTTTATTTTATTCAACAACAAATTTAGGAAGATCTATAGCTTTTTTTTGTTGTTGTTAGAATTGATGGGATAGTTGGCCAAAGTTTGAATCAATATGGTCAAAATTGCAATGATTTTCTTCACTAAACTTTAAATAGCGTTTTTTTTGCTTCAAACAAAAGCTATTAAAATCTCATATTTCTGGGTTTTTAAATTTTTATTCTTATAATTAAATGACACAAATGCTATAATTTCTTGTAGTTTTGGTGTCTTGTGTAATTGGCAAAAGGAAGGAATTACTTATGCAAAAGGACTTTAATATAAAACAAAATACTAAACCTCAACAACTCATCTTACGGCTGAGAATAATAATTCATATTCCACAATATCCCCTCTTAAAGTATAGTAATATTTGAAAATTATTCAAACAAACACATTTCAAAAATAATACCTTCACACACACACATATATAAATAGATATATAACTTAGCTTCCATTTTCTCTTCCTCCAAAAACCAAAAACCAAAAACCAAAAGAAAAAAGAGAAAAAAAACTCAACACAAAAAACTCAACAAAATGAATGTTGCCAATTTCTTCTTTCTTATAATCCCCATTCTAATTGCTTCCTTCTCTTCTTCTCATGCTTCCATCTTCACCGTCACAAACAATTGCCCTCATCCCATATGGCCCGGCACGCTTTCCGGTGCGGGCACGCCGCCACTTCCCACGACGGGGTTTCGTTTGGAGTCGGGACAAAGCATTAGAATCCCATCGACTCCAGGATGGTCGGGACGAATATGGGCTAGGACGGGATGCAACTTCGACGAGTCGGGAATTGGGAAATGTCAAACGGGAGATTGTGGGGGAAGGCTGGAATGTGATGGGAATGGTGCTGCTCCTCCAGCTTCCTTGTTTGAGATCACTGTGGGTATTGGAGATGACAAAGATTTCTATGATGTTAGTATTGTTGATGGCTATAATTTGCCGCTCGTTGTTGTGCCCAGAGGTGTTTATGGGCCTTGTAATGCCACTGGATGTTCTTACGATCTCAATTTAGGTGCGTATTTAAATGGTTTTGCTCGATTCTTTCAATAAATATTTTGTTTTTTGAAATCAATGTATTAACATTTGTTTATCTAATTTTTTCGTTATATACATGTAATGAGTTTATTGTTTTCAAGTCGAGGATAAACAAATATAAATCTCAAAATCTATAAAAGGAAAATCGTTATGAAAACATAACCTTTGTTTTTTTTTCTCTCTCTTTAATTTCATGGATTTTTCTTCTTCCTTTAGTATAATATTTGAATTCTAAGTCAAATTAAAAAATAATTAGACAAGAAAGAGTTTCTCTTTTTAGAAAAAAGAACTACATCTTTAAATTTTAGAAACTTGGCTAGGATTTT
This sequence comes from Cucumis sativus, assembly GCF_000004075.3. Classification (NCBI taxonomy): domain Eukaryota; kingdom Viridiplantae; phylum Streptophyta; class Magnoliopsida; order Cucurbitales; family Cucurbitaceae; genus Cucumis; species Cucumis sativus. The sequence continues at coordinate 26,167,754 of NC_026659.2, read as the reverse complement.
AGCAATTCCTAAGATATAGTTTACAAACAAACGATATGATTATATCAAATAGTTTATTATCTAATGACTCTTCTAACAAATTCTGATCATAACATGATGGATTAAATTTATATTTATCTTTGATAAACTGTATCATTCTTTTTGTGGTCATCTCTGAAACCCCGCTGAAAATTTAAAGAACAGAAAGACATATATATAGAAATTTAGGGCTTAAATATGATTAAAGTTGAAATTGAATAAAACATATATATGTATATATATGTTTGTAGGTTGCCCAAAAGAGCTGCAAGTAGTGGGGGGAGAGAATGGTGGAGTACAAGGAGGAGTGATCGCATGCAAAAGCGCTTGTGAGGCATTTGGGCTTGATCAATATTGCTGCAGTGGACAATTCTCAAACCCTAATACATGCCATCCATCCATCTACTCTTCCATTTTCAAACATGCTTGTCCAAAGGCTTACAGTTATGCTTATGATGATGGCACCAGCACTTTCACTTGCAAAGCTTACGATTATACTATTGTTTTCTGCCCCGACCCTAACGGGTATGTCTCCCCGTGTTACTTAACATTTACTCATTTTTGTGTTATCCACGACGTACTCGTACATAATAATATTTTTAGATCACTTAAATATATATCTCCTTAAATTTCGTCTAAAATGACTCTTTAAGTTGATTTAAAAGCTTTAAGGGTTAGTAAGAAAATTTTAGAGTTTGTTCGTTAGTAAAATTACATGTTTGATATAAAGGATGTAAGTTGATCGATGCACTTTCAAAAGTTCAATATTTAATTAATCAATTGATAAAAACCCTAATCTATGTAGAAAGGTAAATAGTTAATAATTTTATCATAGTTTTTACTCTTTCTTACAATTTCACGTTGAAAAAAAAAAGAAAGAAGTTAGTCTAACATCTTTATTAATTAATAAGATGCATTATTAACTTATAAGATAGGTGATTTTGAGATTAAATCTATGTTCATTTGATAGTACTCGACGTGTAAATTTAGTTTAGTTTAAGGGCATATAATGGTGCAAGTGTTTTATACTAAGAAATGATGGAATTAATTGGATAATGAATGCAGATCAAAAGGAACAACAAATGAAACAATAAGCACTCCTCCAGGAATGGAAGACCCAGCAGATGGGGAATTCATACATTTGGTTTCATCATCAACCATTCTCCAAGTCTTACCCTTTTCTTTAGTAATAATTAATGTATTTTTCATCTTCATCAACTTATTTTTCTAATTTTCATTCCCAAATTAAATCTCTTCATGCAAAGAGGCCTTAATTATGGATTAGTCGTGATGTCTCAAATTAAAAACCCTAACACCTTAGCCCTTTGATTGGCAACATCCATGGCTAGCTACCTTTCAAATTTGTATGGAAACTTTATATTAATGTAAAAGATTAGGACTTATTGTGAGTCATTCTTGCTCAATTGAAAGGAATTCATTTTAATATTTCAGGGATTTCTTTTGTTTGGAATTCAATCAACTCTTAAAGTATTTCAAATTAATTAGGCATAATAATACAATTAATTATTAGGTTCCTTAATTAATTTGATCTTAAAAAGAATTAATTAACGAAAGGGATAGTTGTTATAGTATATCATATATTATATTTTAGCAATAATGTGACAACAAGGTATATAGAAGAAAATGCTCAATACTATATATACTACGATAAAGGAAAGTTATACCTCTTCTATATTACTTACCCAACTTATCGATCATTATATTTATCATAATCAAACTTTAGTCTGCTCTCTTATTTGGAGATAAGAAACACATATAATACATAGGTTAGTTTTTGAAATGTTTATGGACTTTCATATACTTTATCCTATCGTGTTAAACTGAATTACGATCTATCTAAATAATGAGTTTGTTTTTACGATAAATCAATATTGGTGTACGGCAACTTTTTATCTATAGACATCACAAAATAATATTTTACTTTTGTTGGTATTATTTGTAAATTTAAAAATTGTTGCTAAATTTACCATTTTTATACTCTCTCTCTTTTTTTTTTTTTTGTCATTCTTGCATCAAGAATTTCTTCGAGAAATTAACAATATTTCCTAAGTAATATATAAACTAAATTATTACAATTTAGTATCTAATATATTTTTTCTATTTTTTAAATATAAAAAGAACTAAAATTTGATCCACATCACCCGTGTTACAAAAGCTAGAAGTTGAATATTCACGTTGTTGTACTAAAAAATATATATCAAACACACAAAATAAAAAACTTTGTTTAAAAATAGTAAATTTTACAAAATATTTACAACTTATAAGAAATTCGATCACGAATAGTCATTCACGTGGTATATAATAATGTAAATATTTAAATTTATTTTACTATTTTTAAAAAAATATCTAAAAAATAAATATAAAAAACCATTTAAAAGTGTCTTTATTTTGTGCATCACTCTCATGAACAACGTCAACAAAAAATCAAAATATATTTCTTAAAAAAAGAAGAAGAAATTAGTGAGGAAGTTGTGAATGCATAAAAAAATTTCAAAATTAAAAATGTGTATGTTTCCTTTTCTTTTTCATGTTGTGAAAATTTTGTATACATTGGGGGCATAAAGCATTATCTTTTTAGCGCCACCCATTCTCCGCCCCCGCTCCACCCACAAGCCATGGGTCGGAAGAGAGATAAACCCTACCCTTCCTCCCACCTTCCTACCTCTGCCCCTAAGAGGCGTCGCCCTCCGCCGTCTACGGAGAACGATGATTTGGAAAAGCCCGTGTCAAAACCTGCGCCACCCCTTGCCCTAGTCGTCGTTGACCTTCCTTCACACTGTTCGGTCCTTGACTTGAAGTCCCGTTTTGAGATCTACGGATCCATTTCCCGCATCCGAATCGACCGTGATTGTGTTGGTTACATCACTTATCGCACTAAAGACTCCGCCGATGCTGCCATGACCGCTGCGCTTGATCCCTCCTTCGCCTTCACTATTGATTCCAAAAAGGTACCTTCTTCTCTCTGCCCTTGTGAAGTAGTATATTGAAGCTATTGCTGTGATCATTCTTGTTCAGTAGAGACATATGTTCCAAATTTAGTCTAATTTCTACTGTTATCTATAAATCTCGCAAAAATTCTCAACGCCCATCTGAATTTAGGTCCTGATTTTGCGTGCAAATATCTATAATTATCTAGGGCTTAAGACTGAATTTGGATATGCTGCTATGATACTTATCATTCTGAATGATGAAATTGAGTACAATTCCACAGGTTCAGGTACTATGGGCTAATGATCCTCAAGTCCAATGGCGACAAGGGATTAACGTTGGTGTTAACAAGAATAAGGAATTATCTTCAAAGCTCTTGCGGGCAGAGGTGCCACTAAGCAGACATGGAAGAAGCAATAAGCTTGCTTCAGCCATTGTCAACCCCAGAAGAAGCAACAGTTCTTCAAGGTCAGATGTGCCTTTCAGGGGCAGGGAAGTTGTTGCTTATGACGATATTCTCTAAGTTCACAGATTGCTTCAATTGTTTTCTCCTTTTCATTTAGTGTGGTATAGTGTAGTATAGATCGAGTTCTTAAGTGTACAAGTATTTTATGTCAGTTGTCTCATATTCCCCCATTAATTTTTCTTGATTCAAACTTCTTTATGATCCTAAATCCAAGTTTGTGTTAATGTATATCCACCATTAGTAGAAGGAAACTTAAGCTTTTCATCAAGGCTTAGTTGCTTACTTAATTACTCTGTTCTTCTAGTCATGCTTTGATCTTTGCCCCTTGCTATATGAGCTTCTTCAAGAGTATAGAGCTTCCTCTAAGGAGACCATGTCTATGGTCGGATTGCGAGAAGTTGTTGTAGGTATGAGAACTTGACTAACATTATGTAAGAACTTCAAAGGAGTGCTCAAGTGTATGATTTTCATATACACTGTATAGTTTTTTATTAATGAATTGTGTTCTTGAACTTCCTTGGGACTAAGCAGGAACTGTTTCTGGCTTCTTCTGGACAATTTTGTAACAAAATATAAAATTTCAATTTTTATGTACAAAATGGAACTCTTTATGGTTGATTTGCGTGGACAAACATAACGTATTGGATTTTTGTAACGATCAATGTTTGTGGAGATTTTTAATTTCTCTCTTAAAAGTATTGGGTGAATTAGTGAAAATTGAATAAATGTAAAAATTTCAAATTGTAAAAGGAAAATAATGAAGGTTGACTCTTTATCATTATGATACTACTTAATCATATGCTAATTATTCACACTATTCCTCAACCACCACTTAATGGTATTCCTCAAGTACCATTAGTGTTAGTTTAGAGCGGCAAGCACGAAGAGTAAAGAACTTTTATAATGAATTAGTTGAATGTGAGTCTATAGAGAGAGTTTTAGTTCATCTTCAGTAAAATCTTCAAACAAAACAATTAAAATGAACAAGACTCAAGTCTAGAATTGGTGTAGCTGTTATAGGATTGATCAATCATAATAAGATTGCATTGCAAATGTAACCAAATTAATTTTAACCGTACTTACTTAAAATTACAAAATTGTTATATAAACTATAAGATGGAGTTGATGGAGGTTCATTTCCAAAGCTGTGTTCAAAGATTACCTAAATCACTTTGGGTTGATCCAATCCTCCATATTTTTCCTCCCTGGCCCAACATCTCTACAACTCGGTGCCAAACTCGGGTGGTAAATTTTCGTCCTTCATCTCGGCGCTGCTCACACTGCTTCTCTCCTCTGTCCACCGCCGGAAAATTCAAGCTTAGCCAATTACTTTTATAAAGAAAACGACAGCTCTAAATCAAGACTGGCTCTTCGTTGCTTGCAGAATTGATCGATGAATGATCCCCAACTAATGGAAGACGACGTAGAGCAAGAGCTATGGAGTTGGGGGGCAGGAACCGACGCCCAGCTCGGCACCGGCCGGCTCGAGGACAACAATCTCCCTCAACTCGTTCGAACTCCGTCACTCTCCTCCGCCCCCGCCATCTCATTCCTCTCCTGCGGTGGCGCTCATGTCATCGCTTTGACTGCCGGTATCCGATCCTCCACCATAAAATGGTTCATCTAACGCCTCTGCCTTGCTCTTTGAGTCCTTTTGTTTTCCGTTTAGCATTATTTGTGCTAATAGTATAAGAACAAATTAATAAAATATGTTGTGAAATTTCAGTTTAAGTTTTATGGATTTGATAGTGATTTAACACCCAGATTCCAATTCCCATACTACTCATCATTTACTCTCTAATTAATATCAATAGTTTGGTCTGCATACTGATTTCTATATCCTGGGAGTGTAAAAGAATACAAAACAAAGTAATCAATATTCTGTAACGTATGAACTGAAGAGTTCAAGTTTTTGATTTAGTACTAATGCTTTTGAAGGTGGCGGGGTACTTACTTGGGGAAGAGGCAATTCAGGGCAGTTGGGGCTAGGAGACATGATAAGCAGCTTACACCCTAAGCCAGTGATGAGGCTGGGGAGCTACTTCATAACCCATGTTTCTGCTGGATGGAGCCATTCTGGTTTTGTTTCAGGTCAGTATATTAGGCTCGTTTGATTACAATCTCCTTAGTTGTTTTGGGTTTTTTGAAAATTAAGTCTATTTTCTTTTCATTTCTTACAACAATTTGGCTTGGTTTTAGACAATGTTGATAGATAACAAAGCATGAAATTTAGAGGTGGGATAAGTGTTTGTAGGCATAATTTTTTAGAACGAAATGGTTGTTAGAAGGGACCTTAATTATTGGTTTTTCTTCCATATGAAGTTTTGCAGTACGTCTTTCAGTAGATCCCTCTTTCCTTTCTTATGGTTTATTGTTTTAGATGAGGGAAAGCTTTATACTTGTGGGGATGGCTCATTTGGGCAGTTAGGGCATGGTGATTACCAGTTACGTTGCTTCCCTGAGGAGGTCCTGTTTTTCTCCGATAAACATGTTGATAAGATTGCGTGTGGGATGCGCCACTCGCTTGCATTGGTGAAAGGTATATAAGAGTTTGGATGCGTATAATCCTTGTAATGTAATGTTTCAGTGTGAAGATCAAATTACTTGAATCATTATCCATGTTTTCTTTAGTTTATTGATTGCTAATGTAACTGCCGTTGTTCTACCTTCTCTATATCTATATCTGGGGTTGTCAATAATTTTGTATGTTCTGCCTTCTCTCCTTTTAATGAATCAACTGAAATTAGTTATCCAAGTTGTAGACGGCAAATCTTTTGATGAATAACTTCAACCTCCATTGCCATTGGTAGCTTTTTAAGTCTATGGCTATTTCAATGTAGTTCATCTCAAATTTTGACAATGATGATGATGATGATGATGATGCAGGCTCTTCTGGTGAGCAAGTTTACGGATTTGGAGCTGGGAAACGGGGTCAATTGGGTATCTCCAAGAAGATTCAGACTGTTAATCTCCCCATACTTTCTTCCAATTTGGAAGCTGCTGAAATAGTTGGCATAGCTGCTGGCGGAGATCATAGTGCTGCTTTATCCGGTGAGCATCAAACTTTCTTTGTATATATTAATTCCTCCAGTAAATTTGTACTTTGACATCACACTCGTGGTATTATTTTGAGACGTTCTGTATACAAGCCTTGCCACAACTTCTATCGGACATGAAAACCCATATCAAGAATGATCTTCTAGGTGCTTAAGAAAGTGTTTTTAAGATCTATTAAGGGCATTCAATCAAACCGTTGTTATATGTTGGCTGCATTACTTCAGCTGAAGGGCATCTCTACACTTGGGGAAGGGGATTCAAGAGCACTTCAGATGTATATTCTCCTCAACATCTACCTTCGCCTTCATCGTTCAGTAAAGTTGCTCTTGGATGGAATCATGCACTAGTGTTAACTGGTATTAACATTCAGTTCACTTATTATTTAATTGAATAGTAATTCCACCGGTGGCTTTCAGTTTTACCAGGATTATATACATGTGATGATGATCTTCTTCATGTTAAGTGGCAACCCTCCCTATCTTGAACAGATGAAGGGGAACTTTATATGCTTGGCGGCAAACATCACGGAGCGCTGAGTGATTCTGAAATGCTAAATTCGATGAAGTCTCTGCCTGGTAAAGGAATTAACTTCACTATTTGCCATTGTAACAAGCAAACCAAAACCATTCGGGTTGCTTGCTGATTACCACTTGATATGGGATTTTCATTGCATAGCAGGCGATTCCAGGGAAGACAATTTCCAAGCAGTCCCTGCTCTTAGTGGAATAAAAGTTTTGGACATTGCAGCTGGGGCCGAGCATTCTGTAATCGTTACAGGCATGGTTTGCGAAGTTGTTGGTTGATAAGAAACCATTTTTTTTGCCGTCCTTACATTGTTCTAATTGATTGTGCAGAGGATGGAGGTGTAAAGACTTGGGGTTGGGGGGAGCACGGTCAGCTTGGTTTGGGAGATACATGTGACCACACCAATCCACAAACGGTGAATCTAAACCTCAAACTTGAGAGTACTGCTTATGACGTCAAAGTCTATTGTGGCAGTGGCTTTACAGTTGCCGTTGCAACATCCAATCTCCCTAATTGAAACTGCATTGCCCTTTGGAGAAAACTCCATTGTATGATTTAGGTTTTGGGGGGGTGGGGTAAGCAAGAAAAGTAATATTGCATTAGCCATCACAGGCTGAAATGAATCTTCAACAATTTTTATTGAGCTAATCAAGTCTTGTGGCAAAATTGTTCTATTTATCTACCTATATTTTTACATCAGAACTCGTGGATGGAAACTAGAAGAAAACTTAACTAGAAGTTGAGAGAAGCAATGTAATTTGAACGAATATGCTACAAAATGGGAAAGCACCCGGAATAAAAGAATATAAACAGCCTGGTGTAAACTGTTAAGTGATAATCAGTAGGTTGTTTTCATATCCACTGGTGTTAACAATTGGGCGTAACGGATCAATCTTCCATTGGCCATCAACAATGAATTTAATCTGCATATAGCAAAAAATTGTGTTATGTTTGTTCAAAAAGCATAAACTAAGTGACTAGAGATTCTAAAGAATAACCAACCTCGTATTTTCCAGGATACAGCTTTAGGAACAAGGAGAAAACCCCCGTGCTAGACCTTTCCATCTTCCTCTGCAGAATGAGCAACGGAGTAAGATTATATGAGATGAACGAATCAAACCAACATAAAACTGTGCAGTTTTTTCTTCAGTTTATGAAATTTCCATATATATAGGACACCCGTAGAAAATCATGTGCCTGAGCAATAGTCATCTGACAACAGTCATCTTTCATACAATTTGATCTAAAGGAAACCAACGTCAAAAAATGTAACCAATGTTAGTTTAAATTTTTAAATGTGCTCCCTATGTTATTTCAACTGTTAAATTAAAGCGTATAATCAAATAGGAATGAGTTTTAACCTGGGTTGACCAACCATCAAATGATCCTACTAAGAGAACCTCTGATGCAGAATTAGGCCAGACCACGCAAGCAGTACGAAGAAGTTGCAAAGCTCTGCGAGCACAATTGATCCTCTTCTGTTTCTCCTCTATCACCTTTTGTGCATCACTGAAAAGACTTAAAGTCATTGATACTTCCATGGTTAAAACAAAACACTATGTAAAACACAAGTTTCCCGTACATAATTGTCAATGCCATCTTGCCTTCTATCACGGCTATCTTTGCTCGTATAGACCGTAGCTTGTCCTTGGCAGTTAGAATCTCATTTTCTTGAAATTCAAAAGCGTCCGAAAGCTCCAGCAAATCATCAGAAGATTTATTTTGACCCTAATGATCATGATAGTAATAAACAGGCAGGTCAATATTTTATTGTATTTACATTATTGCTCAACAAGAGATTCATTTCTTTCTAACGTTTTACCAATATTATTAGACTAGTAGGCATCTTTTACTTTATTCAGATCCTTATCCAGTTCCAGAAGAGGAAATGATAGAATCAAGTACCATCCATTAAAATCAAGCATATGTAGAATGTCCCTTTGATAACAAAATCTAGTTGCAGAATAAACCTTCTCAGACAAAGATGCATTAGATTTCAATGATCCAATTACGGACGAGAGCTCCAACTCCATGTTCTGAAGTTGACGTCGTAGTTGATCATGATTCATTTCTTTCTCAGAGTTTGAATTGGTAGGATCCCCACTGTATCCTAGTGTTTCATACCTCAGAACATCCGACACCTCCCCGCTCAGAGCAATTTCAGAAGCTGTACATATAAAAAATCAATGGACATGAACTTTTATATCACAGAAACCAACAGATGAATATATATGAATAAATGAAAAACCTTCAAACTCTTCATCTTCAAGGTCTGTCTTGACTGTGTTCCAACTTCTCTGCACCTCAGGACTAACAGAACCTCCGAAATCGTTAACTTTCACACAAGAAGAACCATGAGTAAGATAGCCCCCGAAGTCGCTCCACTTGCCTTGGTTGGCGCTCAGTGGCGTGCTGATAGTGCTTCCTCGTAGGTCGGCAACTGTCTTTTGCCATGCAAAAAGCATCACAAGTTAAGTTTCAGCCTTTTCCAATACTGATTTCAAAGTTCAAAAAGCAAAAAATAAAGCCATGGCACGAGCACGGCCAATGCTGACAAGCAATGGGGAAGATATCCTGCATCAAATTCTATATATATCTTTCGGGAAGTTCTTAATATGGCAAAAAAAAACCAGATGATCTCTGTTACACCTTTAACTACGAACAACCTTGCTCAGATTAGGCACATCATTCTGTTGAATCACTACAGCAAGCTTACCTCCATTGCTGTTGATTCAGGATGCAAATCATTTTTTCCAGCTCCAAAGGTCGCATTTCTTTCTTTTTCTAATCGATTCAGCATACCCTCAATCCCAGACTCATGCTCAGCATCAGTTTCTCTGTGAAAAGGAAAGCATGCAAGACTTATCACCCTTACAAATATTGTTAATAGTAGACAAAACTAGACACAACAAGGAAAACTCAATACTCAGATTTATGTTATTTTGTTTCAATTTCTCAAACAAGAAGAAATCATCTTATAATTTCTTTATGAGAAAATGTCTTTTAAGGTTGAAAACTCGTTAGAAACCACGTTAAATGAATCTTTTAATAAAATCAGGGGCAGATAGGGCAGGGGGAGCCGGAGAAAAATTATCTTTCGCCACGTAACACAATTCTTTGTCCTTGTAATCATTTAGGTTTCCTTTCAATGGCATGCTATAACACACCCTGAAGATAGATGGTAATAAATTTCAAGATAATAGCATTTTGACGCAAATAGTTAATTTTGTAAGTATTAATTCAAATGAAGAAGAAAGAAACTAAGATGTCATAATGGAATCCTCACAGTGATCTACCGGTGAATGAAGATGATGAAGATGAAGAGGCAATAGAAGAAAGAGGCGTCGTATATCTCTGTCTTTCGTCACACTTAAAACTATCCCAATCAGTAGCCAAGATAGGCTTCTGTTCATCGAGACAGAATTGTCCAATACCCCCATATTCTTCTTCGTCCAAATTCCATCCAAGACAAAGCCAACCACCTTTCTTGACAATAGCATCCACCAAATCCTCCCTGCCGGCCTCAATCAAGTCTTTCTTACTCGGAAACGCTTCTGGGTCTCTTGAACTTTTCATAAACTCCAATATCTCCTCCTCCAATGAGAAATCCCCTTCTCTATCCAAATCTTTACACCTCGTCACAAACCCAGAACAACCAAAGAACATACCTTTGGAAGACAAAAGCGCACACCTCCTTTCCGTGGCAACCATATGATGCGAACTCCATCCCCATCTCGAGTTAGGAACAAAAGCAATGGAAGCCGAAGGTAACACGGAAGAGCTCAAAAATCTGAACTCGGTTGGGAAGAAGAAACAAGAAGTGGTAAATACGTTGGTGAAGACGAGCATGGTTCAGGCATTTCGTCGAACACCTGGTGTTCAGAGAAAAAGAAATACCCAGAAAAGGGTAAAAGGGTATAGCAAAGGAGAAAGAAAGACACAGTTACCAATGCAACGGAACAGAACTAGTGGGAAATGCAAGGCGCATTAATTAAGTATAGCAATGAGATAACCCGGCGGTAAAGGGACAGTGTTGGCTTGGGCAGAGGAGATAATTGGAGGCTTCATTTGCTTGTGAATTGACGGTTGGATGGCACTTGGCAGTTAGGAAGTAATGGAGAAGAATCAAGAACGGTGGTTGGTTCAACAAATTGTGGCCGTCCCCTTCACCGGTGAACTCAGATACGATATGAAGATGGAAAGGAAAGAAAACCGACCGAAATGTACTGACTAAAATGGCTAACGGATAATTTATACGAATGACACTCCTTTTTTTTGTTTACATCTATACAAATGTTAGCTTTCAAATTTACCAAAATATCCCTCAATATATGGATAAAATGTAGACATTGTTGGATATTTTTGTAAAATTATAGAAACAATAAATACATATTTGACGTTTTTATTGCATTTTTGTTGTTTTCTCTCATTCTTGCTCTAACTCATGGATAGTTTTCGAAAATATGATATAATAAAAGCCATTTCACACTTTTTAGAATAATCATCTTAAATTTGTTATTATTTTTTAATAATGGTTTGTTTTCACCTTTTAATGCTTTAATAGTTCCTTTTTTTTTTTTTTTGCACTTTTTAAGATTCTAATAGTTCTGTTTTTAGGGAAAAAACAATTTGTTCTTCACCATTGAAAAGATTACAATTGGTCATTTTTGTCATTTTACAATTTTGACATTTTAACTTTTATATATATAGACATGAGTTTAACTTTATTTTTGCAAACAATAAATATATATCATGTGAACTTAAATAGTATCTTGTTTTGGTTGATGAGTGCAGAAAAAAGACTTTCATTATAGTTTTATGATAAGGAGTATCATATAGGATCAAAATTTCTTAGAGATGTTCCACAAAAGTTACTTTGAGTTTTATTATATTTTTCATCATTATAATCTCTCAATTATATAGTTTCAATGAAACTTTAAATTAGTATTAGTTGTTATTAGTATATTATTCAAATCGTCAAAGAAGAAACAAAAGAAAAATCACTGTAAAAGGTTTGGAGTTTTTTTTTACTTTATGCAATTTCTTGGATAAAGTTTGTAATTATGATTGTTGAAAATGTTTTTTTTAGAGTTCAACACAAGAACACAAATTAATGTTTACTTGTGTTTATAGTTTGTGATTTTATTTTTGTCATTATTGTTATGTCTTTAGTCATTTGTCTCTTTTTCTAAAAAGAAAAAAAATGAAAGAAAGCAAAAGGATTGGTGATTTGAGGGAAAAAAAGTCATGGTGTGACTAATTTCACCAAAAATCCTTACAAGAACACTCACCATCTTTGAAATGATGAAACCTGTTCCTATCTCTGACAATAATCTCCCTCTCAAAAATTTTGGATATCATCTTTGATACATCATGGCAATCCCAACAAATTCTGAGATTCTTCACAATTCTAATGGGCAACCCCTCCTTCAAACTAAACAATCCAAATGCAATGGCCATCTTCTCACTGTGTTTACACAACGCATCTTCTTTTTCTTCTTCCTCTATATCAAATAGCACAGAGTTAGTACTTGCTACATAACCTGCTAACTTCAACCGTTTAGAGATCTCTCCCCACATTGTTTCAATCACATCGTAACTCGGGTGAGACTTGTCACCAGAAAAGAATTCATGAACTTCTCCGTTGACCTCCATAACACTGCAACCAGGGAGTTTGCTTATGCCTTCAGCTTTCATTGATTGGCGTACATTACTTACTCTATCCCAGTTTCCCGTGTCAGCGTATATGTTCGATAACGAGACATAGGCACCGTGATTCTTGCCTTCAACCTCAATCAGTTTTCTTGAGGCGAACTCGCCCAACTCCATATTCTTGTACATTCTACAGGCATTAAGCAAAGCTCCCCAAGCACCTGCATGTGGCTTAAGAGGCATGGTGTTGATGAAGTTTAGAGCCTCTTCTAATCGTCCCGCTCGACCATATAAATCCACCATACAACCATAGTGCTCAAGCCGTGGTTCAATACCATGATCTCTCTTCATTGAGTCGAAATGTGAACGACCTTCATCAACGAATCCGACCACACTACAACCTTTTAGAACAGAAATGAATGTGATTTCATTAGGGGCAATTCCTTCATGTTTCATAAATGAAAACAGTTCAAGGCACTTCTGGCCATAACCATTCATGGCAAGCCCACCTATGGCAGTACTCCAAGTATATACATTCTTTTCATTCATTTCCCAAAAAACCTTCAATGCCCTATCAACATTTCCACATTTGAAATACATATCAACAAGTGCAGTACCCAAATTGACAGTCATCTGAATCTTGTTTTTTTCTATATAAGCATGGGCCCATTTCCCTTGGTCTAGTGCACCCAAGTGAGTGCAAGCTGTTACAACAGAAATCATAGACACCTCATTAACCTTGACACCATCCATTTGCATAAGCTTAAAAAGATTCAAAGCTTCCCTTGATTGTCCCCTTTGAGCATAACCAGCAATCATAGCATTCCATGACACAAAATCCCTCTGAGGCATTGAGTCAAACAGGTTCCGTGCAAAACCAATATCACCACATTTTGCACATGCACTGACCATGGTCGTTTGACAGACTAAATCTGGTTTCTGAACTGACTCAAACACGCGATGACATGAACTCAAACAACTCATTTCAGCATACATAAAGATTAACCCACTTTCAACATGTGGGTCATATTCAAAACCATGTTTGATGAGTGCACCATGAACAGCTGGTCCTGCTTCACAGGCAGATTGCGCACAAGTCCGAACCAGAAAATTGAAAGTGTAATTGTCTGGTGACATAACATCATTGGATTGGAGAATTTTGTTGTAAAACTGGAAGCTTTTATGTGGGGTCAAGCTTTTGGAATAGGCTCTGATCATGGAGTTTAAGGCAAATAAGGTTGGTTTGGCACATTGGTCTAAAATTTGATTAGAATACAATAAATTGGTAGGGTTTCTTACGGCAATGGACGCAACAAATTGGCCTAAAAGTTCGCGATTATTTAAAAGGCCATTAATGACCAGTTGGGTGTGGATTTGTTTGAGCTCTTTCAGCGTGATGAAGGAATCAATCAAAGCAATTGTTGGGTGCTTTGCGATATTTCTTAAGGTGCTCATAAGTACTAATCATGTAGAAACAGAAGTCCAAATTCAGCAATCAGAGTCATCTAGTATATCTTTTTTAACTGTGCGAACTTTTATATAACAAAAACCAACCTATGAATGTATGAATAAATGAAAAACCTTCAAAATCTTCATCTTGATTAGTCCATACATTTCAAATCAAATAGCTCTGTCATTCAAAACTTTAAAATACAAAAGATGAACATTCTTATCCAAAATCCACCATATACCTTAATAAAACACTCCAAATTAGTCCAGAACTTCCACCACCAACCTTTCACAAACCAGACATTACCCTGACATACTTTACTCGAGTCCAAACTAGACCAAAGTGTTTTCACACTTGTTGAACATGAATCAAACACTTAGAAATCTACCCAAACCCAACAACAAACAAATTCCAAGAGTTCGTGATAATATCCCAACACTTGAAACCAATTCGTTATAAGAATTAACAAAATAAACCTTACCCAATCTTATCGAAAAAGCTTCAATCCTTACCGGTTGGTATCTGAAATCGTCGGAACTTACAAAATTAGTCCTCAAACGCTATGGGTAACCCAATTTGAAGCCAACCAAAGCGTGGGTCAATGCCGGAACTCGTCGAAACCTTATCCCAAAATCAAAATCGCTGCTGCCAAACTCCACGTTGCCGAAAACGTGACACTGAACTTATTGTTTATGTTGGACCCTAAAGCGGAGAAGAAATGGTACCTCAAAACCCCAACCAAAGTCGTCGGAATCGTGCTCACAAAGCAAGTCAGATTAATGGGTGAATGTGTCGCTCGTGAATCAAGGAAACGCACAAGATCACGTCAAACTGATGGGTAGGACTGGTCGTCGAGATTGTCAGCTGCAGATCGTATGAAAAGTCGCCGGCGAAGAGATTGGCGGAGGAGAGTTGTCGATGGGCTAAAGAGAAAGAGAAAAAAGGTGATGGGGTTTAGGGTTTAATTGAAAACTAACTCGAGTGTTAGAGTCCGCGGTTTGGCGCCACTAGATTGTACATGACTATTTCTATTTTGGGCTTAGAACGACAGTAGGTTGGGCCCCTTCAAAAAAGTTAGATAGTGGGCTTTAAGAAGTCTACATGTAAATCTCGGACTTAGGAGTTTAGGCCCAATTATATGAGAATGTTCGAGATTTGATATTGGCTATTAAAATTTTCAAGCGTGTTATGATCACTTATATGTCTCCCGATATGAAAATTCTAATAGAATATAATCTCTTTCTTTGAAATTCTTTTTATGTATTTCTACTTTACAATTTAATCACCATCTTTAGGTTTGAATTTGTTTCTTCTTATTATTGGTGTGCGTACTTAGTTCTCTTCAGTTAGGGTTGCTACTTCGAATAAGCCTTTATGCCAAAAAACATAATTGTGATTACGAAACTCGTATTATTGTTGATATTTGTAAGTATGGTTCTAGAGCTTGGTATTGCTCTAGAGGGAGTCTTACCCTTGGGTGAGTCTAAGTTACATTGATAGGGAGTATCACACCTAGGGGAGCCCAAGTGATCATATACTAAGTTCATTCTTGTGTTATTGTGATTGTTGTTTTTTTACATATAAATACAAAGTTGTAATCACTTAACTTTATATCAGTGAATATATCTTTCATGACACACTACCTCAAACATATGTGGTATTGTACCAAAACGAATTACCAAACTTTATGTTTTGTTTTTTAACCTAATGAGTTTATTCTTTGAATTGTTGTGACATTCCATCTAATAAGTTATATTATATTTTAGGTAACCCCTCTTTCAAATATGATCTATATGAACATTTATAAAATAAATTAAATATTTAAGAAAACAAAATATTTAAATTAATTAATAACCATTTGAGGCATCTCAAAAAATTGAATATGCTATTTATATTATAACTTGTGTTGATGATTCATTGATTTTTTTTACTATATAATTGAAACATCAAATCACTTTATAAATTTATAGTGAACCCATAAAAATGTTGATAAAAATGTCAAACATGTCGATGAAATTTTAATTAATATCATAAATATGATCCTCACTGTTGGATGTATAAATGATTACTTCAACGTTTAATTTATTTTAATTTAATTTAATAGTAGGTTTTACAAAATATTTACCCCTATAGCAAATTCTATTACTAAAATTTTGTTATAGATTATAAATATTTTAATTTATTTTGTTATTTTAAAAAATGTTTGATTAAATTTTTTAATTGAATGGCAGGTATAGTGACAAATTTTCCACATTGATATTTTACATTATCTAAAAAATAAAAATCTTGTAATAGATTCCAACTTTTTGGTCAACCAAAATAAACGCATGTAATATCAAATTGAATTTGATCAACAAATCAAAGGGGTCAAGCCTCAATTTAATTTTTTTTTAAGAAAAAACTTAGGCTTTACAATACATATAACAAAACTCATTAAAAGAAAATTGCACCTATTTGTTTAATTAAAAATCATGACATAAAAAAGAAATTATAACTATTTAAAAATTTGAATTTCTATCTTTACTATGTTAAAAATAAAGAGAAGTTGTGGAAGATTACATAACTATATCCTACTTTCTTTCGAGTTCTTAATTTTAAAAAATGGTCGACATGATATACAACAAATTGAGGATGAAGTATATATCGAAACTTTTTTAGGAATGGCTGTAAGCATCGTGGGTGATACTTTCAAATTTGAACACATGCAAAGTCAAAATTAGCCAACTTGCATTTTACACACACCCACTCTTTAGGGTCTTTTTCTTTCCAGCTTTTATTCAATCATCTTCTCTGTCTATATATATATTAATATAACAACTTTATTTTTCTTTTTCATAAAGAAATTATGGATCTCTAGCTACTTGTTTTCTATTTTATTTAAAAATTCTATAATCGAAAACGATAGACGTCACAGTATTTATAAGACACGTAAGATACTTCTTTTATCTTTTTATTGACTTTGAATTGAAATTTCAAATCTAATTTAGTTTGGTATTAGAAACAAAAGACGAAATGGATGTTCAGTAGTCTAAAAAAGAGTCGAATCTAACACAGATAATGACATATAATTAAATGTTGAAAAGTATATAAATATGTATTTGAAATATTCCAAATACCAAACTAATAAAGGAATCAAACAACACTCTTTTAGGCCACAAACTCCAATTTATTCCTAGGAAGTTTCTTTCTAGCTACCTATATGAATATAATCCAATTTATATATGTCCTACACCCTGTATATAGTACTTTCCTTTTGTTTGCTTTTTGTCAATTATATACGAATAATAAGTTGAATTTCATACCTATCAAATTCACAACTATGTGAAATTAATTAATCTATATTATTTCTCGTCAATAAAACTTTTAGACCTATTAGTGATTCGTACATACTATAAATATTGAAATGACAATTGTTTTAATTTAGGAAATTGTATATTTTTTTAAAATGTAGTATCAATAATATTTTAATATATTTATAATTAAATTGGCTCGTTTTTTGTTATGCTACATAAATAAAAGAGTATTTAATTCATGATTTTCCTTTTAAAAAGTATTAGAAGATTTGTTCTACTTTTAGAAGTGCTATATACTTTTTTATTATTATTATTTTTGTTGTTGTTTTCTTATTTATTTTTAAAAAAGGAAGCGACAAAATGGACAAATTCCAAAAACCATAAATAAAAAGAGCCAAAATCATCATCAAGCATTTGCCTCTCTCTTCTCCAACGTCCGTGAAATTGGAAGATGACACTCATATTACCAATTGTATATATATTATTATTGGGCTTCCATGTTTCATGTGATGTTCTTGTTCTCTTCTCTCCAAATGCTTCAGTCATAAACTCTTCTTGTACTTATATCAACTTGTTTTTTTCAATCCATGATTAAATTACACATCATTCAATTTGATAGACTAATGTCTATAATTTGATACGTCCGATCTCACAATTCCTCTTATTTCAAATTAATTGATATGATATTTTCACAGTGACCTACAAACTCTTAGTTCAAACGGGTTTAGATCAAGATCAATAAAATCGCTCCACAATGAAGGTTTAATCTCTCACTCTACATTTATGGTATAAAATATATATATATATATATATATTAGTTCACTTAGTAAGACCCAATTAAATTTAATTAGTTAGTCTAAGACACCATACTAGCTAATCTCATTCATTAAAAAGAGTTTTGTATATTCAACTTTAACAACACTAATATAACTTCTAATAAGAAAGAATTAAAAGATCAAATATAGTATAATTATACTAAACGTATGGTAAATGAACATAAACTTAACCTCAACATCCACACAACATAAATTCATTAAACAAAAAATGATTGCAGAATGAAAACAACTTGGAGTAAATAAAAAAGGATAATAAAAGGCAAATTAGAACCATCTTTAATCCTCCATTTTCACTTTAACATTTATGATGATAAAGGAAATTTCAAAACAATTAATTGGTAGATATTATAATACACACCTTTTGTTTTCCCAAAACCAAGTAATTAACTAACGTACACGACTCTAAATCGTTTCAAAAAAACCCACATGACAATGGCTTGGAGACAACCATGCTTTAGCCTCCATATCCCATTACCCAATTATTTAACATACGTAAACAATAAACTCTCGTATATGTAACAACAAAATTTATTGTCATTAATAAAAACTATATTCATCTAAACCAAATAAATTATTTAGCAGTTACTCTAAGTTTTTAATCAAACCTACAAAATGTTAATTGAACAAGTAAATTAATGTCTCTTTTATAATTATTAGCAATTGTTTTAATCGCTTCTCATTATTCCATCGTTGAATAAACGAATAATTGATGAATAACTAAAGTCTTGTTTGTTAACTATTTATCATGTATGACTAATACTAATATTAGAGTTATTATTGCGTCCTATTTTCAAAAAGTTTATTTTTGACACATGCATGTTCAGATATTAGATAGTTCAATATCTTAGAGTTTACAACGCTCTGGCTTTGTAATTTCTTGAATTCTCTAATACTTACATGATTTCTCTTTTCTTTTTCAAAACCTTACAAACTTTCAAATCTTAACAGATGAATACTCAGTTGAAAAACAAAATTACACTTGGTTCTCTAAAAGATCAAAAACTGAAAAAAAAAATGGTTAACAAACACAGTAAACTTTTAATCTTTTAATACAACTTTACCTCAAAACAATGTTTGCATTATTTATTATTATTATTATTATTCATTTTGTCTTTAGTGATATATGAAGTTGACATAACATCGAATTTTATTTAAGAAATATATATATTTAAAAACGTGTTATGATTTTGTCAGGTTGTTTTGATATATAACCAAACAAATCAAAATATTATATGATTATCCTTCCTTCTCCATCTCTCCGCCACCGCCGGGGACTGCCATTCTTTCACCTTCACCCTTTAAACACTTGAGAAGAAAATAAAAAAATGGTGAAGTCTAAGAAACTGATATTTTCTTTCTGGTTTTCACAAAAGTAACATCAAAAGGAAGGAATTGACATTTACATGGAATAGAATCTCTGACATCTACCATTTTCGAAGCTTTTTCACAAATATTAATGGGGCGGTGGTGTGGGAAAGCGAACCACCCATAGACACGTGGATTGTTTAAGGCTGGTAAGACCCGATATTAAAAATATATTGCCACGTGGACTTTTCCATGCCTTTCATTTATCCTACCTTGCTCTTCCACCTAGGTTGATGAATAGTATGGATGTATCAAAAAGATAAATATGTCGGTTTAGTATGTAAGAGTTAACTTAATTTCAATTTAAAAAATTTGAGTAAGGTTTTATTTTCATCTTCTCTAGTAAGTTATATAACTTTTTGCATTGTTTTTCATGGTGCAAAATAAACAAAATTATCATTCAAAATACAAACCGACGTATAAAGTTTACTTTTAGATTTTAGGTTTATATATATATCTTATAAATTGGGTCGGGTCAACCAGACCCCTTACTTGCACAATCCGATAACCGGTTGTTTCAACTTGTTTTTTTATCTAATTTTCTAATCCAACTTAATCTTTATGTTTTCGTTGGATAAATCGGGTGAGTCCGACTACAATTTTTTTGAACACCACTCACTCAAAGTTTATCTAACAACTTGATATTTATAATATATATATATAAAAGAGTTACTTCTTTCTATAATGTGACTAAGATAAATGGCGCAAAAAGTTATCATAATTGGTTCATTTTTTAGACTATATATTTATATTCTTTCCAAAAGTTACTATTGAAACAAATAATAAACTCATTTAGTATGAAAACTTGATCAATATAATACTACAAATTATCTTTTTATGATTGTTGTTGGGTGCAGGTATGTTTCTTTTTACAAAAAGAAAATCCCAATCATTTAAAACAATATTTTCCCTTTTGAAATTGACATAGGTGAAATTGGATTTAGGACCTTTTTGGGTTTAGAGTCACATCACATCCTCATTATACAGTACTTTTTTTTATTCATAACTAAAACCCCCCTTATTAATATTAATAATTAACAATTAATAATCAATAATCTGAATGGCTTATAGCTTAGCTTTAATTAGTACAATCAATTTAAGCTAAACAAAAGCAAAATTAACTATTATAATTTGCATATACACATACATTTATAAAACAAATCTAAATTTATAATCAATCAAACTAACACCATACAATAAACTAAAATATTTATTTAGATTATATCAATTTATTATGTTATATTTGAAAATACTTCTAATCACCTAAATTATCGTAATTTAACCATTTATATTATTATTATTTTGAAAACTCATGGATAAAATTAGATAAGCAATTAAATCATGATTACATCATTATAAATTAATAAATATACTTTTGGCAGTGTTACACTTTATTCTAGTTTTGTTGTTAACGTATGTTAAACAATTGGGAATGGGATGTGAGGGAGGGAGGGCTAAAGCATGGTTGTCTTTAGGCTATAGTTATGGTGGTGTTTATACTTGGTTTAAAAGGTTTTGTACGTTACCCTTTTTCTTTTTCAATTTGTCTCAATAAGTAATACATAGAATAACAAGAAATTAACGACTAGTGAGTTATCAAATCACTAAACACAGCAACATCCATAACGAAGGATGGGCCTTCAAGTCAAGATGCTAAATTTGTGGTTTTCCATGAATTATACACTATATTCTCATCAGCAATAGAATTATAGCATCATGGATTCGAAGAAAAACTTAAAACAATGTCTCATCGATGAAAAAGTTCAAATTTCATTACTAAAAAGCTTGTATTTTGTTGATAATTTTTTGCTTATTGAGAGAGTACAATAAGAACTAATATTGTTTCCTTCTTTGTCTATGAACATGACACTAATTTGTAGATTATTATGGCGAACTCTACCTTTAAATTCTATTTTCTACACCATTCTTATGAAGTTATCTAAAATTTAGAACTATTAATTGCATGTTTACACACTAATTTTGAATAAAAAAAAAAGTAAGATTTTTAAAATTTTCAAAACCAAGCTTTAAGTGAAGCACTTTTTTATCTTCAAATAATTCTTCATGACCTTTCCTTCTTTGAAAAATATTCTACCACAATTTTAATATGTATCATAATGGGATTATAAACAATCCTTCTGGTGGAATCATTGTTGTTAATGGAAATGTGGAAGAGATACCATCACTTAACCACATTAGGTAAGTGTGCGATTAATAAATTAATTGAACTTTGGCTTAACTTTTTTTTGACAAAATTAGAGAATGGATTTGAGATTATCTTTAGGTAGTGCCTCATGGCTATGGTGCAAAATTTTACTGAATTAGGTAAAAAAATTCCAATTAATGGTTGAAGTGACATTTGATGAACGAATTAAAAAAAAAACATTAATGGAGATATCTTTTTAATGGTCTTTTATTTTATTTCTTAAACAAATCCCAGATGATATGTTTATTATTTGTTTCTCTTTAATGAGCAATTTGGCCCATTAAATTTCCATTCTAATATCCTTGTCAATTTACTAATTTATTATTGGCATCTCTAAATGGGCACAATTCACCAACTAATGCATTGATCTATATTTAAACAATTTATAAAACTAGACCCAACACCCCACCTATACTTACTTATTGAGACATATACTACCGATTGAAATAATGTTGGAGGTATTAGAAAAAGCTTTTTCTTACTACTTTTCATATAATATATATACATGTATATAAAATTGAAATAATACAAAAAAAAATACGAAGATCAATAAAGTTTTTAGCCACTAAATTATGGTTCATAAGTATTAAGAGAAAGCAATAAAATCGATCATTAAAAAAAAAACCCAAAATCTTTCATTTGTGAGATATTTACTCTTCATACATTTGGTCAAAACCAAAACCTGAGGTAATTTTGGATCTGTTGCCTCAAATAAATAAGTAAATTAAGCCACATATTCACTGTATAGGAATTAAGTACTTGAGTTTTGAAGATAGGAGAGTAAATGCATTCATGAGGTCTAATAAGTGTCAAAATTATTATGTATATGAATAAAGTAATACTTACATATAATAGTAATTATAGTTAGAAACTAAAAATTAGAAATTCTATAGTGACATTTTTTTATTATTTTGATTCTAGAATTTTATCCTAGATTCTATTATAATCTTTAGAATAGATTCAAATAATATTCCCTAGCTAGGGATAGAAATGTACATCGAAAATAATTTTAAAAAAGTGATGAGTTCAAAGTGTAATAAAAGAATCAGACGATTCTGATTTCAAGTAATCACAATTGTAAACCCTTTAACTCGTGTGTGTGAATACTTTTTTTTTAAAAAAAAGGACTTGAGTGGATGGTATATATAAAAGCTACCATTTTCTACTAATTTAACACATAATTGTATTAGAATTTATAGACAATAATGACTTTTTCTTTAAAAAAAAAAAGAAAAAACAAGAGAATTTTAATTATGAAAAAGCTATTGAAGTGATGGAAGTAGCTAGAAATATAATATCGTAATTAAATATGTCAGATATATTATTTTAAATTGAGTTTTTGTATTGTACGAAAATGGAACCTCATGAATCATGATTGGACACTTTGCTCTTATTGCTCTCCCATGCAAATTGGTCTCTCCTCTACGTCTGATGACATAAGACCATGGAGATCAAAATTCACAAAGAAGAAAACACAAATACAGAAATACAGAAAGAAGAAACTTATAGACAAAGAAAAAGGAAAAAGGAAAATGATGATGATGTAAAGAAGAAAACAAAATTTAAAACTATTTTAAGCTAGGTTTTGAGCTTTGGTGCTTTATAAAATTATGTGAAAATTGTTTTAATGTTTTGTTTTAGGAGAATTATTATTATTATTATTATTTTCATTGAAATTATATTTATCATTAAATAAATAAATAATAAAGACTTCAATTTGAACCACTCACTTGTCGACGGCTAAAGATTGAATACCCACTCAAACGGAAGCAAACAAAAAACAAATAAAAATATGTATATTTATTGTTTTTTGTTTCTTTTTTCTCTTTCAAAATTGTTCATATACAATAATAATAACAATATTTATCAATAATATTTTATAAAAAAAATCATTACTTTAACATTAGTACAATTTTCTTCTCCAAATAAATATGTACTTAAATTACATCAAGTCTAACCCTAAGCTTATCCCATTCCCTTTTTGGGCCGTTTGACAATCAATTAGAGTTGAAAAATAAGTTAAGATTTAATTCATATGAATTAAATAAAAGTTTTATACCATTCATGGAGTCTTTTGATTATTGATGAATCCAAATTTAATTGCATACATCTCTCTAAACAATTATCCAACAATACACATACACACATTTAGTTGGCTATTTAAATTTTAAAATGAATTCCTAATTTTTAAATATGCATTATACGTTACTTAGTTGGTCAAATTTGATGAGCAACAAATCCAAAAATATATCATAATTATATTGATAATATTATTTTGTGTATAAAAAAAAGCATTTAATTTTGATTTTTCGGTTTGAAAGAAAGGAATCCGGGATTTGATAGAGCGTTTGCATGTGATAAGAAGAAGAGGAGATGATAGGCTTCTTCTTCCATACGCCGTTGCCTTCTCCTCTCTCAAACGTATACCACAATCTCTCTCTCATTTTCTTTCTATTATCCACCCATTTCTAATTAGAAAAGAATGATGTTCAAGGTCGGTTATAAAAATATAATTCAAAATTTAGAAGATATATATGCATTATCTTTTTTGTTTTTAGATTTTAGTATAAATTTCTTTTGTTTTCTACGTTTAAAAATGTTACGTTTTGAGTTTGGTTTTAATGTTCTAGTTCATACGGTTTTTTTAATTGTTCATATTCCTTTCTAGAATAAGAGTTAATAGTATTTTACCTTCTTACCCTTATTCAACATCTTCTACCTAGCTATAAATTGTTCCTACATTATTAATTATACCACATGTACTATTATGGGACATTGCATTATTCATGGTTTCATCTATGTCCAATTTCTCTTAATCACATCAATTATATATATATAACAATACAAAGTTTAAAATATTTTAATGTCAACAAAAGTGTAGCTCATGACATCAACATACATACGGTGTATGTTGAGGATTAGAATATTAATTTGTTTTTGTTTGGTATGTATGTGATGAGAAAGATGCATATTGCATTTTGAGTTGTGTTTTAAAGTGATTACTTTTTCTATAAATACAAACACACCCAATAATGACAAAGAGGCAGAAACGAGAGAGAGAGGGGTAGAGATAATGGAGAGTGAGAGTGAAAGAAAAGCTTCGAGCAATTCTCGTAGTCCTAACAACTCCAAAGATGCTAATAATAATCCCAAGCTTTCAATAATATCCAACAAATCTAAAAGAGAGCCTGGAGGATGGAAGAGCATGCCTTACATTCTTGGTAATTTAATTTCTGATATTCTTCTTCTCTTTCTAAATTCTTGTTTGTTTTTGAGAGGTTATGTTATGTATATCTAATACTATTATTGTTGGGGATGCAGGAAATGAAACATTTGAAAGACTAGCTGCAATGGGATTACTAGCAAATTTCATGGTGTATCTAAAAAAAATGTATCATATGGATCAAGTTTCGGCGACCAGCTTAATGGGGTTATGGACGGGAGTCACCAGTTTCTTGCCTCTTCTCGGCGCATTTCTCTCCGACGCTTATATTGGCCGCTACTGGACTATCGCTATTGCTTCCATTTTTTCCTTTCTGGTACCTGAACTAAATCACTCCCCCCCTTTTTTAATGGCTCTTCTTCTTCGTATACTAACACAGCAAATTCTAGAAACGGGTTCACGTGGATTTTTAGCCGTTAAATTAAACAGATTATTGAGATTTCTCGTGTTCTTGCGTCCTTTTTCTCTCTCTACTCGTTCTCGTTCTGCAACACAAATTAAAAAGAGGGAGAGTGAAGAAGAGAACTGAAGAACAAGTCGTCCGGAGTTGCTTGTGTGAACTTGCTAGAGCAGGTTATGTGGTTTCGTCCAGAAGAAAAACACCACATAAAAAGAGAAGAATTAAGAGAAAAATGACAATGATTAGGTGCTTTTCATTACACAAGATTAAGTACACAAATAAAATTACCCTATTTTGATAATTTTATTTGTATGTGATGAAGAGATGAGGAGTAGTAGAAAGCACCTAAGCTTTTTATATAAAAGATAAATATATTTTGAGAAGTGATGCAGTATTACTCGTTAAGAAGAGACAAAAGCAAAAGCACTTAAGTCCATTGTTGGAAAAGAGTTAAAAGCAATTTGTGGCAGCTTTAAATTGGGTGTAGCAAGGGCTACACAAATAAACGACTGAATGTAGCCCAATTACACCTAATTGTCTTTTTTTCTAAAAGTGAAATGAGGACAGTTTAATATAATTGTTTTGGGTGAGGTCAAAATTCTTAAATTTTAAAAAGCAAAAAATCATTTGGGCCTGAAAATTGGGTTTTCTTTAATCAATTCTCTCTAATTTAATTCTTTTGAAATTTCTCAAAAAAAAAAATTTACTTAATTTACTGAACCAATTATGTAACCACAACACAGGGGATGGCTTCAATGACACTAACGGCATGGTTGCCGCAGCTACATCCACCGGGGTGTGGTGGATCAGTGAAATGCTTGACGCCGACGGCTTCTCAATTGGGATTCTTAATAATGAGTCTTTGTTTAGTATCAATCGGAAGCGGCGGAATACGACCGTGTAGTATTCCATTCGGGGTGGATCAATTTGATCCGACGACGGAGAAAGGGCGGAAAGGGATAGCGAGTTTTTATAATTGGTATTACGCAACATTCATGGTGGTTTTGGTGATTACATTGACAATTGTTGTGTATATTCAAGACTCAGTTAGCTGGGTTTTGGGATATGGAATTCCGACGGTGCTGATGTTTTGTTCTATAATTCTGTTCTTCATGGGAACTCATGTTTATGTGTTCATAAAGCCTGAAGGAAGCATATTTACTGGCTTAGCTCAAGTGGCTGTTGCTGCTTACAAAAAGCGTCATCTTAAACTCCCTGATGATAGGAAGGGTTTTTATGACCCCCCGTTGGACCCTGCCTCTGTTGTCCTCTCAAAGCTTCCTCTCACTAACCAATTCAGGTTCATTCCTCTCTCTCTCATTCTTTTAACTTAGTTTATTTTAAGTTAGCTATGGAGGGAGGAAGGTAAGCGTAGAAGTTATGTTAATGGTTACTAATTTAAACTTTCGAATTGAGATGTATTTATTGTAGTACTAAAGTTAAAGTAAAATACACTATGTTCTAACTTTGTAGTGTGAAAGAAATAATTTCTCTAGTCTATCGATTTCTTTTAAAAGAATAGTATATGCTAATTATTCACAATATACACTTGTAGGGAATGAAAAACAAAACAAATTGACACATTTCATAAAATAAAACAAAAACTGATGTCCCCTGGAGAGTTGATGGAATTCTTCTTGATTGACCACCTTTAAGGAAATGACATGCAACTATTCATAACTCATTTTATAACTCTATTGTTTTTATTATGAATTTTTATTTGTTTTCTCACACATCTTTTCAAAATAATTATTCATCTTTCTTATACGAGCTTTTAAAGTTGAATTTTAGAAAACCTTACTAAAATTTGAGAATATTAGAAGTAGAATTTGTATACTTTAATATTGAACTAAAAATATATTTTATGGTTAGTTTGGCGCTTCTACTATGTTCACTCTCAAATCTCTTGTAAGAATTTAGACGTTATTTGCTTTTAATTTTTGGTTTCTTTACTTTTCATTTAGTTAAACTTGTGTTTGATTTCTGTGATAATTTGCAGTTTTCTAAACAAAGCAGCAATCAAGACAGAGAATGATATAAACCCGGACGGAAGGAGAGTAAACAAATGGAATTTAAGCAGCATACAACAAGTAGAAGAATTAAAATGCTTGTTTAGAGTTTTCCCAATTTGGGTAACAGGAATCCTTAGCCTAACTCCAATTATTCAACAATCCACCTTCTCAATTTCTCAAGCTCTTAAAATGAACCGTCACATGGGGTCCAATTTCCAAATCCCTCCTGCTTCCATAATCGTCATCTCTTTCCTCACCATCACTTTCTTCATCCCTTTCTACGATCAATTCCTCGTCCCGACTCTCCGTAAATTCACTGGACACCCGAACGGCATAACCGAGCTCCAACGCATGGCCATCGGCATAGTCTTCGCAGTCCTTTCCATGGTCGTCGCTGGCCTAATCGAAATGCAGAGAAGGAATCAAGCCAACAATAACGGGTCTATAATGTCAGTTTTTTGGCTCACTCCACAATTCTTCCTAATGGGGCTCTGTGAAGCGTTTAATATAATTGGGCAAATAGAGTTTTTCAATAAGGAATTTCCAGAGCATATGAGGACTATGGGAAATGCTTTTTCGTCATGCTCTATCGCTTTATCTAGCTATATTAATACGGCTATGGTTTTGATTGTGCATCGAACCACCGGACGTGGCGGCGCTCATGGCAAGCCCGATTGGTTGATAGATGATCTCAATAAAGGGAGACTAGATTACTTTTATTATGTAGTAGCTGCAACAGCGTTTTTTAATTTTTTCTTTTTTCTTTATTGTGCTAAAAATTACCGTTACAAAGGTCATGTGTCTGACGACGAGCAAGATTTGAAACTTGTTATTAGCTCGGACAAAGTGTTGGATGTTTGAATATCATCATTTGCTTAATAATTAATTTCTTATACTTATACTCTCTATAATATAATCCTTAGTTTCACATCAAATATACACTTCATATTAGTGGCGAATCCAAAAAAGTTATAGATAAGACTTGAACCCAAATTGAAAAGAAGCTAACAAACACTATTATCACTAAGTTACCTACATATATTAAATATTAATTAGTTTTTTTTATACATATTATATAAATACGATAAATTTGAAGGGACTCTTCGACTTATACTAAATTTGTCGGTGCTTCATATATCTACTATAATAACGATTTTGATTTTAGTTTATTTTGAAAATGTATTGAATTAAAGTATGGATGGGTAATCCAACCTTTGATTTTGATTGGTATACTACATAGACTATATCAATTAAGTTACACTCAAACTAATTTGATATTTTATTTTTAGTTAATTTGATATTTTATTTTTAGTTAATTTGATATTGAATTTAGGGATAGTTGTAAATTTAGCCCTTAGATGCAAAACAACATTTTTTAAAAATTACAAATATAGCAAAATTTGTTAAATTCTATCAATGATAGAAGTCTATCACCGATAGACCATGTTGTAAATATTGGTCTATCATTGATAGATCATACATATTTATCAGTAATATAAGTGTATCAGCGATAGTTATACTATATTTATAATTTTTTAAAAATATTGTTATATCCTTAATTATTATTACTAAAATAGTCATTAATAATAATTACCCTTATACTCATTTAATTTCTTTCCATTTTTCAATGCCTTTTCACTTTTCTTTAGTATTTGAATTTCAATTCAAATATTAAAAATAGTTATTATTTTTGTAGAAACAACTTTCCTCCACTTATTTTGGATTTCGTTCCATTTTAATTTCACTAATTTCAGATATCTAACTTTAATTCACACGCTTTCAATCAAATTTAAAATTAGTATAAAGTAAAATAAGAAAGAATTAATTAATGTAGATAAAAAACACATGATATGGTAATACGTTTCGTTCAACAATAACATAATAAAATATTCAAATTTCTAGTCTTTTAGTCGAGGATAAAAACGGGGCAGATGGTGATTTTGATGGGAAATAGACAGTAGCATCCAAAAACATCATATCGTGCCCTTCCTTCTTTCACATGGAATTCAGTGTGAACACTAACAAATTCTAAAAAAGTATATGCAAAATCCATCTTTGATTTGTTATCCTTTTAATTAATTTTTACATCATAAATGTGAAACAGAAATTCGGTATTCTTTTCTTATGGTGATTGTTTTTTCATAAATAATGTAATCGGACAATATATCATTTTGTATAGACTGTAAACTTTTTTATCAAACTCTATTTTTCATTGGTATCATTTGTCAAAAAAGTGTTTAGTTTAGTAGGATTAGTATTAATGTTTGAATAATGATCATTAAGAGATTTATAATTAATCCCTTTTCATTTTTAATTTATGAAATAATATATTGTAAATAACTCGATATATTATTAATAGTTTGATAATCCTAAAGAATAATTGCATGGGTAATATATACGAAGATAAAAATGGTCTAAAGTCTAAATCAAGTCTATATAATTTAGTCAACGTTAAGATAATTTAAAACCCATAAAATGCAAAAATTATAATATAATTTGTTCTATTCTTCAAATTTTATAAACTAATTTCATAAGTTTCTAGTTTAATTTCTTATATTGTCCCGTGAATAATTTCGTTATGATAGATCATGATATTTTGCTATATTTATAAATATTTTTAAAATAATAATTTTTTAAAAGTAAATAGAAAAATATGTGTGCATTTAATTTTACAAAATCAATCATTTAACGTATGATGATATAAATTAAAGAGTTTAAGATCAAGAGTTTAGAACAAATTGAAAAAGAAAATAAACATTTTGAAGGATATATAGACTATTTTTTTTTTTCAAGAAAGAAAAAAGTGTTGAGATGTATTGAGAATGAAGTAGAATTTGCAACATTTCATCAATCATATATATTGGCCCATGGATGTATAGGATAAGGATATAAAAGCATTAGCATAATTTGCTCAAATAATATAAACATTATCATATATTTTAGACTATATTACAATGGAAAAAGAGGAGACAAAAGTTATCAAAATAATCTTGACTGAAGAAATTAATTAGGAAATCTTCTCCATAATATCTCTAGGTGGGTATGGTAGTCAGTAATGGGTCCAAACTTCATTTATTCATACCATTTTCCCATTATATAGTTGACGATTATTATTCTCTTTTATTTATTGATATTTGGTGAGGAAAAATCGCAGTTGATATTCTCTAAGTCAATAGTGTAAAGTTTTATTTTATAGTAATTTTATTTTTATATTTTGATTCGAAAATACATATCAAAGTAAGAGATTTAGGGATGAAATTTTTATTGAAAAGATTGTATTATATTCAGGACATTTAAATTTAAAACCTTTTTGTTCTCAATAATATACAGATTCAATGTGGGTAGCCTCTTAATTTTTATATTTAAATTTGTATTAAAATAATTTAATTAATTTGTAGCTTTCCAATTTCATGTTTCACGTGTTTGCAATATCAAAATTAACATAACAAATCTTTTTTTTTTTTTAACATTAGTAGTTGAAACTTTTTACTTTAGCAAGAATAATGTATATTGAAATAACGTTTAGAATTATTGAAGATTATAAAAACCATATATCTATTTGTTACCAATTTTGATTGTTTCACATTCATCATTTTTTTATTATTTATCATTTTTAAAATTTTGCTTCCAATAGAGGGAAAAAGGAGAAAAAGTGGATGCCAACTCAAATGACCATAAGAACTATGTTATCGTTTGGGGTAGGTTTCTAAATGAATTATAATAATATTTTTGACGATGACACATTACAACTTTATATTATTGTTCAATTAAGTTGGTTGTAAATCCAATTAAAATATTATCATTTTCTTCTATATAAGTAAGAAGATTCTCTATAATTAATTTTGGTGAACAATATTTTGAAAATACTTTTAAATTAAAAATAATTAAAAAGTTAAACTTCACGTTTGATAACAAGAGATTTCAACGTAAATTTAGTAGAGCTAAGGACTTTGAAGTGCCTTTTCCAATGTATCTCAAAATGTAATGAATCAATAACTCAATATATACTCGCTACTCAATTAAACACATGATAAAATTTCATATCTATCAAATAAATGGAGATATCATTTAGTGTACAATGTGTGGTTGTGTTTGTCTCAAATTTAGTTAGTATCGATTCATTCTCGGTCTCAATTTTATAGTTTTAGTGTCATTACTTTCTCAATCTCTATGTGTACACACAATTCCTTTATTTTTTTGAAAATGTGAAAAGTAAATAGGAAAATGACATAAACTATTCTTGATGATGATGATATTGTAGTTGATTAAAAAATATATGAAATTCAACTATTATGTCGTTATTTACATTATTTTCAACTTTTTTGTAAAGTTATTGGAGATGAAAACAACAAGCACTTAAAATTAGAAGGTTTCATAATTAAATTGATAAGATTTGACTTTAATTTGTTGTCATGTATGAATTTACTCGATCAAACCTATTAGTTTCACATGTTTTAAGAGTGATATATTTATTAAACTATAAAATTTGTAGCAAAGTGGAATTTTATTAATCTAAGATATTTTGAAATCTTGATGTTAATAAACAAAGATATGAAAGATTTTAATTTTACAAAACACACAAACTTTTGATTAAAAATACAGATGAAATGTTGACGTTGCTCAATAATTCTAATGATGTTTTATAACTTCTTATTTTTTATGTCCTATTTATTTTTGCAATACAATATAAGTTTTATTGATATGTAGACTTAAATGAACGCACGTGAAAATATCGTCAGATAAATATTCAATGCACTTGAGAACAATATTTGCTAAATGCATTTGTCTGAACCCGCTTGCATCATACTGTCGATGTAGTTGTGGTGAGAACTATTTTGGTGGGTATAGTATATAACAAGCATGATTGGTTAATTCACAAATAAATGTACTAAAATGTTAGTAGAGTTGACTATTTCTATCGTACATTATTGTAGTTGAAATTGTTATTATATGTCAATTGGTTATTGATTGTGTTATATGACCTATTGATATTGCTTTCACTTTTTTTGTATAAGAGGATGGAAGATTGAACCTCTAACTTCTAGAGATGAAACCTATAATTAATTATCGTTGAACTAAACTTATTTTAACATATTTCTTTGAGAGCATATGACTAGCTTAAAAAAAACTATATGCATGTGGTATTGAAATTTATTAATTGATTAATACGTCATTCATCCCCGTCATCGCAATTCTAATATAATGACTAATTAAATCTTGAAATTGAATAATGAGATACATGCAAATCTAGGTTTTGGCCTATTTTAGTCGTTTTCCAACACGAACGAATGCGTCTTTTGATTTTAGAACTATCTTGAAAAAATAAAAGAGCAAACGCATTTAGATAATAAAAAATTAGTCTATAAATACGTCTTACCTCCAAATAATTGAACAATATATTTAACTTTTTTTTTCAACACTTTACTCTCTCACAACATCAGTTTACATTTCAAAGTAGATCAGTTCATTCAATCTTGTAGATTATCATAAGATGGGTAGATAACTATCTTTATGAGAAAATCACTCATAAAATTATGATACTGAACTCAATAAAATTGTATGAATCTGTTTGACTTAAATTCTATCCTATATTGAAAGTTTTGTATTATATAATATAATTATTTTTCTTTTGCTTTATATATTGAATTTTGAAAACCTTTTAAAACAATAATTGAAATTTGCATACGTATACAATTGGATTATATTTGCTATTATATCAACCACTTTCACTTCATCCTTAACTATTAAACACAACTTTGCTTTTATCTTATATTGTCCCTACACAATTTTTCACTAATTTATCTACACAGTTGATATGGGTGTGTATATATATATATTGTTAAGAAAAGAGAGACAATATGGTTACTTTGCATATTAGATTCCACAAAGTTAGTGGAAAACATATTTTTATTTTCAACCATTTATAAAATTCACATATGCAAATCATTATATGGTTTGAAAAAGATTTTTCGAAATGTACAATAAAGTGAGGGGGAAGTGAAAAAGTGATTTAACAAACCAACTAGGTTGAGTGTTTTCTTTTAAATGATTAAAGATAGCATACCAAGTAAAATGAGATGGCCTCTTGAGTTGAGGACAGCATCAACATATCATCCAACTTGGAGTTTGGACCCTCTCCATTCCTATACTCAAAGTTTTGTTTTTGTTTTTATTGGACCATGTTTATACTTTTAATTTGAATTTTTTTTACTGATTACTTATTTTACTGTTAATTTAATAATTTTAAAAAGAATGTTAGTATAATAGATGTCAATTTTAGGGATAATAATAAAATGTGTTAGAAATATAACAAAACCTATGGATGATAGACTTCTATATATATATATAGACTCTTTATGGTCAATCAATCATAATCTAATATTGGTAATATAGTTTATTAGTTTTAGACTTCTATCAATGATATAGATTCTAAAATATTTTATTATATTTATAATTTTTTTTAAAATGTATGTTAATAATTTGAATCTAATTGTTATATTTTCAATTGTACATTAAGGGTCCGTTTGGTAATGTTCATGTTCACTGTTTCCTGTTTCTGTTTTCATTTTTTAAGAAACGGAGGTGTTTGATAATGTTTTCTATTTTTCGTTCTAAAAATAAGTATAAATGTTTATCCTTTTATAAGAAATTATTGAGAACAAAAAAAAAGTAATTTCTCCCGTTCCCGTTTCTCAATTATTTCTATTGGTTTCTTTTTTTCTTTTTCTCAATTGTTTCTATTGGTTTCTTTTTTTCTTTTTCTCAATTATTTCTATTGGTTTCTTTTTTCTTTTTCTTAATTATTTTTATTGATTTTCTTTTCCTCAATTCTTTTTATTGGTTTTCTTTTTCATTTTTTTCAATTCTTTTTTTATTTCATTTTTTATAAGGATCATGATGTGGACTATAGGGTAGACATTAAGTTTCCATGAAACCAACAATTTGAAGGCCTCGTGATTCACTTAATATCAAATTTTTATTATATTTTCATTTGTTTTAATTTGACAAGTATGGTAGCTACCATTGATATGTTAGTATTAAAAATGGTGGTCGAAAGTTGGTTGTTAGAAGTTAGAAAAACATAGTTAACGTTTATCTTTTGACTTTTGATATTTTCATCAATTATAGTAGAACTTTTACAAGGCTATATAATGCCTTATCTTTTCATTTGTAAGGACAAGACTTTTGATGAATGCAATTTGGATCTCAATTTGAGAGTTTTTCCTTAATTTGCAATTTTTGTGATAGAATGCATGTGAGCCATTCAATCTAACCTTGATCAAGTTTGATTGTGCAGTGACTCAATTTATAACAAGATTTCCAAATCTTGCTTCTAACTCTTCGATCTAAGAGGTAATTTAATCCTAACTTTCCATTGGTTAATCTAAATTTGTATAAAGAGGTGTTAGTTTCTTATTTCAAATGTTCTTGCTATGCTAATAGCTTGAGTCTTTGAATTGAGGATTAGGGTTGCCTTATCAATTTTCATTTTTTCCATTTTCCTCTCGTGAATTCATTTTTCTTCCTCTTATTTTCATCTTCTTTCCCAAATAACCACTCTCCACGTGGTTTCCTTTTTCTTCCTCTTATCTCCATCGTCTTTTCCAAATAACCATCCTCTTCCTCTCTTTCATCGTTTTTGTTGTCTTCCTCTTCGCCTTACATCGTCTTCCTTTACACGACGCCTTTCTCTTTATTGGATTTTGGTTTTTCTCTTCCTTTTTGCGTGGATTGTGTTTTTGCTGTGGATTTAACCGAATTTATGGGTTTCTCCTAGATTTTTGTTTTAGCCGTGAGTTTTTGTCTTCCTCTTTGCCGTGGGTTTCGATCCTTCTATTTGTTGTGGGTTTTCGTCTTCCTCTCGCAGCTTTTGTCCTTCATATCCCAATCTTCATCTTATTTTCCATAAGATTACAATAAGACTTTCTTATCCATATTTGATCATTTTGTTTTTTATGTTTAATGGAGGACATAATTTTGTTTGATGTTTAATTGAATTAAATGTGAATAAAATAAAAAATGAATTTCAAATAAAATCAAGAAACGGATAACAAAAACGTTACCAAACGGATCCTAAAAGAATTATAACTAATTAAATTTTATTATTATTTTTATCCCGGTTGAAATTAAATTTAAAATATAATTTTACAAGTGAATTGTTATGAACTACTAGACATCAATGCCATATTTCATCGCCATCATCCCCACGCAGTGTGGCCCAGCACGTAAACCAATTTGATATAAATTTGAGCCCAATAGAGAATTTTAATTGGGCTTCATTCCACAGAAGTCCGGATATTGGGCCTCACTGACTATTGT
The DNA here is from genome assembly GCF_000004075.3 of Cucumis sativus. Lineage (NCBI taxonomy): Eukaryota > Viridiplantae > Streptophyta > Magnoliopsida > Cucurbitales > Cucurbitaceae > Cucumis > Cucumis sativus. The sequence continues at coordinate 26,131,983 of NC_026659.2, read as the reverse complement.
TTGTGGGCTAGTATCTCGCAGTTGGACTCAGGCCTTTTTCGTCTCTTTGTTGCGTCATCGACTATTGTTCGTACCATTTGATTGAAGAAAGGAATGAATCTCTGCGTGTAAAATAGCAAATTGGGCATTGATGTTATGCTTACTAAACACGTTAACTTTTGTTGAGTGCACCAAGAGTTAAGTTGTGTAGATGTGATCTTTGGAATCCTCTAAGTTATGTTCCAATTGTTGTTTTAATATTCTTCCCGTTCCTAGCATCTATCTTCAAGGTTATTTTTACGTTGACTTCAATAACAATATCACATAATATGTCACATTTACAATGATAAATTACAAATATCCTTTCATTTTCTTGAGATGTGAAACATTTTTCGTGCTTCTAATATAACAAATAAATTGTCTCCACATCAACACAAGACACACATGCAACCCTGTGTAGTAAGACTTAATTAGGTGAAGTCAAAATGTATTAGTTGTAGAGTTCATATGTGTTGATTTCATTTGTTTCCTCTTGAATTTATTACTTGCCAATATTATTATAGTTTAATAATACTTGATATATACTAATTTATCCGAGGTTGTGGAGATTCAAATTCAAAAATAGCAATAAATTTAACTCAAAATTAGCCTAAAAGTAATAGTTTTTGGCTTATCACATTATTATTATTATTAAAGAAGAGTCAATGAATTTGAAAGATGTGACCTTTTGGATAATATCTATTTTGGAGTGTAGAAAAAAACCATGACTTTTGGTGTTAAACTTTAAGAAATTTATTTAACACTTCCTTGAATATGAGTGAGAGTACAGAAGCAATCAAAGTTTTGGTATTTGCCAATACATTCCACGTAGGAAATTATAGAGATCCAATTTCTATATATAAGTAATTTAATATTTTTAAAAATTATTTGTTAACTGTATACCATTCACACTCAATCATTTGAAATCTCGATACTATTCTCATCAAGAAAAATTAAACGGGTAAAATGTATAATTTTGATGTGATGTAACAATAAATTGGAGTAAAAAAAATAAAGAGCGTAAAAGGTTGAGAATTTGAGAACAAATTTCTTTGTTATTGAGTATAATGATGTATTTGTAGAAATCTATAAATTAACTTATCATCCTAGAGCTTCATGGCTACGATAAGATAAGCTTTATGCTCAAGTTGGAGCATCTCCATTAGCCACTTTTGAAGGCTGAGCTGAAAACCTCCCTTGGGCCAACTTGTTGTTAAAATAATGTTCTTAGGTTGGAGCATGGATGTGTAGACATGCCTTAGCATACATTTTGTTAGACCAACCGTCAAGCACATTGGACAATCCTATTAGATATTATCTAGTCTCTTTTACAATTTTACTTGTAAGAGTTGTTATGATTGATATAAGTGAAAGATTTTTATAAAATTTAAACGAAACTAACACTTCTCTTTAATAGGTAATAGTTTAATTAAGATATATTAAATGAAAAAGTTGAAAATTAGAATAATTGATTAATGTAGAGTTTGGATTGAGGTAAGAATGTTTAGAATTAGATATATAGAAATAAGATCCGAGAAGGGTTTATCTTCCTTCAATAGAAAAAGAAAAAGAGAAAGAAAAAGTGGGTTTATTTAATTTTGTATTTAACAAATGAATTTCGATTATTAAAAAAAAGAAAAAAGAAAAAAGAAAAAGGAAAAAGGAGAAAGGAAAAAGAAAAGGCCCAGTTGAGTTGAGAAATGGAATTAAAGAGCCCATCGATTGGCCTTATAACCCTCTTTTATGTGATGGGTCTCTTAAATTGATTCTCCATTCCAAAGCGCCTCCTTCTCTTCCCCCAATCGCATCGCATCCACTTCCCCCCTGACAAGAAACCTTTCAAAACCCTCGCTCAACTGCCCCCGCCCTTCCTTCACCACCCTTTCTTGGTGGTGCTCCGACCATCCCATTTCTCTTCCACCCCCTCTTTCACTGGACTTAACAATGGCGGCTCCCTCTCCCTCTGATGTCATTGATGGACCAGTCCTCAGCCTCATCAACAAGCGTCTCCGCGCCCTTCGCAAGAAACACAATCGTATCCTTCAGATGGAAGAGGCTATTTCTCTAGGAAAGCCTATCAACAAGGAGCAAGAAGAAGTCCTTCGCTCTAAGCCTTCTGTTACTGCCCTCATCGATGAGCTTGAAAAGCTTCGACAGCCTTTAGCATCGGCTGTCTCTGAGGAAATCAACTTGGCTGTACAACGTCAACAGGCCAGTGTTTCCTCTCTACCTGTTTCAACCGATGATTCGCATACGGAGGTTAGAGATGAAGATACCAGTGATGTGAAAGACCAGTCCGAACACGCTGTGGTTGAGGACCTTTTAAACCTTCTCTATTTTGGCTCTTTGTTTGATGTTAAGTCTCAAAGCGATTTCACTTCGACGATGCTTACGAGAACGCACGAGAGAAGTTGTTGCATCACCTACGATTATGTCACTGACGATGCTACCGATCTTCTCGTTGAGAGGGATTTGGATTTGATATCGATGATGAGCGGCCTACTGGTCTCTCGTCCTGTGGATTCGAATTTGCCTCATAAGAATGCGTTGGAGCGTTGCATCGAGCACGCGAAACTCTGGCTCACGAAGGCTGACCAACCTATTGAACCCAACACGGATGTTACTTGTATGACCTTTTTTTTCTTTCTAATTTCTACTCCATTTCTTTATTAGTAGTTTTGTTTGGTTAATTTCGTTCTTACATTTTTGGTGTTTTGTTGACTTGTAATGCAATCTTGAAGATGCGAACTTGAGAGAGAGGCTGCACAAGATCATGGCGTCGGATTACTTCACTACCACGCCTGAGATAAAAGGTCCTGTTGAAGTAGCTGCTGTTGCTGCAGGAAACTATGCCAATTTTCAGGTTCCGGTGGCTGTCCATGAAGAAGGTTCAGATGAAAAATTTCTACAGACGGTATTATGGGATTCTCGTACCATATGGTGATATTCATCTGTTACATTACCTCTTTGAAATGAATGTCGAGCAATACGTCCATTTATTTTGTTTCATTCATCGTACAGTGTCTTTCCTTAGCTAAACGTCATTGTAGTTAGAATAGTGGAATGAAAGTTATACTACAAAAGAGAAAATGGTCTTTTCCTATTGATTTGTGGAGCTTGGAAACCTTTAGATACATTGGAAACTATCGTGGGATTTTCTTGGAAATAAAAAGCTTCTAGTAGTTTGACTTGTTGGAAATGTGTCTGAAGTTCAAAGAAAATTGTGCAGCCTTCATCCTAGTTGAGGCCACCTTACCTTCTTCCTCCATGCGGGTTTCGAGCATTTTTTTAATTTTTTTTTTTTCCCAATGCTTTATAGTTCATAGCATTTAGGCAGGTTAACTATGTTCATGGCATCTTTTCTCTAAAGGACTTATTATCTTGTTTAGGGGAAAGTTCCAGTGTTTTCCCTCTTATGTGTACCCCTTTTCCTTCTTGTTTATACATGGCCTCGTTTGATCCTGTCTTGTCCAAAGCTTTCATAGAAGGAGTGCCCATTTTCTTAACTCTATATTTCATAAAAAGACCTGCTCGAAAATATTTCTTTTTGTTAAAGAAAATTAGGGTTATTTTTAATTGGCAATTTTTTTTATTGCTTTATTGGTGTCTATTTATTCACCTTTGTAAAAGGTCGACTATGTATCTTGATTATTCAATATAATATACAAAAATTAACATGGTATTATTTTACTTCGTTGGAACCTTTTTTTCATGGAGTTTTCGGGGATTTGATTTTTTGTATGTCCTATTTTGTTCTTTCTCTATAAATCCAATTGTTTCTATGAAGAAAAGAAAAGGCCCCTTATAAATCCAAGGTCCCAATCATGTGCTTCTAAGCACCAACTGTCAGATATAGTGGCTTCCTTCATGGAAATTGCAAAAAGATCAAGAAAAGTCTGCTGTAGAGGAATAACATCTATCCTTCTATCATTTGAGAAACTAATGTTGTTGCTCTATTGGCTTTTAACGGCTACTTCTTGCATTATCAAACCAAGGTTTTCCTGTGGTCAGTACGCTTAGGATTCAAAGTTTTCCACCCCTGATGTCTACACCATTAATACTTCAAATGACTGTTAATGCATTTTCCTCTTGGGTAAATATCTAAAACCGCTTGAGATGTAAGGCATGCACATCTGCCATTCTAGAAACTGATACTGATGTCTTTATTGGTGTCCTTCCCTTATTGGCCAAGCCACACACATGTTGAGAAACCTTTGAAATGGTTGGGATTTGAGCTATGCCCGTAAATTTAAAGAAATGAATAGAGGTGGCTTTATGGAGACCTTGGTTCATTTTCAAACTTTCACTTCTCGCTTGAAAATGGCCCTTGAAAATTCATTCTCAAGCACAAAGACCTCATTCATTATAAGTTAACTCAGTGGTGATCTAAACTGAAAAATCTACTCACTATTGGGAAAATATATGATTGGGCAAGGGTAATGCAACACTTTGTGAGTTCTCCCAATTTTTCTTGAAATTCAGTCAAAGAGCATCTTCTATCCAAGATATTTGTATTTCACTAATCAACTCTTAGGAATCTAGGCTTAAGTAGAAACTTTGTGGAAGAGGAATAGCCTTCCTAGCTGGCTTTTGCTTAAATTTCTAGCTAAACAACCTCATTTGATTTTGTTGGATTTGGCATTCACATCTCCATGGGAGCTTTGTAGTGGATCCCTCACAGATTTACTTATCCACAGCTCCATGATGAAGTCCAATGACTCTTTTTTGTGTTCTTCCCTAGGATGGTGCTGTCTTTGCAAGAAAGAATCAGAAAACTCTTTCCTTGGGGCGGTGTGAGTTTGCTAGTTCTGTTTGGTAGTTGTTTTTTTTTCAGACGTTTAGCATTTTCTATGCTCATTGGAGGGACACTCGTGGTATGATGGAGGAGTTCCTTCTCAATCCACCTCGTGGGGGGAAGTAAAGCGCGTATGTTATCTTATAGACCTTGTGAAGTGAGCAGAATAATAGGACTTTTAGAGGGGTAGATAGGGACCTTAGTGGGGTTTGATCTCTTGTTTGTTTTCATGTTTGTTGGTGTGCTTCAATTTTGGAACCTTTTGTGACTATTCTCAAGGGTGGTATATTGCATAGTTGGAGTCCCTTTTTACAGAGAACAATGTTTTTTTTTCTTTTTGTGTGTGGGCTTGGTTTTTTGTACACCCATAATTTTTTTTTTCATTGTCCCAAAGAATTACTCAAAGCCGGCATTGCTCATTTGCTGGTGATTTCTATAACTTTACACTCTGCCTTTAATTGGCAGATGACCCTCCTTAAAGACACGAATAGCCATGATTGTTGCAGATTTGGATCCTTTGAATTGAAAGAGATTGTTGAAGAGGTACAATAGAATCTTCAACCACTAGAACAAATTATTTAGTTGGGTTATAGAGTTTTTATCATTTGTGGCTCTTGTTTGTCGTGAACTCTCTTCTGCTTCAATTTTAAACGTAGTAGCTTAAGTACTACCTTGGCCAATCAGAATCGATTTCTACATCTTCCTTGTCGTTGATCTTGGTTTTTCTTCCATCCTTCAAAATTTCAAGTTATGTCTAACTAGAATAAAATTTAAATATATGTCTCAGTCCCTGGTGTTTGATCTGTGTTTGCCTTTTAATTTAGTCAGTTATGTTATGATGTTTCTCAATTATTACCCTCTCCGTGGTGGATGTTAAAATGTTAAAAGCTTAAAATGACATGATATTTAGTGAGTTGGCAGCAATTTGAAGGAAAAAATAGGCCACCGCCATCTAAGAGATGATTGATTTTGATAACATGGAAATTTGGAGAAGAAATTAGGTGGTCTATTTTCTTCCTTTAAATTCGCACCAAGTAACCGAGTATCATACTGTGTAAACTTATCATCAACCAATTTTTTGCATTCTTCTATGTGAAGGGTTTAATTGAAAACTAAATTGAAAAAAATTTGAACATCAAGGATGAAACTAAAAATAGTCTACACACTTTGTCCACAATTTCAAATTCATGGGTAATGGTTTGTCAGCCAAACAGAACATAATACAACAATTCAGTGGCCAACAGAGAAAAATACGATATTCTATTACTGGATCGAGTCAAGCTTGGAGTCTATGTTTTGTGATGAATATCTGGATCTTTGCTGAAAAGGAAAAATTTGTGAGGATGTGCTGTAGTGTTATTATCCAAGTATATTTTAGGAGGTCATTCGTCAGTTGGTTGGTAGTTAGTCTACAATCTTCATATGTGCATTTTTTAAGCTGTAAATATAGTCACATAGTCTGCCTTCTTTTGAAATTTCATAATACGAAGGTTTATCCTCAGCATTTCTACATTGTCATGAAATGAATCACAAAGAAACAAAGAAGGCTCCAAGTGGAGGGGAATATTTCTTTTATAACTAATGCGCTTTTGAAAGTATATTTCTTGTCGTTGATGGCCTTGGAAAGAAAATTGTCAGTATTCTCCTCTTAGGATTTTCTTTCTTTCCGGTCAGCTTTCTTCATCTGAATGCTTAAAGTTTCTTGAGCGATATCCATGTAGTAATTTGATTTATTAGTAATTAAATTTGATGCTTCATAGCAATGAGCAATTAAAGTAAACACCTCAATCCAAGGATTGAGTTGGTTGAGATTACTATTAGAATAGTAATCATCTCAACTGCCAAACTGTTTTTATTTGTGTTGCTGTTACTGAATTAGATTATTCTCAACTGCAAAACTGTTTTTATTTGTGTTGCTGTTACTAAATTGAATAATAATCTCGTATAACTCCTTAATTTGTAGGATGCTGACGTGGGAGATGTGCAAGAAGATGATATCAGTGATGGTCAACCTGGTTCTGCTGACGAGCTGCCTAGTGTATGCCTATGCCCCCAGTATTTCATTCTCTATAGCTCCGCCACCCTCTATCTCTTTATTTGAACATTGAGACTCTTCTGCTTTAGCAGGATGTGCAAGAGACCGGAAATTCCTCCGAATTCGTCACCCAGCAAGAAGTGAGACCAGAAGATGAATTTGAGCAGAAACATGGGGACGGAGATGCAAAAGAACAGCAGTACGTTCCTCGAAGGGGAGGATATATGAGTCAAAGAGGTGGCCGTGGTGTTGGCGGTCGAAGAGGATATTCCAATGGCCGTGGGGGTCGAAGCGAAGGAAGAGGAGGAGGATCCTACCAGAATGGACGCAGTCGATATTACGACCAGTCCGGAAACTACTACCAAAGGAACAACTACTACAACAATGGTCGAGGAAGAGGTGGTGGTGGGAGAGGTGGTGGTGGCCACTCTTACAACAGTCATGGTTCCTCCTCCCAAGGTGCTCCTAACTCTTCAAGCATTGGGGTGGCTTCGTGACCGTCGTCGGAAGCGGGTGGGTGATGCGAATGTTTGGTGCTTTTTCAATTTTTCTCTCTCCCTCCCTCTCCCTCTCCCTCTCCCTCTCCCTCCCTCCCTCTCTCTCTCTCTCTCTCTGGACATTTGGTCCTCGTTGAATTCACCATCCAACATCTTGCTTTTTTTGTAGTCCCTAGTTTTTGATGGATCCAATGGAACCTTGTATAAAAAAAAAAGACCAATATTGCGAAAACCATTTGATCCTAAGTTATTTTGTGGACATGAGCTGCTTTTGTTTAGACGTATGCTTAAGGTATGATATGCTTTATTTTGTTTTAGTTTTAGTCCAGTTTCCTTGGTCTTCAAATAACATATGATTTTATAAATCATTGGATGAGTATGACGTTGTCACCTTCATCTTCTTCTCTCTGTTTTAGTGGAGCTTTGGTAAATTCAACTTGGTGGTGTGTTGAGTGTTATATATAGAGGTACCCATTTAAATTTAGGGTTAAAACACAATTTAGATTATTTTTTTTTTTCTGTTTAGCATCAACATCCATTTTTCTTTCTCTTATTCCCTCACGTAGGGTTTTCATAATTTCTCAGCATACATACTAACATGCCCATTGCAAAACCAAATGTCATTTTGATTAGAAAATTGGATTGTTAGATCTAGTTCGGTTGGAATTGTTTTTTTTTTTTTTTACAATTGATCTTGAACCGACCATTGTTGATTTAGTTACAACAAGGGAAGGTTGATTGAGTCGGTTTACATTTTGAAAATTCATCGAAACTAAAGTTTGGTTAGTTGATTTAGTTTACTCCAAGTGTATAATAATATTTTAAAAAATTATAAATATAGTAAATTCTATTATAAAATTATAAATATAGTAAGTTCTATTAGTTATTGATTAATATCTAATATTGATTGATAAATTCTCACGACATTTGTAATTATTTTAAAATGAAGCCATTTATGCTAATATTTTTAAATATAAGTAACTTGTCTATTTTAAATTATAAATAATTTGTGTGATATTTTATAAATAGTATTTGAAATTAAGAATCTAAAGGAACGAAGGGAAGAAAGACCATAGGGTACATTTTTGGCACCATGTTAAGATCAAGAATTTTGTTAATTTCCTTAATAACTCTACATGGTGGCATTGACTTTTAACAATATTCTCATTCCTTAAATATATATATATATATATTTTTAAAAATTTGTTACCATATCTTTTACGACAAGGAATTAATTCATACAATTAGATGAGTAAAGCCACTCATTGTGAGAAACAAAGTAGAGAACATAGAATGCTACTTATTCTCACCTCTTTCATTTCATCGTGTATAGAACCAAAGTTTAAAACTCTTTAGAGTACACACATTTTTATGTTGAAATTGGGTATCTTTTTAGGTGTTCCAATTTGCAGTAAGGTTAAGATTCTCATGATTCAGACAATGATGCTTTCATATTTTCAATGACTGAGGAGATGAGTTTAGGCCCTTTACAGATCATTTATTCTTTTTACCATCCTTTCACTGAGATTGACATGCTTTTGTAGGATTGTTGTTTCTACAAGATTTTGCTCTAGGGTATACAACTCCATCCAATTTGTCAGCTTCGTTTTATAAAGTGATTAGCATCAACCTCAAGTTATTAGTCTGATCATTTTTTGTTCCAAGGTGAAAACGAGTCTCCTCTCTTGTAAGGACCTAAAGGGGACTCTTCACATCTCAGTTGAAACCATTTTCCTCAAACTAGAAAAAACAAGAGAAACCATTTTCATAATTTCATTCAAGTTGAAAATCCAACGTTTCTAAAATAAAATAAACCACGTGTCAATTCTTTAAATTAAAGAAAAAAATCTCACAAAATTTTATTCTCATTAGAATTTATTAATAAATGCAACCCAAAGTTTCTATACCAATTTATTCCAACATCACAATCGTTCCATCTTCTCCAAATACGAAGGCCCAAAAGAAAAAAAAAAAGAAAAGAAAAGTTTATATTCTTAACTCCATTATTCAATTTGTAATGCAAGTAGGGATCTGTGGCTTTTTCTAGAAGGGATCATTCATTCTTTAATTTTAGCAAAGAGAAAACCCTAAAGAAAGTTTGGCGGGCATAAATGCAAAACACATCAATATCATCTAAAATGAATGTTCATGTCGCCTTCGATTTCTGTAAAATTGAACCATCAACCACTTAAAATAGTAGATATTTTATCAACTAAACCTCATTTTAAATCAACGCATCCGTGATGGTGAGACTAAAAAAATACAGAGATAAAATATGTAGAAGAGAAGGAAAGAAAAGTTACTGAACAAGGCAACAAATATGTTTGTGATTAAAAAGTTAAATGTTTGAATCCATTTCTACATTAAATGTTTTGTGTCGAAGTTTTGGCAGCTTTCTTTTTTTTTTTCTTTCTATGGTTTGCTTTGTTTATTGTAATTCAAGAATACAAATAGATATAAAGAAAGAATAGAACATTTGAAATGCATTTGCATTTGTGATTTTGTTCTTAATTAGTGATGTGATAAACATGTTGCACTCCCTTTGTAGAAGACTTCTATTAAATAATTAACAAAAGTTGATCAATTAACATATAGACTATATAAAGTGTAATTGAACTTTTTCTTTTTTTAGCTCTATACAGTGCATGGATTTGACATCATAAGATTAAATTATCATGAATACACATTTTACATGTAAAAAGCAGAAAACTTATTGTCCAAATTGTGCCATTACCCCGATATCCAAAAAGTTAATTAATTTATGTCGACATGTGATTTGTGTTTAAACCAACTTAGTTTTTTAATTTGACAGTACTTGAAAGTCGATATTAGATGTATCAATTCACGATCGTCAACACATTAATCAATAAAAACTACTTTTAAATTCGTTTAACAATTTTATCAACTCTTCATGTGCAGTTAATTGGCTGAGTAATCTTCCATAAGAGAAAGAGATCATAAAAGAACGGTGTTCGGTTGGAACACGATGGAAGAATCATATTCCAAATATTATATATAACTTATTTACCTTTGTACTTTTTCTTCTATATATACACACATATATATATATATATTAAGCTAAAGCTGCTCTTCAGCCATATATTAATACTCGAAACAAGACTCTCAAACAGAGATCTGAGCTCAAAATTCAAATCTTCCAGCTTCAATTTCAAAAGATGGGAGCAAGCTTTACGGTCCCACGTTCAAAATCTTCTAATGCAATGATACAACAAAAGCCTCCAACCATTATAGAGTGTCACGACAAAGCTCAATGGACAGCTCGTTTTGAAGCTACAAAGGAAACAAACAAGCTTGTAAGTAATTTCATAACATACAATAATGTATATGTTTTTGTTGTGGACAAGCACTAGCAGCTGGGTTGGTTTAACTTTGTTGTTGTGGTTTGTTATGGTATAGATGGTGATTGACTTCACTGCTGCATGGTGTGGACCTTGTCGACACATGGAGCCGACTATCAAGGAATTAGCTGCAAGGTTCAAGGACGTTGAGTTCGTTAAAATCGATGTCGATGAATTAATGGTATGAGCTTTCAAACTTGTCTTGTTTTGTTTTAGTTCAGTACATGACATGACTTGTTGAGAAAAATGGATGACAACACAGGATGTTGCAAAGGAATATGGAGTGGAGGCAATGCCAACATTCATACTGATTAAGAACGGTAAAGTAATCGATAAGGTGGTCGGAGCCAGGAGGGATGACCTGCAGAAGAAGATTGAGAAACATAGTAAATATTGATTGATGCTTATGAAGCTCCTCAATAAGGAAGGAAGATAAAAGTAAAATAAAGAACCAGGAATCTAGTTGTCTAGAACAAACTAAAATGGTTTTTGCTGTTTATTTATTAGCTCAGCCCTTCTGACTTGTGATTTTTATATATATATATTCTATATATTGCTCTTCATGTATTTGCTCAACCTCTTACTTCCTTTGCATACTCACACAACAAAAACATAACAGAACATGCTTTTGATTGGAATTAACATGGACGTTCTCTAAAGTAATAGCCATGTGAAAATGTTGAAGATGACGGTAAGGGTTTTGTTTATTAGACACTAGAAAATTTAAGAAGATAAAAAAAAGGACATTGCATAGATTATTCAACCAGTAGATGCGAAGTATACACCAAATTCCAAGCTAATAAAGTACAAATAATCTTACATTGACTTCCCGTAAAAATATGTATGAGCACATGATGCAACATTATTATAATCAAGTCAAAGTTAACTTTTGGCTACAAGGGCAGTGGATGAAGAATGCTAGATTTCCTTTCCTAAATCTTATTTCCAGGAATCGATCAAGCAGTTCTTCAAAATCCTAATATGCACAATGTTCCTTTCCGGAGAGTAAGACGAGTATTTACATGTTTTTGAGCTTGCATTATATTGATCCCTTGCGTAGAAGGTTCATCCTTGTGGCTGCTCCTCAGATTGACTTCTTAATCAGAACCACCTAAAGCTCTTCTTAGATCAGATTTCTGTTCAAAAGTAAGCTTTGATGGGAAAATGATATCAAACTTGATTCTAAGGTTCCCCTTCTTGTTTGGTTCTTTTGAGATGGGCATTCCTTCATTTTGGATCACTACTTCGTAACCCGGTTTGACAATATCAGTCACAGTAGGGAGATCTCTTCCATCCAAAGTTGTAATGTTCAATGTCTTTCCAGTGAGTGCTTCTAATAGAGATATTTTCTGATTGACTACCAAATCATTACCATCTCTCTCAAAAACAGGATGGGGCTTCTCATCAATGATAAATATAAGATCAGCAGGAGCAACACCAGGTTCTTGATTGCCTTTCTCAGGGAAAGTGATTTTTGTCCCCTTCTTCCAACCAGGCTTAATATCTATTTTCAAAACCTCATCAACAGTTTTTGGTTTCCTACAAAAACAAGTCCCTTGAATAAGTCTAAATCGAGGACAAAAAAGAGAAGAAAATTCAAATGTGAGGTTGATTTCAATGAGATTCCAACGAGAAAGAGAGCTTATGTTCAATTAGTTCAAATCAATGATGGTCTTTTCTAATTTTCAACAACAAAAGCATGCTTATTATTCCTAAGTACAATAAAATATCATTATAGCTGTTTTAGTTAAGGTGATTGAACAAAGTGGAAGCACCAAATCCTTTCCAGATCATAATTCACAAACTTTATGTCACAGCATAATATTCATAAGACCATAAATCTACCAACAGTCTTTCTGCAATCCAATTAGCTATACAAGTAGGCTTTTTCACGTCAGGCAAACACGAATTTGACCTATACCATTGGTTCATAATTGTTTATAATGTAGTCTTTCGTCTATTCGATGGTAGATAGAACAAAAAGAATTATTTGTCATGTAAAGAGGTAACAATATCCTGATAATCCAAAGCATCTCAACCAGAAAAAAGAAATAATATATTCCATGCAATATTATCCTTTGCAATTCCACCCATTAAGCATAACAGCATCAAACAGTATAACCGGTGACCCATGATAACTCAAAGATACCATTATATGCAATCAAAAGAAATAAGAATTATAAGCATTTAACGTTTCAACGAAAACAAAATAAAGGTAAAAGAAGAGCCAGAAACCAATACCCAAATTCATCAGGAACAGTGCGGGAAATCCTCATCTTCCTTCTTGAACCTTTGTAGAGCTCCTCCAAACTACAAAGTAACTTGCTCTCAATTGCCGGTGCTTTCCTATTCGTTTGTTTCACAGCCTCCGCCTTCCCATTCTTAAACAAACCCTCTCCTCTAAACCCTCGGCTCTTACCACTCCCAGCTCCGCCGAAAAACTCGGCAAAAATATCGTCGGCGTCACGAGGTATATAAGAAAAAGAAGGATTAGAATTAGGCGGAGGAACAAAATCAGCAGACTTCAGAGCCTCCTCCCCGTAGAGATCGTAGATCTGACGCTTCTTAGCGTCGCTTAACACATCATAAGCCTCAGAGATCTGCTTGAACTTAGCCTCCGCCTCTTTCTTGTTGTAAGGATTCTTATCAGGATGCCATTTCATAGCCAATCTCTTGTACGACCTCTTCAAGTCATCTTCATTTGCATTTCTGTTCACCATCAACACATTATAGTAGTCCACACCCATCATACAGCTACCTCGATCGCTAAAACCTTTCAAAATGTAGCTACTAATCACAAGAGATTGAAGAAACTTGGCCTGAGAGTAACAAAATTTTCCTCAAATTTAAGTTTTGGGAATAAAGTTGACGGAAACGTTGGAAGTTTTGGTAAAACAGAGGAATCCGGCGAAACGGCCGTCGTGTGATCACAAAATTGAGTGGCTAATTGATTGCTTTAATGGCGCTTTTTTTCTTTTATTATTATTATTGTTATTAATTTATATCGAAATGTTTTCGCTTGCTACCGTTACAGCTCGGTGACAGAATCTTGCGTGAATGACAAACGTGAATGGAGGACGACGATTTTCCTTATCCACGTGAGTGTCATCCCTCACCACTCACCCTCTCTTTCCTTTTGAATTGTCGGGCAACAAAATGTTTTAATTCAATTATTTTCTTTAAAAAAATATTATCTCTTCCTTTCTTCTATTATTTGAAAGGTAGGTTTTTTCTTTTTTTTTTTTAAACAAAATTTAATTAAATCATCAATTATTAGTTGGTATTGGTCAATATATATTTTTGAAAGTAAATCAAAATTATCATACTTAATACAAGAGTTTAAATATAAACAAATATACATTTTTTCCTATTTTAAATATTTATAAAATGATTAAATAGTGAAATATGCTTCACTTTAAAATTAAATAAAATAATAAGATGAGTTTGTCGGCAGATTTTACTATATTAGTGTAATAAAGCCAAAAACATATTATTCAATGAAAATAGCCAGAAATATATATTCATAATAAAGACAAAAAAGAAAGAAAAGGAAATTATTTAAGTTTTATTTGTTGTTAAGATTTGATTTTTCATTCCCTTTCAAGAAAAACAACATTCTTTTCTTTTTTCTAAAGACAAGAAAGACATAAGAAAGGTAGAATATTTACGTTTTTGGTAATGTTTTTATGTCAATTCTTGGTAAAAAAAAAAAAATTGATTACCTAAAATTTACTTCTTAAGTTAAAAGCTAATTATACCACCTGTAACATTATTTCATTTTATTTTCTAGTGGTCAAAATGTTCAAATTCAAATTCAATCCATTGTTACCTCCACTATTTTTGCAAATGTTAAATTAAAAATACCTACTATTCTAATATGGAATGAATATTTAGCATTTATAAAGTGATGTATATAGAAAATTTTTTAGGGAAGCCCACGTGTTCATTCATTAATAGATCTTTTTTTTTTTTTTTGCTATCTTCATTAATAAATGAGGAGTTGTATAATGAAATATATGAACCTATAGGTATTGATAACTGATTTTAATTTAATGAAAGGATGAATCAAAATCAAATGGATTGAATTAATAGTTTCCAATATCAATTGTTTTCTCTCCTACCCATTAGAGAGAATTCAAAGAGGAGGTGATCAACTTTTGGATAGAAAGAATCTTTAATACTTCTAGTAAAATACAATCATTCAACCAATATAAAGTATTTAATATCTATGAAGTGATAGTTATGTCATATTATTCAACAATTGGTTTCGATCCAATTTAATCACTGTAATACCGACTTTACTCTATTTTAATTCTAAGACTTTTAAAACGCCGTAATGTCAATTTTGATTTAATTTAATATTTTGAAAGTATGATAGTCGTGAAGGTCGCAAACATGAAACGATATTTAAATATAAATTACTTTTGTATAGTTAACTAATTGTTTAGGCAACAAAGGGAATATAAAAAGGATTAATAAATGAAAAAGAAATGAAGGTGAGGGAGGGAGGGAGGGGGCATGTGAGTGTATCACATTAACTAAGAATCAATCACAAAGCACTACCAAAATATGGAACGTGCAGTCAAGTAGCTTTGATGGAATTGGGGAGTTGTTGAGTTGTAGAGAGGGACAGTTTTGTACTTTCACAATTAATTTATTTAGCAATCTAATTTAATTAAAACAAAAAATTCCAATTATAAAATTTAAATTTTGGAATTGGAATATTAGTCGGCAGTCGCCGCCGTGGGAACCGCTTCACAATCACCCAAAAAGATATCTCATTCATTTTTCACAAATCAACCCGCTGCCCACCTAACTCAATTTCTCCTCCACCACAATTACAAATTTTCAAAGTAATTGAGTTTATGATTGATTAAAGGTTAATCAATCTTTGTTTTGATTAATTAACTATTTTAAATCTAATTAAGCTCGAAAAATAGATTTAATTAGCTCAAATGTTAAATAAAGTCATCATGTTCGTAGACACACTAAAACCTATGCTCACAAAGCCTATAAATAAATAAAAATCTCTTCATTTGTAAGTATTTAGAAAGACTTTATAAAGTTTGAAGATAATTCTTCCAATAACTCTTAAAACTGAAATTTACATGCATATTCAACTTTATAAACCGTTGCATCAAACTTACATATTCACACAAGTTAAACTCCACAAAACACGTTCCTTCATAAACTTCGTGTGAACACTTAATGTTATGTTGTGTTGAAAACTTTATACAATGCTTTTCATATTTAACCGAACCTATTTTTTCAAAGTGATCTTTCTTTTCCCATACTAATGAGAAAGAATAAAAGAAATCAAATCAAATAGAGGCAAACAATTTTAGTCTAAAAAGATGAAAGAAAAACAATTACCAAACTCGAATTCAAGTGGGGGAGATAACTATCAACTCATGGATGTGGATTTTTGAAAGGGCCTAATGTCCATTCAAATTATATTCTCAGTAATATGTACAAAATATAAAGTGAATGTTACCAAAAAGTTCTATATGCTAATTCAATTAATAAAGTTCTCGATTGACTTTTCATATTCTAATTTAGAATTTTAACAGTGGTCTAAAAAACAAAGCATAAAGATCAGAGCAACATATATCATTATCAATGTGGGCCAAATTTAATTTAGAACCAAAAGAAAAGAAATCTTAATATACTTATGTTCTAAGGTCTAGAGGGGGAAAAGAAAAATCCAAGTGGAGAAAAAGAGATCTTATTTTTCAAAATCATTTGGATTTATTTCCTATTCATTAATTTCTCTCGTAGATTTTATAAGAAAAATGCCTTTTGATGGGACACCTTCAATGTGGTGTGGATATGTCCAAAGTGAGTTTTTCTTTTTATGGTATATACGAAAATTAATTGATTAAACATAAGTATATAGTATAGTATTGCACAATAGGATTACATGACATAATAATATTCTTTACCTTCACTAATTATTACCCCCCATTATTATATATGATAATTTATGTTATTAATTACGCAATGTATTAATTGGACCTTTTATAATGAAAAGTATTAAAGCTTGTAAGAAAAAGAAACAATTATGTACATAATTTCTTTAGCTTTAATGCTAACACAATTACAAGGGAGGTAGCTTATTCAATTGGAGAAGATTTCTTTGACAATAATTTGAAAATGGGTAACATTTGGTGTTAGGTAAGTGAAATATGGATATGCAATGCTGCTTGCTCAATAAGAAATATTAGTTGAATTTTCCCATTCAATTTGTAAATTTGGTATCTAACTTAAAATTTAATATCTATGATTTACAATTAATGTTTTAGTTATTATAATTTGATAAATTTTTCTAAAATTTTCTTAAACAATTTTTATGGTATGAACATAGAAACCACTAAATTCTAACTTTTTTTTCTCTTTCTAAACTATATTTTTATGAAAAAGAAAGAAAAATACAATAATAATTAATAAGAAGATGGTAGAATAGTTAATATGTTTGAGAGGTTAATATTTATTTAATTGTAATTTAAATTAGTTAGTTTTTAATTAATGTTTTATAAATAATTAGCTAATTATCTAATTTCCTAACAGAAAGGTTTGAATATAGAAGAATTGGAAAAATTAAGTTGAATCAAATACAAAAAAAGAAAAAAAGTATTTTTTTAATTAAGAAAAAGGAGAAAATTATGAGATAATAAATTGTGTGGGTGAATAAATGAGTTATCACATAATAATTGAGGATTTTGTGGATAAGTGATAATAAATAAAGGAAAAGAAAAGATAGATAGATGGTTGAGTAAATGGTTTGTACCTCTTTCAATGGCTTGACTTTTATTTCCTTTCATAGTCTCATCTTTTAGGATGAGAATTTAATTTTCTTTTAGAAAAGAAAAATATCAAAGTGGTTATATACTATTTGATTATACAAATTTAGGGAGAGGTCGATCATTAAACACTCCAGAATTATTTAGTATATGTTATTCCGTTCCAATTTTTTCTAAAAATAATTAGATAATTGTCAGTTTGTCAAACTCATGTCCAATACACTTGATCGCATATGGAGCCTAACGTATGCTTGCAACTCATCATTACTGCATTGCAGTAGAGAAAAGAAATTGAATATTCAATTTTATGGTCGATGGTGTATGTCTAAATCGGTTGAAATATACTTGATTTCATTTGATAAAATAGAAATGAAAGTTATGAGAGAAGAAGTTTGTGCACAAATGAACTGTTTTGAGCAACATAAATGCAATCAGCTCTCTATCCTCTCAGTAAAGTTCACGTCTGTCCATACTTTTGAAACAATTTCAAATTCTCATTGAAATCAAGCGCGAGACTTCCCATACATATCAAATTCGTAACTTGTCAACTCAGAAATCCTTTTATCTTTCTCTACAACTGAATTCTTCACGTTTCATCTCAACTGATTTTGATCATTCGTGCAGTGTTTTTCTTTATCAAATCGGTAACCCCAATTCGTTCATGCAGAACACTCTGATCGGAGCCGGTGCACGGAGCTTGGACTAGAAAGAGCAGGGTATTGAACTCTTTTACAGAATGTTAGAAGAAGGCTCAGTTTAACCAGATAAATACACTATTTCATTTTCTTCTTAAAGATTGTGCTTATATATTCGCTTTATCTGAAGGGAGACAGGAGTATGCTCATATCGTTAAACTTGGGTTAGATTTAGATTTTTTATGTTGGGATTCATTTAGATTCTTCTTGTGGGTGTGTGAGTATAGCATTGAATGTGTACGAGAGAATGCCTCTTACAAGTTTGGTATTGTGGAATGTGATGAGTGATGCATATTTTCAGTGTGGGCTTTTCGAGAATGCTCTCAAACTATCATGGGTGATCGTAATAGGTTTCATCATATTAAGAATGGAATGTGTTCTTCCATGGACTTTTGGTGATTTCTTTGTTGTAGATCAGTTAATAAAGTTATACGGTTGTATAAAAAATAAATGGAAGTATAATCCATTAATATGCCAAGGAGAACCTTTCCAAAATTCATAGCCATAATACTACCTAAACCCGGAACTCTGTAAAAAAATCGAGGCTGCAAGAGCTTTATCCCATCATGTGGCAATTCAAGAACTTACAAATTTATCTATGAATATCACGATACAAAAAACTTCCTAAATCTGGCTGCAGTTACTGATATTGAGAACTACATCAATTCACATCTTCTGCAAAAAGTGTTTAATACTGCAGAAACAGAAATCACCTTATATGATCTTCCACAGATAGCTTCAAGCTTTCTTTTGTTGCAAACATTTTCGTGTGCTCAAATGAAAAACCAATGAAGAATCTGAACGCCTGAGAACTAGGGTACCTTAATCACGATGTATCAGTATTCTCCCTTATGGATTTCATAATAAACGTTGTTTGCCAAGGTCCTTTCCCACTGAAAAATAAAAGATTCGAAGATGGATGTCAAGGAAAGAAGATCAAAACAAGCAATAATGTCAGTTCAACAACAAAGGTTTGAAGATCTCACATTTGGATGTCTCAGGAACAGCAACTACATGCATGATTGCATTGTTGGGAGGAAGTTGCAAGCGAAGGGGATAAAGATTCCCATTCAATGGATTTCGAGTACACACAATGATACCTTCAATTCCTGTTTCTTCCTTCAATTTACGAGTCAGTTCCTCCACCCCATTTCCTTTGAATGTAAAAGAAGAACCCTCCACTGTATCTTCATCTACATCTCCACTTTCGTCAGCTACATGATAGTAAATGGTCCTTCCTTCAGATTTGGGAGGTACACTAACAGTTGAATCAGTAGACTACGAGCAAACAACAAAAATCATGATCAAAATCTGAAGGACATGGAGTAAATTCATTTAAATTCATCTTGAAAAGAAGTTTTATAGAGATCTCAAACCTCAAGTCTAGAGTAGTGGGTCGGTTTGCCAGAGGTAGAAGGGGGCGAGCTGGGATTGAAATCTAGAGAATCCTGATGATCAATTGTGGGAGCTCTATGATTCATAGACACTTGAATCTCAACAACATCAATATCCCACAGGATCCAATCTTGTGTGGCGGTTCGATTCGGAATATCATGGGTGACCGAATTTCGCCAAGGCGGTAGACCCCCATTAGCTCTCAAGAAGTTCCCATATCGGGTCTTGAACTTGACTTGCGACCCTTCTCTAACAGGTTCCCACTCGACGGACGAATCTAGTCGTCGAGGAAGGGTCTGAAGAACTTTCCTGCCGGTCATTCCGAGCAAGAAGGGTTGATTGCTGGCTGTCAGGTACTTGCCGTAGCAGCTTTTGAGACGGATGAAAGACTCAGAGTTGGCCCCGGACACAAACTCGACAGACCAACGAGCAGTTTTGGAAGATCCGTTACGGTCCTGGTTGACGGTGTCCTGATCGTCATCAGCAACAAGGTACTTGTCGTGATGGCTGCGGAGGCGGACGGTCTTGGCGTTGCGGAAGAAATCCATGTGGGATCGGAGACTGTTACCGGAGAAAGATTTGAGCAGTAGAATAAGTAAAGAAAGCTTCAAATTTTGTTTGGATAATTGTCCTAACAAAGAATGGGCAATGAAAACCTGTATCAAATAGGATGTTGGGTCATCTTCTTTTTAAGAGATGAATATTTCCCAATGGTGTGATTAGATTCCTGGTTGAAATTTGGTGGAAGGATAGGAAGGAAATGAATGTTTCAAAAGTGGTAAAAGAAAGTCAGCTGCAGCTGGTGATACAAAGTTAACTCACGCGGTTTTTAAATTAAAATATCCGGCAACCATCTCATTGGCTGACCGCCATTTCGGAATCATCTTCGGTCGGTCCTTTTACATCCATGAGCCGGTCGGTCGGAATAGAAGAATTGGTTGAGTTTAAATTCATTCCGTACTTGCTTCCCTAAAATGAAATTTTCTAATTTACCCCATATATTTTAGGGTGTATGTATAGATTTTATTAGTTTATAATATAATGTTTAGTATGAACAAATTTAGAAGCAACCCCACCCCCCGGGTAGGTAAACTCTTCTCTTGAAACTTTAAACTTTAAACATTATATTAGAGATGGTGCCTTCTTTTCATTTTCTTTTTTTAATCTTCAAATGTCATTTTTCATTTTATTTTCTTGTCCAAAACAATATTTTAATACATGCTTTAGTATAATTTAATTATTATATATATTGGTGACTGACAAAAATTCTAACCCTAAGTTGCAAGGACTACATACTCATTGGTGGGGTTTTGCATTAACTAGGCCACAATTGTACATGTCCAACTTAATGCGGCATTGCTTAGGTTTTGTATTTAATGTTCACAGCTTTAGAAAACATAGAAAGAAAATAGAAATGGGCAATGAAGTGAAATGTACCCGTTAATTTTAAATATAATTTATTTTGATTTTTGTACGGCATTTGTGAGATAGGAAATGAACCCGTCATCTCTAAAGTAGAATACCATACTAATTACTCTTGAACTAAGTTTTATACTATATAATATGTAAATATGCTATCAATTCTAACGTTTTGTTTACCAAATCGTAATGAAAATATGTGTAATTTAATTAAATATTTTCATTGATGGATCAATTGTAATGAACTTCATTCACAAATGTAATTAATTTTTTTTGGGGTTAAATTTACTATTATTCTTACCTTTATCTACGAGGATCAAGACAATAACGATAATAGTATAGATATCAAAATTGGTAAATTTTTTTTGTAGTAACGATAATGATATGAGTTATGTTAATGAAGCAATTAGATTGTACATTTTTAATTCATTAAATCATATTGTGTTACTGGATTACAAATATAGATGTGAACCCTCTATGTCACCCTATACACAAAAATAATGATATGAGAGTGCAAAAATAGAAAGCTTCATTTTGTTTTTAGTATGAAATGGGAGACATATTGGGCTTTGGATTTCTCCATGTCTAGCGCTTCCACCAGCTCTTTATCCTCTCGGTAAAGTTTCATATCCATCCATAGTTCTCAAAAACAGTTTCTAATTTTTATGCTTGTGGGTGCAAAATGCTTTTAGCAATCCCAACAAATTCACAATCTCTTCCAATTGAAATCAAGGGCGAGAATTCCAAGACCCATCAAAGTCGGTTTCTTCACTTGCTGACTGACTGTACAGATTTGTCAAAGCTCAAACAAATACATGCTCAGGCAATTCGTAACTTCTCGACCCACAATTCCTCTCTCTTTCTCTACAGCCGAATTCTCCACGTTTCGTCTTTAATTGATTTTGATTATGCCTGCCGTGTTTTTAATCAAATTGATAACCCCAATTCGTTCATGTGGAACACTCTGATCGGAGCCTGTGCACGGAGCTTGGACCGGAAAGAGCAGGCGATTGAAATCTTTTACAGAATGTTAGAAGAAGGTTCAGTTGAACCAGATAAACATACTTTTCCTTTTCTTCTTAAAGCTTGTGCTTATGTATTTGCTTTATCTGAAGGGAGGCAGGCCCATGCTCAAATTTTTAAACTTGGGTTAGATTTGGATGTTTATGTTGGGAATAGCTTGATTCATTTATATGCTTCTTGTGGATGTTTGAGTATGGCGTTGAAGGTGTTTGAGAAAATGCCTCTTAGAAGTTTGGTGTCGTGGAATGTGATGATTGATGCGTATGTTCAAAGTGGGCTTTTCGAGAATGCTCTCAAGCTATTTGTTGAAATGCAAAACAGCTTTGAGCCTGATGGGTATACAATGCAGAGTATAGTTAGTGCTTGTGCTGGTATTGGAGCTTTATCTCTGGGGATGTGGGCTCATGCTTATGTGTTGAGAAAGGCCAGTGGCGCTATGGCGGGTGATGTTTTGATCAACTCCTCACTAGTGGATATGTACAGCAAGTGTGGTTCTTTAAGAATGGCTCAGCAGGTCTTTGAGACAATGCCCAAGCATGACCTAAATTCATGGAATTCTATGATTCTAGCGCTCGCCATGCATGGACGGGGGCAGGCTGCCTTGCAATGTTTTTCTCGGCTGGTTGAAATGGAGAAGTTTTTGCCTAATTCTGTCACGTTTGTTGGTGTTCTTAGTGCATGTAACCACGGAGGCATGGTTGCTGACGGCCGGAAATATTTTGATATGATGGTTAATGACTACAAGATTGAACCCCGGTTAGAGCACTATGGATGCCTTGTCGATCTTCTATCTCGCTCTGGTTTTATTGATGAAGCTTTGGAGTTAGTGGCAAATATGCATATAAAGCCAGATGCAGTGATTTGGAGGAGTCTTCTTGATGCTTGCTACAAGCAGAATGCTGGTGTTGAGTTGAGCGAAGAAGTGGCATTCAAAATTCTTCAATCTGAAAAAACAATTTCTAGTGGTGTTTATGTGATGTTGTCAAGAGTCTATGCTTCAGCACGCCAGTGGAACGATGTCGGAATCATAAGGAAGGTGATGACCGATATGGGTGTGACAAAAGAGCCGGGCTGCAGTTCGATTGAAATTGATGGTATTAGCCATGAGTTTTTTGCAGGAGACACATCACACCCCAGGATAAAAGAGATCTACGGTGTTATTGATTTGATTGAGGAAAAACTGGAGAGACGTGGTTACTCACCTGACTGTTCACAGGCAACCATGGTAGATGAACCCGATAACATCAAACAACAATCGCTTAAGTTGCATAGTGAGAGACTTGCCATTGCTTTTGGGTTACTAAACTTGAAACCAGGTACGCCAGTGCGTATATTTAAGAATCTTAGAGTATGCAACGACTGCCACCAAGTCACCAAGTTGATTTCTGAAATCTTCAACGTGGAGATTATCATGCGAGATCGTAATAGGTTTCATCATTTTAAGCATGGAATGTGTTCCTGCATGGACTTCTGGTGATTTCTTTGAAGTTCAGCATATGGAAGGTGGAACCTTTCCAAAATCCATATCGACAATGCTACCTAAACCCTAGACTCCGTTAGAAAGTCGAGGTTGCAAGAGCCCTATCTCATAAAATGGAAATTTAATGATACAAAAAGCTTCCTAAATTTGGTTGCAACTACTGATATGGAAAACTACATCAATTCACGTCTTCTGTGAATCCCTAATTAACAAGTAGTTAGAAGATGCAAAAGAGTTGAACATTTCAGAAGCAGAAATCGACTTATATGCTCTTCCACATATGACTTCAAGCTTCCTTTTGTTGTAATTATTTGTGTGTGGCTAAATAAATGAAGAATCCGAATGACGAGGAGTAGGATCATCCGGGCACCAATCTCAGACTTGTTTGAGAATATAATTGCCACAATCTTTTGATAACAATGTATCGGTATTATTCGCTAGGGATTTTATGATAAACATTGTTTTGCAAGGTCCTTTCCCACTGAAAAACAAAAGATGCGAAGACGGATGTTAAGGAAAAGAAGATCAAAACAAACAACAATGTCAGTTCAACAAAAAAGGGGTTGAAAATCTCACATTTGGATGATTCAAGAACGGCAACCACATGCATGATTGCGTTGTTGGGAGGAAGTTGCAGGCGAAGAGGATAAAGATTCCCATTCAATGGATTGCGAGTACACACAATGATACCTTCAAATCCTATTTCTTCCTTCAATTTGCGAGTCAGCTCCTCCACCCCATTTCCTTTGAATGTAAAAGAAGAACCCTCCATTATATCTTTATCTACATCTCCACTTTCATCAGCCACATGATAGTAAATGGTCCTTCCTTCAGATTTGGGAGGTAAACTAACGGTCGAATTAGTATACTACAAGCAACAAAAAATGGTGATTAGAATTTGAAGGCCACGGAGTAGAATAGATCAAATTCATCTAGAAAATAAGTTTTATAGAGATCTCAAACCTCAAGTCTGGAGTAATGGGCCCATTTTCCAGAGGCAGAAGGGGGTGAGCTGGGATTGAAATCTAGAGAATCCACATTCTCAATTGTGGGAGCTCTATGACTCAAGAACTGAACCTGAATCTCAACAACATCAATGTCCCAGAGGATCCAATCTTGGATGGCGGTTTGACTCGGATTATCATGAGTGACCGAATCACGCCACGACGGTAGACCCCCATTTGCTCTTAAGAAGTTACCATTACAGGTCTTGAACTTGACCTGCGCCCCTTCTCTAACGGGTTCCCACTCAATGGATGAATCTAGCCGTCGAGGAAGGGTCTGAAGCACTTTTCGGCCGGTCATTCCAAGCAAGAAAGGTTGATTGCTGGCAGTCAGGTACTTGCCATAGCAGCTTTTGAGACGGATGGTAAAGTTAGACCTTTTGCTGAATGGAAACTCAACGGACCAATGAGCACTTTTGGAAGACCCGCTACGTTCTTGGTTGACTGAGTCCTGATCGTCATCAGCAACAAGGTACTTGTTGTGATGGCTGCGGAGGCGGACAGTCTTGACGTTGTGGAAGAAATCTGAGTTAGATCGCAGGTTGTTATCGGAGAAAGATTTGATCTGTATAATAAGCGGAGGAAATCTTCAAATTTGTTTGAACTTTTGTCCTAACAAAAAGAAGGGGCAATTAATTTGATGTTGGGACCTTCTCTTTTTGAAAAATAATGGGTAGGAAAGGGAAGTCAGGTATTGATATAAGTTGAAATCAAGCCACTTTATAATCAAGGAAAAATTAAATTTGAAACCCAATCATTTTGGCCCCAAGATTTTTTAAAAACTATTTCAATCATTTCTATTTATAATGATATTTTATTAACAAAACAAATTTATCCATAAATATTTGAAATTTTTATTGAGATTTTCATGTAGAAACTCAAATAAACGTGACGAAAATTCTAAACGAGAAAGACTTAATAGTATTGATATGATTATTAAAGGTCAAAAGTTTAAACTTTCATTGATTGTTGTAAACATATATGTATATATAACAAACATAAAACTTTAAAAGGTTAAAATTATATTTTGGTCCTAAACTTTATACCTTGTTCTATTTGGTTCCTAAACTTTTAAAGGTGTATGCTAAACTTTTAAAACAGTATGGAGGTATTCAAATTTTTGAAAAAAAGTTCACTTTGGTCCAAGCTATTAGAATCTCTACCAAAAATTTCTTTAATTATTTATCCAAACATGTGACTTCTATATTTGAATTACTAGACATCTATATTCATCATATTAATTAAACAGATAAATGATAAAAAAATCTAGTTAATTTATTCTATAAATCTCTTGTATATTTCTCTTTTCAAATTGGAATATTGAATCAAATCATAGTAACAACACTGAGTAGATTAAGAAAATAAAATAGAACTAACATAACTTTGCAGATAAATATTTTCATAACAAATCACAAAACCAAAAAATGAAACAATTGGGAAGAAGCAAAAAAACTTTCCAATAAATCACAAATATCTCAAACATAGAGTACTATAATTGACTTTATCAGTTTTTCGATAAAACATCAATATACTATCTAACTTTTAATTAAAAATGAAAGTGATTGATTATTAATAGCAATCAATTTATTCAAATATAGAACTCAACTCACCTCCTCGTTCAGTGGCTAAAACATACTTTTTAAAAAAAAATTAAAAGAATCCTAATAGAATAAGATTCTGTGGCTAAAACACACTTTTTTTTTTTATAATTAAAGAATCCTAATAGAATAAGATAAAATGTTTATAGACCAGAATTTAAATCAACCTTGAATCTAAAAATAGTATTTAAACTTAACTTTTTATATAATTCTATATTTTAAAGTTTTAAAAACTTGTCAATGGCTAAACTAATTAAAAAAACAATACCTTTCGACCAAAAGATCAATTCCTAATCTATATGTTGTTCCCAAAGAGATAAAATTAAAAATTCAAATAAAAAGATAACTAAATTAAGAAAATTATTTTCTTGAGATTATAAAATTTTATTATATTTGAGTTAATTTTGTTATAACTCTTTTTTAGCGGCTTATTTTTTATAAGAAAAATATTTGGGTTTATGATTTTATTATTATATAGCAAACTGTTCTTAATTCTTTTATGATATATCATGTAAGTGTGGAAGAACACTTCTATTCTTTTTAGTTTTTATATGATGCATCATGATGTAAGTATGAGTGATGAACGGTGATGAGAAGGAATGCATGAAGATAAGTATAAGCGTTTGGTAAATAAGAATCATTTTTATATGGTACGTAATTTACATGTAACTGAAGGATATATTATGAAAGCATCCATATATGCGACCGAAATTTAAAGTTAATGCACACCTGTAACGTAGAGGATCGGCGTACCGATTTGGGGGTGGACGGAGAGCATTTCCCGGAGACGGAATCCTTAGAAGAACAAGAAAGGGCAGAAATAGACCTTCGACTCATGAACAGACAATACTTAGGAATTTCAACAACAGGTTCAACGTCCCACAGAATCCATCCCTTAGTGGAAGAGAATCGCGGTTCATCATGAGTAACAGAGTTCCTCCATGGGGGCATAACGCCGTTGCCTCTCAAATAACTGCCGCACCAACTCATCAATTTCACCTGATCGCCGTCGCGTACAGGCTCCCACTCCAGAGAACTCCAGGCCGCGGCGTGCTTAGTTTGGCAAATTACCTTCCTCCCGGTGGCGCCGAGAAGAAAGGTGAGGTCAGTGGCGGAGAGGTAGTTTCCATGGCGGCTCCGGAGGCGGATGGAATCGGTTTTTCCTTCGACGAATTCGATAGCCCAAATGGTTCCGGTGGCGGAGGTGTGGGAGGTTTGGCGGACGGTTTGGTGGTCGTCGGCGGCGGATAAGTATTTGCGGAGGTGGCTTCGGAGTTTGACGGATTTGAAGAAGGTGAAGAACTCCATGGATTGATTGGGGAATAGAGAAATTGGGGGATTGGGGATTGGGGATTTGAGGAAACAGAGGGAATGGCGGAAATGGAAGGTTGTTAGAGTGGGAAGAGAGTGATATAGTGATAGTGAAGGACTTAAAAGAGAGTATCACTTTTACACGGTCAACTCTCCAATGGCCGAAACACTCATGTTATGTGCAATTTTTTGTTTTCTTTTTTCATTTGTTCTAAGGGACTTTTACAAGTTTGGTTTCTCCATTTTACTTCTTTTGAATTGGTTCTTAGTATTGATTTTTAAAGAAATGAAAATATTTATAAAGTATAACTAAAACAATTTTAATTAAAATCCAACAAATGCAAACATTTTATTCACTTCAAACTTTCTTGCTTTTCTATGATGGTTTTAAAAGTGACTTAAAAAAAAGTATCATTCGGGTTCCAGGTTCTTTTTTTGGTATTCTCAAAACGAAATACATTTTCTTTCATTGATTTATATTTTTTGTAAGTACGATAGTTCAATTTTTATTCGAATTCGAAAAAGAATCAAAATTTGGTTTGGTTTTTATTAGAAAGTGAATTAAATAAGAAATTTAGAGATTAGAAGTAATGTTTATAGACTCCATTGTCAAAAATAGATAAATAAATAATGAGTACTTTGAAATTTGACTAATAAGGTGACTCTCTTTACTGACGTATAGATGCAATTTATTTTATGAAATCGAGGGAAAATAGTTAATTTTTAAAAGCAATCATAAAATATTTACCAAACATAACCTACCTTTTAAAATTTATGTTAAATAAAATTACTAAGAACTCATTTGATAACCATTAAAAGTTCTAAAAAATTAAGTTTATAAGAATCACTCCTACTTATTAGTTTGTGTTGTTTGTTGTATAACATAATGTGCACAAAACTATTAAAAGACTTTAAAAGATTGTAACATGTAATAAATGTAGTTAAATTATATAAAAACAATTATAATTTGAACAAACTTGGGATTTTTTTTGGTTTTAAATTCTGTATATATTTAAAAGGGTTTTTTTTTTCATGGTAGCAACCAATATAATATTTGATGATTGTAAGATTTGAATAGAGAGAAAAGTAAGAAGACATTATGGTTTGAGTGGGTAGGTTTATTGGTGTCCTACATGATTGACCATATGAATATCATAGAAAATAAAATGTGAATTGGGGCAAAATTATTAATAGTAAAGTCAAGTTTGTGATAAATGCAAATGCTAACTCACCATTTCACTATACAAAATGTCCAAAATTCCTTCCTTTTATTACTCTCTAATTAAACACAAATCATTTTATTATTCTTATTTTCTATCTCTCATTTTCCTTTTTCTTTTTCTAATACGAATTTAACTAAAAATAATTGTTTTTAATTTGTAGTTTCCATTCTCTAAAAATAACACATCTATCCATCAATTTTTTTATCGTGTTTCTAAAATACGTACACCAAGATTTTACCAAACATAATTAAAGTAAACCTTTTTAGATAATAAAAAGAAAGTATCGATCACTATCGATCCTCCAAAACATTATGCATAAGTTAGCTCACCTTTGTTATTGAGCCTAAGGCATTTAGTTATTGATTGTACTAAATATGTTTAATATAATATACGAAGAAAAATACATACAAACATAGATGATGCAATGGTAAGTTTATTGGAATGGCTCCACAGACCAACCCAAATATGGCACAAGAAGGTCGACCCATGGGCCAATCCAATCATAAAAATAGTAATTCTTATCCAATCCAATTAATAAGATGAGTTGGATTCGATTAGGCATGTCGAACGTTGACTTTAGGCTAAATTTTGATCAAGCCTTTAGGTTTCGACTCTTTGATGAGACCAATGCATCAACACTACTTCTCCAAATTAGTACTTATGTTCTACGACAATATTTATTATGTATATAAAAAGCTATTTAGAAGTACATTTTTTTATCGTTCCTTTTAAATAATCCTTTTCATATCAAACCCAAATCACCAAACACACCATATCGTTTTAGCCTAGAGGTACAATTATATTGGGTGTGACAAAATTTTGATTATTTAATATCATGGGGCTTACACATTAAATAGTCCCCCAAATGTACAATCTCCAATTTAATGTAGGGTTTGTTTATATATCATATAAGCTGTATATAGTTCAATGTAGACTTCCTTATTAAATGTTCTAACACTCTTTTTTTTTTTCTTTATAAAGTACATCCATTTAAAGAATATGATTTGTCTAATTTCTTCGTAGCCAATTGATAATTGACACATGTACTCGTACGTGAGATCAAAGGTTGAGATCTTCATGTTTTTTTCTCTTTTTACTTTCATACCATACTAAAACGACATTTTAATTATACTACTTCTTTTAGAGGTACAATTTTTCGTATCATTCAAAAGAGTTGCATATTTATTATTTTCATGTTTTTCTTAAAGGTGTACAATTGCAATAAAAAGTAAGAAACTTCACGACTCGGGGTTAAATTACAAAAAAAAAAAAAAAAAAACTAGAAAGAACAAGGAAAGCAACGTTTAAATAGAAAAATAACGTAGGGGACTAAATCTACTAAATAGAAGCTCTAAACTACTTAGAACTAAAGAAACATATCAAGTGCACAATCTGACTAGCCACTTGAGATGGTTGTAAGGTAGTTCTATGAACACAAAGATTACAATCTTTCCAAATATGAAAGAAGAGTAACTTAAGATAAATAGTAGCCATTAGGCATGCTACTCTTCAAATCTTACTCTTTCAATCAAATTATCAATTATGTGCACTCTTACGACAACTCCATTTAAACTCAATGTTCCAACAAACTCCTATGAGAGCAAATCGTCAAGTATAACTAGACTAAAAAGACAATCAAATAATATTCATCGGCCTCAAGATTCAAACTACTATTACAAATTAAATAACACAAACACTAGGGGACATCATGACACGTCTGTCAATACGAACCCATACAATGAAAGAACCTCCAAACTAAAAGAGATTGGACCAAATCACCAACAAGTATCGAAGTATACAAACTCCCGACTAACTTCTCCATGTGTTAAAGTAGTGAAGATACTAGTTGGATGGGAGATGTGAAAATTTGATTTGTATTATTAGGTTGAATTAATTTATATTCCTAGAATTTCATACCTTCCATGCTATCAATCACATTTTCATGAAAGGTTGGCATTGTCGCATCATTAATAATATACATACACCAATAAGTTAACCAACATTGACCAAACTTTTGTGGATATCCATTCATACTTTTTCCTATCCACGTTAATACAAATTTAATGTTCTTAATTTCTAAGTTATAAATCTATATGAACCCTACAATAGGTGGAATTGTTCTTTTAATATATTTATTGTTTTTGTTTAGTTTAGATTCACAAAATAAGAATTTTAAATTTTTTAAAGGCTAACCTACGTGATCATTCGTTTAAACATATTTTAGTATATAATGTTTCATATTTTTGTACATGTATTATCAACTTTTTCCCTGAGATTACATAGTAAATTTAAATATAACTCAAACATAGCAAAGCTCTCTAAAAAAGTAGCCAATAATAGGGAAAGTGAAGTAGTAATAATTAGTTTTATGGTATAGCTAAAACAATAATAAAGGCAAAACAAAAGGGACCAAAAATGAGGTCTTCTATTTTGTGAAGAAAGAGATTATCAAATTAAATGACCTCATATGAATATTTCACCCTTTTCTAGAAATAATTATAATTAACCTTCCCATCATTTCAAATTTTCAATTTACACAATGATTTTTTTTAGACACTTTTTTTTTTCTTTTTTGTTTCTTTCAAGACTGTGACTTTTTTTTTTTCCATCCCAAAGTTGGAAGTGCCCAAATGGTGAAGCTAACCTAACAACAAACTTGAATTGAAAATTTGCAAAATATAACCAATAATATTCAGGTTTGAGATTGAGAGAGTGGAAGAGGTTAAACTTCCATTTCAAATTTAAACATAAAAAGTCAAAAGAAGAAAAGAAAACTTCCACACAAATGCATATAAAAATTCAAAAAGCTCTCCCACATTTTTTAAGAAAAGAACACTGATTTCAGTTTATGTTAGAAGTAATCAGCCTTCTTGAATATTAACTTTTCAATTAGCTACAATGAAGAGTATTTCAAAATGATTCATCTGCTCACAGCATTTACTATTTGGTAACACTTTTAGTATGATAATGACTCTGCATCAAAGGTGTTTGGAGTTTAAATTGATATATATAATTTTTGAATAAAAAATGAAAGAGTTTGGGTCAATTTGAGGGAATTTGAGAAATTGGAGAGAGAGAGAGACACCAAAAAGCAAAAGCAAAATTGATAAAGAAAAGAAAGAAACTTTGGACTTTGGAGGCGCAGTGTTCAGAGCAGAGACCAACTTTTTAACCCTTTTTTTTTCCTTTCTATTGTTTTGTTTTTGTCTTCACACTCCAAAATTTGAGCTTTTGCCCTTCACGTGACCCTTTCTTCTTTGTCATTCTTCACTCTCAACACTGACCCCATTTTCACTCTCTCTTTCTAATTTCAAACACACAATTCCTAATCGAATCTCCATTCTTTTCTTTTGTTCCTCAGATTTGGATCTCTCTTCTTCTCTTCCATGCCTTCTCCATCTCCCCTTTTTACCATTTCCGCCATTCTTCTCTTCTCCCTTCTCTTCCACGTTCACTCTTTTTGTCCACCTTTCTCTTCCCAACCTCGTTTCCCCTTTTCCTCTGTTTCCGGTCATGGCCATCCTTCTTTTCAGGTCCATTGCTCTTCTCCTCACTCTCTTATTTCCATTAATGGCCTTTCCTTTTCTCTTCTAAGTTTCAATATCTCCTCCACCACTCTCCTCCTTTCTCCTCTTCCACTTAATCTCACTCCCACTCCCAAACAATCCAATCATTCCTGTTTTTCTCTTCGTTCTTCTTCTATTCCCACCCGTTCCATTGATTTCTCTGGCTCCCCTTTTCGAATCTCAGATGGGTATTGTTCTAGACTCTCCCTTCTTCGCCCTTGTTCGCCTCCTCATCTACCCAATTGCAGTCATTGCCCTTGGGAGTGTAATCTTATCAAGAAACCGGTTAATTTGCTCCATGGATGCGGTGTTGAGCGGCAGTCTGTGTCGGAGCAAGGTTGTCAAGAGGAGGTTTTGGAGTATTTGGATAGAATTCTTAGATTGGGGTTTGAAGTTGAGTGGGACAAAGATCAGGACCCTTACTTTATTAAGTGTAATGATTGTGAAGCTAACAAAGGTGTTTGTGGGTTCAATTCTTCAGACCCAGATAGGAAATTCATTTGCTATTATACTCGAACTCGATACTCATACCCTAATAGAATCGCGATTCTGTCCTCTGTTTTTGCATTGATGTGCTTGTTATTGGTTATTGCGGTGATGTTGGCTTTTTTCAGGTCCAGATGGTTGAGATCCTTCGCCATTGAAGTTGACCCAACAGCTCAGTTCCTTAGCCGTCATCGTTCACCTAATCTTCTCCCACCTGTTTTTCCTTACGAAGAACTTGAATCCTCAACTAATCGATTCGACCCAAAGAGGAAACTGGGCGACGGTGGATTTGGGTCTGTTTATTTGGGTCAGCTCAACGATGGTCGATTAGTGGCCGTTAAGTATCTCCACAAGCATCACGCCGCCGCCACTGCCTCCTCCGGCAAGGCTTTCTTCACCAAATCGTTCTGTAACGAAATCTTGATTCTTTCTTCGATTAATCACCCAAATCTCGTTAGGTTACATGGGTATTGTAGTGATCCAAGAGGGCTTATTCTAGTTTATGATTATGTTCCAAATGGGACTCTCGCCGATCATCTCCATGGGCCTAAATGCTCGTACCGGAAAGGATCTCTCTCTTGGCAAGTAAGGATTGACATTGCTCTGCAAATCGCCATGGCTATGGAGTATTTGCATTTCTCTGTTGTACCACCGATTGTTCACAGAGACATCACGTCTTCTAATATTTTTGTGGAGAAAGATATGAGAATCAAAGTTGGGGATTTTGGGCTTTCAAGGTTGTTGGTTTTCTCTGATACGACGTCATCTTCATCTGGGTATGTCTGTACCGGTCCTCAGGGGACACCAGGCTACTTGGATCCAGATTACCACCGCTCGTTCCGGTTGACGGAGAAAAGTGATGTGTACAGCTTCGGAGTTGTGTTATTGGAGCTGATTTCTGGTTTGAAAGCGGTGGATCAGAGTCGAGAGAGAAGAGAAATGGCGTTAGCTGATCTGGTAGTGTCGAAGATCCAAATGGGTCAGCTTCATCAGGTGGTGGACTCTGTTTTGGGCGTCGACGGTGAAGTAATCGACGGCGTTGAGGCCATGGCGGAGTTGGCTTTCCGATGCGTTGCGGCTGATAAAGACGACCGCCCTGACGCGAAGGAGATTGTGGAGGAGCTCCGGCGAATACGGAACTGCACACGTGGAGGGGTCCGGTCGTCGATTTCAAATGTAAGTGCTGACGTGGGTAGAAGTTGATTGGAGGATGAGGCGATTTGTTTGGCGCCCAGTTTGCGTACGTGGGGGGTTTGACTAGTCCACAGAACAGCGACGGGACATATTTTTTGATGCTTTGCTTGTAAATGTCAAATATCCACGTGGACTCAGCTTTGCTGAATCAGCTGAGGGCACTAGAGGTGACTGTAAAATGTAAAATCTTTTTTGTTTTCTTCTTCTATTTACTCAATTTTACGTCTTCCTCTTTTTGGGTTAAACATCTCTTGATCCCCACACCTATCCATTTTGAGTCCATACAATAATGATAATGATGATGTTTAGAGGAAATTTTATACGTTTAAAACACATTGGTGTATCTATAACTTTTTCATTTGTAGCAGTTTTCGAAAATTTTTTAAGTTATTTTTAATAAAAGGGTTAAAAATACCATTTTTCTTTGAATTCAATCCATAAAAGGTTTATTTTTATTCAACTTGATTATAGAATAATAATAGTATTCATACAAGTATGGTTCGAAATTCTAAAATATTAAAAACAGAAGCTATTGTATGTAAATGGACTAAAATCGAATTATAAAGGCTAAAATGGAACCAACTTAAAAAAAGAAAATTATAAACGCCAAATTGTTGTATCATTATCAACTAAAGTTCAGCACTAAATTATTACATTAGAGAAATTACATATCCAATCCCATTCTTTTTCCTATTTATTATTCTTCAAAACCACTGGTGGTTTGACAAGGAAAGTTCTTACATAGCAGATTACAGAGGCAGTAATCTGTATTCTGTAACTACGTGGGCTACGATGTTTGTACAAAAATACACACATCTATGATACAAGATCATAAAGACTTGGGAACTTCATGGTAGGTAATTACTTGAAATGCGCTTTCTCCAAGCTCCTGGCTTTGTCTCCGGCAATGGCAGATTCGTCTGGCCTTCCAATTTTGTTGTATCCTCTCTCCTGCAGGAGTTGAAACGAACCATATTTACATTGAAAAACATGTAACTGTGATGGATAATAGCGGAACATGAGAGAAGCATTTGTACCAGAAGGTGCCACAAATATGGGACTTCTTCCCTTTTCTTGATCTGTTTCTCGATAACTTCAATAGCTATATTAAGCAACGGTAGAAGTCATGCTTTTATGAAAGCTATGATTAAGAAAAATGAAAAGTGGAACTTTCTTACCCTTTGCTGCGTGTCCTGTGTTCATCAAAATATCATACCATACTTCATTAAATACATCGAGTTGTTCGTTTGATGCACCAATCATCTAGAACATAATAAGATGATTGTATCATGGTCGTGAGCAGAATGACAATGAAAGCAGAAGGATAGAATTATATAGCGGTGTTGATATTATACCTTATAGTCATTTGCATCAAAATCCAAACCAAGTAAGTCTAATGCACGTTCGTAATCTCCTCTCCCGTACTTGTAGAGTGCTTCTGCAAGCTGGGATACACAAATAAGGCCACAAAATTGAAAAGGACTAATGAACTTGTCTTGCGGTTCTGTTCACTAAAGCAGTTGACACTTCATTCTATAGATTTGTGCTACAGTGCCAGCAAAAAATAGTTGAAAATTGAAAACGATCCTATCAAAATGGTATATCTGGTCGGAAGTTTCTCCTAAAAGAAGAGCGTGTTCTTTTCTGATGATAGTTTAGAAGAAGAAAACATGTTTGAACTTCTGAAGGTTAAATCCCTACTAGATTTGAATAACGAGTTGAGCTAGCAAACATGAACCCCTAACTGAAGGATGGTAACCTCTATATAAAGTAGTTACAATAATAGAAAGGAAAAAAAGGTGTCACAATCATACGTTACAAACAAAGAACACAACAGGTGTTATAAAAAGACCGCTTAAAGGGTACAGGAGACTAGAAAAAGGAAACAAACCAGCACTCTTCTTTGCATCTTTTCTCGTTTCTTTGCCGTCATTTTCGACAATCTATGAAAAACCAATTGATAACAGTGAACAAAGAGCCACAAAGACATACATATAAATAAATAGAAGTGCAACGAGAGAAAGTTTTATGAACCTGGACTTCAAGCTCCCAAGTAACTCGTCTGCTGCAAAAATCTCTCCAGCCTTAGCCAAAGCCCATAATGTCAATATGTCAAAGTGCCACTCTAGGTGCCAATTAGCCTGGCAATAGTGGTTACTCTTGGTTATTTAAGAATACCTAATACACTTAAGATAACTAATATGATAATCAGGAAATGAATGAGAATGAACCAGCTAGGTGATTGAATATAGGCCTTGCGCTTCTACAATCAACCATGCTTGCTCTAAACTTGACAACATAGACAGGCTTTTTAGTAGAGTATATTGGAAAGAGCCGTAAACAGGTTTTATAAAAGTATAGCTTGGAAAACCAAGCCTTATGTAATTTATCTCATCAATGAAATTTTTGTTCCCTACAATAATAATTAGAAAAAAAAAAAAAAAAACCTATGTTGTTTGGCAGGGGAAGTATGCAAGCAGAACTCCAGATGTATAAAATAATATCATCTGCTAAAAGTGAAAGAGTAGGAAAAAAGCAGATAGTTTTCAGACCAACAGTCAGAGAATTCCCGTGTCATTTTTTCACCCTTCATCATTATTATTAGTTCCTTGATTGATTGTGGGGAAGGGAAGGATCTCAACTCACTTTATCAGTTAAAACATTGGCCAAGATCTTCAGACGACCTTCACATGGATCGTATTCACCACGCACAAACAACCGCAACATCAAACCAAGGGCATTCAAGTATACCTGAAATGATGAATTTAAGACCCAAAACTATAGAATATTGGCTGCATAAAGAGAGTAATATTAAAACTAAAAGTACTTCTGGCCCGATAGCATCAGGTTTTTCCAACTCCTTCCATATATAGTTGTCATATATTTCAAGGATTTTACTCAGGGGAGAATTGGCTTCCAGGTAACAGAGAGCTACATGCCACCAATTATGTGTCACCCTGAAAATTGATAATTTCCAAACGCAGCATAAAAAACAGACAAATCCATTTGATGAAAACTCTAATCTGCAAAGCTTAATGTACATACATGAATGATACACAGTCATGCCATGAAGGCGAGCATGTCTCCATAAACTCAACTGCTTCTTTAAAATGACACCTATACTGAAGAACATGACATAACTGCAAAGATCCAAATGTTAAAACAATAACCAGGATAGAAACATTGTTAACCAATGTTGTTTACTTACATTTTATAGTCAAATGCATAAGATTAAGTGGCTTTCGAATGACACTCACCGCATGCTGTGCCCAACCATCTTTCTTGTTGATATCAAGTCCCCTTCTTGCCGCCTTTTCAGCTTCTTCCATGCAGCCAAGTTCCAACAAAGGAAAAGCAAGCATGCCATAAATGAAACCTTCTTCTTGATTTTGGGGTAAAACCTGTAAAATTCAACTCTTGACTGATGCTAAGCCACAATATATAAGGAGTGAGTAAGGAGGGAAGTTTTTTAAAGCCTAGAATTTTATCCGTTCTTAATCTATTCAATCAGTGAATGTTTGTAAGAAACTATCATTCAGATTCGTTCATTCATCACTTTATAAACTATCATTTTGGTTTGTAGTGAAGCTTTTTATGTCCTTTTGTGTTCTTATTTCTTCATTTTATCTCAAGCAGGTTTTTTTTTCCTTTGGAAAAAGGGGGAAAAAAAGTACGCATATGTTTGGTAAGTAGAAAAGCTACATTCTTAGGTAGAAAAGGCACCTGTTGAACCAAAGCCAAAGATAGATCAGCACTTCCCAAGTAAAAGCACAGCACTTGAGCCCTTTTCAACGAAGATAGATCCTTTGGAAAATTTTTAAGCAGCTGCAGAATCAAATAGAAAAAAAGGAAAACAATCAAGAAATACTCTGAGGATAGCCCATAAAAGAAAGTCAGCAAATGAATTTCCATGTGAACTGTATCATCACTGTCACTTCAAATTATCCGAATCTTTAACATGGATTTGCTATTTATATGATATGCAAGATGTTAACCTCATTCTTGTTTTAAAAGGAAAGCCTAATTTCAAGTCATTTTCCATATACAAGTTCTCAAACAGAAAAA
The DNA here is from genome assembly GCF_000004075.3 of Cucumis sativus. Lineage (NCBI taxonomy): Eukaryota > Viridiplantae > Streptophyta > Magnoliopsida > Cucurbitales > Cucurbitaceae > Cucumis > Cucumis sativus. The sequence goes on along the minus strand of NC_026659.2, from coordinate 26,094,020 downwards.
GAGACGAGCAAACACAGCTTCTAGAAAATTCAAATGATCAGTCTTCAAATACCTCAGTGTGCAGCTCAACAGCAACATTGTCATCTCTGTCGTTGGACATCAAACAACTGATAGCATCGAAAACGGCTTTCTCATATGGGGTTGCACGATCCTTATCAAAACAATACAAGCAATTCGTAAACAAAAAGTCTCCAAAACGAACATTTTCAAATAAAAATAGAAACAAAAAACTAACCAAACCAGCCTTGGCTGTTTGGAGATGATAATGAGCTCGTGAAGGATCTGAGGATGAAAGAAAATGAGCACCCAATACATTTGCAAGCACACAGTCTTTGTCATGAACAGTAGCCTCCAGAATCACAGACCTCTTCCTCCCATAACTAAGCACCTTCACTCAATCACAGAACACCAATAACAAAAACCCCAAAACCCCATTTCAGATAATCGAAAATTAAAGAACCCCAATAGGGAAAAATCGAAAAACAAGAAGAACCTGGTCATAGAATGCATTAATGGCGGAGATGCAATCATCGGATGATGTTCTGATTCCATAACCCCATTTGGTTAATTTCACTCCATCTTCCATGGTTCTCGGTGCAGAAGGTTAAATCCCAAGTTCCCTGAAGTTTATAGGAAAAACGACAGAAATTGTCAGAAGAAGCGGATAGAAGCAGATTCTTGTTTAATACGTTAACCATTGTTACTTACGACGTGGGTCCGATCGATTGTAGCCAAAACGATGAAAGTGAAAGAAGCCCATGTCGGTCCAGATAACATATCTATAATATATTGCGTTAAACGAAGGAAAAAAAAATGTGCGACGCTGACGAGGATTGTGGTTTTGAGGAATTACATTCCATAAAGTAGAACTTGTTAATTGCTTGCTTAACTGATTTCTGAGGGACAGCCACTTCGAATTTGTGGAAGCCACATCTACGGCGGCGACGGAATCCTCTTCTCCACGCATTTTTTTTCTAAACAAACACAATTATGCGATAACTGTTTCTTCAAAACTGTTTTTAGTCTATAGATGCTTGAAGAAAAAACTTCTCTAGACTTTGGTAAAAGTAATATATCAAAATTTAAATTGTTGCCCTGTTAAGAACTGCATGAATTGAATGTTTACTTTATGAACTAAATTGTTATAAACTTAAGCTAAAATGTTGATAGATTTTGTAATTTCAATTTTGTTTCGTTTTAAAATATTAACAAATTGATAAATTTGGTTGGTTAAAAGCAAAATAAATGGATGGATGAAAATTGGAATGAAGCAAAATAATCATTTATTAGAAGCAAGAGTTGAAATGAACATTTCAAAAGTTAGAAAATGGTACTCATGCTCTACACTCAAATGATATCACCAAATTTGCAAATTTTAAAGCTTCCTTCTCCACTTAGATTTTTTTTCATCTTCGCTGTGCACGCAAGTTGTTGTCGCCTTCAATTTTTCTTTGTTGTCTACTTTGCAATCCTCTCTCTAGAAAATAGAATGTGAAGTGAAGTGAGATAGAGAGAGAAATGAGAGGAATCAAGAGGAGAAAAAAGTAGCATATTCAATGAAGAAAAAACAGAAAAAGCAGGAAGAAAAGTCGAGAGTTGAGAAGAAGAAACGAGATTCACGTTCATCAGTCCACCAAACAAGGTTTACAGGTTAAATCAATAACTTTATAGAACTCTTAAAAATTTAGAAATTACCAAAGTAAAAAATAGACATTTTGACAGTATATGTAAGGAAATGAACCAAAATCAAAATAAACGAATGTAAGAAAGAAAAGGACAAAGGAATATTGTTAGAGGAACAAAGAACCAACAAAACAAAACAGAAAGTGAAAGAAATGACATTAAAAAAATAGGATATAATTGGAAGGAAAGCAAGTTGCAAAATTTGAACACAAAACAACAAGAACAAAAAAGGTTTGTAGCTTTTGAGAACTTAACTTTACCTACTTTCCATAAAATTTCATTTTCTAGTAATCCCTTTGCTTTCTGAAGAAACAAAAAAAGAGATTGCACCAGCCGGGAATCGAACCCGGGTCTGTACCGTGGCAGGGTACTATTCTACCACTAGACCACTGGTGCTTCTTATGTTACATGCTTTGAATTTAATAATAAGATAATCACTTCGATCTTAAAATTTCCGTAAACAAGTTTTGAAAATTCAGAAATAGCAGCAAAGTAAGCTTGTTGATCATTTGTTTTTTCAAGAGTTTCCTATGGTGAAGTCATAATGTGTTAGCAGTTGAAGTTGTTAAGCTCAACATTTAAGCAGAAATAAAGTAAATCTTGTTGAAGGTTTATAACGAAAAGGAGATCGACCACTATCCAAATCTGTGGTTATGCATCTTTTGACAAAACTGTGGATGAGAACCCACCGATACATGATCGCCCCTACCCTATGAAAGAAAAAAGAAATTGCCAGCATGAACTCAATAAAATCTTGGTGCTCCGTGATAATGTGTGTAATTAATCTTCAAATCGTTTGATAAGAGATTTCTGACGCAGACAGAACTTGAAAGTTGAGCTACAGCATTGAGATAATCTTACCTGATAAACCCATTTATAGAATAAATAGGGGGGTAAATGGGATAACATAAACTGGAAGTAAAAAAGAAAGGGAAAAAAATGAATGAATTTATAAAGTAAAAGAAACTTCCTGATTAAATTTAACCCACTTATAAGTTATAATATAATATTTACAGAATTGGACTAAGCCTGCAAAACTTGGTTTCCTTCTTCATCCTTTGTTCTGAAGTCTCCAAACTAGCAAATCTGAATTGGGTAAATATCATCTCATGTTGCAGCACTGAGGCTTTTTTTGCTGCATCAACTTATCCCACAAACACATCATCTGTCTAGGAGATTGGTAATGTGCAGTTAAATAATCTTCAATGCATCCAAACTGGCAAAACCTTAGACTATGAAGAAATTTAACTGGCTTTGAACTGTTGAACTGCTCCACCCACATTCCCATGCTCACATCTTCCATCTTGAATAACTGCATTTAATGACACTATTATTAGCTCATCTCATCAAAACATCATCTTTACTTGGGGATGGGGAAAAGAAAGGAGAAAGGGAACAGTTTCGAACGTACCCTTAATTTGTGCTTTTCAAATTCAGATACAATATACTCTGCAATGTCAGATGATAGAATGTAACCTGGTCCATTTGCGTAAGCTGGGTAATCTTCTTCTGGCCATTCCTGGAATAGATTGAACCCAGTAAGTAAATGTCAATGAACCAATATAATGCTCCAAAATCAAAACAAACACCATATGTATAATGCTCCCCCCTAAAAGAGAAGCATCTGTTTGTAGAATGATGGGAAAGCGAGGCAATTGCACAGCTAACAAGCTAAAGATCCATTCTGCAGGAATTATATTTGTTGTTAAGGATAGGAAGTCCCTGGAATACCATGTATCTAAAACAAATGCACACTGGAACACATAATGAAACACAAAAAAAGGATATCATCAACATTCAAAGCCACAAGACATACTATGGTCCGCTGAGGAGGATTAAGTTTCTTAATCTATATGAAACTCAACCACGTGACAACGATTATCATATTTGAATCATCATGTTAGTAAGGAAGTGGGCGGAAAAATGATGTCACCAGATAGGTATTCTTACAGTCATACCTCATATGTCACTGCCCATTTTCCGTGACGAAGAGGTTTGTGGTGATAGTTCATATTTCCAACATAAAGGCTCCTGCCGGCTTGAACCTTGTGAGCTTCACTGAGCACTGCATCCACTCTGACAAATGTATCGTCATCGCACTTCATAATATATTTAGCAGCCACCGTGCGAGCCTGCAAGATCAACATGGAATGATATTCCCAACAACAAAGTGTCCAACTCACAGGGTTTGTGATTTTTTTTTCTCACAACTCACCCCATATTCACAGATTGCAATTGTCTTCAGTACAACAAGGTCATAGTTATCCATGTATGGAACAATGACGATATCCCCAAAATACTCTGCTTCTTTCTTTAACTCAGTATTTACTTCCTTTCTTCCGTGCTATCAGAAAATAACATATAAGTTATCATCAGTACCATGATATAAATTATGGAATGTATCTGAGAAACACACCATCCCTTACCATTGCCACAAAAAATCGAGCTACAGCTAGTGAAGATCTGATTAACCTATGCTGCATCCAAGACTTCCTAACTGCCATTCGTTCTGCAAAATGATTGCCAGCAGAAAGGATGCCAATGAAAAGCTCCACATTTGATTTGGGAATTGGAGGGGCTTTCCACTGTGTCAACATCTCCATATGCTTCTGTGGTGCAAAGCTAGGATGTGCAGTGGGTAAGGAAGCAGCAAATAAAGAGTGCACGTCAATATCGCCATTTACAGATAACCCAGTGGCATCCTCTAGAACAAACCCCTGCCATCATCACAATACTGTAAAACACCTCCGCAGAGTACCAACCAAATTTGAAATATGTATATAGTGTACTTACAGTGCGATATGGAAAAGAAGTGACATGCCTTCCATCAACATTGATATGGTAACCTTCCAGCCCAGCACTCACAGTTAGAACAAATAGTCTGCCCTCAACAAAAGGATATGGCCAATCGATCATCACCTTCTTGGTTCGTCCTATTAACCTATTTAACCACCATATTACCTTCGATTCTTCAGAACGGCTATCATCATCACGAATCCACTTCTCACATTTTACCTGCCCGTCAACTTCATAACATCCCAACAGTAAGTTAAGTAACGACTCACTTGGAGAAATCTTTAAGAAAGAATGAAATGCACAGAAAAATCTACATCCTTGAAATATGAGGTTCAAATTCTTGATAACAATAAATTAGTATAACAAGTTTTCATATCACATTACCCAAAATCGAAATAAGAAAAGGGAAAATTTGCTAGTAAAGGATTCAGTGCATCATATCAACCATCTTGCTGTGCATTTCAAAACAGAATTCTTATCAAAGTACAAAGAAAATAAAGCATTTTCAAACACCATGAAACACAACTTACCCGTTTCTTCATCTGCCCTGGATTTCCATCCCTCACATCTCAGAGCAGTGCCCCATTGCATCCTATAACAAGTGTTCTGTTCAATTACAGGCTTACCACTCCAATCTCCCTTCAACCTTGGATTGAAATGAAGTATTCTCGGTGGGTCTTCACCATCCACAGTCTTCAGGCCTTGCAACTCCATCATAAACTGTGATACCAATACTGAATCATCCCCTTCCTTCAAGATTGAAATCTTGGGATCCTCTTCCGAGTGAGCCCAATGAGGAGTCCCCACCACAGTAATATGCGACCAAAGCGTCAAGCCACAGGGAAGCTCCATAATCCGACCCTGTGCCTGAAATTCGGATCCAGAAAGCGTAATCGAATGTGGACACGACTCGGACTGATTCTCCATCTTCGCTTTAGGTTTAAGCTCAATCTTCCCTGACTCCAACTCCTCCCATAGCTTCTTCCCCACTACCCAAGCATGTTTAGCCGCTTTTTGAAGCTCGGAGAACTCTCCCTTAGTAGCATTACGATCAAACGTGCTTTCATCAAACACTAAACCCGAAACTTTCCTGAACTCACGCATTCGTCTCTCCGGTGTCCGATGCGGCGAGCCATGAGAAATCCGAAAGGGATCATCAGAAGGCCTACGAGGGGCACCTTTATCCGTCATTTCTTCTTCACTTTCAAGCAAAAACGGCCTCGGTAAAGCATCGCTTGTGAAACCAAACGTTCCATCACCAGACACCGACCCATATCCGGTTCGATACACCAACGGGATTTCAAAACTCATGAAAAGTAGATACAAAAACACCAAACCCATCAAAATTTGCAGCAACCTGATTCGATTTATCGATACCATTACATCAAATTTCCCCCGTTTCATCCTTCACCTCCTCCCCCAAAAGAAAAGAAAAGGAAACAAAAAAAGAAGTAAGAAATGAGTTGTAAAGAACAAGAAAATGTGGGGGATTTTTTAAGCAAACAGACTTCTGTTTTTACTCTTTTCCCTCAAACTTTAACTCCCACCACTTTCAACAAATCCAAGATTTCCTTTCAACCCTAACCCTAATTCCATCCCCAAGTAAAATGGAAATGAATTCAAGCTCTGGAAAGCTGAGCTCGAAAACAACACCACCACCCCGTTGGAAAAATTCCCTTTCCCGTAATATTATTCCTGTGATTAGAACAACAACAATAATTAAATATATATTACATTATTAGAAACAGAAAAAAATGGGATTGAGAAAGAATTGAAAGATGAAAACGACAGCGTGTTGTGCTATACAGTTTCACATGGCATCATTTTCGCACGCTTTGCATTATCACTGTCACAAACACATGTTGTTAATCAAATTTCATTGTTATTACCTCTTCTAATTAATTATCATCCTATCAATTAATTCATTTATATTCCTTTTACATATATACATAAAGTTCATTCTAATTAAAGGGAAAAAGGCAAGTGGTGGTGGGGAAGCACACCTCATCCCACCACTGTTCCATGGTGCGCCTCTTTGGACGTGCTTCCTGTGTGCCCCTTTTCAAAAACACATATTATTATATTCTTTTCAATTCGTCAATTTTCTAAAGGTTTAGTTTCAATTATATACAAAAAACATAAGAATATCAATTTTATCCATCATACACTTCTTTATATCAGCATCAAGATGATACACGTTTATAAACTTCTATCCAAATTATAAGAAATGTAAATATATATATATATATAATTTATAAGTTGTTTGACCCCTTTTTCTATTTTTAAACTGTTAAGTTCGTTTTCTATATGGATAGATCGATAGATAAATTAGATATAAATTATACTACACTCTATTTCATACGTTAATAAAAATTACATCAATTTTTTATAAAACAAAAGTTATGTTAGAAATTATAGTGTTACAAGTTTAAAATTACAATGAATTAAACGTTACCTAACAAAATTTAATTACTACATACATTGTTACAAACTAAAGTCAAATAAGATTAAATTATCGGTTTCATGAAAATTTAAGGAGAGTATAATTTTCAAAACATTTTTTATGCTTTTTTAAATAGAGACGTTTCAAATTTTAAATCATATTAAATAACATCTTATATAAATTAATGTACAAATTAAAAATTAAACAAGCTTACCTCAAAACGGTATTTTAAAAAGAAAATGGTTTAAGTTAAAACACAATTATGAAATTGAGGCGATATTTTTCTTTATAACTTAATGAACTGTAGTGTTAAAAAATGTTTCTGTAATGTAAGAAACAGAAACAAAAGTAGCATATTTGATTATGGATTTAATAATCTGATTAATTTGGTGATAGTATTTTTGAAAAGTGATTTTAAGAGAAAGCTTGGTGGTTAAGAATTTAAAGTTGGGGAGGGTGGTGAGGAGAGGGATTTAGGGGATAGGTGTAAGAATTGAAAGACATTTGAAGACGTCAGAAATCTGACAGGTTTACATAAAGGAAGATAGGATTTAAAAGGAAGGGCTTTGATGGATGACACGTGTCCACAATGCATGCATAATTTTGAAAGAAATTCAAAAGGCTTTATCGGTTGCATAAATTGTGGCTTCTGGGTGCCTCCTGTCCATGTGAACCTCAAGAAGAAATATGGATTTGGTCAAAACTCAAGTGATCCAATCGTCATCATACTCATACATACATACATACATTCTCCCTTATTTTAGATCTATGAAAATATATTACATTACATACATTTCGGTTTTCTATTTTATTGTTATTATCATTCATTCATTTTTGTGTTTAATTTGTAGTTTGATTAACTATAAGATTAAGCTGAAAATAAAGTGTAATTGTTTTTAAACAATTTAGGCTTTAACAATCAAATTGCTTTGTCTTTTAGTAGTTTTGTTATAAAACGTAAATAATTTGTTAAGTTTTGTTTATTTAAAAAAATTATTTGAATTGCTATTAAAAACGAACAATATTTATTTTACAACATAGACCAAAATATATTATTATGTACATCGTGATATAGATAGACACAGATATTTGGTCTATCGCGATCCGTCTGTTTTATAAATGTTTGGGTTCATTTGTTAGATTTTAGTACCTCTAAAATTAATTAATACAGTATAATTGTAAGTTATGTTGATAGAATGAATATTTAAAAATGTAGCATAATGAACCAAAATTTAGTAAAAAATTTAGATATATCACTAACATATATCAATATAAATGTATCAATATTTATCGATGTATTATTCATAGATTATAAATTTTGCAAACATTTTCGGCGGTTTTATCATCTATAATAATTTTATTTACGTCAAATATGAAAGTAAACGTTTTCAAGGAAAAAATATAAAATATCAAATACCAAAATTCAATATATGTAATATTGTGAATTATATGGTTTGTATTTCCACCCTTAAAATATTTTCTTTTTCTAACTCTTTCTTTAAATATAAATTTAATTGCCTATAACCATTTTACTTAAATTTCCATAACAACCTTTTTGTTTTTTAAAAAAGGAAAATAACTTTTAATTTTATATCATTTATTAGCTTTACAGCTTCCATTTTTATATCTAAATTAATATTAAACTTTCTATAATTTCGTAGCCATTTTAACTATTAATCGCATATTCCTTGAACTTAATTTTTATTAACTTATTTAGGGAAATTTCGAATTTAGTCATTAAAATAATTTAAAATCCTAAATCCTAAAATATCAAACATTTTCAAACCCTAAACCCTAAAATGATAAATATAACAAAATACAATCTGCCTTTCCTAACTCTAATACATAATTAAGCAAATATTTAATTCAATCATGTAATCAAATCGAAAAGGCTATTTTATTGATTTTGAAAACTATTAAACAGATGATTCCTTTTTGTTTTTTTTTTTTCTTGGTCAATTTTCAATTCCATGTAAATCAATTAATTAATTTAATTAGGTCAACTAAATTAAATTGAGCAATTTAAGTTAACCTAACAAAACCCAATAATATTTAACGACCATATAAATAATTAAGAAAATTTCATTACGCGCGATCATCTTTTCATAAATTTCATATATTCACTTACGATTTATATATTCTTAGCGATTTATTAGTCTCAAGTCATCTCAATGCAATTAAGACTTGATAGTAAATAACTAAATGCATACGTCTTTCATTCCAGGGCATATCTCATCATTTTATTGGCTGAGTTGAAGGACAAAGTGGTTTTTGAGATGGAACTCGAAAAAGCTATTGAGTAAAGACTGAGAACATAAAAGAATATTTAAGGATTCTTGGGCAATCTCGAGCTCAAGTCCAGTTGAGATTGAAGGTAAAAAATGAAATTTGAAGGATCTTAGGACTAATCTTGAAATCGAGTCCGACCAAGATTGAAGGTAAAAATAAATTTTGAAGAATATCAAGGCTATCTTGGACCTATTCCGACCGAAAGCATCTACAACATCATGTTCTTTCATCCCGAGACATGGTATGTCAAAAATCATGTATCAAAATGTACACCACTGTGTATGCACGTGTGACCAATTTATCACGTGTTGAAAGAGTAATTTTAGTTGTTTTTTACCTAATGAGCATATGAGCTTTTTTTCGTTTTCAAAATTGTTATAAAAGAGTATTGAGTAAAAAATAAATATCAAAATTTAAATAGAAATTGAGGTGGATATGAGTCTTACCAAAATGGGTTGGCATTAACATAAATGATGAACAGCTTTAATGATTAAAGTGATTGGAAATTACGTATCCCATAAAAATTATAATATAGTTGTATTAATTTCCAACTTAAGCGGTGTAGTCTTCCTTCATTAATTAATATTTAGTAATTAAAGCAACATTTATTAATTTGCAATTAGTGGACTACCAATAAGATACTGTTATATAACTTATTATATTTGTTGGGTACTAATCATAGTAATTACACATTTATTGCCTTTCAAATTTTAGTTGATCATTCGTTACTAATAGTAAAATTAATATTTATTTTCTAGAAGTAATTAATTTAATTTTATAAATAGTTGGATAATTTATATTTTAACATTTTATATCAATTTACCGCTTGAATTTTGTTAGACGTATCAATTTAAATCACAAACTTTTATAATAGTGTTCAACTACCAAAACATATTGAGATAAGTATGAGAGATTAAGTTAATTTGATATAACCTCGAAATCTCGAATGTAAATTGATATTTTCTTTAAATATTATTTGGTTAAAGTATGTTTTATTCCATAACATTATAAAAGTGTTTTTAAAATTAAAACCAAAATTAAATTTAAAATTTTGTTTTGTTTTTAGAAATTTATTTACTATTAAAACGCTTGCTTATAAAATATAAAAAGTAAGAAATGGTTAGAAAATAAGTTTTGAGTATAAACATTACGTTTGCAATAGTTTGGAAAAGTTGTTATTGTTTTTAGAATTTATTATTTGCTTATCAACGGTTAAAATAATAATTAAAATATTGAAAATTCAAAGAGTTATCAAACGGAACTTTAATTGTATAATACGTATTGAGTACGATGGTTACTATTAGTTTATGTATACTTTTTAAAAAAAACTTTGGTTAATAACAAATATACTTTGGTGATAACTAAATATTATATGTATGGGTTGGGTTTAACCCAATGAATCCAAGTTTGAGTCAGCCCACTAAGTTTGGGAAAAAAATGGACTGAATCAGAGCCCAATGGCCCAAGTGCTCAAAGTTTTTCTTTTTATTTTTCCCTCTTTAGATATAGATATTTACAAAAGAGGGGCTTCCTATTAAAAGATTTATTTTTCAAATTTACACAAATGTATTTCACTTTCATTATTTGTCACAAAAAGAAACAATAATATGAACTCCATTACATTTTACTCTCATATATTTAACCAATAAAAAATAGAAGAAAGATCTATTTACGAATTTTTGAAATGTATAATTTAAACCATAAATGTAGTTTATTTGGATAAGCGAAACAATTTAACTTTTCAATCCAAATTTATTTGAAAGTTGTAGTTGTAAAATTTATTAATTTGGCATTGGTAGAAGTCTACACATATATGTAAGATAATTGTGGTAATTTTACTATATTTGAAGGCTTAAATTCTATAACTCAAGTTTGTAAGTATAATTGCAACTACCGTACATTTTATGGATGATTTTTGCCGGTTAATCTAAAAATTGGAACATAACATTTTGGTAAACTTAAAAAAATAAACATGAATGTGAATTTTGATACACTTGAAAGACTAACACATTAGTTAATTTTTATTTCACTTTAAATTTAATTTGTGGAGGACTATTCAAAACAAGACACAAAAGTACAGGAATAGGGCATAGGAGAACACATGTTACCGAAAGGAAAAAAGAGATTGAGTCTCGAAGTTTGAATTAACCAAGTGAGTTAGTAAACATATACGAAAATAACTCAATCGTTGAAATAATCTTGATATCACAAGATTTACACTTGCATAACCACATGGGATTGTTAGAGGGAAGACATTATGGGTAACATTAAAGGTAAAGATTAAGCAGTTTCGCAAAACAATGTTTGTAAATCTCGGGTTTTGTTTAAACATTTGTTATACTAACTAGCCATCGAAGTATAGTAGGAATCGATACCATATCGATGAGAAATTTTCTTACATAAGTCAAATGAAAGGCATATGAATTATTTGATATCATTTGAAATTGTGAGATTCATCCTAAAAAAATATAAATTTGGATCTCGATCAAAGATGGTATACCCATTAACCATTGAACCAATCGTTTTTTAAAAATAAATCTGCAAACAGATAAAGGCTTTGACTCTGTTGAAGTTATTTTAAGGTTCTGACAGATGAGGTTGAGTATTTAATCCAATGAAACTCAGAAAACAAGATGAAACATATAAATATACAATGTCTCACTCATAAAATATTCCATACACGATTTAAAAACAAAAAAGAAGAAGAAGAAGATTTCTGTAACATTCAGAATCTCAAAACTTGGTTTTTGTTTTGTTTATTTTATGTTGACTGAAGAGAAACAGCTTTTTCCAGGTTGGTGGGTTCAAGTGCAGCAAATCAAAATCATGTCATTAGCAGCCTACACGTTATTCAATAAAAACTTGCTGCAAAAGAACACAAACTTCACAGCTCTTTTCCCATTTGGAATTTATATCTGCTTTTTGTTATTTTCTCTGCATATTTCATGCAAACCTTATACTTTAAACTTTAAAGTGTTACTTCTTGAAAGACTAAAAAGAAGAATCAGTTCAGTTAAACAAGACAACAATGGCTGTCATAAACTTGTTATTTGAGCACTTATAAGACAGACAGAGGTTCTTCCTAGGAGTTTCAGAACTTGCCAATTTCTTCAATTTATTTGAGAAAGCTGTGAATTGGATTTAAGTATTTGAAGCCAAAAGACATTGGAATTTTCAAATCAGAGAATAATTACTTTAATCGTTATCAAGGACAAGACATGATGATTTAGGAGAAATCTGTCTGTTAATATATTGTGATATAACTGTAAAGGGGATAAATGACAAAGGAGTTTCGAGAGATGGAAAAAAAAGGTAACTGTTAAGGGGATAAATGACAAAGGAGTTTCGAGAGAGAGAAGAAAAGGTAACTGTAAAAGGGATAAATGACAAAGGAGTTTCGAGAGAGAAAAAAAGGTAAAGCAAAATGGTTTAAAAAGAACTCCATTGACCATTTTTGTTTGACACCCTTCTCGGCAAATAATAATCACATACAGCTAAAACTGTCAATCCCAAAATTCTCAGTCACCAGCAAAAATGGATAGTTTTCACCTGCAATGGGTTGCTGTTTTGATCTCCATTATCACCCTTTCCGAAGCTTGCCACCCTGGAGATTGGAAAGGCCTAACCAGTTTCAAGTCTGGAATTTCCCTTGACACTTCTGGTAGGCTGGATAAATGGGTGGGACAAAACTGTTGTGAATGGGAAGGAGTTTATTGTCACAACATTACAGGTAGAGTCAAAGAAATCAATTTGCCTGGCTTCATATCCACTGGCGATGTCCCCTTTCAATCTGAGATGAGAGGTTTTATTTCACCTTCAATAACACTGCTTGATGCTGTTGAGATTATTGATCTTGGAGGACTGCTTGGCCTCGGTGGAAAAATCCCTTCGTCTATTGGTTTGCGTCTTCACAACCTGCGGAAGCTCTATCTTTATGGCAACAAGCTGAGAGGTCCACTTCCAGAAAGTGTAGGTAAGCTTCTGAAGCTTGAAGAACTTGCCGTGCATGATAATAGGCTATCTGGTTCACTCCCAGCAGGTTTGGGTAGTCTCAAGACTCTCAATAGGCTTCTTCTATATGGGAATCGGTTTTCGGGTGCAATACCGAATTCGTTTGCAGATCTTACTAACTTAGTTGAGATGGATTTACACAGCAACTCATTGGTCGGTCAAATACCTGATAGAATTGGTCAGTTGCAGATGTTGAAAGAGCTTGATCTTTCAAACAACTTCTTGAGCGGGAAAATTCCCCTTTCCTTGAACAATTTGCCAGGTCTTTCGGTTTTGTATTTGGATAATAACAAACTTGAGGGACCAATTCCATTTGCATCCGTTTCTGGTCAAATCCCTTCTTCTCTTGCTTTTCTTAGATTGAATGACAACCGTTTAAGTGGTCCTATTCCTCAAAGTTTTGGAGAACTTGTCAGTCTCCAAAGAGCTTCTCTTTCAAACAACAAACTTGAGGGAACAATTCCTTCTTCTTTAGGGAGCTTATCATCTTTATCAGAGTTGTATCTCGACCGCAACAGATTCTCCGGCAAAATACCAAAATCACTTGGACGCCTGTCTCAGCTCATTCTCCTGAATCTCTCTCACAACTTCATTAAAGGGCCATTACCTGAGATGTCATCTCTTAAAAATATTCAAACCATTGATCTTTCTTATAACCTTCTGAACCTATCCTCCATTCCCCAATGGCTTTTAAAACTGCCATCTCTTTCAAAAATCTATCTTGCTGGGTGTGGTATCCATGGCCAAATTCCGGAGTTCTTGAGAACAACTCCAAGTCCAATACAAGAACTAGATCTTTCCCACAACCATCTAACTGAGAAAATTCCAGAATGGATTGGACGCCTCACTCAGCTCTATTCCCTAAAACTATCAGAAAACTCACTGACCTCCCAGATCCCCAACTCCATTACAAATTTACAGGACTTGGGTGTGCTCGATCTTCATTCAAACAAGTTAACAGGCAACATACAGCAGATCTTCAATATAAGCCACAGATTTCCAGTCGGTTCTTTGACATACATTGATCTTTCAGACAATAGGTTCTCTGGGGACTTCTATCAAACAGACATCGGGCAACAATCTGGGATCCAGTTTCTGAATTTGTCGAACAACAATCTGAAAGGAAGATTACCCACTTCAATCGGAGCATTAAAATCAATACAAACCCTGGACTTGAGCCATAACAATTTGGGTTTCGACTTGCCAGAGACCATAGTGAATGCAAAGCAATTAGAGACGCTGAAGCTGCAAAGAAACCATTTTACAGGAAGAATACCAAAAGGGTTTCTGAATTTGCGTAAGTTAAAGGAATTGGATCTGTCGAATAACTTGTTAGTGGGAGAAATTCCAGCAGGAAAGCCGCTGAGTGATTTTCCACGAAGCGCTTATATGGGTAACAAAGGTTTGTGCGGAAAGCCTTTAAACCCATGTAAGCTTTGAAGAAGAAGAAGATTAAACGAAATATTTTAGCGTTAAACAGTGTTAAATTATTCATCTTTCGATCAAATAGATTTAACCAAACGTCATATTTGCAAGTAGAAATGGAAGCAAAAAAATAATTATCATTAAAATTTGCTTTTTAGTGAATTTTTTTGTATGAATACAATGGCATCGTAATTTACAGAATCTCTAGACCCATCCCCAATTGCTGATAATTTACGTAATCAATTCCATTTAATCTAATGCAACATAAGATCTCCTCTGGCAATTCTTCAGGTCTGTTCCCCTGTTTCAAAACCCAAAACAGAGTAAGAAAAACAGGACAAAAAGCTCAGAATTAAAGAAATAAAAACATGGTTAAGTTACAAGAAACTTGCCTGAATTGTCAGGCCAACATCCAAAATGCAGCACTTGAGTCTATCAAGAAATGCTTCAAAACCTTTCCTTGAAATGTAACTAAATCTGTGCATATCTAAGTCGATTTCCAAGTAGTTTTCTCCCTGTAATTCATCGGTTCTTTCATTTGAATCATTCTGGAAAATGTAATCTTTAGAAATCTGTCTGTAATGCAATGTAAAAACTAAACTTACCAAGTAAAATTCGTGTTGAGGACGAGAAAGGACGGGCTTTTCATTGTAAGCCTGCATAAGTTTTCTCTCTGCAGCGCTCATCGGAAGATCCTCTACATTTGCAACGCGCCCCAAAATTTTCAATCGTTCCCTAAATGGTACTACATTGTCTACTGGAAAACCCTTCACCCTTTCAACTTCATCGTCAATCAGCTTCTGTTTTTGGAGTCAGTAAACAGAGTTTAGAAAACAATTGGACATAACAACATAATTTGATATTTCATCAAGCAAGTTATTGGAGATGTAGAAAGATTGAATGAGAACTTGCAATTCCTGAATCTTACCTTGATGTTTTCTTGAAAATGAGATGTAAGTTTCTCTGCATATGCATCAGAAAGCTTAAAGTACAAGACGATACTCATTCCTTCTCCATCGGTTTCTCCTTGAAAAATCGCCGCCGAATACAATGGAATCTGAGGAATCACAATAACAAAATTAAAGTTGCAAGAATCTAAGGCATTATAAGAAAGAAAAGCACTCAAAAGGAATTCAAATATATTTAACAACAAAGGGAGTTACCGGCCATATACATTTATCACAACACAAGCAAGAGATGGATTTACCTGAACATTAACAACAAGGATAGGCGGAAGTGTTCCAGAAGAAGTAGCCGCAGGCATTTCGACAAATCGAGCAATGTGATCTACTTTTCGGTGAGACAAGAACACATCAACTCCAAAGGGATAGTAGGCAGTATGATTGGGAGCAAATTCTTTCTTTTTGTCCCTGCAAATTTGTAGGATTATTTTGTCAGAGTTAGAAAACTTAGAATGAAAAGTGAGATCATTGCTTGAATTTAGTTTTGTGAGAATAAAGCAAGGCAACTAGAAAAACTAGTGAGACTTTTTGTTACTTACTTTGCATAGTTCACTCCCCTAACTTTGAAACTATCTGGCTCAATATGTGACCAACAATCTAGCATTTTCTTTTCAGCTGGGCAAAAGGGTACTTGAGAACCTGCTATAGGTCTTTGTAGAAGCGCTTTTGATGAGACTGAAAGAAACACAGTTGAAGTAAAACTAAATCAATCAAAATTAGAAGAAGAAACCATAAAGCTTATATACAACGCTAAGTATACTTCTTGAACACTCACATAAAGCAGCATTGGGATTTCCTTCTTTCCATTTGAATGAAAGTTTCAAGGCTGCCTTCTTAAGTCCACTTGGAGGACTAGAACTTAGTGATTTTCTCTTTTCAACAGAGTTTATTGTTGATGCAAGACAGGGTAAACAATTGCTTGGTAAAATCCCACAATTATCCAATATTCCATCGCCTTTGGCAGAACTTTCACCAGCAGTAGAGGAGATCTCGTCAATGAATACTGGTTCATTTGCCTCGCTCGAGTGTCCACATCCCTTAAGTTGTGGTTCTGCATCATCTGGATTGATGGCCTGCAAATGTGAATCCCTTGCAACTTGACTCTCAGAACTGCTCACAGAATGTACTCTTGCCGAATTTCCTGGTCTATGAATCTGATCTGACGTTGCGCTATGTCGATTCACATTATGATCTCCATGATTAGCATCGCCAGAAGATGAAATGCTCGACGTTGACGCAGCCTCCAAGCTATTAATTGACTGATTGTCTGCAAGAACTCATAAGGTAGACAATGGCAGACTGATTAAACAATAGATGGAGAATAAGGAAATTTCCCATCAGACAACATATTCAAAGAAAACACACCATCGGGAAGACTTTGGTAATCTTCATCGCAATCCGATTCGAATTTGCCAACTGTATCAAACCATGCCTCATCGTAACTTCCTGCAGAGATGCCACGGATGATACATATTTAGATAAAAATCCAGGAAATGAATTATACGGTGCTTGTAGTTAACAGCATTTGAAGACAAGTACATTATCCCATTCTTCCAATAAACAAGATCCTACGAAAAATTAAAATCATAAAACAAAGCTCACAGAATAGGCACCGTAATCTTTAAAAGGATGAAAACTTAAGACGTCCCAACTTGTTGAGCTGGCTTATTTCTTAAACAGAGGACTTGAGATTCTAAAGTATACGTATAAGTTTAGTTTTAAAAAATGATGTGCAAAATGGACATAGAAAACTCATGAGAAAAGTCAACTCCATTCTGCTTTAAAATTTTCTTATTTAAAAAAAAAAAAGACAAAAATGGGGATTCTTCTATGCTCGTTCTGGAAGAATTAAGATCTGAGAATCTGCCAATGACTTCGCTGCGGCTTCCAAATATTCAAACCATCCTTTCTAGTTCATCAAAGACAATTTAAAACCAAGAAAACCCAATTTCTCCAATCGTAAAACCATCCCAAAAAGCTCAAAATTAAAGTAGGAAAAAAGAAAACAGAGAATGGAAGGAATAAGTTGCTTCCATCACAGAAGACGTACATTTCACATCAACAAGCAAACATTTTTCATATTTAAAAGCAAACCCCATTTCAGAAAAAGAAAGAAAAACCTTGAAAAGTGGGATTGGAAAATGAGCAGTGGTCAATCGGGTCAGAGCGGTGCGATCCCTCAGAAAGAGCAGAAAAGGCGATGGTTTTGGAACCTTTCCTCCGTCTTCGACGGTTCTTCCTCTTAGAAGATTTCTTAAATTTACCTCCGACGCAGCCCTGCGGCGTGGAAACGCAAGCACCCATGTCGGAAGAACGAGGAGAAATCACGTACCAGAAAACAGCATAGGAGAAAAGAATTAACAAAAAGAAAAAAAAAAAAGAAAACAGAGAAGGAGAGAGGCAGGACAGGGCAGCTCCTCTGTTAACAGAGAAAACACCAATAAACAACACTCCAATTTTTTTCTTCGTTGAAGAATACAGAGAGGGAAAAAGTTAAAGCTACCGTTTGTTTGTTAAAAATCCCAAGTCCCCCTTCCCTCTCTCTCTCTCTACACTGTCTTTTTTATTGTTAATTATGAATAAAAAATGGATCTTTATTATTATTTTAAGAGTGTGTGTGTATATATATATGTATATAAGGAATGTGGAATAGGAAATTGGAGAGAAATAGGAATTGGCAAAGGAAGGAAGATGACAGCGTAAGAATGCATCTATTATTCATTTCTATCTAATGGAAGCGAAGTTCCTTTTCTTTCTTGTGTGTGTATGAAGGGACCCATGAGGTTTATTACACGTGGCATGTTTTGATTTATGCAAACGTGTGGAGTGTGCAACCTTCCATCCCTAAATTCGCCTCCTAATTATATCTATTTATTTATAATATAATCTTTCATTTCTTCCCTTTCACACACATTTATAATACCATTCTTTTACTTCTTTTTTTCATTTTATCTTTGCCTTCAATATACGACCTCGCTATTAATCCAAGACTTGTTCCTAAAGATACATTCGTGATTTACTAACTTTATTAGGAATGTCGTAATGAAGTGCAAAAAACCAAGATAAATTACTATTTATATCTATTTGTATTATAAGTTTATTGTAGATAGTCTGTGATATTTTATAAATATTTCTATTCATTTATGTATATTTAAAAAAATTAAAGAAAAAAATACCTCCAATTTAAGTATTTAAGTATTGTTTACTCAAGATTAACCATACCCTAATTATAATTTTGATACAAATGATATTTATTACTGAAAAATATAAAATATAAAATTCATGCTTGATAACAACCTATTGATTTGGATAAGAATTAATTACACAAATCAATTTTACTTTTAAAGTCATGGGATAGATCGATTTGTTTATATATAGAATTAAAACAAACTTAAGACAATATTAATCAAAATTACAAATTCTAAGCTATGAAAACAGAATTAAAAACAAATTCGAACCATTTCACCAAATTTAGTAATTCACCATCTAATCATTTTCTACTTCTTCTTTTTGTTGATTTTCTTTAATTAAATATAAGTATATATTACTTTTGCTTTTCAAACCAAGAAAATAGTACATAATGATTATAAATTTTATAAGTTTATTACAATATTAAAATTATACGTCAAATCAGAATCCTTTAAATTTTAAACTCAATAAATAAAACAAAACAAAATAAAAAGTGTATATTAATGTTAAAAAATTGTTTATAATTCTTTCTAAATAAAAAAAAAAAAACAAATTTCAATGTCGTTAACTCCAATAGGGTCAGCAAAGATTGAGATCTTGAAAGATTTAACCTTTTTCTCTACTTTTGTTTTTCCCTATTTTCCTTAATGATTATTCTAAAGGAAAAGTCCCAAAATCGATGACGAACAAAATGATGCCGTTTTTGACATTTCATCCCCATTTGATAGTCAATGTCTTTGAATATGAGATACTCTTTGAAATATAAAAACGATACAAATACAATACTTAAATAAAATGTTTTCAAACGAACCTAAATAGACAACTTATTTACGTATAATAAAATTGATTATAATATTAACTTTAAACTTTTAGAATGTCTTCAAATTTAAACATTTAATATGTGTTTTTAGTTAAAAAGTGGAAGATTATAGTTTTTTTTTTCTTTTCAAAATAAGTAATTTTAGAAACAAAATTGACAATAAATATATATATATAGACAAAGTGAATGATGTAAATTTAGATCAAATTTGGTCTCAATATTAAAAATTTAAGGCAAAATTAATACAACTTAGTCAGTGTAGGGGTAGAAATATATATGTATATATATATATTCTGTCCTTTTTTATTTTAATTACTAAATTAAATTACAATTTCAATATTTACAGAGTGATTTCTAATAATATCTTAAATTCAAAGTGTCTATTAAATGTTTAATGTATGTTTCTCTTTATACTATTAATTTCCTATTTAATTATCATTTTTAATACTTAATTTCTTTGAATCTATACAATAATTATTTTCAATAATAATGTTGTTGAATTTATTTATAAATATAGCAAAATAGGAGTAACATTTTGTTATTACCATTTTAAAAAATGTGGTATTAAATATCTTCTAAAATTGTAGGCTATTGAAGACAAAATGTAAGACATTAAATAAATAATAATTGAATGGTTATTATCATTGATGGAAAGAAATTAAAATGGATGGATAAAGAAAAAAAAAGTGGTTATGTTGATTTTTTTGGGTTTTGGTGTGAAAGATTGGAAGTGAGGAAAGGGACAGTTGAATGAATTATTTGTCACTGAAAGAGAGGGGAAAGAAAGTGGGGGCATTAACCTCACTAATAATAATAATCTTTTATTTTAATCATTATTATTTTATTACTCTCTCATTTTCATCAATTCTCTTTGTTTAATGCATCATGATTTTCAATTTTTTTTATACTGCCATTTTAAAATCAAAATACCTTTCCAAAATCTGAAGTGAGTAATAATTATAAACACTCCCGATCTACTACTTGACATAAACAACAATAACTTGTGAGAGAAGGTATCATAGTCTCCGCTAGTAACAATGATATGATATTGTCCACAATAAATATAAACTCCAATGGCTTTGCTTTTAGAAATATCCATGAGATTGTGAAATAATTAAAGGTGAGCATCAATTGATTAAAGTCAACTTTTCGATCAAACCACTACTGAATTGATTAGTGTTAGTTTAGCAAATGTTCATGCGTCGATTGGTCGGTTTGGTTAGTTTTATTCTTTGATTTTGTGAAATTTTCCAATTTATAATTTATTCCAAATTGATATCAATAACTGATCTCTCTCCTTCTCCAACCAACTTTAATTCGATCAATTATTTTTGGTCTATCATACTCACTCCTAATACCAATATAGATAATTGTCTTCATTCATGAAGTTGTGATCATCATCCTCTTTCCTAACTCCAAACAACTTCTAACCATTTATCATTTGTATTGATAGGGTGCATGAAAATGCAAATTTCTTTAGAACAAAATAAAATAAAAACAAGAAATATAATGGCCCTGCAAAAGAGAAATCTTTATAGCAATAACTTTACGTACGAGCATTTAAAATCTCAAAATAGTTTCTTTGACCAGAGAGGGATGAAATAATAAAGGTACACGACCACGAGAAAGTTCCTAATTGATTTCTCACTTACAAAATTAGACTACAAAAAGTAAATGATAATAATCTTATCCTCTATACAGTCATTTCTACACATTGAAAAAAAACTTATGAAAATGCCTTTGACAAACCAAAATATAAATAAGAATATATAGATGAAATAATTATCACCTCCTATATATACATTTATTATTTCTATACGACAAGTTAATAAAGTAAAATGGCTGCATATTGAACATCTCATATATACATGATGACACACGTGAAACCAAAACTTATTACTATGATTTGAGCCCTCATTAAAGGCTCAATGAGAAAGAGCCTCAAATTTCAAACATGACAGCTAAACTCTGTACTACAGCTTAACTTTGTAATAAATGGCCAAAACTTGCTTGTCAATCTAAACCCAAATCTACATGCATAAAAGATGGATAAATATTATAAAAGCTAGTTTACTTACTAAATCTGATATTAGTGCAAGTTTAGGAATAGGGATCCGTGAATCAACAACAACTTTGGTGTTTTCAATTGCCATTTTTAAATTGGGCTATACTATATCTTTATATAGTTTGCTTCTAGTAGAATAGGAGTGTGACTGCCAGAGAAAGTAAACAAGGATAAATGGTTTTTGGGTATATCGCCACCTTTCGTAACTATATATTTGAAAAATATATATTATATATATTAATTCAAACCGTACATAGGAGAAAAATAGTTTCGGGGATATAGTTAAACATCACACTAAGTTCAAAATCATGTTCATCTTTGACTACAACAGACAACGACTGAAAAAAACAGTAAACCACCCCACAACAAATAAGAAAAAAAACAGTCGAATAACATTCTAAAATAACTTAATTGATTATCTCTTAAACGACAAATATGCAAGTCCATTAATTATTAGAATGAAATAAAATGTGGTCACTATATTTTAATTGAAAATAATTTCAAATTAAACATTAACATAATCTGATATATCTTCTAATACCAAACTATCTTCAAATACATGATATTTATTGAGGAAAAAATATGATTAGAAAAACTCCTAGACAACCAAGTCAATCATATGGTAGGTAGCTTAGGTTGTGATATTCTCCCATTTGTGTGACCTACCCATTCTACCATGATAGTTTTTAATGTACCTACACATTTATACTCATCGCTTTCAAAAACATGGAGTTTATCTTGGAGATCAAGATACAAAATTTATATATATTAGGGACTCACAAAATAACCTCCTTAAAAGATGCTCAAACCCAGCGACCTAAAAGGCACAAGCAGAGAAATACATATTAGACACAATCACCTAACAAATACATACCATAAAGTTGACATTAAATTATGAAAAAGAAAATAAAAAAATGAATATTTTGTTGTTTGTATTTAATTCATGATGGACTATTCATATTCATTGGGCATGGGATTCATTTATGGAGGAAATTTGATGGATCTGCACGTAGGCTAACAGCTAACAGGGGAAATACAATGAAAGGAGTAGGATACCCATCCATCCATCCGTGGGGCAAATTCCTTTGCCTTTAAAGGTAGCCACGTTTTTATTTTCCCTCTCAATAATTGGAGCGATATACTGTATTTTATTTTCTACGCTAAAAGAAAATGAAAAGCAAAGAAAATAATTTATTTGTCTAAAATACCTTTCAAGTGAATGACCTTTCAATATTAAACACTTTTATTTAATTATAATTAACATGGTTGGGAGCTTTAAATGAACTTTAATGGCATGAAAAGGTCAGTAGAAGGAAATTGATGGAGGTAGTTGCCTTGCCACTTGTGTAGAGATGGGCCTACTGTCCTAATGAAACAATGCCTTAATGATTTACTTCCTTTTGCTTCCTCTGTCTTTAAGCTTAGAAAAGGACAATAACACCCATGATTTTTGGGCTTATGGGGATTAACAAAATCTTCAAACAAAATTAAGGATGTTGATTACCTACTCCACCAAAGTGTCAAGATTTCAAGCCAAAAATATCATTGAATGGAGGTCAACTTCCAATATTTTGTGATATTTATGTATTTTGGAGTTTCGAAACTTTTTACTAATGGTTGGTGATTGGAACTGCCAACACACATGGTTGATGATTTTTGTTCAAAGTCCAAAGAGAGAAGCAAAATTGTGGAACTCAATGAACATTAGCTTTTGGCCATGGGTTTTCTACAAATATATATATTTTTTCACTATAGTCTTTTCTCTATTATTATTTATGTTGACCGAGATTATCTCTTTTTTCCTACCTACAAATTATTGCTGCATCTACAAGGTAAAAGAAAATATTTTAATCTTATCACCCTTGGGTGACTTTTGCTCTTGTAGCTTTTATTTCTAACCTTCTTTTTCAACAATTGGTAGGGTAGATTTTGGACTTTAAAGTTTTTTTTGGACATTAAGTTAGCTATTATAGTTTGAAGTTAAAATAGTATGTGGTTAAGGAGCATGCTATTTGATGCTACTTGAATTTGAGTTATAAATGATGAGAGATAATAGTTACAAAATAATAAGCAAAATAGATGTTGGAAGTTTTCAAGTAGTTTTATAATGACTAACTATGAGTTATAATCATTTGGAATTTCAACTATTACAACAAAATACTCAAACAACTAGTGAGCTATAATAAACTACTCAAACTCAGGACAAAGAGCCCAAACATTCCATTAAAAGCTCAAATTCGTATAAAAATTTTAAAAAAGAAAAAACATTTAGTCTCTCTAAGATATTGAAGTATTTAGTCCATAAGTTTCCAAACAAAATTAAACTATCAAAACTCAAGAGATAAGATTGAGTTTGAAAAATCAGAGACCAAAATGTTATCACACCCAAAACTCAAAGACAAAAGTGTATTTTTAACAAAATTTTAAAATCATATTTACAACCAAAAAGGGTCATTCATCTCAAAATTTGATATACAACCCAGCGCATACTACTTTAATGCAACTCTAGTGTGTCACGTAGTATTGTTTTGAACACAACACAAAATCAAACTAGAGCATAGGGAAAATAAATGGACCAAAAAAAAACTTTGGACTGGAAGTAAAATACTCCCCACCAAAATTCAAACGAATTTAATGTAAGATTTACACGAGAATAGATACAGTTGAAACTAGAAAACACAAGGTAGAAAAATTTGATGTTTAGAAATAATTTATGCAACCAGATGTAAGCCGGGTCCCTAGAAAAGGGTTAGGAGGACTACTAATAAATGCAGGCTGTAGGTTGGGGAAAAAAGATCTCACGTGTGGTTCAAGCAAAAGTTGGGCACAAGTACAACAAACAACAAGCTATATAATATAGTATAGAAGGAGATATAACACTGCCGGCCATGTCTTTCTTTTAACACTGAAAGTGTAAAATTGAAGGGTGTCAGAGCAAGAAAAAGGAAACGTAATAGTACAAAGCTAGAAATATGAACAGTATTTTCAATGGTGTTAGTTTCTCTGTCAACATCCAGCAATAATTCAATGAAGTCTATAAGAAAAAGAAATGTAAATAATAATATGAAAGCCAAGAAAGGAATCCGTGTCTGCAACCAACCCCCACCCCTTTCATAGACTCGGTTGCTTTTACTTGTTCGTTGGATGACAGCCAGACGGATGAGCTACCCCTAAAATTCTAAATCAACTTTGTCTCCCTCTCCTAACTTCTAAATCAACTGCTTAGTATATAGAAAAGTTGCCAGCTAAAGACAAAAAAGAAATTAAAATTAAAAAGGATGTGGAGTTTGAGTTTTGAGTCTTTTGTCCCTACCGGCTAAAGCTTGTGCCCAAAATATTGAAATTTTCACTTCAACACATCTAAGGGCCAATATATTATTGATGAGTTGGTGATGGCCAGCCCTAAAGAATTGATTTGAAGAATGGGCTGTTGTAGTTGTTCACAAATGGACCCCAAATTGCCAGTCGCGTGAAATTGGCTTCCAGTGGATTACATCTAGACAGTGACAACAAGATCTATAACATACAAAAGCTATCAAACAAACTTCTATTCTGAGGGTAGGATTTAGAGCCCAAATAAGCCAATGATTGAATTTAACAAGAGAAAAGAAAAGGCATAAAATAATTGTCTTTTAAGCATCAAATCTCAAAATGCAACTACTAAGTAGCAAGGACTAACTTTTCTAAGCTTACTTTTCCATTAATTCTTCACTGTGGGAATTCGTTCACCTGATTTATATGTAAAATTTCGAATAGTAAATTCACAGTTGTTTAGGTTTGCTTTATTAGTAACGTCAAGCTTTATATGTAAATCATTGCATATAAAACTTTGAAGCTACTACTAATAAAGCAATTTGGTCACCATTCTGAGATTTTTTTTTTTATGATAGGTTTTGCAATAAGTTTGAACATACCCTATGTTGACGGAGGCCTAGCTTCCCTGCAAGTCTTTTTTTGTAGTGTCTCTTCCCCAAGTAGGGGTCAAAAGAACTTTTTTTTATGGGGTTTTATCCAACAGGGTATTCTGTGTTTTATTTGAGCTGAGAACCTTATCTGTTTTTAGCTCTCTTATCACATCTATCCTTCAAAAAAATGTTTGGACAGCTTACCGAATAACATCTTTAGATGACAAAATTTTCCAACGAATACATTTAGGAAAAAAAGTATTAACGGTTTCCTAAAAAGATTTAAAAGTGGATTTAAATGCTTTTAAAATTTTAAAATATATTTTTTAATGCAGCCAACCATTGAGACATTTGAATTTGGCTTTAATTCATTAGAAGCTTTTAAAAGTTTTTTTAGTTCAACAATTCAAAGGTAGGGATTGGAATCATTGGATCATAAGATGTATAATGTTTTGATTAGTTGAACTATGTCATTGCATTCCAACATTAAACTAAGCACCCCAAAGTTAAAATGATGTAAATTGCACATTTGCACATGTACCACTCACCAAGAATGATGAACTTACATGCTGTCATCAAAGTTCAATTTAGCAGTGAAGTATAGTCTCATAGCAGTGTGCTCTATACTTCCGAGCTCGAAACATGCACCAATCTTGGAGTTTGTTTACAAGGTCAGGATTAAAATCGAATAGAAGTCTTTTTCTATCTAAATCATAGTTCTATGTTAGTTTATCAAATAAGGATTCTAAACCCAAAATCAATATATTAAGGGTCTCTCAACATATCGTCCTCTATCATTGTCAGCAGAATCTTTATTCATGACAAGGGTAAAAAAATTTGTGATTTTAGAAAATAAAAATGTACGTGTTTGGTGTACAGTATTGCTGAGGGGGAAAAATTAAGAACCGATACATAGTCCATCCATTTGCAACATGACAAGTGGAAGGGAGAAAAGCCATGAACGTGAAGACACAGTTAATTTTTTTTTTTCTTTTTTGACATGTAGATCACTGTCAAGGGGATTATAAGGTCAATTAATTTCCCATGGTCACTGGCCCATTTGCAACAGTAGCTGTAGCCTAGCGATAATTTTCTGGACTGAACGGCCAAAAGAAAAAGGGCTTTCAGTTTAACCAGATCTATAATTAACAGGCTATTGAAGCACAAGTTGGGAATTCCTTGCTAAGAAAATGGATCCACATAAAAAAATTTAAAAAAACACTTCACCAAATAAATAAACAACCATTTTTGGCCTGTTCCATCAACCATGATTACATTGATAAACATAGTTTAAGATTTTCAAATGCTCGATTTTATCTACACACCCAAAAGTACCATTTAATATGCATAGGCCTTATCCATTCTACTCAATAATCCACCAACAACATGCCAGACGAGTAAAAAAAAAACTTTAAACCACATCTCTTGTAATATATAACTATGTAAGTAAATCTAAAAGATTTCATCCATCTAAAATGAATTAGAGTAGTAACAACTTGCCTGTTCCCTCTTTTTGCTCAAAGTGTGTTGCATTCCACCATTTGCTTTGCAAGCAATGCCTCTTTTTCAAGTGGTTCAAACCATTCTACGTGAGATCGAGTTAGTGATTCTCAACTAAGACAACAAACAAACTCCGTTTAATTTCCAACAAGCAGTGACTCCTGAGTTCAAGCACAAATAACAAAACTATTACTTATAAATAAGGATCCGGTGAAAAAAACAAGCATAAGCATGACTTACTATTCTTATTATTCATTGGTTTTGAGATGAAACTTCATGTTATCTAATATTTGTTCCCTCTATATGCTATGATTGTAACTTCCACAAAATTTAAGTGACATTTGATTTGGATAAGTTTGCTATGTTTTGAGGAGGTGGAATCAACCCCCCACTTCTTGGTTGAGAAGTCAGACCTATCAATCATTCCTAAGGGAAAATCATCTGGATAAGTTCGTGATGTTTCGCATTAAGTTTGTGATGTTTCTGCTGAAAGAAGACTAACTAGAGTTTTGATCCGTGCACATTGACTAGACACATTTGATTTAAGCTATGTATTTTCAAATTCCTCCACGATACCCATCAAAATATAGATAATCATTCTACACTTCGCTTACCTGATTCTGAAACACGCGGTGTGAGTATGCTTAATTCTAATTAAATTAGCAACAGCCTTTGCACAAATCGCAATGTGTATGGAATAAGGATATGCATCATGATTTCCAATAAATGGGACTACGAAACATAACTTTCCAAACCAGAAATCTGGGCAGAACTTTCCCATGGAATAAATTGGGAGTTGAAAGTGAAACAAACTGTAGGAATGGAAATGGAGCGACTAGTGAATACAAACCTCGTGTAAGAATATATGAATCTCTAGACTATTCTGAACTGAACTCAACCGAACTCTTTGCTGATCGTTCCCTCCAACTATGTCCTTTAGCTTCTTTTCGAAAAGAGTAGCGCGCTTTGGAGGATAGCGCGGGCAGTTTTGTATTTCGAACCTTTTTGCAATTTGCATCATTCATGTGAGACGACGTAAATTAGGGCGACTCCATTCGATTGTTATTAAAAATATCTAGAAATACAACCAGATTTGTGGAAATAATACAACTTAATTATTTATGTATAAATGCTATTTTATTTAGTAATTTATGCATATAGTTTGATGGGATTTGATTAATCAAACGAGCTGAACAGATGGATGAAGACAATTGGCAAATCGGTCTAATAGCCATGACAACTAGTATGTATTGTTTATTATGTGTAGCATTTCATTGCACAGTCGTTTTTTCCTAATGTCACCAACTTTAGCTGCACGTTCTTCGCCACCGTGTTATTAGTACAAAAAGAAAAAAAATCATTGTATAGCACATTAAAAATTTGTTGAAATCAAAGGGTTGGTAGATAATGAAAATTAATATTTGATATTTTCAAATATAGAAAAATGTACTAAAATATTTCTAAAATATAACCAATTTTTATACTATATCAACCATATATGCTAATAAAATTTAAAATTTTATTATATTTTATAAAAAAAAATAGCAATTTTGTCATCTACAATAATTTTCTATAATATTTTTTTTGTAACGGTTAATTTATATCTAAGTTATCCACTAAATTAGTGTACAACTTGGGAAAATATTTACAAAACGTAATAAAATTTCAAATTTTGTCAATGATTGACGTCGATTAAATTTTAAACTTTGTTGTATTTTTTAAACATTTTAAATCATTAAACTATATTTGAAAATGTCTTTCATATGAAATCAATAGATGAATTTTGACCTATATCCATACATAAATTTAACAAATATCTCAGGCTTATTGTTACGTCCCCTCTCGTACCACATGATGCTTAGTCCAAAAGATTAAGTGGAGACAATAGACATCGTCCACCTATAACGAGATATAGTTTTATTCAATAATTTAACATTTGAATAAGCCTACATTCATACCACTTGATACTTACGTTTTTCAAAATAATTTCAATATTTGGAAAATTTTCAAAATATAAAAATCTGACAAACTATTCGCACTCCACGTAACAAAACCACAAAGACAATATTTATTAAATTTGATTTTTCTATGAGGTGTAGATATGTTGTCAAATGTTATATTTTTTAAAAAAATTATGTTAAAAAATAAAGGGTGTAAATTGATTAATTTATGAAAGCTTCGTAGTTCAATTGAAGCTAGTATAAATCTTACGTGAAACTGTTCAAACAAACTTGAAAGAAAGTTGTGAATTTATGCAATTAGTGAAAGTTTGTGATTTAATTTTACAACATCGAAAACTAAGAGTGTAAGTTGATATCGTTTTAATATATGTATTTGTAGGAAACAACATAAACTATTATACTAACACCCTATCAAACTATTGTCATCTACATGAGAAATTATCTTTATAACAATAATTATAGAAAGAGATCAAACTTCCGTCCATGTTAATTGTAATGTTATGTCAATTATCTAAGTATTTTAAAATGCATACATAAATTGATATTATAAATTTAATTACATTTTTCTAACCTTAATTAACTCATGAATGAATCACAATGACACATTAAAAAATACAAATTCACATAGCAGAACAGTGTAGAGTAATCTAACTCGTTATAAATAAAGTTTTGGATTTAACGTGATTAATACTAGTTAGTAGTTAGGGTGTGCAGTCTAAAATTATTCTTTGCTCTAAGTGACATGAGACTTCAATTGTGATAATTTAAGTTATTCTCCCTAAAACTATTTTTCTTCAAATGTGTACATTTTTTTTTTCTTTGTATGACTTATTGAATATTTGATGTTATGTTTTTAACAACTTATTTTATTGGACAAGCTTCTACATATTCATATAATATCTCTCTCTTGAATAAATATTCCTACCAATATCTAAATGTATGAATTTATAGATTTCACGTGTTTTTATATAACAATATTTGTTTTTGTACAAATGTTTTAAAACATATCTATGAATATTTTGACAAATGTATTTGTTTTGTGGGTTCATATAAAAAAATGTCTTAACTTTACACAAATTTGCGAACCGAGTTACAATTAGTGTGAACTTACATAACATACTTGTTTTTGTTAATTTGAATTTACCATTTAAATTTTCACAACTTTATTATTTTATACATTAGTTTTTTTGAATGAAACACTATATATTATTTTATTTTTTTCTTATAAAACATATACAGATTTAAATTTAAATTTGACCGTATATAATATGAAACAAAATGCATAATTGATAATATCTACTTAAATTATAAATTAAAATAAGCAATAAAATGTATGTTTGTATGAACAACATGTTAGGTTGGTATTTTCAACACGAAAATCCAAGAAACTATGCTTTAATGGTTCAAAAGGACATTCAAGACTCTAGACATGTTCGAGATATTGAAAAATGTCCAAATAGTGATATATACGTTACTAAGAAGCGAAGTTGATAAGTGAGATGTGTAGGCTATACAGAACAAACTATCCCTTACTTCAGAAAAATTTAACACGAATACAAAGGAAGTTAAGAACGATAACAAACTTATAGAATGTTATTAGATATACGAAAGAAAAGAAAATAATTCGGTTTTCAAAGAAGTTAATTAAGTACACGTGTCATTATGGAGGGGTTACCACGTGAAGGCAAGTAACGTCCTTAATCATGAATTAAAGAGTTAATTAGAGCGCCAACTGCTCCCGTTTATGTACATGACAGAGAAACTTCTTCGCGGGATTGAGCATCACGCTCGCCGTCGCGAAGACTGTTAAACGGGACGTGATATGTTTCGTTTATAGAAAAACGAAAACCGTTGAAAAGCCGCCAACTTCCGTATGCACCACCACGCGCTTTCCGAGTTCGGTACATCACACGATGGGTGACGTGGCGGTCGTGACTGGGCAAAGGAGAAAAATATGAAAACGCAGGGTCAAATTTCAATATTGCAAAAATAATACCCGTAAACAAAGAGAAGAGGCCTAAAGAAGAAAGTTCCATTTCTAAAAGAAAGGGGCGCTGTTTCTCCGTGTTTCACCGTTGATTGAACCCACCGGAGAATTGATTGCTTATTCTTCTTCTTGCTGTTTTAGATTACCTTCGTAAAAACCGACTCGGTGACGCCGGATCGGGAGACTTTGGTGCAATTTGAGGGAGGAAATGAGTGGATGGGATAGGGTTAGACCATCGAGTTCGAGATTTGGGCGTGGTAATTATTCTGCAATGAACGAGAGGACCGCCTCTACTACAACGGTTCGACTCGGTCGAGTCCAGCCACAGGCACCTGGACATCGCACCATCTTCTGCAATGATCGCGACGCTAATCTTCTTGTCAAATTCAAGGTTTGATGATTTCCAAGTATTGCATTGATTTGTTTGTTTGTTTATTTTTATTTTTTTGGGTGGTGTTTCTTGGTCATGATATAGATGTAATGCGGGCTTTTATTTGTTTCGTTATAACTCCCGGACATTGGTTATGGTTCGTAAAACGTTTCTTGAGGAAGGAGTATCGAGGAGCTGTTGCTTGATTTGTATTTGGACATATGTGTTTGTTGGCTTATCTTTAGCAAAAATTGTTTTGTTTTTATCTTCGTTTTATGCATTTGTATGGCTGTTAATTTGACGTTGTATGCAGGGGAATTCAGTTTCTACGACTAAGTACAACTTCTTCACTTTCTTTCCGAAAGGGCTGTTTGAACAGGTAACTAATTTTAAGCGTCCCAAGTCTATGTATTGTTTGTTCATTTTGTTACTTCGGTGGGCCTTTTCTTTTGATTAGGAGGGTGGGAGTAATTGAACTTTGAGAACGTTTATGCAAGAGACGTTATGGCTGTTTCATTGATGATTTATATAATGACCAAGTAATTTACTGTTCAAAACTGGAGGGGCAGTTTCTATCCTACTATTGGTCCAAGAACAAGGAACATTGGAAACGACAAGTTTATTTTTTTGATGTTATTAGGAACTTCCAGTTTTTTAAGTGAATGGCTAGAACATGTTCTTTACTTGATTTATCGTGTAATTATCTTTAGGAATTATTAGAGTATTTTTGGAAGACGATAGCCAATGGTATTTTTGTCTGATCAAATGATGTGGGTACTACCCCAGCTTCATCTTACTAAATCTATTCTAAACGTTGTATCTTCCGTTATTGTAATTTTCACTTTTATTTTGTATAAAAGAATTTATTTACTAAAAAGAAAAGATAGACTACTAGTAGGTCTATCTTGGTCTATCATGGTCCATCGTAAATAGACTATGCTATTTTCTAAATATTTTGGTTCATTTTGCTATGTTTGAAAATAGTCCAAAAAAATGAAAAAGTAAACTGCAATACACTCAAGAAAAGGAAGTGAAGATAAGTATCCTCTAAATTGAGGCCAAAGGAACTACCAAAAAAAAAGAAGCTCTCCGATTGCCATTATTGAAAAATATTATTTTATTTATTTATTTATTTTCATTTTTATTGGTGCTGCTTTGTGTAACTTCTTTTAACCCTGCTACCATCATAACTTTTTTGAAACATCACTGATTAGAGTTCTGTACCTTTTTTAACTGACAGTTCAGGCGTGTGGCTAACCTATACTTTCTTACCATCTCAATCTTATCCACCACACCCATCAGGTTAGTTAATAGATGGAAGCGTAGTCACACTGGGTAGCATTCCCCAATTGCACCTTTCATCGTTTCTTAACAATTGTTGGATATGTAGAAGATGTCACGTTGTTTTGGCTTATTCTTACTGTATTGTTCTTAATATCTTTCTGGAGTTAACATGTAATAAGTTCATTGTAGTTAAATTTTTAATTGCTAAGTGGTATACCATGGGAATTCATGAGATCCTGATCAGGCGATTTAGTATATTAGAGAGCATGTGGTTAAATTCATTAGAAAACTACAGATATTTCAAATGGAATTCAGATTTTTTTATTGTACAATTTAACATATTAGCTGATCGTCAATTTGGTTGAGAGAAAAGAGCGGTTCTGTTAGCTGATTGTTTTAAGGTAGACAATGGTTTTTCCTTTGAACAATAAAAAATTTCTTAAACATAATGCTTGCAGCCATCCTCTAAAGACGAAAGCAAGGATCTTCTAGTTAAACACCTATAGATCCATTTTATGGGAAATGTGGCCTGAGAGGAACAGGCTAACTTTCCTATTGGTGAAAAGCAATTGTAACTTTCTTTGGGAGCTCTCTGTTCTTGTTTCTTCCTCTTGAAGATGTCTCTGTGGTCTTCGTTTTTTTAAAAGAAAAGAAAGGAAAAAGAAAGGAATTCTTTGAAATTTTAATTCTAATTTTTAAAATAATAATTATTGTTATTATATATACTTTTTTTCTTTCTATTTCTTTAACTCCATTGGTTTCTATGGTCGTCTAGCCTTGTTCATTGTTATTTTTTCCCGATGGAGTTTGTTACATGTACAAGCAAAACAAGGATAAAAGAAGAAGAAATGAATTAGCTGATCTTGCTTATATTCTGTACTCTTCTCAAGCTTCTTTTCTTTTCTTATTTATATATTATGTATAGCTTGTTATAATTATGAAAAATTAATTGAGTGTTGCTTTAAAATTCTATATTATTCTATCGCTTTTAATCAATTGATTTATTTTGTTTGAGTTTTATGGTTTTAGAGCATGGTACAGGCTGTTAAATATTGTTTTAGCGATTACCTTTTTAATTATTTTTCACTATGCAGTCCCGTGCATCCCATTACAAATGTGGTCCCTTTAAGTTTGGTTCTACTCGTCTCACTCATTAAAGAAGCATTTGAGGACTGGGTGAGTGCCCTCACTATATGTTTGCCTTTCAATTGTTTCAACCCCAACGTTGAATTTTTTTAAGCAAAGAATCTCTATGTAAAAAAAAAAATATAAGGTCCTTTGAATGCATAGCTGCTTTGTTTATGTTATGACATTTTAATCATGCCATGCAGAAACGATTCCAGAATGATATGGCAATTAATAATAATCTTGTAGATGTGCTGCAAGATCAAAAGTGGGAGAGTGTTCCGTGGAAAAGGTTGCAGGTTGGAGACATTGTTAGGGTAAGTGCTGTTTTATTTTATGGCTAACATGACCTTTCAAATGTTATTTTCTCTATTATGATTTTGAATATCTGAAAAAGAATCCTATTATTTGAAGAACAAGGTTGGCCTCTGATAGGAGTTTGTTTCCCCTCCTTATGATTGACAATGATGCATTGATTTATATTTATGTGCTTTCTTTGTTTTTAATCATTACTGAATCTAAAAATTAAGTTTTGTATTATGATACATTTAATATTATATCGATACAGTAACACTCCCCTTCATTTGTGTTCTTGAAAATTAAGTGGTTAATTAGGAGGTAATGGACATTACATAATTCAATCACATGACCATTCTATGTGAAAGTACCGCTAAACCCAATGGTTTTTTAGGTTAGAAACAATTTTATCGATTGATTGAAATAATCCAGAGTGTTAGAAAAGTTGTCTCCAATTTGCCACAAGGAAATCTATACTAAAATTGTTAAAGGGATGTGCATTTTACACCCAAATATAGCATGGAAGATTGATAGATCTAAGATTTCCTTGGAGGGTCTATCTTTGCCTTGGAAAAACCGTGCATTTTTCTCACCCATAATTTCCACAAAACGGCACTGAACCCAACAATCTAAGGGTTATGATTAATCTTATTATCAATAATTAAATAATATATCATGAATAGGTTTTAAAACAAAGTGTTTTCTCAAATTAGAATATTTCAAGTGGTGATCTCTTCTTTAATCTCTGTTACCTTCCACATTTGCTTCTTGGTGTTCTCCATCCAATCTATTTGCAAAATTTTCTATCTTATGCTTCTTCTTCTGCTTCCTTTTCTTTCCCCCCCCTTTTTGTTTTATGTGATATTGTGAATTGAGCTTTTGCTTTTTCATTATATCAATGAAAAGTGTTGTATCCTTTCAAAAAAAGAAAAAAGAACATCCACGTTCACTTGTTCCCTTTCATTTATGTAGAGGGGCTTCTTTTGACTTTGTGGCTGGTTTGTTTTTGGTGGCATATGGATTTTATCACTTTGTTGGTTGTTTCTTTATTAGAAAACACTTGCTCCCCTTCGAATGTTGTATTGCTCCTTCGGTTTGATGGGATGGGTAGGGCTATGCTGAGAGTTGGGTTGTCATTGAATGAAGCAGATATAAGGTTAAGGTGGATCACGGGTATAGTCAGGACTTATGCTAGGTTGAGTGAATGAGGGGCAATAGCATTTTTGCACCCTACAGATTTTGATGAAACCTTATTTAAAAAAAAACTTTGATGAACGATTGAATAGAAAGATCACTACAAAAGGATTTCTTAGAATCATTCGTTAGGCTTTATTCTATTAGAATGGAATCTCATTTTTGTATAGTTAGTTTAGGTCTATTTGGCTTCTTTTGTTGGGATATCATTTTATATATCCTTTTGCATTCTTTTATCTATTTATTTTTCAATCTCAATAAAACTCGATTTTCACCCTTCATGAAGGGAAAACCAATCTAGGAAAAGATCCTTAAGAAAAAAATTATTGAAATTCACTACAAAAGGAGGTTCTACATAGGAAAAACCTAGAGTCCAGTGGTTGAGAAAGGTAGATAATATATTTGAGCTCTCTATATATTAGGTCTTTCTATTGTGTGACCTTTAACTTCCCTTGGCGTGGATGCAGGTTCGACAAGATGGATTTTTTCCTGCTGATCTTCTTTTCCTTGCTAGTACAAATCCAGATGGTGTCTGCTACATTGAGGTTCTCTTTTCCATCTCAATTGCAATTTAGTTCTGAATAAGTGATGGTCTTAGAACGGTGATGAATTCAGCCCTCCAGGAAGTTCAATTATTTGATTTTTTTTTTGGCTCATAGACCGCTAACCTTGATGGCGAGACAAATTTGAAGATTAGGAAAGCTCTGGAAAAGACCTGGGATTACCTGACTCCAGAGAAGGCATCTGAATTTAAAGGTTCATATTCTCTATTTATTTTTATCATCTTGTGGGTTTTGCAGCTATTTATGTCATGGAATGATTAAGCATTTCTTGATTACTTTATGACTCAGAAGTTGATTAAATGTGAACATTATGACATAATAAATGCAATGCATGGTAACACCTGTTTGTAGACGTTGGCATCAAGGATGTGGTAGCTGAAGGCTGAACATCTGTATTTTAACTTAATAAATGTTTTATGATGTGAATAGCAATTTGTAAGGACTTATGATGACAAAATATACATCATTATGGAAGTGAAAAATATCTCCTCGTATGTTCAATGCTATCTCAAGGTATGAAATGATCTCTTGAAAACATTGACTATGCAAATTTTAGTTCAAATTGCTTGGTCATTTTGAGTCTTTGCTTTGTTATACTCCCTTAGAATGAATGTCATTGATCATGAAAATAATCTATGGTTCCATCCATGTATGATTTCGTTTCTTTAGTTTTCTCTGTGTGTGTGTGTGTTCATTTTTTTATTATTATACATGAAAAGTATTGGTTATTCTTTACCCCTTCAAAATGCAGGTGAAGTACAATGTGAGCAACCAAACAATTCACTCTACACTTTCACAGGCAATGTTATTATTCAGAAGCAAACATTACCTCTCAGCCCAAACCAACTTTTACTGCGAGTATGATCTTTTCTTTTTACCTTTCAATGCTGCAACTTGGTTTCTTGCTATTTGTTGTACTTTTATGGCTCTAAAAGAGTTCCTATATTTGCTTTAAAAGGAAACATTACCTCTCAATAATACCCTAACTTTTATGCTTTCTCATTATGATGGTTTACAGGGATGCAGTCTCAGGAATACGGAGTATATTGTTGGGGCTGTTATTTTTACTGGCCATGAAACGAAGGTCTGTTAACTGTTATCCTGCTTCAATTAGTGGACATACTAGATTGTATAACAATACTATTATGGTTTAGGTGCCCAAGGTTATTATATAGAAATCATGGATTATTTTGCGAGTTTCAGATTATTTTGCGAGTTTCAAAATTTAAGGATTCAGCTAAAACTGGAACCAATCATTTTTATCTCATGGGATGTCTAGAAGGGCATAAACAATGGAGTTCTTGAGGAAACGTACGAGGATTTGGAATGTGCATGTAAATGAAAAGGCGTTTTGAGCTCTTTATCAGAGAGGGCTTTTGCAACTCCTAACGGAGCAGGGATTCCCCATTTAGGTGGGGAATGAGTGAGGGTGTTAGGGAGAAAAAAAAATTCTTGTTAGTAAATAATAATGTAATGTTTTTTCTGAAGCAATATGGAAATTGCAACATTTTAAGTTTTAACGATGATGCAAGTTTTTGTGAACTCTTTTTGGATTGAATAAATATGCAGGTTATGATGAATGCTATGAATGTTCCCTCCAAAAGAAGTACTCTGGAAAAGAAACTTGACAAGCTTATACTTACGCTGTTTGCTACTCTATTTGTGATGTGTTTGATTGGAGCCATTGGCAGGTATGATATACTTGATTAGTTTTTTTGATAATTTTTCTACTCGTGGTTTTTCAATTTTTGTTGTTGAATTTTTAGTGGCGTGTTTGTAAACGAAGAGTACTACTACTTAGCTCTTGATAAGGGAGGCGAAAACCAATTCAACCCTCGCAACCGATTCCTGGTAATTTTTTGTAATTGGTTAATCTTTTTCTCTCTTCTTATTTATCACCACCACCATCATTTTTTCATGCTGTTGATCTGGATAGTGATTTCCACAGGTTATCATTCTGACCATGTTTACCTTGATTACTCTATACTCAACAATCATTCCTATTTCTCTTTATGTTTCCATTGAGGTGGGTAATGTGATCCATCATTTAATTGGTTCTGCATTAGTTTAGTAATGCACACATTCACTATTTGGGGGTTCATTTTTACTCTTAATGCAATTTTCAGATGATCAAATTTATTCAATCGACACAATATATCAATAAGGATCTAAATATGTTCCATGCTGATAGCAATACCCCTGCATTGGCCAGAACTTCCAATCTGAACGAAGAACTTGGACAGGTACATATTTACTTGATAAAATATTTTTGAAGCAATATGGAAATTGTAACATTTTCTCAAAGGTTGTATTTCGGTGGTTTTAAATTGTGGCTTTTGATCAGGTAGAGTACATCTTTTCAGATAAAACTGGTACTCTTACCAGGAATCTAATGGAGTTCTTTAAGTGTTCAATTGGTGGAGAGGTTTATGGCACTGGTATCACTGAAATAGAGAGGGGGATTGCTGAGCAGAATGGCTTGAAAGTGGAAGAGGTTTGTGTTCTGTACCCTATATTCAGTGATGAATGAGGTTATCGGCCCTTATAGAGTTTTGTTTTGCAGGCACACAAATCAGCCAATGCTGTTCAAGAAAAGGGATTTAACTTTGATGATCCTAGGCTTATGAGGGGAGCATGGAGAAATG
The DNA here is from genome assembly GCF_000004075.3 of Cucumis sativus. Classification (NCBI taxonomy): domain Eukaryota; kingdom Viridiplantae; phylum Streptophyta; class Magnoliopsida; order Cucurbitales; family Cucurbitaceae; genus Cucumis; species Cucumis sativus. Next base: position 26,055,506 of record NC_026659.2, on the reverse strand, counting down.
AGCCCAACTCTGACCTTTGTAAGGTGTGTTAACTATTTTTAACCAAATTAAATTAGTGTACACGGTCAGTTAGGAGTGTGTTATAGACTCTGAACCTTCAACTTAACATTTTGGACACCATCTAGCGTCTGAAGCTTTAATTAGGTGTGAGTTCTTGATTTTGTGGTTTTTTCATTATATCCTCCTCCTCCCCCCCCATGTTGTATTTGTGTTCTTTGAACTATTATGCTTGCCATCCCTTTTAAGTACAAGAAGGGAATCTTTCGGAAGAATTTTTTTTAGTTCATCTTTTTATTTATTGTTATTATTTTTTGGTTGGTTGCCTCGAAAGAAATCATCGAATCTTTGGTTCCAAGGAAAATGTCTGCTTGGTCTTTTTTGAAGATGTTCTTTACCTCACTCGTTCATGATGTAAATTGAATTTTCCTTTTCTTTCTTATAGTTTTACTTAACTTTTGACCAATTGGATGGAGAAGTTTTTTGCAACTCTTTGGATTGGGGTCTTTTGTTCCCCTGCACAGTTAATTATCATTAAAATGATCTTATTTTGGAAAAAAAAAGTGAATTTCTATGATTAACGGTTGAACTTGTGATTGTTCATGGCTCAGCTTAATGGCTGCCTCAGTGTAATATCTTGTTATGCTTCTACCGTTGCTGTGATCCTCAAGTTCCCCATAGAATTTTTGTTTTATCATAATGATTAATATACCTAAACAAAGTGGGAAAGATCTTATAGGATAAACTTTTGACAATTTTCTTTGTGTTGATGGAGTGGTTTTTGTATTTGAATCATTGATACATACAATAACTAATAGTTATGTTGCCTTTTTTAGGAATTTTTCAGATGCCTTGCTATTTGTCATACTGTACTTCCTGAGGGTGATGAATCCCCAGAAAAGATCACATATCAGGCCGCATCACCTGATGAGGCTGCCTTGGTGGCTGCTGCTAAAAACTTTGGCTTCTTCTTTTACAGGTTTGCACATCCCATATAAATATGTTCCATGAGTTCAAGGTTTACACGACAGATTCCAGTGAACTGTGTTTCCTCTTCACTTGGGCATTATGTTAGTCTTATAGTGTGGTGGTAGAAACCCATGCATTTGATACTTTTGTCTACTCCCAGTCCAACGAGGCTTTTCCATCATGTGGCTTTGGCAAAGGGTTGAAATATTTCCTTTTCTATTACTCATTGGAAGAGTATTTTTCTTGTAAAAAAATTCCATGTTGATTATGGCCATAAAAATGTACCCTTGGCATTTGGCATAGTATGTAATGCTCAACTTCAATTATGGAATGTTTATTGTTCATTCTGATTTTGGGACTAATTATAGAAGAATGTTTCGGATTGTATTTCTAGTAATATCTGTCCCACTTTCTACTATCTCAGGCGTACCCCTACTACAATATATGTTCGTGAATCTCATGTTGAGAAGATGGGTAAAATCCAAGATGTTTCTTATGAAATTCTCAATGTACTTGAGTTCAATAGGTTGGTATAGTGTATTCCTTCAATATACTTCAACTCGATATGATTTTACTAGTAACCATATAAATTTGTCCATTGTATTTGCTCTTGTTAACAGTGTAAGAAAGCGTCAGTCTGTGGTGTGTCGTTATTCTGATGGCAGGCTTATCTTGTATTGCAAGGTAATCTTTTAATGTTTTGCGAATTAGCTTTCTGTTTGTCAGATATATTGACATGTGGTTAATTGCTCTGACCAGGGTGCTGATACCGTTGTATATGAGAGATTGGCTGGTGGAAATGATGATCTGAAGAATATAACTAGGGAGCACTTGGAGAAGTTTGGATCTTCCGGTCTGAGAACCCTGTGCCTTGCTTACAGAGATTTGCATCCTGATGTGTATGAAAGCTGGAACGAGAAATTCATTCAAGCTAAATCTTCACTAAGAGATCGTGAAAAGAAATTGGATGAGGTGGGTTAAGCAATTGTGATATTTTCTTTCCCCGTAGAAAAGTACACCGTTTTTTTCTACCCCTGCCCTCCTGGTGAAGGGTGATTGCGATAATGGTCATTGAAGCCATTCGTCATCTCAGGACATGTAGTCCGGTTTGGTATATGCTCGAAAGAGGAAAGTAAAAGGAACAACCTAACCGTGGGTAGAAACCCTGCTTAAAAGAGCTACAGAAAAATTAAGAGAAGAAAGGAAACCTTCCCATGGTTAATAATAATAAAAAGCCTACAGTTACAAAAGATTGTCATTCTCCACTCTTTTGTAATTTTAGCTTATTGCTTCATGACAAACGGGAGGAGTTTCTTGTAGTTATTCAAAAGTAGGATTTTTTTACATCTCTTTCATCAATCAATGAAATGCTTTCTGTTTCCATTATATGGGAAAAAAGAAAGAAAGAATATGTCATCTCCATTCTTGAATGTGTATTGAATCAGAATCATGTAATATTTTTCAGTCAACATGTGAGCATTACTCTGTTTTGTTTTATGGAACGGAAGTTTCTTGGCTCATGTGTATGATTTCTACCATCATGGTGTTTGACATCCTTTAAAATTTTCATGAATGGACTGAGAAAGAGAATGGTATTTTAAACTGTACTTCCATTGATTTAAAGAGTCGATGGAATTAATTTGGAACCTCATATCTTTAGACCACTGAATAAACATTATATGGTATTCTCATGTACGAATGAAAAATATGCAGGTTGCAGAACTTATAGAGAAAGACCTTATTTTGATTGGCTGTACTGCTATAGAAGATAAGCTTCAAGAAGGAGTACCAAACTGTATACAGACACTTTCTAGAGCTGGTATCAAGATTTGGGTGCTAACAGGAGACAAGATGGAAACTGCTATTAATATAGCTTATGGTAGGTTGACATTTTGGCAGTAGCTAAACTAAAGTAAAGCAATAGCCAAATTAAATAATTTGATAATTATCTATTTATTTTTCTAACTATTTGATTTATCTGGAGTTCTTATCTTTTTCAGCTTGCAATTTGATAAACAATGAGATGAAACAATTTATTATCAGTTCAGAAACGGATGAAATCAGAGAAGTTGAGAACAGGGTAAGGTTCCAGCATATTAGCCTAGTGATGATCTTATATGTTGCTTAATATGGTTTTCAGCTATATTACTACTCTACTAATATTTAGCATTTTTATCAGGGTGACCAAGTAGAACTTGCACGTTTTATTAGAGAAGAAGTAAAAAAGGAACTGAAGAGATGCCTTGAGGAAGCACAGCTGTGTTTACATTCTATCCCTCCACCAAAATTGGCTCTCGTTATAGATGGAAAATGTTTGATGTATGCACTAGATCCAAGTCTGCGAGTTACTTTACTAAAATTGAGCTTGAATTGTAGTTCGGTTGTTTGCTGCCGAGTTTCTCCTTTGCAGAAAGCGCAGGTTAGCCTCCCTTAGAAAGCAACTAATTATCCACGGCATGTGCTACTGTTATTTTTTAATATTATCATGCTACTTGCCTACAGAGGTCTATTGCTTTTATTTAGAGACATTTTTTTTATTAGAATATATGAATGTATGTTTCAGAGAGTCACCTTCTGTGTGCCATACTGGTGGACTGATGTGGTTGATCTAGTAATTGAAAACCTTGCTTTTATATTAAATGATATGATAGCTTTTGAGTAACTTAATCATTGTGAGTTGGCTCAATAGTCAGTCACTGTGTAATCATCTCTTGCAGGTGACAAGTTTGGTGAAGAAAGGTGCACAGAAAATAACACTTAGTATTGGTGATGGTGCAAATGATGTTAGCATGATTCAAGCAGCTCATGTGGGCATTGGAATAAGTGGGCAGGAGGGAATGCAAGCAGTGATGGCTAGTGATTTTGCTATTGCCCAGTTTCGCTTTCTCACAGATTTACTTCTTGTGCATGGACGATGGTCATATCTTCGAATATGCAAGGTTCCAACTTATTTTTTGCGTCTTATTATCTCACTCTGAATTCTTGCACATTGTCTCATTAATTAGTTGGTTATGACATTTAGGGCATGTTTGAGAGTGTTTTCGCAATGGTTAAAATTACGTTTGTTATTTTTTAAGCCACTTTCAAATACATCCTTATTTCACAAGACTTTTCCATAATGAACACACTTGTGCTTTGGCAGGTTGTCACATACTTCTTTTACAAGAATCTTACGTTCACTTTAACTCAGTTTTGGTTTACCTTCCAAACTGGGTTTTCTGGTCAAAGATTCTACGACGATTGGTTCCAGTCACTTTATAATGTCATATTCACCGCACTACCTGTAATAATTGTTGGACTATTTGACAAGGTATTGCATTCTTTCTTACTACGCTGCTCAATGCACGTAACGGTCTGCTATTGAAGAGATGGCTATAGTTCTTGTAGATTTTCTTTTGTTTTTTTCAGATGAAATCTATCCTTTCTCTCTCCTACCAATTAATATTCACAATATATATATTTTGCTAGGATGTCAGTGCTGCCCTTTCCAAAAAGTACCCTGAGCTCTACAGAGAGGGAATAAGAAATGTGTTTTTCAAGTGGAGAGTTGTGACAACTTGGGCTTTCTTTTCCGTTTACCAATCTTTAGTCTTTTACTATTTTGTAACCGCTTCTAGTTCCAGTAGTCAATCGTCATCAGGCAAGGTGTTTGGTCTGTGGGATATCAGCACGATGACTTTCACATGCATTGTAGTGACTGTGAATTTGCGGCTGCTTATGATCTGTAATTCAATTACTCGGTGGCACTACATTACGGTTGGGGGAAGCATTTTAGCATGGTTCTTATTTATTTTCTTATATTCCGGTATTATGACACCACATGATAGGCAGGTCAGTTTTGTTGCCTTTTTTACCCCTCAGAAAGTTCAATTTTAATCTATTAATTTTCTTTTAACACTCACTTTATTATTGTCCCTTTTGCTGCAGGAAAATGTATATTTCGTCATATATGTCTTAATGAGTACATTATATTTTTACGTAGCTGTTATCCTCGTTCCCGTTGTTGCACTTCTTTGTGATTTCGCTTACCAAGGGTATGCATTCTTTGAACTATACATCACATAGGAAATACATCGGATTCTAGATGGATGATTGGCCAACCTTGGTCTGTTTTATCTTATTTCATCTACAATTTTTGTTCTATTGCTAATATATTTTCCACTTTGATTTTTTTTATATGTTGATACAGCCTTCAGAGATGGTTTTTCCCCTACGATTATCAGATAGTACAAGAAATACATAGACATGAACCCGAAGGTAGAGGAACTGCAGGATTGCTTGAAATTCAAAACCATCTTACACCGGAAGAGGCAAGAAGCTACGCCATGTCTCAACTCCCCCGAGAATTATCAAAGCACACTGGCTTTGCTTTCGACTCACCTGGCTACGAGTCATTTTTTGCGGCACAGCTTGGTATTTATGCCCCACAGAAGGCATGGGATGTTGCTAGGAGAGCCAGTGTGAAGTCAAGACCAAAGATTAGGGAAAAGAAGTAAGGTAGAGATTTAAGGATTATTGTACAAAATTTTTCATATCAAAAGATGAACCTCAGAAAAATCATTAGTGTTAGCTTTTTGCTGTGCCATATTTTAGCATTTGATTTTGCAGCATCATCATACCATTTGGTTCCTCTCTCTCCCATTAGTTGTCTTTTTTTGCCTTCTGAGAGACTAGTGGTTATTAGGAATGTAATGGGTATTGGGTATATATATTGATATGTCGATGTAATTTTAATACCAATTGAAGTAATTTTTTGACTGGTGGTTGGGTTCTAGCTAACCATTAACCTTTCTCAGCCTCTAGTTAGCTAAATTTTCAACTCAAGTGCTTTTGCTTTTACTTCCTCCATCGTCTGGAAAATTTATCAGCTTATGGCTTCTTGGATTCTCTATTTCAAGATGGTTGCTTAATACACAAAATTCAAAATATAGCATCTTTGATGTGATATTGTGGTCAAATATTTTCTGAGCCAAAAACTCTGACCAAAATTTGAAAATAAATATTCAATTCGAAGAATTTGTAAGGTTGGTTGCGGCCTAATTAGATTCAAATTCCTCAAAGATTTTGACTTCTCGAAATAGCCACAATCCAATTTTCACTTCTTGCCAATTAGAAAATGCTTTTACAGTTTTTTTTTTTTTTTTTTAAAGCTAGAAAAACACAACTTATATTGTCTTTTAGTTTTAAAAATCTATTGCTTGGTTGTTTGAGTGGAAAAACTATTCAAAATGTGAAAGAATTTGAGACTATAACCTTTTGAATAGTCAATAATTTGTGTAGATGTCAATTAAGAACTTAATTATGTGGTGCATCATATATATGCTGTCTATTTTTGAGACAACATAAACCAAGAATCATTTTATCTATCACATCTTTATTTACTTAAATGGAAGAGTTTTAAATTCCATGACCAACTAAAACTATTTAATTTCAGTATAAATTTCTTTTCTTTTCTTTTTTATTTAGGGTTTTATACAAGACGACACATGGACAACTTAAAATTAAAATGGCATTTGGGCATTAGAATCATTGCTTTGAGGATTTGTATAAACATTAAATGAAATATTGTTCCAGCAGTGATCATAATCATATCAAAATTAGTGGGAACATATTACAAAGTTGTCTTGTACGAATCCATGAGAATGAGATTTGTAACAGTCTTTCCAAAGTTTATATATATATATTTCAATATTAAAATCTTTCATTAGCCGTAATTAATAATAGTTATAGATATGTATATTTTTTGTAGGTTTAACCTTCTTTAAGCTCCACCATGAAGCAGAAAGAATCCCCGTTGCTTCCACTTCCCTTAGTCCTTTTAAACAACGATGTTACTTTTAATCTTCAATTTTTAATATCTGAACTAATTTACCAATTAACCTTTATGTCATTTCCACTACAAAATCATTAGAAACAAGAAAATTCATAATTATTTTAGATTAAAAAAAATCAAACTTGGTTGTTTTTAACTCTTATCTTTTAAGTACCCTGTTCAACTTCAAGTGATTTGATAAATAAATATAACAAATTTAGCGACTAAGTTGATTGATTTTAGATGTTTATTAAACGGCAATTGATATGTATATACCTTCTCTTAAGTTCAAAAGTTCACATTATCATAGTTTAAACTTTTCAAATACATAATCAAGTCTCTAAGTAGGACAAATATAGCAAGTTCAGAAAAAAGTTAGATGGTTAATATTGGAACTTTTGTTGAGTGAAGAAAAAGGTTGACCTTTTTTTCTCCTTTTTTTTGGTAATTTAACCCATACGGGAAGAAAACTTCAGTATTGACATTTGAGTATATGCATATCATGTATCTATTCTATGTACAATTAATATTAGTGGTAGTAGTAGAAATTTTGTCAATGAGACTTAGCTTTATACTTCAGTAAAAATAATTTGAAAAGAAGTGTAAAAATTGAACATTAAACTTAGATTTATTGAGGACTAAAAGACTAATTTACCATTAGACCAACTAATGATAATGATCACAGTCAATTTTGTATATATATGTTATAGTTAGAGAACAAAATTGAGGAGGATTTGAATCTCCAACCATGGAGGTGTGTGTGTGTGTGTGAGTGAGGGCTTGAGGGTGAAGAAAGATATATGGAAAAAGCAAAAATTTGAAGATGCTTTTGAAAAAACCCAAAAAATTAACAAAACTTAGAAAGAACATTACATAAATAAATATTGTAACTTTTTCTATGTAATTTTGTGTATTCTTCCAAATGCATTCCAGCTCAATCCTTTACCCAATTATTTATTTCTTTTATACGATACTAATTTACTTCACAACCCATCAGCTCTCACACTCCATTATTCTATTCCCAATGTTATATCACTCTTCCATTTTTTAATTATTTCATTCTTTAATATAATATATATGTATGTTAAGTATCATTAAGTCCTATAAATTAACAGATAGTTTATAGAGGTAAACATATAAAAATATTACACCATGTACAGAATTATTAAATTTGAAGTTTAGAGGTTTATCGAGTATACGTCGTCAACATGTTCATTCGACATTAATATTGAAATTATATGTATATAGTCATTACTTGAAGGGTACATAACTTCATTTCAATAGATTCATCCACAGTGTTTTAACTTACTTTAATTTTTATAATAAGAATGAGATATCCAACCTCTAATATCATAAAAAAGAGTACAAATCAATAGTTGCTAATTAACGAAGCTTCTTTTACACTCACAATTTAATACGTATAATTAACATCAATATTCGTTTAGGTAGTGTATAGTGCAAAAGATTTTTCTCTTGTTTTCTTTTAAATAAGTTTTTTTTTATGACAACTATTTGTCTTACCAACCCTTTGATTTGATTATGATTGAACTAATATATATATATATATATATATATTTAACCAAATAAAGAGATATACCCTTTGACTTGGGTTTATTTATTTTTATGTACATATATACATAGTATTGGATCATGTAATACCTTAATAAGGAAAAGCTAAGATACATACCCAAAAAAGAATAAAACATTGTTACTTAGATCATAGTATTTTAATCATATTTCTCCTTAACCAAAAAATAATATATAATTTTGTAACTTCATTCTCTATCCTACTCTAAATTTTGGTTCATTTTTGTGCTCTTGTATACTCTTGTACTTAGCTTTAAAAAAAGTGACAATTTTAGTATCTTTGTATTTCTTTTTTTTTTTTGCTTTAAAATAAAAAAATTTGAAAGTTTAAAAGTGTATAAGAATCAAAATAAATATTTTAAAAGTATAATACATCAATTAAAGGCAATAATAATGATGATGATGGATGAGAAATGATATATAGGTAGACTTGAAAGAGAAGCTATTTAGGTATGTGAGAGTTAAGTGGTAAGGCATTTGATTCTTTTGAAGCTTTTTGAGTAAATAAGAGTGAGATCCATAGGGAATGGATCATAAACATTATGCCATATGCTTTCTCTCTTTTTTTTTTGGAGGTGCTAATATCAGCTGTCTCCCCCTTCTTCTTCTTCTTCTTCCCCATTCTCTTTTTATTTTTATTTTTAATTATTACGTCTAATGATTCTCCATTCCCTTCGTTAATCTCAATCACTAATATCGAAAATAAATATATCAATGCTATAATCTATCAATGAGAGACATAAATATATTATGAAATCTTTGTTATCATTTATTTTATTGTTGAGATGACTAAATTAAAATTTAACTATGATGATAAGGCTATAATTTGTGTATTTTAGTGCTAATTATGTTGTTAGCACGTTTAATTATAAGAGAAAATGCTTATTAGATTTTTGAATAGATATTTATATATGTGTATAAGTGCATATGTATATACTCTTTTCTTTTTTAAAATAAAATTGGAGAGACAAAAGCAAGAGAATTTTAAGCCTAAATTCTAGAGTTTTATTTTTAAATTTTTTTTGACCAATCCAAAATCTAAGAATAATCTACTTTTTTTTTTTTCTTTCAATAATTGTAGTACTTGTTCTTCTAATACTTCACAATAACTTTAAACCTTTACAAAGTTTCATTTGACTTGTAATTTTCAAGACCAAATCATTCACTATCTTATTACCAAATTAATACTTTTCTTTTCTCTCTTTTTCTTCTCACACAAGCATCAAATCATTATTTAATCTAATACATACACACACACACCATGTAAATTATTAATCTAAATACACATATATAATAAACTAAAATAGAGAACAAAACAAAAACAAAAAAACATGGCAAATCAAGGTTTGAGAAAAGTGCAACAGAATCCACCAAAACCCTATAAAGAAAAAAAGAAAGCTCGCCCTAATTAAACATGCATCCCCTACCAAACAAACTAACAAAATAGTAATAACATCTCCTTCTTTCTTTCCCTTCCAATCCCCATACTACTTCTTCTCTTCATTGCTTTCATATCCATCCCGTTTTCATCCAATCATAAAACTAATTAACCACGACTCACTCTCGACATATACGTCTGAAGTAGATCATACATACACAATTAAATCTAGCTATATATATTTATGAAAAGTGTAGATAGCTGTTGCTATTTTTCTTACTTGAAGGTCTTGCTTGGTGCTGTGGTTGTGGGGCTGTTTGTATGGCTTTTGGTTGTTGGGTCATCCCCGCCACCACCAGGGAGAACGAAAAGCTGGCAGGCGGCGGCTGAGTCTGTTCATCAGGTCGAGGGAAGGCATGCCATGAAGGAAGCTGAGGATCAATTGGCCATTAACAACCATCCAAAGCTGTTGGATCCTAACTTTATGAGCAAAGTTAGAGTTCCTAAAGGACCAGACCCCATCCATAACAGGTATATATTATTTGAACACACTTTGCATTTAAGATTATTAAACTTATCAGGTATTATTATTTTAAAACCATGCGAGAAAAAAAAAACATTTTAATTTATTTAAATTATAAGTTTTGTTCAATTTAATCTTAAATTTCAAAATATCATAATTTTACTTTTGAAATTTCAATTTTTCATTGACTACTAGCTTGGTGGGTAAAAAATAAATAAATTCATCCATGTTACGTTTGGAATTTTGTACTGAAAGGTCACAATCTAGAGCATAGTGTTTTAGAAGATAAAAAGTGTCATAATTACTATTTGAAAAAAAATATTGGTTGGTTGTTAACAAAATCAATAAAGAGTTTGTATTGATATTTTTTTGTGTTATTATAAAAGAAATGTTTATTTTAGGAGTGATTTATGTTGCTGTTGAATATGTATATATATGTGTGTGTGTGTACTTGAATTGGCAGGAGAATTGGGGTGAAAGGAGGGCCTCCAAGAGGAGCTTAGGCTTTTTTGTACTCACGAAGGCATAGATTCCTTCCTCCACTTTTAAATATTAAGGATTATTATGAACATTTCTTTTCTTCTTCTTTTTTGGGTAATTTCAATAAGAAAAAAGAATGTATAAAAGCTCTTAATAAATCTGGATTGTATAGAATTGATTCACACTCAACTTTGTAGCTTTTTACATCCAACACCTATTCTTCCTAATTTTGTCTTCCGTTCCTTCTATAATATATAGCACAAGAATAAAAAAATAATTACATAAATAAATAAAAAGAAAAAAAATTAGTTAAAGATTAAAAAGGTTATGTTTGATCTTTATTTCGTAGACTTTTCTTTTCTATTTTTTCTTGTTGAAAATTGTCACTAATAACTGCTATTAATGATAACTTTCTATTAGTCGTCGTTACGAGTAGTTCTTTTTTGTTTTTTCAAATTAAAAACTATTAATGGTAGGTTGATAGCTGCTATAAGTTTCCATCACCGATAAATAGATGCTATAGTGAAAGTTTTCAATTTGAAAAATGTGTTGTCATTGTCATCATTTATAGTTGCAATCAGTCATAACTTCTATCAATGATAGCTACTAAATTTACTATTTTTACAAATAACTTTTTTTTGTGTTATATTTTTTGTTTTTTTTTTTAATTGTGCTATATACGTGATTTTCCAAAAAGAAAAAAGAAAAGAAAAGTAATAGTTTCGAGATAAACAAATGGGCTTGTGTCTAGAGCTATGTTAGTCCGAATTCTAATGGCCCAAATCCCGAGATCGGCCCAATTAGATATCTTATTGGACTCAATAACCAACCAATTCGGTTGTAGGTCCCGAACGTACAATTCATTCGATTTCAGTACCATTCAGTCTTGAGTTTTCCACTTTATTTCAATTTTCATTGGAGAATGGAAATACTTTCAAGAATCCTTTTCATATATATATATATAATAGATAACTTCTAATTGGTTTACTACTCGAAACGATTAAGCTTTTGAGTAAAAAGAATCTATAAAATATAGTTATAAGCAGAATACTAAACATTTTAATTTGTTTAGAAAAGATTAAAATTTCATAATTATTTAAGTTCCTTCTAATATTTTTCATATATAGTTTTTTTTCTTTCCAAAATAAGCATTGATATTTTCTCATATATCCATTTTTCGTAAAGTTGAGATTCTCACAACATCGATATCATACATATTAAACTTTGATAATGACGTAATTGACTTTCCAAGGAAAAACCTAATCATTCGTCAATGAAATAAATTTCTTATTTATTTGACCTAATCCAAATGAATTGATTCTAACCTAAGGTATACCATTTCAAACCTCAAAAATTGAATCAATCAATCTTTGTAAGATAGGCGGTGTCCTTTGACTTTATTAATTTAATCAGACCATTTTTTTAAAAAAAAATATATATGGTGGCTAGTTTAGTTACTTACCTACCATGCCCATGCCCATTGCCCAAATCATTGCACGTTGAAAGAAATATATATATATATATAAATATAAATGAAGAAGTATAAAGTATAAAAGGAATTGCATGTTTAATTTATGGAGTAATTGCATAGTCAAAAAAAAAAGTGGGGAATATTTGTTTTTTCAAACAATGATTAACTTTCTCGTTGATATCATATAACTGAATATCTAAAATAAATAATGGTTAGTGTTTTGATTAAAATTTGAAGAGAGAAAGAAATGAGAATGGGTGAGATGAAATGAAATGGCATTTCATTTGCATTTTGATTAATTTGAGACCAATCAATCCGTTCCCCTCAATTCCCTCGTCATCCTCTTATTCACATAAATACAATTTTGGTAACTTATTTCCAAATTTTGGCGAAGAACGGAGAGAGGGGGAGGGGAGGGGGAGAGAGATAGAGAGAGCTAGAATGAATAACGGGTTCAAATTTTATGTGTAGTTCTTTGTTTTATGTTATGGGGATTGAGAAATTTGGAATTTTGGGGATTAATTTTGATATTTATCAGTCAATTTGATGCATAAATGAGCTCAAATTCGTTCGTTATCTGATAAATGGGGAGATCGTTGAGTTCGTGAATGTGATTCTTCCTAGACGATCTCTAATCTTTGCTTGTGGATCTGAGAAGGATTTGAAATCATGCCGTCTCACGCGGATCTGGACTATCAGATCGAGCATCTGATGGAGTGCAAGCCGTTGCCGGAAGCGGAGGTGAAAATACTTTGCGATCAGGCGAGAGCGATTCTGGTCGAGGAGTGGAACGTGCAACCGGTTAAGTGTCCGGTGACGGTTTGTGGTGATATTCATGGCCAATTTTACGATCTCATTGAACTGTTTCGGATAGGAGGCCGTACTCCCGATACTAATTACCTTTTCATGGGCGATTACGTTGGTGAGTTTTTAGCTTTTTTTTCTTCTTTGTTTCTGTTTTATCCTGCACACACACATATATTTGAGAATAATTTGATTCCTTCGTTTAACGCCACTGTTCTCTGTTCTTTTGTTGTGTTTTTTTGAAAATTCTCAACTTCTAAAAGTGATTCATTATTCGGATTGTTTTCAACCCGTATAGCCGCATACTTCAAGGGGCTGATGTATTGTAATTTGTAGTACAATTTTTCTGGATTAATCTGAGTATTATTTCTAGTAGGCCTTAGCTGTACTTCGTTGCATTTTTAGAGCAATTTATCTATTAGATAGATCATTTAGAATCACCAGATGACTCGGGTATTGCAAAAAACTGCTTAAGTTGAAAGCTGAAAACAGTACGTTGGGTTGGTAAATATTGATGCTTGGTTGATTCTTAGGGAGTCTTCTCATTTCGTCATTGTATTGCGTTAAAGTTATAGTTCATAAAAAAACTGGGAGTTATATAGATGGGTTGCTTTTGAACTTAGCTGTAAATTATGAAGTAGGAGGCTTTTAGGATTTATATCCTCAGAGAGGAAATAGATTAAAGTAGCTACTTATCATGATAGAAATTTATAGGATTGAAGAAATTTGTAGTTGTTTGCTCATGACCCTTACAGAAGGTGACAAGTAGTTTTTGTATAGCTTTTAATAAATAGACAAAGGAAAGGAAATAGTTCTTCAACTGAATTACATGAGAGAAGGAAACATGGATCGATACTCCATTTTTGCATAGAGATAGTGCAACGAGCATTGTCCCTCCAGAAGTCATTTACTCCTTGATTTTGCCCTCTGGTAGCTGCTAGGAGGAGAGGGGGAAGGGAAGGAAATAAACCCGGTGCAAAAATGGTTTGGTTAATTGATTCCTTCATCCTTCATCCTTCATCCTTCATCCTTGATTCCTTCATCGTTGTTATAAGCTATGGAGTTTTGAGTCTATTATTCTGGCATTTTCTCACATTGTGAACTAATGCAGATCGTGGGTACTACTCGGTGGAGACAGTTACTCTTCTAGTGGCTCTAAAAGTTCGTTACAGAGACAGAATTACCATCTTGAGGGGTAATCACGAGAGCCGACAAATAACCCAAGTGTAAGATGTGATGACTTCCTTTGTTTCTAATCAAAACGCTTTCTTTTGTATGTGTAAAGGGTTTTGATTCATAGACCATTTTTCTCATTCAGGTATGGATTTTATGATGAATGCCTGAGAAAATATGGAAACGCCAATGTCTGGAAACACTTCACCGATCTTTTCGATTACCTCCCTCTTACAGCTCTAGTTGAGAGTCAGGTTCAGTTCTACACAGCATAAACTGTGCATTGTAATTTGATACCATATAGCTTAATCTATCTAATATGCAACTGTTACTATGTGTAGGTTTTCTGTTTACATGGAGGACTTTCTCCATCTTTGGATACCTTGGATAACATTCGCTCATTGGACCGTATACAAGAGGTTTGTAAGTTTTTATTTGGTTTGTTGATTGACCACTCCACTAATTATTGCTACAAAGATTTTCCATTTTCGGTTTATTCAGTGTACCGCATTTCTCATAGCTGTTGTTTCTTTATATGTCAAATCAGGTCCCCCATGAGGGGCCGATGTGTGATCTCTTATGGTCTGATCCAGACGACCGGTGTGGATGGGGAATATCTCCACGTGGGGCTGGGTATACATTTGGTCAGGATATAGCTGCTCAGTTCAATCATACAAATGGGCTCTCTCTTATATCCAGAGCTCATCAACTTGTCATGGAAGGATACAACTGGTGTCAGGTTAAATTGTTTAGCTGATTGCAAATGTTCTACCCCACTTGTTGTTTTTACATGTATTGCATGTTCTTATGTTTTTCAATCTGACTCATTTTTGTAGGATAAGAATGTGGTGACTGTCTTTAGTGCACCAAATTATTGTTATCGATGTGGAAATATGGCTGCAATTCTGGAAATTGGGGAGAATATGGATCAAAATTTTCTACAATTTGACCCAGCTCCTCGGCAAATTGAACCTGATACCACACGGAAGACTCCTGATTATTTTTTGTGATTACTATATGGGTTGTGACATTGTAAGTTCGTCATTGTAGATGTTTACTCTGAAAAAGCCTTATATTGTCATGGGTGAGAACCAGATTATGTTAAATGTCATTCTTTTGGTTGTAGTTTTAGTTGTGTTTTGTTGCTTCTTTGATGTGTAGAAGAAACTCAAGTAGTAAAGTGGCATGGTGCCCATTTCCTTGTAAATCTTAAAGAAGCAATAGCTTGATATTATTGTGTTTGTGTTATAAATATATATTCTTTGAAGTGAAAAGCTGATTTTGCCAATGAACCAATACTATTCTATGTGAGTAGCTTCCCCATTTCAATAACCAAAAGAAAGCAATGAACTTACAACCAGTCAAATTCTATGTGAGTAACATTTGTTTCGAAATAAATGAAATCAATGGAACAGGGAGACTGGGAGATAAGTATATGCAACCATCCGATGCCTAGCTGTTGATTCATCTATAACTTCAATGTGTAGTATTCATCGATAATACATTTACGCCACGTGAACAATTGTAACAAAAAAGACTCCGGAGTGAACTAAAACCTGGAATTTGATTGCACCCTGCCAGAAGCAAAACCAGCCGTTGAAACGCTTCGTTTTCTTCTGAAGTAGACAACCGAACCACTTATGAGCAGCAAACATAGCACAATGCCCTGTCCAGAATATTACAGCAAATGAAAACAGACCTAAATAATTGGTTTTTCTTTTAGAAATTTAATTTTTAGGAAAGTAAGATACGTACAAGTTCATCATGATAATTAACAGCACAAACTATAGGACTCAAAGTATTCCCTTTGAGGTAGATAAAAGTAAATATAGAATAATAATTGGCATGCTATGCTGTAGCTGTACCAAGATAAACAAGAGTTTCATATCCTACATACTTACTCTTCACATGCTGTGCAAGACTTCAACGATCTAAACAGCAATAGCACAATCGTCATTTTAAACATGCACTCATCTCTCTCCAAAGAAAGTCAGTATCAAATCATTCTTTGAATCTTTTTTTTTAAAATATTATCTTCCAAGCAAAGTTTCATTCCAAACTGTTCCTCTCATTTATACTATTATGACTTAATTAACAACATAATGGTTTTAAAAATAGTGCACTACAAAGAGAAATAACTACTTTTTTCATATAGCTTTACAAAGTAAAAGATGTTTAAAAAATAGTTCTGATTTTGAAAATATGCCCCAACAAATTCTTTAGCTAGCAGGAAGTAGCTGAGATTTACTAACAACAAAGTAGTAACAGAATGAATCCCTTTAGTACCACAAATCTCAATAGACATAATTTTAGCTATCAACCTAAACAACAAAACTGCTTGAGAAAACCCACTAGATTACAGTGATTAGCCCTCAAAATTTAGTTCAGTAAAAGATGAACATTTCTCAAAAATGCCTCTACTCTCTCCTAAAATAAATAGGGTTCTCATGGCAGTAAGAACCATATGAAAAAGCCAGACCACAATTACAATAATAAAAACAGTAGATCCCTAATAGAATGACTGCATTGCTATTTAGTTGAACACATTTGGTATCAATCAATCATGTAAAATAAAGCCATTTAACAGAAATGTGAGAAGAAATCAGGTAGCATGTACACAGAAAAATAGAGCATATAGAAAAATAACCAAAAACCATTCATTTCAATTAAGTAAAACTGTTCAAACTGAGTAGTTAGGATAATGACATACCTCAAAACCAAGCACAGACAACTTTTCTTCATTAACTGATGGTATACAGCTTCTGTAAGTGATGTAAGACTGAGAACCATCAGTCGATGAGACAGAACCATCTCTTAGATTTCTGTGTGCAATGGATGAAGCATTTCCACTGGCATCATCAGGGACAACCTTGTGCTCATAAGATATGTCGAGCATTGAGCGACCATTGTGTGATTTTTTCCCATTGGAAACTTTTGAAGTGTCTTTGATTTCCACACATTTCAGGGGAATACGGTAACCAGTCTCACTGCAGCGATATTTTTCATCATTCTATGAGACAAAAAATAAAAGAAAATGAAAACTTATCTCTGCATTAAACTTTATACTAAAGAACAAAACAAAAGCCACTATACACAAGCAAGCGGATTTCAAAATAGCGAATATGCAAGGTACTATCATTAGCCAATTTTAACATATCAAGAACTTAAAGCCTATAACTTCGTGATGAAGAATTTGCATTGGCATTATACAGATATTAACTACGAAGTCCACATTGCCTGTCCCATGGGGCTATAGCCTATAATTCATGGTCCAAGTTCAAATCCCTTCTCAGTTCTCACCTACGGCTAACCAAAAAGAACATCAAGATCGGGATAGAGGACCCCCAAAGCTGGGGAACTTGGGATCTTTTGTTAAAATGAAATGTTCTTTTTTTTCTTTCCTCCTTTTTCCTTTTCATCAGCAGGCTAAGAGAAATGGATTCATTACAAAGTAAATAAGGCATACCAAGCCAGAACATATTTTTAGAGAAGGTAGAAGCATGAAATTTTGGTTTCAAAAGAAAGCAAGATGTGAAAGCCCTAGTTAGAGATATAATAGAATTATTAATGGAATATTATTAGTATGGTTATTAAAAGGGGCAGATAAGTAAATAGCTACTAAGTTCGTTAGAGCGTTAGTTAGAAAGAGAAAGTAAGGTTGGGATGAGGGTGTAAAGAATTTTGTGAGATTTCCTTTGAAAAATTTTGGAGAGACTAGCCCTCTCGAAAGTCTAGGTTATCTTGTTACTTTCTTATGATATTCAGGGTTCTTGAGTCCTTTGAGTTTTCTGTGTGTTCTTGAATGTTTCCTTGTTGGGTGGTATTCTAATACAAGAACACAATACAAGGGGGCCTATCATTACCCAATCCTAATAGGATGTTTTTGCACAACTACTAAATGAAAAATCTCATCGTAATGCCTCATCCCATCAGCTCACTAAAACATCACCAAATTACAGCAATTGAAAGAACATCACTGTTCTATCTCCACTAAGCCAGGTCATGATTTCTACACAATTTATCCTAATAAAAATCTCATGGCAACGAAACGGGAAAAACAGCACTGATATTAGATTATCTCGAATAAACATTCTAGTGAAATAGAAACCTTTTCTGAGTAAAGGCAGGCAACGCAGGGGCCAGAACGAGAGCATTCAAAGGTAACGTTACTTCCCTGTGGAGTCTCTTTGAAACTCAACAGAGCTCTGCGCCCAAACCCTATCTCGATTTCTTCATCCCCACCAACTCTGTCTCTGACAATCAGAACAAATTCAACAGTTCGCCATGGAATTCCAACAAATGAAATTAGATCAGATCAATAAAGAATTCGATATAATAACACAATTATGAATAAGAAAACATAATTAATAAAATTAAAGCTCACGTATTCTGCGATTGGGCGTGAAGTGAAGCAGAGAAGGTGAAGAGAAGGAGAAGAAAAGGAAGAAATGAAAATTTCGAATACATTTTTGCTTCCCGACGTTAGCGTCTCTCTCTTTCTTGTTATTTCTCACCAAAATCAAATCTGGGAATTGAATTCGCAAACCCAAGCCTGTAAAGTTTCTATATTCTCCCCTCTTCCCTCGTACTTTCTTTAATTGCATATTTGCCTCTTAAAAAATATAAATAGTGATTTTGAAATGGAGAATATTATTATATGTTCACTTTATACGAAATACTCTTTTTTTTAAGTTTGATTTGGTTAAATCTTGTTAAGTTAATTACGACGTTCATTTGATAAATTTAGCTTCAGATTTGGTTTTCCACCAATTTTAGAGAAAATTTAAAAAATAGAATATGCTCAAAATATTGAAAATTCAAATACATTTTTGTAGATCACAAGAACTTCAGAGATCAACGGACTTCCAATACCTAAGAAACTAGACTGGGTTAAGAAGGGATTGAACCCTATAAACGCCTAGTAAGGATATTAGGTTGTTCAACCTCGACCTCGAAGAATTTTGCATACATTCAACCCAATCAAAAACAATAGTTGGATAAGGAATAGGAATGAAACGAAACCTATAAATAAGACTATTACTAAGTAATCTCTTCTCCTTCCAACCTTCTTATTTAAGCATAAGAGTGATTGTGGCATATATACTTCAATTGTGTCTAAGAACGAATTTTCTTCTTCTAAAATACAGAGATTATCTTATTTGATCAAAATTTAGCATCAACAACAACAATGGAAAAGATGAAACATCAACCGTTCGAGTTACCAATCACGCAAGAATCACTTGGGCATTGTTAGCTGAAGTGGCTGAAACTCCTCCAAGAGCCGATGGTAGCAAAACGACAAGTCAAAAAAGCATTAAACTTGGTGCCCACACTGATAATAGTATTCTTGTCGTGTACCAACTTAAGGAACCATATGCTCTATATGTCCTCTCACCTTCCAAACTACAAAATACTTAATTTATTAAATTTCTGAACTTATGTATGAATTAGTGTTAGAAGTAATTTTACAAATAGAAATCAAAATGACAAATTTTTTAAATTTTGAAATAGACATAAATTAAAATGAACCAAAATTTCCCTTTTTGCTCCCTATAGCTTCCAAATTATGTATTGATGGTATAGAGTAGTTAGAACTTTCAAATCATGGTCAAATCCAACTTGATCTTATTTGTTTCTAGTCTGGAAGGAAAGGTTAGATGAAAGAGAGGAGAAGAAAAACACTTTCAAAAATCAAAATTGGATTTAAACAAACAATTATTTCTTTCCAAGCTACAAAGCATTAGATTAGGAAGAATTACAGGAACATTAACATAATAATTCTAAAAAAAATATATAGAAATACAACCAACATTATGAAAGATATAGGTGAAGGAGGCTGTCATGAGAGGAACTAAATAAGTCAAACCACAGTCCCCCACAGTCCCCCACATCTAAACTTATGAACCTTTCTTTTTCTTATGGACCAATTAAATTTCATCTGTACAAAAAAAGAAAAGTAGAATCCCTTTTTAATTTTTATCCACTGTCCAATTGAATCCAAGCAATTATTATTCTTTATTAAATCTATGATGCCCCCAACAATAATCTTCAAGCAACACTGACAATGTCTATACTGTCTCCGCCGCCGGACATTGTCTGGAAACTGCCGGACGACTGTGAAGCAGCCGCCGGTGACTGTCCCTCCGACTGTGAAGTTGAGAGCTTTAAAGTTAGAGGCAAAGGGTCTTCTGGGATTCTCTCGTTAATATTTAATTCCGCAAATTTGGGGTATGGTGATAGAGGAAGCATTGGAATTGGACGAATGATTTTGGAATTGCATGGCTTTGCCGGATAATTTGATGAATTTAGTGTTAATGTACTCTCGACGGCTTTGCTATCAACGACGCCGCTGGCCACCGCGGCTGGAGGTGGTTTCGCTTGATGAATTTTCACCGAGAAATTCCCTGGAGTGTTGTCTTTTTGGGGTGTTGATGGTGGCAGCGGTGGCTGCGTTGCCTCGTGACCGGAAAATATCAAATCGTCTTCCTTGGATGAGCTCGTGAACTTCATATATGTCGAATTAAACAGGGGAAAAAAATCAAATACAGTTATAAAAGATTTAGACTTGTTTATATATATGTTAAAAGAAATGTACCCCTGATAGTGTTTGATCTCGATCAAATTAAATCCTATCCTTATTGTTTTGAAAAAATTAGAAGTTAGTGTTATATACTGTTTAAGAGAAGAGAATATTATCAAACTCCAGATCATAACTTTCTTCTAATAATAAGTATATATGAAAAATTCTTATGATTCAATCTCATTTTTTAATTGAATTTTTAAAATAATTAAAATCACTTTCAGAAAACATTTTTAACCACTCAAAAAGGCAATTTTCTTAGCATTAACATTGAACTAATGATTAAACATACTGTCGTGACAAAATTAATTAAAGTCATCTTCATAATCGCACTTAATTATTAATAAAGTCGAAAGAATTTTGTGAAAATGAAAAAAGAAATTAATAATCAGCCTTTCCACACACATATTTTGATCCTCCATCAATTCTACAAATTTGTCGTCTAAAATAATATAAAAAATTAAGATAAAATTTTCTTTAGAACCACCTATTATCTTTTAAAGTTACAATGTTACCAAATAAAAATTTTAAAATAAAAGATGAAGCTTAAGAACCTGATGAAGAAAAAAGACGAAAACTAGATCCAAAACTTTGCTATTTTATTCTAGATTGCTCGTAACTTTGAACAAATTTATATTTTGAATAGGTATTTTTATAATTGTAAACAAGAAAATGTATAACAGTTAAATCATTCATTATTCAAAGTTTAATTTTTTCTTAGTGCTGATAGTCGAACTTTGGAGCTTTTAAGACAAGGGGTCATGTAACTAAACTTTATATTAATAAAAGATAAATTTAATGTGTATAGTATTTAGGTAAGGGGACTTACGGTGTGAGTAGTGATATCGAAAAGACTGGATCTACGGCGTCGCCGATTAAAATTATTCCGTCGGAGAAAATATTTCTGAGCATGACTTGCAACCTGAGTCGGCGTACGTGTCTTCACAAAATTCCTCGAAATCCCTCTCCAATCTCCCTTCCCAACTTTCTGTAATCCCAACAAAAACAGCCTATGCTCTTCCTCCGTCCACGGAATCCCTAAACCCAACAACCACCAATCAAAATCCAACACCATCCCCTTTTTTTTTTTTCTTCACAAAGTTAAATAATAATAAAAATTTACCTCTCTTCCGGCCGCCGGAACGGTCCGACGGGTGAACGACGTCGTCGGAAGCATATCCGGCATCAGCGTGGTTGGAGTCTTGACTTGGAGGATGGTCTGCGTATTGTGAGAGATTATTCATACTAAAGCTCTTCCTAAAGGAGTTACTTCCATCTGACGTCGTGGTTAGTCTAACTCCGAACAGCATGAATCCGGTGGTGCCGTCGGCTTCCGGGCAGGTGCGGGAGTTGTGGCCGTTGTTCCCGCAGAGGGAGCACGTGCGAGAGACGTTCATTTGGCGAGTGTACTGAATTAAATTAAGGGTGGAGGAAGAGGAAGAAAAGCATAAAAAGGGTGTGTGTAAGTCTGACAAAGATAAAAGCACGAGAATTTGGAAGTGGGAGAAAAGCAAAAAGCTAAAAAGGGGATCGGAAAAAGCAAAAATGAAGCCTTCTTTGGTTCATCTTCATATACAAGCCGACTTACCCATACCCACCAGTACTTCTCTGCTCTCTTTCTTTTTCTTTTTCTTTTTCCTTTTTAATTATTATTAAAACACCGTTTTTAATTCCATATAAATATTACATTTTAAGTACTTTTTAATTTTCAAAATATTGCGAATTTTATTAATTTAAAAAAAAAATATTTTCAGAAGTTATCTCACTTAAAATAATTTATCTTTATTATTTAATTTAACACAATTACAGTCAATAAAGTTTTACTATTTTCTATGGTTATCAAGATTCAATTAAAAATTTTACTTTATAATTACTTTAAATTAATAAATACACATTACCATTTAATACAACATATGAAACAAATTATTTTAAAACATAAGAATTCAATTAAAAAAGACTAAGCAAAATTAAATTGAAATTAAATTCAAAATGGAAGCAAATATATTTTTTAAAAATATTACTATAGTAGTATTTAAATTTCACATAAGTTTTTTTATTAAAAAGAAAAGAGGAGTATTTTGTGGGGGGGAGAATATTGGAGTGGTGTGGAGGTGCATAGAGTATGATGGTCGATGAGGATGAAGGCGTAGGATGTTTAGAAGATGATTGGAAGGGAAAAGAGAAAAACAAAAAGAATAAGAAGAGAATGGTGGAGAAGGAAGAAAGGTGGAGCACCGTTGAATTAGCATATTCTATCTCATGTTTGGAAGACACACACACACACACGTTTTTGATCCATTGAATTGAATTTTGGGAGATTGGCTAATAAAAAGTGAATTGGGTGAAGGATAGACCCCACTCATCACCCAACATCAACATGTAGTTTATTTATTTTATTCACATACCAATATTTCTTTCTAATTAACCTCCGCCTTTCTTTGTGGCTAATGCAATGCCCCTATGGTGGATTGTGGATTGTGTAATGCCTTTTCGTGGATGGTTAATTTTACTTTCATCCCCCCATTCTTTTCTTTTTATATATATACATAGTACAACAATTATGGAATCGGTTTTTTTATATGCAAAGAAAACAAACAATTATAGTCTCACATATATATTGTACAAAATCTAATTTTCTATCCAACATATATTGTTAATCTTTAATCAAATATTTATTTAAAAATCTGTAAACGTTTAGGATTTGTAAGAACTATTTAGATAGAGTTAAAAACAATGTTATATTTGATTTTTTTTTTTAACTCAAGTATAATTCTTCTTCATTTGCTAGAAAGATTTGGACCATAATTAAACATACTAATTATATTCCTAACCAAATTATTGAGAAAAAAAATTCAAAAACTTTTTTTAAAAATAAGTTATGGTTTGGTTTTTAAAAGATATTGGCGAGAAAATAGGTGGAAATCATAGATTCAAAATAGAGGTTTATTTATTTTAAATATAAAAAATTGAATATTTTCTGCTATATTAAATACAGAAAAAAAAGTTCAACAATAATGTTGGTTTATCAAATTAGTTACAAAATTAGGATATGCTAAAGAAAAATAAACATAATTAGGTTTGAAATCTAAACTATGGACTAAAGTCGTGTAATGGCATGTGATTTTGCTTAATCCAATCATAACCTACATACTAACTATGTAAGTGTACATAAATTTGATCAAATGTTAAGCCAAGGTTACAGATTAAATCCACTATTTCACTGCTTTACTTTCGTCCATTCTCTATGAGTTCGTCAATAATATTAAAATAACATTATTTCAAACAAAAATAAAGTATTAAATACATTTTAAATTTAACATACTGAACTTTTATTTAATCCACTTTTTTGTTTGCAGTTTATTTACTTCAAATTGTAATATATATATATATTAAATTCAACGGTTGAAACGCCTTCTCTCTCCTCCTTTAATTCGCTGAATGTGGTGGCTTTCCGAATGTTTTTTCTCTATAATAAATAAAACTTACTTACTTTACTCCTTTTGAATGTTTTAAAAATTATTTAACAAAAAATAATTTTGTGTTGATGGTAAATATAGAGTTTGGGGAAGTAATTAGTTTACATGTGGGTTGGGGTGGTGAGGTGGCATTGCCATGTAAGAGGAGGCAAGTTGAAGTTTGTTACTTAGGAAATTTGTCGAATTCCTATTGGATTATTTGACCGAGTCATCTGTGCCCCAATTTTTATGCAAGTTGTTGGAGTTTGAGAAGTTCCCGTCAAGCACGTGCTGGATTTGGAGCCTTTTACTTTACTTCTCTTCTAGGTAATGGAAGAGACACGTCATGTAGTCAACTTTATTGCATATTTTATATATATATATTCCAACTTAAGCTCTTACCGTCTACCCCGCCACAAGGTTAAATAAATGCTGCAGTGTAGCAATCCGCAGCCGACGTGTCGGAAATGCCGTTGCCTTCTTATACCCACACGGCTTTGGCAATCGCAAATCATTTACCATGTTGTCGTCTAGCCTCCCCAACCCTAATTGGAGTGATGACTGATGCTACCATTTTCAAATTAGTTTATTTGGAATATTAATAATTTAAGCTTCTTTTGTTTTTTTTGTTAAATGATAAATAAATTAGTTTTTTTTTTCCAAAAATCATCTTTTTTTTTTTTTCTTTTCATAATTTCGTTCCATATCTTACTCTTATCATGGCTGAACTAAATAACGAAAATAATCTTTCAATATATTAGAAATGTTTTACTACACTGACAAATTTAATATATGCCAAAGGAACTTGAGCTCTCCCTCAACTCTATGTTCTTTATATAACGAACATAAATTGCAATAATATTTGTGTTTGTGACTAGTCCAGGTAAAATTGTTGTCTGTCAACAAAATTTATGAATTTGTCACTATTTGATCGTAGTGATAAAGAAAAAATGGCTATTGGAGTTCTTTTACTTTATGGTTTAAAAGTAAACATTTTGATCGACAAATATGAGTGGATTTTTTAACTTAAATGAAGTGCATGTGAATTGTTGTTGAAGAGTTGAACTATACTTGAGTTTATACATAAACTAAATGAAAATCACAATTTAAACTTCATTCTACTTGAATGCATTATATTGGTTTTTGTTTGTTAGCTAGTTTATTAACCAATGCCAAAAACAAACAATAGATTTTTATGCCACGGAGGAATATGGTATTGGTTATAACTATAAAAGTTTGATGAATTAATATGAAAGCAATATTAATAAATGGTCAGCTCAGTCAACATTAAGTATATATATTAATGATTAAGAAGTTTATGGTTTGAATCTCAGCTCCATTACATTAAGAACACATTACATAGCATTTTTTAAATAGAGAAGTATGTCATTATTTACTAAGGAATACAAAAAATAATTTTGCTAAACTGATATTAATTGATGTAAGTAAACGTCCTAACAAATGTGACTTAGCACCACCCTAATGTAAATTATATATTTTTCCTTTCTCTACGATTTATGAAAAATAGAAAAATAATTAAACTCAAAAGAAAACGATAGCTCCAACCACTATAAAATTGGCTTATACTGCTCTGAGCTCAAGATGTTAAAAATGTCGTTGTTGATTTCTTTGTGGCAAAAATACTTTTAAGTTTGGGTCTGCTAACTTTAATTACATTCTCTATTTTGAGAAAGAAAAAAAAGTGTAAATGGTACAAAAACTTTCAAAAAGTATTTTTGTAATTACAATAGTCTACGAGAGAATAATTATTCGTAAATGTAGCAATCTCTTCACATAGTTGATTTAAGCCTTGTGGTGAACTATTGTGTTTCTTCAAAGTTAATGATCCGATAATATTATACAAAATCAACTATTATTTTGTTATTTTTTTATATAAAAATATATTTAATTATTATTTGCAATTGAAGTGTGTTTTTTCCAACACGATTCAACAATTATAACACAATAATATTCACCAATAAATATAGAAAATTTTGTATAGATGTTGAATTCTTAACAACTAACCAACAAATAAACACATGTCACTTTAATTTTTCAAAATTTTGTTGATTCGAAAGTAATGATGATTGAGGGTTTTTTTTTTCT
Source organism: Cucumis sativus (assembly GCF_000004075.3). Lineage (NCBI taxonomy): Eukaryota > Viridiplantae > Streptophyta > Magnoliopsida > Cucurbitales > Cucurbitaceae > Cucumis > Cucumis sativus. The sequence continues at coordinate 26,029,171 of NC_026659.2, read as the reverse complement.
TTAATTATTGGGATGGTTATGTTGTTGGCTTTACGTAAAAATGTGGGAAATCTCCTATTTGCTTCGTGGATTATTGAAATATTAAGGTCTAATCTCGAATCTCCAAACACATTTAATTGAATTAGTTTGCGTGATAACCATGCTTATATATCATTGCTTAAAATGCAATTTTCCCCAACTTTTCTATTCTATTTGCCACAAGTTTATCACTTTAATTTTGTGGTGAAATAATTCAACTCTCTCACAAATTAGATTTATCCTTCTGTTTTGTTTTAGTATTTCTTTACAAGCTGATATAAAATAAGATTCCTTTCAAGAAATGAGTTGTAGAAGTTCAATAACTCAACAATTCGAACAATATGGACTATTCAACTCAAATAGCAAAAGTTGAGTTGGATTGGTTGAATTGAACCTTTCATGTTCTTTTGATTGAGTTGAATTTGATTTACATTTTTTAAAATATACATTATAGCTTATAAATATTATACTTCATAACATTAATACCTAATGTTATAGAGTTTGTAATGGATAGGTTGGATTTTGATACTTAACATTCGAGTTTTATGAAATTTTAGTTATTGATATATATTGTAGACAAATCTAAGTATTTCAAGTTTATAAAAAATACAATTGAAAAATAAAAATAAATAAATAGCTCGATAATCCAACCCAACTTGAATTTTAAGAATTGAGTTGGAGTGAAGAGAGTTATATGAATTTCCATTAGTCCAACGAAATCTCCCTCACTCAACTCATTTTAACCCATTTTAATTAATATCATTTGGTTTTTTTTTTTTTTTTTCTTGAAATGAGGTCTGTTTTCTCTTTGGTTTTTACATCGTTTTTCATGTTTGTTAAGTATTTCAAATTCCTAAGAAAAATAATAATTTTTGTCTAGTTTTTCAAAACATAGATAAAAGTATATAACAAATTAATAAATTGAGAGAAAAAAAATGAGGAATTATACATTAAAATTTCAAATTTGAGTAAAAATGGAAAACAAAAGAAACTATAAAAGTGTGCCTAATATTTCATTATTAAAAGCCAATTTCATAAAACAGGTACAATACTTTTCTTAAGGAAAAAACATAGATATTATTAAGATTTTTTTTCAAAAGTATTTAACATTCCTTGAAAAATATCATTAAAAAAACAAAATCCATAATCAATACTTTGTTAATTTTCCTATTGTTTATTTCACATGGATGACATTTTCTTACACCCAACGATTAAATTTAATCAAATCAATTATATAATTCGTAGTATGGTTAAACATATTATAATAATAAACAAATCAAGCATAACTTAAAATTGTTTCTAATATTTACTTATAAATACGTATTATAATACTCATAATATATTTCAATCTATCGTCATCTATTACATCTAAACAGCCATATTTTGTTTATTACAAATATTTTATATTAAAAAAACAATATTTAGTTTAGAACATTTTAGCCATAATTAAGCAAATTGCACTGTAGCTCGAAGTTGATGTTGAACCAAGTGGTCGAGCAGGGGCGCCGGGTTGTCTCCCCTTGGGCTTGAGTCCAGATCCCGGCAAATTAGTTAATTATCGTTTTACTTCGTTGCAATGGAAGCGGGAATTTTCTTCCCCCTCACTTCAATTCCATGGACTTTCAATTTCAAGCGCACTCACTCTTCCCTTCGCCCTTCTTTCCCGCTCATCGTAAGGGCTTCTTCTTCCACTTCACAGCGAAGTTACAGAGGCCCGAAGCCTTCAACTAATTTGGTGGCCGACTGGGTTTCCAACAACGACGATACCGTTCGGAGTTTGCCCATTTACGTCGGTGGAATTTCTCTCTTGATTGTCCTCTTTAATCGCGCCGTTTCCGGCATTGCTCCCGTCGCCGATGCCAGCAGGTTCGTTCAAGTTGAATCAGTTTATCTATTATCGAATGCTGTTTACTTCCTCTAGTCAGTTTTGTATTTGCTTATCCTGGAATAGTAGAAATGCATCGCTTGAATTAGTTTTAATTTGAGAGAAGAAATCAATAATTGGTTGAGGCAAGAATGCAAATTCTAATCGTCGATAATGGTGTTTTCCTATTTTGGCGGGATTGTTCTGCAACTAACATTTGCTTTGAGCTTGTTCTTTACGTAATTGGTTGTTCTATTTATTATGATGAACTTTTTTCATTCCGGCAGTTCACAGTCAAGAGCTGATCTGTTAACCCTAGGACTTGCTGTTACGAATGTCTTGGCTGGTTTGGTGTGGCTGTCGATCAGGCCGAAATCTATAACACCGGTGAGGGGTTTACGATAAGATTTTCATACTTAACCTCTCCTCTCTCACTGCAACAATCAGCTCAGGAGTAGCCTGTTTCTACTCATTTTCTTATTTGTTTCCCCTACTTTCATTTTCCGTATCAGGTAAATCCACTAGGAGTGGAAAATGAGAGGATTTGCTCCAGTCTCCCTGATCGTGTAACATCTGAGTTGTTATGGTAAATACTCTATAATTTTTCTTCTATGATATTTTAAAACTGTAGTCGCTAAGATCACTGAAAATCACTTTTTGATACTTGGGATGTTTGGTTGGCTTGGTTAATGGAGATTGATGAGTGAAACATGATGGCGTGCTTGAGGGTTGACATTTTATCTATTAATTACGCTTGTATCTTTTGGAATTGTGTAATCCATATGTCATTCTGTCCCCCCTCATTGTCACATGATCGTGCAAATGTTTAATGATGGAGAAAGCTAACTTCATATGCCATGTATCTCATAAAAAGGGAAATCCTGGACTCGGTGGTTAATGGTTACTTTTTGCTGCCATTACGTAGGGTATGGAAGTCTCTGTCAGAAGTAACGTGCTGCCGGTCTCTGGTTGTTGTTTATGATGGCACGTGTATATTTCAAGTTGGTTTTGCTGCTGAATCAGCCGAGGGTAATGGTGAGGCCGAACATGTTGAAGCTGGTAAACTGATGCAGGGATCGCTCTATAAGGGAGTCCTCAAATCTCAAGCTCGTGAGTAGTATATGACCTGTGCACAGAGACCATCACAGAGTGTACTACTTGATTGCCGTGCAGTTGTAAATATCTGTAACTATTCGTTTTGAGAAACTATTCTTCCTATTTCTGCAGAGAGCTACTTGGCCAATCTCTCTCTTTATCCAGGGAAGTCGGAGCTGCCATTTCTTCCCTCAAATACTCAGGTATTTTGCTTAATACTATCCAGTTCCGTTTTTCCATTTTCTTATCTTTCCAGAATAATCAACTGGTACACAGGTTTGCAGTGCTTCATTGTTTGGCATTTATCACTCTTATATAATTAATATCGCTAGTAGACATAACCTGTCTTCGTTACTCTATGCATGAATTATCATGGTTAAAGTGCAAATGAAAGCTCGAGTTTGAAGCATCAGTTGGTGCACTTAAATAATAATTTGGTTGTTAATACATGAAATCAGCGACGGGCTATTGTGTTTCCATATAATCTCTTTCAGAAACATTGGGAGTTCAGAATTCTTTTCTATGCCTACTTACTAAAGTGAGTCTCTTCTTGTTCGTTGGAACTAGGCTCTGCTACTCGGTAAAGTAGGGAGGAATGAGATAAAATTTCTTTTCAATTTGTATCTTTTGAGGTTCTATCAGTTAAATATATTTATTTCCTCACTTGGTTAGTTATGGGCTTCCTTATTTGGAAGGCGGTGGCCAATTCAATACCTGAAAACTTGGAATTTTGTCAGTCCTAAGAGACCGTTGCTTGCTGTTGATCTGTGTCTAAAAAACTAATCTTATCATTGAACTTGAGCTTCCTTGCTTACTCTGTGTTTGTGAAGGTGGAATTATTTTCTTTAGAAGTGAAAAAGATTAATTAATAATTATAACCATGAAAATAAAGTGTGGAAAAATAGCTTTATGAACAACAGTTGTGAAGTGTATTTTACTACCTTTTCCTTTTGAAAAGGAAGGCAAAAATGTATTAGGTTTAACTTCTATACCTCCACAATCTCTCTCATATCCTTAGATGGTCTTTTCTGTTGTAAGAATTCCAATGAGCTCCGTCTTCGCCTTCAGCTTCATCAGCATACTTTACATCATTGCATCTTTGGGGGATACTTTATATAATATACATACAAATGAGGAATACTGAAGAACATGAACTTGTTGCCGCATTTTTGTGCACAGTTCATCATACTCGTATACACGCACATTAGTATTAAATTGAAACCACTGCTTTCTAACGCAAACCTGTTACTCTAGGCTGTAATCTTGCAACCACTTGGGGAGAAGGGAATTGCTATAATTGGCGGCAACACTATTAGGGGTTTCACAACTTCTGATCAGGTACACTTTCTTAAGCCTATTGGCTCTTTTTTACTGAGACTCTAGTCAATATCTGTTAATCAGTTTGAATAAATACAACTACCTTTCTGTTTGCCAAAATCCCTAATTTCAACTTCTTTAACCCTCCAGTCATCTATTGCATGTACTGTCTATGCATCTCCTTTCTTTCTGTGGCACGATTGTAGTTTCCTGCTTGAAAATTGAAATGTTACACAGGCATGGATTTCATTCGTTGGAGAGAAGCTGGATGCTACTCTGTCGAAGTATTCAAATAATTTTCAACCGGCGGCAAAATTGAGCTCAAAGGGGAACTGAAACCAACGCAATATGGTTATTAGTTTGGACATTTTATTGGTTTTCAATGTTTGTTGAACCCTAGGGTTGGAAAAGAAATAATATTGATGTGAAAGGCAGGCGAAGTAGCTCCACTAAGTAGTTGATGTTAGATGTATATGTATATTCGATACATAATAAATGCAAAAGGTTCTCCTTTTTCAATTATTATCTCTTGATGTATTCACTAATTGGAGGTGATAACTAATGACTGCTGCTTTTCGTTTTCCTCTTTAATGCACTTTCTGTCTGTGGTAATGGTGATTGCATTTTTTTTAAAGATATGTAACATAGCAGATGGATGATTTATTCAAATTTGAAGTATGAATCATAAAGAATTTCATTCCAACATCTGAAAACTGTGAGTTAAAAACCTGTAACTAAACAATATCATGTGCATGGAGTAAAAAAATTAATCAGTAAAACATTTCTTTTGTAGCAAAAAATTCAGTTGCTTGCTGTATGATTACTGTGTACAGGTCACTAAGCTGCAGGTTGCCAAGACTTGTTAACCAGAAGCTTTCTCCCACGGTAGATACCCTGTCAAAGGATCAGAGAACAAAGTCTGGACAAAATCTCTTAGTCCAGTATCCCAAACTTCACAGAACTGTAACCGCCAATTAGGTGGTTCAATTGCCTCTGTTCCAAGCCCTGGGGCTCTATCCTTCGACCCTTCATTCTGTGCCTCCTGCCAATCAACAACATAGGTAGCTACTCTTCTGAAAAATTTAGCTCGAAAAGTTTCCCACACTTGATACTTGTAATGGTTTATGACAGCATTGCTTTTTGGTACATCAAAGAACCCAAATCCTCGTTTCAACCTAAAGTGGTGAACGATATTGAGAAGTGTTATGTCTAGCAAGTCTGGCCGGACAAACGACTTGTGTCTCTCAGGACTCTGGAGCCGGCAAGTGTACCCCATTGTTACTCCCTGTGGCGGATGTGATGTTAAACCCGATGGTCCAAAACTATGGCAGGCCGTTCTAATTTCAGCAATGGTTGTTGAATTAGAACTTGAAGCAGATGACTCGGCAATGAGAGAATGAAGTGCATTACGACCAGCAGTATGATACTCTCGCTGATGGCGATACTTTGAAGGGAAGTAGAAAAACTCATCAACATCAAAGAAACCAACCCACTTGCATTCATCTCTAGCTCTCAAAGCACAGTGTGAGAAACCAGCTTCTTGAGTTTTAAGCCATGGCCAGGTAAGCCTACTGATATTGTAATCTTCCAGGTTGAGCTCTCTAACGATTTTTTCGATGTTATCATCACTATTGTTGTCGTAGATGAACCAGCGCCCCACTCCAAGCCAGGCATGGTACATAATCCACTCACGAAGTGCTGCTGCTTGATTCCACACCATTGTGCACACACAAAGCTCATGTTTTTCCTGATTTCTTTGCAGGTCACTTAGTTTGGAGTCGAAGAGTCTGGCCACTGATGGCAGAGTCACCTGTAGATGGGTTTTACTATGGATACTGCCGCGGCTCACTGTAACACGAATTCCCTTTTCCTTGTCTAAACTGCTCGGTACACTGGCTGGCAAGGAGCATCGGATAATTTCTTGAGCTGCAGCTACTGCTTTTGTGGTATGCACGTATTCTCCGTTATTGTTGGAATTCCCCAGTCTAAAGTGGCAGCTGAATTCAGCCGGATTTGATTCCCTGTGTGGTCGGAGATTTAGTCCCTTGGCAAATACCACAACCGTATTACCATCAATAGCTGCCTCATAAACTACCCTCTCCCACGAGGCAACTGGGTGCCTATTTCTGACCAACCAATGGTCATCAGCTTCCACGCCGCCCCTCCTCAAGTCCACGGCGGAGGCTGAGTAATTCAGTGGAGGTAATGGACATCTGGCAATCGATCGGAACTCATCGTACTTATCCGTGGATAGAACAGACTGTTTGAGAGTCTCACGGTCCGAACCTCTAGCGACAGATTTGTGGTACAAACAATCCAATTTCTCATCTCGACCGAATTCGCCGGAGACCATCAAAAGCAAATGGTCTGGGAACAGGACACGACTTTCAATTTTCAAAGGCGAATACTTACTGCTCAAAGAATTGTCAAGTGTGGACTTGCTAGCAGAGGTGGACAACCGGGAAAGAGTGGTAGAAGAAGCATCGAGAACTGGCCGGAACGACGCCGCCGCAATGGAGAACCACCTACTCGATGAAAGAAACAAGAGAAAAGCAAAAAAAGAGAGACAAAGAAACAGAGATCTCCGAGTAAAGAACTGTACATGCGAACTCGACCTCCCAAAACGCTTCCTTTTCCGCCGCTGCTGTTCCCAATCCATTAATCCCAACCAGAATCCAAAATTCCCTCCAAACCCAAATCAGAAAAAGGCTTAACTTCGGTGTAGATCCGGTCAGATGAAGCAGAATCTGAGTTCGTCGATGAAGCTCTTCCGATAACCTGTATCTTGTCTGTTTGTCTGAGGAGGTGGCTGTAATTACTGGAAAACGGAGTTTATTAGCTAAAACTAAAAAGATAGAAGCTACTTGATTGCTTACTGCTGGGAGATGGTACTTTATTCACAAAGAGGTAGCGTGAACATCACTCTCTCTTCTCTCTCCCTTCCTCTTGTCTTGCTCTTGTTGCCAGACCAGACCAGACCATCGAATTTCCTCTTTTTCTTTTTCGAAAGAAATATTATAATTTTTTGAAAACTGAAAAATACCACTTTTACTATTTTAATTCTCAATTTGGCCCATACCATCACCACCACACCACATGCCGGCTTTTATGCTTTTTCTTTCCACTCTTGTAAACCCTTTTGTCAAACAAGCCGTGTTTTTGTTCAGAAGAGTAAATGATTAGCTGGAAAATAGACCTTTAGCCTCTTACCCGATACTCAGTTCCCGTTTCTTAATGAGGTTTAACTCCTTAATTATGTCTTCAACTACTCTGATTCTCATAAATTGCATACAAATCCCTTGAGATTTTATGTTTTGATTAAAACCCCCCAGTTTGTTTATTTAATTATACACCCATTTCTTGGAACCTTCGAATGATATAAACAAATCAAATCAAATGCTGCTGTGGTTGGTGTTGATTTTTTATTGAATAAATTACTCAACTGGTGTTTAGTTTTTGTTTAAAACTATGTATTGTAATTAACCGTTTTTAGGAATTTTAATTGAATATTATCGAGCCATCTGCCTAAGTGTACGTCATTAATGCATTAAATGGGAAGGAAAGTGCACGTGGAAGAGGAGAATTGGGTGACGGAGTCACCGCTTGTATTGTGTTCATATTATTTAAGAATTCTATTCTAAAACTAATGTCCAAGGTTTATGTGTTGATATTATTTTCACATGCCGACCATTTACTATGAAATTTTTTATTCCCTAAAACAATTAATAATAATTCTCGAATTCAAAGTCTTTCAATTATTGTTGTTTTTAATTATCTATATATTGTTTTTTTATAACGTGCCCATATATCTTGTTTACTTATTGGTAATTAAGTGAAAGAATACTCTTTTAATTGGAATTTTTCTTGTCCATTTTTGTAGTGTCATTGAGTCTTTTTCCATCGCTCCTCTACAAAAAATAAAAATAAAAATAAAAAAAACTTTTAATTTTATGTTTATGTGGTGAAAAAATAAAAAGTATGCCGAACAATACAATTAATTATTGCTCACTTTAATTACGGCATGCAAGGGAGAGAGTGTGAGAGTGTGAGAGTGAGGCTTTTAAGTTTTAGTTGAATTGTGAATTTAGTTCTTGAAATTATTTTTTTAGTACAATCCATGAAAGAACGAAAATATTAACAAGAAGATAAGTATAGTTGAATTCGTTAAATAAAAATGGTCCTCGATTTTGGAGAATCTATAAGTGTGGTGAGCTAAATTGTGAGTGGATTGTTATTTTTTATTAATCAAATGATGCCTAAGATAGAACCATTGCACCATCATAATGAAAATTAGGTGTCAACAAAAACTTTAACTTTGTTTCCATGTTTAGCTTTCCTAATTAACAGCTTTCAGAAAAATTAGAAGATTTGTCTCAGCTCAAACAGATAATGTCAGCTTCAAAAGTGTCCGATAGATCCCAACAAAGGAAGATGGTAAGTCATTGTTATTTACATTGCAATAGTAACCTCAACACCTATATCACCATTCAAAACAATTGCATTGTAATTTACTTAGAAAATCTATAAGGGAGTTAAACAATGAACAACCTTACAACTCCCTTACGTCACACTATCTCCAATCTTAAAGAACAAATATTTTAGTCTTGAAGTATCTTCATATTTGATCTATACCATTACTACTATTCACACTAAAAAATACTACTTGAAGACATGTTTGGTTTAATGACAAATTGATTGAGTTAGTATCAATTCATTAATAGTAATATAGATTGTGATTGAAAGTATGTGTAGCCAAATATTTAGACTAGACAAATCAAATGAATGTTGATGTATTAAGCATAGAGTAGACTAAATCGTTATCTAATCTTCTATTATATATCACATCAACACCAACTTAATTAAATTTTCGTTTATAAACATGTTATCTTAGCTCTAAATATGGACTAAATGGAAACATACATCACTTTCTCTCTACACTCAAAATATATATCTTCTGGTTAATTGAAATAGTCAACAATTAGATATTGAGATGTATGAACTAAAAATATACAATAAAATCTTAAACTTTTTATCATTATTTAGAATTCAAATCCAATATATATTAGTGGGTTAGGCTGTCCCAATCACTAGGCAATTGGAAAACAAAACCAAAGTCTAGATAATTACATTGCTTAATCTCAATTTCTTTTCAACCTAAACTTTTCTTCTATATTCACTTTTAAGTTCATAATATTTTTTCTCCATCGAGATTTTACTTTTCCAACAAAAAAGTCAAAATAAATAAGGAAAAATTTGCCAAATTTGTGTGAGTAAGAGGATCAAAAATCAAGGGAAAAAAAAAGGAATAATTAATAAATATCTTGTCATCCCATAATCATCAACAATAAAAGTAGCAACATGTGTAAGATTAAAAAAATAATGACTAAACAATTTTTATTAATACATAATACTCGTCTAGACTTTATAGACTATTGGATTATAAATATTATGTCATTTCAAAACTACATGAGAATGAGAGACTACTAGAAAATAATCTTATTTATTTATTTTACTTTATTTGTAAATATTTATTTTTTCCTTTACATGAAAGGTGAATATTTGAATAATAATATTCTTTTAAGTTACATTGCCCTTTTTCGATAGAAACATATACTTTTCTTTTAATTCCGGTAGATATTATTGATGATAGAACGTGTTATTCGAAGGGAAGATACTTACACATCGAATTAGGTGCGATCGTATGCATGTCAACGCGTACCACACATTATTATTCCAATTAAAATTTTGAAAAAGATATGAAAATTTGAAAAAACTATCAAAATTCTATAGGTAAGGAAAATGCAGATTAAATCACATGAGGGGATTGATCAATGCATTAATTTTCACAAGTTATTTTTCTCAATCTTTTTACTTTTAATGTCTCACTTCACTTTCATTCAATAATGCATTTTATTGGGAAATACCGAATTTTTGTACTCGTATTACATAACAAATCATCTTTTTGTTATATTCTTTAAAATAGTTTCCATAACTACGACTTTTAAAATATTACCAAAGTATTTAAGGAAAATGTTATTTATAATATATATATATATATATATATATGTGATAAACTTTAATTTGGAAGCTATTTTACTATTTTGGAAGTCTACAATGATAGAAAAAAAAAAACTTATTGATTTATTATATATGTGTGTATAATTTTTATTTTTGGAAAATGATAAAAAATGGTAAAATCGAGAAAATATTTACCCAAAAATTAACTTTTTATATATAAACAAATTAAATACCATGTTTAAATTTAAAATTAAAACTTAAACGTTAAACATAGCACATACTCATTACTAGTCATTTTGGGTGGATTTTCAACTCGAGGTAGAGATAATAACATTAATTCTTAAAAAATAGATAGAATAAATAAAAGAAGAGAGTTTGGTTTGATTGTGATAGAGAATTAGGGAATTGCAAAAGCTTCTAATTTGTTTTTTAAATTTTATAATAGATATCAATTATGTTAATTTGAAATTTAATAAAGAAAAATTGGGTATATTCTTTAGGCTTAATCAACTTGTCGTCTTCACACAATTGAATTAGCTTTGGTTTACATGATGATAATCTGGACAAATTAAACAGCTCAGATTTTGTATCGATAACCTTTAAATTGCTTTCAACTTGGAGAATTTCAATTACAATTTCTAAGACCAACAAACACTAATCGATACAACACGTGCTATTCATCTTATTGGTTTGAATCACCATATATATATATATATGAATTTGTGGTATATATCTACAAAATTGTCCACAAACCCCCCCAAAGGCCCATGTTAGTCCGATATATTGGGCCGAATTGGAGTATCAAAGGGCCATGACAACAGTTATTTGGAGCCGGCCTTTAAAACCCAGTTTTCAAGTTTGGAAAGCATTGTAAGTGCCAGAGATAAAACCACTCAAGTATTGAGTTCGCTCGTTGATGGAGTTGTCCGTCAAAAGTTAATTTGTTACATACTTAATAATTATTATAAAAATGCTATCCATTATAATTACCCGTTAAAAAAAAAAAAAACACAATGCTATTCTTTTATTGATCAAACACAACAAAAACGTTCAATGTATATAAAGCCGTCAATTATTATTAGGAGTGCTTCCAAAAATAACAAAAAAAATTATGATAATAGCGACTATGCCACTATATTTTTATAAATTGAAAAATAGTAAATTAAAAAGCCGATGACCCTTTGCCGTTTGATTTCACTAATTACTTGTCATATTTGCAATACGCAAAAAAAAAGATGCCGCAAGTTGTTTTTTCTAAATATTTTTTTATCATCTGATACAAATTCTCTTATTATTAATAAATGCAAACCCAACTATAAAAGAAGGAGTATGATAGGTAGCTAACACTATTCCAACCACTTTAATTAAGAAACAAACTTATCATATGTATTTACCACAAAGAGGAATATGCTTCACTTTAACACATGCATGTGATTTGAATTTCTCTCCTCCATACTTACAATAAACAAATGTTAATTTAGTTTTCTTTTTTGTTGGAGACGTAAGTAAAAGATACCATAAATACTAAGATACTATTTTAATCATTGAATCAGATTTAATAAATATTAAAGGTCAATTAATAAAGCGTGAAAATAAAGCACACCAAATCAAATATCCCATTAAAAAATATAAGTATATACTTTATATATCTAATAATTAAAATAATCATAATCAGGTGAGAAAATTGAAAAAGTTTCCAATAGCAGCCCAATAAGAAAAGCTTGAAGCCCAATAAATAAAGTCCAATAAAGCCCAATACAGAAGTCTAAGTGAGACGTCCAATAAGAAAGAAGCCCATTAATTTAAAAGGAAGGACCCAAAAACCATACCAATTCCGGAATTTTCCTGTTTAGGAGCTACCCCTTATTTTTTTTTACCTTTCCATCTTAGCCCATTAAAAAAGAGAACAAATGAGAGCCACATTTTTACGTAAAATCAATAAATTTAAAATTTAAAATTTAAAATAATGGGTAAACATTTCCCATTTCCTATAGGTAAAAAGATAAAATTTCCCTATCCCCAACTGAAATTCTAAAAAGTTTTTTTTTTTTTTTTTTTTTTAAAAAAAGAAATAAAAAATGATGTAAATCCCCCAAACTACAGCCGTTGATGGAAATCTCTCAAAGGTAGAGCCCACCGTTTTTTTGCCCTAACTCAACTTAACCCTAATTTTCCCAGAAGAAGAAATTGATTTTTAGGAATTTGAATGAGTAAGAGACGGAATTACCCACGTAGAAAGAGGAAAATACCGAAAAGACCCTTTGGTTTATTTTTAATTTAGTAGTATGGTAGTAAGTAATAAAAAAATGTTAAATAGTGCCCTAATATTTGAGGATGGGTAATCAACGGTGTATAGCCGGTAAACCCATGGAGTGTGACCGGTTAAAACAAATTATAGTGCCCCATAACCCAACTTTTCCTTTTCCTTTCAGGAAATGTCTTTGCATTTTGTATATATCATATCACATTCTTAAAAACTCTTATTTTCTTTCAAAGTTTTAATTTTTTTTTTATTGTTTTTAGTTTTTAAATTTTGCATTCTCAAATTCTCTCAAAGCAAATTTCATCTTTCTGTGTGGCGTTTTGGGCTGTTCGGTTTCCGGAGAGAAAAGGGAGAGAAAAGAAAAAAAAAAAAAAAAGAAAAGAAAAGAAAGGGGGAAAAAGGAGAGAAAAACCTAAAATAGGGAGAAGAACATAAGAAGAAGTTGAATTTTGGTTTTTTCATTTGGGTATTCTTTGTGAGGAAGGTCGTGTTTGAGAAGAGAAGAGAAGAGAATCACATATTCCTTCTATACTTTCCTCCTTATTCATCTTCATTTTATCCCTTTCCTTTCTTCTTCTTCTTCTTCTTCCTTCGACTTGTTTAAGCTTCAAACTTTCTGCTAATTTTTTCACTTCACGATCTTTTACCTCACACCCTTTAATGTGTAATTTCTCTTCTTTCCCTTTTTAATGTTTGTTGTTGTTTTGTTTTTCTTTTCTGAATCATCTTTCTAACACTCGCTTGTTTTGTTTGTGTGTGTGTGTCTGTGGGTGTGTTTTTCTCAGGATTTTGGATATTGGGAGGTGATCTGCAGAGGTTTGGATGGAAATTTTTGTTTTTTGTTTTTCATTTTTTCTACTTTTACTAAATTTTTAGTATTTTAGATCTGCTTTTATATTGTTACTCTTGTTGAATGAGCGACTTCTTGTGTAGGAATTTGGATTCTAATCTGAGTTTGAAGCATGATTTTCTGTTGAAGACGGTGGAGTTCTTTTTTTGTTGGAGATGAAGAGGTCTAGAGACGACGTTTATATGGGTTCTCAACTTAAGCGTCCTGCGATTTCTACTCGTGCAGAAGCGTAAACCTCATCGTCCTTCTGTATTTTCCCTTATTATTGTTATTGTTATTTTTTTTTTTGTTTGATTTTAGTTAACTACGCTTGCTACCTTCTCGTTCTTAATTACTCAAGTTTCTGTTTTGAATATGGAGATCAAACTTCTGAATCACCTTTCCGTTTGCTAATTTTGCTACGTTTTGAAATTTTACTCATGAATTCTGATGAAATATAGTCTTTTTTTTTTTTTTTTTTTTTTTGTGAAGAGAAGATTTCACGTTTTTCTTTGTTTTCGAAATTAGAATGAGTATTGAGGGTTTTCGAGGACTTTGAAAGAATTTCTTTCTTTGTTCAGCTCGCGAAGAGAAAGATCTTTTCTCTGCGCGTGTTATGTAATTACTTTTGTTGGCTTTGTAGTTAATTGTAAAGTTCGATGCTTTTTGTGAATACGAATGAGAGTGTCTGAATCCAGCTTCGGCATGTCTATTCGGACACTCAAATTTTTGCATGATGCACTGATAATCAGTGCTGTAGAGCCTTTGATTTTGTGTGACTTCATTATAGAAGCACTTATTTGTGTAATTTGTCTTGTACAATGAAGATCTACACAACCCCAAATGGCGGGAGCAGGAAGTACTCAGAAATTAACCACTAATGACGCCCTAGTATATCTCAAGAGAGTGAAGGACATATTTCAAGACAAGAGACAACAGTATGAAGACTTCCTTGAAGTTATGAAAGATTTCAAGGCCCAAAGGTTTCTTATAGTCTATGCCTCATTAGCCCTTTCCTACCCTCTTGTTTTTTGCTTCGTTACAAGGAGCACAGTTTCTCCTTGGGGGAAGGGCATTTGTGAGTGGGAACAATTTGTTGATTTTTACTTTTTATTTGATTGTAGAATTGATACTGCGGGAGTCATTGGAAGAGTAAAAGATTTGTTTAAAGGCCATCGAGATCTCATTTTGGGTTTCAATACATTCTTGCCCAAAGGATATGAGATCACTCTCCCCCTGGAGGATGATCAACCTACACAAAAGAAACCTGTTGAGTTTGAAGAAGCTATCAATTTTGTGAACAAGATAAAGGTTGAAAATTTTGCACAACCATGTAATATGTTTTCTTTTTATGAATTACAACTAATTTTGTTTCTCTTGATGCATGCAGACACGTTTTCAAGGCGATGATCATGTTTATAAATCATTTTTAGACATTTTAAATATGTACAGAAAGGAAAACAAGTCCATCACTGAAGTTTACCAGGAGGTCCGTGTGTTGTTTTCTTCATTGGTTGTGGCAATGCTGGTTGTTTTGTGAATCTTTCTTGGGAACTTTTGTAAATCAAAGTTGTGGATTGGTTGTTAATGGTTTTTGTTGGTGACTTTTCTCAGGTTGCTGCACTTTTCCAAGAACACCCAGACTTGCTTGTTGAATTCACTCATTTTCTTCCAGATTCTTCAGCCACAGGATCTGTTCACTACAGCTCTGGAAGGGGTTTAATGCTTCGTGATAGGCATTCGGCCATGCCCAGTATGCGGCAAATGCAAGTTGACCGGGTTTGAAACTTCTCCCTCTTTACAATATTAAATACATGCTCTCTAAATTAAAATTTGGGCAACTGTTGTAGTAACATAAATTTGCATGTTATATCTCCAGAAAGACCGTACTATTGCGTCCCATGCTGAACGTGACCTTAGTGTTGACCGTCCAGAACCAGACCATGATCGGGCCCTAATGAAACTGGACAAAGATCAACGTAGGCGTGGCGATAAGGAAAAGGAAAGAAGAGACGATAGAGAGAGGAGAGAACATGATCGGGAAAGGGTTGACCGTGATTACGAGCATGATGGAAGGAGGGACTGTAACATGCATCGGTTTCCCCACAAGAGGAAATCTGCACGTAGGATTGATGACTCATCTGCAGAGCAATTGCATCCAGGTGGAGAAGGTGATGAAAATTTTGGCGTACATCCCATCTCTTCTTATGATGAAAAAAATTCTGCAAAGAGTGAGTATTGTAATTACGTTGGTTACTGTAATCATAACTTCACCAATGATTAAATTTCCATTCTCAATAAAATCTGACTCTTATTTCAGTTATGGTAGTTCAATATGTTGGATATTCTTTCTGAA
The DNA here is from genome assembly GCF_000004075.3 of Cucumis sativus. NCBI lineage: Eukaryota > Viridiplantae > Streptophyta > Magnoliopsida > Cucurbitales > Cucurbitaceae > Cucumis > Cucumis sativus. Next base: position 26,013,411 of record NC_026659.2, on the reverse strand, counting down.
TAATTTAGTGACAATGGAATAATTTCCTTCTGTTCCTTTCCGTTATTATCCCTCATTCCAACTACTTTCTTGTTTGTTTGTTAATTTATTCTACTCTGGCAGGTTTATACAGTCAGGAGTATGCTTTCTGTGAAAGAGTTAAAGAAAAGTTGCGGAATTCTGAAGATTACCAGGAATTTTTGAAATGTCTCCATATCTATAGCAAGGAGATAATTACCAGAGCAGAACTTCAAAGTTTGGTATGTATACCTTGTTTTACATCCCTCTCTCCCTGTATAATGTTGTATGGTTTTGCAATTGCGGATCACCATGCAGAAGATATAAAATTGCTTGATGAATAATACCAAATTTGAAATTTGCTTGACTAGAGCACGCTATTTAGAAGCAACAGATTAAGTGAGAGACCATATGTTCTCCCAGTCTCTTGATAGCTCCTAAAAGAACTTAATATTCTCTCTTCACTGTTATAATTGAGATTTTCTTGTGCACTCATTCGGGTGCCCTTTTGGCTGCTTCTTGAAAGTGCAACTATCCAAAAAGTTATAATGTGTTACATCTTCCTTGACACTGTTATTCTGGACACATGCTATCCCTAAGTCACGATGCTTGCAAACATCATGAGGAGCCAAACTTGCAGTTGAAAAAAGCGTGATCCTGGTCTTCCCTGTTTTGGTTGTACAGAATAAGCCAATATTGAAACAAAGGACAAATCAAGGAAATATTCTTTGGGTCACTTCTCTTGTTTTTCATTCCTTTACGAGTTAATAGTAACAAAAAAAAAAAAAACTTTTTTGGAGTCTTGGGTTTCTATAATTCCTTGGTAAGCTTAACTGTAATTAACTTTCTAATTCAACAATTGTAGTTGAAGACATTTTGACGTGATTAGGTGAGTTGTTTTTTTTCTTTTGGCATTTTCCATCTTGAGCCTTGGAAAGTTTCATATGTTAGGAATTCAAGTGCTCGGTGTATTTTCATGGTTATTGCCATAAGGCCGATCATTTCTTAGATTTCATAATTGTAGGAGGAAAGTAATTTTTATGTATATGGGAGGGGGGATGTCTGTGAAAGAGAGAATTTCACATAGAATGTAGCTCCTCAGCTCAAGATGGGTTGTAACTGTGCTAAAGCATATAAATAGATTCCCCAACTATGCTTTGTCCTAATACTGTTTTTCCTGAGCAAGGGCTTTAAATTTTGTCACATTGTCTTTCTTTTACTTGTCAGATGGGTGATTTACTTGGAAGGTATTCTGATCTTATGGATGGTTTCAATGAATTTTTGTCACGATGCGAGAGGAATGGTAACTATTTAGAGTTTGATCTTATTATGATGGTTTTATGTTTGTACTGTTCAACATATAGCTGATCAAATATTGTTTTGCAGATGGATTTCTTGCTGGTGTCACGAGTAGGAGTAAGCATGCCTTTTCTTTCCTCCTTTCCTATAACTTAATAGCACTTCTTAATGATCATGATTGTAAATTTGTTTACTAATTTTGTTAAAATTCATTACAGAGTCATTGTGGAATGAAGGAAGTTTGCCTAGAACAGTGCAAGTGGAGGATAGGGACAGAGATAGAGATCGTGACCGTGAGAAAGAGGATATTTCTAAAGATAGAGATCGTGAAAATCGAGAAAGAGATAGACTTGAAAAGAATACTACATTTGGAAGTAAAGATATTGTAGGTCACAGGATGTCTGTATTTTCTAGCAAAGACAAGTATTTGGCAAAGCCAATAAATGAACTTGATCTATCGAACTGCGAACGTTGCACGCCCAGCTACCGCCTTCTGCCCAAAAATGTAATAACTTCTCATATAGTTTTAATGAGCGTCTTGTAGGATATTGTTGACTTTTTTTTTTTTAACTGATGTCGAGAGTCCTTGTTCTGTCAGTATCCGATACCTTCAGCGAGCCAAAGAACAGATCTTGGTGATCAAGTGTTGAATGATCATTGGGTATCTGTCACTTCTGGAAGTGAGGATTACTCCTTTAAACATATGCGCAAAAACCAGTACGAAGAGAGCCTTTTCCGATGCGAAGACGACAGGTCAGAGATCACCTGTGTCACATACTTTTGTTATTCAATTTTTAAGGTGGCACTCAAATCTAGTTCATACTTTTGAGCCTGATGGTTTTTATGTTTTTAACAGTCCTATTAAGTGTTCTTTCTACATTACCTAGCCATGTATAGCTGAAAATGTCATTGCAATTTTCAGGTTTATAGTTTATATCCTTGTGTTTCGTACTAATGCTTGCAGGTTTGAACTCGATATGTTGCTGGAGTCTGTGAATGTGACTACTAAGCGTGTTGAGGAACTCCTTGAAAAGATCAACAACAATGTGATCAAAGCAGATTGTCCAATCACAATTGAGGATCACCTTACTGGTGAGTGGTCACTAACTGCGTAGTTTTTATCTAGCAGTACTTTTTGAAGGTTCTTTATCTCATTTTTCTCCTTCTTCTCACATGTAGCTCTAAATCTGAGGTGCATTGAGCGGTTATATGGTGACCATGGGCTTGATGTTATGGATGTGTTGAGGAAGAACGCACCTCTTGCTCTTCCAGTTATTTTGACCCGATTGAAGCAGAAACAGGAAGAATGGGCGCGGTGTCGTTATGACTTCAATAAAGTTTGGGCTGAAATATATGCCAAAAACTATCATAAGTCACTTGATCATCGGAGCTTCTACTTCAAGCAACAAGACACAAAAAGTTTGAGCACTAAAGGTGACTTGTTGATATTGCATCATTTGTCCCCTTTATGCATCTAATTATTCTCTGATGTTACACGTTCGCTTTTGGGATCATAAATGTGCAATTGTATTCCCTTTTATATTTTATTCAGATTTCAGATTTTCAGATATTTAGATGACACAACGTTGTTGATTGTTTAGGGCACGTCTTAACATTTTTTTTGGCTTTTGCTTTTTCTGTCCTCTAATGCAATGGGTCACCTTACGGTACTTATATAGGCCAGATTCATCTCTTTTTTTTTATTGGGTACTGTCTTAGTTAAAATAAGCTATCCCTTGTTTTACTTTTACTTAAATTATTGCTCTCTATTATTTGGAGATAAAGTCAAGGCGAGTAGATAGCACTCGAAACTCCTTATGTTAATTGCGTTCTGACCATAACAGCACTTTGGAGATGTCCGAATTTTATGGTGCTTTCTCATTTGTTTTCTTTTTTTTTTTTCCCTGTTTTACAGCCCTGTTGGCAGAGATCAAAGAGATCAGTGAGAAGAAGCGGAAGGAAGATGATGTGTTGCTTGCTATTGCTGCTGGAAATAGACGACCCATAATTCCCAATTTGGAATTTGAGTATCCTGATCCCGAGCTTCATGAAGACTTATATCAGCTAATCAAATATTCCTGTGGAGAAATTTGCTCAACAGAACAATTAGATAAGGTTATGAAGGTATGGACAACCTTTTTGGAGCCCATGCTTGGTGTTCCTTCCCGACCACATGGTGCCGAGGACACTGAAGATGTTATTAAGGCAAAGATTCATCCTACCAAGAGTGCCACTGTGGTAGAGAGTGATGGAAGTCCTGGTGGGGGTGCTACTATGATGCACCCAAAACAATTGAATTCTTCTAGAAATGGTGATGAAAGCATTCCACCTGAACAATCAAGTTCTTGCAGGACTTGGCCCCTGAATGGGGACAATGGAGTCAAAGAAGATAGTTTCCATGATGCAGATCGTACAGTACGGAAGGGAGATCCTTTCTGCAGTATTTCCCAACACACTAAAATTCAGGATAATGTGCCTGTGAATGATGAATTGTCTGGAGTAAGTAAACAAGACAATTCTACCGAATGCTTTGTCAATTCAAATGTATCCCTTGCAACTGCAGCCGAGCAAAGTAATGGGAAGCCTAACATAGAAAACACATCAGGTTGCTAAACTTTTTTTCACTATTGTATTTTCCATTTCCTCTTTTCTACTATTTGATCTTTCTTTCCTGCAAGATTTTGCATTCTGACAGGCACTTTTGTTGTTTTGTTCAAGGATTGAGCACTACTCCTTCACGTCTTGGAAATGGTGGTGCTGTTGAGAGTGGAATTGAGTTACCTACCTCAGAGGTATGAACGTTTCCCATTGGAGGAGTCTGTTCATTGTCGAGAATATACACATATCCTCTTAACAAACAATTTATGGCATTGGATGAAATTTAATTACGCCTTTTTTGTTGATCTTAAGTTTTACAGTCTGCATGGGTATGCAAATTGTGAAATTGTGATTGACATGATTTTGATTGAACAGAGATGTGGAAGTGGTTTTTGGTTAGGTGTTTGGCACCTTTTACATTTTGCCATTTATTAGGGAAGCTGATATTGATTTTCTAGAGATCAATAAATAAGCAATGGTAGTAATTGTTCCACCCATTTTTAGATCGATGTCTGTTCATTGCATGAATTTAGGTTGTATTACTGTTTGTAGTTTCTGCATTATGAGTTTGAATTGATTAAAAAAAAATGAATTGAATAATGATGATATTGTTTCATGATGGATCTGAACTTTTCATAGGTTGGTGGCCCTACAAGACAAATTCTAACTGCAAATGGTGCAGTCACAGATGGCACAAAAGGCCATAGATATGCTGAAGAGCCTGCCAGACATTTGAAGATAGAAAGGGAAGAGGGTGAATTATCTCCAAATGGGGATTTTGAAGAAGATAACTTTGCCAATTACGATGGGGAGCTGAAAGCTCTGCCGAAAGTGAAGGAAGGTGTTGCTGGCAGGCAGTATCCAAGCAACCGAGGCGAGGAAGAATTATGTTGCAGAGAGGCTGGTGGAGAAAATGATGCTGATGCTGATGACGAAGGGGAGGAAAGTGCACAAAGGTCATCAGAGGATAGTGAAAATGCCTCGGAGAACGGTGACGTTTCTGCAAGTGATTCCGGTGATGGAGAGGATTGTTCTCGTGAAGATCATGAGGATGGAGAACATGATGATAACAAGGCTGAGAGTGAAGGTGAGGCAGAAGGGATGGCCGATGCCCATGATGTAGAAGGAGATGGAACATCTATACCATTCTCTGAGCGCTTTCTATTGACTGTAAAGCCTCTTGCCAAGCATGTTCCTCCTCTGTTGCACGAAGAAGGAAAGGAGTCTCATGTATTTTATGGAAATGACTCTTTTTATGTGCTTTTTAGGCTTCACCAAGTAAGGTTCATTATAGGAGTACAGTATGAAGATAGTTCCATGAAAGAGTTTTCTATGTTCTTTTTTTTCTGAACTAATATTTTCTTCGTTCCACTTTCTCAGACGCTGTATGAGAGAATACAATCTGCGAAGATCAACTCTTCATCCTCAGAGAGGAAATGGAGGGCCTCAAATGATACAACCCCCACAGATCTTTATGCCAGGTATCGCACTTTCTAGGTCCTTGGCCTTTTCTCCAGTAGCTATAATATAATGGTCAATGCAATATTAAGATGCTCTTTTTTGTGGGCTAGGTTCATGAATGCACTTTATAGTCTACTGGACGGTTCCTCTGATAACACAAAGTTTGAAGATGATTGCCGAGCCACTATTGGAACCCAGTCATATGTTCTGTTCACATTAGACAAACTAATTTATAAAATTGTCAAACAGGTAACATATCTTGACACTTTTGTATATGCTATACTTTTGTATAAAAATACCTTGACGCTTTCTTGTTGGACAAACTGATCAATCCATGTGTGCAATGTGCCAGCTTCAAACAGTTGCCTCAGATGAGATGGACAACAAACTTCTCCAACTATATGCGTATGAAAAGTCAAGAAAAATGGGAAGATTTGTTGATGCAGTTTATCATGAAAATGCTCGCGTACTTCTTCATGATGATAATATCTATCGCATAGAACGAGTATGCTTTAGTGCATTTGTCTTATTACTTTCATTATCATGGTGGCCAAACTTGAACTGGGTATTTAATTGTTGAAACTGATTGTTAATGCAGTCATCCACTCCTACTCATCTTTCGATTCAGCTTATGGACTATGGCTACGATAAGCCTGAAGTAACGGCTGTTTCCATGGACCCCATTTTTTCGTCTTATCTGCATAACGACTTCTTCTCAGTTCTCCCTGAGAAAAAAGTGAAATCAGGGATCTTCTTGAAGAGGTATTAAGATTGTTGAAGCATAGCAATTCAATTTTCCTCAGTTAGTTTGCCTTGTCATCAAATCCCATGGTTCTTACAGAAACAAACGTAAATATGCCTGTGGCGATGAGAATTCTGCTGCATGCCATGCTATGGAAGGGCTTAAAATTGTTAATGGTCTGGAGTGTAAAATTGCATGCAATTCATCAAAGGTAATTGTTACTTTGAAGTTTCTTCCTAACTGTATTTTTTGACCATATACTTGCATGCATTATTTATAAAAACAATATATTTTTAAACAACTTTGCCTATGTAACACGATGCCAACTTTTGCTGATCAATTTGCTTTTGTTGGTATAGGTTTCGTACGTTTTAGATACAGAAGACTTTTTATTTCGTAGAAATAGCAAAAGGAAACGTTTGCATGGAAATAACTCATGCCACAACCAGTCAAGGTCTTCTAGTGGCGATTCAAGTAGGAGAGTACAGAAGTTCCACAAGCTACTTGAGAACTCATGATACACCAAACCATCAAGAAAAGTTGAGTTTTGAAGTAAATATGGTAAGCCTAAATCTTTAGCAACCATGGTTTTTAACTATGTGATAATTACCTGTATCAGCATTTTATTCGAAAAATCAGAATTTAACTAATAGCATCACAATTTGGCAAGTTGTGTATAGTCTAATATGAAAAGGAAGTATCCAGATAATGTATGTGTTTGTTTTGTACAGTAACTTTTAACGGAGGCACTGCTGGGAACCTGAAAAATGCAAAGGTTGGGGCAATAGTGAAGCGGGTATTTTGCATTACCTTTACTCTATTAGTGTATTCTTATTTATATCTGAGCCTCACCATGAAAATAAGGCATTGGGAGGAGATATAGGGGTCCATGGTTATTGCATTTACTTGAGTTTAGTGGCTCACACTGAGCCACATTTCTGTAAATAGGGTAAATTTTTATGATGTAAAGATTGTACTTCTTGGGTACACGATCTCTCTTTATTTTTCCTGCTCTTCTCAAATAGGAAAAAAGAAAAAACAACTCCAAAAGTTTCATCAAATCCCTGAGTTCTCTTAATTCTTTCTTTTATTTATTATAGTCATTGTAGTTTTTGTACTTCTTTTTCAATTATAAGAGTTACCAAAATAAACCCATATACCACGTTGTCTTCTTCTTCCTCTCCATTTGAGTTTCTCCTTAAGTAACCTGCAAGTTTTAATTTTCATCCATGAAATCTATACCTCAAAATTCAAATTTGTTGTGTTGAATGTTTGTAATAATCTCTGAATTGGTGGACTTTGTTGCACATAGTAGAGTCAGACAAGTTATTCCGTTGTTCCATCGTGAGCTGCCAGATTCACGAATATAAATGAAAGAAGAAATGGTAGACTTGTTGAATACAATCGTAAATGTTAGCAAAAGGATAATAATAAATGAAATAAGTTTGAGGATAAAGATGCATTTACTAAAACTATGCTTCCTTTTTTCTTTAAATCTAAAAATGGAAAAGAAAAAATGCCAGAAAATTTCATATGTTGATTGCATTTCCTTCTGTTTGTTGTTTCAAGTAATGACAAATCAATACAATTTGAATAGTAAAAATGTTAATTGCAATATTCTTGTCTAACTTAATTGGACATGTACTAAAAAAGATTGATTTATGGACAAATGTTTACATCTTTATTTCACTTTTGGTGTGTAAACTTTCATTGGTTATTTAAAATAATTATGATATGGGTTTATTTTGGAGTTAAAATTGAAACAAAGTTATAAAATGGAAAGTGTTTATAAATTTAAGTTTCAATAATTACATCCATTATACAAAATCAGCAGCATAAAAAGATAGGAAAGGTACAATGTTATGACAAGATGAAGATAGAACAAAAAGTGCCAACGTCGAGCTTCTAACAACAACTACATACTTCTATATCTTTCCAAACTATTGGATTTGTGTTGTAGATTCTAAAATTGCGAAGTTAAAAGAATATGTGTATATTTCCTTTATCAAATAGAATAAAAAGAAGTTGTAGAGAGAGAGAGAGAGAGAGACATTCAACGACTCATCACTTCTTGAACAGCCAACTTCCATTTTTCTTTCCCTATCTTTCCTTTTTTTCTTTATCCTTCACTTCTTTTTAATATTCCCGCCTCCCGCCGGTCACCGCCATTTCCCTACGCTCACTCTACCGCCCTCCTCATGTCTCATTCTCGCATTTCTTCTTCCTCCATTCTCAAACCTCTCTCTTCTTCTTTCCGTTTCCTTTCGTCTGCCTCCCACCTCACAATCCAAACTTCTGTCCCCTTCACTGCTCACAAATGCGAGCCACCATCGCGTTCCGTGGACACCAGTCCCAACGAGTTACTTGCTTTCTTTCGCGAAATGGCACTTATGCGACGCATGGAAATCGCCGCCGACTCGCTTTATAAAGCCAAATTGATTCGAGGATTTTGCCATCTCTACGACGGTCAGGAAGCCGTGGCTGTTGGAATGGAGGCTGCAATCACCAAGAAGGACGCCATCATCACCGCTTATCGGGATCACTGCATCTTCCTCGGCCGTGGGGGAACGCTTCTTCAGTCATTCGCCGAACTCATGGGCCGTCAAGCTGGGTGCTCTAAAGGAAAAGGGGGTTCGATGCATTTTTATAAGAAGGACGCTGGATTCTATGGCGGCCATGGAATAGTGGGGGCTCAAGTGCCTTTGGGATGTGGTTTGGCTTTTGCTCAGAAGTACTCGAAGGAGGGTACCGTGACCTTTGCTCTTTACGGTGACGGTGCGGCAAATCAGGGCCAGTTGTTCGAGGCGCTCAACATATCTGCTCTTTGGGACTTGCCGGTAATTTTGGTCTGTGAGAATAATCATTGTAAGTAATTGTTAGTTCTTGTCAGTTTAATCAGTATTTGTGCTTCTATAATCTGCTATAACAATTGATAATGTATAAATACTTCTTAGCATCGCGATATGCAATATGAAACATGAAATTAGGTTAGTTTATATCTATAGAATGTGTGTAATCTCTTGAGTATTTAGTGTTTCAAAGGATCCAGTACAAGCATGTTTATGCTATTTACGATTTTTACCATAGGTTCTATTGAAGTGTGTTATATATTACTCTGTAATTCTGATCTTATAATAAACTATTCTTACATATGGAAGTAGCTAACACATTAGTGAACCTCTTAAATCTCTCTGTTAATTTTCTATTGCTTTATGTTTTCTGATTTCTTCCTCTGTTAATTCCGTAACAGAATGAACAAACACATTGATTAGTGAGCTAATATTGATTGTCTTTTGTTGATGCAGATGGTATGGGAACTGCAGAGTGGAGAGCAGCCAAGAGTGCAGCCTATTATAAGCGTGGTGACTATGTTCCTGGACTGAAGGTATCATTTTCATTTTAATTAGATGAGAAGTGGGAGTTATAGTTCCTAATGTTACAGATTTTCTACTATGCTTATGATCTTTCCTTTCTTTTCCCCTTATTGAATTATTCAACATTAATTGAATTAGTCGATTCATTATTGTTCTTGAATCCGTCTTGTACTGTTGTTAAAACTTAGCTAGTTTGATGTTTATATTGTTTCCTTAAACAGGCAACTATTTCTTGTTTTTTGTTATAGGTGGATGGCATGGATGCCCTTGCTGTCAAGCAAGCTTGTAAGTTTGCTAAGGAGCATGCCTTAAAGAATGGACCCATTGTAAGTTTATCTTTCTTAGATAAATATTATTCAACTAAATACATTACGAGCTTAATTGCGCTGAAAAAAACACGTGTATTGCATTTGTTTCAAGCGTATTCCTGTTTAGGAATTTGTTGTTTTTTTCAATTTGAATCAACCAATTTGGTATCTTTTCCACATTTATAGGAGTACGTTTGTGCTTCTACTTTACGAATATGATATTAATTTTCTGGGAATTTCTAATTTCTAGAGTTTTAGCCCTAAAAACACGTCACTGCCTAATAACTTTCTGAACTCCTGAACATGCCATACTTCTGCCCCGAGCCAATTGTTTCTGTGGCTTTGTTGCACTTTATTTTAGAAGCAGTTTCTCCCTGTATAAAAACCTCACTTTATTTTCGAGTAAACTCTATTGGATTTCTGCGGTGATGATGTATAAAGCTTAGTCTGTTGAGCAATGCTTTCCTTTGTTTTCCTTCCACTTGGAATTTAGTTTATCTCTCTTGACTTTCAATTTCAGATTCTCGAGATGGACACTTACAGGTACCATGGTCATTCTATGTCTGATCCTGGAAGTACCTACCGTACACGTGATGAGATTAGCGGTGTGAGACAGGTCTGATCAGCTTCCTTAATGAACTCATCCCAGCTTCATAACTTCTTCGCTCTGATTTCTAAATAAATTTTCTGATTGATCAATCAGGAACGTGATCCAATTGAAAGGATTAGAAAACTGTTATTATCTCATGATTTAGCCACCGAAAAGGATCTGAAGGTATCTTTTAACTTCTCAATGATGCGTTTATGTTTTAAATTTAGTTCCAAAGAGGGAAAAAAATTGTTTTTGTGTCTTTTGATCATCAGGATATTGAGAAGGAAATGAGAAAAGAAGTAGATGAAGCCATTGCTCAAGCCAAGGTAAGACGTGCAATTATCATCTAGCAAACTTATGATTTTCGAACAACTATATGGTTAACAACCTTAACCCGTAGTAATCCTGCTTTCTTCATTGCTATCTCGTTTGTGTTTCCAGGCAAGTCCAATGCCAGATTTGTCAGAACTTTTCTCAAACGTGTACGTGAAAGGATTTGAAGCTGAGGTAATGTATTACATCTCCCATCAACAGAGATAATGAAAAGGAAACCAAAGTCATTAGAATGTAATCTAAATACCCAGACGGTTTTTTCGTGCGTCTTTACAGGTGTTCGGAGCAGACCGAAAAGAAGTCAGGGGTGTTCTTCCATAAGTAAGACAAAGAGTTGGCATTGTATAGACGACCTTTTCACACGAATGCAGTATACCAACGAAACCAAATCCTTATGGTGAAAAAATCCAAAATAACAAACATGATTTCCTTTTTTCTGAATTTGATAGAAACAGCTCTCTTTTTCATGTTCATGGAAACCACTCTGTGGTTGAAATATAAGTTTGCTCTTTTAAGGTTTCTGAATAGCTAGTAAAAGGAAGAAAAAAAAACCCTCCTGTATTAATACCTTGAATCACTTATTCCTTAAGTTACAATACTTGTACATAATCAAAATAAAGTTCTTCATGGGGAGAATTGCCCAATTATTTTATTATGCATTACAATGGATTTTAATTTAATTTCTAAACTTTCCTTTTGATCATAGAAGAATTGGTTAAATATTATAGTGAATTTTTCACTTAATAACAAGAAATTTTAACTTGGGTTAAAATGTATGTGATGATTTTTTTTCTTCAGAAAAATATGGCATTGAATTGGTATTTTCATGCATAATGGCATTTAACACTTAGATGTCTACCTGCTCTTAATGACTCTAATAATGAATTAAATGTCAAATCAATCTTAATAAGTATTACTTTATGTAATTAAATGTATCTCACTTGGCAATTATATCTGATGTTATTAATTAAATCTACCCACTTAATTATGGGTAAGCTGTACTCTTAGAGATTATAGATTGTACATCTCTTCTCTCTCTCAATAATCTGCCTTCATTATAAATTAAATTTAAATTCCACTATAATTATCACTGCCAAAAATAATTCTTAATGAAAAATGAAAATTTGAGAATTTAAATTAATTAAAAAAAATTGACATCAATGTTCAGAATTAATGAAATATTAAGGTTAAAAACTTAGATACCAGACTTAAACGAAAACATTTTGAAATTAAAAACAAAATTTAAAACGAGAGGTACATTTTGAAATCTAGAAACTAAATAGAAACTAGACATAAAATCTAAGATAGAGATATATGATACGAAAAGTCGAACCTATTGATTAGAGATAAGGTCGATCAATCAACTGTCGGTCTATACTCTTGGTTTGAACATTTACTAAGTTAATCATAGTAGATCCAATGACTATTTGATTGAAAAATTAAATTAGGTTGTAAGAATAAAAAGTGTTTTTTTCGTATATAAATTACGAAGAAAAGTAGGGGGAAAGAAAGGGATAGAATGGTTGGGGGGGCGGTGGGTTCACGAGGCCATTATCCGCTCTATCAACTTCACATAAAACCCCCCGGGCTTGTGAGTGTTTGTGACTCTAAACCCATAAAAATTAAATTTCCCTTTCAAATTTGAACTTTTCTATTTATTTTTCAACGTGCTCCCTCCCCAATTCCCCAATTCCCCTATCACTTTCATTCCCCTTTTTCTCTTCTCCCCCCTCTCATTTTTCATCATGGTATCCTATGCACTTCCCTTTTTACTCTTTACTTTATATCCATATCATCTTTTTCTCCATTTTCTAATTAATACATACATATTCTCTTCTCTTTTTTTTCCTATCTTTTTACTCAACTAATTAATCAACAATTAAATTAATTAATGAGGTCAACTACTATTATCTTACATCAATTACTATCTACATCTTTTTCAAATACTTTCATTTTCAAACATCTCTACCATCACATCCATTCTCATTATCATTATCATATCTCAATTTTTAGACCATTTTCTAAAGATTTATAAAAGTTTTTAAAGTATAAAGTTCTTTTTTTCTAAAAAATAGCGAGGTTTAGATTTTTTTTAAAAAAAAACACATTTTAACAAAAAAATTTAAGTTTTAGGCTTTGACTCGGTGAATTTTAAGATTAAAGATGCATAATTTTGATCTCGTTTTCGATAATTACTTTATGAATAAGTTTTTATATCCCCTTTTTTACCCTTATTTTATCTTTACCAAAAAAAAAAAGTCAAAATGAACATTGTTTAATTTTTTTTTTATAAAGTTGAAGTGCAAGAAAAAGAATAAACACTATATATTATCCAAGTATTTAAAATGAAAAGCTAAGGATTTGAAATTATCTTCACTTGAAGACTAGAAGAAGACATAGAACACATGCATATTACAAACTGCAATTGATTAATTCAACACAATTTAACCATAAATTGCAATTAAACTTATACATGGAGTCGTTAATTATATTTGTACTCAATAATTGATCTATTATATTTGTTATTTGTTATTTGTTATTTTATTCTATTCATGAGACATTAAGTGAATATATTTTTGCCATTTTAATATGAACATGGCGTGACATTGGGATCTTCATTGAAAAGTTATTAAATTCTTTTCCTAAGATGTGTTTTTTACAAAAATAAATTCATTTAAGAACAAGCATATACAAAACCTCCATCAAGAACAAAGAACCAATATAAAATCATTTTGAAACAAGTTACTGTTTTGATTAGTATAAGTTTAACAATAAATTGAACTTTAGCTTTCGAGAATTTTGCTTTACGTTGTTCCCATTAGTTTAAAGATAAATTGAATTTTAGTTGTTTTGTAACGGACCGTGTAATTCATTTCATAAATTTAGAAGCACATATAGTAAAAGTAAATAAACAGAATAAAGTATTCCATCAAAACTAAAATGATATTTGATTTTTTCTTTAACATTATAAAAGTGTCATTAAAAAGTAGGCGAGAAAGATAAAAATGGTTTACCGCCCAGTTTTCCCTCGCACGTGTGCATCCGTATTGGACACCAAATTTCTCCTAATTTCTCCCACAATTTTAACATTTAAAAACAAATATGTACAAATTATTTTAACAAGAAAATCCAAAACAATGTATGGGATTAAGTTTGGTATTTGAATTAATTAGTTTAAAAAAAAAAGAAGAAGAAGAACAAAAGTAGATAGAGGGTTTAGAAGTCATAAGCAGGGCACGTGGGTGCAAGTTCCTTGGTGGATGTGTGCCAGTTGTTTAATTTAAACTATATGTTATAATTTATGTAAAATTTAATTATGATGAAGAAATATTTAATGATTTTTTCTAAGGGGGATGTTTACGTTCCAAAATTTCAAAATTTCAAATACAAAAATGTTTTCATGTAATATTAATGGATGAAAAAACAAATGGGTGTGACAGAGGGGCATGTCAGACAATTTAGTGGACGACTTTCTCAAATCCCATTCCTATTTTTTTCATTTTACCATTTACAATCTATTCTTTCCCTTTTTCTTTTTTCTTTCTCAATTTTAGATTTAATTATGTTCTCTACATTTTTACTCTTTTAATTATTCTTCTAAGAAAATATTAAAATTCCATAACCAAAATTTTAAATACTTCTGATTTAATATTTCAATACTATTTTCCAAATTGACATATAATTAATGAATTTGAAAAGACGTATTTTCTTTCTAAACATTATAAAATAAAAAAAAATGTATGGGTAGCGGAGGAGGACGTGGCAGTGTGGATACTAAAACAGAAACACATAGCATGGTGAGTTGAGTTCAAATCAATCCGCACTTTTGCTGACTGCTGAGCTGGCCTTCATTTTTTCACAACTGGACTCAACTCAATTTTCCTTTTCATTTTTTCGTTTATTATTTTCGAATTCAACCCATTAAATTAATTATTACGTCATCCACGTTGGCTCTTATTCTTTCCTTGCATTTCCTTTTTATTTTCTATACTTTCTGCTCTGGATACTTCTTTTTCTTGAAAAGAAGGAAGAAAAGGAGAAAAGGCACCTTCATTTTATTAACTAATTAAGAAAATGAGTAAATAAAAAAGAGCTTGTTATTATTATTATTATTGAAGAATTAAAATGGTAATTAATTGGAGAATAATAATTAGGGTTGATGTGGCGGGGATGTAGAATCCTTGTTGGAATTGGTCTGTTTTATTCTCTAGACCTCTCTGGCCGATGTCTGAATAGTGAATATAAAAGAAAGAGTCCACGTTGCAGTGCTTTGCAAAATAAACTGACAGCTGTCCGTCACCACCCACTTTGAATTCTCCACTTTTTTGGAATTAATAATTAGAAAAATATTAGTAAATAAAGGAAAGAACAAGGAGGTGTGGAATTTGGTTGTTGCCTGTTTGTTCTCTTATGTTGCTTATTTGTTGGTGGCAAAAGCAATGCCTTTTCAGGCTTCTCTTCAAACCCTAATTCCCTTTTTATCATTTCAATTCTTAATCTATTGATATAATCTAAGAATGCATAACATACTAACTACCATTTCAATTTCAATTTTGTTATTAATCTCTTGCAACTCACCACTTTTTTCTTTTTTTCTGATTATAAATTCCCCATTGATATACTCCCTTCATATGTCACCATCATTTTTATTTAAATCCCAAAATAACAACTAACAGTATTTATTTATAAAAAAACAAAATTATTTATAACGGTGTTCGTCCATTTTCGGACCAAAATTCACAAACTTAACAACTTCAAAACCTAATGAAAAAAACCAAGAACAACGATTCAAAGTGTGAAAAACCGGGACAAGCGGCCGAAGGAGCCCTACTTGCCCTCAAAGGTCGAGGTCGAAAAAACCTTATATGCGTCTCGACTTATCTTTTTTCCCCCTTACAATGGCCTACTCCCTGTGGTCCTATAGTCTGCACAAATCATTATTGTCCAATATATTTCCATGGGATTAAGAATCTTAGGTCCATCCCTCTGTTTAAAATAGGAGGCCATAAACATCATCCTAGGTAACTTATTCCTACTTTTAGCTTGTTATAATAGAAAATATAACATAGCAAAAATAATAATAATAATGATAATTTTCACATAAAGCATTTATTGTTTTAATTCAAAATTACGAAATTAGTAACAAAATTAACCAAACATAATTATGAAAAAGTGTCCAATAAGTCCTAATAGACCAGAATAAAGAGTAGATAAAAAGTGTAAAAACTAACCTCAATTTTTTTTATAAAGAAATAAAGTAGTAGATAGAAAGCATAATAATTAAAATTAAAAGTTTTAAAAATTGGAGAGAAAGTAGTAGATAAAAGTAATGATAATATACAACACCAATCTTTTAATTAAAAAAATATATATATCATAAGTGACCAAATTAAATTATGTAAATCACCGACTAAAAGAACACACGAATTAATATTTCCCAAATTACCTATAAAACAAGGTAGGAATATTTTGCAAAAAATAAGAAATGCACATGGGATTAACTGATAACAACACTTCAAAAAAAAAAAAAAAAAAAAACTCTAATAGAGATTTAAAAAAGAATAAAGAAGATCATTTTTGTATTGTTCGTCTAAACAACAAACCCAATTCAACATTTTAGACAATGCTATACTCAAATTTCCATTGGTTTATGTGTTTTTTGGTTAAATTACAAGTCCAATAATTATAATATCATTATGTTTTAAACTTTTTATTTTGTATTTTAAAAAATGTCTAATATATTTTTAATGGGTTTTTCTAGAACAAATTATTTATTATTTATAGAAAAAAATAATTAAAAGAAAAATCCACTCTATTTGATTTTTATGGAACTTGGGTTCATTAGGTTTGTAATGTTAAAAAGTGTTTAATAAATACTGAAAGACTTTTCAAATAAATATCTAATATTTTTAGCCATATATCTAAATCCATTTAACACGCATATATTTGTTTAAGTTGATGAATAATTGAATAATTTATATAATTTGATAAATGTTCTTTACTAACTAATGAAATACTCCTGTATTTATATTCAGAAAGTAAAATAATAATAATAATATAAAAAGAAAAAAAAAAAAAGAGAAAGACAAAGTATTCTTTACTTGCTGAAGCAGACAGGGACTCGAGAGCCAACAAATTTCAATTATATAATTTCCTCTTTCTCATTTCTCTCTTTCACTCTCATTTCTCTCCTTAGAGAGAGAGAAGACGAAGAAGAAACGCGCACAATCAAACCGCGTTTTGGTAAAGTAAAGTTAGCCCTTCTTCTTCATTCCCCATACCCAACCCATCAAATTTAATTCCCATTTCAATCCATTCCTCCAAAAATGGCATCTCAGGTTCTTCATTCCCCCCTCCGATTACCCTTTTTCGCCTTCTCTCTTCTCCTTCTCCTTCTCCTCCCTTTCTCCTCCGCCATTCGTACTTTCCGTTACCCACCTGCCGGATTCGCTGATTTCTCCCGTTTCTCCGAGGCCCCCGAGTACAGGAACGGCGCCGATTGCCCTTCTTCTTCCTCCGCCGCTGACACGGCCTCTTCCTGTGACCCATCTTTAGTCCACATCGTAATGACCTTGGATTCTGAGTACGTTCGAGGTTCCGTTGCTGCCATTCACTCTGTTCTCAAACACGCCTCCTGCCCAGAAAACGTCTTCTTCCATTTTATTGCCGCTGAGTTCGACCAAGCTACTCCACGAGAACTCACTAAACTCGTCCGATCCACTTTCCCTTCTCTTAATTTTAAGGTTTATATCTTTAGAGAAGACACTGTAATCAATTTGATTTCCTCTTCCATTCGTTTAGCTTTAGAGAATCCTTTGAACTACGCTAGAAATTACTTGGGTGACATTCTTGATTCGTGCGTTGACCGTGTCATTTACCTTGACTCCGACGTGGTGGTCGTCGACGACATTCACAAGCTCTGGAACATCAAACTCACTGATTCTCGGGTCATCGGAGCACCCGAGTATTGCCATGCCAATTTCACCAACTACTTCACCGAGAAATTCTGGTCCGACCCGGTTCTTTCCCGGGTCTTCTCTTCCAGAAAACCCTGTTACTTCAACACCGGAGTTATGGTCATGGATTTATCCAGATGGAGACTAGGGAACTACAAGAAGAAGATAGAAAGCTGGATGGAATTACAAAAACGCACACGGATTTACGATCTGGGTTCCCTCCCACCGTTCCTCCTTGTCTTTGCCGGAAATGTGGAGCCAATCGACCACCGGTGGAACCAGCACGGACTCGGCGGTGACAATGTGAAAGATAGCTGTAGAACACTGCATCCGGGTCCAGTAAGTTTACTCCATTGGAGTGGAAAGGGGAAGCCATGGGTAAGATTGGATGATAACAAACCTTGCCTTCTTGATCATCTATGGAAGCCGTATGATCTTTACAGAGCAACAGATTCGACGTCGCCGGCACCGTCTTCGTATTCATCAACATTGATTAGTTATTTAAGTTATTAGATAATGGAGATTGATTCTTTGGTACAGAGTCACCGATTCTTTGATTGATTAGCGGTGTGTACAGAACAGATTTGGAAGAGGGGTTGATGGATGGATCTTGTTAGATCGATCCTAATTAAATTATTTTTATACAAGATGATTGAATTAATTGATGTAATTGGATAATTGGGGGACAAAATTGTGGCGTGTGTATTTGTGGGGATGGATTCTTTTTGTATGTAGCGGGAGAGAATGGAATTTGTTGACTATTGAGAGATTTTGAGTGTTATGAAATGTGAAAGGAAATGAATAACACAGGCTGGGATGCCTTATTATTCCTCCCCTCCAACCATCTGTCTATGTGTTCATGTTTTTAGGCTCTTTGGCTCTCTTGAAATATACAAAAATCAAATAAAATTACCAAAAAAAAAAAAAAAGCAATTATGTCACATAAATGCTCAAACTCAATTATATAAATAAGGTACCCATAATTTTGTAACAATGTTTCCAAATTTAATTATAGTTAAAAGGAAGGATAAAGCCATTCCTATTTTCCATTCATAGAGATTTTGTGAATTTTCGTATTTACTTACAAATATCCTTTGCTTTCCTTTAGTAATTTCTTTTTTGTTATAAAATCAAAACAATCAAAGATGGATTAATTATTTGGTGAACTAGGAGTGTACATCGGTCGGTCGATCAAAGTTGATTATTCGACTAAACCACTCATGAAATCAACTATGGTCGGTTTAGTAAATGTTTAAACATGTATCAACCATCAAGGTGTAAAAGTCGATTTGTAAGTCGATTCAACTCTTTAAAAATATTTTTGAAATTTGTCAGATTTAGAATTTTACACATATCAACCTCTCCTTCTCCAATCGACTACTTCCATTTAGTCTGTCGCTTGATTTTTCAGTTAATCATACTTACCCTAATTAAAACAACAATACAAACATAATTTAGTAGATAAGACACTATTATAATCATCATAGCATAGCTTAACTTAACTGGGTATTTGAAGCATGCTAGTAACCACGAAGTTTTTGGATAAAAAGAAAAAAAAGAGAAGACACTAATATGATCCAAAAATGATCTAATACATTATAGACCTTGAAAAGATTAAAATACTGTTAATATCCAAAGAAAACTTTTAGATTCTGCAAAATGACAAATTTAACCCTATACATAAAAAGCAGATAACACAATCTAACGACTCTAAAATTTAAAAGGCCTTAAAACCTAAACATCAATTTGTTAAAAACATTTCTTAAAAAGGCAAAATTTTATTTGGTTTGGGGTAGAAATAAAAATTCAACTTTCTTCTTTTTTCCATACATTCAATTCTTTTTCTTTCTTTTTTTTAAAAATTGTCATGTGATTCCAAATAACAACAATATAATAAATAAATAAATAAATAACATTTGATTTATGGTGGCTTAAAGTTGAAAAGGTAAATGGGATAATTTTTTTATTTAATAAATTCAAAATGGTATGAAATTAGGGTTAATAAAGCCGTCCTTGACTTTGTAAATTATACCATTTACCCACGTGGCGACGAAAACGCCATTTTTTTAGGCTTACGAGACATCATCCATCAACTTGTTATTATTCTAATTTTCTTTCTTTATATAAAACTAAAATAATTTTCAACTCCAACCTTCAATTATTCCATTGATTTCCTAAATATACTTTTTTTTTCTTTTTTCCTTTTGGTATTGGTGTAATTTAATAATATTGTTATTTCAAGCAATAAGTGAAAATGCATAATTTTGAGGGAGTCAAATAGTGTATTTTTGTCTAATTCCATTTTATGAAGAGTATATAAACAGAAATATTGATAATAACTTCAGCCTTTCAATTATATCTTTAGAATTTAATTATTATATTAATTATATGATTTAGAGTGTATCTTTCATTCAATTAAATTTTTAGATTTTATCGAATCAATCCATTTAAATCACTCATAACTTTTTTTTCTTTTTTAAATCATCGATACTTTAATTCTCAAAGGAGGCGCATCTTCAACTATCGATTTTAAGAAACGAAAGATTAAATTTATTATTGTAGGTTGATTCTAAAAGAAAATTGAAACTGTTTTAATTACATAAAATGCCCCTATTTGAACTTTAATAGACTTTAATATCATATTAGATAAATAATAAGAGTAACTTACTATCTTATGAGAAGAATGAGAATCCTTAGCTTAATTTTTCAATGTCCGTGTAGGATTTTCAACATTAAAGGCTCTACATTGTTTATAATTACTTGTCCTAACACGTCGAAGATGAGAGGAATGCGAAACCTCCAATATTTTGATCGAACGTATGTACTCTAATTCAAGAATATAATGCTTTTAATTTCGTAGTTAAATGCATACTAATTATTTGAAATTAATTGGTTGGTTGGGGTACATACATCTACCCAACAAAAGTATATTTATATGTTAGGTAATCATGTATGGTGTAAAATACGTTGAGAAAGCAAAGAAGAAAAAGGAAAACGTCCTCACTAATTGTTGTTTTCCTAAGCTTTTCATATTCTTTGAACCGAAACTAAAAAGTTGATGATAAATCAAACTTAATAAAAACCATAGACAATCCCACACACAACAAACTATTATCCTATCATTATTGCAAAAGTGTAAAAGCCACCCTTTTGGTTTAACTCAAATCATTGCATAATATTTAAATTTTATTATGTGCAAATTACAAAAGAAGAAAATAAAATATAAACCACAATTTGAATTAAAAAATAAAAAGAACAAAGGCTTTCCAAGACTACAATTGGATCCTTAATTGAATTATCAATCTTTTATTTTAAAATTTGAATAAGTTTGATAGTTTAGAGATATAATAGCAATAAAGACGGATTTTGCAATTTGCTCGTAAGAATAAAGAAGAGAATTGTGTGTATATAATTTACACAACTTTATTCAAATATGTAAAAAGATTAGTTGAAAAATATTGAGCTAGACTTACTTTACCATAAATGTGTGCAACTTGGTTAAGCTTCATATTCTTTTATTGATTTTGACTCCTTTCATATTCATTCGTTTTGTATATTTTTATTCTCTTGATAAGTTAAACCTATAACTTCAAGACTTGTTTCTTCCTCGACTGCTAACTTGATATAAATTCAACATTTAAAACGATAAAACAATACTAAGATTAGAAAAATGATAATAATAGTATGAAAATAGTACTAAGAAAATGTCAGAAGAGAAATGTGGAGTCAATGCTCTAAAATGATGGCCTTATAGTTTTTGATTTCATTATAACCTATAAACAAAATTTAAAGACTTGGAAGCATTAGTTTAACAATCATTTTCACATTTTTCAAATTATATTCTATGTCTATTACCAACCACATTTTATACACGTCTTCTACGTAAATTAAACATCATTATTATTTTGCATTATATTATTTCAAATTAGTTGGTACCTATATATATATCACTCATCATTTTTATGTTAGGTAATCATGTATTGTTTTAAATACACTCCCAACCTAAATAATATATAGTTACGTCTACTCTAATTCATAGTTCAATTCGTGTAAAAGTAGATGATATATCAAACTTAAATAAATAACACACAATCTCGTACAATATAATTTGTTGAACTTAGTCTACATCTAGGTGATTCAAGTAGGAGTGTTCAAAAAGACCGATAATCCAATCAAGTCAAATTTTACTCAACTCAAACAATAAGGGTTAGGTTGGGTTGAGTTAGAAAATAGGAGGAAAAAAAAAAGTTGAGTTGGGGTAGCCATGTTGTACAAGTAAAGGGGCCAAGTTGACCTGAATCAACCTATATCAAATTCTCTTCTTTGTTTTTAATATCGGTCGAACTTGACCCCAAGATGGCCCGAGTTTTAGGTTTCTTAACTTCTCAGCCTTCCATCTTGGTCAGACAAGCACCGATTAGCTCGAAAACTCAATCTCTCTAAAGCTTTTTGTCCTTCATCTTGGCTCGAAAACACCGAGATTAGCCTCGGAATTTCACTTCTTTCTTCAACTTGCAAATCCAAATTTTTTGGGTTTGGATTGAGTTGACCCTTTCATATTGAACCAATAGGGTTCATTGTTTGTCAACTTAGATACTTTACGTTGATTCATAATTTTCCTCCAACCCAACTTATGTACACCCCTAAGCTCAAGTCCTCTAATTCAAATTTATGCTCTTTATATATGTAACTAAAGTAATACCACTACTAGTAACTAGTTCAACAGTAAAACTGACATTCAATCTCCTTTAAATCCATGGTATCATGTCCTACTACTTGTATTATTATTATTTTACTAAGTGATAAAGCTTTTCGTCAACAAATTTGTTTAGACCCGTTAAAGTCTTAATATAAAAGAATATTAATATTGTGATAATGGTGAAAATATAAAGAGAGAAGAATGATTGAAATTGGAAAAGAGAAGTGTGTTGTTATGTGGAATTGGTGAGATAATGTGAGGAGGGGATAGCATAGCATAGTAATGGTAATGGTTAGGATCACATGCTCAATAATTCAAATTTGTTCTCGAAATGAGATGGGGCCAAAAGGAAGTTTAAAATGTATAATATAAAGTGATAAAGTAGGTTTTAAATAAAGAAAAACGAGAGAGATGAGTATAGGGTGTCAGTGGATGAAACGTTTTGGCAGAGACGATAGGGTTATTATTCCATTTCTTATAAACTCAAAATGCAGATTCTAAAAATATTCTTCATTTATAAAACCATGACCAATTTTATTTGTTTTTAAATAATCTAGATAGGCAGGCTTGTTTTCTCATAATTTTGTTGTTTAATGCCATTTTTTTAATCTTTGATTTTAACGACACTAACTAAGTAATGGTTATAGTCTTAATTTCTAAAAATTAAAATAAAATGCTTTATTTGAGCTTTGGTGTAATTGAAGATTTTATTTTGATTATAAGAAAGAATAGTGAATAATTTTGTCTTCTCACGGACCCGAAAGTGAAAGAAATGGGCTGCTCTTAGAGCCCATTTCTTAAGTGGGCCGAAAAGGGAGGGAGTGGAGATGTAATAAAACGACAGCGTAAGAGGGATTGAGTATTATTAGCAATAAATGAAGAGAGCATTGCGCTGTCATAGACAAGACTTCCTTTCTAATACACTCCTTCCTCCCTCAAAAGTGGGCCTTACTCAATACTCAATGCTCAATACTCAATACTCAATACTCGATACTCGATATTCAATACTCATCTTCTTCTATTATTATTATTTCTTCATTTTATTTATTAATTATTATTGTGGCTGATCTGATCCAACTTCTCTCCAGTTGCATATTCAGTGTGTGTGTGTGTGAGAGAGAGAGAGAGAGAGACTATGAAGAAATCCAAATCAATTATAATCTCCAAAAGAGAGATTTAACAAAAAGAATTTGCCATCTCTTTTTTTGTTTGCGCTTATTTTTTTTTATAAATCTTCCTTTTTCACTTTACCTTTTCCAAATCATTACTACTTTTTTTTTTTGTTTCAATCCATAAACAACTCTTTCTTCACTTCCATGTAATGTGTGGATCTCTGTGGGGGCTCTCCATACACCTTCCTTTCTTTCTTGTTTTATCTTACAATCATTGAACTGTTTTTTTACTTTTGCAGTTTCCCTATACAAACTGTTTCTTTTTTGGCAATCTCTCTTTTGGAAAACTTTAATTCATTACCTCATAATGCCGATCAACAGTGATAAAGATGAAGCTAGTAAAAGGTAAAATCCCCAATTTCTTCTTTCTAATATATTCTACTCTTCTGTTTTTTTTCTTTTTTTTTTTTTGTCTTTATTTCTCTTAATTCTTCCTTTTCTTTTATCCTGATCCAGTGGTCGTCTACTGATCTCCATTTCTTGTTTCCACTGAAAAATCCTACTGCCCTAGCTCAACTGCTTTGGCCTTTCTTCAATTCTGACATTTCCAATCTATGGAGGAATCGTTTGTGGTCGATGTTCTAAACGACGAACATACGGTACACAGTTTGTCTGCCCTAAGTTTTTAATAATATTTTTCTATTTTTTTTTTACTTGTTTGTTTCTGGATTTAGTGATTCAGTTTTTGTTTATAATTGAGGAATTATTGTGATGTTTTTGCTGTTTTGGAGTTGTTGTTGTACCGTTACTTGATTGAATCTGTAGTTAGATTTGGTTATGGCTTTCGTGTTGACAGGTGGAAGAGAATGCTTCGACCAAACCACTTCTTGAGGTTTCGGTTTCTTTTGGTAGATTTGAGAATGATTTATTGTCTTGGGAGAAATGGTCGACTTTTTCTCCTAATAAGTATTTGGAAGAAGTTGAGAAGTACGCAACTCCCGGATCTGTTGCTCAGAAGAGGGCTTACTTTGAAGCTCATTACAAGAAGATAGCGGATAGGAAGACTAAGTTACTGGAGGAAGAGAGGGAAATGGAATTTAATACTACTGTATCGAATGGTGGAGGAGATCTGATGATGGATCATAGTGAAAGGGCTGATTCTGAATCCGAGACGTCCAACCACCATGTTTCCGTTGAAGAAGTTGACCAAACCACGATGTTGACTGGCGAACTCAGTAGTGTTTATCATGAAGTGGTGAAGAATGATGTTGAAAGTAATGTAGAATGTGAAAGCTTACCAGATGGTGAAAAGGAAGAGCCTGATGGAAAATTTGATTGTGTTGGTTCCGACTCCGAAATAAGCAAACAAGAAGAGGTTGTAGTGAAAGAAGTAGAAACTCCTACTCCTACTCCTACTCCTCCGGTTGAATCATCTCAAACCACGAAGGAACCTCCACAAAAATTGGTAAATAAAGTATCAGCAGTATCTAAAGTCAAACAGCAGATTCTGAAACCAAATCGACCAAAAGAATCTAAGAAGGTGATGTAACCTATTATGTACTATTGTTTGGAGTTACTAAGTTTAGATTCACTGGCTTCAATCTTTCTCCTTTTGTTTGTGCAGATCACTCCAATAGTTAAGGAACGAAACAGTGCAAGTGTCAAGAAGAAACCGATATCGTCCACAGCCAAAGCACCCCAGATTTTGACCCCCAAACTCTCCAAGACAACACCAGGACCCACCACACCTGCAGCGCGGTCTTCTGTGTTGCGGTCCTCTGTAAACAAGGGAAGTAATTCGTCTCTATTAAGGAGCCGGAATCCATCTTCTATTGAAAGCAAGAAAGTAGCACCCAAGTCTCTGCATATGTCTCTTAGTCTGGGAACTCCCAACTCTGATCCATCTTCTGTTAACGGAATTAGAAGATCTTTCATCATGGAGAAAATGGGCGACAAGGACATTGTAAAACGGGCATTTAAGACATTTCAGAACAGTTTGAACCAAATGAAATCGTCTCCTCAGGAGGAGAAGTCTTCTGCTCCAAAGAAGGTTAGATCTTCTTACCATTCCCGATGCAAATAAATCTAGAACTGCCTATCTAATTTGTATTGATTGAGCAACGTGATTGTTTTATCTATTATCGATCGATTGAAAGTGTCCTTACTTCTCAATGCCATGGACAGGTTCCTGCGAAAGAGAGAGAAACAACAAAAATCTCCACTCCCGTGGCTGCTAAAAAGGAGAATGGAGGGTACTCTTTTTATATTAGATAACAACTGAATTTCTAGCTGCTTTGCTTGTATGATACGTATAGTCCATCTTTATCTGGATTATATTATTAGAAAATTTAATAAATTTTGTTCATTCTTTTTTAATTCAGCAATTCCAACTCATTATTAGGCTACTTTCTGCTAATTATTTAAGCTTTTGCTAAGTAGTTGCACGATCTAGGCCTAATTTTTAGTTCTCTTCTTGGATGAGCAAAATATTTTATGTTTATCTTCTTTTTAACAAACACATTCTGCCAACTTTCTTATTATGTGATAGGATGCACAAATTAAGTGGTACAATAAGAGGTGCAGACAACAAAACTGCCAGGGTTGCTCCATCTCAAAAGTTGGAAGGGAAAGTCAATGCAAAAGTGATTGGGAGAACAAACCTCCAATCAAAATCTAAGGTTGCCCCATCTCAGAAAATGGAGGAGAAATTTAATGCCAGGGAGGGAGGAAGAACAAATCTTCTATCAAAATCAAAGGTTGGTTGGAGTGTAGTATCTTTTAGTTCACATTATTGTTGTGTTATCTGTCTGCTCCTGCAATTAATATGCGTTCAAAACTGGTTAATGATGGTAGGTTTTCCTAATTTCCCATTTCATATATCCAAAGAATCAACAACTTTTAATATCTTGCGGCCATTTATCCTCGATATGTTAAAGAATGCGCTTCTTGTTCTTGTTCTTTTTTCCTTTTCCCATCTTTTGAAGCTAAGATAAGTAGCGAAATTGCTTCCTCTTTGTTTCTCTTTCCTAGGCTTCGGAAGTTAACACACATACTATTTGCTCATACAGGATGCTTCAAGAAACGGGCTTCGCTCTTAAGTTTTGTAGATTGGAAATAAGCCATCAGGTACCCGGAGATGTATCAACGACTAGAACTAAATCCGGTTGGACGACGTTGGAAATTTCTTCACCATTCTCCCCGAAAGGCTTTGCATAAATTCATTGTAGCCGTCTTTGTTGATCCAGAGTTTGTAGATTGGAGAGGGATAATGAAGTATATGGTGTCGTTTCTACGAGGTTCATTAGTAATATACAGAAAGCTCGGGGGGATCCCGAAACAGCCCCCATTTATATATATAACTAGAAAAGGGCATCTGTGTGTATGCTGTATTGTCTTAGAATTTGCCTTTACTTTACTTCATTTAGTTGCAAATGGTATATATATAATGTATACTTCGTAGTCCCCATTTGCTACATAATGTTTGATGATACTACAGTTTTAGTGTAGATGGAGAACTTTGGAATAGACATCATGTTATCTCCTTTTTTTTTTTCCGATCGAATAATGTTCACTCATTGTAAAATCAAAGCTTTTGTAATTCATTTGGATGATGCTTAGATTTGCACATCATAGACTTAATGCTATGACGAAATTTTATCAAACAATTTAAATACATGAAAAAATGCCCTATTGTTACTTCTTATCTTATGTTCCTGATTTGATTAAGAATCTTATGTACATTCGTTTATACCAAAAAAATCCAAAACTTAGAATACATTTAAGAATAAGTTCTGCTCAGAATTCATCATCTGTATCACTAGAACTCCCTCTAGACTTGTCTGACATAAAATTTTCCGGCAAGTTATGGAAAATGGCTTTTGATCTCCCCGGCAACGAACCCGAACCTGTGCCTGCATTTACTGCTGACGATCTCTTCCTCTGGAGATCTCGAGTAATTTCAACACAAACTCGATCTACCATTTCTAGAAAATCTTTAATTATAATAAACAATTGAAGCCGATTTGTTTCTTTATCTTTAGAACTTCCTGCCTGATAATACTCTGTTGTCTTCATCACTAAATCCATCACCTTCGTTTGTGCTTCTCTTACCATCTTCAGCTCATTCTCTGCTGCATCAAGAAATTCTCTCATTTCCTTCGCAAACCCACCTTCATTGTTCCCCATTTGAGTCAGGAGCTTCCGGATTTCTTCGGTTCGACTAGTCAGGGACGTCCCTGCCTTGACGAAGCTCTCGTAGTCGATCGCCGACGCTTTCTTTACATGAGAGAATTCGGAGCTTAGACCTCCCACCACTGGCAATCCCAACATCATGTATTCCTTCACTCTGTCCTCCTTCGCAGCCGAGTTTTCTAAGCTGCTAAAGCTGTTGTCGCTGCTACGGCTGCTATTACGGCTCAAGCTCTTGTTCCTGTTTAAAACACACCTTTTCCCTTCTGCCCTGATCACTTCCTGGACTACAAAATGAAGCAAAGTGGTTTTCCCATCAGTGCTTCGAACATCAGAGAGCTTTCGAAGAGCTGTAAGATTGAAAGCTCTGGCATTTCCTCTTGCAGTTCCTGCATTCAACCGGTTCCCAGCTTTGAGAATTGCTTCAAGAAGTTTCATAAACAATCCTCGTGTCCTAAGCTCCTTGCAAGCGGATTCCAGAGTTTGTAGAGATTCCTTGTGATGGAGAATATCTGATGTAAAATTCAATCGGAAAAGCATGGCGTTGAAGCGCGTAAAGGCCGATGGAACCGATTTGAGAAGATGGTAAAGGAAAGATTCAGCATCAGCTAGCTTCTGGTGATCTCCTTTGTAAGCAAGAATTTGGGAAATTTCTTCTTGAGTCAGAGCAATTCTTGTGAGTTTTTCAAGAACTTCTGTTTCCAGGCCTTGACCTTCGTTGAGTGCATCGAGGATGTCGTTGCGAGGAACTGTTAAGGACTTGATTACAATGGCGATGTTCTGAGATTTTTTCGGTTCAAGAATGAAAGTTTGCGACGGCCCCGAGTTCCGACCAACGGCGGTTGCTGAAGAACTAGCTTCACTCCGGGGGGATTTCCGGTTGGTTGCGACATATCCAAAGAGAGCTTCCATAAGATCCCCATCGAATCTGTACTCAAAGCGAAAAACTAATCAGTACCCAAAAGAGATTATTCAAGAAACAAGAAAGAGTGTTTGAAAAGATAATTACTTGAAAGAACCGGCGGTCATTTTGTCCCAAACCATGGAATGATCGGCATTGGCAGTGTTCACTTTATCCCAATGCAGGGGCTTCATTTTAACCTGACCATTGTCAGCTGATGAAGAAGCCTCTGCAGAAGATTTGTTACTCTCTTTTGGAGGTGCAGGCCTTAAGGGTAATTTTGAACCGCCGGCCTTGGGCGGTGGTGGCGGTGGTGCTGACGGATTTGCCTTGGCCGGTATAGGAGGAGGAGGTGGTCCTGCGGAGTTGGTCTTGGGTTGAATAGGAGGCGGCGGTGGCGGCGGTCTTGAATTGGTCTTGGGAATGGGAGGTGGCGGCGGCGGCAGTCTTGAATTGGTCTTGGCTGGAATAGGTGGGGGCGGTGGCGGAACGGCCATTGGAGATTGTTTCGGAGGTACCTGATTTCCCGTCGATTGCGTTGGTGCTGTTGATGAAAGATTTGAACTACTTGGTGATTTTCCAACAGCCTGAACCGAAATCGCAGTAAATTGCGGAGGTTGGTTAACCTGGGGCGGCGGAGGAGGCGGTGGCGATGTAATCCGACTATCGTCTTCATCTTCGGGTGCAATTTTAACATGCGAAGTTGAAGATTTTCCTCGAAGCAGAGGAATTTCTTGAACAGGCTCAGACTTTTTTGTTCGGTTTTCCTTAACATTACCTTCAACATCCCGATCAAAGCTATTTTTGGATTTCCTTTGTTCAAGTTTCTTCCAATAAATCACATCCAACCCATTTTCATCCACAATAAAGCCTTTAAGATTCCCATCAACCCGCGAAAAATCACTCTGCGCAACCGCCGGTGGCACTGCCGAACCCGAACCCGAACCCGTCCCTGAATTTACGACCTCTGTTTTCCTCTTTCTTCCGATAACATATCTCTGTATTAAAAAGAAGAAGAAGGTGGAAATCAGAGCAACACCGACAGCAGTGACGGCCACCGCGGTGGCGATGGTCTTGGTGGACGTGGACGATGGCGGATGGTCAACTGAAGAAGAGGAGGGCGAGGGCGGTTGAGGGAAAGGGTAGTAAGTTTCGATATTTTGAGGGGGGCTGAGTTGGGAGTAGGAAAGAGGGGAAAGAGAAAGGAAGAAGAGGAAGAGAATAAGGTGCGATAGAGAATCCATGGGAGGATTAGGAGATGGGAAACGGAGAGAAATGAAGAAATGGAAAGTTTGGAAGAGAATGATTGTAAAGAAAACATCAGTTTATGTGTTAATGTTTTGGAGTTTGGTGGCTGACAGTTTCAAAGTGAGCAGTTAGTTGTTGTTGTTTCTCTTCAATCCTTCCCTTTCCCTTTCCCTTTCCCTTTACCTTTCTAAATTCTAAATTCTATATTCTATATTCATCCATTTATTTATTATATCTTAAACAATGCTTCTAATTACACAGCTGTTAATTTCAATTTTCAATCTTTAACCAACATTTTATTTTATTTTTATTTTTATTTTTAAGTTAAAATTTAAACAATTTCTCTCTTCTTTATGTTTATATTAACAATCTTAGATTTTGTTGGTTTCCAAGATAATCAACCACCAAACAAAATCAATCCATCTTATAAACAACAGAACTAAACCCTACTTAACAATTAACTAAACTAAACCATATGTCTAATACATAACAAAACAAATGCAAAATTCACACAAACTATTTTCCTCCTTTATTTTTTTTTTTATCATCTTTTAATTTTTATTCTCCAGGGATATTTTCACTTTCTTTCCAACTTAAAATCACTTTATTAATTTTATGTCCCATTACCCTTTTGCAATTGGATTCTTCAAAATCGGGTTACGCGTTTAACGAAATGTTATTAATTTTAGTTAAAAAGGCATTACTGGAAAGAGTAAAAGTGAAAAAGGGAATTGAATTGAAGAATGAAGGAAGAAGAAAGAGGGAGGAAATTAGGGTTTGGGATATGAAAAGGGAATGATGATTTCGTCAAAGTCATATATTATATAATGAATCCAGAACCCCAATAAAAACCATCATCAATTGAAGTTGACCCTATTTAATAAAAGTCGTTGTGTATATGTGTGTGTGTGTGTGCCCACTTTTAATTCATATATTATGATTCATTATAAAAAATTTCATAATTTCATTTTATTTATTGAAATACATAATTCATCATATTTATTCAAAAATATTTAATTTCTCAACCGACCTTATTTATTTTCGTGTAGAAGAATTTGACCCAATTTGTAAACCCAAAGTTCCCATTTTAATTTCCAAAATTGAAAAGAGAAAAACAAAATCTACGTTTGACAAATTAAGATCCACATGTAAAGAAAAGTATTGGTTTATTAAATCATCATAAACCTAAATTGACAATCACATCCCTTTTTATATACATATATATTAAACTATAGTTTGTTTGATGTTACACTTAATTTACATAATATCCAAACAATATTACATTTAAGTATAAAGTTATATTAATAATAATAATAAATTAGGACATGATTCAAAAAAAAAATTAAATAAAAAGTGAGGGAAGATAGAAGAGGGTAGGAATTAGGTCACCAACTTTCATTCGTTTATTTGGTCATTTTCTCATTCATTTATAATTATCATATCAACTTGGATTTCCCTAATTTCCGTGTAGTCTTAGTCTAATTACTCTCATTATTGTTTTTGGATAAATGATTTAGTGTGTAATTTACTTTTTACCTCTTAATTAACCCATAGTTACACTCTAAACGTATAGTATACTAATAACTTAGTACAATTTGAAAGGTGATTAATTAGTGTGTAGGATTTTGAAAACAAGTTTATTCACTAATTACAAGATAATGATAATGATTAATCTTAATATAATTATTTTAATATTGCCAAACCAATTGAATCCATATATTGATGGAGATTGATAAATAATTATTTAAGAATCTTTCAAACCTACTAATTAATTACGTATGTTAATTAATATTTTAAAATGTACTTTTTAAAAAATCACATATACTAAACCAATTTATTCTAAAAAAATCAATTATGAAAAAGTTTCTCTTCCTTTGGCCTATATAAAAAATCTGATTACATGCTTATATTTGGCCTATATAATTATTTTTTTTTCTTTATTTCAATTTTCATAAGCTTTTGTTACCTAAAAAGACTATATAGAGTTTGAATTATATTTGTAATAATATTGAGACCATAGTTCGATATCAAAAGCTTCATCTTAAATGTATATATATATATATAGTGACATTACCATATATTAATACGTATAAGATATACAATTTTTATTATGGATACAATTTTATAAATTCATTAAACTTTCATTCTTACTCAAATGCCCTCATATTCTAAAATGTATTTTTCTTATTTTGTACAAAAAAATTTGGGGGCATTTTGATTGATTATAGTTTTTAGGTATTATATGTGAGTCTACAAATGGACTTTTTTTCTTTTTGGCCAATTCATTTTCACCAATTAATCAAATGTGAGGCCACAGAAATATAATTACATACACTTAATAACAAATTGTTTTTTTTCCCCTAAATGGTCTGTGATGAAATAAAATTTTCAATTCGTTGATTTTATGTATTAAATGTGTCTGTCCACAATTTGATTTTTTGTTTCAATTTTATTCTTCTTTGTTGCTTATTTCTTCCATTGTATATTCTTTCCATTTTTGAATTTTTTGTTTACTTAAGCTGGATTAATAAACAAATACAATATATATGGTCCATTTTATTTTGTGGACTATATGTCTGAGAAAAAAAGAAATCCAATATAGTGAACAAGAGGAGAAAAATTAAAAGTTTGTGGTCACTCATTTCAACACTTTGTGACATTGATTCCTCATCATTTTGACTATATACAAACTTTTTAAATATAATTTTGAGGAGGGAAGAATTAGACAATTTTGTTCAGCTAATAAAATTTGTAGTGAAATATATTTAAAACTATGATTAGTTTGGTAAATGATGATAAATGAATTGATTAATATGTTTAGAAAGATATAAGGTAATTAAAATTGAGGATTAGAAGCAAAGAGAGGATAGGCAATAAGATTTGTCAATGACTTGAAAAACAGCCATCAATGGCGGATTCAAAGGGGGGCTATAGGGTCCATATCCCAATTTTGTATTATAGTCTACAATACACATCCACATTCATTCCTTTTCATTATTTTTTCAAATATAGCCTTCCATATTCTTTTTCTTCTTTCTATATAATATATACACTTCTTTTATTTTTAATTATACCTAATGTTTTGGTGATAGTTTATTTGAATTTTGTTTACGTTTGAAACTACCCCTCACTTATGTAGGGTCTATACACACTATTATATATAATCAAAAACCAAACCTAAATAATACATAACTCCACTTATGTCAATTTGGTTGAAAAGTTTGGTTCATTTTTCTTAACCCTGAGATAAATTATTTGGATAAAAATAAATTAATAATAACATCCATAAGTATTATTAGCCTTGATTTAAGATAAGGTTTGGAGATATTTTTGATGCAGCCAAAAATTGGAAAATATTAAAAGTAAAAGGATGAGAAATAGAAATGAGGGAAATGGGTTGGAACGAGTTGTTGTTGTTGATGACATTGATGGCTGCATTTGGTTCCCTTATTTGACTTTGACTCATCTCCATAAAGTTTCATATCACAATGTGAAACCATAGAATTAGTAAATTCAAATTTTAATACCCAACAAACAAAAGCCATGCCAATTATGAATCAATACAAACACTACCCTTTCAAATATGGTTTAATATACATCACATATACCATTGTTGTACTAATTGTGTATACTAATATATATATATACATCACATGTAGTGTTGTAAGGATAGGACTAAAAATTTTCCCGACACACATCCCCTTGGGGCACGTCAACTTGGGAGGACCAAACTTAAATGCAAAGCCCAAGATGAAACATTATCATTAATTCCTCATCATAGCAGAATTGGGCCTGGAAAGAAGCCCTTTTTTATGTGTAAAGCAAAGCCATGGGTCACTTGGATGGCCCAGTTGGCCCATCCATCACAACAGGACCACAAACACATTACTACAACACAACCTTTTAAACTTTATTATCATTAAAAGAAACCCATAAAATGAAAAACAACACTTCGGTTCTTCAATTGTGGTGATTTTTTTTTTCTTTTTAAAGTCTTACCCACCAAAGAAGGAAGAGAGAGAGAGAGAGAATCACCCAGTTGCAAACCCATCAATCTCTTTCTATCTATTTTTAAAGATTTGGCCATATCATCTCCACTTGATTAATAAATAAAACACCCTAAATCAAATCCAAATCAAATCATATCAGAATTTATGGAAAGTTAGGAGTGATATTGCTATTGTATGTGTGTTGATGATAGTTTAATTTGACGGTAAACCCAATAGAATGAATGAATGAAGGGAATAAGAAGAGAAGAGGGAGAGAAAGTCAATAGTTTTTTGAAAAAATAGAAATGAAGAAAGTTTAAAAGGTGGTTCTGGAAAGAGACAATGTTAATAAAAGAGAAAGGGTCCCAATGTTAGGAGTTGTTGTTGTGGATGTGAGATAGGGGAGATTTGGTTTGAGGCATTTTCACAAACAAGACATATGCAAATGCAAGTAGGGGAGGGGAGGGGAGGGTAGCTCCCACAGACAACTTCCATTTCCCATAAATTAAAATTGGGTGAATGCAAAAACATTACACAATCAAACAATCAAACCTTGCCAGTTCATTTTTGCTCCAAAGTTCTCTCTTTACCAGACAAACATCTTCTCTTCTTTCTTTTTTTCTCTTTTTCTTGTCAATTTTCATTCTGGACTATACCTCAACTTATATGAATTTTACCTCAGATTCCATTCAAATTATCAAACACACTTACATAATTGTATTACATAACAAGTTAGTCAAATTTAAATAATTCGTTACGAAAACCATATGCATTAACTTTGGATATTTGGGGAGAGAAATATATTTAAGACTTGAAACTAACTTTATGGAAATGGTTCCTACCAAATCAACTGAAACTGATAATGGAATCAACTAAGAGATTATGCCAACTGAATTCGGACAAAATAAAGCTAAATCAAATTGATTGCTTTTTAGGTTTATATATTTAGGAACATTGAATTAATCAATAACACTTCAAAGTTCAAACTAACCGAATCGACTCAATTTAAGTTTATAATTTATTATTATTACTAATATTTTGGATTGATTTTGTTCTCTATACTATTTGGAGTTTTTAGATAAGTGGTTAACTCAAAATTCGTACCATTTTTTGCTTCCATCTGTTTTTGGATAAAATAACATAAAAGTGAATCTAATTGGAAAGAAAAATACTTAAATGAATACCATAATTTTAATTTAAAATTGAACTTGGAAAATGGATGATGTTGGACATTGTCTTTCATCGAAATTTGATAGCTACAGAATGTATATTTTTATTTTTCCAATTGACAAATTGGTTGGTGTTCATTTTGATTCATCTCTCCCCTACCTATTCAATTACATCTTTCATTTCCTTTGCAAATAGTCAAGATTATTCTATTTTGTTGGATTTTAATACAAAAATTTTCCACATAAAATAAAATAATTTCTTTAAAAAAGTGAGAAATTGCTCGGAATTTAACTTCCCCTCTTTCCTTCCTTGTTCGTACATGTGAACGAAATTTACAAAAAACAAAAATAAATATAGTTTTTTTTTTGCTTTCATTAGAAACAATAATCTGATTTGAACTTTTCTTCTTTCTTTTTTTTTTTTCATCATAAACAATAAAGAGTAAAGAACACTATTTAATCCAAAATCAATATTATTTGTGGTTTAGGGAGACAAGATCTTGCCATGTCTCTTCCACATCTCAATTATATCACCTCTAATCTCATTATCAATTGACTAATTTCATAATTCAACGAAAATTAATCCCAATTTAACAAAATATTCGGATTTTTTTTTTATATTAAAAAAATATATGATTGAATTCTCTAAAATTATACATCACGTCTTGCCCTGGAAAAGATTGGACTACTCCAATGCGTTGCGTTTTAGTAATTAACGGCGGTACCCCAAGTCCCTGATCTAAAGGCTAAAACTTAGCGGACAAAACTGGGATTTCATACAAATAACCGTTAAAACTAACAGGACAAGGAAAAGATTAAAGAAGGAGGAAAAAAAAAGGAAGATATTTAATTTTTTTTAAAAAGAAAAAGAAATAATAACAAGAGAGGGGGGGATTGATAGGCTGCTATGCTCACACGGTGATCCTGATTTATTGGTGGTCATTTAGAGGCGTTCGATTGCGGAGTGGACATTGGAGATGACGGTTCTGATGATGATGGGGTGGACTGAAGCGAATCCGACGGTGATGATGAAGGTGATGGAGATGATGGAGAGGAATCCGATGATGCTGGTGATGAAATGGACGGTGATGATGAAGGTTGATCACACGGCTCTCGTAGCTTCCTTTTATTGATCCCACTTCTTTCATTTCCAGTCTTTTCATCCCCCACCATATATTCTCTGAGCCGTTTCACATCAGATAGTTTCACCGGCTTCACTATGAAATCTTCTGCTCCTTCCTCCAAACATCTGTCTATCCTCGCCACCACGTTCTCCGACGACATAATTACCACCGGAATCTCTCTCAAAGTTGATGATTCCTATATCATTTTTCACCCAATTTCAATTCCATTTTCTCTAAATTAA
Organism: Cucumis sativus; assembly: GCF_000004075.3. Lineage (NCBI taxonomy): Eukaryota > Viridiplantae > Streptophyta > Magnoliopsida > Cucurbitales > Cucurbitaceae > Cucumis > Cucumis sativus. The sequence goes on along the minus strand of NC_026659.2, from coordinate 25,977,079 downwards.
TAATTTCAAATCCAAATACCCAAATCCTCAAAATCTTACCTTAATTTTCTTAAGCAATTCGTATCCTGTCATTCCGGGCATACAGTAATCTGTTATGATCATATCAACCTTCAACCCCTATTTACCCAAAACAAACAACAGTTAAGAAAATATCCGAAATGATAACCTACAGGAAAAAGAAAAAAAAAAAAAACAACAAGAAATTTCGAGTGTACTCACATCAAACCCAACTTGGGAATTAGTCTCATCTTGCAATCCAAGATATTGTAAAGCTCTAATTCCACTATCAACTGCAGTGACTGTAAACCCCAAAACAGAAGACAAAATGAATTTCCAGAGAAAGAAAAATAAAGGAAAATAAAAGAGAGGAAGAAGAAAGAAAGGCAGACCTCGACAGGCAGTAAGACGAAGGAGGCGTTCAATTACTGTACGGTCGACAAGGCTGTCATCGACGGCGAGAACATGTACTTCAGAATCAGAGGTGGGAAAACGATCTAAACCATCAAGCTGATCGGACCTCCGGCGACGGGAGAAGATGTGGTTTCTGGCCATGGCGGTAGGAGAGGGAGAGAAAGGAATTGAAGAGTTGTATGAGGAAATTGTGTGTGTGGAGGAGGTTAAGGAAAAGAGTTGGTATGTAATATAAGTGTAAAGAAGGGAGAAACAGAGGGAAAGTGTGTGTTAACTTAAGAAGTCTCAATCGGAAATCAAATCTCTGGGTCAGAGAGAAATCCCAAATCGGGTGTTTTTAATATTTTGTTTCACTATCTTATTAATTTAAACAAAGGTTTAAGAAACAGAGGATGGGATTCTCAAATCCACTTGGGTCAGATCTCGAAATAAACGCAATCTTGGCGATATCTCGTTTGCAGGCGTCGTTATCGGATACGAGATTTGGAGAGCGAGAAGAGGGAAGGGTTTTATTGGTCAACATATTGGACTACGTGCACCCGCGTTGGAATCAAGAAAGGGGAAAAAGGAGTGAGTTGACCGAGGTCAACGAAGGAGGATACGACGCCGTCAAATCTCTAAGTCGAGAAATTACCGCGCATTTCCGTAAAAGAGAGAGACAGGATTTTAATCCAAAGGTGAAGTAATTAAAGAAAGGAACGGTGGAATTTGGGAAACCGAGGGTGTGCCTCTGGACTGTGTTTGTCATACACGTGCTGGTCTCGTGCTTTTCTCTTTTTGAAATTTACTTTTAGGGTATTATATATATACAAGTCAAGAGAAGGGAAATTAGAGGGGTAAAGAAGACAAAAGAGAGAGAATTTGGAGATATGGGGGAGTCCCAATGAAATCTAGGATGGGACCCACAACATCTTATATTGTCAAGAACAACTTTTTGCTTCATTCTTGGACTTTTTCTTCTCTTCTATTTCTTTTTTCTTTAACCCCCCCACCTCACTCCTAAATTCTTACATTAACAATTTTTCCTTCTTTATCACTTCCTTTTATTGTTGTCATAAATAAAACAATTCTAATTCAAAATAATAACAATATATAAATATTAATAATTTCTTCAATAAACATTCCTTCTCGTAAACTAAGTGTTTAAGATTCACCTCCATTTCACTAAATAAATGAAAATTAATTTAATATATTTATTTTTAACCTTATTTACAAAGAGCTAGTGAGTTAGACAAATCCAAAAGTACGAAGTTGTGAATAAGTTTTTACCGTCATAAGATTCTTAAAGAGGAAAACAAAGTAAGTAACACTAACCGTTTATGTTTCTTGGGTTCTTATTTCGAGTGGATACGGATCTCAAGAATAAAGTTTGTTTTTATCTCATCTAATTGTTGAGGTAGAATTTAATATATAAAAATAAATCAAACATTAGTGATAAAGAAAAGTAAAAAAAAGTAGAGCAACATATGCTGTAAACCAAATCTAAGGATATCTAGAAAAACGCAGACTTTACTAGTTGTCTTCCCAATATCGATATTTTCACTTTAGGGTTTCTCGTAGTCAGTTCACAGTTCACCACACCCACCTTTATTTATTTATTTCTATTTGACTATTTTCAACCATAATAAAATAATCATCTCTTAAATAATAAACTAATAATAGTATTGTAACAGTGAATCTTGTCGTCAAAACAATGTGGAAGAACATCCATTCTTAACTGTTCCTCCCAATCTCATATTTATTATTGCCTTTATCACCTTCTACTGCTACTATTCTTATTATTACCATTCTTATTTTTTAATTCTTCTACGCAAATGTTGAATGCAATATAATCTCTATTTCCTTAATCAATCAATCACAAATCTAATTTCATCAAATTACCATCTTTCTCCTAAATCTTACTCTCTCTCTCTCTTTCCCTCTCTTTTTTCTTTTTTTAACTGTAAACAAGTGTTTATCTTATGATTTCTACAGTATATTAGAAGAGATAGTATATTAGAGTATATTGTTCATACGAATCATCATCTTAAATCAAGAGTCGCAAACTCAAAAGAACATGTCATTAAGAGTAAAATGAGAATAACAATAGTCAAGTAAGACATAGATAAGTATAAAAAAAGTAAAAAAAAACGAGAAAGAAGTGACAACAAGAATAAAAAAAAAACAATTGAGTCGAACGGTCCAATATGCTCGACTTTCCCTTAGAGGTCGAGGCTAGGGCCACTCTCCTCCCTTCGCGAGGGGACCATCTTATGGCCACATGGTATGTTCGAATTGTCAACCCTAAATCACTTTTAATTGGATCGAGAATCCTATAAAATAAGAGGTCGTAAACACCGTAATTCTTTGATGATGATTAATTACTTAGTGGTATTAGAGATTTTATGTTTATAAAAAGATATTAAAAGAATAAGAACACAATAATGTTGGAAGTCTATAAATATGTTAAAATGGATGCCTCTGGCATTTCTTTATGTTAGGCTATTACTTCACACGTTGGACCGTACGTGAAATTTAGATCCAACCACCCTTCTTTAAAAGTTGGAATAATTCCATTGCCTTAGTCCCTCCTTTTCCCAATTAACTCAATTTTTCCTATTCCATTCTCAATCATAATAACAAAAAAGAAATCATTTAGAACAGTCTCTTATAAAAACTTGTCGGATATTTAATACTCTTCATTCATATGATCTTAACACCCACGAGGAATCATCTACCACTCTACTCAACTAATAACAAAATTCTCATTAAATTAACACATTTTTAAGTTCAATTTACACTCTATTCAATCCTTTTTTTTCTCTCTCTTTCAATACAACAAACGAATTGTAATATTTGTTTGAATTTTTAATTTTTTTCACATAAAAGTTCATTATAAACATATTTTAGAATTTGAATGGTTATCATTGAAAACATAATTGATAAGCATCTATTGCATTATAAATGTTAACAATATTATTATGGAATAATTAAAAATACTAGAGTAAAAGTAGGTAAAGCTAGACGAGTTATTATCTAATCTTAAAATTGAGTCATGGTTAGTATCTCATATACCTATATGCAATAGGCCCTCTAGCTGGAATCCCACTAGTTTTGACTAAAAGAGAAAAAGAAAGTTATAAAATAACTATAAAGAATGGAGATAAAAGGGGAAAAGAGAAGTGGTTGACACATAAATTATAGTAATTTGGCTACGTAGCTAACATCTCAACTTTATAATAATTTTGAAGAAATAGAGGTTGTTCTTACAAGAAAAAAAACAACAATCTCTCCTACTTTTCTCATTGTCATTTTTACATATCGTTTATACTTATTAATTTGAAGATGAGAAAGAGAATTGGAAAACTTCAACTATACTGTAACAAACTGTAAGTTAACTACACTATTGTGTGAATACAGTTGTATATGTATTTGGTGTATTAAATTCATGCTTGTTCATAAACTTTTAAAATTGTTATTCACACACATATAGTAATTATTCATTTAGATAGCCTACGTATCTACTTAAAGACAAAACTCAACTTTATTACCAAGTTAATTTTTTGATAGCTATTATAATAATAATAATTAAAAAAATCAATTGTTATATTTGACCTTTGAACGACATATTCCTAAACTTTAAATTTTGTGTTAAAAAGTAGACATATATCAATATTAAAAATTAATGTTTTAAATTTATTGTCGTTGAAATAAATACAAATTTAACTTTTTTAAAAGAAAAATAAACACGTAAACTTTAAATTTTTCGAAAAGACAAAAATATAGACGACAATTGAATGTGTTTCCAAAGAAAAAATGTTAGTTTGTTAATTAAATTTGTTTTTTATGGAGCTTTCCAACGCCACAAAAAACAAACCCTCTTCTTTTAAAACAAAACTATCAACCAATATAAATTTGAAACGAATCAAACATACTCATTAAACCGTATCTTATAAATTTAATACTAACTATCAATTTAAACACCAAACTCAAATCTATATATATTTTACGCCAATAATATATTTTGATATTTTTATGGAAATCAAAATAAGAAAATCTTTTAAACTTTTATTGTTTTAATATATATATATATATATATATATATATATAATACACATTTTGATACCAAATTAAAAAAGAAAAAAAACAATCAACATTCATAAGGTTGTATCTTGGATATTATGTGTTTTCTTAATAATAATTTACATTTATAAAAAACCAAGTCTTAGAACTTTATGTCAATTCAATATATATATATATAGTATTTTTTTTCAATAAGTATGTAAATATATTTACGCACAAATGCATTAAAGATGTATATATTATAATCTTATTAAAAACAAAAACCTATAGTAAACCTTTTATTTTCATTGTGTAGAGTTAAGTATATAAATATTCATTTTACCACTAACTTAAACTATCAGATCAATTTAAAAAGCAATACAAACATTTTTAAAACTATAATTTCTAATTATAGGAAAGCAAAGAAAAATATTTTTAATACTATTTATAAATTTTGATTATATTTTATAAATATTTGGATGGATTTACTATTTATAATGAAATTTAGTCTTAAAAACTGTTTGCTTTGATTTTTAAAAATATTGTTAAAAGAGTTGAGTAGAAAAACAATTTTGAGAGATACGCAAGAAAAGAAAAGAAAAGAAAGAAATATATAAACTTAATTTTGAAAAGTTATATATGTATATAAATAAAAATGGAATAATGAGTAGCAAAGTCCAAAAATATTACAAAAGAGAGGTATATAACTTTTTGAAGTCGAAAAACCGGCATTTTAAATTGATTAAAACTTTGGAGTTTGGAGGACATGACACGATGATTATAATAATTACAATTCCCAACAAATATATATATATATACATAAAGTAAAAAGAAAAAAAAAAAAGGTGAAAGATGAATGGGTTTAGTCAAAATGGAATCTTGATCTAAGTTTATGAAAAAATGGGGCCAGTTGGGGTCACCATATGCCACGTTTTTTTTATTTGATAATTAATTTCTCTAATGTACTTCATTAATCATTAAATTAAGGCAATAATGTCCCCTCTTCTTTTCGCATAATATCCCCTTTCATGATTTTCCCCTTCTGTACGGTCTTTCTCTACCAAAACAAATAATTTCTTATTAAATTAATGTAATCTTTATTATTAGTTCTAATCCTTTAAATATATATGTATATAGAGAAAAGTGAAGATTGTTTTGAGATGTAGTAGAAGGCATGTTTTAGGATCCCAAAGTGATCCTTAATCCTTATTAGATTATAATAGTTATAATGCAACAACAACATCACCCTCCCTTCTTTTTATTTACATCCCAAACACTTACTATCCTTCTCTTTCCATCCTTTCTTCCATCTTCCCAACAAACAAATAAAAAGTAATGGTATCCATGGAATTTCTACATTTTTTTTTGTACTCAGTAAGTGTATTTTTTTTTTTTTTTTAAATGGTAAACTTTGTGAGAAAGGGAAAAAGGGAGAGAAGAGAGGGGTAAATTGATTGTTAATTTTAAGAAGATTTGGTATATCTTTTGAGTGAGAGAGAAAAAGAGAGAGATTCGAAGAAAAGAAGAAAAGAAAACAAAGGAATGGATAAATGAGATATGATGTTTTAATGAAACAAAGCATCTTTCAACACAAAATTTAATAAACACTTTGCCAACTCAATAATATAATCTCTTCCCATAGACTTGGGAATTGGGACATACAAAAAAATAAAAAAAAAAGAAAGAAACAATTACTTGAAATAAATCATTCATTTTTCTTTTGTATTATCCTTCATAATCTCTGGGATTACGACAACTCACCAATCCAATTCTCTATCTTTTTCTTTCTAACATAACATTACCATTCATTCAATTCAATTTAATATCATAAACATATATATATGTATATGTGTTGATTCGTTTTAATTGGGTGGACGGCTCCCTTCTTCCAAATCTCTCTAATTTCATTTTCATATTTTCTAACTTTCATTTCCCATATTGAATTGGGTAATTTATTCATTCTTTTGGGCTCAATCTAATTTTACTTTTAAATTACGTTGATTTGGTGGGGATACGAATATATTTTTTTTTGTATGTTTATCTATGCGAATCTTTTTTCTTTTTTCCTTTTTCTATATTTTTGTGCTTTTTTCAAGATGTTTGGAGATCCAAAGATGTTATTTGTTGTTGCACAATCTCCTTTCTTTTTTCTCTAAAAGTTTTTAGTTTTTTTTTTCACCAATAGTAGGGACATGCAATCTTTTCTTTTAAATCTAAAAATCCAATTTGTTATTTTAAAATATTTAAGAATTATTTTTACATCTGACGTCATTAGTGACGTCATTAGAGAAGTAATCCACCCTGTTTTATATAGAGTATGAGTCCCCTTGGTTTGTTCAATGTTGGACTCTCTACTTCTCCAATATTCACGGTTCGATTTCAAGCTAAAACCGAATCAAATAAAATCTCATTCGAAACTGAACCGTATATGCAGTTCAATTTAAATCCTAGAAAATCTTAGGCCACAGAAGCATTGAGTTCAATAAAATTTGCGTTTTTGTTTTAATTCTAAAAAATTTTGGGCCACAAAACCACTAAGTTCTATAAAATTTTCCTTTCTATTTTAGATTTCGGGTCCATATTTAATCGAGTTTTAAAAACAAAACTTTTATGGACATTTATTTATTTTTATTTTAAATTTTTTTAAATGAAGCTAAACATTAAACCGAATCGAACCGTATAAAATGTAGTTTCAACATAACACACCGCACCGAACCATATGCAATCAGTTTTAGTTCGATTTTAATTCAGTTCGATTCGATTTTTAAATACTTTATGAACGCCCCTAAAAAGAACAATACAATAATCAAACGTCAATTCCTCTCAAGGATGAGAGACAGTAAAGAGAAATGAAAGAATTGTCTTAGAAAAAATGGAATCACATAAAAAGAAGTGAAGACTACTGGATTATATTGAGTTATAAATCATACAAGTCGAGTTATACTCATGTGCTTGCAAATGAAGGTTAAATTGTTATATGAAAACAACTATTTAACTTGTGTGAGATTAGTTTTTATAGTCGAAACGATATGATTATTGAACAATGTACTCATCTTAGAAAACAATAACTTAATAAATTAACAATACACTACTCAAGAAAATATTAACAAAACAGGATAATTCATTACACGAAAAATAAATAATTTTCAAAAGCTTAAATATATACCATGATTAAATATTAATTAAGATAATGGGTTATCCCGAATTAGAATTATGAAATGGTTAGAAGGTTAATAAGAGAATTATTAAGAATAAACATGATGATTGAGTCAAAATCAAATTATTTTTGTTTAAAGGGAAAAAGAAAATGTTATTTATTAAAATTGAATAAACCGTGCCCCGCAAAATAATCTAAAACCCTTTGAATTACCAAAAATCCCACATGCTTAAAAAGCTATGCAATTTGCTCCATGCTTGCCTTTCATCCCCTAACATTATGTCCCTCTCTACTTTATTATTTATCAACTCTTCAATTATATTCTCTACCACTTGAAAATTAAATCATAGTAGTAGTAATAATCATAATTAAGTATTAGATGTAGCCTAACCATGTATCATGTATTAGTTGAACCTATATATAATATTCTTATTCAATCCAAAGTTTAGAAGTAGTTTTTTAAAAGAAATGAAAACGTGGTAAGAATGGTAGGAAAATAAAATAGGAGAAACTAAATATTACCTAAATTCTTTGGCACCCACAAGAATTGTTTTCTATCAATTGATTGAAGAGATGTATTTTAATCCATTATGATTTTAGTTATGTTTAAAATTGCCAAATTCAAGAACATTTTTTTCAATAAAAGTTTTGGAGGCTGATTTTGGTGGTAGAAAGTGTTGTACGAAAAATTCGATGGGCCAATTGGGCAGATTCGAGTTGAGACCACCGAGAGGAATGGAAGGACAAGTTAGGCCCAAGTAGGCCCATATTCCAGTGATATCTTATGATTCGTACCGCGTTAACTCATCAATCGGAAAAATGGAGTGCGCCGGCAAGGGACGTGGAACTCGTTGCACCGGTTCGGCCACCCGACGGTGTGGTCGCTGCGGAGTTGTTGCTTACTGTTCAGTCGATCACCAGGTTCGTTTATTGTTCACAAGGCTTCCTGAATTTTGCCATCGGTTTCTTAACTTAAATTAGAGTGATTTTCTCTATGTTTTAGCTTAAAATAGGTGATAATTGGTATTGGGCTTTGAATGAATTTTAATTTAGGAATCTGAGAAAAAAAAAAAAATCGTCGCAAGGCTATACTATTTTGAGTTTTGATGAAAATTGAAACGTGAAACTGTGTGGGGGTGAGCTACAACAAGTTGAAGAATAATGGTGTTTTTGAAACAAATGTCAAAGTTCAAGGTTATCGTTATTATTATTATTTTTTTTTGTTGTACTGATGGTCATTAGTTTAATTTAGTGTAATCTTACAGCTTGGTCGAAGCTATTCCTTGTTTCAAGCTATCATCCTGTTTGAAAATTGGCCATAGGTTAAACATTGGAATGATCATAAAGATGAATGCAAAAGGTTTGAACTACAAATGGAGAGAATTGATGCCTTGAATGAGTTCCCTTTCACATTTTCTGAGGAGGCTACTGTTCAGGTATTGAGTACGTTCTTAGGATGTTGCATTCCTTACCCTTACCTGGGGCCATAAAACTGATTTTAAAGGATACTTTGAACATAATCGATTGAACTGCCTCTTCTTTTGTTTTTGTGAAGTTGTGTCAAAAACAGGAGAGTAGATGCTCATTCTTGAGCAAAAGGGCAATCCACAAAATTGGAATGTGGTTTTACGAGTGTCCTTGTGGGGAAGCTGCTACATCTTATAATTTCTCAAGGTCTCCTATCTTGAAATTCCATTATTGAGGGACCTTTTATATTCATATTAAATATTTCTGCCATTTCTATTTCACTTGCAGATTAAATGATGGCTGGGTTCTACCTAGATTCCATTGTCCATGTAGTGGTATCATCCGTTTCCTAGTTCTTTACTGTTAACTTAATGCCTCCAATAACAAATAATCAAATAAATTTGCAGAACCGCTTTCTCCAATAACAAAACGCTTACACAGTTGGAAGGACTATTATGATTGGAGATGCATCCCCCTTCACTCTCCTGCTGCTTTGCTTCTTCATTGGGTATGTTTCAATTAGATAAGGTTGGAGTCTAATTAAGCTATTTAGTTCCATAGTCAGCCTTACATGATCTTGTTTAGTTTTTTGTTTAATTGTCTAGAACCCCTTTAGTTTAGATTCTAAGCAAAAAATTTCCTTTTGTATCCAGATTATTGAACCAGAATATTGGCATGGGTTTGAACTAGGTTTCCTGAAGAAATGCTGAATTCTTTTTAAGAATATTCATCATAGAACGAACATTTATGTGTCCTTTTTCTCTTATTTAGCCACTTACTATAAGTTATGCTGTCCAAGTTACTGGTTTGGAGCCCTTGACTCCTGAATTTGGCAACACGTTATGCATACATTATCTAGGTATGATTTACCTCCAACTCCAAGCTTCTTTTAGACATACTGCTTATATTTAAATGCTTCTTTCATTTAAAGATACTAACCATAGAATATAACTTATAGAAGCATCTATTATCCAATTGGATGCTTCTTTCATGTGAAGATACTGACTGTAACCGGTGACTTTGGTTAGATATGTTTCTCATATCAATAATTTTCATACTGGTTACTTAGATCAATGGAACCGTTTATTGGGCACAACCTTGTTATAGGGTTCTAAAGTAAAGAAGACGTGACTCTGCCGCAAGAACTTTCAAACCATAAAACATACTGCAAATTGAAGATGCTAGTTTTTTAGGAATTGATTAGCGTTAGTTTTCTTGTGCTCTTCAGGGCCTGAGAAGGAGCTTCTACAGCTCTCTGTTTTTGCTGAGCTACTTGCACTTTTCCCTGGGGTGGCATTACAAATAGAGTTTGTTGGGCCTAGTATCCCCGAAGAAATGTGAGTTGTGTAGACAGGATGAATTCGAATAAGTTTTTTTTTTTTTAACACTAGTAAAGTGCATCGCAATTCAGGAGGACTGGAAGCTTGTCCCCTCCCTACATCTTTGCTTTGTTTTTGACTATTTATTAGCTATAGCCTATGAGTCATGTAACACTTTTCAGTGTCCACAGTATTTTAAAACATGTACTTAATGTTCGCCTCTGTGCTTTGGGATTGCTAGGAATGGTAAGACCATTCACCTTTGCAGTTTTGCTAAGTGCCTTCAGATGGATTGTGTTTGCAAATCTTCATGCAAAGATGTTGACAGGAATGTATGTTCTAATAAATATCCACGGTTAGCGTTGAAGCTTAGAACAGGGTTTTACCATGATTGTTACAAAGACATTACCAAAGTTAGTTTCATTCTCTGACTCTCTTCCTTGAAGAAAACAAACTTCTATTGTATTATTTAATTCTTCCACGCTTGTTTTTCATCTTACATAAATCTCTTGGCTGTTTTTCACGACTCGTCTTATCCGGATAGGATTGTTATCCTCACTTAATCATTGCTCCAAATGCTGGGATCGCTGCTTATTCCAGTTGGCTTCCTACCATTGTATGTCGATACTCTTTGCCAACTACCTTATATACATGTCGAAAATTAGACCTAGAAGTAGAATTTGTGTATAAATCGAGCACTTTCTTATTTCTTATATCCATCGTCTTACCTCTTAATCATTTCCAACAGTATAATTGTTTGGATGAATGTATCAGGAATTCATTAAGGAAATAAAAGTCCCCGCAATCTTTTCTGATTTCTGTGAAGAAGCTTGCCATCTCGGAGCTTCTTGTTTGAGCAGTGTGATAGGCCGCCCCATTACTTTCCCGGTATGTTTCCTCCATTCTTGTGCCCTCCCCTTTTGACACCAAGAGCACACTGTCAACTTACCTCTTTGTTTTGGCTTGCAGATTCAATTAAACCCATTCCGGCAACCAATAGCCATGGAAGACACTGCCCTGTTTCTTCCTTGTTATTCAAATTGCTTCCTCTATGGATTCTAAAACTTGTTTAAACTCAGTTTCATGCTTCTTACGGTAGAGGATTGATTAGGGTTTAGTCAAGTGGTTGCTTTTTTTTTATTAAGAGAAGAGGATATATTAAGTTTGCCTTCATTGATCTTATATCTTAAGATTTTGCCGCCTTAGGCATATGAGCAACCACGTGCTCTATGATTGAAGGTAGTTGCTTACAGACTTGGTCCATTTATTTTTTTTTAGTACAAGAATTGAACTTCTAACTTAACTTTGACTTGATAAGTATGTCTCTAGAGTTTTGTATCATTACATTCACTTATATATATATTGATAACATAGTAGTATATAATATCATTATTATTATTCCAGGGCTCTTCTTTAATAATTGACCAAGTCAAATTGAAACTAATTTTTGAGTGGTTTCGGGAAATTGAAAGTCAACTGAGTTTTGTTGAGCAATTATAGAGATTTTATTTCATTTAGTCAAGGAAATCCTGTTCTACAAAAAAAGAGGAACTAAATATTCATGAATAACTTCTTTGGTACCATTATCACAGAAACCATCCCTATTATTTACTCTATTAATATGAGTGATTCAATCTAAAAGAATATGTTAATAAGAGGCGAAAGTAACTTACCCATCAATCGATAGCTTTCCCCTTTCAATTATGTTTCTAATTAAGTTTCATGTTGTTAAAATTCTAAATAAAAACAAACGCTTTAAATTCTAATCTACAACATCTCTAAACTCTGTTTACTTTTAAAATAAAAAACCAATTGTACAAAAAAAGTGAAAAGGTATTTTTTTATATATACTTTTTAATTTGTGTTTTAATCCAGTATTACTAAGAGATATGGATAGCAATGTAAGATTTTGCTATAAATATTTTGAAAAGTTTTTTACACTCATGATAATTTTCCATTTTTTTCTTTAAGTACAGCTCAAATTTAAACAAAACCAATAATAAATAAAGACATAAAAACGATGACTTTGAAAATATCCATAAAGGTGCCTGAGAGTTTATCGGGTACGCCACGTTTTTCTTCGTTTATCAACCCCATCGCCAAACTCAATCGGAACCCTCCATGAATAATCAATTAGTCCAACATTCCCCTTCCCCAAACTCATTTCATATGGATTTTCCCAATCAATTCTAGTCAAAGACTATTCCTAAATGCCCAATTATCCCTAGGGTTTGATTCCCTTCTCTGCAACTTTTATCCCAAATTTCGCTTCGAATTTGGTACATATTCACGAAGATACCTTACCCATGTCTTCTTCTTCACGATCAACGATATGGGTATTGGTTCTTTGCTGTTTTGCGCTTGCTTTCGGTGCGAATTTGGGTCGGGCTCTGAAGTTACCCTTCAGGGCTAACGATGTTCTTCCGGTTCTCCCACGACAGATATCGTGGCCGGTGCTTAATAATCTTCATACTGCCGTGGATTTGTTGCCGTCTTATGTTGGGTCAGTGACTCCCAGTAATGGAACGATTGAGTGGAAAGGAGCTTGCTTCTTCACTAACGAAGCTCAGATTAATCTTACTGAAGGCGATAGAGGCTTGGGAGGTGGCGTTCTCCGTCTCAAGGTTTGACTTTTTTTGTTCTTTTACTTTTCTCTTATGTGCATTTACATGTTATTACCATGAATTTGGGTTGAGCTTCAAATAGTTGAATGCAATTTATCTGTATAATCTATCCATTTCAATCAAGAAGCATTGAACTCTACGCCTTAGCCGTCAGCCCTTGATATTTAATTTCCAAGCGACTTGGATTAGTATGTAAACCAAATATTGTTATGGTTTTGATGCTTTGGCGACGTTCTTAGTTGCATTTTGATGGAATTCTACTTCCACGGGGAAATCCCGGGTCTTGTGTTGTTCGAATTAGTCTTTTGTAAATTAAAGGATTCTTTAAAAACCGATCATCTGCCTTAGATTTTAGGCTTATAGATGTTATATATAGATGTGCGAACCTACATTGTTACGCAAATCTCTGTATTGATTACTTCCTTCCACTTTTAGACATCTGCAGCACACAGTTGGACCTGTATGGATCTATATGTTTTTGCAACACCGTACAGGATTACATGGGATTACTATTTCTCTGCACGGGAGCACACATTGATGTTTGATTCATGGGAAGAACCTGCCGAGTTGGAATATGTATGTTTTTACTCTTCCTTTTTCGTTATTGAATGCTCTAAAATATAGTTGCATATTGCTAACCATGATGCTGAAACTTGAGCAGGTTAAGCAGCATGGGATTTCAGTTTTTCTTATGCCGTCTGGGATGTTGGGAACTCTGCTCTCTTTAGTAGATGTGTTGCCCCTGTTTTCCAACACCGTTTGGGGCGAAAATGCCAATTTAGCTTTCCTTAAGAAGCATATGGGTGCCACATTTGAAAAGCGATCCCAGCCATGGAAAGCAACTATCAACCCAGATGACGTTCATTCTGGTGATTTCTTAGCCGTGTCCAAAATACGTGGACGGTGGGGAGGCTTTGAGACATTAGAAAAATGGGTAACGGGGTCTTTTGCTGGTCATACAGCAGTTTGCTTGAAGGATGAACAGGGTAATCTTTGGGTTGGTGAATCAGGACATGAGAATGAGAAGGTATGCAAATATCATTTGACAGCTTATTATTCAAAATCATGTGACTATGAGTCGCAAATAAATGGCCAGTATTGGAGTTTGATTTTTAATTTGAGGGGAATTTCTCACGTGTTTCATAGGGTGAAGAAATCATCGTGGTTATTCCATGGGATGAATGGTGGGAGTTGGCACTCAAGGACAACTCAAATCCACAAGTAGCCTTGCTTCCTTTGCATCCACAGATGCGTGCAAAGTTCAACTCTTCTGCAGCATGGGAATATGCTCGAAGCATGTCTGGGAAGCCATATGGTTATCATAACATGATTTTTAGCTGGATCGATACCGTAACTGACAACTTTCCTCCTCCTCTTGATGCTCACTTGGTGGGTTTTGGTTTTCTTTTCCCCTGTAATGTATTTTGATGTAGTGAATCTTTCATCTGATTGTACCACCAATGGTTACCTGCCTTTACTCATATTTTTCACGATTATATTCTTTATATTCCATAGATGTTTGGAATGCACCCATTCATGTTTTGGTGAACATGGATGAGGTTTTGGTTACACATGTGCATAAATATGGACATACATATCTAAGGACGATGCTTGTAGAAAAAAACCTCCTTTTCTATGAATTTTCTTGCTGACAAGTTCACTTTTGCAGGTTATTTCTGTCATGTCTATGTGGACTAGGTTGCAGCCAGCATATGCTGCAAACATGTGGAATGAGGCTCTGAACAAGCGGCTTGGAACTGAGGTATGTCAGCAATCTTCACTCATTTTTTATGTACACAGATGAATGACAGAATGTTGTCAGCAAAACTAATTTTGATGTGGACATCATGATTGGATTGAAGGGGAACCTTTTTACCCACAAAATCTCACCACTGAAGTAAAGATCAATCAACTCTCTTGACAAGGAAGTTAATAGTTGATTGCCCTCCCATTGGCTATTGGGAATAAGGAAAAAGGGATCTCATAGAATTTAATTCTTGTTCATAACCCATTACGAGCACTTGAGGCCGCATGGATTGACTTAGGGTGTGTTTGGGAGTGATAATTTGAGTAGTGATTTTAGGAAAAAAGATTTAGATACAATTGATTTTTAAATGATCAAATTTATGTTTGGTAACAAACTCTTAAGTTTGATTTTCAATCATTAATTTTGATACCAAAAGTGATTTTAAAACTATCAAATTACTAAAAAAAAGGGTGTTTTGGGTATTTTAAAAACTATATAAAATAAAGTGTTGATTCCCTGTTGATCACTTTTCCACATTCACTAGAGGTGATGCTTGAAAAATAAATTTTGAGCGATTTCTTATTTTTCTAAAATCACTTTCTTTATGTTGCCAAACACCATATTTATGTGCAAAAGTGATTTTGGCCGGTGAAATATGCCAAAACCACTACCAAACACACTTTTAGTGTTAAATAAGGAATAATGTAAACACTAAAAGTGGTTAAAGAAGATAAGTTTAAGCTTGGTGGACCTGCTTAAGATTTAATCTCCTGTAAATTGTTATTTTTAGAAAATTATAATAGGATCGTAGAGTTACCTTGACAAGCTTCTTTAGTTAACAGTTGAAAGACAAATGTTCCAAAAATTCCTCAAGTACTGGCGCAATATTGTTTTCCTAGGTTCTCTTTAGAAATACATACACATGTTGATGGATATCACAAAGGTTCATCGAAAAATTCATCAGCAACAACCTGTGTTAGGCTCACATTTCAATAGCACTATTCTAGTTCATCATTTATCAGTAGAATTTCTATAAAATAATCATCCAAATTGACCCATTTTTATTTTTACGCTTCTCAATTGTACAGAACATTTGTTGTCTTCTAAACCTCTTTATGGAAGTTTCTAAACTTAGAAGTTAAATTATTGACTTTGGTTCCTTTTAGGATTTGGACTTGCACGACATTCTAGTTGAGACTGAAAAGCGAGGAATTCCTTTTGATGAACTGCTTACAATTCCGGAACAAGATGACTGGGTGTACAGTGATGGGAAATCGACAACATGTGTTGCCTTTATCCTCGCAATGTACAAGGAGGCTGGAATATTTGGTCCTGTATCCAGCTCCATTCAAGTAACAGAGTTCACTGTATGTCTCAATATTTCGAACATGTGTCAACTAATAATCATTCCTTTTCCATAGGCTTCTTTTCCAACATTGAATTTGATTGTCTTACAGATTCGGGATGCATATATGCTCAAGATTTTTGAGGACAACCATACACGCCTGCCAACTTGGTGCAACAATGAAAGTGATAAGCTTCCTTTCTGCCAGATTCTAGGTGAGTACAAAATGGAGCTGCCTCAATTCAATACCTTAGAACCTTATGCCAATATGAATGAAAACTGCCCCTCCCTACCACCAACCTACGATCGGCCCACTCAATGTTAAACCTTCTTTAATCTACATGTTGTCAAAGAAAATATTTTCAAATCTCTACAATGACTGTATAAACCATGTAACCATGACCACTAAGTCCGAGATCGCATGTCGAGATGCAACAAAATATCTTTTTTATCTGAAGCTACTTTTCCACTGGAGATATTCTGTATGTGTACATAATTTTAGAAGAAATGTCAATGTTATGGTATTTGAAAGACTGGTGTTGATTCATTTATGATTTACATTACATAACCTCATTAATTAATGCCTAATTTCCTATTCATCTACTCAAATGAGCTTGTTTTACTCTTTCAAACATTGAAATTTGTAGACAAGTGGAGGAAGGTTGAAAATTAGTTTGACTTCTCTGCAGCATTGTTGATGATTTTTTAATATCCAAAGGAAGGTTCCTTTTGATACCTTCGTTGAAGAAACCTTCAATCTTTAAGACGCATTACTTTGATTTTTTAACTTTATTTTTCTTAGATTGTGACCATTTTAACTTATAGTTTAATTGGGATTTGATCACAAACCTGAGATAGGCAACAAGTTTGAACAAATGTATCAACTAAACAACTTTGGTTTCTTATTCAAATCAAAATCTTTTTGCTAAATTTCCACTTTTTTTTTATTAAAAGCCATCCTTTATCCCTAACTGCACATGATTTTGTCTGTTTTTGGAGTTGGTAGTACAGTTTTAGCAATCTGTGGATGCTTCCCATTAAATTAATTTTTACATTTACTTTTTCTAATATTGAATATTATAACCATATATGAGGGATGGTTCTCGATCTTGAGTTTTCCACGTGATTTTGTGTGGAAGAATGGTCACATTTTTATCGTACAAATACTTATCACCTTTAGTACCTTAGCTTATGATGATTTTGCTAATTGATCTATCAATCTTATACCTGAAAAAGTAAATCTCTCAATTTCAAGATTGATCTATTTGATTAGTTTAATCGTTTTGAAGTTTAGTTCACAATGTTGGTGTATGTTTGGTCCAAAAAAATTGGAGATGTTTAAAAAGCTTACTAGATATAAAATTAAAAATTAAAAAAAAAAATCATTACAAAAATTTTAAACCTTGAAAGTCTATTAAACATAATATTGAAAGTTTATGGATTTATTTAACACCTACTTTTCAAAGTTTAGATTCTAAACTAATACTCTTCTAATTTAACATAATTATTAGATATACCATGATAAAATTAAATTAATATTAACTTTTTATGCAAAGAATTTTAAAACATGTGTTTCTTTTATTTATTATTATTTACTTATTGGGTGAGCATTCTAGAAGCAAGGTAAATAATTAATTAATTAATTAATCAAGAGTAAATAAAATGTGTATTATTTCAAAAAAGGGTCCTTATTCCTTATAAATCTTGTCATTCAATATCAAAGATAAAGTAATTATAACGGGTAATAATTCTAGTAATAAGAATATAACGATATGTTTAAAAAATTGTAAACTTATATTGTCGAGAGATTTTTATGATTTATGAATAATAGACCAACATTTGTAACATAGATTCTACGTAGATAGACTTGGGAGATTTTGTTAAATTTTTTATAAATGTTGTTATATAATTAAATATTTTAAATTTAATTGTTATATTTACAATTATTCTTAAAGATAACTTCATCTAGGAAAGATGAAAAGTGGAAAAAGGAAAAAAAAAAAGATGAATCCACAAATAAATAATAGAGATCATTGGTTTTATGCTTCAATCAAAGGGCAATGGCATCTTAATAAAGAACACTTCATTCTTTTTTAGGTAAAATAAGATCAATCACATTCACTCAATTCCCCCATTTCCAATATTCATTGTTCATTCAAAATATATTTATCAATAGATATTTTTTACGATAGTCTATCATCCGTATTTATTTATATTTGTAAACAATCATATTTTATTGTATTGATACATATTTTAAACACTTATGTTATTTAAAAGTATTATCATTTTATTATTATTATTAAAACTCCATAGAGAGAGGTTTGATTTGTTCAACTCAGAAAGAGTATGAAACATTGGGTTTTGGGAAATGGAATCTTAGGGACATGAAATTACATGGAAATAGAGAATGATTTATAGAGCTAAGTGGGATTCTGATTCATCATTTCAACAATAATAATAATACCAATTTGGTTACTAATTTCTTCTTCTTCTTCTTCTTCTTTTTTTTTTTATGGAAAGAAAAAATTGAAAATCCAACAACTAAATTTGAAATATAGTTCTCATTTTAATCCTACTTTCACTCTAAACTTTTGAGTTCTATTTTAATTTAGAACTCCAAATTTTAAACTCTTGAAAATTATTTTATAATAAAGCCAATAAAAATATAAAGATCCAATTTCACTTCTAAATTTCCTTTGTTTATTATCTTTTCTTTACAGGATTAAAAAAAAGCTTAATTTTAAAAACTATAAAAAGTATGTTTTAAAATATTGTTCTTGTTTTCTTAATACAATTATTGTACTTGACATGGATGAAAAATATGGTATGAAATTGTAGGGTTAGTTGATTCTATCATTGATAAATTTCTACTGTTGTCAATATATATGTTTAGGTATGTTTTCGAAAATGAAAGATTTCATTTTAAAATTTGAAGTTGTATTAAAAAAATTTAAAATTTAAGGATGAAATTTAAACCCAGAGGACACAAAATATAGGTATATATATAAAGTTGATGAGAGCAATTAAAAATGAGTTTAAAAGAGAAAAGAAATGAGTAGACCAAAAGAGACGAGAGAGTCAAGAGGAGGGTTCGAATGAGTTTCATTTGTCTCTGTCTTTCCACCTCACTCCAATTACTTTTCTTTTTCTCACATCACATCAACAACCCACAAATTTCTTCACTATTCTAATTCATTTCTTCTCCCTAACTTCTTTTATTTCTATGTTTTTATGTGTTATTGCCATTTAATTTTGGATTTTAAAATAAATATTTGCTCAAACTATTACTAAATATCATTTTATTTAGCTATCATACCTTCTTTCACTAAAGAGATAGAAAGTATCACTTCCTTTATTAAAGATAGACTAAGTTAATCATTAAACGTTGATATATTGCTTTTTTACAACTTTTTAGTTACCATAGTTTTCACATTTTTTTAAACTAAACATGTGAATTCTCAATCCGTTTCTAAAAATAAATTACTAAAATTTGGATTCAATTTTTAACAAGCACATTTTAGATATCAATTCTTTAATCTTATTGATTTTTTTTTTCAAAATTAACAAAAAGTTGTTTCTTAATTTTTTTTCACTTGGAAAACATATTTACATTATATATATTTTCTTACATGATAACTCTTAGCTAATTTGAACAAAAAATAATTTAAAGAGATGAAATTTAAGATGATTGAAAATTTAAAAACTAAAATTAAACAAAACTTTAAAATAAAAAAGTTACGATGTTAGTTTAAACCTAACTTTTTAAAGATGAGTTTGAAGAATATATATATATAAAGAAGATAAGGGTGTGAAGGTGAAGGTGAAGGTGAAGGTGGGGTGGCCAAAGCATTGGGTAGCTTTAATAAAAAACCCATAATGTAAGAAAATAAAATGAAAAATGAGCCAAAAAGAAGAAGAAAAATTAATTCAATTCAATCAAACCAACCCACCAACCCATAAATTATCTTGCCATACCCATAGTCCAAAGGCACACCATATTTATTAATATTCCACATGTTATATGTTTATGACAGTGAAATGCTTCATGACAGCATGCCTACTTGGAAACATTTTTCTCCTAAAGTAGGAATTACTTTTATAAATAAATTCCAATTAGTGGGAAGGATCTTAATAATACACAAATATATATGTTTGTATAGCAAATTGCTAAAATCTAAAGAGTTTCCAACAAGCCCTACAATGTGGGCTCCTTATATTTAGATGTGTCCAACCAAAGAAAAATCTTTGTGACTCATTTCTTATAAGATAATATTTATTGAAAGACCCATTAGAAAGAAAAAAGAAAAAGGAGGTGAATATTGAATAATAGATATTAAAATATAGGGCTTTGCCTGCTCTATGAAGATATGCCCAAGATCTCATTTTACACCTTTTTCCCTCTTTTCTTTTTTTTTTCTCTCTCTTCTTCTTCTTTTATAAGTATATATGCTTACATCATTCCCCACTTCTTAATATTCCTTTGTTACCTTTTGCTCAACTACTCTCTCTTACTATTCTCAATTCCTTTCCTTTTTATTTTGTTTTATAATTCATCCATATCAATATTTCAATTTTACCAATATGTAGTTAGATTAATTTATAGTTATTAGTATTTCTATTTGGTTGGAAATATTAGTCTTCGATATTAAATAATATTTTAACTTTTGATTTTAATTACCATGTTTCTCACACACACAAACGTTCATCCTTTTTTTTGGACTAATTTTTCACGTTGGTTTCATAAAATACTGTACAAGATGAGACTTCTCACCCACTTTTTCTTAAATTTTTTACTTTATTATTTTATCGTACAAATAGAATTTGCTTTTAAATTCGGTTTAGAATTTTTTTTTCATTTCAAAATGATGGTACATGTACCTTTCAACTTTTAGGGTTATGTTATAATACAATTTACTAATTGAATTATAGGCTTCCATTTGTGCCTTCTCTTTCATTTTTTCGTACCCTTTTTGTTTGGTGTATCGATTAAAACAAAAATGTTATATTAAATATATAAATGGTGTATTTTTTTATATTACTCGAACTAATTATTAGGTTGAATCAAAATACTTCACATTTATAGGTTAAATGAATAGGCGTAATTGTTAAAGTTTAAGAAAATTGGTATAGTAAATAGTTTAGGATTATAGTAAAATATTTTAATCATAAGTTAGAACAAAATTTCGCCATTATTATCATAATTCTTAAAAATGAATTAAAGCAAGAAAAAGAAAGGTAGAATAATGGTTTGAAAACAATCTACCAAATAAGCACTTTAATCAACTTTTTAGAAAAAAAGGAAAAAAGAATCCAATGAAACTATTAATATTGGTGGGTTTTAGTTATCCATTTGCAGCTCTCTCTCTCTCTATTTCTCTGAAGGTGATCACAATCCCCCACTTTCTTTGACTTTTCTTCTCTAATACTATATCTTTGCTTTTTCTAACATTAATTTAATTAATCATACTTAATCTTCTCTTTCAAGCATTCGAATATTTGTTTTGTTTTATTTTAACAAAAATACCTCTAAGTGCTGCTTCCTAACTATTAACTATTTACATTCCTTCCTTACATGAATTTTCCATTAAAAAAAATATCAAAACTATTTTCAATTGATTTGAGAACTTTTACTTTGCATGCATGTGTAGAAGTTGAATGCATAAATGTAATTTACTTTTGGTGTATTTATAAGCTTGTTAAAACAAATTATTAGGAATGAAGTTGATAAATTAAAATATATTTTGCAAATAAGAAAAAGGGAAAACTAAATCTCCATTGGATGAGGAAAGTTTATGTATAATATTGAAAAGTTATTTGAACACAAAAACATTGCATGAGAGAGAGAAAGAAAAAGAGAAGAGAGACTTCTTCTATGCTCTGACTTTTCTTTTTCCAAATTCATTTAAAACCTTATTTTATTGACCTCTTAATTGGCTTGCCGTTGCCGTTTCATGATGATTATTAAAAATTAAAATTAATCACAAACTATTATTCCTTTTTGACATATCACACACACACACACACACACACTACTGTTTTCAATATTGGATTTTGTTGTAAGCCATTTTCCAAATCTCATTATAAAACAAACCCTAAATCTCTCCAAATCCCCCTCAAATTCAAACTCCTTTTAAAAAAAGAAATCCCTTTTGTTTTTTCTCTTATTCCTCTCTGCCATGATGGGAAAGGACTCGTTTTGTTGTAATTTTGATCCAGAAAAAGAAGGTGGGTTATTCGGAGGAGGTTGTTGCATGGAGAAAAAAGTGAAACTTTTTGGAATTGAGCTCAACCCATCAAACAATTTTTGTAATAACTTTCATGATCAAGGTGATCATGAAAGTGTAAATTCTTCAACAACAACAGCAACAACAGTTTGTTTCGATCAAAGATCATCAACAAACCAACAAGAACAAGAAGAAGATGATCAAGAAGAAGCTGCCGATATTGTTGTTATTAGCAATAATAACAATAATAAAAAAGCAACAAAATTTGAGTGTCAATATTGTTTGAAAGAGTTTACAAATTCTCAAGCTTTGGGAGGCCATCAAAATGCTCACAAGAAAGAGAGATTGAAGAAGAAGAAGATGCAACTTCAAGCAAGAAAAGCTACACTTACTTATTATCTTCAATCTAATTCTAACAATAATAATCATTTTCTTTATGATTATGATCCTAATTCTTCTTCTCCCAATTCTTCTTTTTTCATCTCCGATGATTATTATTATAACTCTTCACAGATTAGTTTCAACCAAAACGACGCCGGATTAATCCATTTTGATTCTTCTCTTCCCTTTTTACCTCAACAACAACGACAGCCGTTTTTCACTTTCACACCGCCCGACATGTCGTCCCGACGACCCTCCACCAACCCTGTCGTTTTTCATTCTTCTTCTTCTTCTTCTTCCCCTGCTTCTTGTAAATCTTTGGATCTTCAACTTGGTCTTAATTAATTTTTGCCTTTCTTCATTAATATTTTTCCCTCCCAATCTCTTGTACCAATCCAAACATTATTCTAATTAAGCACTCTTCGTTACAAATATATGTCCATGTATAATTTTGTTTAGAGTTTTGTATTTAGAGCAATACTTGCTTGTTACTTGGCCGGTGATCTCAACTACGTCACAGATACAGAAGAGAGATTTTAATTTGATTCCAATCTTGAGATGTATACATCTCTTTGCAACAAATCACTTTTACAAATTTGTTTTTTTTACTATTAATTACAAGTAAATACTACCCTCTATGCATTTGCTTGTAATATTATTTAACAACATAAATTAATTTACGTGTCAAATGATTTATTTCACTCTCATTATCAATACAATAAAATATATTTAATAAAAATAAGAAGAATTCGCCGAGTAGTAAAGAAGATGATCACTTGCTGCTGCAAAGAATCAATTCAATCCAGCTAGTAGGTAAGTATTATGGTACATTTTAGATTATTGTTTAATATAATGATGATATTGGTTATGTTAGAACTTTATTATTTAAGGTTTATGTCTAGAATAATTAACCATCAATGTGATATCTCTAGGAGATAATACATTGTATAACAATGCTAATTCAATTATAGATAGAATTTTGAAAGTTTAAAATTAATAAATTTTAGAAATATTCAAACAGAAAGAAAAGACAAATTTATAAAAAGTCTAAGATTTGTGTACTTGATTTATAAATTTAAAGTTATATTTATTGATGGTTAGAGTAAGAAAGAGTACAAATATATATGTAATTAATAAATATGGTTGCGTTGATTTGTATTTTAAAGCATAGATATGATGACGTGTTGATATTAATTAATAAGGTTTAATGGAGAAAGGATGGCGGTCCAAAGAGATTATTAATAGAATATAGATATTGTAAAGCTTAATTAATTAAAGTTAATTTAATTCTTGAGGTGAATCATTAATTTTAGAATAGTCACGATCTCTTACTAGATCATCCTTGATTTTCCCATAATGACAATTAAATAATTGATGTTTACAATTAGTCAATCCATATCAACTAATATCACTTAAAATATACAAAAGGCATTTGACTGCTCATTAAATATATTTGTTTATACTACTAAGAGAAAAGAGAGCACTAAGAAAGTATATAATTATATGTAATACATATTATAATATTCTTCATCTACTCTTCCACATGTTTATATAAACATGATAAATTTATTACTGAAAGCATTATATATATACTAATTCTAATGTTCACATAATTTTTCTTATATATAATTTTATCTTATCTTATTTTATTTCATTCACAAAACAATATAATAAATGAGTGCATATATAATATATAGATGTATCTAACTTTCCCTCTTGGATTTTGAGTAATTGACAAAGTTTTATTACTCAATTTTGGCTTGGAATGCTAGAGGTTGAGAGAAATAACATAAGTATTTAAAACCTATTGGATCATGAATTTTAAATTTATATTTGCATCTTTGGAATATATATAGATATATACACTCTTACTCTTGAATAGTATTTTCAAATTGTACTAAATAAAAAATAAGTTTTTAGAGAAGAATTATTATGTGTATATAAATATGAGTAATATAAAAGATTTTTTTAATCCTATTTTACTCTTTTTTTGTAGATGAGACACAACTATTCAAGTATAGGTGCTCGATTAATCTAATAATATATAAATCTTTAAGATGAGACATGAATTATTTAAATGTATTTGTTTGTTTGCATTCAACCGGTAATAGACATAACTAATATATCAATGGATTGCGATTATTTTGATAGAGATGATTGTATATTCAGTTGTTTCATTGTGTTTTACTTACAAGTGGATGCGTGTATAATTAATATTTTAAGAATTGAAGTGTGCATGTGCATGGTAGAGAAAGAAAGTATTTGTATATACTATATCACGTATTTGTATTTGAGTTTTTTCTTTCTTTTAAATTATATATACACACTGTTCTAAAACATTAAATTTAAATGTCAACATGGTCATTACTAGTTAGTTTTAAAAATGTGAATAAGTCTTAAGAACAAACAAATATTTTGTTTTGAAGCAAAGTTTGAAAGATATTTTTAGAATATAAATTAGAAATTAAAGCTAAAATAATATACAACACAAACCTTTCGGCCAACCACATTCCCCACCAACTCACATAGTCACATATATGTCTTTCTTTTGTAATTTCATTACTAAACATTTAAATTTTTAATCAAATTGCTAAAACGAAAAAACAAAAATTTCAAAGACTACTTTTCTTTTATTTTAAATTTTTGCTTAAATTTAAAAGCACTCTTTAGATATAGATGACAACATCAAAAAAAAAAAAAAAAAAAAAAAAAAAAAAAAAAAAAAAATCAATAGACACAAGTGTTTATGGGAATAACTTTTAAAAACCAACTAGTGATTTGATAATTAATTGGTTTTTCATTTGTTTACTTTTCAATTTTAGAAATATATTTTTTATTTTTATCTTTTTCAATTTTAAGTTATTTAGAAATAAAAAACAAAAACAAAAACACAATCATCAATCATCAATTCTTTCTTTTAGTTTTTAGAAACAAAAATTCGTTATTGATTTTTTGTTTTGAAAAACAAAAAAACAGTAACCAAAACAAATGTTTTCTGTTTTTAGAAAAATAGAAAACAAGAACATAAAACAAAAACAAAAAAACAAATAATAGATTTTTTTTATGACAACTACTTAGTTTTTTTAATTTATTTTAAAATGACTGTTAATTATCTAATTGACTTTTAAGTGTTTATATTTATATTTTAAATTTCAATTTAAAAATTGTTTAAGAATTCTGAAAACGCACCCATTTCTTAAAAATCAGTTTTCGTTTTTATCCAACGGTGAAAACACCGTTGTTCTACAATTCTTTGAGTTCAATCCTGCTATGAACCTAAGTATACAAAATTGGATAACGTACAACAAAATCAATTTACTAATACATATCACTGCTGAAAAAAAAAAAGAAGAAAAAAACTTTAGGTCATGTCTCTTTTCTTTAAAAAGTTAATCTAATCTAGGGCCCTATATATATATATAATTCATTGAACACATGTGACAAAAAAAATTGCCACATATACCCAAATTTAAAAGCATCTTTTACTAAAAAAAAAAGAAGAAACAAACAAACATCTATGGACATAATTCGTTACATTGAAAACAATTAGATAAAATTCGAGTTTTTTCTTCTTCGAAGTTTTATTTAATTGTATTGTGTAATAAATCAGTATATCATATATGGATTAATTAATTCTAAAAGCCAACTCCTTTAATTTATTTGAAAAAGAAAAAGAAAGAAAGAAATTTCAAACACATGATTGATTATTTTCATTACTTTTCAAAAGAAAAAGGAAAGGGCTTCACCACCTTTCAAATGTTGGTAGGGTGGGAACAACTATTTAAATATACACACACACACACACATATTTGGTTAATTTGAAAACATCAATTTCCATTATTCTACTACTTGTGATTTGTATAACTCACTAAAAATCAAATTATTCAAACAAATGTTTTAATTTTAAAAAATAAACAGTAATGGAAATTTTCATCAATAATTAATGATGCACTTGAAATCGAGCGTGACTAAAAATTAATAATTCTCGAGCTAATTTACTAGGCGTCAAAAAAAAAAAACATGTGGTTTGAATACGTCGAAGAGGCCTATTGGGCTTTAGAAAAGTGGACCAGGGCCTGCAAAGTGTGGGCCTCATGACTTTAAAGTCCATCACAAAATTCACAAGTTACACGTGCGAATGCCATCATCCAAAATTCCTAATTTCCTACTCCTTCTCTCTTTTCTCGTCCTATCAAAACTCTCTTATTTTTCGTATCAAAATATCACTCTCAATATCTAATGTAGGCCCAACCAAATAATATTCCTTTTCACTATTTACAACAATCTCCCCTATGTCACATTTATTATTACACACCCTAATATGTACTAACCATCATGACAATTGCATTTCTTTACTTCCACAAATACCATCTCTTTTCCTACCATTCCAAAACGTGAAATACTACTAGATAAAGACATCTTTAGTGGAATCGTACATATGTCGATGGTATTGGTTGAGTCATACATGATTGTGTTGGGGTATCTCTCACTGTTGTGAGATGCGTGCATGTCAATCTACAATGAATGACTAAGGATCTTGAAGCCTTCATTATTATCTATACGTCTTGTCTTAGTTTTGGTATCTTTAAAATGGTTTTGACATTTTTTTTTTTTTTTTATTGAGGTGGACTCGTCTAACATTATTAGGATTGCGATTAAAGATTATGTTGAATTCTCTTAATCATAGATTTAGTTTACGTACCAAGAAAATATCTAGAGATGCTAATTGCTAGCTAACCAACAAAGAATATAAAGGTTCAAAGTAAGCGAAAAATGAATAGAACGATAAGAAAAACATGCATTTCTTTAAAAAGTGGTTGTGAGGTGAGGTCTAAGTTGGTTCATAAAAAGCTACAATTTTTTTGATGCCACATGCCTAGCTTTTCTTTTCAAATTCTATCTTCTTTAATCGATTTGGACATATCTTAATTTACTTTTCAAATTCACGTTGGTTAGAAAAGAAAAATATCCCAAATACAAAAGAGACTCAAATTTACTATAAATAATAAAATAAATAGAAAGATTTCAAGTATATAACCAATAAACAATATTTATATCAGTATAGACTCTATAGACTCTCTCCTGTAGTTTACAGTTTCATTTCATAATCGATTTAACCAAAAATATATGAATTTGAGTATTTTGTTTTGTTTTGAAGTTGCAAAAATGTTTGAGCTGAAAGAAGTAGAAATATTATTAAAGTTTGTGTTTTAGTACAATAAATGTGTAATGTATAAAGGTTTTCAACCATGGACCTAAAGAAAAGTGTTATACAAAAATGAGAATGAGACTTAAGAGTTGACATTTAAAGTTTCTATTACTGAATTTATGCTTCAATTAAATCGACTATTCTTTAATAAATATTAACTAAGGTCCATGACCGTTTAATTTAACACATTAAATGTTTATACGTGCTCCTAACGAATATAAACAATTAACTTAAAATTATGAAGTTGAACTAAGTTCATATTGGCAAAAACTATCAATTTTAAATGAATGAAATGGTTGATCCAGAATCAAATGGGCAAACTGTTCATGAATGGAGTACAAATAGAAGATTTGTTTTTCAGTTTACTACAACGTCTTCTTCTTCCTTACCCATAATGGAGTTTTTGTACATATTATTTTTCATCTCCATTTTTCTCCCTCTAACCTTTTCTCTCAACCTTGAATCTCCTGATCTTCATGGAACCACTTCCATTTCCCTTCCTACCAATCATACTTCTTCACTCACACACCAAATTATCGACCTCGCCAATCATCCCACCGCTGTTAATTGGATGAAGACCATAAGGAGAAAAATTCACGAGAACCCAGAACTTGCTTTTGAAGAATTTGAAACCAGTAGGCTTATTAGACAGGAACTTGACAATCTTCGTGTTTCTTATCGATGGCCGGTCGCTGGTACCGGTGTTGTGGCTTTCGTTGGCTCTGGTTCTCCTCCCTTTGTCGCTCTAAGAGCTGATATGGATGCTTTGCCTATTGAGGTTAGATTTTGGATACTTTTATCTTTCTCATTCTAATTCTTCATCCATTAAATGCTAGCTTCTGTTCGATGAAATGACCC
Source organism: Cucumis sativus (assembly GCF_000004075.3). Taxonomy (NCBI): domain Eukaryota; kingdom Viridiplantae; phylum Streptophyta; class Magnoliopsida; order Cucurbitales; family Cucurbitaceae; genus Cucumis; species Cucumis sativus. The sequence goes on along the minus strand of NC_026659.2, from coordinate 25,948,296 downwards.
ATTGAACTTGAATTGTAATTCTCCATCTACTTTCTTGAATTTGGTGTAATCTTCAGGTTGTTCTCATCAGTTTATTAATCGCATTTTTATTTTATATGACCGACAATAATACTGGATTATGACTGCACCCATGGAAGACTTTCATTCTTGATAAATACGAAATCTAGAAAAGAACTAGCTAAAGAAGTCTACAACATGACAGAATTGCTAATTTGACAAAAACTCATAAATTACCTCTATGATTTGATAAAGTTCTCATAACTGGTTACGGTTTTATCAAACTATAGAGCGAATGAGAATAAATTCCAACTTTTCACAAGACCATTTTGAGCAAATTTGCGATTTGACATTTTTTAAATTAGGCAAAGACGGTGTCAGATCTACTGGAGTCTACAATCAGCGAGGACCAACCATTGAGATTATAGATTATTATTATTATTTTTTTAAAAAAAAAGCTTGTCTTTCTCATTTTAATGTGGAACTGGGCCATATAATGATGTACAGTGTAATGCAGCAAGAGAAAGTAATTGTGAGGTTTTCATACATACAATGAGTGAAAATCTAAACTCAAGAGTTTCGTTTTGAACTCTAAATTGATTTTGATACAGGAATTGGTGGAATGGGAACATAAGAGCAAAGTTGAGGGGAAAATGCATGCTTGTAGTCATGATGCTCATGTTGCTATGCTCCTTGGTGCTACTAAAATTCTGAATCAACTGCGACATAAATTACAGGTTCTCAAAATACATTGCAAGTACTCCCGACTTCCAACAACTTTATGTTTAACTTTTTAAGATGATTATGACTCAATCTTGTATCCTTTTCTTGTTAATATGTAGATTTCCCTTCAATGCAGGGCACTGTTGTTCTTGTATTTCAGCCAGCGGAGGAGAAAGGAGGAGGAGCAAAAGACATGATAAATGAAGGTGCGCTTGATGGTGTAGAAGCTATATTTGGACTGCACGTCGTGCATGAATATCCAGTGGGCGTTGTCGCTTCACGCCCCGGCGAGTTTCTTGCAGGGTGTGGAAGCTTCAAAGCAAAGATAAAGGGGAAAGGGGGTCATGCAGCAATTCCACAGGATTCAATTGATCCTATTTTAGCAGCTTCGGCAGCAATTATAAGTTTGCAAAGCATAGTTTCAAGAGAGATAGACCCTTTAGATTCTCAGGTACTTTGTTTCACATGAACATAAATGAAAAGGTTTTAAATGCATTCAATTTAGCCTTTTGCAACTCTATGGCCTGATCTGATCATATAAGTGTTGAAAGCTGCAGGTGGTTTCTGTGGCCATGGTTCAAGCAGGAACTGCACTCAATGTCATCCCGGAGTCCGCGACTATTGCTGGTACCTTCAGAGCTTTCAGCAAGAAGAGCTTCAATGCCCTAAGAGACAGGATAGAAGAGGTAACACCGACTACAGGGTCTTGTACAGAACAGATGACTTGTCACTGTAATTTCTGACTGAACTTTTATTGTTCATTTATTGTGACAGGTCATTAACGGGCAGGCTGTGGTGCATCGGTGCACGGCGGAGATTGATTTCCTAGGCAAGGAACACCCAACAATTCCTCCGATGGTAAACGACGAGAAAATATATGAACATGTTCGACGTGTCTCTATGGAAATTGTAGGAAAAGAAAAAACAAAAGTATCTCCACGCCTCATGGGAAGTGAAGATTTTGCTTTCTTTGCAGACAAAGTGCCAGGATCTTTCTTATTTCTTGGCACATATAACGAGAGAATCGGAGCTATACATCCTCCACACAGCCCTCGCTATAAAATTGATGAAAATGTGCTTCCACTTGGCGCAGCAATTCATGCAGCAGTGGCATATTCATATCTCTTGAATTCATCATCAACATCTCATTCTTTCTTTGACCACTGAATATTTGTCAGTACATCCTATAACTCAGTTTTTTTGTTTCCCTATATTCTACAAACTTGAATAGGGAAATTTCTTCTACTTATTACAAGAGAGTTTTGCCTTCAATTGCTTCTGTTCAATAAGTCATTTGGATTGTGAAATATTGTTCTATACATATCAAAAGAAAAACCAACAAACAAAGCCTGATGAAACAACACCACTAAGACAACAAAAATGAAATTGAACCATAGAATACATAACATCTCAATTCTTTTCTTGACATGAACATAACAAGAACTAGAAGGATAAACCAGAGACTAAGCAATGTGAATATCAGCTTATTATCCATGTGTACAAGTGTGTTATTTTTTATAATATTGTTAAAAATTGGATGAGTTTAGATTAACAAAACCTTTGATGTTTAGATTAATACACCATTTCACTTACCTTTGTGTTTATCTAAACATGTCTATGTAATTCATTAACAAAATAGGACTCCATGGCCCAATGGATAAGGCGCTGGTCTACGGAACCAGAGATTCTGGGTTCGATCCCCAGTGGAGTCGCTTAGCCATTTCTTTTTTGTTTTTTTATGGTTTGATCGTTGTTGCCGACGCTCCTGATTCATAATGTGATTTGTTTTGAGTTCAATTCTTATGTCCACTCTTTTACTTTTACTTATCAATCACTGCTCATGACCTCTAGCCGTTTAGCATATCTTCTGCGACTTTGTCTTGTCTTGGTGTTTGGAGGTATTTATGAATTGAATATTTGACATTTCCGTGATATTGACTTCTTTAAATTTTGGTTGTTGTGCTTTCTTTTTCTTTACTATTTTGAGATTCTTTACTACCTTGAGAAATGGTGCCCACAACTTTCGTCGGCTATACAAAGCCCCAATATCTGAGACATGGATTGTTCATAATTAAAAACAACATGAATAAAGAAGAATATAATTTAAAACTAGTCACGAACTTACCAAATTACATCAATTTCAACTCTAAACATTTAATTTTACCTTTAGTAATACTGTAGACTTAAATAAGTGCAACAATGATCATTCCATATTCATTAATTCATCCATTAATTCCAAGAAAAAGCAATGCAAAAGTTTCTCTAAGCTCTCTAATTCAGTAACTTCAGAGATATTTCCAGCTATCTTAGAAAATGGTATCCACAAGTTTTGAATAGAGCTACAGTTGAAATGGATTCTTCTCAATAAAATACAAAATGAAGGAACAAACCAATACTAATAGATTATTATTCTCACAAACTTATCTAGTTATATCAATATTGACTGAACATAACATGAAAAAGCACTACAAAATTCCAAGAAAAAAACTAAATAAATAAATTATGGGTCTTAAACAAATTTTTAGATCTTCTCTTTTCCTCCAAAAGGATGCAGCTAAGGCTTAACCATGGCGTTACATAGTAACTATCATTGCGCATCCAACAATTAATAGGAATTGATGTCATAACGATATTCCTAACTTTTGAACGCATTCTAAAGCCTTTTCTTTGTTTCTTTTTCTTCAATTATACATGGGATGGGGTGAACAAAAGATTTGATAAGCGTTTCAAGATCTTGATCAAGTGTGAAGAAATAGTGAATGTTAATAGTGTTCATCATTCTTCATCTATACATAAAAAAAATTTATCTTCTATTCATGCCATAACGCTCTCTTTTGAGTTTGCAGAACCTGCAAAAATATGATGCATATATCAGTCTTAATGATTTCACACTTGTTCTTTCAACTATCACAATTTTTGGCTTTTGTTGAGTTACAAATCAAACTTACCTTGTTTCTTGAGCTTGTTTCGGAAGCTTCGTTTCCTGCTAAATGCTGCCTCCTGCACCAAGAAAGCGTAAAAGAAGTCAAAACTCAATAACTGAAGGAATTGATCCAATAAAGGAAGTGATGGCTGCAGTTAAGAGTGGTTAGCAAGTGAAGGTGATTCTAAATTGACGGGTAAACTACATGATAGATATTAAGTGCGCTGGCTATATTGACAAAGTTAAGTCAAATTATATCTTGATTCGAGGTGTTCAGAGTTGGAGAAGGAAAGAGGGATTATCAAAGAGTGAGCAGTAGTCAGTTTTACAATTACCACAGGTTGGGATAAGTTTTCTGCACGTCGAACTGCTGAAACGAGATCACGGTTAGCTTTAGTGTACAGGCTAGTAACAAGTCCATGTTGACCAGCCCTACCTGTTCTACCAATTCTATGTAAAAAATCCACAGCAGAAGTAGCAAAGTCTGCCTGAAAAGGAGAAAAAAAACAGATATTCATCAATCAATTCCATATTAAAAGCAAGGCCATTGGTATGAACAATCAAATGCTAATAGAATTATAAAAGGTGAATAAATCTTGTATGTAATGGTTCCCAAAATAATTTAAAGAATGATGCAAACAAGTCTGATCTACCAAGTCATTTTGATTCTTTTTCTTTTTTATAGAAGAACGACCCACTAATTTTGATACTTTTTGAACTCTTTGATTCACTATTGAATCCTAAATATTGGATATGCTAGAGCCATCTGCTGAAAACATTTATGAAATGAGAAGCACCTGAATAACATGGGATACATTCGGAATATCTACTCCCCTGGCAGCAGCATCAGTGCATACAAAAACGCCACCTTCCACTCTGAAATCAGCCAAGATTTTCGACCGCTCCTCCAAACTGCGATCTTTGTGGTAACGAAAACATTCTTTACCTGCTCCCAACAATATATTGGCCACTGCTTCAACAGTTTCAACTGTGTTTGCAAACACCATGGTTCGGATAACACCGTCATCAGGAACCCTAAGTTGAGATTTAGATTGATTCACCGCCTTGATGAGTTCATCCACCTGGTTATCAGTGGTCACTTCGACCCACCTCTGCTCCAATCTAAAGTAGAATACAGAGTACAATTATTTACTCTAATATGCAGCCAATCGCAAAAATGGCAAAAAGAAAACTCAATAAAGTTTTTTTTAAGTACAAACAGGAATGGAGATTTGAACCCAAGACCTCTTGGTCCTTAGGTACATACAGATGTTAGTTGAGCTAAGCTAAACTCTTAATGGCAACTCAATAAAGTTTGCAAAAACTAAAAAGACACCAACAATTATCCTTTTACTAACGACAAATTATGAAATTTAAGGAAACAAAGTTATAACTAATGTTTGTGAACATAAATGAAAGAGAATGGTGTTAGTAGAAACCAAAGTAGTAACTAATAACCAATTTTCTAGTACAGGTGTAAATTTGCAGAAACCTTAAGAACTAATTTCTGTGTCTTTCTCTGTTTTCATGAAAGAAGGTGATAGTATTCAGTTTATTTATGTAAAAGAATGGTATAATCCAGGAGAGATTGGGGACTCCTTGCCTCTCCTTACCTCACTCAGAGGGAAATCTTTCTTAAGGGGTCATCACAATGTAGCTAGTAGGTTTGCACCCTTTGATGTATGAGACAAACTATAAAAGTGTCTTGAATTTGTATCAAGTTCAAGTAATTTAAGATTTTCATATCCACACTAGATGGTTATCATAAGATAACCACATTGAGAAAGCATAGAGGAAGAAGGTCAACATAATCCCTCGCAGACTATATCTTACCCTATGTAGTAAAGCCACATACCAACTTAACATGGGTTCACAGATAAAAGAAAAATAAATCCAAATAAAAACTCAGATAAAAATGTAACTAAGCAACATACATATTCTACCCTTTCTTGCGATCAGGTGTCTATCAATTGGGGCCAGGGGTCTATCAAAAAGAACTTATACAGTATAGCTAGGACAAGACTTCTGATGGGGCTAAAACAAACTCCCACTATATCAAAGCATTACAAGCTACCCTAATGTTCAAGAGCTTTGATCTCTCCCTACTAAAGATTTTCTTCCTTAGCTACCTAACTCATCCACTCAGCTATCTAGGAATTAATTTCCTACGAGTTTCCTTTATAACAAACTGTTGTAGGGTCATGGGATAAAAGTTGTCCCGTGAGACTAATCGAAGTGCGTGTAAGCTGACACAGACACTCACATATATTAAAAAAAACTCATCCTCTTAGTTAATTAGCTTATAGATGTCTAAGCTTATACTTCTATCTTCAAATAGAATTACCCTTGGTCTTTATCAATCCTATTCCTAATCATTCTCTCAAACTCACTCTATCCACTAGCTCATCTTGCCTCCTTCCATGGTTCTATACATCCAGCTCTAACAAATGTCCTAAAAACCTCGACCAATTACACACACGGAAAATTCTAATCTACCAACATAGAAAGCAAGAGAATCTTGAATCATGAAATGCCAATTGCTATAGATAGAAAACAGAAATTTGTAGAACTTCACAGTGCAAAATAATTTTAGTGGCCATTAGTCAATTAGACTATTTTAAATTTTTTTTTGGGAAAAGTGGTTTGATTATCTGAGAAAAGGATGTGCTGGAGCACAAGAAATTTCAAATGTTACAAGTTATATCCCTTCAAAAGAATCTTCTAAGAACTTCACATTTGATTACGACCAACTTGGGCAGTACCTGGGATTGTGGCAGTGTAGGTATTTCCCACTAACCCAACTAGCATCTGGGAACATTTTCCGCAGCACAGCACCAGCAGTCTTTTTCCCATTCACAGGAAGAGTTGCAGCAACAAAAATGTATTGTTTACTACGTTTGTAACTTTTTCGTATTCTTCTCCAGTCGTTAACTTTCCCAGACACACATTCAGTGTCATCCTGTATACTGTTAGACTCAACTTCGTTATAACTTTCTTCACCTTCCCCTTCCTCTTCCCCTTCCCCTTCCCCTTCCCCTTCCCCTTCAGAGGAGGTTTCAGTTTGTAGGTCATCCTCATCCTGTACAATAAGCTGGGATAATGGGTCAGCTTCTAATCCCATGAGCTTCTCTGGAAATTCTTTTGAACGCGACAATAGCTTTTCTTCAAACCGGAGCAAGTTTATAAGACGAATGACCTTATTCTGAAAACTGCCAACAAGAAGCATATCTGCTTCATCAAAAACCTGCAGTAGTTTCACGTTGAACAGCTAAAATAAAACATTACATCATGTAAGTAAGATTATTTTGACAGAGAGTGAGAGAAACATACCACGTGCTTCACAGCACGAAGAAAAGCCGAACGCCGACTCCTGTTTGGTTCAATATAGTTAAGAAGAGCTGCTGGAGTTGATACAACAATATCCGGCTTGTGAACTGGCCAACCCTGCAATTAGAGTACTTAGTCAAATATAGAATCATATCAACACTGTCAAAGTAGTATGCTGCACATCTCATTATGTAAATAAATTAAATTCAGCAAGAATTACAATCATATGTTATCTTGGACAACGTTTTCTACCTGTCTTCCACAAATAGCTGCAACTCTGAGAATCGATTTTCCATGTTCATCGCAAAGGGCATTAGCCATTTGAACCACTTGTTCACACAGCATTACATTTGGACAAAGAACGAGAGAAAGCTTATTCAATGAAGGCAAGTCATGGTCTCCATCAGTCAACTTGTCCTCACCATGTTCACAGCATATCTTATTAATTAGGGGCACAAGATAACCATGCGTTTTACCGCTACCAGTTTCGGCTGCAATGACCACATCGTTTCCTGACATTATAGAGGGAACGCAAGCAGCCTTAAATGCAAACAAGAATGCATCAGAAGTGATAAAAAGAAGGTAGAGAACAACAAAGGCATCGACCAAGAAAGATTAAAAAGGGATTGCAAAAGCTTCAATTGACACACTATCAAGATCACCTAAAGCAGAACATGTATCCAAAATATTACACCTTACATTTACTTGAGATACCAAGTCATTTCTTCTACATTTCCTTGATTTCCTATGCTTCTTTCTATGTTTTCAAGAAAACCAAAAAACCCCAAGTTGAGGGAGAATGGATTCAATCCTACAGACACAAGCTAAATTCTTATACAAGCAAACATTAATTCATTAGGCGAAGAGTTCTGATAAAACTCTAATTTTCTTGACAGGTACCTGAATCAAAGATGGCCTCTGCATTCCGACACTACCGAGAGCTCGAGAAACAGTATCAGAGACACCAAGTGATGTCCAAGAAACACCTTCTGCCGCATAAAAAGTATCCTTTCCAATTCCATCAGCAGCAGTTGATGCAGCAGAAGCAGCAACAGTCCCAACAGCCCTTGATTGCCTAGAGCAGGCTTGTCTCAAACAAACCAACCCAATTCGGATAGAACATGAATTGGGGACCAACAAGTTAGAATTTTTTAATGAGAAAAGCAACTTAGACGATAACGTTAGTCTCTCTAGATGGAGCGCAGAAACGGAGCGATACAGAAGCATTGGCTCTGTAATCGAATCGAGTCTTGAAAAATGCTAACTTTCTGCTGTCTGTATTGAGTCACTGTTATCCCTATCTTCTTCTTTACTCTGTGAAATGCTAAAAGAGAGAATTTTTTATGAAGGGTTTTAGGGTTTAAGCAATCCTTCTACAACGATGATATTAAGCAAAAGGGTCCAACTCAATCTGATCAAGCGGTCCACTCGAATTCTAAGTGGACCCTATCCTGAACACGTGTCAAATTGATTGACGAATCACCATCAAACTCTTGGACACGTGTCTTATTGAAAGGTCAATCATAGTCAAAATACATATTTCAATTTTATTATGTACGTAATACACAAGACCACACCCCACAGTTTCATCTCGTGCAGAAGAAGCTTTCATGGCGCCAAAACGAAGGAAAAGCCAAAGTCTTTCTGAGGATCCACATGGAATGTTTGCAGGGATGGTTGTCTTCTTAGTGGAAAAGGGGGTGCAAACCCGCCGATTACAGGTTTTACATTTCATTATCTTTCCCTGCAACTTTGTATGTCAATGAATTTAAAATTCGTAATTTGGGTGTTAGTTTTTTTGTGGCTGAAGATTTGGAAACAGAAGCTGGTCCAAATGGGTGCTAGTATTGAAGAGCGTTTGTCGAAAATGGTCAGTCATATATTTGCTTCGAGCTTGGATGCTCTTCTGGAGAAGGTGGACGGTGCTCGTTTGGCGCGCTTTAAAGGGGTTAGTCCTGTTTTTTTTCATTGAAGCATTCGTTGATTCTGATTACAAATTCATATTTTGCATGTGGGTTCTCATAGTTATGAACTTTGGGGTGATTGTTTGTGAATGATTATTGAAGTTTAAATTTGAATCTCTCTGAGGTATTTAAAAATTTTGAATTAGGCTGATTTCTACACATTTTTAGAAGGTTCTCTCGTATCAGTGGCTGGAAGACAGCTTAAGTTCAGGGGAGAAGGCCTCAGAGGATTTGTACACTGTAAAAGTGGGTTTAGATGAAGATGGAAGAGATAAGCCACAACAGTCTACTCCCAAAAAATTAAATTTGTCTCCCAACAATTCAGAAGCAGTAAGTTTTGAAAGTGGTGGAGATTCAGATGCTTCAACTTTGGTAACAAAGACTGCTACAGGTCTCGAGGACTCCAAATTGAGTATTGGTCAGACAGTAACTAGTCCAAGGACTTCTGATTTTGTTGGTAACAATGTAAGTTTCTTTGATCGCCAATTCAAAGGTTTGGTTATGAACATGTTCTTCCATAAATTAGGAAGATTTCAGTTTATAGAATTGTGGCTTGACCGTGGAATTTCTTAAAATTAACTTCCAATTTTCTTTAGACTGCTCACTTCTAAATTATTCAGTGTGTTCTAATAAGGCGAATGTTTTGCAGATAGCTTTGTCATACAGTCCACCAGATATGAATAAGAATATAACTGAGATTTTTGGAAAACTTATCAACATATACAGAGGTGAAAATGACATCCTTCAAGCTACTTGATTGTTTTGTTGCACTTAAATTTCTGATGACTTGTTTTTCTTATATCTCAAGCATTGGGTGATGAACGACGGTCATTTAGCTATTACAAGGCGATTCCAGTAATTGAGAAGCTACCTTTTAGAATTGAGAGCATCGATCAAGTTAAACACCTGCCAGCCATAGGAAAGTCATTGCAGGATCATGTGAGTGAAACAACTGTAATTTGCTCTTTATTCTCCCTTGGGGTATTGTATTATGTTGAATATTGCTTTTATTCACTCCGGCCACTCTTTTTTGCGGTGGAATGCAGTTGTCCTTGTATTGTTTAGTATATTGCCTCATAAGTCACCTGCAATCAATTTGCTTGTTCATAATATCCTTTTGACTGAGCCACTTTTCGGGAGTTAGTTCTGGCCTATTTTTGCTAGGTTAATTGTGAAACTTAGATACTTCAACGTCTGCAGGACATATAGGAAATTCATCCCGACATAGGGGGATAAGACATGTCATTGGGTGAATAATATGGTTCTTAATGCTTTGGAATTTGTATATGAATTAATGTGGCTACAAACAACTATTTACACTAAAAACTTCTATCTGAAATGATTGATTACAGAAGATTAGTGTGCTTGCAGATTCAAGAGATAGTGACTACTGGAAAGCTTTCAAAATTGGAGCACTTTGAGACAGATGAAAAGGTGTTTGCAGGTTTTTAATAAAACCCCAAACCTTCCACTCCAACAAATGTTTCTGATTATCATATACATGCTTGTTCTTCTAGGTTGCAATGATTGGTGCATGTTTGTCTCTTTCTCCTTATTTACATTTTATACTGTATTTTTAACCATTGTAGGTTCGCACAATCTCCCTTTTTGGGGAAGTATGGGGCATTGGCCCAGCCACAGCTTTGCGATTGTATGAGAAAGGATATAGGACACTTGACGACTTGCAAAAGGAGGAATCGTTAACCCATGCACAGAAATTGGGGTTGAAATATTTTGATGATATTAAACAAAGAATACCGCGTAATGAGGTCAGCTGCTTTACTCTTGTGGATTTTGCAACAGCGACTGATCTTTTCAGTAAATGTGTTCTCAAATTTTTGAAATCCATCTGGTTTGATCATAGGTTCAGGACATGGAGAGTCTTCTAAAGAAGGCTGGGGAAGATGTTTTACCTGGGGTGAGAACTGAAACATCTGACAATCTGTATCTAAAGAATATTGTTATTAGCTGATATCATCTTGGTGCTTGTACTTTCACGTGTAAATGCTGTTATAATCCATAACTTCGATGGTGCATCACATTAAAGTGCTCATATTGTCTTTTTCTTTCTCCGTTGCTTTAGGTTGATATTCTATGTGGAGGATCATTTCGGCGAGGAAAGTCTTCCTGTGGAGATATGGACATTGTAATCACACATCCTGATGGGAAAAGGTTTCAGAGAGATCTCCCCTTGATTTTTTCCTTATGTAATAGTACTCTATTTTTTTAAAATGGAAACGAGCCTCTTTATTAATATTAATAAAATAATCTAATGCTCAAAGAATAAGAGAAATATACCAAGAGCAAAAAGGACTAAATGAACAGATTACAACATAAACCGAAAAAAGAGAGAACATAATAAAATTATGGTGAGCTGGACAAGACCCTCTGGATCCCGAGCAAAACAAGAGGAACTAAACACAAAGCAAAATGAAAAATCTTTCAATGTGGAGCTCCAAATCAGCTGAAATCTTTATCACACCAATCAAAATTGCCCTTGTAATACTGAAAAAGTCCATCAAAGCTCCAATTCGTTGAACAGAATTCATAAAGGAAGAAAGGATAGAAATAGTACTCTTAAAACTGGTTTTAGTTGATTGCCCGGGCTCTGATTATGAATGGGAAGGTAAAGCAGGTCAAATGAGTATATATCCTGGAGCAATTTTGGATTTAAAAACTAAATGGTATAAACATAGTTTATTTGTCATGGCACTGTGAAGGTCTCGTTTGCATTCAATTTCATTCCACTTGAAAGCTCTATGAAGCTGTATCAATATAATGCTACTGTTGGATTGAACCACTGTCCTGCAATTTGATTGATTCGATCCATTTCTTTATAGTCCCTTGAGAGTGTTTTCTTCTCTTGTGATTTCAGTCATAGAGGTTTCCTACCAAAATATGTAAAGCATTTAAAGGACATGAAGTTCTTAAGGGAGGATCTGATATTCAGCACCCACAGTGAGGAGGTCAAATTACCATTCCCTTCTGTTTAAACAGTTCCAAGATGCCACGATATGCTTTTCTCAATCCCTTTGTTTATTTTCACTGTTGAACCACGAACAGGGAACCGATTCTGGCGTTGACACGTATTTTGGCCTTTGCACATATCCTGGAAGAGAATTGCGCCACCGTATAGATCTTAAGGCATAAGTCCTCTTATTTCTAATCTGATCTTTCTTTGACCACTTCTTATTTTAGAATAGGATAGATTCATATCAGTTAAGAACCGATGTGGATGGTAAAGAAACTCATGCCTGCTAATAAATATGTCCATTAGTTATGTTCGTTGTTTCTTCATCTAAACAGTACCGGCGATGATTTGGATATTTCGTGATATTGTGATTTCTTGGACATCAGTTTCTCTTATCCTCTAATGATATACAAGTTACGGATTAAATTCTTGTAGGTGTATCCAAGAGACATATATGCATTTGGGTTGATAGCGTGGACTGGAAACGACGTACTAAACAGGAGGTTTGTTCATCTGTAGCTAATTCTATACGTGTGTATTTGAAATAGTTTTCAATTTTGATTTGGTTGTGAATTGAGATTATGTGTACAGACTGAGATTACTAGCAGAATCAAAAGGATTCAGGCTGGATGATACTGGGCTTTATCCATCTACTCAGGGTTCTGGTGGTAAAAGGGTAATGGAAACTTAACTTAGTTAATGGGGAATTTGACCTTCAAATACAGGGCTGTCCTTAACTCCTTTGTTGGTGGTTATGCTGCAGGGTGCCAGAGGAACAGCAACTTTGAAGTTTGATACTGAAAAAGATGTTTTTGAGTTCCTTGGATTTCCATGGCTGGAACCTCATGAAAGGAATCTATGATTGATGATTGTAAATAGAACTTTTTCTTCTTCTTCTTCTTCCTTTTTTCTTCTTTCGAATGTACGTAAGAAAATAATTAAAATCAGTGTCCTCTTACTAACTTTTTTGGTTGGCACTCTTAAAATATTAGTTCTTAATGTTACATCTTGAATATTAATAATAATTAATTTCACGTTATACATGTTACCAATTTTTTAACTTAAAATTTAGGGTGATAATTTATTTTTATTTGTATCCACTTCAATCCTAAACCTTTTTTATTTGTATCCACTTCAATCCTAAACCTTTTGTTTTTAGTACGATTACTGAACTTTTGACTCAATTCTTAACGAAATCTTCTGAACTAAACCTTTTGTTTTTAGAACAATTACTGCTGAGTCAACTTTTGACTCAATTCTGAACTTTAAATATAAAATATCAAAAAAAAAAAAAAATAGCAAATTTTTGAACGATTATAGTCCTATCATTACTTCTAGATACATAAAGTAGATGATATCATGATATCACACATTACATTACTTCTAGGTATAATACCTAAAGTATCTGATATCACAAATTACTTTTAGATACCTCTATCACTAATTTTGATATTATTAATTTTGTTTGTCATATCGGTGGTTTAGATTAGATATGATATTATTGATAATTTTGTTTGTCATATTGGTGTCCGTGGTACTTTGAAAACTCTGTCTAATATGTGGAGATATTGTTCATTCTTCAATAGTGTAGGCTCACAAACTCCTAAATTTGTATTTTGCTAAGATTAAGATTATTTTATGTAAGGCTATTCTTTTATTGAAACAGAAGAGTACAAAATTTTTCACCTTTATGTTCAATTAAAATTTAAAAACAGTGATTGAATTAATAAAAAGCGCATAAGTTTGGAAAGCAATTGTAAACGTCAAATGCGAAGAATAATGAGGTAATTTCTGAGGTTGCATCCACGTAGACTCAATCGTGGGTGGGGGTGCAAAGTGAAAATTCATCGATAAACCCTTCTTCTACGTTCTTCCTAAACCCGAGCAGCAGCAGCAGCAGATAAACATGGCGTGGACTACAACATCTCCTTCTTTCAATCTCCTCCCTTCTCTTTTCTTCCCTTTCCATAAACCCTCTCTTCCACCATCCTTCTTCTCTAATAACCCTTCAACCCCTCTTCGCCTCTCCCCCACCCTCACACTACCCTCCTCCTCCTTCCCAACCCACATTTGCACCGCCGCTGAATACAAATTCCCCGACCCAATTCCCGAATTCGCCGTCGCCGTAAGTTTCCCTTTCCTCTCTCTTCCCATCATTTCCATTTCTCTTCAGTTTCACTTACAAATTCTTCTCTCTTCAGGAGACCGAGAAGTTCAGGGCTCATCTCCTACAAAAGCTCTCTAAGAGAGATATTTACGGGGATTCACTTCAACAGGTCGTCGGAATATGCACTGAGGTATGTATGAAATATCATGAATGCTCTCACCTTCTATCTTAATTTGACATTAATAATATTACTCTTGACTCTTTATTACTTATGTTGTTTTTCTCAACAACAGATATTCAATACCTTTATGCATACCGAGTATGGCGGACCTGGAACTTTGTTAGTTTTACCTTTTATTGATATGTCTGATGCTATCAACGAACGAGGATTACCTGGAGGCCCTCAAGCTGCTCGTGCTGCTGTTAAATGGGCTCAAGATCATGTTGATAAAGACTGGAATCAGTGGACTGGTGATGATGCCACCTAACGCAGTCCCTACCTGCACTAGAAATTCATTTTGTTCATCTGATTTACCATAACGTTTGTCCAAATAAGGGTGAGTTTGTTCTTGAATGAACTAACCGAGATGTAGGGATGATAGGGATATAAGGATAGAACTTAGATAAAAAGCAAACAGAAACTCTTTCATTGTAACCATAAACTTTAGTGTATTGTCTGCATTAGCAATCTATATTGTTTTAGCTGTACTTTCAATATGTTAATTTTGAATTATGGATGTTGTCGTTTCTTGTTTAAAACTGATCATTACAGTACGTCACCTTCCTACTGGCTACTAGTACACTTCCAGCTTAAGTGTTTCGAATTACATTCATCATATCAGGTTCTTTTGTCCAAAAGAGGGGAGGGTAAGCGTAAGACTAACATTTACAATTCCATGTCCACAAGAGAAAATGCAATGGACACGACACGACACGGTTCCTTACTCTTGATGGCGTTGATTGAGTAGTTCCTCCCTGTCAATGAAACGCTCAAGGAGCTCTTCATCTTGTAAAACCAAGCAACCTTCAGCCTTTACAAACATATCATAACGATGTCTGGCAACAGTGTCGTAGATACTGTCTCTAAGAGGAGTTGGGATTATCAAGAAGGCGCTCAAGGCTGAGTAAGGAAGAGGCAAATAGGACAATACCCTCAGAGCAGCTGCAAAATTACCATGTATTGATTATATTCACAAAACCAGGAAGTGGAGAAGGGAACAATATACTTTTTGACAAAAGTTCTGTTACAGTAATGGTTATAATTCCATCTACTCAAAAAAGAAAAAGGAAACCTCCTTTCTAAAATGCTTGATCAACTTTGACAATGAATCTTGGGTGTTACATCCACAAACAGTTAGAAAATAAGGGGAAAGATCAAAGTCATAAATGTAACATTGTAACTGTTCTTGGACAAGGAGGGTTAAGTACCTGTGGAAGCTTGGTGGTAAGAACCATGGCCCTCGATGAACACGAAGCGATGGGAAACATCCTCTCTGTCCAGGCCACTCAGTCTCAAGTATGGTTCAGCAGTTTTGGACTGAAGGCAGCAAAACTTGATCTTCTTATATTTGTCAACTTTTATAACCCACTTAACACCTGCAAATTTTAGCAAAGAAGAGAACAAGATATGAACACAACTATGGGAGGGGTGGAAAAGAATGTCCCATTGCAGCCTCTAGAAATTTTTACATATTGGAAGTGAGATGCCATAAAAACACGACGGAGAATTAAATGTCATTGGAACACGTAATCCAACTTGGACAAAACTTTCAATCGTCACCTTGGAGCTCAATAGAGCTTAATACTGTGGGAAGACTTGTTTCCTTCTTTCTCAAACAAATATCCAATACATACCACACCAAAAAGGATGAGGCTCTGAAATTAGAGACGGGGTTTCTTTTAAGATTCACAGGTTCTTACAGTCACCAAACTCCTCCAAAAGTTGAGCGGTACCAATGTCGAACAGTTCATAGTGTGTAAAGACGAGGGAAGGAAATTCAAAGCATCACCCAAGAAAAAAAAAAGGAAAAAGAAAAGAAGGAAAAAATGTTACAAGATTAAGGCAAAAACCTAAGAGTAGGAGTTGTTTTAAATATAAAACATATAAGAGAGTGACAATCTGATTGTGCACAACCTTGAGTTCTTTGAATGTAACAGTGGTAGCAACGACACATTCTCATGAAACAAAGGAACCAGAATGAAACAGTAAACAGAGCGATTTAAAGAGGTAGAGGAAAGAGGTCGGACCGCGGTGGCAGAGATGGCAGACACCGTCATAGATAACAACTCGAGGCTGGAGGAGAGTAGGAAACACGGGCTCGGCAGCCAAAGAATTCACAGCAACGGCAGGAGAAACAACGTCCACATAGTCCTTAACAACTTCTTCAGGAACATCGGCAATATCCGCAGGTGCAGCAGTAGAGCAATCGATGCCGAAAGAAGACGATAAAGGTGACGAAAATTTAGAAGAGAATACGCGTCGAAATGAAGAAAAAGAAAATGAAGTAGTAAATGAGGTTGGTCTGATTGTCGCCGTTGATGTGAGCACTAGTTGCCGAAACCGATTCGACAGAAGCTTGCTCGCCATTTTGGATCGATCATCACCGCCACCGGCGGTTTTCTCTGTTTCTAAAAATTTCGAAAATGGAATCGATTGGGGGTTCGATTCCGAACATGCCTCTTCCTTCACTCGCAAGCAGCCTAGAGGCCCAGGCCCATAAACCCAATGGGCCTAGATGAAGAATAGGACCCACGAGAACGTAATTGTTAAAAAAATTGGAAAACCGCTAGAAGAAGGGGTTGAACCTTCGACCTTGTGGTTAACAGCCACACGCTCTAACCAACTGAGCTATTCCAGCTTGATGTTAATGAAATGGACCATTAATAATATGATTATAAATATTGGTTGTTACTGAAATTCCATCCCATTCAACCTTTTTAACTTATATAATGATTCGGTATTCTTTCAGATTTTTTTTCAAATGTCAAGTATGTCGTCATCAACACAAACTAAAAGTTGTTCGTATGCAAGAGTCAAGGGTAATAGTATGAATCATTTGCTTGTTGGGATATAAGCAAAAATCTACATACCCCAAAAGAATATGAATTTCATGATATATATATCAATTATGGGCTATAATATGCATCCTGAAACTGTTCAATGACTAAAAGGTAATACAAATTGAGTTAATAGAGTTTGCTATTATAGTGCAAACAAAATCTCACAACTAGGTAAGAAGAAGATCTATAATATAATATGTAGTTGGAAACAACCCTATTTAATAGTAAGAAGAGCAAAATCATTAAATATGCTTATACCATTTGGTAATATAATGGACGATCACTATTCTTAACCACTACTCCTTCATCTTCAACATAAACACAAGAACCTCATCACAATACTTTATTAATCCATAAATAGCCTTTATCAAGCTAGAATATTCATTTTGGATAAATCAATATTATTATTTATCCAAATCATATAACAAAAGAACTTGGGAATCTGTCTCACCATAGGTGGGAGAAAAAAAAGAGACTAATTTTCATTGTCATTATCAAAGCCAAAGCCATCCCAAAGAACTAAGGCCCCATAAACTTCCCTTGGTAGTTATGAACAGACAGCTAGAGAAAAAGCCTACCTTCTTGGAGTTTATTGACCCACCAAAATTTATTTTTTTATTTTGGTGGTGCCTCCCAAGAGAGACACCATCATCCACTTCCATTTTTTAATATACAAAACAAGATATTTAATAAAATATTTATGATTATTATCACTAATCTTTTTACATAATCTCAACAGGTGTCGTGGTGTAGTTGGTTATCACGTCAGTCTAACACACTGAAGGTCTCCGGTTCAAGTCCGGGCGACGCCAATTTAAGTTGGTTTTTTTTTCTATCAGGCCGAAGAAACATTTTTGAGTTAAAAATTGGGCCAAAGTATTATTATGAAGCCCAAAAATATCCACATCCTAAGCTCAATTAGAGCATCCCACACGCAATAAATACTAAAAATCGGACTATTATTAGGTAAGATGAGGTTTTCAAAGAGAGCGTCTTATTATTAAGTACAATTAAACAAAAACCCACAATACTTTTCTATTTAATTATTTCGCCATCAATAGAATGCCATTCAACTAAATGGATCTTCTTAACTAAACAAGAAAGAAAAAAGAAGAAAAACATTTAGGAGTGTTGAAAATGTAGCCGAGACTTTGACAACCCATTTTGTCAAATTAAATTATGATTGAAAACCCACAAATTTCTCCTCTACTTAGACTTGTATTTAGTAGTAGGTAGCATTTCTTTCTGACTATGTTAAATCATCCATTCATCCAAATAAACATCATATCATTTAACATTTTGGCTTTTCACTATATTTGAAATATATATATATATATATATATATAAAATCAATACCAATTGTTGGTTGGATAGGAGAGTTTTTAGACCATCTCGATCATATTTAAAACAAAGACAAACATGGTAACAATAATCCTGAAAATTCATTCTAAAGCTAAACCCAAAAATCAAAACTTAGAATAATATAACTACACAAGGTTTCCCCATTTTGATGGGTTTGAATGGGTCAGCGATGGCAACTTGGGCTTTGGTATATTTCATTATCTTCCAAACTTTTTAAGGTTTGGTGTAAGAGAATAATATTATAATAAATAAGATAATAAAGAACCAAAGTTAATTATATATTGCTGTCATTAGCAACAAAAATAGGATCACCATATATATATATATGAATGTTTAAATATATTTTAGTGAAAAGTGATTTTTGTAATGGTGGAGAAACAGCTCCAAAGTATAGACAAAAGCCGCCTTCTCCCCTTTCTTTTTTATTTGTTTTTTTCATTCTATTTTCATAATATTACAATACTTTGCTTTTGTGTATTCTAAAGTTTTTGGGAAGACTTTCATGGACGATTTTGTTTTCATAATAATAATCATCATGTTTTTTTTTTTTTTTAATATATGAAGGTTTTCTCAAGTTCAAATTTAGTTTTATTCTATTCGTATATACAACTTCTCAATATTTTATCATTCATTTATGAACTATATTATTTTAGTTATTTTGATATGTTTTTCATTGATTAGTTAACAAAACATAACATTTTATTTCGTTTTTTTTTATAATAATTATCCATATATGTTCACTTTAACGAAATATTGAAAACAATATAGAGTAGGTAAGATGTTCAATTTTGAAAGGAATTTGAATGTATAGGTGGAATTAGTAGTTCTTAATAAAATATGCACCAAATTAAATTTATAATATAGGTGGATGACAATCAATACTTTCTTGTTGTTTTTCTCCTCAAAGAAATCACATGAATAATTAAAGGTTATGTTTAATAACTATTTAGGGTATTTAAAATTTGACTTAGTTATGAATTATAACGATGATAGATTAGTATGTAAATTATTTAAGTTTTAGTTGTAATAAGAAGAAAAATTAAAATAAAAAATTTTAAAACTTGAAATTGATCTAAAAATAGTGGTAAAAGATAGATAACGCACATGAAGAAATTAAATCTAGAGGTTGAATGGTTGTTTATAGATTTAATATAAAAGAAAATAAAACCCTAACCAAACAAAATGATGCCCATCGCTTCTTGTTATTATTATTTTTAAAATTATACATAACATTACTCACTTTTCTAATATAATGTTTTGCAATATAATATTATATAAGATTTTATAATTAGTACTCTCTACTAATTATATCAATTTAACCAATTACTATTTAGTTATATTTATAAGGTTGGAGATTAAAGTTATATACTTCATAAATAAATAGAGAAGAAAAATCAGTATTAGAAGTAAGAATTAGAATAATAGTGATATGAGATATCAATAATTGTGAAGTTTGTTGACTAATGCTACCCTCCCAATCCTACGTCCCATCGACTAATTGCCTTCATTATCAACTTTTTTTTTTTCAATCTCCATTTCATTATTATTTTTTGCTTTTTCACTTTTATTTCATTCAAATCAACTTACTAATTAATATGTTGGAAATATTTTTAAAAGTTTGGAGGTTTATTTCGGGCGTTTATGACAAAATCTTTCTAAAATTTATTGAAATTAAACTAAATGATAATTATTGTTAAACATATAATTAAAAAAAAAAAAAACAAATAAAGACACATGAATTTAAAGCTCTTTATTAATTCCAATAAATTGCATACATATCAATTAGTGTTGGAGTTATATTGGTGAGACTATAATAAATATATGGAATTTGATATTAATTTAACCTATTTTCCTTTGAATGCATCCTATGGGTAGCTATAATAATATAGAAGCTTTATTTATACCAATTCAGACGGACTTTCACCTAACTTTATAGAGTCATCATCATGATTTGCACTAAACAATTACATCAATTTATTTAACATAAACCCTAAGTTTCAACAACACACACTGTGTTTTCTAATTTATAAATTTCTAACATCTCAATCCAAGCCCACCGACCATTCATAAAAAGTAACATAAATCGGGTCCAATACTATTGAATCTTTTCATCAAAGTTGATTTTAACTATATGTATATTATTTTACATGCACGCTCCACACACTTGTAGAATTCTATGCAAAACCTATTGTTTGATCTTTTTAAAAGCTATCCACTTACATTAAAATTAAGTTTATAAACACACTATTTATAAATTATGATTCCTATGTTTTTCACAAAGCAAATAAGGTTTTGAAAATTAAAAAGTTTAAGTTTAAATTTATTATTATTGTTATTGTTAAAATCAACCCATATAGATTCAAATTTAATAATTTAATTACATGATCAAATTATTTTTTAACTCCCAGAACCATTATATTATTAGTCTTAATGAAGTTTTCACTTAATTAATTCCTTCCATAATATTTCTAAGATACCTAACGAATACATCCATTTCTAAAAGATTTGTATATATATTAAATTTGATACTAATATATAATTTGTAGAATAAATAACAGTTATTGTCTTTTTTTATTTGTACCAACCACACATGTAGTAGTTCTCGTCAACCTCTCGTGGATTTTACATTTACTTCCTAAAAACTTTTTATAACATTTTTCCTCAAAGCCAACAAAATCAAATTTTAAATATTATATTTTCACTAAAATTACAAATTGAATCTAAATCAGATTATTATAGTCTATATATTAACCATATAGTAAGATTACATACTATATTATTAACTTGTTGGATTTTTCTCAATCTTATCTTCAATATAATATATATATATATAGAAACCTCTAGAGATCTCACACATTCTTATTCTCATTGATCTTCTTCCTTTGCATTCATAAACTATTTATTAGCATACATAGATCACTGAAAATCCTTTGCATTCATAAACTATTTATTAGCATACATAGATCACTGAAAAGGATATATGTTGATACATATCAATAAACAAAAGAGTCTAGCTATTTAAACTTTTTTTTGATAATGAGTAGGAGGAAGGATAATTAAACATATAATTTCAAAATTGATAATCAATAAAAGCAGTATCTTAATTATATTCATTTGGATGATTTACTATTTAAATTCGATAGTAATTCGTAGTTAAACTTACACGATATACAATTTAGTACTTACAACATGTAGCATTTTAGAATTAATAATTAAGTTCATTTCAACATTTTTTAAAAATAATTGTGAATATAGCAAATTCTATCGATGTGATCCTTCGATATACTCCTATAATAATAATATAATCTATTGTTAATGAGGTTTGAGAACTAGAATAACTATATCTAATGTATTATATCTACTAATATTTTTAAATTTTTAGATTGAAAATGGAGTTAATGAAGGTAAAGAATAATTAAAGAAAAGAATGAAACAAAGCTCAATTAGCATAGGAAATATATCATCCATCAAACATTACATGGTTCAAATTTTATTAAGAGAATATGGAAGGGAAGAAAAAAATAAATAGTGTGAGGAGATGGGAAATAGGCCCACACAACATGAACAATCTTATCTTGAAGGGAAAGTGAGTGGGTAGCAAATAATACAAGTTTTGAAGGAGTGTATATATATATATATAAGAAGAAAACAGTGAGAATGATAGTGATGTTCCCACTTTAGGAATTTTAATTTAAGCCAATGAGTCCATTCACATATTATATATATATCTAAGTTGTCATGTATTATGCTATCCCAATAGGAGCTAAACCCTTCTCATTTCTCTTTCTTTTTCTTTTGCTACATATATATTTACCCCTTTTCATATCCTATGGCTAGGGGATATTTTTCATCAATAATTGCATTGCGCACACACACAATACAAATACATATTCCTAAACTTTTTAAAAGTTGGATTTGGAGTTGATTTAACAATGAACTTAATGGTAGCTAGTATGATATATATTTTGTTTGTTTCAATATTTAATTTCATAGGATATACTTTTGGTTTTTAATTTTTTTAATCTATTTTAGTCTTTACGTAAAAAAATGGTCTACTTGACTCTTCTTTGCCCTAAAAACAAACAAATTTAATATCATCTTGTTTACACTTGTTTGCGCATTATCAATTTTTTTTTTTTTTGTATAATGCACAATATTGCAATATGTTCAATAGTAAAAGAGTTTCGTTTATGGACGTTAAAATTTAAAATAAATTGGTAGAGTACATAAAATTTCTAATGAGAGAAGAGAGTTTATCTCACTCAAACGAAAATTATAATATTTTTAGACTTTGAATTTTTAAAAATTTATGCTTCTAATTTTTGAGAGCAAGTGGTTAGAGTTATTAATTTTAAAAAATTGTTATTCTAATTTGGAATCTCTATAATTATTTAAATAATGGTAATAATAATTTGAGAAGCTTCATATTGTATTAAATTTATCCTCGCCTTTTAATCCATAATACACATTCGGTATTCAATATATACTACATACATACACAACCATTTATTTTTTAGAAAAGGAAAGAAACTAGAAGGTAGGTAGTACAAGTTTGTATAGGGATGAAATATTTAAAAAAGGAAAAAAGAAGGGGCTATAAGAGATTCACGGGATAGAAATTACCAATATGAAGCAAAGGGAGACATGTTTCTGAGGGCATCTTTCTTCTTTGCTTGGGATTTTTGTACTCACCTAATTAACTTCAATTTCTTTTGGAAAATAAAATGCAATTCCAATTCTTCTTTCAAATAATAATATTAGAATTCAATAAAACAACAATTAGAAGTCTAACACACAATTAATATAAACCAAACACGGTACAATTATCTTAATTGGTTGTCTGCATGCACTAATAAGATGATGAATTTAGTCATGTTTAATGTCTCAACGAGAGACCTAATTTGAACATCCTACTCGCAAGAGCAAACCACTTCGAGTAGAACATTTAAAAACCAAATGGTATTAAGATTTATCGATTTTTTAAAAAACAAATCTTTCCAACATTTTGTTGCAAGTGTTGTTGTCACCATTATTATAGCATCAACCTTTTCATTTCTTACCCTTGATTCTAGCTCACTTTAGTCTTTTTCGGTTAAGTTTTCACTCACACTTGTGATTCTTGCCTTACGCACTTGGTTTGTTCAATGTTTGAAAGAATAACTCTAATGGCCACGTGATTTTTGGGATGAAGAAAGAAACAACTATGTTTAGTTGTTGTCATTGAAGGCGAAATAATACATTCAATATACCAACGTTAAAAGAGAAATAGAAGAAAAAAACGAGAAGAAAAAATATATTTTTTTAATAAAAATGAATGAGACTAGAAACCATATTTTGAAAAACAAGATCACATAACACCTTGACCCAATTTGTAAGGTGAGGTTATGTATTGAGAAAATTTGATGTGATAAAAGGACTAGTGATTGAGACAAGTGTACGATTCAATAATAATAATAATACTAATTCAAATTGGTTTTGGTTTTGGTTTTACGGTAATTTAAAATTTTTGAGATGCAAAAAAAAAAAGAAAGAAAAAAATTGCCAGCCCATTTGATTCATCAACCCAAAAGCTACTACTAATGTAATGTCCTTATTCATTCAAAAATAAAAGGACGAATAGAGCGACCAAAAGCACATCCGGACACCTGCACCCCGCGCTGCCTTCAACTTCCCTCCCCTGTATTTTCCCCTTGTCTCCACTCCCCCAAACGCCTTTAACCCTTCTCCTTTCCCCCCCCCCCCCCCCCCCCCCCATTTCCACACACACACACACACTACTTCTCCTACTGCTTTCCTTTCAACTTCTAATAATTTCCCCATTCACTATACTCTACACTTCTTCATTTTCAAAATTTACCTATTCTCTAAAATGCCCTTGTTGTTCGGTGATATTTACGTGTATTAATATGACAACATTGTCATACTACCTCCATATTCATAGATCTAGGTACTAGCGTAGATTTATTACCAGTTATATCAAAAGATTTGGTTTTAGTGATGTTTAATTAATCACGTCAATCAATTAAAGTAATGTGCTCCATGTTTCTTTTAACATTACGTTTGTTGACATGAAAACTCGTGCACGTACGTATTCCTCCAACAACACTCTTCTCTGATTTAGATGTGTTGTTTAATTAAGTTGACATATGCAATGACAAGTGTCTAAGTTATTACATAAAGTATTTAGCTTCACTGAGCACAATGAGAGTTAGAGTTTCTTGGAGTTATCGATATCGGGTTAACTATATTATACAAACTTTCCTTAGACGACAGTTTGAGGTTATGTCATACATGTAATACCGGTAGTGTTAGATTGATTATGACTCTCAAAATTGCAGAATTTAGACTCGATTATATTCTTTTCATTAAAACTCGATGAATTTGGCTGGTCAAACCTAAAATTCAATAATTTGACTTTTCCTTTATGATGGGTGGACCTCTATACATGCCTTTGTTTTTTTGGTTAGGTATGGCTACTTAGGGCCAATTGTAGCCTTTAGGCTTTGCTTGAAGATATGGTTGTTGTTATGAGAATGGACTTAACATATATATAAATGCTTGATTTGTAGTGAAACCTATAAGAAAGAAATTAAATGAACACTCAATTCTATATGACTCGGTCTTCTTCATTTCCTTTTCGGTAACTCTCGTTTGTGGAGGTTGGATAAAACAACATGGTACATGTCAACAACTAAATATCATAATCATAATAATAATAATTAAGAAAAAAACTAACAAACAGGGTGAAAATGAAATATTCCATGGGGGAGGAAGGCAGAGTATAATAAAATTAGCATAATGAAATGAATTAAAATCACATTTGGTAAGAGGTTAATTAAGGTATAATATAGTCCAAGAATTGGAGAGACAAATGAAAATAAAAGAAAGAAGAAATAATGAGATGGCTATATTTAATTGGGGGCTTAATTGGAATTTGAAACTGTCCTCCATTGCACAAACATTCTTGTCAATAAACGGAACCCGTTTTCCGGGGTAAAATGTTTCCCGCACTTTTTTTAATTTATCAAATATTAATATAATATAAATAATAAAATTAACCAATAAATAATATCACAATTTAATTTAATTAAATTAACATCATATATATGCAGACAAAGCGATTGAAGCCTCCAACCCCCAACTTCAACTAAAACCACTTTTTTCTTTACCATCACACACACACCGGCGTTAAATATTCCGTCCACTTCTCCCATCTCTTCTCCAATCTCTTTCATAAAAAATATGGCAATAGAATGAGGAGCCAGAAGCGGCGATCATGTCCGTATCCATTTCCAACTGCTTCTCTAATTTACTCTGCCAGGAAGATTCTTCCGGCGTCTTCTCCGGCGAGTCCCCGGGGTGTTCTTCCGACCTCGAGTCTCCAGCCTGCGTCGAGGAATCTATTTCCGTCTTCATCAAGAATGAGCGTCACTTCGTTCCCGATTACGACTGTTTCTCGCGCTTCCAATCTCCGTCGCTTGATGCCGCCGCTAGACTAGACTCTATTGCATGGATTCTTAAGGTACGGTTTTCGTCTGTATTTCTTCGATTTTCTTCACAATCGGTCTGAACTTTTTATTTTATTACCGAAATGCCACTCTTCACGTGACGATTATTGCGGTTGTATGTATTATCACACCAGAATCCGTCGGCGATTACTGGTACTGAGTCAGATCCGAGTCAATCGAATCGGAGTCTCCGTACCAGTTCACGACAACTAATCCGTTTGATATATTATGATTATTTATCTTCGTCTCCGTCGCACACGGCGGTTATTTATATATGCAGGTTCAAGCATATTACGGTTTTCAGCCGTTAACAGCGTATCTCTCCGTCAACTATTTGGATCGCTTCCTTTGTTCACGCCGTTTGCCGGTGAGAGAAAAAAAATTATATCATCTGCGTGAATTATTTTGAAGATTCAAGATAATCGTCGAGCGATTCGAGTGATCATTGCTTTTTTTTTTTGTTACATTTAATTGGAGTAATTATGTTTGACTTTTCCAAACCATGAAAATGACTACACTAGACTATATCATATCAATACTGAGTATATAACGTAATATTTAATATATATAATATACATATATATACTTCCTGTATCAAGATTAAGACTGC
The DNA here is from genome assembly GCF_000004075.3 of Cucumis sativus. Classification (NCBI taxonomy): domain Eukaryota; kingdom Viridiplantae; phylum Streptophyta; class Magnoliopsida; order Cucurbitales; family Cucurbitaceae; genus Cucumis; species Cucumis sativus. Next base: position 25,921,744 of record NC_026659.2, on the reverse strand, counting down.
ATTTAACTTGTTTTCAAATATAAAATATCAAATTATCTCAATGCTAAAATAAAATAAAATATTCAACTAGTCATTCACGTGACAAATTAGAACTTATTGTATATTTTAAACTATATATCTATATACATTTAATTACGTCATTGCATCTCAATATTTACCTATATTTCTAGGTTCTATTGTAGAATGCAAAAAGATGGGTGTATGTTATGATATTGGTCTTTGATTTTTTTGTTTGGTAGAAAAAAGCTGAAGATACCTTAGCCTTTATGTATTTTATTGATCGGACAATTGTATAAGTTACTAAAGGTATTATTAAAAAGGTTTGTTTAACCTTTTGGGAATTGGGGAAATAGTTAATCAAATAATTAATAAGTAGTAAATTATGAGTAAAAATATTGATGGTGCATATAGGATAGGCTAAAGGTCTTGAAAGTACGATTTTATGTTCATTATGCCTTTCACAAACTTTTGTTTCTCCTGTCGCGGCACATGCAATGTGTAGGCACAGTGCCGGCAAAGTAACGGATAGGATGAACTAATTTGATATGACCAAAAATCACCAATAAACTCTCACCTAAAATACCGATGGGCATTTATTGTTCCCTTGATAGTGATGTTGATTCCATTATTAGGATATAGAAAATGATTAGCCCCTAATGTTAATTTTGGTTAATTTTGCCACACTGTTGCTCTTCAGCAATCAAATGGATGGCCATTGCAACTTCTCTCTGTTGCTTGTCTCTCACTCGCTGCTAAAATGGAGGAACCACTTGTTCCTGCATTACTAGATCTTCAGGTTTCAATGGAATTCCTTATAAATTTTGCTCCTGATCTCTCTTATTTTTTTGATGTATTATAATGGGTTGTTTTTCATTTTTCAGGTTGAAGGGGCTAAATATATATTTGAACCCAGAACAATATGCAGGATGGAATTATTGGTCCTGAGGGTATTAGATTGGCGGCTACGTTCGGTAACACCGTTCAATTTCATAGCATTCTTTGCCTACAAGCTTGACCCATCTGGGGATTTCATTGAGTTTCTTATCTCAAGAGCAACAGAGATTATACTGTCACATATCCGAGGTAAATAAGAATATATATACACAAAACTGTGCTGTGGTTTTTTTTTAAAACATAGGATTTGAAAAAATGAAAAATCAAAGTTATGATTGGTCCACAGAGGTAATATTTCTGGAGTACTGGCCATCTTGTATTGCGGCGGCTGCTTTGCTTTGTGCTGCAAATGAAGTCCAGAGTTTGTCTGTTGTCAATCCAGAACATGCTGAATCATGGTGCAATGGTCTAAGGAAAGTAAGCACCAGATTGTGATTACCTCGAGGATGTGTGTGTTTATAATAAAATGATCCAATCCACAGGATGCCAATTTCGAAAGAATGTTTATTATTTGCAGGAAAATATCATGGGCTGCTACCGGTTAATGCAAGAGATTGTGCTTGATAATACCCGAAGAAAGTCTCCCAAAATCTTACCTCAGTATAGAGTGACAGTCCGCACTAGAATGAGATCCAGCGACTTATCTTCTTCCTACTCTTCTTCTTCTTCCTCATCTTCATCATCACCAAACAAAAGGAGAAAATTAAACCAGACCCATCTCTGGGTACATGATGATAAGGGTAACAACACTGAAGAATGATGGGGTGGTGATTTCAAAACATAAAGTAGAATCCTCGATATTTTTTGGGAGGGTTTTTTTTTAGATGGTTAAGTTAACATTTAACTAGAATGGTGGTGCGTGTTAATTATAGTAATAATATAGTGTAATGAGATCTCAAAGTTTGAGGTGGGCTAAGAGATTTCAAATAATTTTATTTATTTATGGATCATGTTGGTGGGCAATAGCCATTCATTTAATGGCTTTGCAGATTCCCAATGGGAAGGGAAACTAAAGGGAAAGAGAGAAGTTTGTTTGATTTTTAAGGGAAATGGCAGAGCGTTGAATAAGTGGAGTCCATATGGAGTGTGAAAATAGAGAAAGTTTTGAATTCTGAATTCAACAGTGGGAGTGGGAGTGGGAGTGGAATGAGAGTGGGACCTTATGAAGGAGAGAGTTATTGAGAAAATGATGAATGGAGCAGTGGCATTATGGTTTCAAGTTCCAAGTTTGAAGTGATTTTGAATTTTGGATCAAAAGTTTCTCAATCTTCAACAACGATATTTTGGTGATAAAATTGATAAAGGTGACTCCAATTTTACACCTTTTGGTGCGTGGCATGGCATGGCATGGCATGGGGGATGGCATGCTCTTGCTTGTGTGTGTGTATTGTATGAGTGGAACTGCCCGCCCCTTCGGCTGGAGGAAGTGCCTCTGTTTTTTTTTTTTTGTTCTTGAGTTTGTGTAAGTTTTATTTTTATAGCTGAAGGGGAAAAAAAAATCCCAATTATACAGAAAGGTCTTTGGGGCCTTTGAATGCTTTGTTGTATTGGTTTTGTTCAATCAATGTGATTAATTTTCATTCAATTTCTCTCTCCTTCTCTCTCTCTCTCTCTCTCTCTCTCTGTTTCACTCTATGTGACTCTGTCTATTCACATGTGATTGACAATCAATACTTTGTAGCTTTGTGAATTGGGTTTTCTTTTCTGTATCATAGTGTTTATTAGGATCTCCTTTAACCAGCTGGCTGGCCCCTCCGATGAGCTAAACTCCGGTGATGACCTCCTCGGCCGTGGCTGTTTTCATCTTAATTAAGAACTTTTGGGAGGATGTTATAGTAGTACAAAAAAACAGAGTGGGGGAGGCCAAAAAACACGAAAGAAAATTGTCATTTAGCCTTAGATACCCGACATAACTTATATTATTTTCCATAACTATGGCCCCCTTCATATTTCCCTTTGCTAAAATCCACCACCCAATTTCAGCCCCTCTCTCTCTCTCTCTCCTTTTATTTAGCATCACAGTTGCAAATATAAAAGCCTTAAGTTATTAGTACATAAAACAACAATGCAAAACTATTTATATATATTCCTAATAAAAGTTTATCAATCATAAAATATTATTATACACTTACAAACCCTAAAAGTGCTACTCATTATAAATACCTTTTATTTTATGCTAATTGTTTTGTACACTTGAAACTATTGAAATTGAGTCATTTTAATACTAATTTAAAAAGTCAGTGGACCAAACACCCTATAGTAACAATTATTAGTGGACAAATTTATGTTGGACGGATACTTTTAGATTCCAAGATATTCTATTGATTGGTCATATTCTAGGACCATCATGTAAGCTACGAATATGAATAGTTCATTTGATCAACCTTAAATAAATAGGAAAATACTTACTTTTTTTTTCTTCATATATGTATATTGCACAAAGACAGAAGAAACTAGGCCCTTTGTACAACTACTTCCGCCTAATTTGTCAAAATAAATATTTATTAGTGGGTGTTGATATTTTGATTGATTTCAAAGACTTTTGTTGCATGGTTTCATAGTCCTAACTTCTACCTATTTGCTTCATTTGTAAGTTCAAGAAAAATAGAGTATGTTTAAAATATAACACATGGGTTTGAAAATATAAAATGATTGAGTTTATCACAGCTGTTGAATCTAGTATCTATTTGAACATATTTATAGATAATAATAACTCCAAATCTCCAATCACACACACTATTGATTTATTTAATTATTCCTCTATTCCACCAAATATGGATGACATCTTTCAAAAAGCAGTCACAAAGAGAGCATAAGAAAATTACATAAAACACTTTTGATTTTGATTTTTCCTATTAAAAGAGGACAAAACTTTTGGTTTTTCACTTTTTCCTATCTTATCTAATAGTTAAAAACTTATGTCACATAAATAATATTTTCAAGCTTTTATAATCAAATTACATTTAAAACTCTAAAAAAAAGAAACACGTACACACTAGTAATTCAAAATCATGATCATATTTAATATCATAACTTTAGAACACATCACTATCCAATACACATTAAGTAAGTAGAAGAAGAAGAAAAAATCTTCATACATTTAATTTAGTAAATGAATATATATTGTGGATCCCCATACACAAATCTTTTTATATAATCCAATGGATGGTATTGAATTACAATTAAATTGAGAAGGACTTCACAAAATCAATTAAATGAGAAAATATTAGAGGATGGGTTCCACTAGAATTTGGACTATCCCCTACACCTATAAGAGAGGCTATGCCACGCCACCATCTTTCTCCACAAACACAAAAAAAGGTAGCCATTAAATTAAAATGTGGACCTATGGTCAATTATATTATAAACTACATTACCATTATACATCTACCCTTTCCGACCCAACTCTAGAGTCTTTGTAAAACACACGCGTATTTATATATACAAACGATACAAAAATCATAGCATAAAATTGGTGTAGGATGAGCAAAAGCTAAAAGAAATAGAAATAGAAATAATGAGATGGGGTTTTGTAATTGGTTTTGATTGGGCCAAGTGGGGAAACTCCAGCGAGTGTTTCCAATAAGATGGAGGGGGAGGAGGGGGTTGTACATAAAAGAGAGAGATGGCCACAAGGCGTTTGATCAAATGCTTGAATGAGTCACATGAGAAACAGGAGCAAAAGAAATGCCGATTTTAAGCTTATTTTGAAAGCGCCAATCGTGGGGGTTTTGATAGAGACTTGATAGGTAAAAGATTAATAAAAAAGTTTGGATTTTATTTTATGTCACTGCCTTACCTTATTGCTTCCCACACTATCATATCTCATCATTAATCTCAACTAGTAATATTATTATGGTATAGGATCAATGTTTGCTAAATCAATATATATATATTAGAATTTATATATTATGATCATTTTTTTGTTGGCAGCTGGAGCTATGATTGGCCCATTATATATTTATTTATATCTATGAGTATAGTTCTTGAAAACTCTAACCAATTGGAATGTCCCATGTGTATCCAACTTGGACACAAAAAGCGTTCCAAACAACTATGAACTTAAGATGAGGAAAGATTGGTTCAAACTTCTTTTTCTTTAATATAGTTGTTAAGATAAAAAGATGGAAAGAAATATTTTATGTCATTAAACTTAGAAGTTTGTGTGAAAACCTACTGTATCAATTTGATGAAAATAAGTGCAAACCACAAAATTTCCAAATTAATTAATTGAAAAAAGTTTAATAGATTAACTTTTTTAGTAAATATTGAGTTGATATTTGTTATGAGTTAGTGCGGTACAAATGGAAGAGTAGAAATAGAAAGAAAGAAAGTAGTTGACTTGAATCTTGAATGGTAAGAAAGACAAAAGAAGTAATTAGAGAAGAAAAACAGATGAAGAGGAGTCCTAAAACTTTAAACTTTCAAATAAGGTATCAACAAAATCCCTTTTCTTATGTATTATTATGCTCTCCTTTTTGTTAAATGGTAAAATGGCTTTGGGCAGGGCAAGTGGATTTTTTTTTTTTTGTAATAGCATGTGTGTTTTCTCTCAATACAAAATGGACTTTAAAGTAAGGAATCCTAAGTGTTCTTTTACATGTAGAAAATTAATTCAAATAATAACAGCAACAATAATAATAGTTTAAAAAAGGAAAAAGAAAGCCAAAATTTCTTTTGGCCTCTGATCCAATTGAAAGGTATTGCTTTTGTGTATATTCTCTTAGTGGGGGTGCCCTAATGTTTTAGTCCTTCCTTGTGCAAAATACCTTTAATTGTGGGCTTTGCAGCAAAGAAAAAGGTTATAGGGCCCTAAAATGGTTGAAAAGCCAAAATGATTCTAAATTCTGAAAATTCTTCAGATATGTCATGAGATTTTCTTTTGTATGTATTAATTATGATTTTTATATATGTGCTGAATTGAATGCAAGACAGCACTAATGTCAAGGGCATGGGGACACCTCTTTGGTCATTTCTTCCACTATTTAACAACAAAACTCCCCTATTGCAAAAAGAAGAAAGAAACAAAAGCAAAAGCAACTCTTGCAAAAAAGTTTGTTTCATGTTCACTTACAAAAAGAGAATGTCACATTCTTTACTTTTCTTCCCTTCAAAATAATAATATAATATAACAACCTCTCTCATCTTCTCATCAATTATATTTAATCACAAAACACACACATTCATATTTACTTTAAACATTCTAAAATTAAATTCAAATCTCACATCCTAAATCTAACCCTCATCTCACGATCATTTATCCATGTAATTTCAATTTTATTCATAAGAAAACTTTTATTTTGTTGTATAAAAAAGTTATCTTTATATTTAGAAGTTAAAATGTTTTGTCTTAAAAAAGTGGTAAAACTCTCATGGGAGATAACCTTAAAAGAAGAAAGGATTTACAAACTTTGGATGCCAATGAAGGTGACACCAAAAGGGGAAAAAAAGAAATAGAAAAGGAAGAGTGAAAAAAGAAAAATTAGTGGGGGATTTAATTTTCGAGGGAGCGTCTGTGGGTATCATTTAGTTGTTCTTTTTTATTTCTACCTTTTTTGTTTTTTTCAATTTTTGAATTTTGTGAAATATAAAAATGTATGAATGTCAGCATGTGTATGGACCTCACCCTCCATTCTCCAATGCATAGAGTGGACATATCAAAGTTCTTCCTTTTAATCATTCTTTTTTTTTTTTTTATTTATTTATCTTCCTTACTTTCATCATCTCTTCATCTACTTCCTCTTCTTTTTCCCTTCGTTTTTATTCCTTTTTTTTGTTGATTTTTTTCAAAAATATTATAATAACGATATACCACTATTTTTATCTAGTGATGCTTTCCTATATTTGTAGATATTATTTAATAATTCCAAAAATCTAAACTATTAAAAAATATTTAAAATATAGCAAAATTAATATTTGGGAAAAAGAGCCCAAAAGTTTTCTCAGTCGGGCTGAATTTGGCCTATTTAACTTAAAATTGGACCTGGGCTGTAGAATTTTAGGGTAGAGGTCAAAATGGCTGGGCTTCGGCCCAATCGTGAACAGCGAATTTTCTTTGGGCTTTTACAAATTGATGCTACACGAATTCGGGACAATCCTATCCAATGGCGCGGTACGGTGGCGCTCTGGTCTCGGCCGTTGAGGTTTCTCCCGCCAAGATAGCAGGCTTCAACGGTCTTCACTATCCGACGTTTTTCCTTTTCCCTTCTTTCGTAAAGCCTTTGGTTAATTGTACTTTGACTTCTTCCGTAATTTACAGAGCCACTCCGATCACGGCCAGCTACGTTTACCCAGAACCAATACCGGAATTTGCAGAAGTTGTATGTTTTGCCGACGTGGCTTCTTTTTCCAACTCGAATTGATTTGGTTTTGTGTCATGTGGTCGCGTTGATTATTATATTTGGTGGGTTTTTGCAGGAAACCCAGAAATTTAAGGAGCAGTTGTCGAAAAAACTAGCGAAGGATCGCGAGACATTCGGGAACGACTTCGATTCGGTTGTGGATGTTTGCTCGAAGGTAACGATTTTATAGATTGAAAAGATTGTAATTTCTTTATTTGTTAATTGGAAATTTGAATTTGTTTGTATTGGGTTGAAGCATATGTCTGAGTAGCTATCTGTTTGTGGAAATGCGTGAATCAAACGAGGCGATTGTTTGCTTAAAGAGTTAGTTTTATTTTAGTTGTGCTTTTGCCTTCAAGGCGTGAGATTTATTTCCCAACAGTTCAATAATTGTGGCTTAGGAAACATCGGACCTGACTATAGAGAGCTACAGAACGATCACTATTTACAAGACAGCTTCCATTAATTGCGCAGAATTTTTCTGAATGTTTGACCTGTGCTGCCATTATTGATATGCTTCTTGCATTTTGATTTTTCAAATCAAAACTTGAATGAATATTCCAATTTGAATTCAATTGTCCGGATTTATGTGAGCTTAACTTAACATGAATGTACTTGCAAGTTTTGAGCAGATATTTGGTGAATATTTGCATGTGGAGTACGGAGGTCCTGGGACATTAATAGTAGAGCCTTTCACTAATATGTTTATTGCTCTCAACGAGAGGAAATTATCCGGAGCGCCTTTGGCTGCAAGAACTTCACTACTATGGGCTCAAAACCACCTGGATAACGATTGGAACATTTGGAACTCAAAAGGAGGGTTCAAATGATTTGCTTTTTGTTGTTTCATTTGTGGAGATCCTTGTATATTTTTATCTAGATTCTGTTATCTTTGCTCTTGTGTTGAAGATGATGGAGGAAAAAATGTGTGTATCATCACAAAGATACTCCAACACAGTGTCAATTTCATTGATATCTTTGTTGTTGCTATACAAATGGCTTATTAGTTGCAATTGCAATACATGAATCATTCTGGGGCTGTGGTTTTACACTGAAATTGGAAACTTGGATGCTCATTTTCAAGCTCTCTCTGAATCTTCTAACTTTCAATAAATTGAGATGTTTCTCTGCCATCAATGAGCTATCTTAAATCAAACTCCTCTATTCTGTCGTATGAACCACTCTTGCTTTGTTATGATGTAGAAAAAAGTATGAGAAACATAAATCAGCTGGCAGCTTCAGAGATGCTTTGCAATGATGGTCTCCAAGCCCTTGATCTCGCCGCGGTTGTGTTTGCTACAGGTGCTCTAATTCGATGTCTTTCATGTTTGACTGCCTGCAATGTTTTTTTTTTCCAAAGAGATCATTGGTATGGTTTCTTCATCTATAGTTGGAAATGACCCCTCAATCACAATCATATGTGACTTTTCTCACTTTCTGATGCAGTGATCAGTTCAAAAAGTAAACAAATTGAGTAGTTACCTGCTGATTCTTTTCAGTATCTTCTTCTTCATCACCAGCAGACCGCTCCTCCATCACCGTCTGCGGCTTCTCCTCCGATTCCGGCAAAGGCTTCTTAGATTTTGCATACTTTTTAGCCCGCAACACCTTCATAACCTCTGCAAGTTCCAAACAAAACATCAAAAGGGCTGAACAAGTGTAAAAACCTTTAAAAAGAAAACAAAAATGGAAAAGAGGCAGCACAGATACCTTGAGTGGTAACAAGTCGATAGGCATGGCCAAGAGCAAGAGTGTCATTTGGCCGAAGAAGCTTGACACGAGTAAACCGCACCGTTTTTGGCTCGCGATTGTCATCCTCAGATTGAGGCAATGGAATTATAAGAGAAACATAATGACCCGGATTAGTCCTCATAACTTCACTAGCAACCACCGGCCAATACAACCTCTCAATCCGGCCACTTGGGTGCTGTATAACCAAAGCCGCTGCATCAACCGCTTGACAATTACCCATCTGAAATTCTGTTTTTGATAGATTGAAAGAAGATGATGAAAAGTTGAAGAAGAAGAAGAAGAAGATGATGATGATTTAGATAAGAGAAGAATGAAAGGAAAAAAAAAGTCTCTTTCTATACAGCTTCCTTGTTCGCCAAATGGGTCTACTTAGTTTTTAGAAGTGCAGGCCATCCATTCATATATCTCACACTTCCCAACTAACTTAATACAACGTGGGTCAAATTTATATCGAAAATTGACAATGTAACGTACGGAGATTATAAAAATTCATTACTTTTTATATTTTTTATTTGAAATTTTTACTTTACTTTGATAAAAATTAAAACTTGGTGTTTATGGGTTCTATATTTTGTAGTTAAACGACAAGTCGGCAAACCCGTAACCGGCTGGATGGAAGTTCCACGTGGAGAGATGCCAGAAATCGTTATCTTTGGACGGACTTGCTCAGCGGTGTCGACGGAGGTCAATGTTTTTAGGCTAATTAAAATATTAATTAGTTTCTTAATAAACTAAGATTATAAAGTATTTAAGACGGCAAAGCGTGCGGCTTCCATAATATTCTCAACAATATTTATTTAGGAAAAACTTAGACAAAGACATAGCACCATCTTATCCGCCTGCCTAATTCTGGAAAATTTTTTCTTTATACTGTTTCTCTTTATAATGTTTTCAGAAACTTTTGTGTTTTGATGACGAGAAAAATGCTGTTGAAACAGTGAAGAACAAAATCAAATGAACACAGAAACAAAAAAAGAAGGTGGTGCTTGTGTATGGCAGATTCGACGACACCCATGGATGGAATTCATCAAAATTTTAACTTTGTGTTTCTCATTTGGTGATTGATTCTCTTGAAATTTAAGGATTAGTTTATTATTAAAGCTAATCCACTTGGGATTATTTTAAGTTACGAACATAATAAGCACATTAATGTTTGGAAGAAATAAAGCAGATTGGTTTTGTTGACAACGAGAAAGGTAAAAATAAATAATAATCATAATAATGTGGGTGTCGTTTTTATGAACAATTAATGCAAATCTTTTGTTTTGAATGCACGAAGCTTTCCATTTCTTTATGGTATTTATTGAGGAAAGGGATGTGGAACAGATCACTATAACTCTCTTTTCCATTCATTTTTTAAAACTATTCAATAACATTAATTTACATTTTGATCAAACAATTTTGCTAAAGCCACTGCTAATTAATTAATTAACATGTCAATTATTTTTTTCTTTTTAGTTTCAAATTTGTAAAATGAGTTGTCAATTTCAATATGGTTTAGCTAATCTAATATTTAGTGACATTATTAATTAAGATTTAAATGTGGGTAAAAAGGAAAAGGTGAATGAATTAGGATGCTTAATAAAGACAATGAAAAAGAATTGGAAGATTACAAATTAGAAAGATAGACGCGTAAAATAATTGGTAGGTGTTGCCCTATAAATACATTAAAGAATCTAACTATTGCATAATACATCTTTTTTATTATCTTCTCTTAAATATACATACATAATATATATATATATAGTTGATGTCTAGTACTAGTGCAATTTTTTGGTTCAAATAATGAAGTGTTTTTAAATTAATACTTAATACTAAATAATAATAATTTCCTCTTTTTACTTTTTTTTTTCAATTCAAGTAGAGGAAGGATTTAATACTGATATGATATTTATAAAACAAGCAAGATCTTTGACCAAATCATCATATAGTTTTCCTCAATTTAAATGTAGAGTATAGAGTATAGTTTAGGTTTAGAATCTAAATTTGTTAGAGCTAGTACTTGAACATTATTTTGATTAAATAACCCCAAGTTTCATATTTTTGGGGTGCCTCACATGTCTATATATAGCTTCCAAGTATAAAGTTATCTTGTCATTTTTTTTTACTGAAACAGAAAAAGGAAAGAAAAAGTAAAATCTGACTTTTATACTACCAAAGCCCTACATCACATAACACATTATATTCAAAAGACAAAAAAAAAAAGAAAAAAAAGTTGAGGTACAAATCAATCAACTATGGACTTTGAAATTATAATAATTGACATTGCAAAGTTTATTAGTAATTATAAGTTTGATTCCTTATAGAGTTTTACTAGTAATAAAAATACTTTGGATTTGAAGGGAGACTCATGGTTTTAGTATTGAAAAATGAGAGAAAAGAAGTGAAATAAAAAGTGAGAGGAAGAAGAAGATCAAGTTTGAGGACTGTTGTTGACACAAAATCTTATAATTAGAGAGTGAGAAAATGGACGAAAAAGAGGGATTGATTTGTTTGTGTGAGAAAGTTAAAAGATGTGTGTGATTAATGTGAAGGCATGTGGTATGTTGGAAATCCCTTCCCCTTCTTCATATTAATAAAGAATAGACCATTTGTTGTCCCAATGTTGACTCATAAATTAATACATAATTATTGATCCCATGGTTTTGTTTAATTGAAATGAAAATCCAAAACTAATATTAATAATAATAGAAAAGGTAAGTTGTAGGGGTCAAGATGTGGCCAAAAAATTGATGATATTTGTGTCTTTCTTTTCTTGAAAGCTTTTTTTAAACATTCTAATGGGAAATTAAAGGCATTGGCCACCAAACAAATCCGTGTCCTTCCAGGGTCCATTCCCTTTTGTACCTTTCTTCCCTCCTTTTCCTCTTTTTCTTTTTCTTCATTATTACTAATCAAATTCTCAAATTCATTTTAAAACTTGAAACAGATAATTCACTTCAGAATAATCATAATCACTATAATTATTCTCTTGCTTAAATAATGGAGGAATCATATAAATATGAAAATTTAATAAAAAGAGTTGGGGGTTGTAAGATAATAGATAATGCACCATCTTTGTTGCTTTAGAAAATACCATAACCTTAAAAAGAGAATCCTTTCTCTTACCCACTCTCTCTACTCTCTCTACCTCTTTAATCATTATTAAACTCTTTTTTAATTTATGTAATCTTAAATATAATCTTAATGTAATGTATGATTTCCCCAAATCCATCTTTGTTAGTGAATGATTGCCTCAAAAACCTTATGTTATATGCTCGAGAAAGTGCCATTTGTAATCATTCCCTTAGCCACCAAAATTAAATTAATCTTTTGCTGCTAAATTTAAATTTAAATAAACTATATCTTTACTTCAATAATCTATTCAAATTATTATATATTTACCTTACCTAACGCTCTAGCTACTATGATATTAATTGTACGATGTTGAAAGATATTAGAGGTCAAATAGTTCAAAATCTTTTCTAATATTATCTATAGGCTAATAGATTTTTTAACGTATTTTAGAATCGGTAAGAAGATTTGAATGTCCGACCTTTTGATTAATTATTTACTAGCATACTAACGATACTATTAAATAAAATGTTTTTCATATCATGTTGAATAATACACCGCCTTGTATTTAATATAAGAGCGATGAATTAATTTATGATAAAAGAAATTGTTGAAATTATGAATTTAAACTACATCCAATATTTTTTTTCAAGATTTTAAGTTAAATATGGTTTAAGTAAAGTTTTTGGAATGTGAGAGAATCTTTAAATATTTTTAGTGGATGAGATAAATAATATTTTTTATTCTTTCAAATTTTAGTAAAAGTATTGACTTTGTTGTTATGTTTTGATTAGAAAAGTAATTGTATTTGGAATGGACCAATGATTCCATTTCAATAACCTTCTTTAAAATGAAGGCAATTGGAGACTATAGGAGAGAGCATCGTTTGAGATTGTCAACTTCAATTAGTAGTTTCAAATTCCAATTAATCATATTAGAATATATTATCCCACTCATATATTATTATTCTTACCATATAACACTATCTATCACTTTTACACACAAAAGAAGAAGAAGAAGAAAGAAGAAGAAATTCCATCAAAATTCAATAAGTTGTGATAATAATTCAACAACACATCTCCATTACACATATTACATAAATCTTATCCATGGAAGAAACCCATAAACAGGAAAAGAGAATATAAAAGATGTATGTTTCAGAAAAATTGCTCAAGGGGGCTTTTCCAAATCAAACATTTGATTGGAATTTCTTTTGAAAGTGAACACTTTTAGATTAAAACTTTGATTTTTTTGATACCCTTTTATGAGGCATAATTGGTCATTTTGCTTTTCACTCATCTTGTCTTTACAAGACAAAGGTTAAGTTGAGTGTTATAAGTCACCAAAGTTCATGCATCTAATTTTGGTCTTTTTGAGCACTTTTGTTTTCTCTCATTAGATCAATTGATTGTAAAAATCTTAGCTTTAACATTAGTTTTTTTTCTTCTTTCTTTCTTTCTTGTATAGTGAAATGAGAGATTGAATTATTAGAAGCAATAAGAGAGTGACATTACAATTAGAAAATGGTCACCTTGTCACCCAACTAAGCCATGGATTTGATCACATCACATAAGCTTTTGCCTCTGATTTTGGGAACATTTGGAAGGAACATGTTAGCCTAATCACGTGTCCTTAATATTCACACTTTTTGGTTTCAGATTAGAGAGGTTAATTTAGTGGTAATCTCTTTGTTTTTTAGCCCTTCCTTTCTCTTAAAATAATAATAACCCTTTTCTAGTAGAAAAAAACAAGCTCCCTTCTGGGACCCAACTCCCTAAGACAATGCTCTGCCACTCCCACAAGGGCTTCGGTTTCTGAGGTTTCAATACTTCCAAACACTTCAAAAATGGACCCACTTTTGTGCCCATGTTTCCTACTACCTTCCTTCTAATTAACTTTCTAATCCAATCCATCCAAACATAAACGGTAAACAGTATCTTTGTTACGTCCACAAATAGAAGAAAGGTAGTTTGTTGTTACAAATAAGATAATATCATATTATAGACGCTAGTAGAATTTGAGAGTTTATGCAGCACCCTTCTTAAATTCTACCGTTGGAATAACAAAGAAACAAGTTTTCACAAGACTACATGTTTAATCATTTGTGATGTTATATAAAAGATTTAAGAAATTCAATCATTTCTGCATGGTAATTCTCTTCAAAAGAATACAAAGCTCCAATCTACTTTTATGCATTACTCAGCTTTGAAATGGTGTCCATATCAAGTCTTAGTCTGTTTTTGAGTTCTTTGCACATTGGAAAAGGGGTCTCTCAATTAGTCTATGTTATGTTTTATGTAACGTCCACATTCTTAACTTTGTATACAGGCCCTCGAAAGTAATTGGACATTGTCTTTCCTTCATCTTCATATTGGTTGGAGCAAATTGGCCAAAAAATAATTAGCCCGTCTGGAATGATTTTTCAGGTACTTAGTTGTTTGGGTGTTTGGAAGCCCCTAATAGATGTAATGTAATCAAAGTCTATATTTAGATCGAGTACTTTTTACTAGATTTGTAATACCAAATTCATTTCATTCTCACAACTTTCAACTTAACCCTCTTTTCCATTGTTCTCACATTTCATGATCTCATCATTTCTGTTTTGTCCTTGATTTCTCGCTCATTCCGACACCTCTCATATTTTCAATAATCCTTATTACCTTCAAACTTCTCCAACAGTCCTAAAAAATGTCATTTCAAATAGGTCCTAAATCATTTGGAGGCGGTCTTTTTGTTTATCATCTAAGTCATGAATGTTAAAAGGAATCTGTGGATGGTAAAATAATTAGGGAAGTGTTTTTGCTGTTGGCAGCCTTTGTTAATTGCTTCTGTCAAAGAAGGATGCATCTGTTATATTAATGCACATCAGTTCCAAAATGATATGGTTCAATGTGTTCCTCTTTGGGTTTAGGCTTAGTATAACCAAAGTGATTCCTTTTACGTGTAAAATAATTTGTATCACTCGTCTCATATTATATAATACATGTCTCAAAGTCATCTGATTTAGTATAAATGGCTCAGGCATGCATCATAAATTTCACAACTTGGTTTGTGAGTGCATATTTGTGGGCTTTGCCCATAGTATTGACCTATGGCCCATGTGAGTTTGGTGAAGTTTGGTAAGATTTGTATTGTTTATGTAGATCGGGTTGAACGATAAATTATGGAAGTTTGCGATCTACTAAAGATTTTTAGTATGCAGAATTAGAAATCTAATCTTACAGTATTAATGATTTGTAATAAGTAAATTTGTATATGGAAAAGTAGATCTATCCTTCTTTAACTTAAACCCATTCTCAAACTCAATCCACAAGCTTTTAACCCATTCTCAAACTCAATCCACGAGCTCATAACACTTCCTCATAACACTTCCTCAATACTGTGCGAGCTCATAACACTTCCTCATAACACTTCCTCAATACTGTGGCAGCTGGGAAGGAGCAATAACCCATCATGATTGACTTTCTAAGTATTTAAAAAGTGTTTTAGAACTTAAGAAAGACAATCAAAACATATTCGAAAAGAAAAAAGAGGCGTAAGTTTTTCAATATTCTAAAAATAATATACTAAAACATGACCTGAATTAAAGGATAACCCCATGAAAACTTCACTGTTATCTGAAGCGAACACACATTGGATTTAGCTAAAAAGTATTGGCAAGACTCACAAATGGGGATTTTCATATATAATATACTTTTTCTCAAGAAAAGAAAAAAGAATAAAACATCAGGTACTACAAGGCATACTATTACACTATCACATAGCCTTCAACTTGATGTCATGACTACAAAACCATTTAATCTGAAGTGAAGTCAAACAGATGGGAAAAACTTGTTGAGGTTGAAAGGAAGAGAATAGAATTCTTCGCTTCTTGTATCGGTTTTGAATGAGCGAAATTTATCCCACCAGTGCATTCCTCTGTCCTTTTTTGTTGCATTGTCCTTGCTATGTAGTGTGACGTCGAGGAACAGAGCCAAAAATCCAGCAACAAACGGCTCGGATGCAAAAGGCACGTTGATCATGTCATTGAACTGAAACAAGAAGTTCAAACTGACTGTGAAACCTTTTTTTTTCTTATGCTAAATGACTGATTATCAAATGGTTTTGAGGTTGTTATAAAAGTTGTAGAACTAAATCATACCCATCTTGCTCTAGTGTGGACAGGACCATAGCCGTTAACAGCAGTGTACTCATTGAAGTACTGAGGAATTGATAACCCCATGAAGATAGAGAAGCCTAATATGAACTTGATCCTAAAACTGTTGAGATTGCAAAACTGAAGGAAGCTGAGACCTGCTGAACCTGTTCTTGCAACATTGATTTAAACAAGATCCAGTTAAAGATTCTGATGTGAATACAAACATATGGTAGAGAATTTTCAACTTCAAGAAACATACCAACATAGGCAAAGAAAAAGCAGTATAGAGCTGCGATTATCGGGGCCGGAATTGAAGCAAAGATGGCTCCAAACTTTCCTGATGTGCACCAGTATCCATACTGTTAATACATGTTAGTAGAATTTGCTTGATGCTAGTGATGAATGGGACATGGACTTCTCTTACCCAGTATAGAAAAGAATATCATAAAACTAGCAGAAATTTGGACCACTCTCCGGCTACCAACACGTGTTAATGCTAACAATCCAGCATTTTCACTGTACGGAGAAATTACAAAATGACTTTATCAAGTTGGAAAAGAAAGACTGAGGGATTGATGAATCAAGTCTCTTAGTTTTAGGCTTTTTAGAGGTCTTACATAGATACCGAGGATCCGTTTCCTGTGCCAAATATACCAGAAAACAAGATGCCCACTCCCTAAGATCATGAGGAAAAAGAACAACAATAAGCAACTTTATCAAAGACATGAATAATATACGATAGTTCTGCTCATTTCTCTCGAGTATAATAACTTCAAATACCTGCCAACCGACACCACGGCTAAGAACAGATGGTGGGAGTGGAGTTGCACTAGCGTATCTAGAAACCGCAAAGAAGGCACCAGTGGACTGTCACACCCCAAAAACATTATTCCAAACGTCAACAGTGATGTCAAAGTTAACAACAAATAGAGGCTCATAAGCTCTTGAAAGTAATGGAAAAAACCTCAACGAGTGCGACAAATGAAGCAGCCATCATTGCAAAAGCTTCTCCAGCGTCAAATGTGGGTGCTCCCCATTGAAAGGGATATGGGATACTAATCCTATAAGCAATGTGAGAATCAGTCGAGCAATGTATTCATACGACACCGACATTTAATATGCATTTTCAACCCACTGTAAGGAACTTTCAAATGAAAAATAGAAAGCAACATTAAATAGGAGAGTTGATTTTAGACTTACCATGGAGAACCACCTATAATTCCCGCACGATCAGTACGACAGCTTAGTTGAGTCTTTACACTCACATTCTTATATGCACCACCCACAGTGAGTAGGTGAGCATATATCCAAACAATCACAACTGAAAATATAACAGCAAAACGGTCGAATACGTGTCTGTCACCTTTTATCATGTGAGGTATATACTGCAAAACAATTTAGATTGTATGTTTAATAAGAGAACCAAATTTTATCTTGAACGAAAATGAATTGCTCCAAGATCCCTCAGTCCTAATTGGTGCTTGAAAATTTTGACGATACCTGTGAGAATACCACAAGTAGGATGAGCTGTGGAAGGCCAATCTCTACACACTTTGATAGCTACAGAAGAAACAAGAACCTGATGTAAGAAGAAAGAGACTCTAAAGAGAGAATTGAGAAAAGAAAAATTATACATTTCCAATCTCCATGGAACTGCCACAAAATACTTACCACTGGAAAACCCAATTCATATAACCCAAATCCTGAGAGAGCTACCAAAGGAACAGTAGAGAGTGGACTCAAGAACCTGGATAAGTACAGAAGAGTATACTTTTGGATAAGAAGGGTCAAAGAGAGTTAAGATTGTATAAGATTTTCAAAGCCAAGTCTTCACAGAAACTAACTAATTGAGGCTTTGCAAATTGCACCCCCTGAAAAGCTTGATAGAAGTATAACAAGCTAACAACAAACCTTGCAACATTTCGCC
Source organism: Cucumis sativus (assembly GCF_000004075.3). NCBI lineage: Eukaryota > Viridiplantae > Streptophyta > Magnoliopsida > Cucurbitales > Cucurbitaceae > Cucumis > Cucumis sativus. The sequence goes on along the minus strand of NC_026659.2, from coordinate 25,903,638 downwards.
AAAGACCACTGAAACCGACTACAATCTGGAGAGTTGAGGCAACAATGAGAGCACCCTGAATTCCACGCATAATTCTCTCGAATTTCTGAGATTGGATAAGTCAGTCAAATCAAGTTAAATGGGGACATGAGAGAGATTTTAAGCATACGGTGTCAACAAACGAATGTTACCTCTTGGGGATTTACAATGTCACTATATCGACCCGCCAAAATAATTGAAATTGTTGTTGGCACATATGAATAAGATCCTCCAATTACTGCAGGTAAACGAGTACCAAAAAATGTTTGCAGCAACGTGTTCAAACCAGCGACGAACAACAGTGTTTGGATCATCTTTGCTTTCTCTGCCTGGAACAAAATTTTGTAGAAGAATTGAGATCCACATACAATATTCATCAAGAAACAAGAAAAACCTTCAAACATCCATAACAATTGTAAGCTTACATTTCCTCCTCCCATCTGGGGAACTAAAGAGCTGGGAATTAGCACTGTTGTTCCCAACATGACCAAGTAATGTTGGAAACCAAGTAGAATTGCTTCGGCTGCATTTCAAATTTTAAACAATTACATTTAGCAACCGAAAAATGAAGTTCATTTCTCATTTATTTTAGTTTACGTTCACACCGATGTTTGAAGATTAAGACCTCAGTTAGAAGCAAAATGTTCTGCTAAAGAGCAGCTATATATTTAACAATGACAAACAAGAAAACAAAAAATCAAGGAACTTACGCCATGGAGGAGGACTGGTAATGCAATAAGAAACATTTGGTAGTTGATCTTTCACTGGATGTGGCTGCAGCTCCTCCTGTTTTGGCGGTGGTGCAGACGTTCCACCTCCTGCCATGCTTCTTTTTCTTTTCCTTCTTTTCTTCTAAACAATTCACAACTCTTATCCCAAGTATTGTCTTCTAATGCTATAAAGAAACTCCAATTTCTTGAATTATCAAAGCCCAAGAAGAACCAATACAAGGCAAAAACCAACAAGTCAAAGTCCTGGACAAAAGTTATGCCTTTATCCCACACGAAAACCAAGAAATGGAACAACAAAATCAAACAAGGGCCAAAGTTTCAGAAGGCGAGCATTGGAGTGAAAGAACTAGGAAGAAACTTGAGAGTGAAAATGGGAAAAAAATGAGTTTTTACAGCTCAAGACCCACTTAAGTTTGTAGGAAATAGAAACATAAAGGTGAGTTAGAGATATGTGAAAAGAAGCAAAAAGAGTGATACCTCTCTTGGAACAAGAAAGAAACCATCACCACCTCCTCTGTAACCTAAAGCCAAAAAAGCATCTCCTAGTTCGTTATTTTATTGTCAGTCTTCTTACTTTTATTCAATCACGTAAAGAAAAAGTTTTGTATCAAAAGCTTTCCCCCACCATCTTCTCTGCGAATCTCTGCCATTAGTTTAACCAATTACCACTACTTGCTAAAGAAAAACAACTTATTCCATTCTTCTGCCTATTGAAATCGTTTATGCTCCAGTTAGAACAATAAGTTCAGAGTTCAGACCCTTCAGTTCTTGAGTTGTAACCTATAGAACCAATCTTGTTCAAGTAAGGTCGTCGCTTGGTTTTAAAAAGCAAACTCAAGACTCGTTCTCTTATGCTTCAACTCTCAAAGAAAATAAGTTATAGCATTATGAAAACAGAGGCCTTTATGATTTTTTCCCCTCCTTGTCAACCCACTTGACACGAAGCTTGTTTCAGTGACGAGATCGCAGCATACCAACGAGGATTCTGGTTTGCATTCGAAACAACTCACATTATTATAACAAAAATTCAAAACCACAAGAAAAATTGGAAGTAAATTAGAAAATCCACCAAGAAGTTCATCTTCTGAGATGGTTCTTGTTAATCTTAAATTGTAGAAGTGAAATAAAGGGGCTATTATTGTTTTTAAAGTAATTTGTTCGATTTGGGTACAGAATAATCAACAAAACTAAGACAGTATTTTGAAATAAAATTCTGCTAATGACTCAAAAGGATCGGTATCAAATTCCTTATTTTTGGTGATTGATGTCAACTTTTGCAGCTCTAGTTCAACTTAGAAGAATACGATTCCAATAGATAATGCCATCCATCCATCATTAATAAACAAAGGTTAGAAAAATCTCATTGAAGAGCTTTTTTCCTGTTCTTTCTTGTTTTAACAATAACAAATTATCAAATATATCAGTTGGAGCTATTTTGAAAGCTAACCATTTTACCATTTTCATCTCCAAAATACTTACTTTAAAAGGGAAAAAATATCATGATTATCTGTACTTAAAAAAAGAATTCTCTTTGAATGTCTTCAAATTTGGCCATCCTTAGAGAAAGGGCAGATAAAAGGTTATCATTTTATTCCTAACAGCCAATTACATTCCTTTTCAAGGTCAGAGCGTAAGGTTTAAGAATTAGCTTATCAATTTCAAAAGTGGAATAAAGAAACAGTCAATAATGGGGCCATTAGGAAAAGTAAAGGTCAGCATAACAAAGAGGAAAAGAAAGAGCATGGAAAATAAATCAATCAATAAATCAATGTTCTTTTGGCGCCATAGGCTGTCCAAGCTTTTCATTTGCCTACTACTTTTTTTGAAGGAAGATGCCCACAACATCTACAAATGTAATTTCACACAACTTTTTAAACTCCAACGAACAGCATTGAAAGACATGGCAAATAAACTATAGAGGCAATCTTATGCCCAAACAATATCAATGTTAGACCATGAGACAGGCCGGTCATCTATTTCAAAACCTTTTCTTTTTCCACGTTATGACCAAATGCAATAAGTACAGTTATTACATTTGAATTTGCTTGTATACTTGCAGAGCAAATCTTGGGAAACTTTAAATATGGACACAGAAAGTGCTTTGTCGTGTCCAATGCAGTCCATAAACAGTAAAAAATCAACGACCAGAAACCACTAAGCAAAAAACTTTGGCTAACAGGTTACACTAAATTCGACTAGGTTACCACTCAAACACCAAATTCCTCCGAGATTGCTGACACTGATGCCTCTAAATCAGATAATACCTTGGCTCCGTACAGCTAACCGCACCCAGAAAAGAAAGGATAGGGATGAATGAGCATCACTGACCACCCCCACGAACTTGCAATCGCTTCCTCTCCCATTCAAGCTTTTAGAAAAAAATACATCAATATTTATACATTGACAAGTTTAAGGTCAGTTTGTGTAAGGCATCACAAAGAAAGAAATGAAAAACATATATCCATTCACAAGCTTTTCAATATTTATTGAACATTCATACCACTTTCTTCACGCGCTCATTGGCAGCAGGGGTGCCTCCGGAAACAGATTCAGGTAGGTAAGGACTGCTCACACGTACTTCATTCATTACAACTATCACAGTCTTGTCCCAACGAACAGGAAGCCTAATGATGTTAGTAAAAATGTAAAAACAAAAATGTATGGTAGAAAAATTATATTACAAACTTCAAGATGGAATTCTATCACTTTGGGTCTCATTCAGGTAGCATACCTCATGAAATGAGATAATCCAATGAACATACTTGGGTTTGCAACCCAGTAATTTCTAATAACAAAAAGCAGATACATCCCATTTTCATACCGTACAGATGCAAATACAATACTTTTACCTACTGAATTTAATTATAAACTAATGTATTCATTTTTTTAAAAAAAAACGGAGAATGATAAAAATAAATAGATAAATGTTAAAAAACAGCTTCGGAAGACAAACATGGTGAATTAGCCTTCTGGTCAGGTTAGCCCGTTCAAAATATCTAATAGCGGTCTATTATGTTCCAATTACCTAATCCTCCATTCCTTTTAGGATCCAATTTTCACTTTAACATGATAAAAGTGCTTGAATTTCTAGATTGAAATATCCAAAGGTTGATATGGCATTATGGCATTAAAGGATTCAAAACCATAAAAGAATTACTTACGTTTTAGATAGAGCATCAAAAATACTTTGAGCCTCGCTAGTGACACCCACTCCTATCCTCTCCGCCTCAGCCTCAGCTTGCCTAGAAAAAATCAATTAAACCCAACAACCAAATGTAGAGGAAACAATAGGTTATCGAAAAACAAAACCAAAACCTAATGGCAAGTTCTTCTCGGGCACGGAGAGTATTGAGATCGAGGTAACAGTTTTTGAGATCAAGAGGATCTTCACCATGTCCCAAAAACGAAAATTCCTTAATATAATTGGCCTTCAACAGCCTTATGTTCCTGCGAGGTCCTGGCTTTGAACCCTCCTGTATCGAAAGCAGAAAAATAACAACAGAAGGAAGAAACAGTCAAGGAATTCAAGATAACGAAAAGTGAAGAAAAAAAAAAAAAAACTAGAAATGAAGAAAGGATATGAAGGACGAGGATGTTGGAGGGGCGGTCAAAGGTAATGACTTGTCCTTGAAATTCATCTCCTAAGGTGGTCTTAATGGAGAAGAAAGATCCTACAGAGAAGTCATCTCCATTGCCGCTACCGTCCAGTGCCATTTTCTCCCCCTTCCTTCTTCCTCGCTATAAAATTTGTTTCCTCCTACTCAAGGAGTTGGGTAACCACTCAACTATCTAATCCCCATATAAATTAGGGCTTTGCCCTTTTCTTCAAACAACAATACCTTCTAATTTAATTATATATACATATATTTATTAACTTTACATTAATAACCCTATATTACTAATCTATCTCTTCTATTCTCGTTTCTTTTGTTATTAATTATAACATTGCTTCAAATCCATTTTTCTTTTTCTTTATCTAACCTAATTCAATCTTTCCAACTCGTGTTATTTTCATAATTAAATTTGTTCTTTAACATATCTCTCTCTCTCTCTCTTTTTTTTTTTTACTTTTATAATTGGATAATTAATTAAATAATTTAACCTCACAAATTAATTTTTATTTATTACGCGAATTGAAAAACTCCCTCTACAAAATATATATGAGTAATTTTATATTGTTTGGACTATTTTCCTAAGCCCAAAGATATGAAAGCTCAAAGGATTGGACTTCTTATGTCGCAAATCAAATCAATTGGATAGGGTGTGTGTAACTGACACTCATATTAACCTAACCTTCTCTTTGTTAAAAGTATTCATTTCTATTTATTGAATGCATACACTTAATTTAAGAAAGCATAATTCATGAATGTTTTTTAAATTTTGAAAAATGATCCTATTTAAATGTGATCATATGTGATTTGGGATAGTTCTCTCTAAGAGCTATGAAATCTTAAATTTTTCTAAATCTTTGAAACGGTGGAGAACTCCAAATTTTCGTTAGCTTGGGTTTGGTTAATTATTGGATCTAATATTAGTTGATATTTGGGCCAAATCAAGCAATAATCCATTTAATTAAATAAATAAGAAGTCACAAGTACATACCAATAGTTATTCATACATGTTATTTGAGTTTTTAATCAAAGAAGCAATTACAAGTGACCACATGACAACAAACCAAATAAAATCTTATATTATATGCCCATATCTAATTTATTCAATCAAATATAAAGTTTAAATTATAAAATTAAACTTTGTTGTCTTCAGCCACATGTGAATTCTGACACTTCCATTTCAACAAAATACAAAATCCCTCACTCAATCATGTGAGACCATCAACACAAAACTAATTAAGACAGTCTAATTACACACTATTTTTATCATCACCAAATCAATCCTAATTTAGTTCATTAAATTCTCTAATTCTCAAATATTATGTTTTCCTTCTTACACTAACTTTTAAAACGATGAAAATCATAACCTACAAAAGAGAAAACTTGAACATGTTGGTGTGATCCTTTTGCACAAACTTTATGTTAAGCTTAAGTTAGAGAGTAAAAGGATGTCTAATAATCCAAGTTGCCTCATATAAAACTATAAATTATGTATTTTATAGAGTTGATTAATCTAGATTGTTCGGTTGGAGTTTCGAAATCACTTTACTGATAATTATATAACCTCCTGATAGAGAGGTATGCAAATTTTATGTTTGGCTAGGATTGGTTAAGGATCCTACTGCAATTTTTGAAAGCAAGTGAAACTTTAAAAGAAAAAAGTTAAGAGTTTTTTATTACAGTAATAAAGCTGTGATGTGCACATAAAAAGAAAAATGGTTTATAAATGTTGTCTCGTCATCAAATTAATAAATGATTATTGCACACTATTTGAGAAACAGACAATATTAATTAAATGAAAACTGTAACTAATTAATGGTATTTAAGCCCATAAATCGATTACTGTTGTTGAAATATAATGAGTGAATATTCATTAGACTTAAATTGTAAATGATATTTTCTTTTATTTATTCATAGGAAAACGAAAACACATGTTAGACTTTTGACCAATTAACAAAATTTATCATGGGTTGGGTAAGGCAGGTGTGGAATTAAACTATAATTGCAAATTCCCAATCTTTTTAAAAAGGGTTAGGTTAATCATCAAAGTTTATGGATGGATCTTCAAAGTCCAAGTTGTTGTAGATGGTTGGATTATTATAAACCTAAAACAAAAGTAGACAAATGGGATAGTTCACTGTTGTTGTTGTTATTATTATTTGGCATCAATCAATTGTGAATGAAATGAAATGTATTGATTAATTTAAAATGTGTTGAGAAAGAGAAAGAGAAAGAGAAAGAGAGAGAGAGCTAAGTTGAATTTGGTCATTAAATTCAATGATAAAGAGTAAAGCTAAAAGACAGGAAAGCCCCTAATAGAACGTGAAATCCTTATTGGGGTTCAAAACGTGGAGAGAAATATGATTAACTCAACTCAACTCCACTGGTGGAAACAAGAGTGGACAAATCATATTGAAATAAAGTAATAGAAACCTCAAGCCTCTTGTTGTAATTAAGAGAAAAGGAAAAAGCATTTCATCTACCAATGGGAAGGAACCACGTGTGACGTCTTAGCGAGTTTTGGGCCAAAGGCAAAAACCCACTGGTAAATCAGGTCCTTGTCTGCAAATTCAGCTATCACCCCCATCGTCCTCCACACTTGAGAAGCAAAAAAAGAAAAGGAAAAGCTGAGAGCTTTTTCGTCTTTGTCCGCCATTGAAGTTGGAGACATCAAAAGAAAGGAAGGTTTTTGTAAAAATGGGGTTTATTACAAATCTCTTGAAGGAACAGCGGCATACTCTGTTCATCAGAAAGCTTTTACCTTGGTTCATTTATGCCCTTCTTCCATTAGCTTTCTTCCGATTATACTTTCATCCTATTCATCTTCCACTAAATTCCATTCATCAGACACCCCAAATCGTCGTTTCTTCGTCTTTGTCGACTCCTCCTTTTTCATCTTCTCCTGTTCTTGAAGGTACAGCAGCAGGAGGACTACTTCTTTTATGAATCTATTATTTCAGGTCTTTTGTTGTTCATTTACTAACAAAGAATCTGCAAATTTGTTTTCTTTCTACAGAAGAAGTAAATGCCATTACTGAAACTCCATGTGATTACACCGACGGCAAATGGGTCCCCGACAAGTTGGGACCTTTATACAATGGTTCAACCTGCGGTACAATCAAAGCTGCCCAAAATTGCATCGCTCATGGTCGAACAGACTTGGGCTATCTTTACTGGCGATGGAAGCCCCACAAATGCTCTCTCTCAAGGTTTGACCCCAATAAATTTTTTCACTTAATGACTAACAAACACATAGCCTTCATCGGGGATTCAATGGCTAGAAACCAAGTGGAATCCCTCCTCTGTATTTTATCCTCTGTTTCCAAACCCCATCTCGTTTACAGAGACGGTAAGGACAACAAATTCCGGCGATGGAAATTCCCATCTTATAATCTCACTCTTTCTGTTTACTGGTCACCGTTTCTCGTCGACGGAATTGAAAAATCAAACGCCGGTCCTAATCACAACAAACTTTTTTTACATCGTGTGAATGAGAAATGGGCTGTGGATTTAGATGATTTCCATTTGATTGTATTCTCAATCGGCCATTGGTATTTACATCCAGCAGTATATTACGAAGGGGATGAATTAGTTATGGGGTGTCATTACTGCCCTGGTTTAAACCACACCGAGATTGGATTCTATGATGCTTTGAGAAAGGCATTGAGGACGACATTTCAGACGGTAATCGACAGAAGAAACCCGGCGAACAGCGATGAACTGAACATATTTCTGGCAACATTTTCCCCCTCGCACTTCGACGGGGACTGGGACAAGGCCGGGGCGTGCCCGAAAACGAAGCCTTATGAGGAAACTGAGAAGAAATTGGAGGGTATGGATGCAGAAATAAGAGGGATTGAAATGGAGGAAGTGGAAGAAGCAAAATCTAGAGCGAAACAAAATGGGGGGCTGAGGATTGAAGCTTTGGATGTGACGAAGATATCGATGTTGAGGCCCGATGGGCATCCTGGTCCTTACATGAACCCATTTCCATTTGCCAATGGGGTTGGAGATCGTATTCAGAATGATTGTGTTCATTGGTGTTTGCCTGGCCCTGTCGATACTTGGAATGAGATTCTTTTGGAAATTATGAACAATTGGGAGAGACAATCAAGTAGAAACAGAGGATTATGAGGGTACATTCATTCTTAAACTTCATTACATTCATCCTAAATTCATAGTTCATACTTACTTACTCTTATATTTGTTGCCTTCCCATCTATACAAATTAGGCCTGTTTGATGTTGGTGGAAGGTTTGATATTTGAATTGAATCTCCCTACTTGTCACAAAAACAAAACCCCTAAATTACAAGTTTAGTTACCCAAGTTTGAGATTTTTGTTTATTTGTAATACCTACAATTTTGTGTCTAATGAATCTCTTGATGGTGTTTGAGGTGGTATCATGAAGTTTGAAGTTATATCTTGGAGTTAGAAAGTTTATTTTAAAGTTGTTTAGTTATAGTTATAGTTATTCCATATACGTTCAAGAGAGAAAAAACAGTGAAGATGAAAATTTTCATTTAACATAAAGTCGTTGGGTCTAACATCTCTAGCCCAACCAAATTGAACTAGTTGAATCTTAATACCATTACAAATTTAAAAAAGAAAACTTAAAAGTCTATTAGAAAATTCTAAACTTATAGAAACTGTTGAATACAAATAAATTCAAATTCACTATCATTTAATTGGTCAAGACATTTCTCTCACAAGAGTATGGTCTTTATTTACTTTCTTATGAGATAATTTTTTTTTCTTTGTTCATACAAAATTGGAGGAATTTTCTTTTTAAGTTTGTGGAGTTTTGAAAATTTTGCTTTTGGGTTGTGGTGGGGAATTTAATGAAGGAGATTCTTCTTCATGTGTGGGGGGCAGGGAGGTCTTTTGCAATGCAAGACAGCTTCATCTTGTACTATTTGAGATGTACAATTGTTAACTAATTAGGAAAATATTTATGGTTTTTTAATTTCTTTTGGATAATTTTTTTTTCCATTTAATGAATTTTCATATCCTTGAATTGTTTCTATAATTCTTGGCTGTTTCTTCAAAATGTTGCATTTTTTTTTTTGTAATTGCTTTCCGTTTTAATTTGTGTTAATAATGTAACGTTTATGTTATTGAATTTGTTTGTTTAAATGAAAATTATCTCTCAGGAAGGAAATCTCAAATAATACCTCTTTTATTTAGTATAAATATTACTCTTGTATTATTAGAGTTAATCTCTTTGTTTGTACTAACAATAATATATATTTAGTAGAAATAACTGTTTGGAAGTAATTCACTTTTTAAACTCAAATATCTCCCACCTCATTTTTCCCATATGCATAACAAACTATACGCTTCTTTTAGTTGTTGACATTTAATAATTAATGTAGTATTGGTTATATATAATTTACTCTTCTCTTCGTACTGTGAGGATAAATAGAACACTACGAGGAGCTAGATTATGTTTTTCATAATCATTCATTTCTATCTTTTTTTTTTTTTTTTTCCTTCCCAATCATTCTCACTCTTTCTTCAATTCCTCTCCAAACACGTACTACCATAACATTACCTATCACAATCATTTTCTCTAAACGTATACTATTATAAGATTAATCCTTCCATAAACCACTCCTTCTTTCAAATTGAATAGTAACTAAAAATGAAAATATATGTATTTTATAAGGAAGTAAAAAATATAATACATATAAATTAAGTTTATTGAATTAAAGGTTGTATGGCACATTTGGAAATCATAGCTGTGATTGTTAGAGCATTGAATGTTACTGAGTCAAGTTTCTACAGCCAATTGATGAGAAGTGAAAAACAATAAAATTATATATATATATATATATATATATTCATATTTTGACCTTGAGTTTAATATTACATTATTTATGCCAATTAAATTGTGCTTATTTTGAAAACAATAAAAAATTTGATCATATTAAGAAATCACAAATTAACAAAATATTGAGATATAAATAAGAAAATTGTATAAAATGACATAAATATTTTCGATATTGAGTTCTATTATATATATATATATATATATATATATTTTGCTATTTTTGGAAGGATTGATGTGATTAATCATTTTCTTTTGTACAATTTATAAAAGACAAAAGCTTAAGGATAAAGGAAAAGAGCAGAATCACCTACTGGTGACGATCTTCAACTCATACAGTAGAAAATCTAAATTTGCAAGCACGAGGAGCAGAGTTACATTGATGATTTGTCCATAGAAAGTCAAGAGTAGACTCACTCAAGTGAATATTCCGAAGAGCATCGACGAAAATGATTACAATTTTCACGAGGAGATTGCAAATGATATTGGAACCAATCTGGATTTAGAAGGAAGAGATATGGACCTGAGGGGAGTTGTTGGAATAATATTAAATATGGTAAAGACTTGAACAAGCTCAACAATACAGGAGGTGGTCCTCCATGGCAATATGATATCACCATTCTCATCGTGAAATGCAAATAAAAGCTTATTTCAGTAACCACAGTTAAATATTAAGAATATGACAATTCTCAAATTTCGTACTCCATCTCAGTTTATGAAAAAGTTGCAACGATGCCATTCCTCAATGTTCATCATTTGCCAACGAAATCTTCTCCTCCTTTATCATCTAGAATTGAAATACTTGCGTAATATTAAAATTAACGTTGAGAAACCCAATAGAAATTTCCGAAAATTCACCAAACCATGTATTAATTTTGTTTTAATGGTCGATGGTTTAAAAATGTTTTGACTTCATTGTATTAATCGACAAATCCAAGTTTAATAATCATCGATGACGCTAGAATCGGATCTTATCGATTCCCCTGGAGCTGCAATTACCGAGCTTTCCATTCTATGGCCATAGCCTTCTCCTTCTCGCCTCCTCTGGATCTACACCGCCATCGCCTTCTTCCACAACATCGAACTTTTCCAACTCTTCCCATTTCTTCATACCCATTTCCCCTTTTCCTCAAGAATCAATCCTTCAAAACTTCATCAGCTCCCCTTCATTCCTCACCCACGACATTGGACTCTTCGCTTCTCGATGACCCACTTCGGACTGGTCGATTTCTGACCAACGATGAGTTTGAGAAGCTCAAGTTGCTTGGGGATTTTGGGTATTTTAAGGAATTGGAATCTGGGTTTATTTGGGTTCGGGTTATGAGAGATGATGAACTTGATGCCACTGTTGGGTTACTCGCTGAATCATTTGCAGAGTCAATGTTCTGGCCTTCTAGCTATATTTCTTTGCTGAGGTTTTTGGTTAAACAGTATTTGATTGAAAGAAGGGCTCTGATGCCACACACAGCCACACTTATTGGATTTTATAAACGCAAAGATGCAGATGAAGAAGAGGCTGAACAGTTGGCTGGCACAGTGGAGGTTTGCTTTGATAAGAGAGGTGCTAATGCATCGCCCCCCACTCCCACACCTCCTAAGGATTCGCCTTACATATGCAACATGACAGTTCAAAAGGAGCTTCGGAGGTTTGTTTACTTCACCAATTAGGTTCTGTAATATTTGTTCAGGTTTAACTAGCTACAGTTGTTAATGTATTACTTGCTACAACCCTCAGCATTCTGAACTCTAGGCTTGCCTCTTAGATTGTATCATGCAGAAAAGGAAGCTTTATGATCAGGAATTTAGAATTTGAATAGCATGATCAATCTTATAATAGTTCTACTGGTTTAGCCATTATATTCTCAGTTAAAAAGTTGGAAGTTTGAATGTGGGGATTATATTGGTTAGCGGTATGATATTGTCAACTTTAGGGATAACTCCAGTTTTGTGGAAGGTTTCATCCAAAAGGTCTCATACTGTTGAAGATTCTTGTCTTTACTTATATACCATAAATATTTCTGTTACCTAGTCAATGTGGAACTTAGGTCCATGATAAAGTCTAAGAGTTTAAAGTTGTGGAATTTTCAGGAGGGGTATTGGGTGGCATCTTTTGAAGGCTGGTGAGGAATTGATTTCACAAATGAGTACCTCGAGGGAGGTGTACCTGCATTGTAGAATGATTGACAATGCTCCTTTCAACATGTATACAAAAGCTGGCTATAGCGTTGTGCAGACTGATACCATAATAATCTTGTTGATGCTGCAGAGGCGCAAGCACTTGATGCGCAAGAAGCTTCCTGCCATGACCAGGAGCAGTCCTTCTGAATCAGATGTACCAATTTCTCTTGAAGGATGAAGTTGTGAATGGTATAGAAAACTTGCTGCACTTTCTACTGAGGTAGATAACATTATGGGCTTATTATTACCCTGCCACTTCTACTAATTTCCCCCCTTTTTCCTCTTTGAAGCTAAGAATTTTGCTTGTAAAATTACTCTGTACATATTTGTAGATTACAGACTATAACTTCGAGATCCTTTTCAATCAACTTCTTTCTTGATAATCTTTTGTCAAGAAAGTATACTTGTGAAAGTTGGAATTCAATCCTTTCAATAACTATGTTCGGTAAGCTCTTTATGTTATTGGAAAGTTGCTGATCAAAGTTAAAAATTATTTAATGAGATAGTGTAAAGTAAGTAGCTGTGAAGAAGCATTGGAATGAATGATTCTAGAAGTAAACAATTATTCTTCTCAGCATTTTTGAGGTGCAAGCTCGCTCCCTTAGTCTGAAGCTTCACATCCCTGAAGTTTGCTGAAGTTTGAGACGAGCAACTCAAAGAGTTGCCCGATTTGATAGCATAGACTGAGCATGAATACACCTTCAATAGATACAGAGTAATAGCAAAAAGTGTAGTAAGTCACATGATTTAGCATGTGGATTGCTATCTATGTTATTGTTGGACAATAATATACAGGGGCCTTTTCAGGTAAATGCCTCAGGAATTATAGCTGATTATCTCACACAACTATCAAGTACCAAGGCAAAATACCCCTTGGAAAAACCTTGCCATTGTCAATCCTCAATCCCAAGTTGCTTGTCTGGTTGTGTTTGTTGCTGCCAACAGAAGTCCTCATTGGCTACTATGCAATACTGTTTCTCTTGTACTGTTATGGGCATTTCTTTAAATACTTGATTCATTAGAACGTTGTGCTTTTTCACGTCTGTTGAACTATTAAGATGCTTCTCTCTTCATAGTCAATCTCTAATAAGATTTATGGTCATGTTACTAGGCTTATTCATCCTCAAGCTTTTAAATTTGAACAGGAGATATATGTTAATAATATAAAGCAGTTCTGTTTCTGTAGTCCACCAAATGGGGTTTGTACATTGCAAGAACTTGTTATATGTGTAACTCACAATCCGACGGAATCATATGACAATGAGAAGGTTTGTATTCTAAACTAACTGCATACCATTTTAAGATCCTCAGTAGTAGGAGAGTGTATAGTTGATTAGCTGAAAACTACCCCTGCTAATAGTAAGGTTGGAGAGGATGAACATCTCAATATCATGACTCAAAAGTGAGAAATTTTCAAGGATGAAAAACATAATCGTTTACATTGACTATTGTTTGGGTCAACACATGTACCTTGGACCTTGAGAACTATTAGGGTCGGTGGCTTTCGTGAGATTCGATTTAATAAAGATAAGGCATGCCAAGTCGCCTCCATCATCAACACCTCTATTCTTTTTTGTTCGTGGGTCAATCAATAATTAAGTCTGCTGCAAAATATGGAGGGGAAGTTTGTGGTTAGCCTCTGTCTTTGGTACCGGCCATTAAAGCGGCAGTTGAACTTCTCCTACCCAATTTAAAGCTCCCTGCTTCACCATTGCTACATATTCACGGGTGCCTCACTCTTTCCAACTCACTGATCTTCAACAATGGCTTCTGATGGAACGCTTAGTGTAGAGTTGGACGTGAAGTCCGTCGCAGACAAGTTCTGGAAGAACATGAGGGACTCAACAATCATCTTCCCTAAGGCCTTCCCCCATGACTACAAAAGCATTGAAGTCCTTGAAGGCGACGGGAAAGCAGTTGGTTCCATTCGCCTCATTACATACTCTGAGGGTAAACAACTTTAGTAATTTTTTCTTCTTCTCATACATAAGATTTCACTCATTTTGTTTGTGAATTTGTGGATCAGGTTCTCCAATAGTTAAAGAGTCGAAAGAGAGGATCGAGGCTGTGGACGAGGAAAAGAAGACAGTTTCTTACAGCGTGATAGAAGGGGATCTTCTCAAGTACTACAAGAGTTTCAAGGGGCACATTGCTGTGATTCCTAAAGAAGAGGAAAATGGGAGTTCAGTGAAATGGAGCTGCGAGTTCGAGAAGGCGAGTGAGGAGATTCCTGATCCTCATGCCATAAAGGATTTTGTGGTGAAGAATTTCATGGAACTCGACGACTACTGTCATCAGCAAGCATAGACCCAATCATATTAAGGCTATGGAGAATAATATGGTTCCTTTGTATGCGTTTTTGGTGTTTAATATTCTCTTCATCTGCTTCTTCTTGGCAATATAAATTAAATAATCCTCATCTTGTTCTATCTAAGCTTGCATTATGGACTATTTCTTTTGATTTTGATCTTAGTATTTTGATTTCCATTTAAAAATTAGTTCTTACCGTGATTAATTATAATTATTTCAAATCAATTATTAGACATGAAGAATGAATATTTAGTGAATGAATGAACTTAATAATGATGCAACCGTTTATAGTGCTTTTAAACTCGACTGGTTAATATAACCGAAACACAAAGATCTCTTGTAATAAAGAAAAGTAATAATAATCAAACAAAAATAAAATACAGCACGAAAAAGATGAAAAAATTGGCATCAAATAAAATTGAAAATGCATATACGAGACAAAATTAAACTGATCTATATCGATATATGATAATGGAGAAGAAGCATATACAATACATATGATCATATCAAGGGGATCGGAGCATTATTAAACACCATACAAAGGAACCAACATACAATTGTTATTCTTAAATCTATGCTCTGCAGTTGCAAAACATAGTCATTAAGTTCAGAAAAATGGTTCACCACATAGTCCTTAATGACGTGAGGATCAGGCATCTCTTGTTAAGAAATATGGAGCCCATTTTCTTTAACTTTAAAGTTTGCTTAACCAATAAGCCAACATGCATGTGATTTGCTAAATTGGAGGTGGTCTATTATAGAAAATGGATTTGGGCGGTGAAAGGCTTCTTTAAATTGGCAAAATTAGAAAAAGATATGTGTGGTTGGGTTTGAGATTGCCGAGAGCTTTTCTTGGTGAAGAAGAAGAAAATTTGTGAGTTTTTGTTCTTCTGTAATTTTCTTTCCATTTCCCTTGAGAGTTTTGTTAGCTTCCTAAGAGTGATTCGTGAGAGAGAAAACTCTTGTAGACTGTTTTGGTGGAACCATACATCAAGTAGCAGAAAAGACGTAGGATGAAAACCAGTATAAACCGAGAGTGTCATTAAATTCTCTCAAACTTATTTTATCACCATCGTTCTTATTGCTTGAAAGCTTATATTTGTTTATTATCTATTCTTTTAAGCTAGTGGGTTACAAATTGATTATTTCGTATAATCTTGTTGTTTCAAAGCTTAGGTTTGTTTATCTATTCTTTTAAGCTAGCAGGTTATATTACTGAATTTGGTTGATCAATTGATTGATATACTATTATCCTCATAATCTCTTCACTAGGCTTCTCAAACTCAGAACTCCATTTCACTAAACTCCCATTTCCATCTGCTTTAGGATTCACAACAATGTGCCCCTTGAAACTCTTGTAGTATTTCAGAACACTCCGTTGTATCGATCCTCTCTTTAATCCGAGAACTTAATCCATGAATATCCATAAGGTGAAAGGAATGGCTAATCGAACCGACTGCTTTTCGTCGCCTTCGAGGACTTCGATGCTTTAATTTTATAGTACTTGGAGAGGACCTTGGGGAAGATGATGGTTGTTGAATCCTTTATGCAATTCCAAAACTCGTTTGCAACGGACTTCAAGTTCACCTCTACGCTAAGCGTTCCATTAGAAGCCATTGTTGAATAATATCAATGAGTTTGATAGCCATAATAATTCCAACAACTTTGAGTTTACTTGTGAGAAATTATATGCCAAGATTCAATTTAAATACAAAAAATTTAGGGTGAGAAAGAGAATAATCTAAATTATATTGAATATAATATAATAAATAGGAAAAAATTAATTTTTAATAAAAATTATTTTAAATATAAAAAACTTTTGGAAAAAATATATATTTCTGTTATATACATTTTAACTAAGGAATGCTCTTCTTTACTTATAAAAAATGAAATGGTTTCTGTGACAAAGTTTTTCTTTATAAAAATTTGATATTGTTAATTTACAAATTTATTATGAAAATATGGTTGTTGTCCACTATTTAGTAATTAGAAATAAATAAAATTGGACATTGATTATGATATGTATATAATCAAACAAAACAACAAAATAGGCAGTAGAAGACAAGAGATGATACTTAAAAAGAAATATATGTTCCTAATACAAACACCAATATATGGATTGAATTCCCTCGAGAGTTGGTAAAGCTTGTGTAAGCCCTAATACTTTTTTTTCTTTTTCTTTTTGGACAATAACTAATAGTTTTCGTTTCTGTAGAGGCAAAGAATCAATAATTTAAAATTAAAGGCTAATGAGAAATTAATGTTGCAGTTATGGAGAATATACATATGTACAACAGATTTTGAATGACATCCTAATTAAAGACATGTTGATCACATTATTTAATTAAATTAACACTAATTAAATGATTCCTTCAACATATCTATCTTATCGTAAATTATTTCACACCATGAGGTATGTTTTCAACTTCTATGAATAACCCTATATTCAACCATTCTTTCTTAATCTGTTTAACAATACCATAAAAGTAGTTTTATTTTTATTATTTTTTAATAACAGAAACATATATATAATAACTGATATATGTTCAATTTTAATTCAAAGTACTATTGTCAAACAATATACTTTTGACTATATAACTCTTTATCAGCTTTAATCCTCTTTCATAAAAAAAACTCTCTCATTTTTAAGGTAAAGTTTTAGAATACAAAAAAGCAGCAGCCAAAGATATGGCTTCCAACAAAAGTGGAAACTTACTGGATTTTCTTTATATTACTCTCTTTTCCTTTATAAGTAAATTTATTTGTTATAATATTTCTACTGATCATCGGTGGTTTTAGTTTAAGCTTAGGGGTTGATCCAAGTTGTCTTAAAAGCACTTGCAATATATATATATTTTATATCAGCTAAAAATGACGAGAGCTATTATATCACCATCATTATCAAAAAGTAAATGAAATTGAGAATAATGCATGGGATCGGATGAAGGACGACACAATTTATATGAAACGATCATAGCGTTACATATTCATAAAACAAAAGGAAGGATCCCATTTAACTAAAACACATGCAGGAAAATGACAATATACACAGTTGCTCTCTCAACTCCAAAGATTGAAAGATTCTTAAACTTGATCAGAATTTCATTCAAAAATAGTTGTTTTCTGATCATAATTTTTTGGATATATTTCAAGTTTTTACACATTTGATTCTTCATCATCAAGAAGTGGAACTTTGGCTGAAGACAATGAATCATCATTGTTCTTGTTAATATCTTTGTCTTTTCCTACTCCACGATCTTCGTTAATTTGCCCCCACATTACTGTTAAATACCCCATTCCAGCTATAAATGCTGCCATCACACTGCCCAATCATACCAAACAAAAGAGAAAAACAATCTCACTTCCATCAGCACAACAACAAGAAAAAGTTACTTTGAATCCTAAGTTACATTTATCTTTTGGCATTACATGTAAAAAACTATAATTGGACGACTGGACTGCGGTACAAAAAAAAAAAAGGAAAAATGATGCAGCCTTGATATATTCAAGTATTTTTCGACCTAAGTAATTATGATAGTTGTACCTTTCATTGTTGAGAAAAAAGAATCATGTAACAGAGGATGCAATCAAGTATTTTTCAACCTAAAAGTAACAAAAACTGTACCTTCCGTAGTGAAAAGTGTCGCCAAAGAAGGTGGCACCAAAGAAGGTAGCAAACAGAATACCAAAAGGCTTAAACATGGGCACATAATACGGCCCTTTCTTTTGCATGCACCATATTTGCACTCGATTTCGAATCAAACCGCTAAAAGTTCCCTGCAAAAATTTTCACCTAAAATCAACGGTCTGGTTTAATTTCTACTTTACGTAACAACAAATTTATCATATCAATATCATCAACATCAATTAATTCCTTATTTTTAGTTCTTACAGTTGCAATGATGAGATAGAGGTCGAAGCTAGATTTGACTGTCCATGCACTTGAATCATTGACAACAAAGTAAGCCACAATTGCTGACATAAATGTGCCCACTATACTATAAAATGAGCCAACTTTCATCACTTGCGAGTACTGTTTTACAACTCCCAACTAATCAAACAAAAAAGAAAAAAAGTATATATATGTTAAAAACACACACACACATGGGTTATTGTGTATAAAAATAATAAAAAAGAATATTATTATTATTGTTGTTGTTAACCTGAATAATGTTCCATATAGAGACACATAATGTAGCAGCTGCTAATAAAAGGCCACCAAAAATCCAACGATCTGTGGTTGAAGTAAACACCAAAAGCTTCTGTTTAAACTGTAAATGTGTCGAAGAAGATGGATGTTGCCGTACAGTTGGGCCTAGGTAAACTTCTTCGCATGTTGCTCCTACAACTGAAATAACTGTCCCAACCACTTTTGTTATGAAGTTGGGATTTTTCCACTCCATTTTTGTCTTCCTGAAAAATCAAATAATTGTTATTTTTTCTCTTTTCAATCGTACCATGTTATGTCAGTGAAACTTTGCTCAAGATCGTATAGATAATTACCCGAGAAGGATTGAGAGTAGGAAGGAAATGGCCGGAAGCATAAGACCCATTGCACATACAACAATGGGAGAGCTGTAACTTAGGCCCAAAAATGCTAGGTTTTGAGATATACATATCCTACAAAGTCCAAAAGATCAATTTCAATATACATTTTTTTTAACCTCTTCATGTCATATCAGTAAATATTACAATGCATTGGTGTGTAATATAAACTGATTTATACCAAAATTTCACCTCTCCAAATTATTAAAATAGGTAAAATTTTGTATTGAGCTTAAAAGTCAAATACAATTTAATGATCCGGGCCATTGTCTATGTCAAACAGGAAAAGGATCAAGCCCAACTAAACTAATTAAGATTATTATTTTTTGATGAGTAATACTTACGTTGATCATAAATTCCACTTGTTTATTATTATTTTTATTGTTTTTTTTTTTCAGTCTAACTCCAACCACACGACAAAAGTTAGAAAAAAAAAATGAAAAATTTTAAAAATAAGAAGAATGAATAGTGATGTTGAACCGTTGTTATAAAATCAACAAGAAAAACATAAACAGAAAGGAAATTGGTAAAAAACAAAATTACACAATTCACTGCCAATATGTTTGCTACACCAATGAACACAGAGAGAATAACTTATTAGAAGGTCTACATATAACGAGGTTTCTAAACTTAAAGCCAAACAACAAGATTTAATTCTTTGTCAAGTACCCAGATAACAAAATCAAAATACTCCAACAATTAACCATCACGCTGAGTTGCAAAACAAATGGGTGCAATAACCCTGAATACATCTCTCATACATCCAACGATATCACAGAACATCGTGAATTACGACATTACTCTACCTATCTCTTAAATAATTTATCTTTCCTTAAGCTACTTGGAGTAAAGATATAGAGAGAAAGAGTAGAGTAAGAAGACGAACCCAGTTAAACCCAAGAGGAAAACTCGAAGGAGAAGAGGAAAGGAAAACAAAGATTGTTGAAATTCCAATCTGCAAAAAGTTTAAATTAAAAAAGAAGGTAAAGTTTTAAACTTTGAGTGAAATTTATAAACTAGAGAGAGAGAGAGAGAAAGAAGAGGGAATAATTTATCACCTTTGATTGTAATGAAAGATGAAGGAATAAGGAAGAAGAATGATGGAAGCAACAGCATTTGTATAAACAACAAAAACAAAAGTAGACATTCCATAAGTAATGGCTGTTTTAGCCAATATTGTTAATGCAATTGTGCAACCCTCCATGGTGACCATAGCTAAAAATGGAACCACCATTTCCAATATTCCTCCTCCCTTTACTTCCATTATCATTTTTCTTCAATTTTTATTTTTAGTTTCTCTTTCTCTTTCCCTCTCCCTCTACCTATTGCAAGAAAAAGAAAAGTTCAATAAAAATTTGTGGGGAAAATTAGAAAATAAGTGTGTCATATTTATGCACCACAAAAATCAAAAGGGAAATAAGAAAGGGTAACCCTTCAAGCCATCGTGCAGCTACTTGAGAAAGAGAAGCAGCGGCTCGAATTTTTGAGTAATTATTTTAAAGGCTGACGTGAGGCAAAAAAGCTGACTAGATATATATGTCTTTTTTTAAAAAAATATATATAAAATTTTGGGCTTTGGTTTTTGTGTAAAACATTAGACCAGACGTCAAGGGGTCATTATAATTAAATTTAATTATAAAGTTTTTGTATTTCTTTTTTCCTTTGATTAGGTTTAAAATGAAATAAATAAATGTAAAGAATAAAGAGAAGATGACAAATCAGCTTTGCATAGAGGATGGAAATTATTCGGCCTAATATTTGCGTGGCCGACCTTGAATTTGGCCCCACTTCAAACTTATAAATATCTTTTCATTGGTCCTTGGAATTAAGTCACTATCCCCTGATATTAAGCTTCTTCCTTACTTTCAATTTAATTTATTCCCACTCTTTTCTTTTCACCTTTAAATACTATTTCCTTGCCTGATTTTAAATATGATTAAGAAGTTTTTTTTTTTAAAAAAAACTTTTGGCTTCTAAAGTTTATGTTACTAAATTATTTTTGTTTTAGTACAATCAAGTAAAATTATGTTAATATACCTAAGCTACTAAACTCATTTGATAGCAATTTACTTCAAAAAGCTTTAGTCAATTTTTACAAATTACAAAAATTATTCTTTATTAGATTCATAATCACTTTTGAAGCAATTTTTTAAATATTTTTTAATGTATTAAAATTATAAAAAAAATTAGAGTTTCGTCAAAAAGACAATTTAGTTCATTTTGATTTTTTATTATTTTTTTTTACTTCCAAGAGGGTGGTTTTAAATTCTAAATGTTTTTGTTTTCAAAGAAATTAATAGGATATAGTAATGCAGAGTTATGTGAAAAGCATTAGGTGAGGTAGGAGCATCATTTGTTGGTGAAAAGCTTTAAGATTTAGATGCCCAAAAGAAAGTAATTAGGATTATTCAGTAGCTAGATTGTTCTATAGATATGTATACATATATATGAGCCTGATTTTTGTCACTGTTACTTTGTGATTCCAAAAGCAGATTTTGTTCCTATTCATTCATAAATTTCAAAAGTCCTTGTCATATATATATATATATATATTTAGCCATATAATTAACCTTTTGACAAACAAGATGGCAGGGAAATGCTTATCCACATAGTAAATCAGTTTATTAACTTACTATGACCTTTTTTTAATTTTCATACACTATATTACTTGTTTTATGGTATCATGGTATTAAATGATTGGCAAATATTTTTAGATGCTTCAAAAATTTTGGATGCCTAAACTTTCTTGAAACATGAGTTTTTTAAAAAATTAGGTTGAAATATCTATAGTTTAAGTTTTTGTCCTTTTTTTATATATATAATTAAAATAAATGTGGTCAATAATCATATGTATCACTAAGTTCTATTCAAAATTTCATTTTACTTGGTATTTAATTTCATACTACTCTTAGAGTATTATAATATGTAATTTTGTTGAGAAAAATAACATATAGAACAATATAAATTGTATTACTTTAAAAATAAATATGATATAATTAAATCTAAATCTAAATTAAATTAATTCTAAATCATAAAATAGCCCTTTTTGAACGCTATGTAAATTTAAGTCATTTTTTAAATAGAAATTCTAGGTAGCGAATACAATTATTAAATTTAATAAGTGTTCATATAAAATATGTATTTATAAACATTACATATATATATATATATGTATGAATGAGATGTTATCCATGAAATAAAATTGAAAATATAAAAACTAAAATAAATTAAAATGGGAAGAAGAGTAGAGAGATTATTTTCTTTAAAAAAAAGATGAAGAATAGTATTAAAAGTTTAATTTAATTAGGATAACCTAAATGATCATACAACTATTTTTTGTAATTTAAAAAACAGAGAGAGAGAGGGTTTATTAAAATAGTTTTGGAAGAACTTGAACTCGTAAAAGGTCAGTGGCTTTTATGTCTCTCTTGTGACAACATCAACTTTAATTTCATCTATTATCCTCTAAGACTTTCATAAATAATATATATCATATATTTCTTTTTTTATTGTCATCATCATTATCTATAATAAGCAAAATCACTTTCATAATTAAGCACCTTTTATTAGTTCTTTCCAAATATTGGAAAACCTAGGTGTGATACGTACAATCTCCCACAAGATAATTAAATTAAGCATACTTATAAGCACATATCCTTTTTAATTTTATCTATCTAATTTCTTCAAATAATTAATCTTGAAGTGTTGAATTTAAAAGTTTGAATTGTTTTTCAAAATTAAATTACTTTTTTTAGTATGAAATATATCCACACTAGGTTCTAACTTTTTCCAATTGTGTGATATGATGGAAAAATTTGAACCACAATCTTTTATAGCAAATAAATAAATAAACATACGTAGATTTGAATATCTCTTCTCAACACACTTATTTTCTATAACTAATTTAAAAATCAATTTATAACTAATAACTTATCCTTAAATTTTGAAAATTGTATTAATTATAATTTCAAATAAATAATTGATAAAGACTTTTACCTAATTCCACTAATTAAAATAAACTAAGAATGTCCCTGAAAATTAAAATAAATAATAAAAATATAATTACAATGAGTATCCCTTTTTAAAATGTAATTACAATAATTAAGGTTATAACAATAGTGTTAAAGATTATTTATATTGCTAATATAAACAAAATCTATTTGTAACATACTTTTATTAAAAATATTTAAATATTTCCTCTCTAACCTATTCTTTTTTGCATACAACTTTTTGAGCTTCTTCTAGTTCCATGCACCTACATTTTATGTTTTATAAAATTGTGTTTGTGGTGCACCTACTATACTAACCCTCTACCTTTGGTTTCTTGTGAAAGAAAAAAAAAAAAAAAAAAACTCTTATCATTGTAGTGATATTGTTTTTTGTTTTAGACTTAATTCATATTAGAAATGGTTTTCCTCTCTTAAAAATTCACTATTATTATTCTTTTATTTAATCCAATGCATTGCACTAAATTTTGTTAATACTCTAAACCTAATTGCTATACTTTAGTAACACTCCTAATAATAACAGCCTTGAAGGACACACAAGAAGAGAGAAACATCTCTACCATCAACTATATATGAATAAACACACACACTATTTACATACATGCATGAACACATTTGTGTGTGTGTACATATAGAAGATTTAAATAGTAAACATTCTTTTAAGAAAAAGAAAAAAAAGTAATGAAAATGTTTTCAATATTTCAAATACTTCGTCACGTTTATGTGATTGTTATATAGAAATGAAATGGATTATTATTAGTAAGTGGGGTGGAAAATATAAGTTGAAAGGTAGCAACAAGTTGACCCTAAGTGGCCGGCCGTCGGCCCCGCCATGGAGTTGGCCGTGCACTTTGGCGTCATGAATTAATCCCCACATCATAAACTCCGACTCTTTCATCGTGCCTTCCATCCTAATTTCTGACCCTTATCTACATTTTTCTTTATATATAAACATATATGCTTATTTATTTATTACATAATGTAAACCAAATCATATTATATTATATATATAGATAATGTATATCGAGCAAAAGCCAACCCTTTTAATTTCAAACTATACTTTATAATTATAATATAATGTCAATGTTCATTACTATTTTAGCATTTTACTTAATACATATAATGCCTCAGCCAACTTCTTCTATCCGTTCTATTTACTTATTTTTTTTTAAAAAAAAAGTATTTGAAGAAAACAATGAAATATATTTATATATAGAGAGAGAGGTCAAACGATAGACATTTTCAAAATTTCAAAATTTCAAATTTGAAGAAAAGGGAAAAAAATAAGGATATGCAGGCCATGTCTTAGCAATGATGTTCATTTTAATTTTGCTAAAGTGGGTAATTATAATCATTCTCCACTCACATCATTTGAAGAAAAAAAAATGAAAAAGATCACTTCTTTACAATTAAGTTGTATAATTGATATTTTGACATCACCATGTCAAACATTATTGTATGTTTGTCGGTTCAATAATTTTTAAGCTTTCATTTGTTAACATAGAAATCGCATACATCATCTGTTTCTTGTTGAATTATATATATATATTTAACTCAAAATTTTGTTTAGGTTTTTTTCTTTAAGGTATAGAGAATATTGGTTTTGTTGGGGCATCTTAGGAGACATGAGTAGCCCAGATCCTCTAGATATATTATGGTGTGTGTGTGTGTGTATATCTGGGCCAATTTTCACTTTATCCAATAAGCTTTTGTCATTCTTTTATTTCATGCATAGCTCTAAAAGGCTTGAGAATTTATGCTTCAAACTAAATTTGATGAACTTGTTCATTAAAGGGTGAGTCATTGAGATGATATTAATCAGATAACAAAAATTAAAATTGTTGAAACAATATTAAAGTTCCAAAATCTTAATTATATTTTCAAAAAATTAACCTCTTTAAACAGAAAAAATTTAATTGAATAACTTTCACATGGGTTTAAAAAACAGAAAATATTAAAGCTAAACCCCATAATGATAATACCAATTTGTGGTTAATTATATCCATTTAAATATTAAACTTTCCTAATTAAGTATGTTACACTCTCTTCCAAAATTTTGTATGAACAATAGTGTAATAGTAATTAGCTTTAATAATTTTCTGGACACAGAAAAAAAAGGAAAGGAAAGTAGAATGAAAAAATTGAATGTGGGGGTAAGGGGGGGTCTGGGTAGAAAGCCTTATGGTTTTTTTTTTTTTTTTGGTTAAATGATTAATTTATACTGTTTGATGTGGTGGGCTCTCCATTTGATAGTGCCCTAACACTGGATTCCAATTTCTAATGTTTCTTCTGTGTGGAGAAGACAGCAAAAAACCATTCAGTATAATTCACATCCTCCTTTACCAGTTCTTCTTCTACTTTTTTTTCTTTCAAATGTAGAAAATAATAAGATGAAGGAATAAGAAAAATGGGCCTTGAAATTTTCATTAGGTCCAACCCAACTACTGCAAGAGAGAAGATTTTGGGAGAACATCAGCATTAAACAATACACAAATTTTCTCTAATCAATGCCCCCATCACTTTTGGTTTTGGAGTGAGATTTTGGTGTATCTCCATCTCTTTTATCTTGTGAATCTTTTTCTTAAAAACTACTATACACAAAACTTCAAAAAATCTACCATTCTCACTTGAACTAGTTGAAAAATTATATATATACACGAAGTGAGAAATGTTTAGCTAATTTAAAACGGTACATATCGATTATCTAGAAAATATAAGATTATATGGATTGATTCTAACATGTTTTTCAGTGCAACAAATAAAAGCATATGATGATTTGAACACACCTCCTCAGAGAAAAAAAATGACTATCACTTTGTTGGTTTTTTTACAAAATACTAAAAATGTAATTGTCTAACATTTGAAAAAGTTGAAGAATCACTTTATGCTTGGTGTATTGGTGGATCAAGTGAGCAAGTATTTTAATAATACGAGAGCTATTGTCATTGGTGAAAGAGATTTGATCTGTCTTTGTAATAATTTTTTACATTTAGTTTTTTTTTTTCTGTTGTTAAATCATAACTTTTTTTGCCAACAAAATAATCGTCACATTCACTTTTATTATCCATTTCATTTTATTGAGAGAATAATAATTAAAGTGCACTTTCATAAGAGGGGTGTATACGGTTCGATGGGGTTGAATTTTGGTATGAGATCGAAAAAGTTAAAGATTCCCACTTTAAATTGTAGGGAAGAAAAAGAAAGAATTAAGAAACAGTGTTCTGATAGTGAATGTATGTATATAATTGGGGGATTTGATCATACAACTTGAAAAGAAAAAGGAAAAAAGAAAATATATATGTGGGGTTTTGGCATAAATATTAAAGTAAGTACAAGAGAGTAAGAAAGCATTTGAAAGTAATAGAGCTTCATGAGATCAGATTTTAGCTACTAAACAAAATCTCTTCAAAAGGTTGCTGTAGCTTTAGAGTAGAGTGTAAAAAAGACTCACTCCAAAGCACATCTCTCTTTGTAGACAGCGCTATTAGCACCGTAACTCAAACTTTATCGTTAGTTTTAGTTTTAAAACATAGAGTAAACTATAATAGAAGTGTTAAAATAAAATAACACATAGAGCAATCTCAGTATCACACACTCAGAGGGATGGTGTCCCACGAAACACAGTCAAGTTGTCCTGAAGCTATACAGAGAGCTGGCGCTGAAGATGCCAATTCCATCTCCCTATGCCCTCTTACAACCTTATAATATATTAACAACTTCAATAATATATATTTATAATAATAATAATGGTGTCACTATCAAACCACTGTTCACTAAAGCTTCCAACATCATCAACAAATCCCTTTCCCACATCCCCCAACTACTTTCTCTACACTCACATACATCAAATCTAAAACATACATGTGTATATATATGCCAATTATTCCAAGTTTAAATTGATTAGAGCCCTTGAGATGAAAAGAACATTTTTTTTGGCCGAAGATTCAAACACTCCTACAAAATGAGATGATCAACTTTTGAATGTTTTTTTTGGATGAATTAATTATTAAACACATGAATGGTTAAATTCAAGAAGCTTTTTTAATTAAACTTGAAAGAAAGAGCTCAAAAACCAAAATTCAATTCATCAATCAAACAAACATAACGAGAAGGCTTTAAATAGTCTCTAATTAATGAAAACCCTAATGACACATCTAATTAGATATCATATATTAAAATGTGACAAACCTAGCTATACCTCCACTTTACTATGTCATGAAAAGACAATAAAATTACCTGAAAAATATTAAATAAATTAAAAT
Source organism: Cucumis sativus (assembly GCF_000004075.3). NCBI lineage: Eukaryota > Viridiplantae > Streptophyta > Magnoliopsida > Cucurbitales > Cucurbitaceae > Cucumis > Cucumis sativus. The sequence goes on along the minus strand of NC_026659.2, from coordinate 25,876,147 downwards.
AAAACTAATAATTTGATGTTGTTTTAAACCATTCATATCTAATCAACATCTCACAAGTTGAAACTTAGAGACGAGTAAAAACAAAATATGTCAAAATAATTATGACTAACGATACTTTGAACAAGCTAGCTAGTTGCTAGATGATTCAAATATGCTTATTTTAGGGTGGGTATGATAAGATGAGTCAACAATTTGGTCACGTGAAGAAACCATGGGAAAGTTTTATAAATCCAAGAACCATATAATAATAATATCAATCAAAATATATGTATATTTATAGAGAGGGTATTTTATGTATACACACAAATCTTCTCTACACACCAAACTCCTTTATAGTTACTTTGTTTGTTTGTTATGTTGATTAGGGTTATTTTTTCAATGTTAAGAAAGAGGGTGGGAAAGAGAGGGACAATAGAATGGAGAAATTGAGAAGTCTTTTTCAACTCAAAATATGATGACAGAGCCCTTTTTAGGCATTTGATTTTTCTGTTTTTCTTTTCTTTTTTCTTTTCTTTACCACATTCAAAAACTCCAATCCATCACAATCAACTTTTTTCTTTCAATATGAACTTTAATTTGTTTCTTTTCTTTTAATATCTCTCTTTTGAAAGGCTGATAATTTTGCATGGTAATAGTGAGGGCTACCTAAGTTTTTGGTTCATTGGTGTCCAGCTCTTAACTTTGCACATGCATATATACTATCACTATTATTTCCACCTTCCAAAAAATTTATATATATATATTATATATATAGTACTTTAAAAGTTACAATAACATACGTAAAAGTAGAATAAATTAAATTAAATAAATGTATAGATATAGCATTATTTGACACAAATATCAAAGCCATTTTCCCATTTTGTCTTCTCTTTTTACCCATTAATTATTTACCCTCTCTATTATATCCTTCAATTTATTATTTACTACCTGGTTGCTACCATGTCTTCAATAATCCATAAAAGGTTTTTGTGTTATATATGAGAAAAAAATAGGAGAAATTCCCTTCTCCTGCTCCAATCTTGAAGATAAGGTGTCTTCATCTTTTAAGTTTTCAAAATATATCTTTTTTTAGTATTTAAATTTTTAAGAATAATATAACCGTTTTACTGGCTGAATTTTTAAAAATATTTGTAATATATAGTTTCTTTTAATTATTTTTAAATTAGAAAATTTATTTCTTTGATCATTTTTAAACTTATTTTCCACTTTAAAATGTCATCTAATTATTTAAGAGATATCTAAAGGACAAAAAAACACTTGAATAGACCTTTTAAACCTAATCCTAATAACTCAATAACTAAAATATATTTTAAAAATTCAAAGGGATATATTCAAAGGGTAAATACATTCATTCTAAAAGATTCAAGAACTAAGACTTAGTTTTGGTGTTGATGTAGTTTTAATCCATAATAATTTTACGTAGTTATCAAAAACACTCAAATTTTTGTATAAATATTTAGTTTTTAATTAAACATTTGAAAACCTATTTCAATTACATTCTAAATTTTAAAAACTCCATCAAAACATTCTTATTTGTGATAATTTTCTTGAAGGAAAAGAACCCATTTGAAGAATTGTATTTTTTAGAGTGAAGTTTTGTTTGAGACCAGGTAGTAGTAATAATAATAATACTACACCTTTCAAGTAATATGATACAAATTGAAGTAAGGGTTTGTTGTTCTACGAATAATTAAATAATGGGAGCTTACTGCTTACCAACTTTTTGCACTCACCTTTTGCAACTCTCCCTTTTCAACAAAACTCAATCCACCTTCTTCTCAACAATTATATAACTTGTAATATTTGATTACAATATAATATAAAACTCTCCATAATTTTAATAACCATTCATGTGTTACAATTATAATTAACTAAGTTATTTGCTATAATGTTTACAATCTAATTTGATTATAATAACTAATAAAAGAAGAGAGAGTGTAAGTAAAAACAAGAGAAAAACCTAATTATATAAAACAAATAAAAACATGAAGTTTGGCGTTGTTTTTTACTGAGAAGAACAAAAGGTTATCTGCAGAGAGAGTGTGTATATATACAGGAAGCTCATCCCAATATCTAATGCCCCAACAAAAAAATATATCAACATCTCAATTCCTTTAATTCCAACCTGCAGTAACAAATTTTTACCGACTCTTAAAAGTTGTAAGCAACCCTAACTGTAAAAAAAGCCTGCTTCTTTTGCCAGTTTGTGTCTTGCTAAAAAACAAGCTTTTTTTTTTACCCTAATCTTGTAAAAATTACCAAAACTACCCTCACAATTATACCCAGAAAACAAAAGATGGGGACAGAAGTATGGGATAGGAACAGTGTTTTGTATTTCTATTTTTTTATTTTTCAGTACTTTTAATGTAAGAGATAAGAATGGATATGAGATGATATATTCAAAGTTTTGATGATCAGTTTGATAATAATGTGTATATTATATATACATAAAATCTTTGACCCATTGGCCCTTTTTTCTTCCCCCATACCTAAAAATTCTTCCTTTTCCCATTCCACCCTCTCAGTTTATGTCTCTGTTTTTTGTTTCAACTATGTACCCCAACAACAAAATTAATGTTTTGTGTCCACCCACTAAATCAATTCTTTTTAAAAAATTATCTGTTTGGGAAGAACTGCCCATTTCTAAATACGAAAAGAAAAAAAAAAGCAATTGAGAAAGCTAACCAATAAAACTAAAAGAATGTAAGAATTTACAGAAAATCTACAGCCCACGCACAAATCACTCACCATTCTGTTAAAGTAACCATTGATACCTTTTTCTCCACTCTCAAACAAGGAAAATACGAAAGGGAATTTAACTTAACACATTAGTCTTAAGGTGTTTCTAATTGGAACTATTTAAAATCGAAGTTATGGCCTACTTTGATGGTGTATATATAGAGCTTATATATAATTTCTTTGAAGGTGACAATTGCTCTTATAATTAATATATATATATATATATATATATATAGATCATCATCCTCATCAAATCTGCATTTTGCTTCCTTCACTGACATTTATGTCTCCAAATTCAACTCTTTGTACGTTCATACCATTAATATTATCACAACCCCAATGGAGATAATAAATAATAATAACGCTTTGTTTTGAGAGAGATTATTCTTTTCAACCCTTTGTGTTATTCCATGTGGTGTTGTATTTTGTTCTTGTTCTTGGTATCTTGGGGTTTTTATGGGTTTAGTGTTGAATTAAAAAAATAATATATTATATCAATCTACTTAACAGTTAAGGGACAATGAACCTTCATATATACATAGTTTCATAGTTACTATATGATATTATCTATAGTTTATACATAAAATTTACTAGGCTTTTACACTTTTGACGTCTCACCTAAAAGGTCATCGTTGCTCATATATATATATATATATATATATATATATATATATATTGTTCCAACTATGATGTTTCGTTTGATCGCTCTTCCAAACACTAACACTCCTCACTTTAGACTGAGAAAAAGAAATTACGGTAATAGTAATTGAAGGAAGAGCTGAGTTAAAATGAACACAAAAAAAGTTGGTCAAAGAGAGCAATAACAGAGACTGCCATTAAACTTTCTTTGGACCTTTAGTGTCAGACTGTGAGTGCAATCATGGAAAGTTATTTTATTTATTTATTTTTAGCTCTATGTATACATATAAATGATACCTATCTAATATTATTTATACAAAAATATTTCGGTTTGTTTAGAATGTTCATATTTCTACATAGCATACTCCAGTATTCAATCATAAGTTGTCACACTACTAAATTTAAAGAAAAATAATATCTTTTCTCTTTATGATCAAAAGAGATGCAAGTAGATCAATGATATAGTATAATTTTCTTTTTTTAAAAATGACAAAGTATAAAATTACACGTTTTACTTCTAGCTAATACATTATGCCTCTAGGGAAAAGATCCTTGGGGTCTTTTCTTTATACGAACTCATTCCCATTATTGAAACATACTAATAAGTGCGTGTAAGTTATATATCTATACAGTCCTTTACACAATCACAAAAATTCATGAAAATCACGAACGCTTTTATTGAATGTGACAAAATTAATGCAAGGTATAGGTAAGTCAAATCACTGAGCGTAATGACTCTTGTTTCTCATAACATGAAGATTAGATTTCCAAAATATATAAAAAAAACAAACAACACTTACCTAATAACTAATTGTGTGTTATCTCAAACATGATGTTTAATTAACCATGTACCAACATAAATTTGTAATTAGAAAATCTTTCATATTACACTATGCTAAAAAATAAATAGATAAATGAATACTCAAACTTCTCCTTCACATAACCACCATTAAAAATATACTTTATCTTGACTAGATACATTAATGATACATTTTTTTTTATAGTACTGAATGAAAAATCATAATACGTACACATATAACATCATTATTTTAAAATCACGTGATCTTGACCCCTTAATAGATCCACTTCTATTTACGTTCGAGAAACATAATGATGAATTGGAGAAGATATCTATTGACGAATAAGGGACTGAGTATTATTCTTCCTCCATAATAATGGAGTAATGTAATTGTAGAAAATAAAGAATGAGAAAAATATATAAATGTATATATATGCAATAAGCCTAACCTGACAATGATATATAGTAAAAACCACAATTTAAGAAAAATATAGAACAATATATATATTGATTGAAGGGTTTTTAAGTGGGGAACAAGTACTGAAACCGTAGGACCCTTTTTATTTATTTAATTAATATTTCCCCTTCCCCTTTATATATTCTTTCAACACTCCCCAGTTTTTTCTACTGAAAATTATTATTATTCTTTTTTCTTTTTCTTTTCTAGTTTTAAGATCATCATCGTCAATGGAACAACGTCTTAGTTTGCTAGCCACAACTCATCTTCTTCAACATACTCTTAGAAGTTTATGTATTCATCATAATTCTCATTGGGTTTATGCTGTTTTTTGGCGTATCCTCCCTCGCAATTACCCACCACCTAAGTATACATCTTCTTTTTTCTTTTTAAATTTTCCTTCTCATTTTTCTTTCCCCTTCGATTAATTTTCTTTTTCTTTTTTTCCTTTTCATCAGATGGGAAAATCAAGGTGCTTTTGATAGGTCCAGAGGAAATTGGAGGAATTGGTATAGTTTTTTTTATTTAATTTCGTATAATTTTTAAAAATGAATTGCACATAATCAAAGTTTTTTTTCCTTTTTTGGGGTAAGGATTTTGGTGTGGGAAGATGGTTTTTGTAATTTTGCTGCGTCAGCATCTTCCGACGAGATGGAGGGTTCCGGCGGGGACTTTCCGGGGTATGGATTACAACCATGTCGAGGTTTACAGCCGGAGCTTTTCTTCAAGATGTCACATGAGATCTATAATTATGGAGAAGGGTAATTACTATATACTTTTTATATAAAAATCCTAACTTTGATCATGAATTTAATTTTGTTTTAATTAACTATAAGCAGATTGATTGGGAAAGTGGCTGCAGATCGAAGTCATAAGTGGATTTATAAAGAAGCCAATGATAATCAAGACATTAAATTTTTACCCACATGGCATAATTCCACCGACTCTGTAAGCAAGCAATTTATTACATAAATTCATGCACACATTAAACATTATTATTATTATATATTATGGTTGTGTGTTTAATTTTGTTTTGCAGCATCCTAGGACTTGGGAAGCCCAGTTTCAGTCAGGCATAAAGGTTCCAAACTTCCAAATCATTATTATTATACTAAAACTAATTCACATTTTCCTTATTCAATGCAAAAATAGGCCAAATATATACCTGGAAATCACAAAGATATATATCATATCATAGGTTAAAATGTTTCTTCTTCCCAACAAACATGAGCGTTACATGTTCAAGAACTATATTATATGTATATTTATGTACTAAGTTATTATGTGTAAAATTTTCAGACCATAGCTTTGATCGCAGTCAAAGAAGGCGTCGTCCAATTGGGAGCTGTTCAGAAGGTGTCTCTCTATGCCCATCACTTCATGTTCAATTAATTTCTTTTTCTTAAAAGAAAATCAACTGTATATATAATTTCTTATCTAAAACAAAATATATTATTCATTTTTACTGTTATAAAATTTTAGGATTAAACGATATACAAAATATAAAGATGTTGAAATATCTTAAATCTGTTATCTGACGCTTCAAATGATCAATCACGTAATCTTGTTAGGTTGTATATATGTATTTATGTTTGTTTATGATTTATTTTTTAGGGTTTATGGAGGTGTGCTATGTATAAACTTTTTAGTTCTACCCGTGGCCTCTAGTTATACAATTTTCTCTCTAAGAACAACCTCTACTTCTATACTTTCATTCAACCATGCAAATCTTTGTATGTCAATTTTTCTTACAATAGGATTCTTTATGTTATAGATGACAGAAGACTTAAACTTGGTAGTACAGTTGCGGAAGAAATTTTGCTACATTGAAAGCATCCCAGGGGTACTATTGCCTCACCCTCTATACTCATCAATTCCTTCGTCATTCATGGACGGCGGGGTAGGCGTGACGACAATGGCGTACGAGAACCCTGAGATGGGGCGGTTTGAAGGGAGCGGTCTGGGAGGTTCTGTAGAGAGTTTAGTATACAACAATTTGAACCAACAACTAAGAATAACGCCATCAATGAGCAGTCTGGAAGCGCTTTTAGCAAAGCTACCATCGGTTGTACCGGTGAGTACTGGAGCAGAGGCAGGAATAATACGTCCACATTATCAATATCAACATCAACATGAGTCCGAGAGTTCAGCTCAAAAGACTTTAGAGCTTTTAGCAATGGAAAAAGTAGCAAAAGTAGAGATGAATGATGATGAGGATGATCAGGTGGCTTATACTCAACTTCTCCATCGTTATCATGATTGTGATATAACTACCACCTCTTCCCATAATAATCATGGATTTTAGTGATCCTTTTTTTTCTTTTTTGCTGCTTCTTTTTTTGTGACATTATTTGCTTTATATCATTTTCAGGATATTAATGATATCACCATTAATTAGGAAGCTAACTCATCCTACAAATTTCTTTTTCCATTCTTTACTTTTACTCATATATTATATTAAGATATGTGTTTAATTCTAACTAGCATGTTTCTTTAGAATGACTGATATTTTTCTTTATAGTTCACATAATGTCTTGAGTCATCAAAACCAAATATTCATTTGGATTTTACTACTCTAATATACAACTTTCTATCTCAAAATCAATCGACATCCACATCCACAGTAAAAGAAGTTAATCTCTCTTTAATTTTTTATTAAGATATTCTCATTTGCCTCTTTTATCTGAAATAGGATCAAACTAAGATAGTTCCTTTAAGCTATTATTTTATATATTTTTACTTTTTACTTCTTCTTTCTATTTTATATTGTTGCCAATATTATTATCTCTCATCTGTAATTTCTCTTTTTTGTTTTCATTTAGTTTGTGTTGTAATATAGATCAATATATATTACGTTCTGCAAATTTTCTCTAACTTTCATCTCATAATTCACCTTTCGAAGTAAATAGCTAATTGAGATATATATATATATATTTGGATGGATCTACAAATCCTTTTCTATATATTAGTTTGTTATTCAATGTTTTTGAATTACCTATACACATGTTTGTTACAAATTAAACTAAATTTCTTTTAGTGATCAGTTGCCTACATTTACAGACCACTTGTTTGTCAATTTTAATTTGTTTGATACTTCAAGTTTTCTTGGTGAGTGTGACATATCATGCGTTCTGATTCCAATTAAAAATGAAACAATTTTGCATTTTGCATTGAACCTGTGTTAATAATCTAACTAATTGTGAAGCTGTGAACCTGTTATTCATTTGGTTTTCTTTCTTTCTTTCTTTTATTTTCTAACAATCTCTTTTTCAATAATCAATACATATATGATCTCAATTAGAATGATGCATTCTAAATATGTTTAGCTTAATATTGTAAATCTAAAGTACTGTTCACTTTTCTCAATTTTATGGGAGTAGCTCTTAAATATGTACAATATTAACGTTGAGTTAAACTCATATGAAACCGTTTTTTAAGATTTTTTTTTTACAAAATGTAGAAAAATAAATAAAAATACTTATAAAATATAACTTTTAAATTCTATCAACATAGATATTGTCATACTTCTATTAGTGTTTACGAGTAAGATTGATTTTTATTTATAAATAAAAAAATGCTTTATTGATGTATATGATAACATACATAAAAAGATATATATTTCTCTTTGTTTCTAAATTTGATCTTAGGAGATACTTCATTCAACTTTAAAATGACTTTAAATTTATACGTGCAATGTGACAGCTAATAATAGAATGTTAAAGTTTCAAACTCACACGTTACCATTAACATGAGGTATTGCACATCGTGACAGCATACCATTAACATGAGGTATTGCACATCGTGACAGCATCAATGAATAATATTTTTCTCTGCATCCATACACAGGGTTTCAAAAACTATATTTGTGTTTTTGTAAGCAATCCATGTGGCACCATAATTTACATTGCTAAAAATATATAAATATAAACAAACTAAATTAATAATTGTGAGGATAGGAGATTGAAGCTCTCAAACCATCGAAGTTATTTTTATAAATTTCTATAAGTTCTGGTTGGGACATGAGTTATCAACTCATTTACGTAAACATCTCCTACATGATTAGATAACCATTGCAACTCTCGTTTCCTTTCAATTTGAGTCTTGTGGGTTTGGCATCCCAATTGCCGAAGGCCTTTTCTTTTGTCACCAAAATAGCCCAATTTGATCAGCTTTTAAATGGGCTCTTGTTGGGCTAACCCAATACCTAACAAAATATTTTCTTTTGTCGTCTTTAATCACTAAAAAGAATAGTTTTATATTTAGGTTCGCACTTTTAAGTGTAATTGTTGTGTCATTAAAATAATTTAAAATATGCTTCTTCTTTTTTTATTTTAATAATTTTAGAATAACTTTTAAACATGTCAAAGTCGTAATTTTATGATTATAAATTCAATAACAGTGCATATAGTTGAGATTAATTAGGCAATTTAAACTCGAAACTTGTACCACACAAACTCTCTTCTCATTTCAAAACAGAAGGCACAATATGTAACTCATCGAAGCATCCTTGTAAAGATCACCTAGCCTTCAAGGAAAGAAAATATCTTCAGCAAGAACAAAAATTAATTGTGAGCCTATGCTAAACACTCTTATCGATAAAGAAGAGAAATTAATCTTGAGATAGATAATCTGCAAAAGTTATCTTCAATCAAATATATATGCAAGCCTAAACATCAAAGCCAACAACCAATCAAAATCGATTGGATCGATTTGGCTCGATTTTTTCCATTTTGGTTTGGTTTGCTCATCCGTAGGGAAATGTTAAGTTTTGTTCTCTGTCTTCCCTTATGCATGGGTAATTGAAATGCCTTGCTTTCTTCAAGAGACCACAAATACTGTGTGAGAGAAAAAATGTATGGAATACGTGGAATTAGGCCCTTTGTAAGAGGGTAGAAGTGAAGATCAAATGGGAGGGTACAGCTCAATCCAACCAAAAAAAACCATTGCATTTACCTCAAGTTTAGGGCATGAGCCCCATCTTATATAGACTTTTGTGTGGTAAATTTGAGGGTTCATGTGCAACCATGTGCATTAGGTTCCCACCACATTAAGGACCCCAAACCCCAATCTACCAACCACACATCACTTCAACCACATTCAACCTTAGCTTCAAACTAGATTTACTATACGAATACTTTTAAATCGTGGCTTTTAAGTGCAAATATGCCTTAATTCTCCATCGTCAGACACTTCTAATCTTCTTAAATTATATACCAAATGCTTCTCAGTTGCATTCTTAATCTAAATTCGTGTGTTATTTGTGGAAAACACAAACAAATTATTAAAGTTTTGGTCCCATCTCAAAGGTGTTTCTCCTTTTTTTTTTTTTTTTTTTACCTTTCTTAACTCTAGATAATTCTCTTCAATAATCTAGTAGTGCATCTATAAGAAAAAAAACTCAAAAACAAAGATTCTTTGGTGCAATTTGGTCGATGCAACTATACAGTGTTTGGGTTGATTAATATTGAGAAATTTTACTCCAAAATTTAGAATGAGTGTCAATTTCGCTCCTTTTTAGTAGTATACCAAATCTTTATACATCTATATATGCTGCAATTAGTTGCTTTTTGGTATAAGTATGATGATGGTGTGATAAGGTCAACCCTAATTGAAATGTTCGGATTTATCTACTAAAGGTCTTTTTTTCATTTAGTTTATTTGTTTAAGAGAAGATTATATACACTTAAAACTTTAAACAAATATGTATTATCATTTTCTTTAGTACAACAATTATGGAATGGATGATAAAGCATTTTACCTCTAAAAATAAAAGACATCAAACACTAATTACTCTATTAGATCATTAAATGTTAATCACTAATTAAGAGTACCATATATTTCCAATATACTTATTTAAGTTTAGGATATGGTTATTTTCGAGGTATAGAATCTCTTAGTCGTGAAGATATGATATATGTAAAAAACTCAGTGTAACGTTAATATAAAAGATGTCATTTTCGAGAGTTCAATAGCTCCACAGTGTGTGCATGCATAATTATAATCATGGAAATGACTTCACGACGTGAATAATGTGGATGTACGTGGAAATGTCTTGTTTTTATTTCTGATTTTTTGTTTAATGGATCTGTCTTGAATGGTCTTTATCATCCTTCCTCACATGCCTTGGTTTTCCCCTTGTCCTTCTCATCATATCCCCTCAATATTCTTTTCCCTTTTTTCCTATCCTCTATCCTTAAATTACTTCATTATCTCATATATATTTCAAATCAAAATTACAAAAATACTTCTTCATCAACCAATTTTGATATAATCTATATTTATACATATTTAGTATCGGTTCGGCTAGAGGTCATCAAACCTAAATGTGTATTTTACCTAAAAAATTGCAATTTAAAGAAGTATGTCGAGAATTCTATGATGAAAAGATCCTAAGAAATCATAATACCTTACTCAATTCACATAACCCACTTTTCTTCCCCTTTTTGTTTTTGGATATGTTTCATGCATCACAAACTTTCATTTTTCATCATTTAATTAACAAATTGATTAATGACTTTTTTAGGAAAAATATGCATCATTTTTTCATAAAAGTTGATTAATGGTCGTTGCTACGAGGTAATGTGAGATAAACGAACGAAACTCACATATTTGAATGCAAGTTCATAAAAATAATATATTACTTGATGTTAATGCAAACTTAGCTTAGCAGTAATTGGTATGACCTTCGGATGAGAGGTTTGAATTCTCCGACTCAAATTATTATATTCAATAAAATGAATAAATAAATACACATATATAGATGAAAGATTGTAGCTGTTTTCTTAGTATATGTTGTGAATTTATGGATTGATTGAAAGTTTGCTTCCAAAATTAAAAAATGTGTGTTCCAGTTATATATACATTTTGTCAAGAAACAAATCCCAAATGATTGGTAGAGATATCAAAAATTTAGGTTATATAATATCTTCACGTTGATATTTGGGAATTAAAAAACAAAAAATCTCTTCTAATGTGTGGATGGAGAAATCATTATAAAAATGCCACATCATCAATTATATGAAATTCATTGTTATGCATATGATGATCATGATCATGATGCGTTGTCTTATAAAATGTATAACATAAATCTATATATTTGTTTTAGTACATTTTTGCTTTTTAAAAAAGTACAAATATAAAGATAAAACGAAATCTAAATGTAAGGCCTCAATAAATTGTACACCTAATTAATCAATGTCATGCCATATATGAAAAACAAAAACCTATTTATGTGTTAATGAAAACATCTCTATTATTACAACTCACACGTTAAAATTCGGTTCAAAATCAATTCTCGTTTCAAGTATATAGTTCAACTAACGTCAATTTGTATTATTAATTTTCTATCAATATAAAAATCAAACGTAAAATATTTATAAATACAATATAACAAAAGATTCTAACTATATAGAAGAAAATTTATATTTATATTCTAATATTGATAGACTATATCATTGGTAGAAGTACATCTATCATTAATAAAATCCGTTATCAATACATTTTGTTACACTTTTAATTCTTCCAAAATATTATTATACACTCATCCATGTAAATCATTATTTCTAAATACTATTAAATGTAATTACATTTATATATATAAATTTATTAATAATTGATTAAAATTTTAAAAATTAAGTAAAATTAACCAAACTAATTACAATATTATATCAAAATTTTAAATATACTATTGATAGAGACCGTATAAAAGTTTGTATAGTTTATAAATTTTTTCAATAATTGGTCATTTACGATAATTTATGCTGAGGAAACTCAAAATTTCTAATTTATTTTTTTGTTAAAAATAATTAATATACATATGGATGGATGGGTTGAATCATTGAAGAGGAGGAAAAGAAATGGAGGAAGGGATGAAGAATGTATATGAATTGAATCTCACACATTGATGCCATAAATGAACTGATTTGAAATATATATATAATATTAAGTGAAAATAATTAAGATAAGTTGGCGATGTGACTCTAAGAAAAAAAGTGTTCATACACATAAACATCTGGCAAACGTGTAGGAGAATCATCATGAAATATATATAAGGATAATGAGTAATATATAATAATGGCTTTTAGAGTTATTCATAATTTACATTTAAATCATTAGAATGTTTGATTGCCAAATCGGGACATGGGAACATGGGTTGATGCAACACATTTTCTCTTCTTTTTCTTTTCTCTTCTTATCTTTTTTTCATAATAATATACAAATAATTAAAAAGTATACAATATATATATATTTGGATATTCCAATTAATATGTAATATATAATCTTCGAAAAATAATAAAGAGAAGAAGCATCTAATTGTGTTCCCCTCTCCATTATTTCATCACCTTTTGACCATCCTCTATACTAAAAATAACAATTATTAGATCATATTAGACTAGATGATCTCATATCAAAAGGACGACGTTGTGATTGCCCAAGATTCAAACAACATTCTTTCCCACTACCACACTATCATTTTTCTATATCCAATTAAATAAAACTCAAATCACACTATGGTATGAAAAAGAAAACTGTTTAATACACTCCTCTTTAAACCACAAATACAAATTACCAATTAACTGTTGCTTTCTTCTCCATCAAACTAAGAAATGAAGAAATAATTTCATTTATAAGAATTATTTAAATATATTGAAAGACATTAGAATTAGACGAGCATTGAAGGCATAAAATGTAATTGTAATGATTTATAACAACAAGCTCTTCAGGAAAGGGAAGGGATTTGATGGGAGAAAGGTGGGTGTGTGGAAGATAAGTTGTTGGTTAAGAGGTAGGGTTAGTAGCGAAGTCCTGAAGGGACCCAGGTGGGAGCGTTGGGATGAAGGAGAGATCGTATCCGAACACGTGTGGGGAAGGAAGGGGATTCGGGGACTACGAGGACAGATGGATAACTGAATGGCTGGCCTTCGCGTGGGCACCCCAACCTAGCTGTCAGACACGTGTGTGGGTCGTTCCATTTGGTCCCACCCTTTCTTAACTACAATAACGACAAATTCTCTTCTTTTCTTTCCATTTCTTTCTCTCTTTCTTATTCCATTTACCAAAACTTACCCTAATTAACAAACACTTTCTATCTATATCTTATCTTTCAGTCTAATCTCTATTCATTCATTTCTGTATATAATACTTATTATTGCAAACAATCAAGTTTTAATTCCTTTTTTTTAGTCATAACTCATATAGGAGGAAGAAAATAATTGATTCCAGCATGCAAGTTTTTCAAAGTCTACAAACTTAATAATCCATCCAAAGATTTTATGTCCACAAATATGTGGGTGTAGTGCTAAAATACACCATATATATGTATGTATTTATTTGTATGAATTCATTAAAAGGCCTATATGCTACCTCACATGGTTTTGTAATAATCTCTCTCTCACACACACACTATATAAATACAACTCAAAAGGAAGAGGGACACTTGAACACAAACCCCCCTCTCTTTCCTACTTCCAAAAATTTCCCATTTTGTATCTCTCTCTCTCTCTCTCTCTCTCTATTTTCCCCCAACGCTTCTTTTAAATTACCTTTATTCTTTTGTAAACTAATTTTGTTATATCATTTTCACTCCTTATTTTAGTTGAAGAAAATGGATCAATATTATGATACTTGTGAGAGCAAAGGAATTGGGAAAGTGAGGTGGCAGAGGAGAGGGAGGCGCGGTGGACGGCACGGAGGTGGTGGTGGTGGTTCCGTCCATATGAAGATGAGAAAACTGCAGCGCCTCATCCCTGGAGGGCGGAGGCTGAAACCGGACCGGTTGTTCTTGAAAACGGCGGATTATATAATGCAATTGAGGTCTCAAGTTCATGTTTTACAAGCACTTTCCAAGATTTATGACCCTACACTTTCTAATTACTGATATAAATTCATCTCTATCTTTTTTCCCTTTTTCTCTTAATCTTTTTTTCAAATCTAGCTTGTATCCAGAAAAATTAAAAAGAAGAAGAAAAAAATTAATTGGCCTTTTTGGCCACCTCTATATGACATACATACACATTATATATATGTGTGTGTACTATGGGATGATGTATGTATGTTTGTTTATGTGTAGATATCACATGATTACATGATATCTACCTACCAATTTCTTCCTCAGTTGGCTAACTAAGATTAATTCAAGGTTCTCTCAGCTTTGTATACCATTATTCATTTAAATTTTATATTGTGTTTTAGATATTTTATAAGATTTATCTTTACCTATTACCTTAAGTACATTTTGGATCAAGCTGCAGTGTGGTTTTAGGATATTTTATATTCAAGTTGTTGGTGGGTTGAAGTATGGATTCTAAGTGTGGGTAACTTATCTATATATAATTTGGTATTGTATATGGTGAATTTTGTTGTAATAAGACTTTGGTATTATAACATATACTATGGTTAATGGTTCACTTATTACGGTTGGACATTGAAGAAACATTTTGAATCTAATTTGTGCATTTAAGGCATTGGAAATTGAGACATGTGAGTGTGTAAAGATAAGGGAGGTTTAGAAGTGGGGTTGGTTGAGTTGTAGCTAGCCACAATATATATATTATAATAACACACACACATATATATATTCATTTTGAAAAAGAATTTATGAAGAAATTAAAATATCTGAAAGTGAAAAAAGTAAATGGAAATAGTGGAAGAAAATATTGAGAGAGGACAAAAGGTATTGGTGTTTCAAAATTAAGAGACAAAATGGGGTGTTGATTGAAGTATCTAAAAATTCCTTCTTCTAAGTGGATATAGAATGCATATGACTTTTCCCACTTTCTTTCTTTTCCATATTTATATCATATTTCTATGTACTCATTTTCTACACAATTTAATTTCCCAAGTCCATAAATTTAGTGCAATTTTCCATCAAGGTTTTTTGAAAGGCAATAATGGATGGATATGGATGGATGTAACTTAATAATTTAAGGTTGAATTGACTTAAGCTTAAGTAGTCATACTTAAGCTTAGGTAGTCATACTTAAGTAAGCATTTATAATTAGTGTATATGGTGGATGAACTAGAATACAAGTTGAATCCAATTTTGAGATTCATTGTTTTTATGGAACTATACTTACCATTTTAGTTTGTTGGAGGGTTGCCAATAAATAAAAATAGTATAAGATCTTTAGTACAAAAATTTATCTACTAGACGACCTAGAAATTGACTACTAGGGACTTCCTTCTATAATTAGTATATAATTCATATGACACCAATTATTATATTATTTACTATATGTATATATAAATACTTTAAGTTAACTAATTTGGAATTGACAAAAATAAATAGGACTATTTAAAGTTTTAAAATGGTTATTATAATCTATAGGTTATAATAGGTTTTCATTTGTAATTAGTTGGAGGTTATAATAGTTGAATTGTAATAATTAGTATCTCAAACATCGAGTTAAGGGTCAAATACACCTGGTTGTGGTTTCTAAATTTGAACTTTATAATAATTTTATTCATTATACATTTAATTTTCTTACAATTTAATTCTTAATATATAATAATTGTCTCTTTGTTTCTTATACTAAACCATTAAGATATATACGAAAGATATGAAAGTAGGGGAAATGTCTTTTCATGTTAAGTATGTGTTAATTTAATTGTTATTGTTTAAAAAGTTTAGTAATTTAGTTTCTTTATGTAAGAGTACATTTCAAATGTAGTCCCTTATATGTTAATATTTTTTTGTTTAGTCCTTTTATCATTAGTAATTGTTAAATATGGTTGATAAATTTAACATATTGCATTGTTAAATAAATTAAATTTTTTAAAAGAGAAAGAATTTAGAAACTTTCGTATATCCATCAAATATATATGTAGTTGTTAATAATAACATAAAAAGGTTATAGGTTAAATTATAAGTTTAACTTTAGTTCTATAATTTTTATAAACGTTAAAAAATAGTATCTAATAATATTTTTACTAATTTATAACTTTATCTCTAAATTCTTAAATTGCTATTTTGAAATTATTTAGAGAAAACATTGACGTCTGTGAAATTTAAGGTTATATAAATTTAAGTTCTAAATTAATAATTATTTTAAATTTAATTTTAAATTTTATTAAGCGTATTAATCTTTATAATTCTATCGATTTAAACTTTCTATTATGCTTTTAGTTGATATACTTATGAAAATTGAGTGATACATTTATAAAATACTCAAATTTAAATTGATATAATTATTAGTTTGGATTTTAAGTTGTTACCACCTATTTTTTTATAAATTTTTTCAAAAAAATTATCTAAATAACTTGATTTTAAAAGTATTCACACTAAAATTTTAGATTTTATTAATAATAATCAATATCTTATTAAATTGATATCTATATCTAACCATATGAAATTTGCTAATACGTTCTAAACAAAAGTTGTTTGGAAATGGTTGTAATTGCATTCTGATTGTTGGCTAATTCCTATTCCAGACGCGAACGGAATGTAAATTTAAACCACGTCGGTGGATACTCAAAACGATGTCCCAAACAGATTACTAAACACCGACTCATCGGCCATCGTTTTTCCTTCTGGAAGGTCCTAACAGTTTCACACCTGGGGCTTCCTCACTCAACCAAACCACTTGATTTCAGTGCCAATTTTGGGCCATTCCATTGAAGTTCATACTCTTGTAAGACCTTCATTCACCCATCTGATTCCATTTCCCCAATGACCCATTTCCCTCTTCTTCTTCTTCTTCTTCTTTTTCTCCTTCCAATGCTATGTCTTTGAGCCACCGCAATCGGGATTCTCTCCAAACTCCATGAATCATATCGCTCATGCACTTCCAGCTTCATTTCTAGTCGATTTCCCGTTGCCTCAGGTAGGTAAATTGCAAGGCCTCTTCATTTATTTTGAAATACCAAGTTTTCCGCTTCCAATTTGACCTTGAACTGAAGTTTAGACGTTTTGGGTAGTGAAAATTCTCTGTTTTAGTCTAGCATTCTCATTCTTACTGTTGATTTTCATTACCCATATATAAATTGTCTTTCTTGTCAGTCCAATATATATGTTTATATATATATATATAGCTTGTCAATTGCTTGTTTGCTTCAATGCAAGAAGTTCTTTGGCTTAGAGGAAAACAAGGCAGAAGATAACTGTTATTAGAAGGATTTCAAGTTATTCGCTCAGTGTTTGATGGAAGGAAAAATTGCGGTTGGGAAGTAATTATGTTTGTATTTTAAAATGTCTCTTAGTCATCCTCAAACCAGAGATTTTCCTGTTAGTCCCTCAATTTCCCCCTTGCATTCTTCTTCATTAGCTTATGACATTGACTACCAAAAACTAGAACCGACTCCTCCATCCACTTCCTCTAGCAGTAAAATAAGCCCTGCAGTTCTTTTAGTTATAGTTATTCTGGCTCTTTTCCTTTTCATATCCGGTCTTCTTCACTTGCTAGTGAGATTACTTGTAAAGCAACGTTCCTCATCATCATCAATATCTGAATCAAATAGCAATAGATTCCCAGATTTGTCTGAATCATCATCTGCTTTTCAAAGACAGTTACAACAGCTCTTCCATCTTCATGATTCAGGTTTAGATCAAGCCTTCATAGATGCTCTCCCTGTTTTCCTTTACAAAGAGATAGTGGGTTTAAAAGAACCATTTGATTGTGCTGTATGTCTTTGTGAATTTTCAGAACTAGACAAGCTAAGGTTGCTCCCTACTTGCAGTCATGCTTTTCACATAGATTGTATAGACACATGGTTGCTTTCTAATTCAACTTGCCCTCTTTGTAGAGGGACCCTTCACATTCAATCACCTGTGCTTGCGATAGAAAACCCTGTATATGGTTTTGAAGATTCAGAAGAAACTGAAGAGTCTACTGAGAATGGAAGATTTGGTATTCTTACAGCTCAAAAAGCTCCAGAAAGTGACATTATTGGTGAAAAGAGAGTGTTTTCAATTAGACTTGGCAAATTTAGGAACTTGAATAATGGTGGATTGAGAGGGTTAGAGAAAGGGGAGGGAGAAACTAGCAGTAGTAGTTTGAGTGCAAGAAGATGCTATTCAATGGGGTCCTATCAGTATATTGTGGCTGAATCAGAGTTGCAAGTTGCGTTGCATACAAGTAATCGAATCAGTGGGGGAAGTATGAGATTTGTGAAAGTAATAAGAGATTCACAAACTGGGAATTGTCCAATTGATCGTGATGATGATGATGCTGAAAGGAAGAAGATTAACATTGGAAGTAAAAACGAAAGCTTCTCCGTTTCAAAAATCTGGTTATGGTCCAAGAAGTCTCGACAGCCATGTTCGAGCTAGTTAATCTTCAGATACATCAAGTTGAGATCTTCTTACTGTATTTTTGTACTTTCTTCATGAATTACGACCTCATTTATTAGAAAAAAGGTAATGAAACAAATCTTTAACGTCAGGATTATCATTTGGTTATAGAATTACAAGCACATTTGCTTTGTTTTCTATTATCTGTCAAAATTGCCTTAAAATGCAATGGTGAGCTTTTCTTTGGCAGTTCATTTCATAATGCTCTCTTCTCTAAGACAAAATCAGATGGTTCATGAATGATAGAAGAGGAAGATGATGGGAATTGCTTTTTCTTTATTATTGTAAGGTCACATTAAAATTAAATCTTAACTTATGATCAAGTATGGACAGGATTGGACGCAAAGATTGTTTTCATATGTAATAAAGCCTAAAAAGTCATGTCATTACTTCTTGAGAGATACGATTCTTTTTCATTATAGGCAAAAGGTCAAATGATTTGATTTTTTTTTTTCCCTTGATCTACCAACTACTCTTTTATGGGAATTCATAATGGAGAGAATTATTGAATGTGACAGTGAATTCAAAATTTTGCCTCCTCTATGATGTTTGATAACTATTAAGACAATTGCATATGCAAGTATTTCTATTTTCTATTTCTAGTGAAGAAATTTATAAATATAGTAAAATTTAAATTTAATTCTCAAAGTCTACTGATACATATCATTAATATACTTATGGTTACTTTTTAAATTTAAAAAGAAAAATATTATTGTACATCTAATATTAATCATAAAAATGTAACTTATTATAATGAGGTAATTGTTATAAATATTTGATAAAAATATTTATAAATATAACAAAACTATATAATTTATTATAGGGTAAGATAACTGAGACTTCTATCTGTATTAGTGACATTGATAGAAACTACATTTTACAAATAAAACTCATCCAATGGCATTGGTAGAAACTACGAAACAGACTTTTATCTGTATCAGTGACATTAATAGAAATTACATACTACATTTTACAAATAAAACTCATCCAATACTACATTTTACAAATAAAACTCATCAAATGGCATTGGTAGAAAGTACGGAACAAATGAATAGGGTAGGTGAAAAATGAAGGACAAAGTGATAGGGTAGGTGAAAAATGAAGGACAAAGTGATGGAAAGTGATTGTTAAAGAAATACATGCTTTTTGCTCGTGATATAATTAATGAACTTCCCTTCATTTAATGAATGAGAATGAAGGGATCGATGCAACAAAGTCTCCCCTTTATACGTATTGTTCATTTAATGACGGTGATATCGGCTCCTTTCATGTTTCTATTTTAAAGGTAAATAGTTAATGTTCTTACAAAATTATTGCATCTGAATATCCATTCATCTCTTTTTACAAAATTATTGCATCTCAATATCCATTCATCTCTTTTCACTTAGCATACTATTAAATTTTGACGAATTTTAACCTAAGTTATATGCTATGTTATAGGCATGATATTTAATTTTTGTCAACATGCTCACAGTTTCATCAATATTATTACATTTTTATGAATCCAACGTTAAAAAATATTTGGTATTTTTATTTTATAATAGAAAAAACCGAGAAACATAAATAATAATAATAATAAAATGAATAATGTCACTAATGTTAATTCGTTAGAAAATCATAAAAGATTTTATTTATTTACTTTTGGTTTAAATTTTTTTAAAAGAGTACTCATTAACATTTCCATTTTATCTGTACTTTTATAAAACTATATTTTATCTGTACTTTTATAAAACTATAAAATTAAAACTTTGATATTAACATCAACATCAATAATTCTAATCTTAGGTGCATAAATAAACTTTTCAGACATTTGCAAAGGTATTGTAAACTTTTGATTTGCAAAAGTATTGTAATTAAAGCATGAAAATGTGAGAATCAAACTTCTAATGTTGAGTGTCAAAAGTTGTTCTATAACGTACTCTAATGAAACAACATAAAATAATAAAGAACCTCACGCAAGCAACCATTCTGTTACAAATTGTGCATTTGAAGCAAAGATAAGTGTCACCTAATTATAAAAATTGAAAAGTTGAAAAGTTATAAAAACACAATTCACCATCGTCTAAAATCTCAGCACTCACCTCATAATTCTATCATTCTTTAGAGAAAAAAAAAGCACTTTTAAAAAAGGACAAGAATCCATCCATGCAAACAAGGAAAAGAAAATGTAATATATTCAATCGCATCGTAGTTGGTAGCTTCAACATCAACATTAAACCTACTACTTAATAGATATATATATATATATATATCCACAGATAGATGAGAAACTTGAGGTCTGTGGGGAATTTAATTACAATATTTATGTATAATTAACTAAGAATTCGAAACATAAAAATGGTATTATTAGGGAGAGAGGGTCCAAAATAAGAGAGCTAATTCAACTCCAGAATAACATTACATTCATAGTCTCCCATCCACATTTCCTATAAACTTACAGAAGGCAAAAGCATGGAAAGGAAAATGAAAATATTATAAAGCTTATCTTTAGATAAGAAAAGGAATAGTAGTAGTAGTAGTAGTAGTAGTAGTAGTAATAATAATAATAAACAAATCGAATGGAATTCCTTTCTTTTCTTTTCTTTTTAAAGGTTTTGGCAATGATGTTCGTTTACCTTAGTGACTGTGGTTGAAAAAGATAATGCTAGACAGTAAAAACTACAAAACAAGTGGCATGGCAAGAAGTAAGAAGTACCTCCCAATCTCTTTAATGGAACACACACTTGAGCTTTTTCCCCATTTCTTCATCCAAAGACAAAATTTTTATAAGCAAAATCCTCTTACAATAACTTGAAAATAATGTACAAACCAACCCACTCTGAAAAGAGATTCAGAAACATGAGAGATGGGGGTCTCCATAGTGATGTTAATTGGATTTTGTATAGAAACCCCAGGCAAGCAAGATCAGCCATCAATGGCGCTGCTGCAAATCAAAACCCTTCAGATTGATTGGATAGAAAAAAATAAGATTAGAAAATTAAAGCAACAAACAAAATGAAGAATGAGTGTGGGAGGAGGGGGGCAGTTTATTACCATTTTTACACTTTCTCGGCCTGTTCAACATCACAAGTTACGAGGGAAATTACTGACTTGTCCCTCCTCCAAAATATCTTTGTCATCCACCTTGTACGCTATTCTTAGGCGCATCACAAGATGTTTCTGAAAATAAGAATATTCTAAGTTATCCCGTAGAGATATAACAA
Organism: Cucumis sativus; assembly: GCF_000004075.3. Taxonomy (NCBI): domain Eukaryota; kingdom Viridiplantae; phylum Streptophyta; class Magnoliopsida; order Cucurbitales; family Cucurbitaceae; genus Cucumis; species Cucumis sativus. The sequence goes on along the minus strand of NC_026659.2, from coordinate 25,854,023 downwards.
GGAGAGAAAGGGAGAACTGGTATCGAATTTTTGGGTAAGAAATTGGATGTTGTCTACAAAAATCCTGCAGTGATATTCTAATGAAACGCAGATAACTGTCCGAGAGTTCTTTTATATCCTTGACATATTTTCTTTTTATAACCATGAGTATCCAAACTAACTTATAGACACCTCGACTAATCTCACAAGACAACCATCATATAAGCATAGATTGAACTCATGACTTATTAACCTTTTAATGAAGGGTGTGTCCTCCCATATCTACCACTACCCCAACCCATTATGGTTTCATATTCTTAATATATAAGTACTCAATTAAACTTTCGACAATGATCGGCCTCCCCACGAATGAGAGAAAAATGAAAAACTATTGCGAAGATTATTTATACAAAATAAACAGATCCATAGGTAATCATTCGACTACATGGAGCGCACTACAATTCTAAAAATATCAAAAACTGAATTCCGGAGGTTGCAAAAGAACGATACCTTTCCATGTTGGTTATTAGTCACCCTCAACTTTTGTGTGATAGACCCATTACCACTTCCAGGCAAAGTACTACCGCTAGCCGGATCTAAATGCAGTTGAAGAAACTGTTTGAAAGTCACACACAAATGTCAGAATTGTTTGTTATTGAAATATTAAAGAAGATATAAGATAAGCGCCTATTATGGTATGATAGACTACACACACTAATTTGAATATTTGATTTCAATATGTGCATACGATAAGTCACGCAAAGAGGGCCAAAATATCATAGCCAGAGCAAAAACATCCAAACCTATAAAATATAATTCAAGAGACCTGGATCGAGATTCTATAAAATAAGGCAACTTCACAATCATAACCTCAAAAACTACCAAGTCATAAGGCAGGAAGAATAGGATAGGAAGAAGCACTTGAATTTTAATATATATATATATATAACTAAAAGGCGAAATAAGGCTTGCACCCATTCCATGCCACCATTTTGTTTTATGTTTTCTGTTTTGAAAAGTAGGCATGTTAGCAATTTTTTGGCTTGTGCTTCGACATTGTGAATTATTTGCCAAATTCAAAAGTTCAGAAAATATAGATTTCGAAATTCTGCTTGAAATTTTGAAAGTTACCCAACATTTAAAAGGTGTTTTTGTTTTATTAAAATTAGAGAAAGACAGTATGTGGCTGTTTAAAACACTTCGTCTTTAAAAAAACAAAATACTTATGAAATACCATAATTATGAACTAAAAAACTAGCCGCAAGTGAATTGGATTACTCATTGATATCACTTTTTACCTTTGGAACTGCTGCCTGGAAAATAAAATTTGAATAGATATTAGGAGATAAATTTTTAAATGTGGCGTGGATCAACGTTGTCTGTGGGCTCCCAGCTGTCTTAGAGAAGTCAAAAGTTATTCTCAGTGAACCACTCTCGTATGCAACTATAGATGGATGAACTGAACCATTCTCATCTGGACAAAAATGGAAACCTATTAAAATCTTCACAAGATTACTGTCAAACAAAGAAATTCCAACTACCAATGACAATTTTACCACCTGCGCTTGCCACGTTAGGAGCCAATCCACCCAACAAATCAATTGTAGGAGCAGATACAGCAGCAGGAAATTTGCTAGCTGAAAGAGGAGAAAGAGAGGAGAGTCCATCCAATTGAGAAGTAGGTGATTTTTCTTGATTGGACAATATGTCAGTTGCAGATGCAGTATTTTGTACAGGCGGTGTTGTTCCAATAGACAAAAGATCCAATAGAACATCAGTTCCACTTTTTGGAGCAAAATTGCTTCCTGAAAATATTGGAAGGTTCCAAACAACAAATAGAGGTTAATATTTGATCATCCATGAAGAAAAAATTGACAAATTTTATAACATTCAAACAAAAGTTCTTTTATGATATGACAATAGAAGTAAAACATGTTCAGTATTTCAAATAAAAAAATACAACACCATTTCAGTGATAGAAAAGTTAGTTGATAATTTAAAATTAGAACAAATGGCAAAAACCACCTCTAAAATATAGGCAGTCAAACAAATGTAAGTGTTAAAATTGCACTCATACTTACATAATTGTATAAATTGTAATAATTTTGTGAGTTTGAGGTTCGAATTTTATCATTTGTGAGTCCTATTTCTCCAGTTGGTGTAGGCTTAAGGGTTTAATTTTAACAGTTTAAAAGTTCAGGAATCCAATTTTTACAATTGAAAGTTTAAGGGTGTAATTGCAACTCCATCATACTTCCAAGGGTGGTTTTTGCAATTTTCCCTTCAAATTAAGGCCTCACAACTGACTTGACAGTCTTTTCATAACATGGAGACCAACTATTACAAGCAACCAATCCCAAATCATACAGAGAAAAAAAAAAACAAACGGGCTTGACTCTTGAGAACTAGTAGTTGTTGCTTGCTATTCACCACTGAATTTATCTTCTTGAGAGGTCCCAAATCTCAAATCAGTCTCTTTAAAAACGTCTTTCTTTTGACAAATAAATGAACAGTTGTGTTACTAGTTGAAAAAAAAAACATGTACATAGTTTAAGTAGTTAATGTCCACCCAAAATCTAACCAAATAACAGTAATTTGCGCTAGAAAATAATCGATCAAAGAAGGATCAACTGGCTATTCTCAAATTTATGCACACAGATATTAACAAAACAAAGTATAGATTTTATAAATCCTAAAGGGTTAAATTGAAAAAAATGGAAACAGCCACTTAATGCAAAGTACAGTAGATATACGTAAATGCTTTCAAGACTAACCAGGTTGCTCTGGAGCTGCGGCCAAATCAAGCCCAAGAAGATCCTGAATAAAATCACTACCAGAAGAGCTAGGCACAGGCACATCTTCCGAACTTAGGTCAAGCAAATCGACGAGAGGAGCGGCAGATTTGGAAACTCCATTTGGCAGGCTAATTGCAGCCCCATTGGAAGTCGATAGTGATGCTGGAATATTACCAGCCCTTTTTCCAATGAACGTTGCCTCATCCAAAACTGGCATTCTTTCAACCAACACAGACCTGAAGATGTGCGTCCATCAGCTCTGTAATATTTAATGAAGCTCTAATATCGGTGCATAAAGTTAAACTCTTCCCCTTAATGAAATTTTGGAATTTCATAAGGGGAAAGAATAAACACCACGCTAATACATACTTCATATTCTGATGACTTGCAATGATGGAATTGAATTCAATGGATCTTTGCTGCAGTTCAAGCACAAGGCTTCCTTTATATTGAGCAATTAAATGGTTGATCCTCCTGCAAATAATGGTTAAAAGATTTAAATCAAAATCACAAAATAAATGGCTAAATATTTGTAAAACTGGCTCAATAAATATTAATAGGTTTTGAAGCGATACTCTTCAAACCGAGTGGCTATTGTGCTTAGCCAAGGAAAGGAGCGGAGGATGAGGTACAAGTTACAAAAGATCCCTTTCATCCAAAGAAATTAAATGTTTTTTAACTAGCAGGCAGTGAGAAGTGAAGAAATAAACCAATTAACAAAAATTACGAGGAAATTTCATATCAGCAAAAAGATAATAGCACTGGCAATCACATACTCAGAACATGATGGGAAACGAGAAGAGAGCTTCAGCAAAGCAATCATGGCCATTGCTTTGGTGGTAAGATCTGAGTCATGACGTTTTATAGCAGTATCCACAATGTCCACAGCATCAGCTTCCGTTACCTGTAAAGAGATTTTGATACTGATTCAACGGTTCCATAAAAGAAATTACACAATATAAAACAAGCCACATAAGGATAGAAGTAGCAAACCAAAGAGTGATATGAGACAAATTAATGGATTGGCTTAGATCCAGAAAAAAGGTTAGGCCATTCATGACCACCGGTCCACTATATATCAATAAGGGAAGATAGACAAACAAAATAAATAATAAATCTAATGACGCTTGTTGTACTTTTAAGTTATAATGATTAGCATATCTTTGCTGGAAATCTTTCAAATTAGTAGTTGATTTAGCAAGCAACGACAATAAAAGTATGGATGAACTTGTTGGGACTTGTTTTTTGTATCCCTTGTATATTCTTTATATTAATATAATTAGATTATTATTAGGAGATATAATTCTAGAGATATTATTTGATATTATTTCCTTAAGTGTATTTCTCTATGGTTATATATAGGCTTGTATCTCTACTAAATAATAAATGAAATATAGATTTATTCCATAAAATCAACATGGTATCAGAGCTCTAGGGTTTTCGCCTTATTGAATTCTAGCCTCCACATCCCGTTTGATCTCTGCCTCCGTTGATCATTCATCAACGGAGGCAGAATCATCTCTCATTAGCCATCAACGGAGGCAAAATCATCTCCCATTAGCCGAAGCCACCCCTTAGATCTGCAAATCTGCCGTTGTCGTTGCACCTTCCCTTTGCCACTCATTGCTGTTCAAATCTGCCACTATCCAAACCCCAGAAACCCCATTAGTTTTTCACTAGCGTCCGCGGCGGCCATCTCCTTCATAGTTCTTCGTCCGACCTCTTGTTTTTCTGTTAGCCAAGCAGCCGATTGAACCTCTGCCAGTTGAAGCCGAACGCCTCTGCCAGTTGAAGCCGAACGCCCAGCCGAAGAGTTTCGGTTTTGTCCATCGTCCAAGAAGCTCCGCTCGCCGCTGTGTTTCGTTGTCGTTGCTCCATCTTTTTATGTTGTCTCGACAAAACCCATGAAACCCCATGTCCTCAGATCCTCGCGTCCGCCTCCAATTTGTTCCAGACCTGTATGATTTCATTCAGACCCATTCTTCATGTCTGCCTTTGAAGTTTAGATCGAAGCCCAGATCCAACGACGCCTCCATTCTGTTTTTGTTCAGATCCGCTAAGCCTCTCTGCTCCATTCAGTTCAGTTTCCGTTCTGTTCGCCCCAGATTTCCCGTTTAATCTGATTCTGACTTGCTCTAGTTTAGTTCGTTCAGTTCCATCTGATCCGACAAAACACTTCTGTCCAATTCCGACCTTGTTTTCGTCCAGCTTTGATTCTACTTTGCTTCAGTTTTGCTCTTTCATTTTGCCCCTCGAAGTTCTTGTTTCGTTCTTCCTAGGTTCTGTTATAGATCTCTATACGAGGATCTATGTTTCTATCCCAGAAGTTTTTCGTGGGTTTGTTCTAACCTAGAAGTTCTTTGTGTGTTTGTTCTTCGGGTTTTTTATTCTATTCTAGATATATTGTTTCTTTTCTTAGTTCTTAGCAAACTCAAGTTTGTGATTTCAACCTTGAGTTTGAGGGAGGGTATTAATATAATTAGATTATTATTAGGAGATATAATTCTAGAGATATTATTTGATATTATTTCCTTAAGTGTATTTCTCTATGGTTATATATAGGCTTGTATCTCTACTAAATAATAAATGAAATATAGATTTATTCCATAAAATCAACACTTTATTTATTTATTTTTTACAAATGCATGTGTGAAAGCTTCAAAGTTAAGAGTTTTTTAAGATAAACAGGCTACTTCATACTGATTACTTTTCCTGAGATTTTTCTAGCAATATTGTAAAATCAGAAATTATGTACTGGTTTATATTACATTTTTTTAGATAAGAGTACTAGTTTATATTACCTGTAATAAATAGTTAAAACTCAGCACGGTTATAAACAAACATTCAACAAAACCTATCAGATGTCACTGAAGGAACAGTACCTTTTCTTTAGTTCCTTAACTATTAGGTTAAAATCATCTAAATAATAATAAAAACCCTTTTGGTTAGGAGTTTGTTAGAACCTAGAAAAAAAGTCCCCTCGATGCTAGGATGTATCAAATTTTCCTATCCTCTTCTAGGTATTAGGCACATGGGCGTGCTTTGAGGAAGCTCCTAGGCAAGTTCTGATGATTTTTTGTCCTCTCTTCTGTATTCCTTCATCTTTAATGAAAACTTTTTTAATACGCGGATCACTAAGAGAATTGTGTAAAATGTCCATCAAAGAAAAGAATAATAATAGTAATAAAGTTTTAAAAAAATAAAAAAGAAAATATAAAAGAAGAGCATGGGAAGAGTACTTACAACTATGGGATCCTCTATATCAAGCATTCCAATATTATTAACCAACATGTCACCATATTCACCAATGCACCAAACTGCCACTCGAACAAGGCTTTCCTGCTTAACATGTCAGCATTGGCATAAAGGCACCCACTTATAAACTTTGTGTGAGGGATGGGTGTGTGTGGTGGGGTGGGGGAACGGATAATTGCTGTTTACTAATAAAAAAGAACCAATAATACCTGCTCACTGGATATCTGAAATGCTCTGTACAAGGCCCTTACAGTATACCCATGGAGGTCCGATGCATTGCTTATCACGACAATGAGAGCATGCCATACTTCATCTTTTACAAAATTTCCAGCCTACTATGCAATGCATAAGCATCAGAGATTTTACCAAAGGGAATATGAATCTTGATGGCAGGTTTGTAGGATTAGCTCTTTGGATCAATAAAAAATTATTGAATTCACGCAGAAAAAGAAAACAAAGGTAATGACAAACGAAAGACTGAAGAGAACACTCAAAATAGGAGTTGAAATGGAATGATAAGAAACAAGGCACTCAACAAATATAACATCATCGAGATTCGAGAACATCTCAAATCGATGGTAACTTTAAATTTGTGATATGCAAATAGAACACCACATTCTTTATGGGGGCGAAATTGTGCTTGTAGAAATAATTGTGATGTGTTCATTCAGAAAACTAGAAAAGAAAATTAAGGACCTTGAATAGCTAAGAGAAACGATTTAAAGAATCCAAAAGATAGGAGATTATAAAGAAAATCAGATGAGAATTCAAACTATACCTCAGAGAGAACCTTTAGCATCTGATCAATGTACCATATTTTCTCTGGGGAGTACCTGCAACATCAGGATAAGTGTTAATTAGAACATCATCCTCGAGAGCTTTCTATTCTTTTCTATATAAGAGAAAAAGTTAAAGTAACTTTCAACTAGTCCTAAATACTCGCACACTCGGTTATCCCAAGTCAAAAGACAAATGGAAAAAGAAGACAGAACTTTATGGTTCTATCAGTGAGAAACTGAAAACTTAAAAAAAATAAAATTTTGAGATATAAATTATGATTGAACATCAAATTTGTTTTAAAACTTAGAAATCATAATCCACTAAGAACCAAGTTACTTCCTTTTGGCTTAACTTGCTATCACCTCGACCTCTAAGAATGCAAATGCAAATCTTCCCACGTGATATCAGAAAATATTGACTCGTTTTAGACATTATAAGAAACCACTGACTTCCAATTTTATGAAGAAAGAAATATTGAAACGGAAGATGAAAGCTCCCACCAATCTCAATGAAGTTACAATCAAGATCTTGGATCTGATGAAATATAGGAGAGTAATCACAAAAATAACATAGGCAAGAATACTGAAAGAAGCTTGAAATACTTAAGTATCCCAAATTTCAACATCTAATTTCCCACATTGCAAAGGATCACCTATTTCTTTCCAAACACAATTCCCAGAATAGCAACACTGAGAAAATGAGTGAGGGAGAGAGGAGAGTGTGTTGCAATAAACAAAGGAATGTAAACTTGTTCCTTTCATTTTTACTCAAACATGATGAGAAAAAAGCGTAGAATCAAAAAGAACATGAACTGAATAGCTCACTTTGCAACAATTGAGCAAATTTTTGCAGTAAGATCTCCCTTAAATTCTTGATCAGCAACTTCCAGGTATTCAATAAGTTCTTTGGTTAGAGGCTTCACATTGCTCTCATTCACAAGAAGATATACAAGTTCAAGAGCCCTTTTCCGGATTGAAGCATCTGAATCCTGAGACAACACAAAACAATAATGTTTTGAAGCATGCCCAATCGACCAGTTTCTCCACAAATTTGCACAGGAATCAATCAAGAAGGCTATAATCAGTTACACGTTGATCCAAGATTTTCTATGTTACCCCAACCATAACCTGTATGAAACTTCACCGTTGGTCTATTTCCAGTACCAGCACAGTTCATTCAAAGAGCTGCTATAATTTGTAGTTCTCAAAAGGTTTTCAAGTAAATACTCAAAACGGAAAAAATAAAATTTTAAAAATAGGGGATAAAACACGTATGAATTTGTGACTTTATCCCAAACTCCCATCACTTCAATCGTAGCTAGTTAAGTAATTATTAACGAGAAATTGCCTGTGCAATCAGAGAATGATAGGAAGAGTTAGAGGTCATTATTCATTTGATTCAACAAAGAAGGAACATTTCAAACATGGAAAGTTAAAAAATAAAGATAGTCAATGAATTAACAAGATATACAAAGTACCTTTACACATTCCAAGATAGTCGTCCGATGTCTCTGCACTGCTTGACCATCTACTGTGATTGCCTTCATAAGCATGTTCAATGCTACATATCTAAGAAACATTCAAAGAGCAATATGTTGATTAGTGTACCTAAGGAACTTGAGAACCTTTATACTAAGCTGATATAGGTGAATATTTTGTGGTTAAACAATTGCAAATTAAGTTCTAGAAAAGCTTTTTCAATGAACAGTTAGGCTACCAGCCAAACATTAGAAATGCAAATCTTCTTTTTCCTACTATCTTTTTCTAGTCAGAATCACTCTCCTCCACTGTTTTGGGCTATGTTAGCTGAAATTTTTTTCATAAAATCAGCCTTATTATAGGATGAAATAAAAGGACTACATTTTCATCTATTATTTTTTACACGCTCTCAAATCGACTTTTTCCGCAATATGAAGCCGAGAAGAAAGGAAAACCCAAAGCAAAAAGAATGCAAAGCCATAGAAAGAGGAAGAGGAAGAAGAGTTAGATTCCATAGGTCTGGACTGAGTCTGTCTGCCGGAACTGATCCTTCCGTGGCAAGGGATTAAACTCCCTCTGCTGGGACTATCATATCATATCAAAATGCAAGAAAAAAGCCTTGATTTTAGCCAGAAAAGTGACATTTGCTTAACACATGAATTCCACTAAAAGGAAATAGTGAGACCGAAGAAGGGAGGGGAGAAGTCCCAACAAGGTAGCCGTAGGGAAACTTGTGGCTGGATTTCATCCTTTGTGTCCAACAAGCACAAGAACATCCATAAGGAGGAGCGGATTATGGCCGCTTGATTATATTATCTTTTTCATTCCTTCTTTTTGAGAGATTTCTCTTCTCTTTCTTTATCTAGGCAGGATCTCATCTCTGAGCCTGAGCAGCGGCATTCTCCCCGGACGCCCAAGAATCAATCGAATCGTGGAATTCTCTCCCGGAGCAGCGGAACTAGCAACTTTCTTAGAAGGTAGACTGCCCTAATTTCATAACCTTCATTTCAATCAGTTATATCGATAGTGACATACCAAAACCTCCTGTTAAAGACAATGACACTTTGATTAAGTTGTTAGCCCAAAGATTGCATTTTGAGCTTGTAAACTCGCAGTGGATTTTTCATATACTGGTTGTGGAACCTTTATTTCCTTGAAAATGAAACGATAACTAACTGGTTATGGAACTTCTAGACGTGGAACCCAAAAAACGGAAGCATATAAAAATATATGCCTTGAGATAACATGCTTAATCACTGTTGTGTAGGATTGGAAGTAGAGAAATTACAGACACTTCAGTAACAAGAAACAAAAATACCCTATAAAGTCCATGGAAATACGTTGTGCTACACAAAGGTCTTGGATTTTTTACTTTAATGAAAACAATTTCCATTGAGAAAAAAATGAAAGAATAGACAGGCATACAAAAAAACAAAACCCACTGAAAAGCAGGCTCCCTTTACACAAAGGGACTCCAACTATAAAAGATCGTGCCAATAGAATAAAGCCCACTAGAAAACGTGAAATTTAACAAGGGACCATAACTCCCTGAGTTCCCTGTCAACCCCCCCAAACACCCTACTATTCTGTTTCGCCCCATAAAACCCGAACAATCGCACAAACACTAGCAAGCCACAGCGGATAGAGAAAAAACTCCTCAATCATAGCCCTAAGGTCTCTATGCCTTACCCGCATCATACCAAACACACAATGGGAATATTCATTGTGTCATCGAGAATGGATCAACTACAGCATTTGGGCATCACTCTTGATTTGCAGACTACACTTTTAAGCAGAAACTTCCCGAACTCTATTGGCTGGCAGGATCAAAAGATGCATATTGAGGAGGTGTGGAACACTGAACATTGCAATTGGTCCCTTCATTTTAAGAAGAAACCTAAAAGATGATGAGACATTGGAATGAACTGAATTCACCCATCTCATTTCTAATTTTAATATCACTGACTGAAGAAACAAATGGACATGGAAGCTTGATTCTATTGCTTCAATACAAAGTCTTTATATACTTTCCTCTCCTCATGCACACTTCACCGACTGTTTTGTACAACAAACTTTGGAGTTGACCCTGTCCAAAAAGAGTGAAATTTCTCATTTCCGAAATTTCAAATTTCTGTCTCAACAAAATGGACAGGTTACAGAGACGTTGCCCGTGGATCAACATATCTCCCTCTTGGTGCAGCCTTTGTCATACCAACAAGTCTTCTTTGATTGACCCACAACAACTAGAGAGATTTGGACAGTATCTTTTACTACCTTCAACTCGACTGTTGCTTGCCATAATGATACACAGAGCTGGCTTCACTTATTGTTTAGTTGGCCACCCTTGAAAGCTGACAAAGAACATTTGTGGCTTAGCACTATTTGTGTGTTCTGTAGAAGATATGAGATGAAAGGAGTGATGGAATCTTCCGGGACAAGAACAAGACGACAAAGGACATAATCAACACTCATTCATAGTGCCTTTTTTAGTGGACTGTATATAAGAATTTTTCTATCCTTGTTACAAATTGGAAACACCTTTTGTACACCCTCTGATTGGGCTCCTTTTGTATACCCATTGATTGGGCTCCTCGTGGATGTCTTTGAATGTTTTATTCAATCACTGAAATTGTTTTTTATCCAAAAAAAAAATCAAATTGAGAGGAAATAAAGGACAAATCTAGATTCAGTGCTTCTCTTGAGTGCTCCGTTGCAATTTCTTTTTGATACCTCACTCGTTTGTTATTAACTCAAATTGCTTTTTCATAAGCTTCCCAAATATCATACTTTTATAAGCTTTTCACTGAATCAAAAGAAGATTCTTACACCATATTGTATGCAGAAGAAACCAAATGATTATTTTTCTGATTCCATGCACTATATGCAATAGAATTCTCGTGAAATAACTTAATAAGCAATAAATTAAAATACTCAAGTTTTATCAAAAGAACCTGATATTGTTATCGCGATTAGACAAGAATCTTCCCAAGATATTGATAGCAAGAACACGTAAGCCGCCACTATCTTCTATACTCATAATAGTTTCAACACATTCATATAGAATAGCATTCCCTGCATTTTTGTTTGATTCAGTTTTTGTTGCCACCTAAGAAAAAAAAAATCAAATTAAAACGGGAAACGGAGAGGAGAAAGGTTATCAAGTAAAAGTAACAACAAACCAGTGGTTGGCAGATATCAGTATGAATCAAGATAAAGTAACCAGCAATGATATGGATAAAATAAACAAAAACCGGGTGAAGGTTTAGCAAAGAAACAGCATTTGACTTGCCATTGAAATTTATGCCAAAATCAAATTCTTAAGCTATAAAGTAAGAGAGCAGAGTTTGTCTCACATGATACGAAAAAGAAATGCAATAAAATCAATCTGTGTAGGACCAAAATTGGATAAGATGCTGGCTAACTCTAATAAGAGCATTAATCTAAAAAATTCACCTGATGTTTCCTCCCACAAGACAAGGGACACTTGGAATTAGAAATAAAAATAGACGTGTAGGTCAGTAAGAAGACATCTGAGATGGCTATTTACTACAGTAAAATGGCCTACAAAATGCTTGAAAACAATATGATACTATTATATAGGTTGCATTTGCAGCTGGCGAAAATTTACCTGTGCAAGTATATCATTCATGCAGTCGCTAGCATCTGCATCTCCCTGGCCCAAGACACGCAAAAATTTAAGCATCCGGATGTGAAGAAATGGGTCCGTTATTCCAGCAATATCATACTCAGGGGCATACGGACTATTAACCAAATCCTTTAGTGTCTTGACTATGGCCTCTGTTGACTTCTGTATGGAGGTAAAATACAATTCTTCCGTTAGAAACAAAAACCAAGACCATATAGCTCCATCATTTCAATGTAATGTGAAACATTGTAGTATAACAAAAAAAAAGCTCATCTTAAAGAAATGGCAAAATGCTAAATTAGTAAACCTTTTATATAAGCTACTGCTTACAATTGAAAAAGAAAATGATAAAAAAACAATGTCAATTCAACACCACATCCAAAATTGCAGAGAAATACACATAATAGTACATGTCATCCAGCAAGAACAAAATATATCAGCAGTCTTGGCATTGTCAATCACCATGATCAGGACGTGATAAACAATTCATGCATCAACAAACACGTGAACCAATAAAGGGACAATAAAATACCTTCCGAAAATATTCAAGGGCTTCTGGACTGTGTTTGCAAAGCTCTGTACACAGTTGAACTCCTGTTATCATAACCCCATGGTGCTTTTCTTTCAGTAAGGAGGCAGCAGGATTAACAAAATTTTCTGCAAGATCTGGTACTTTCCTTATAATCCTAATTGAACACAATGCTGCCTGCACTCACAATCAGGAGCTCTCAAGTTACAAGAACAGAATAAATAAAGAGCGAGAATAGAATATTTCTAGTATTTGAGAAAATTCCAAAAAAAGAAAATCTTATTTTATTTCATTAATGACAACGCAGACTGTAGCAGTAATAAAAGAAAGGGAAATTGCATCAGATGACAAAAACATTTTAAAAAAACAGCTCATGGCACCTCTTTTTTGCATATTGTGGATATGAAAAATATGACAAGTAATTAGTTGTATCAGACGGCTATTAGAGGGTTATTGGCTTTTAAATTTGTTACTTTTGCAATTTAGAAAATGTAGTGACATGAGCCTTATTATCATAAATTTTTTTGCTATTTTTGCAAGCACCTCTAAAAGAAAACAAGCTCAAAAAATTACAACCAAATCAACTGTACTTCATCGATATGGAAGGCACATTTTTCCAAAATAAGTATTCCAATAAATAAGCAAAAGGTCATCAAACATGAATTGCTAAAACAAAATCACTTTTATCCTCAAAGAGTGAAAGTGAAGACTGAACACATTGCCGTTCATCCTATTTTATAACCAGAGAGTTTCTAGTTAAAACATCGCAGACTACTTGCAACACTCACTTTCTTCCTAATGTTCGGATCTCGAAACTGCAACAGTCTTTCAACTTCTGGCGCAAGATCACGAGCCATTTCAGCTGAACAAATATTTCCTAAAGCACAAAGAGCAAGTCCTACGATATACTGATTTGAGTGGTTGAGATCTCTAAGAGCAATTAAGGTAAATGCAAAAGCTTAAAATCTTCCTTCTTAAATGTGTATGCAGATAATATACCTCAAAAAGTTCTCAGAAAAATGAACTTCCTAGAAAAGTGATCAAGATTTAGGGTTAATAGTGTGAAAATGATGAAGAATGGATACTGTTTTAATGAGTTTGTGACCAACATCAGAACTTCTTGTCTTTCATCTAGAAGTAACATGAGACCAAGATACCCAATTCTCTTTTCTGGGAAGCCAGAAGATGCAATCAACTTCAAGCATTCCATTTGACCAAAATGTGTGGGATAACCAAGCATATGAATGAACATGAGCTTCGCAAGGTTTCGATGCCTATAGTCATGATCATTCTCATCAATGGCAGCTCGAATAGCAGCACACTCTTTTCGAATTACCGCACGTTCCTCAGCTGCCGTTTTACAGGCGCGAATGGCCCGAATCATATCCCTGTATTAAAACATCGAGTTATGATCATACGATAAAGTCAGCCTTTGGCTAAAGATGCTTATAAAAGATAACAATGAAACAGATATGTCAACCATTTACTTAATTTACTATCTTTTTTCTCGTGTTTATAAGAAACCAAACTTTACATCATTAACTAATTACAGACCAATAGGTGGCGCATGATAAGAACATAAAGAAACTAAAAGTATAAAAGAAAACATGTTTATAATTAAGAACTCAAAGTAGTGGTATTCGCATAGTGTATAGCAAGTGCACAGTTAAAACATTGGAGTGCAACATGAAGACCCAAAAAAGCTTAAAGGACTGCTAATCCAGAAAATTTCTCATGAAATCTGCACATCAGGCCAGATCAAATACTTAAAATTTTTCATCCCTTTCCGAGACATTGATCAGAAGGAAACCTCGTTGCTCTTTTATATGAAAGAACTGACATTGCTAATTGTGAATGTATTTTATACTCTGATATTGCAAACTGGGAGAAAGAGCTTTAAAAAGGCTACAAAAGCGTGGCATTTCATTATGAGGGTAACATATATTCATTAATAGATGGAGGACGAGAACAAATAGACCGAAATTCTGCTAGATACATAACCACAGTGAGAGTGATGATTCAAAGAACACGCTTCACTGCTTATGCATTACTACCTCCGTATTCAAATAACTGACTCAGTACACACGCCTAAATCCATTAACTGAGGCCACAAATTGAACCCAAGAACCATAACACTGCTGTTGGAAAACACAACCTAAACACTCATTACCAATTCCTAACAAGAGAAAATGAAACTTGAGCAGCAGAATTCCAAGTCAAAACACAGAAATCGGTTACAAACTCAAACTCCATGTTCAGGAAATGCGTAATTACAGGAGAATTCAATTCTGAAAGAAAACAAGAAGAAAGCGGGAAATGGTGCAAATAGAAGAAGAAATAGAAAAAGTAGAAAGCAGACCTGAGACGCGTGCCTGAGGAGAAGGGATTCATGATTGAGTGAGGGTGGAAGCTTGAAAAGAGGTGAAGAAGATCGGAATTAAGCAAGGAAGCAAGAAAGGTGTGGAAGAATATGCAGCGATTTGAATGTTGTGGAAGAAGAAATAGGAGATCCGAAGGAGTATATGGAGAGATCTGGGATGGGAAGTAAAGAGAGTTTGGATCTGAAGGTATGTTGTTGTAGCTTTGTGTCGAACTTCCTCCTTCCCCACTTCTGATGAACGCGCCTTGCTCTTCGATGTTCTGATCAAAACTTACAACATCAAAATTAAGAAAATATATATCAAAAAAAAAATTGGAATTAACTGAAGAAATTTATAATTTTCTTTTTCTTTTTCCTTTTTTCCTTTTTCTTCTTTTTTTTTTTTTTTTTTTTTTGGCTTGAGGAGTTTTCGTTAACGTTACCGGTGTTGTGGGTTAACTGGATCACAGCCGATCCTGAGTGGACGAATCTGGCGCAAGTCTTGCCCGTACAACGACCAACTTCTAGTTCTACCGTAATTAAACGACGACGTATTTATATAACATTTACAAGGGGAAATTTGACCCAATGATCTTCTGCTTACTCATTTGTTGTTAACCATCATGATCAATTTTTCTCTCGTGGTTGGCTTTGCGAAACAAGAAACTGACAAAAGAAGAAGAAAGAAATGAAGAAGGTGGCAGCTTGTGTGCAGAACGAAGGGAAAAGGTTGGGTCATGTCTCATTTGAGCTTAAGAAAATGTAGGTGTCATTTTCTCGTATATATCCAATTGACTTGCTTTTTATTTTTTTTTCAATTATGTCCAACTCTTATTGTAATGTAAATTTGGGATAGTTGTAGGTTTGTAGCATTTTAGGCCCTCGTATTATGGAACTTACTGAAATGGCAAAGTTAGAAGCCCAGTTCAAGTGATTAAATTCAACAATTTCGGTTTTCTTATTGCGACTTCTAACTTTCTTTTTCTTTTTTGCTAGCTTTGCCGTTTGCTATTTCAATTCTAACTGCTATTTTATTCGCATTATGATCACCTGATGTTATGTAGTTTATGTTTCCTATTCGATCCTGTAAGTTATCTGTCTTTTGATTAGTCAATGTTTATGTAGGAAGATGAAAATACCGCCATAAAATTGAATGAAGAAATTAGATTACAAAGCTACACTATTCAAAAAATAGTTTGCAACAACAGCAATCCTCATATTCATTGCCGCTGTTGCTCTGCATTTTCTTGTATAGGTGAAATAGAATAACGTTTTGCTTAAATTCTTTGGTAGTAATTGATTAACATAGTTGAGACATTGCTGAATTTCAATTGATTCAAATAAGAGTTAAAATAATAATTCTTCAAAGAACGAGCCTTTATTTTATAAGCTGAAAGTAGTGGAGTCGTTGGTAAGGAAGGGAAGTTCGCACCGGCGAAGTACAAATAAAAATATAGGAGGAAAAAATAGAAAACTAAAATTGTGTAATCTTGTTTGGTAATGGTTGATTTATTTTAAATGACTTAAGAAGATTAACGTTTATTATATTTACTTTTCATCCATCCAAAAACCATATTATATTTACTTTTCATCCATCCAAAAACCATATTGCCACTAAATCAATTATGATTGGTGTAGTAAAAGCACAATTCGACCATTCTTCCCCCAATCAATTGAAGTAAATCAATTTAAACCTTCAAATTTTAAAAAGAAAAATGTTGTCACATATCAAACCTTATCTTCAAATTCGATTGATTTTAGTCATACCAACTCAGTTTTTCAATCTTTCATACCCAAAAGTTGACTATACAACTTGCTTTCAAGAAAATAGAATGGCATCTGAGTGAGCATTTCAGACAAAATTAAATAAAAATTACGTGTAAAAACTTTCAACATGAACAAGAAATCATGTACTTCGATCAAATGGTCGTATATTTTTACGAACATAGCTATTACATAATTGACATTAAACTATAATAACCCATCAACAATTACAGAAGAGAGAAACGGCTGCAAATTGAAGAGTGTGTAGGCTACTCCACCCTTCTAACCTTCCACCAAGCAAGTTGGGCAAACACATCATCACGCACACAATAAATACAACTCATAAGCCTTTCATCAATAAGAACCTGTAATTTACTGCTTGCAACTAAAGAATCACAATGTAGAAAGAAAGAAAAAAATGAGCATCAAATCAGACTTTATGCAATGTGGCCAAGAAAGTGTTTTTTTCCTATACAAGTTAATGCTGCCCCCTAAAGTGTATAAAACGCTCCACTATTTGACATCATCTCAAGGAGAGGACAAACTAAAGTGGGCGTCAGAAGTTAATAAATGATGCTGTTATTATATACAAAAAAGGAAACTCTAGTTCTTGAGGATATTGACGAATAACACCAATATACCTCTTTCCATGTTAATAAAAACCAGCTCAAGTGCTGATTAAGAAGAGCATAAAACTGCATCTGCAAGGCCTTACCATGCCCATAATAACCAAACTCCAAACGTCATGCTCACACGGGATTCTTTTGAAAGAAGCAAGGATGAGTGTGGATTGAGAGAATGATTATCTATTACCTTCATCAACTCGTTTGGCTTCTATCAATTTCTGTGTAAGAAGAAGCACCAAGCACTCCAGTGATGCAACTCAATTTAGAAAACACTCTCGAAAGAAACACGCATCTGTGGTAGTTGTCGGGGTCTTGGACGTGACGACGAGGCAAGGCATTGCAGCAATTTAACGACGTCGGAAGTATCATCGAGGTAAAACTTAGCCTTGCTTGGCTTTCGTCCAACAGTACAGGCGAAGATTTCTGGAGCGGAAGGGAGTGAAGGACTGGAGACGGTACTTAATATGCTCTCAAACATATCTTCATCTGATCTATCATCTCCAATGCACATCACGAAATCAGGTGGTCTTCCACTATCCACCATTCTTGAGAGAACCTTTTCTGCGACCAACCCTTTGCTTACTCCCTGCGAGTAAGTAACAAACAGCTCAAGATTCAAGAAGATATTCCACTGGAGGCATGCTAATTTGATGAGATATATATCACGTCTGAAGTATTATCAAATATAGCACAATGCAAAAAATTAAAAAAACACATAAACAGTAAAATTTAGATCAACTCTCATAATACTATAGACCAATGAATTTAACCATATCTGCAATTCTTTAAAAGTATTGCTATGTTGCTTAATTATTAACCTTAAAAATGTCACTTGTTCGATTTACCTGTGGTTTCACTTCAACAATATGCTGGCCTCTTTTAACAACGGCTGGTTCGTTGGCAAGTACGTTTTCTAGATGGTCCAGCAATTCCTTGGCTTGACAGGATCCGAAGTCAGAATCAGCATCTTGATGGTGCCAGACTAAAGCACTTTCTTTCTGTTCTATGCACGAGCCATCTGTTGCTTCCGTATATAATCTCATCACTGGCTCTACAATTTTAATCCAATCAAGATCAGAAGACAGTGGACTAGTTTCCCATTCTGAAGTTCCACCCCACCTGCAAAAAAGTAAGAAGCTTAAGAATTCGACGCCAGCAAACTTGCACAACAAGAAGCTTGGCGTGAATAGAACATTACGATCAAATACCTTATGAAGTACCCATGTTCCGCTGCAATCCCCAACATCTCACAAGAGACAAACCACTGACCTAAAGAACTTCTCCCCCTCCCACTAACAATGAACACAGTGTTACAGGGATCGTTGCAAAGAGTAGTCAAGACTGAGATAACTTCAGGGCTCGGTGTCTTAATTATAGAGCTTTGTGAAATGATAGTGCCATCATAATCTAAAAATATTGCTCTTCTATGAGTTCTTTTATAAGCCGAGACAATGTGATCGATGGTTAACTTCCTAAACCCAGGAGAAAGAGAAACAACTCTAAAACGCAGACCCAAACCAATTCCCCAGCACCGTTTACTATAGTGA
Organism: Cucumis sativus; assembly: GCF_000004075.3. Classification (NCBI taxonomy): domain Eukaryota; kingdom Viridiplantae; phylum Streptophyta; class Magnoliopsida; order Cucurbitales; family Cucurbitaceae; genus Cucumis; species Cucumis sativus. The sequence goes on along the minus strand of NC_026659.2, from coordinate 25,835,265 downwards.
TCTTGACATGCTCTATCCAAATCTTGCATAAAACTACGAGACCAATATCCAATATCGTGGGAACTGACATATCGATAATGTTTCTCATGTCGCAGCTGCTTCTCTGACTCCTGCATGGTTATGGCTAGTTCCAATGCATCGGCAACAGCATCAATGTCCCAAGGATTAACCCTGATTGCTCCACTTAAAGAAGGCGAGCAACCAATAAACTCAGACACCACAAGCATACTCGTTCGAGGAGAACCAATTTGTAAGCCCATAGCCTCATCCATAAGAGGAGTTCCTTGCCTACAAACAATATACTTGTATGGAACCAAATTCATGCCATCCCTTACAGCACTCACTATGCAGCATTCTGCTAAAGCATAATAAGCAGTCTTCTCAAAACGTGGGACGTGGCGATCAATCAGAATTACTGGTTTGTAGTTACTTGAACCGTAAGCTTCATTGATCCTTTCAGCAGCCAAGTAGGCTTCCTTCTGAGCTTCATGCACATCTTTCCCTGAACCCCTTGCAGGGTTCACTATTTGAACCAGGACTATTTTGCCCCGCAACGCAGGATGATGCCGTAAAAGCTGTTCCACAGCAAGAAGCTTCAGGCTTATACCCTTAAAAATGTCCATATCATCAATACCAAGAATTAATTTCTTCCCCATGAACTGATCTCGAATTTCTTTTACTTTAGCAAATGTAGATGGAAGATTCATCACTGATTCCAGCCGGCCCATGTGAATGCCTACAGGCAGAATTTTGATATATACCGTGCGACCATAATAATCTAGTCCAATATGACCACGCTTCGATTCATAATCCAAGCCCAACATTCTGCTACAGCATGAGAGGAAGTGACGGGCATAATCAAACGTATGAAAACCAAGTAAATCACAGTTTAACAGACCACGGAGAATCTCATCCCGAACTGGTAAAGTTCGATAGATTTCTGATGATGGAAACGGGCTATGCAGGAAAAATCCAAGTTTAACTCGATTGTAGCGCTTCCTCAGGAATGTAGGAAGAACCATTAAATGATAATCATGAACCCAAACAGAATCTTCCTCAGGATTGATGATTTCCATCACCTTATCAGCAAATAGTTTATTAGCAGAAACATAGGCTTGCCAGAGCTGCCGATCGAAGCGATCACCGTGCTCTGGGCACATGGGTAGCATGTAATGAAATAAGGGCCATAGCTGCTGTTTGCAAAACCCAATATAAAAGTTCTTCTGGAGATCATGAGGAAGAAATGTAGGTACACAGTTAAAATTGTCGAACAGTTTCTGAGCAACCTCCTCCTGCTCGCTGGCGTCGATTTCAACCTTGAGGGAACCAATGTATATAACCTCCATTTCAGGTGAAAACCCATTCTTTAGCTGCAATAAAATTGAATCCTCATCTAAACTGAAGCACCATTTGCCAGATTGCCCATCTTTTTTAGCGTGCACAGGTAACATATTTGCAACTATGATTTTGCGCTCACGGTATACAGATGAAGACTCCGAGTCTCCGTCATTACTCCCATAATCATCCAATTCAGAAATAATTCCAGGAGCAGTCATAACTCGTGGCAGGGACCTGGGTGTACGAGGAACATCCAGTAAATCTCCAGAAGCCAAGTCCAAAAAGTTAGCGGTAGATCTTGATGCCATGAGTTTCCTCAATATTTTCCACTCAGTATCCAATCATACGGATGAAACCAGAAAAAATAGAACTTGATCTGCAAGTAAAGTGCAAGTACCCTCAAACGTGTATAAAGGACAACAAAATTCAACAACTGTACGTACTAAAAAACTAGAATCGAAAAACATGCTAGATAAGAAATTCTCACCACCCAGGTACAGAATCAAGTAGGCACAAACTAAATGAGTTAGAAAACTGCAATCAATATCTAATAAACAATTACAGCGGCCAGAGTGAAGAAGTTGAAACAAACCAAATTAACAATAAACAGCAGGAGTCCATAGAAGAAACTATACTGGCTAATTATTATCAGAAAATGGGGAACAAGAAAAAAGAATATATAGCATTCACAAAGGAAACAACAATATAATATATTAATAATAAAAAACAGTTTAAAAATGAATTTGCTAAAAGGCACTGAGATGTTTTGAATACTTGGGTAGGAAATTCTTTCTAATTGTGAGGCGTTATTATGTTGGAGTCTTGTACAATACAATCCTATGGTAGCCACTCGTCATAATAATACTCCTACAACCCAACGCGTTTTACCGTTGAAAGAACCCTTATACAGGCAGGCCGCAGGCTGGAGTCATTCATGATCCCAAACAGTGGCATATATATATTGATGATTGCAATTATTCATTCCAAGTCACTTCATCCTTAGTACTACTCTGTCACTCATTTCCAAGGCAGTCTTATTTTTAAAAAATTATGTAATTATATAGCAAAGAAAACTTTCCTCGCTGGCAGATAATAATGCATGCATTAACTTTACTCTTCTGGAAGAAGAAAGAAAAGGGAAAACAAAACAAGCTTCCAATCAGGAATTTCGAATCAATTAAAATCTGCCAACTACTTTTTCCAGCTATACGCACAGTAAATCTGTCCGATCCACCAATAAAGTTTATTTCAACGAAAAGACCAAATAGATAAATGTTGAGGATCGTTAATTAATAACATTTAAAACAAATCAAAAAATGAAGAGATCATCTACGACATTTGTAAACTACGAAATCAAGAACCGTGAAGTTTAAGCCTCGTTAGTGAGGTGTGCGACCATCTGTCTGTTTATCCAATAGAGCAAAGAAAACAACAAGAATATTGAAAAAGCCACCACTCAGCATCCACATTTCTAGATCTCAGTGAAAAAGAACACAATCACATCAAGAACAATCCGAAAACGAAACTCAAACCAGAAACAAAAATTTAAAATAAATAAATAAAATAAAGATAAATTCACAAACCTCACAAACCACTAAACCAAACCACAATTTAATCAAACACATTTCCCAGCCAAAACGAACACAGATAACACAAAATGAAACGAAGAAGAAGAAATCGCATACATATATATCCATATAAACAAAAACTCCATTTCCTAAACAGAAAAATCAGAGTTCGACGACCGTATTGAACGCTTCCAACTGCCGTTTGGTTGCAGAGAAACCACAAAAGAAAGAGCAAAACGTAATGAATTTTGGACGTATTCTATTTTCAAGTCACAACCAAAAAAAAAAAAAAAAAAAACTCATCTCAACTGAAGAAAAACAATAACGTAGTGCCAAATAAAGTACAAATTACATCTGGCTATGGCCTGTAAGAATTATTAAAAAAAAATAAAAAAACAGACACACACAAAGGCACAGAAAACAAGAAAAAAAAGAAGAAGAGATGAAATCAAATTCGGTTATTCTCCTTGAAACGTGTTCGTCAACAACCAGAGAGAAGAAACAGAGTAATCCAAGTAACGAATTAACCAAAACTCCATAAACAGATCAAAAGAAAACTGTTAAAAAGAGAGAGGAAAAACTCACAGTTGAAGCGATCGGGAAAGGATGATGAAGAAAACTGTGGTGCAGTTGTTTGATTGATTGATCGATGGATGGATGGATGGATCAATTGAGAAGAAGAAGAAGAAGAAGAAGAAGAGAGTAAAAAGGAAAAGAAAAAAAAATAAAAAATAAAAAAAAGAATTGAAGTTAGAAAAAAGAGAAAGGTATATAAATAAATAAAGAAATAAAGAAATAAATAGAGATAATTATCGAAAAGAGAATTTTGTAATTATGATTGGCTCAACCCTTAGCCGAGTCTTGTAGTTTTTGACCAACTCTTTTCCTCTCGGTTTCGCTCTCCTTCGGATTGGATTGCAAAGATTTTCAACTTTCTTCTTTAAATTACTTTATTACCCTTCCCCTTGCCTTCCCCTTTTTCTTTTTTATTTTAATTTTGTACATATCCTTATTCTTTTCCGATAAGATAAAATATCCAACTTTTCTTTTTCCTTTTCTTTTCAAACTTTTTAAAGTAAGAAACGCATTCTCAGATTTTATTGCCCAAAACGTAGTCCTCATTTATTAATACTTATTGTCCACTTTTTTTTTATTATTATTATTAATTAATTAATTAATTAAATAATATAAAAAGGAAATATTTGAAATATTTGACTTTTTTTTGTTAAACTTTTTGGTGCCTAACTATATCCAACTTGCTACCTTCATAATGTACTAATTTATCCACGTGAAAATATTCATATCCTAATCAACAACATAACTTTAACCCTACACTTTTCATCTCTCACCCTACATACTATAAAAACATAAATAAACCATGTTCTACAAAAAAAAAAAAAAAACAACTCTATTTAATCAACCTCTAATTCGAGCTTGACAATGACAAAATATTAAATTCTGTAAAGAGTGGTGATTAGGTGTGATCTAGATTGCTCTGCTCCTCCCATCTTTACTATAAAAAAAGAAGTTATAGAATAAATTTTATTTTTAAAAGACATTAAGAATGTCATGTGACAATTTTTCTTCGTGTAGTAGGGGGTGAGCATGATAGCTCGAAAAACCTAGTCGATCGACCAAATCGAAGTTGGTTAGTTGGAAAAAGAGAGGGATCGATCGAGGTTGGTTTTGAAAAGTTTCAAATCGATAATTTTTAAAATGTATTTTTAAGTGTTAAACCGACAATTTGACACTTTACCAAATCAACTGTCGTCAGCTTAGACTCTATTAAATTAAAATAAAATAAAATTTCCTATGTACAAATATTTAATTGACTCATCTAAATGTTTCGTTTGCTCGTTTTTATATTATTTATTTTATAATTTCTTTTATGTATAGTGAAAAAATTAAAACTTTTATCTTGAAGTTAATAGTATCGATGATATGTCAATTATGCTATAGTTTTTTTTCTTTTTTCCTTTTATATTATATGCTTATGTGTCTTGTATTGAATGGTTATTAAATTGGTGGTGTTACCAATATTCCACGTCAACATTTAGCTAACTATACCACAACAGCTTACTATAATTAAGATAGGAAATCTAGAAGTGTTGAAACTTCCAACTTTAATAGTTGTATAGATACCATTTTAAAATTTTGCATTTAACTTCTATACATAATTTTGATCTCTATACTTTCAAATATTTAATTTTAATTTCTCTGACCGTCGATAAATTTTAAATTTAGTTTCTATTAGTATTTTATGGTAGCCTTTTTCATTTCTTCGCTATCATTTTTTGTAAATTTTTAGAAATTATTAACATGTTATGTGTTTTCTTTTGCATAAAAGTTATCGAATTATTTAGTTAATTTTCATTGAGGAATTAAATTTTAAAAAATCGTAAAGATAATAAATTTAAACACTTCTATTAACAAGTTTATTTGAGAGTGTCAATTAAAATACTAATTTATTTATTTGTTATAATATATATTTTTGTATTTTAAAACTTACGATATTATGCCCTAAAAATTGGGCTGAAAAAAGGTAAATGGGAAACGGAGAAAAGTGAGTGGGCGGCGAGTAATTTATTTATATATATATTTCCTTTGTTGTTGGGGGGAGGGGTAGGGGCCAGAAGGAGGAGCCGTGTAGGTGTTAAAATTAAAAACATTATCTTCCAATAGTGTATTTCCACACCCTTCCCTTTTTTAGTTATATATATTTCAAACACTATATAATAACATTAAGAATGTGATATTTAGGTCAAATCTTTATAAGCTCCTGTTAGGCCACCCTTTAAAAGCTACTTTTCTTTAATTTATTCTTACACCACAACCACCACAAATGTAACTATTAAACTTCGTTTTTCTAATTAAACAAACTTTAAACAACATACTTTTAACAAATATAATCGTCGTTACAGTTAGTTTAATCTAACTTTTTTTTAACTTTATAGAGTAATAATTTTGTTTGTTAATACTTTTAATGTTGGTTATTGTATTTAAAATGATACACATTGTGAATATATTTTCAAAGTTTTATTAAAACATAACAAAGTCAACAATAATCTAAAAATAAAAAATGGTATTTTTTTATTGAATATAATTGTTGGGTTTTTTTTTTACTAGCCATGTAATTTAATTATATTATGCACAAAAAATCCCATTGAAAAGATAATGTGTATAATGCTTTTTTAATAATATCACATATTGTAAAATTTGTTGTCTTCTTCTTTTTCTTTTATCTATTTGTTTTATGTTATCCAAATGGCTTTTGTTCACACAATAGTCCAAATTATGAAAATCTATTCATGTTTTTTAAATATAAGTTTAATACCATTCTATTTGTATCGTTATTAAAAAAACTCTTAATTTATCGAGAGGTTTATTACATCATTGTTTGCATTACTCACATATAATAATTATCAACTTCCCTATCTACTTTCTTCTATAATAATTATCAACTAAACTCTTTAAAAAACCTAACTAATAAAATAAAATCACTAAATCGATCAACTCCAACATGTCTGTGTCTCAATAACTCACGTATTTTTATGATTATTTCTCTTTTATTATTATTATTATTTAAATTACTCTGGCTCGATACGACTTGACTAAAAACATGTCCAAAAAAATAGAAACTTAAATATAAATAAAATAAGCAATAGTGAGATTTCACATGCATGGCCAAACAAGTTGATTATATGTAAAAGTACTTCTACCAAAAGGTTCCAAAATTCACAACTCAAAAACTTAGGTCAATTTTTTTTTCTTTTGGCAAAGTCGAAAAAGCCCTCAATACGATTAAGCTGCAAAGTTTGAAAGTGCTGTTGTTGGGGGTAGGAAAAAGTGCATAATTATCATAAAAAAATAGTTAATTAATTTTTCTAATATATGTGTATGTGTATCATTATAATGTAATTATTTATGATTATCTTTGCTTAAAAGAAAAACACACTGTATTATAATAATGATTACAAATATTTTTCATATTACCCACATCCGCATGCTTCACCACAACTGACTTTTCATAACCTCAAACACTAAAATGGCCATTCGAAAAAACAATAATTATTGTATTTCTTTTTTTACTTTTTTTTTCATTTATTTATTTATTCATCCAATCGCCAACCAAAACTCATGAATTAAAATAAAGAAAGAAATAAATAAATAGATCCTTTTTACCTGCACGAAAAGCAATATAATACATATTAAGTTGATTTGTTTGAATACTTAATTTAATGAAAGAGATTAAAAGAATAATAATTTGTTGATTACGAGTTTCCACGTAGCCAGGCACAGTACGAGCTTATCACAAGATTATCACAAGATTAGTCATCTTTAATTGGATAGCGATGGGATTTGGCGGTATTAATGAAATGAAAATTTGATGGTTAACGTTTCCGGTTCTTAATAACCCAATTATGGAATGGATAATATCTATATCTAAATCAAATAAAACAATTAAGGAATTAATTGAGGGCTAATAATGTAAATCAACAGAAAAGGGGAGAGGGTAATTTGGTAAAATAACACAGGGGATAAAAATGGTATGAATTTAAAAGTGGTATGTACAAAGAAAGACAACTGGAAAACTCAAGGCACTTTGGGGGAAAACTAGTGCATCTCACCTACTGCCCATAATATAAATTATTTGTATATTTTTACATTAATTGAGAAAATTCTCCAACTTACCTATCTATCAAAATATGTTAGGTTGTTATTAGGGTTACCATTTCAATCAAATCATCACTTAATTATTTATGGTTGGTTTAGTATATGTATGTATCGAGAAATAGAAGTTGGTCGATTGGCTGAATTTTTTTAAATAAATTTTTCGATTTTTAATCTTTCAAACTAACGTTGGCGTAGTTCTCCGATCAACCGGCCAATTTTGGTTCGATTGGCTTGGCTTGGCTTGATTTTTTTATATATGGTGCTCACCTCTAGTTGTTACTGTTGTAGAGAATGATGGTTAAAAGAAATGAATTGATTCTTTAGGCAATTGAAAGAAAAAAACAAGATATAATTTTAGAAAACCTAATATCAAATTGGTTTATATAGTGATTAAATTGATAGCTTAGGCAACATGACAGTTAACTAGTTAAGTATGTTGATTTTGTGTCTTACTTATATATATATAATAGGGAACATGACACGAGTTAAATAGATTCACAAAACTTCACAACGGGATAACAAGACACGACGTTTCACAACCAAAGTAAAAATTCAGAAACCTAAGACAACGATTCTCTTTGCGCACCCCTATGAAAATGTTTTTAAGATCACAATTTGTTCATTATCTATCTTATATTTGATCATCAAGTTTAAACCCCAATATAATTAAGAGAAATACATTATCCTCTAACCACACACAAATAAACAAATCATTTATACAATTAACAAACAATAATAATAGGATAAGATGGAAAATGCAAGTTGTAACCACTAATGCATCAACTACTTAATTCTATGGTCAACTAAGAAAACCACATATTTAATAGAAAAACACAACTAGGATCATTTGCAAGGATTATGTAAACTATTTGAGTTTTAAAAAATCATCTTTTAAAACTATGAATCAAACGGATAGTGTAACTAATATTTTTGTGTTTGAAATTTTCGTTCATCTTAACTTTTAAAATAATAAATAACATTGACATTTTAATTTTTTTTAAAAAAAAGGAAAAAACAGATAAAAACGAGAGTGGCAGTTAGGTAAATATGCAAATGAAAATGCGTATTTCTAACAAATTTTTTTCATTTAATCAGTCATAAAGAAGTATTCAACGTTAGTTTACTGTCTATACAAATTTTATTATAGATATATTGAATCCAATGAAAATTATTACAATTATTTAATAATATCGATAAAATAAATTAAGAATTAGACGGATATATTTTTAATTTTAAATTTTTGTTATAGAGTGAGTGAGGGTAAAAAAGGGAGTTTAAATTTGGAGGATTGGGGTGCAGGTGCTGGACCTGACCTGGCTGGCTCCTGGCTGCTGCCATTTTCCTCGTCCCAGTGGGCTATGTACGAAAAATGAGGCCACGTGGAACATTCCCAGAGGATTGGGCCCAACATACCTCGGAGACCTAACTTGGAAGGAGGGAGAGGGACCCACTGGGGGGCTTAGGCCCTATCCACAGGAAGGGAACGGATAATGGACCACAAGTGGGGAGTAGACATGTGCACACCACGTGAGAGAGTAGTGGTGGGGCCCCCATGGAAAAAATAAAAATGAAATTGGGCTGATGAAGTTTATCCATTTGCCGCGTTTTACGGGCATATCGATGCACACTTGCCTACGACGATTAAATCCTTCCTTTCTTTTTCATTTTTCATAAATCTTTATCAAATTTGATTCGTGAATGTTGTAGTTTTTTCATTTTGAAAATACACGTTTAAGAAACTACCTTTTTTCTTTTCCAACCTTCACTTATAGGTTAAAAATAGTAATAGAATGATTATAATAATATTAAGAAGGAGAAGCATAGTATAGTATATAGTATATAGTATAGTGTTGTGGTGAGAGGTGGAGGTGGGTCCCAACTGTATGTGGAATGTTCCAAACGTATCTTTCACGCCTTGGGTATCAAATATCAATATTATTCTCCCCTACCCCAAACCCAAAACTTAACGCTCCCTCATTTTCATCTCTATCATACCCTAACAAATAAATCATATTATTATTTTCATCTCTAAATTACCAAATTTATTCAGTCTTAGTATGAATTAAGTTTTGTGGTTTTTCTATTTTCATAATCCTCTTTTTCTATTTATTTTAACATCCCAATATTTTATATAACTAAATCAATTTTGAATTTTGTGTTCATAATCTTCATGAGGATTATATTGATCACTGGGGCTGCCTTATAGAATCATTTACAAACGATCTTAACCGCTTTTTGGATTTTACAAAAACATATTTAAATTAAATTCGTTAGAGCCACTTTTGAAAAAAAAAACAAAAATACATCAATTCATGTATTTAAAACCAATTTTATTCTTTATTTTCTAATTGTTTTTTTATAGATACGTTGACGTTTTTTAAAATAGTATACATGGTTGATTTTCTTTTTTAAAAAATATTTTTCTTATATTTAAAAATTAATTTATAAGGAGCAAATTTTATCACCAAACAATAAATTTAAATTAATCTGTTTTTTATAATATTAATTTGAAATGAAAATGAGACGTTTTTGTGTTTATTTACACCGTTATAATTGATTATTTTAAGAGGACAACAAATATTTTAAAAAGTATAACAATTCCAAACATAGCCCAAGTCTGTAATAGGTCTTGAAGTCATCTAATAAGTTTTATAATAAGAAATTTTGTTTTTAATATATTCAGTACTTGTTGGAACTTTTTAAATAGCTTTTAAAACTTTGACCATTTAATTTCGTGTTTCACGTCTTCATTTTTCTTTTTTTAATAATTGCTAAAAACTTATTTAAGCAATATTTTCCATGCTGATTTGACCAATTTTAAATTTAGAATTTTAGTATATATTTTTAAAGATTTAATTCTTTTTATAGTAAGTTGTAATTATAAACAAACTTTTAATTACTCAAAATTAATGATAAAATAGATTTTATTCATTTTAGAATAAGCAGGTTGTCATATTACTATTCAACACAAAGTTAGGAAACTAAATTTTGATTCAAGTTATTGTGTAGCTTATAATAATAGTTTCATATACCTATTTATTTGTGTAAGATAGGAAAGTTGAAAGTGTTCATTTAATATAAGGTTAGAAATTTGAAAATGTATAATGAATATTCTATGAACATGGTCAATACATTGAGGCAGTAAAAGTAAAGTAAAAGTATGTATCTTTGTCACATTGACTTTGAATATCCAACACAGTTGGTTCCTTCCTGGAAGCTTCAATTAATCAACCATGCAATTTCGATTAAGAAAAAAAAAGTTGGTTTATCTAAATTTTCAACTTGTTCTTTCCCATGACAAAATAAAACATGATTATACTTTTCATTAATTGATTGTCACGTTAACATATCAAACATTATGGTATGTTTATTTTTCTTAATAGCTTTTGATGGATTTGTATGTTTACATTTTATTTAAATGAATGGGATGTAGAGTTGATGTAATTATTATCGTTTATAATTCTGATTTTGACTTTGTCAGAAAATGCTAAAAGTCTTTAAATCTTGTATTAATGATCTAATGGATGATGATATCTTATAAAGTCTGATTTTAAGCCTCACTGTACATTTTTGTTGAAATATCTTGATAACTTCCTTGTACCAATTGAGTTTTATTAAGAAACTTCACTATTTCATGAGTGGGACTTTTACTAACTTATTTAAGTAAAAGCATTTATTTGACAAGTATAAATACTTTATTGTAAAAATTTATTTATACATATTGATACAAGAAATCACAATAATATGTAATTACCTTTTGTCACGCTACAATAAATATGTAATCATCAATATGAAAAATAATCATAGAATTACATAATTTACCTAATTTTGTTAAAATATTATTTCAGTTTTCCTTTTCTGAGTTCCTTTATTTTGGTCAATATATTTTAATAGTTTATTGTTTTTTATCTTAAGCATAAAATACCAATTAGAAATTATAATACTTTCTTTTGATAAATTTACCATACTTCATATTTTATTAACATTAGTGTGAAGTTTGGATTTAGATTAAAAAAAAAAAAAAAAAGGAAGAATTTGAATTAAAATGAATAGGCACGTTGCATTATTTTTATTTATTTATTTATAAAAGTAGGGCCGCCGGTCCGCCACCTCTGACGTGGGGCAGCCACCGGGATGGTGACCAACCAGGCACCACCTTTTTAAACTATATTTTTCTTCCTCCACTTTATTTTTTAACAATAACTTTTAGTTTTCCAATTATTTGAATTTTAATTCTATAATTGTAAGTATAACTTTTATTTTATTGAAATTAAGTTTGAATCATTATAAATATGTATTAAAAATTATCGATTTTCCAAATCGAGTAAACTAATTATGAGGTATTCTCAACTTTAAAATATCCATAAATTGTTGGAGGTAAATTTTACACTAATTTTTTCGAGACTTAGAGTAAGAATGTTAATAAATAAGTAAATGTTTTTTCTAAATAAAAATTAAATTTGGATAGAAACTTAAAACCACGAGTTCAAGTAGAATCTTTCAGCTAATAATTCACAATTTTTTTCTAAAGAAATAAATAAATAGAAAAGGGTATAATATAAAAACATTTAATTAAGAGATAGGGAACAAACATATCTATTGTCGATATAGTGTACACATCCAAAGTGACATTAGAACGACTAATAATGTATAACCCAGATTAATTAGTATCCATTTATAACTATACACAATAATTTTTTTAAAAAATATATAAATAAGAATAATATGTTTGTTCTAAAATTCCCTTAAATTAATAAGTCCCAAAATCATACCTAACCTATTGCTGTTGTTAAGATGTCTCATTGACATTCTCAATTGTGACCAGACAACAAGTCAATAAAAGAATCTATATAGTGAAAAGCACAAGGAAAATTATTAGCTAATTTAATTAGTATATGTTTAAATCTAATTAATGGGTTGGATTACTACTTCCTACCAAAAAACGATATATATAAATAAATTTGAATCTTAACTCTAGTTAGGAAATGAGTAACATTAGTTACAATTAATACACATAAATGAAACTAATATGCATCTATATCAAAAGGTTAATTGAGTTATGTTAGTACAAAAAGTTTTTCTTAACCCTTTTTCATTAACAAAAGGATCGATTCTTTTCTTCTTCTCATTTTTCTCAAATCCACACTTTGAATTTTCTATGCATTTTTTTCCTTTTCCTTTTCATTATTTTACAGATATTACAGCTTTCTATACCCATATGTACATAGAAATATGGTACTATGGTCAAAATTAAACAAGATACATCATACCCACCTCAAGTGTTGATGATGAATGTGATAAACCTACTGGGAAGTCAGCTTCTCTGCTGTTTTTTCTCAAGAACTCGTAAATGAAGTCAATCGACACTCTTTTCAGCATGCTCGATCCTTGTTTTGCTTTCATGTGTGATCGTCCTAATATGTAAGCTACTCCTCCTTCTCTTGCTTCCCTTAGCTCCTGTAATTCTTCCATTGCATCAGTGTTGATTTTCGGGCTCTCGGGTAAGATGAAGCGTACTCTTTTTCTCAATTGGACTGGAGTTGGTGACCTTATTTCTCTTGTATCTGAAGCTTGGTACAGTTCTTCAGAGTCTTCCTCGTTATCTGTCTCGGCCATCTGAATCCTATCTTCATGGTTAGAAGATGTCCCAACGACTGACATCTTTTCACCGTCTTTATCAAAGTCCAGTTTACAATCACTGGACTGTGGAGTCCCTGATCTTATAAACTCTGCTATGCTGCATATAAGATCATTCTCAAACTCTACGTCGTCTTTGTGAACATCTCGATACCCATATCGTGCAATGCACCGATAGAGTCTGTATTCACTCGTATCAATACGACCAATTAGAAACCGTTCTTCTGGTCTAACGTGTGGCACTGGGACATGTTTGATGCAAAGGAAAACAAGAACTTGATGGAAGGCAGGGATATTAGTGACAAAGTGGGTGAAGATACCAGGGATACCCGAAACAAGCTCTGTCTGTACAACACCAATCCCACGGACTCTTACAATGCCTAAGCTGCGACCCAAACTAAGTAGCCAGTTAATAGAAACCTTGTTTTGGATGTCAAATTCAAACTTCTTAAGAGTTCCGTAGTGCCAGACATACATAACGATCAGGAATACAAAAGAAATCGCAATAGGAACCCAAGCTCCTTCAAGAAACTTTATGAGAGAAGCTGAGAAGTAGAGAGATTCAATGGTGCCAAAGAAGAAGATGAAGCCTATTGCAAGAAATACACTTCGGTGCCAGCACAGGACAATAACGAGCGACATCAAGCATGTAGTAACAAGCATCACAGTTATCACTGCCAAACCTGAAGACAAACGTTTTAAAAGAAGAGTTTTAGCTCAAAATAAAAGTGCAACAGACAGGCGATTGCTTTAATAGGTCTATAACCAAAAATAGAATCATACCTGAGGCATGGCCCAAGCGCTTAGTGTCTCTGAAACCTAAGGTAACTGCCAAGCATAACAGCATCAAAATCCAATTGACCTCTGGGATATAGATCTGACCGTGAACTTTCGAAGACGTATGAATAATTTTGACCCGAGGAAAGCAACCCAAAGCAGAGCACTGCTTTATAATCGAGAAAGTTCCGGTGATTATAGCCTGACTTCCGACTACTGCTGCAAGCACGGCAATTATAAGGACAGGCCACTTCAATTTATCTGGAAATAGAAAAGAAAATTCAATCAGCCAACTAACTCCCAATCATTAATATATCTGAGATCATCTTCATGGGGAAACCAATCTTAAAACCTACCAGGAACAGATACATAAAATCCAATTGGATGTTCATTTGAAGAGGGATGATGTTGAGACAGATAAGCAGCTTGCCCCATGTATGCTAGGAGAAGAGATGGATAAACCATAAAAGTGAAAGCAATCTGTATGGGTTTTAAGACAACATAAGTTAGAAAATGGTAGAGATGAACAAGGAACACTTCAGAAAAGCTAAACACTAATGCTATGATTAGCAACATTATACAGACTTTAGCAAGCACAAACTATTGCGAAACCAATCTCAAACATCAATTTTCAAATATGCAGGGGTACTGTAAAGGCTCAGTAAATGATGGGTTATCACTAATCTCAGTCAGAAGAACAAAGACCTCAGGTTATAGAATTCAAAAAGGAAGAGGCCCATAGTATATGAACCATCCTGGGTTGGCTTAGTGGTAAAAAAAGAGACATAGTGTCCATAACTAACTAAGAGGTCATGAGTTCAATCCATAGTGGCCACATATCTAGAAAACAATTTCCTACAAGTTTCCTGACACCCAAATGTTGCAGGGACAGGTGGGTTGTCCTAAAAAAAAGGTCATAATGATCAGAGAAAACTGCATATTGCGTCTTAATATGGAGAAAGCTCTTGTGAGAAGCCATCTTTCCAATTTATGAGAGCAAGTCCATCCGAGGGAATTACATTACACACAGAAATTAAGACAAATGGACTGAAATGGAATAGTTATATGAATAACACGTATAAAAGGAATTCATTAAACAGATAAAGAAAGGTGATTGCAGGAATTCGCCCCATCAACCCTCAGTAACAATGAGATGCATGAGATAGTCATTTAAAGAAAGGATTTGGAAAAAATAGACAAAATTGCCTTGTACTTATGCTACAATAAGTGAGAAGAGAACCGTATCGTTATTGCATGGTTTACAAGAAAAGTCCTCACTAGTAGTAGAAATAGATCAAAATTCAAAATTGTACCTTAATTGACAACTGAGAAAAATGACCAAGGTCAGCAAACATCGCTTCCGAACCTAGAAAAATAAGAACATACCATATGTGATTAACAAGCAAATGACTTTGCTTGAAATGATACAACATGATAAATCAAACCAAATGTGTGAAATTTACCAGTAATGCACAACATTATTCCACCAAGTGACATCCAGCCTCCTTTTTGGGTTTTCTTAAGAAATTGGAACATGTAACGAGGAGAAATTGCTCTATAAACACGGGGATTCCAATGGATAATATTGTAAAGGCCAATAACACTAATACACAATAGCCAAACTATCACTATGGGAGCAAACAAGAAGCCAATCCTGTGCGTGCCATAGTGCTGAAGAGCAAACAGGCATATCAGTACGATGCATGCAATTGGGATCACTATATCTGCAGGAACATCGATTTACATGAGACGAGTTGGACATCGTCCAATATCAGGAATTATAATACAGAAGTAAAGGAAAAAATTTGAAGGGGTGATGTACTGGTTGAATAAGAAAGAAACAAAATAATCGAGCAGATTCGATGAACTATCTTCTATCTTCCTTTATTGAAAATAGTCAAAATAGCTTAGTATCTCTCCTCATAATAGAACAACACCCCCACCCAGTATCCCAACTAAAAATCATTACTTGCAATGACATTATATACTCCGTACATTTGGATAGTGATATGGAAGTAGTTAGTAATAGACTATTGTGACAGCAAATAAGGCACTACAGAAAATGAATACTCATTCACCATAAATCATAAAAGCAGGTTGAAGGATCAAATAATCATTAAATGTTATTATTTCTATAATCAAAGCATAAGCTTGAATAGTGATTTCTACTTTGATTTCCATACTTATAATTTAACTAAGGTGCATGCCTAAAAGGGGCGAAGCATTTCTTTCTAGCAGTCAAGAAAAACCAAAAAGCTCCCTTAAGCAAAAGAGAGAGGCCAAATGGCTCCAAGTTGCTGGCACTCGCACAGTTACTACCCTTGCTTAATTTTTCAACCTCATTCCTAAACTGCAAGTTTCTATTTTCTCCCATTCATCTAACTATTCTTCATCATTTAAGTCTTTTTCCCTACTTCTTAGTGAAAGAGAGGAATCATACTGCCAAAGTACAGTCTTCTACACAGTGCTTCCCTCTTCTCATACACTACCCTCCAACAGTTATATAAGTAGTGGGATGTGTTAAGTCCTATCCCATACAGTAAACAATTCAATACAATATACTGCAACTTGGGGTGAGACTTGTCAAGATGGTCTCCCAAGTTAACATAAGATGGTCTCCCAAGTTAGCATAGCAATAAATATTGTTGACAACTGTTTGTGATGATTGCATAACATATGAAAGCAATGGACAGTGACCTCACATTCATAAGAAGACAAGTGAAGTTGGATGCTCAAAAACAACATTTTAAAACAATATCCAACAGTTAGGACAAAAAAATTGATAGAATTCAGTTAATGGAAAACTTTCTCCCTCCCCATCTCCTCTGTGAATTTTTTTCTCAGAAACAAACAAGATTAATTCCAATTAAACACAAGCAAGTGTAGATTCTTACATTGGTGATGTTCTTTTGCCATGGTATGCTCAAGACCAGAAACCGCCGAAAGAACTGACAGGAAGTTAAAACAAGAAATGAATGATAAACAAGCATCCAATTTAAGAAACCTAACAGAAGAAAATTGAAACATTGATTGAATGTTAGAGATGATTACCAGAAATAGCTGGAGTTAAGATGCCATCCCCTATCACCATGCAAGTCCCAATTAAAGCAAGAACAAGCAAGAATTTCTGCAGAACCCGACGCTTTTCTAATGCTGATTTGAGTTTAAATCCAAAACTTTGTTGAGATGGTGGACCAAGGACATTCATCTTATACTCAGTAAGTTCAGAATCAGCCAACTGGGTATTAGGCAATGAGCTAACTCGAGCATGTCGACACAGTAACGAATACAGAGCAAATGTCCCACCCTCCCCATTATCATCAGCTTTAAGAACGATAAATATGTACTTGAGCAAAGGAACAATGGTGAGAGTCCAGAAAACAAAGGACAAAACCCCATAAATCTCATCGTTGCTCTTGGTATGATTGATATCTTCTTCTGCAAAAGTGTTCCTATACACATATAAAGGCGAAGTTCCCAACTCTCCATAAACAACCCCAAGACTCTGATAAGCCATCATCAAAATCGTCTTCCATGAATCTTTCTACAGAACAAAAACAGTAAAATCGACATGGGTTTCAAGTGAAATCACTAAAAAAAACGAATTGAAATGAAAAGGAGAGAAGTTAAAATGCATGTAATAGAATGTACAGAACTGACCTTCGCGTTCTTTTCATTAACAACTCCACTTTCCAGATCCATAACCATAGAAGGTTCAAGTTTTCAAAAGTTGAATAGAAGCATTTTCAACTCAAAAACTCAAATCTCTATTTGGGGGAAACTTTATACGGCTACAAGACACCGTCCTCAAACAGCTTTTAGAGAGAAGGTAAGAAGACGGATAGCGAAACAAAAAGTATTTTAAAAATCCCAGATCCACGATGAGTTGCCTACGAATGCCAGATACTGAAGAAACCCATTTTTTTATTTCTCAAAATTCAATAAAAAAAATTCAACCAGAAAACTCAACAAAAACGAAAATGCAAAACGCCCTTTACTACTTTGGAGAAAATACAGGAATATACTAACAACACAAAAGTCTCTGCAACACTAAAATGAGAAAAAAAGAACAAAAATACACAAGCATATATATATTACACTTACGTGTCTCTATAATGAGAGAAAGAAAGGGATGTGTGGAGAACGAACACGAAAAGAAACAGAAAGAAAAAAAGAGAAGAAAACCCTTTGAAAATCAGAGAGAATATTTTTCGTAATCATTCAGAAAGGGACTAAGAAATGAAGATTTTAAATGGGGTTAATCTTAAGCTCTACTTTAATGTAAGAAAATGAAATTTCCAGTGTGAAGCAATAAAACCCACTTGAGTTTTCGAGAGTCAAAGTGGAAGAAGTAGAAAGAAGAAGAAGAAGGAAAGAAGAGCAACCAACCGCTATTTTCTTCTTCAACACTTGTTTTAACAATTTAGCGAAGAAGAAGAAGAAGAAGAAGATAAAGAACTAGAAGTACATTCCTTTTTGTCTGATTTTGGAGGACAGATGTCAATGAAAATTTGCAATTAGTCCTCCTTGTTTACCAGAAAAGAAAATGAACTCAGTGAATTTTGGGCCGAGTTGACTCAACATATTGATGACGTAACTGACATGGAAGTGCTGCACATAACCATGCCAAATTCCCAACCACCGATTGAGACTGCTTGGATATTCATTCTTCAGGGGAAGAACAGTTACGATTTTGAAATCAAAATCAAAATCAAAACTTTGACTAAACAACAGGGTTAAAACTTAAAATGGTATCAGATTAACAATAATAATAATAATAATAATAAACTTATTTAATTCAAGGGTTTTGTTGTTTATGATGTTTATATGACCCAAAAATTCCATTAAAAAAGGGGGAAAAACTAGGAGAGATCTACAAATAGAAACCAAGTCAAAGTTTTCAAGCAATTGTTCATGAATGATAAATTAAAGAACATTAAAAGAATGGAAGTTAAAGTGTTTCTGAGAAGGAAATTTTGATTAGTTCTTTGGGTATTGATCAAGTTTGGAAATTTTGGATGGCTTTATATGAAAAGAACAAAGGGAAATTTGGATGTATTCTTGTTTGAGGGAATCCTTTTCAAGTGAATTTCATTTAGTTTTGTATTTTTCTATGATTCCACATTTTAGGGGATGAAGCCCATTCCCTGTTATTATTTTCTATTATCATTATATTATTTTATTGATCATCCAAAAATCAAAACAATTAAATCAAATACCAAATGAAGATTAGACTTTTTTACTTTTACGATTCAAATTGAATTCAATTACATGCAATCCCACCTCTATTAGTTAGTTTTAATCCAAAACAAAAGCGTCTTAAATTAACCATAAATAACTTAATTAGTAGTTTAATTAAGATCATTATTTATATCCTTTTTTTCACTTTACAAATTTAATTAGTCTCACACGAAAAAAAAAAAAAAAGGATAATTCAAATCCTTTGATTCTTGTCTTGATGGCATAAAATGATGTTATTTGAAGATGTAATTTTGTTTACTACTTTATCTACAAAGGATATATAATATTTTTTTATGTATATATAAATCCTCCAACCCTACACCCTCTCCACAAATCATATCATATAATATAATTTTGTTAAGTAGGTATGCATCCTTATTTTATTGTTCCTCTTAAAAGCAATGACCAATGGGATGTTCAAAGATCAAAATAAATTATGATATATAGTTACATATGGTAGTGTCCACTATGGAACTAAGTCTTGTATTAATTTAACATCAAATTTACCTAAAAACATCAAATCAACATCTTTCCTCACCACTATAATAATTCACATATTCTTCTTTCCACCCTAGTTTAGGTCTTTTAGGCACTTGATGATATCATTAAATTTGTTGTACGAGCCAAGCAAATTCACACCGTCGATTTATGTTGTTAGGGTAATTTTTGTTTGTTTGTTTGTTTACCCACAACGTACAAAGTTTGAACTTTGAAATTGACCGTGGTGCAAATTCATGTTAGTTAAATTACGTTCACGATGTTTGAAATTTAGATCACCAAAATAATTTCGAACTATATCATCTTTTTACGACGAAATGATATTAGGTTTCTATACATGTATTGAACATGCACGTATTTTCGTGAGTTTGGTATCGATATAAAACATGAATCGATATTTTTATTTTGTTAGAAAATAAAATCCATAAAGTACATAAAATAAAGAGATTTTTTTAAAAAAACTTATAAACTAATTAAACTTCATATAACAAAATTCATTACACTTAATTTTTCGATAAGGTGTAAATATTTATCAAATGTTATGTTTTTTTACAACTTTTTAATATAAAAATACTAAATAATATTTATATTCACTGTCTACTTATCTTGAAAATAGTAGAATGTGTTATTCACAAATTTATTTTAATTTTGTTTGTTGTCTTTATAATTGTTCTAATCCAAATTCATGTTTTATTGGAATTTTCATTCAAATTTATGTAAAATTAAGATATCAATAGTTTAATTTATAAATCTCAAATGTAAAAGAAAAAAATATTCATTAAAAAGAAAACATTATTATATAAATGTTTTATTAGATATAAACAAAAACGTTGAACGAAACAACTCATAATAAAAATGTCAAAACAATACAGAAAGAGATCTGTTTGTTAAGATGGAAGAACAGAAGAAAAGAAAGAAAGAAATTAGCATTGTGATTATGGGGAAATTGTATTGAATGAAGAAAGAAATCAATATTGATTTTATCTTTTTAAGATTTGGGAAGAAGAGAAAAAAAAAGAAGGAAATTAAAAGGTGAGAGAGTACTGTGGTTTTGGTGGCTATAGAAAGGTTAGTACTTAGTATCACATAATAGAAAGAATGTAATCATTTCATCAATTTAATTATAAAAAAACCATAAAAAATGCATAGGATCTTCAAATACCTTTGAATTATAAAGCAAACAAAAAGTACCTT
This sequence comes from Cucumis sativus, assembly GCF_000004075.3. NCBI lineage: Eukaryota > Viridiplantae > Streptophyta > Magnoliopsida > Cucurbitales > Cucurbitaceae > Cucumis > Cucumis sativus. Next base: position 25,814,338 of record NC_026659.2, on the reverse strand, counting down.
TGAATTTAAGTTTAATTAAATGCATAGGATCTTCAAATACTTACTTCCACAAAAAATAACATATCATTACACTCTAAATTAATTAAAACATAAACTTAGAGTTCAAATTCAAAACACAATTTTATATTTTTAAGTTTATGGTAAAATACGGTGTTCGACCACGTAAAGAAATTGATTTTAGAAAAATAAAAAACCAGTCAAAATTGATTTTTGAAGCGTCGCTACTTTAGTGAATAATGAAAATTACCACCTTGTTTTATATGTTTTGAAATACCAGAAATATCATTTTTTTTTAGTAATTTGATAGTTTTAAAGTCATCTTTTGTATCAAATTATATTTGATTGTTTATAGTTCAATTTACAAAATCAATTATACCTAAAGCTATTTTTCCTAAAATCACTACTCCAACTATCACTATCAAACACACCCTAAAACATAAAATAGAAGATAAAGTGCCTGAGTCCATCAACTATTAAATTTCTAAAAGAAAGAAAAAAATCACGTCAATTATCGTCGAATTAAGTTTATATTAACATGACCTCCACGAAAAGATAATCGATAAATGGGTAAAATTGAGAAAGTGGTAAAACGTAAAAAGTAATTTTGGATGGTTTGTTGTTAGGTTGGTGGGATAGACACTCATAATTTATTTGACTTCTAAATTTCAACCTCCTTATATTCTTTGCTCTATCTATCTTTGATTTATACAAAAGATTGAGGGTTGAAAAATAGATACCAAAATAGTTATACTTGTAACACCAATTTTTATATATTCGACAACTAATCTTGCTTTTTGACTACCTTAAACAACAAAAACGAAATGAAAGTATGAACGAAAGTGACGTACCAAATTATTCAAAATATAAGTATAGTTCAATTAACATATTTTGTATACAAATTTAGATGTTAAAAGTTCAAAACCTTTCTTTAATGTTTAATTCAAGCATTTACGTTTGTTCATAATTAATATTTTTTTATTCGACCAAGTTATAAAATACTCGAGAAAAACTGTTAAACATCAAAATCCCTCTACCTGAATTAAATAAAGTAAATGCTAATATAGTTAATTATATGTTTTATTGTATTTAAAAAGAATCAATTGGATGAATAATATTAGCATATGATATGATATGATGTAAGAGCTACACAATTAGGTTATCTCCATTTACATAAAGTTGAACCTAAATATGAAGTATTCTATTTTCATAACTATTTTTTGTGTCAAAGGAAGTCATTTTGGTTCCCCAAATTTCTTCATTTCCAATTCATCAATTTCAACATTTTTCTAAAACCTTCTTTTTATTTATTATTATTTTCATAAATCTAAAAGGAAATTTATACCATAAAATAGACTTTACTTGTTTGAAACTTTTGTACAAATGGAAAAGAAATTTCAGAACATAAATTTCTAAAAAAAGAGAACGTAATGAACAATTATTATAATACGTACGTAAACTAATCAATATCTTGCAAGCAGCTTTTTTATTATAGACTTGAGCAAAGAAAAAATTAGTTATATAATTTAATTGATGTCTTGTATCTCTACTTAAATTCATCTTATTCGTCACATTCTAATCTTGTAAGCTCTAATTAATCAATATTACCATTTTTATTTTATTTTTCAATAATAAAGTTGATTAATATATCTAAAAAGAATGTAAAATTTGACCTGATTTAAACATTGTTATCTTCTCTATCTAAATGTTATAGATTCAAATTCCCACTTACACATATTAATAAGCCAGTCGAATTGAAGCAAAAATCTAAAACAAGAAATTTAATATCGAAAACTATTTTATTTTAAAAGTTAGAAAACAAAAATTTAATAATCAGATTTTCTTCTTCCCTTGTTGTCTAAAAATTTGTTTTGCATTTTCAAAATTCTGCCAATAAAGCCAATAATAATTCTTTCATAGTTTCATAAAAAATGAAAAGTAATCCAAAGTTGTAGAAATATTTAGATATAAAATGAAGTGAAAAATGGTTTCATAAGTAAACAAGACAAGTGTCAAGTGGTGCCCCATCAGGTATAGTGGCTGATGATAGGTTATCAGAATTGGTCAATATTAAACAACTTCCCTTTTTCCCATTACCAACTTTATTTTTTTAATTAATTTTAATTATAAACTTAGGCTAATTAATCAAGTTAATTAAACAAACCAAAGTTTATGTGACCATTCAATGAGATTCCCAATTCTCTTCTAAACTTTTGTCAACACCACATGTCTCACAATTTCATTTTTTTACATATTTTTTTAAATACCAAACTCTTTTTTATATATATGTATATTACTGAATTAATGCTTCCAAATCCAAACAGAATTTCTAGAAATAAATAATTAACTTTAATTCCTTCAAGAAAGCTGTTTAAAACTCAACAAAAATTGATTATGACATCTTTTTTCCTCTTTCTATACTGAGATATTCAATAAATAATTTTTTTTGTGACATCTGTTTTGTTAATTAATTAATTAATTAATTGAGAATTTCAAAGACGTCTTTTTACTTGATAGGTTCCATAAAATACGTGTGGATGATTGATGTATGTATATACCAAATCCTTTTTTTATTAAAATAAAGCAAATTATTAAAAAATAGTCCTTTTCTAAAAAAATTTTGGATTCATGTATTTGTTAGATGAATATTATTAAAAAAATTAATCTAAAACTTTGAAGGTTACCTAACGACCGAAAGGAAGACAACTATTACATATATTTTATATAGAAATATTTCCAAACGTAACAAAACGGTAGATTTAGTATGAGCTCGTTCGAATCTTTCTTAACTTTATCATCTTTAAACTATTTAACTTCCGGTAAGTTATGTATTCTTTTTAATATTTTAATTATTTATTTTTGTATTATTTCATTTATTTTATACACATTTCATAAACTAGTTCGTTATTTAAATTATGATATTCCTATTATTTATGATACAAGTGATAGATATATAAATCACTAAGATATACTATTGTTTAGGTTTATTTATATCATGATATATTGATATAAATAGTAATATATATTGGTGTGTAGTTATTTATTTGTGATATTATTTTACCATATTTATAAATGTTTTTTTAGAAGTTTTATAATTTAAAATAATTTCTATATATATATTTTTATATTGATTATTAGAAAAACCAAATTTATCACCAACTAAGCTTCCTATTATTCCAATAAAGTTGGAGGAATATTTGAAGCATCTTACCATTAGAGGAAATATATTGTTTAGCATATACTTATATGTTACCTAATTTAACATTTTGTGTGTACTCAAACATAATTCAATTTTAATATTCTTCCTATTATATATATCCTAATTATCACCAAATTACATCATTTTAATCTTTGTGTCGTTATATCATTTTAATCTTTGTGTTGTTATTACACGATGAGTTTATAATTTATCTTAACATTTGGTTCATGCCAATTGTTATTTTCAAATAACACTTACATTTACATTTATATGAACGAATGATAATCCACCTAATCATTCTTATATATATTTTCATGTTTTTGTTTTAAGATTGCATACCTTATAATTGATATTGCATTATTTATCAATAGTATACCAACAATAGATTTATCTTGTCTCTTTTTTTTTTGTTGATTTAAGTTCTTTTTTATTATTTTTTTTTTTTAAATTCGTCACTGCACGGAATCATTCTTCTTTTTGTCTTTTTATTGGTTATACTGGAGTTTCGATTTGAGTTTTGAACCTTTTTCCTCTTTGATTTTGTAGAGTCTTTTTTTCCCCTTTAAATCATGGAATTCTCATGTTGTATCATTGATGATAGAATTCTATCGACAATAATAATAATAAAATATCACGGACATGTTTTTAGTGATATGCTTATCTCAATGATTCTTTTCAATTGATGATATTTTCTCTATGAATACATAGATTGGACTATATCTCTACCGTTACTATATCATTTTATTTCTATATATTTTAACATACAACGTTATTAAAAGAGTTCATCATACATAGAAAATTCATTGATGTTTTAAATTATTTAAATTTATTTACAAAATGAGCATAATTCAACCACAATATCTTTAGATGATTATTTAACTAAATTTGGTGGATTATATTTGTAATTGTCTACCAACATGTTTGTTTGATATTGAGAATATGGGGGAACACTAAATAAGGGGAAATAATAATAATAGTTATTATTATTATAAAGTAAACTATTTTTTCTTATTAAAAAAAAAAATCAAGTGAATTTATGAAGAAAATAATAGTTTGTAGTAATTAATTAATTGGTGATGAGTAATGGAATATTGTGAACCTTTGGATTCCACGTAAGACAACACTATTTTTCATATCCTCAATCCTCATTAATAAAGTATAGGTTATCGATCACTATATTTATTCCTCCCTTTAATGCTTCATGGGATAACGTATTCTTTTTTCATTCAAACAACTGCTTCTTATATTACAAATTTGGTCACTTCATCAACCCTCCTTAATTCATTCAGTTCACTCTTTTTTACTCTCCAAAAAAACCTCATATTGTATATAATCTTGTTTGTTTCGTATCAATTCACATACGTAGTTTATTTAATAGTTCATATACTGTCACTCAATTCATAGTTGTTTCCTCATTAAACCATACATTATACTATAACGTTAAATTTAACATATTAGCGAGATGTTTTTTTCCTCTTTTTTTTTTATCGCTTCCTATAAGAATTTTCAAGAATTCAATATGATAATCAATTATATATATTAACATTTTTGTACAGAACTTAATTGAGAAAAGAAAATGACATAAAGCTGGATGTGGCCAAATGAAAGACAATAAATAAAGTTTGATAGAATCATAACATGGAGAGGGGAATTGTTGGTTTGGTATTTCCTTGAACTTTCGATTTTATTCTTTTTTTTTTTCATTTTAAATGATTTTGATATTTTTAAAAATATTTTATTTGTTCCCCATTTAATAAACAGGATGATTAAAATATTCCAATCTTACAAATATATCAATAAAATATCGATATTGATTGATATCTTCTTGTAAATTGAGAAATTTATATAAATAATATTTGAATTAACTTCCAAACCAAGCCATACGAGTATTTGAATTCTTATTGATTTTGGTAGACCCTAATTTATTATATTCCATGGATCCATATTGAGATATCAATATATATTCAATCCTCGATTAAAATAAGTAAAATTGTATGGTTGATTTTGAATTTAGATGTTTAATTAATCATCATAAATTGGTCTAGACGTGGTAATTAAATAGGAGGACACGACTTTTATTAATAGTTAAAAGTTATGAATTCGATTTATGGTAACGATTTATATAGAATTTAATTTAACGTGTAATGAGTTTTCTCAATATTTCAATAAAATAAATAACGCTTTTTTTTTATATGATTAAAGTTGTAACGTAACATCCCAAGGATTGTGTGCAAGTCAACAACAAAGTGTGGCATAGCACTTTTCCCATTCTTTTCCTTCTTTGGCGCATGGAAAAGATCCACACACATGACACACCATTCTCCCTTTCTTTTATTCATTTTTTCTTCTGTTATTTCACACTTGGCGGACACGGCCGACTCATCAACTTACCGTTTTGGAATATGTTTGATAACTACGTTTATTATGTTTTCCCCTAATGAACTCTAAATTAATTGTTTAATTATAGACTAAAGTGTTATGTTAAATTATCAATTAATGATTCATAATTGAAATTAAAGCTTCGTTTTCTTTTAGAATATTACAAAGTAATTAGTATGAATAACTCATATCGTTAAGATAAGTTTGTCTTTACTTTTACTCATTAAATCAAAGTTAAATATTAATAAAAAAGAATGACACGTTACACATATTAACAACAATAATAATAAAAGACGAGTAAGAAGTATCCCATGATCTAAAATATTATGCATGTCTTTGCTACAAAGTACTGCTTATGTCGTCAAAATCAAGTTTAATTTGAAAGTTAAAAATAAATAACAAAATTTCCCTTTCCCATCTTCCTAAATTTTGCAACATCGGTCAAATTAAATGTTTAAGAAAGTCAATGACCAAAACTTGAAGGTAAAATATATTGAAAAGTGAGAACCAAAGACATAATCTTTTCATTTAAGATTTTTCTAATTTCAGTCTATATTGGTAGTTTAAAGTCTTAATATATATAGAAACATAAAAGTTACTTTGACTAAATCAATTCCATGAGAGAAAAGTAAAATTTCAACGAGTTTGAAAATGAAGTGAATGTTGGTTCAAATATTCTTCATTGGTATCATAGTTTTAATACAATAACATTTCGTACCTATCAATCACCTTAAAAAGTAATTATCAATATTTTAATTAGTTAGCCTAAATAAAAGCACTTTGATTAGTGGCTTCAGGCTTTATTGAGACAAAAAAATTAAATATACTCCACTATATTTTAAAAAAATAATAATTAATTTATACTTATATTTATAACCTGTTTAATTAAATTTAAAAAGTATGATTAGGATTAATAAAATTATTAAATGATGTTAATAATATGAAAATTAATATACCTATTTAACCAATTTTAATATTGAATCCGGCCCATTGATCCATGAAGATCTACTGGGCCCAGATTGGTAAGGCAGCTCGGCCCAATTAGGAGTCTTCATCGACAGCAAGAAAACCGAACTCACTCGGCCACTTGACTGTCACCTTCTGCAGACTTCCGAGCATCGGAGCTCTGCGACTACGGACGGACGGCGTTGTTTTCATTCCTTATCACCTGCTAATCTCTTCCTACTCTTTGTCGATTCCGCGAGATCTTTGTCTTGGTGAGCTTCAGCTTCGCGATCAACATGAGCATAACCCTAATTCTTTCTCTCTCTTTCTCTTGTTTTTTTTTTTCAACGATGTATCCTTGAACCAGCCCTTCGATTTTGTTTTTTTCTTCTTCCATTTTTATAATCTCTTGGAAATACTTCGTATGTAGACTTCTTTTTGTGTGTATTTTTACCACGTGTAGACTTATTTGTTGTTGTAGCAGCTTTCGCATCCTGGGGTTGGGTGGGTTGTGTTGTGTTGTGTTGTATTATTCCCATCCCAATTTGTTGTTTAGATTAAACTCTAACTCCTCTTCATCTTCGTTTTTTTCTTGTTTATTTATTGGGATGATTTGTTTTTTTAAACTAGCATCTTATTGTTTTTCAGGCGGTTCTTCGCTCATTTGTTACAATGACTCGAGTTTATATTGGTAATCTGGATCCACGCGTTACGGAGAGGGATCTCGAAGATGAATTTCGAATGTTCGGTGTTCTTAGGAGGTGATTTCTGTTTGAAAAGTTTTGTGTCGAGGCATTCTTTACATGTATTTCTTAAATTAGCATCTTTTAGACGCAAGATATTTGAAAATGTGTAATTTTTAGTTCTTGGATTCTTTCAATCGGCAGTCTGTTGGGAATCCTGGGGTTTATATATTCTGCGTTTGCTTTCTTTTTCGCTAAATATTATCTTCAAGGGTTTTTTCAGTATTAGCCTTGCATTTTTTGCGCCAGTTTACTATCTATTCATGGTGTTTTACCTGGCCAATCCGAGTCATTTCAGCAATCTATAGGGTAATAGAAACAGAGCAGAAATGGCCTTATTTGGTCTCTTTGAATGTCATTACGTCTGTTTTAATACTGAATACCATAAAAAGTCTGGTTAGTTTTTGCCCGTTAGCAATAGGAGCTCACTAATTGGACGCTGGTTTATACATATAAGATCAAAATTTCCCTTATTGTTAGTCATTTGTTTAAGAACTGGGTGCAGACACTCTGAGATATGTGCTCTGAAGTTTGCTGATGGCTATCCTTGCGATCTGTTGTGAAGATTTTGCTGCAAGGATATTTACACCTTACCTTAATTGCATATAAGTTATTTAATCGAAATAGTTTACAACATATATTGCTATAATTTGATATGATATTCCTGTTTCCTCGTTCCTTTGTATCATAGTGCATACTGAAGTATTTGTTTTTGAATAAAACATAGTGTTTGGGTTGCTAGAAGGCCTCCAGGATATGCGTTTATTGAGTTTGATGATCGCAGGGATGCTCTAGATGCAATACAAGCATTAGATGGTCAGTTTTAAATAAGTGATTTTTGTATTATTTTTCTTTTTTCCTTGTAAATATCAAATTGTGCATTTCAATTTTCATTCCTTCTATCAAATGATGTTTTCCTCTGTATATATATGCTGTATGTGCTTGTGCCTGCTTTTCTCGATTACTAGTGAAAATATGATCAAGCAACTATCAGCAGGGGTTTTTCTTTAGCTTTCATTACTGCAGTGAATTAGAAACCTATTAATATTATTGATCTAGTCTAATATCAACTTGTATCCCCAAAACTGGATTACATCACGGAACTTTTGTAGATTCTTTAAATGTTACTTTATCCTTAGAAAGCACCTTATTGGAAAAGAGCGTAATGAATGGGCCTATCTCTCCAATATGCTTCAAAAATGTGATTTTTGGAATTACCATGATTTTAAGATGTAGAAACTCGATGTTATGGAATCCATTATTCAAAATCATATTTTTAATTTCACTTTTGATATTCATTCTTTCTCGAACCAGCACATAAGTTCTTTGGTGTGGAAGATTATAGTGCCTAAGAAGGCTAGTAGTTCAAGTCTTCATATGGACTTTATTCAATAATGGGCAAAATACCTGCAGTAAACTTTGAAAGTGCTCCCTGAATCCTAACCCTAACTCGTGCAAGTTTGATGAAATGAATCAATTTAATCTCTACTTCCATACTTTCAGTTTCATTTTCTCAATTGTCTTTTTTTGTTGGTATGCTGCTCACTGTTTTTGGCATCTCTTCGTGCTTCAACAAGTGTTGCAAGTTGGAAGTCTAGTCTTTCAACTCCTTGGTTGTCAACTTTTCAAAGGTGCTATGGAACAAGTCAGATATTGCCATGTTATGAAGCATACTTTGAAAATGAGAGAAGTCAAATGAGTTATCAAGATGCTTTCTCCTCTACAGTGTGGAAGTCTTGTGCCTGGTTAAACTTTTCTTCTATCTTATCTTGTATTTGTGATTTTTCTTTGGGCTTCTTCTTTAGGAAAAAATGGTTGGCGTGTGGAGCTTTCTCACAACTCTAAAGGTGGTGGAGGAGGTGGTGGTCGTCGTGGCCGTGGTGGTGGTGGTGGTGGTGGTGGTGGTGGTGATGATTTGAAATGTTATGAATGTGGTGAGCCTGGACATTTTGCTCGTGAATGCCGTTCACGTGGGGGCTCACGAGGTGTTGGAGGTGGTCTGCGTCGTAGTCCTTCTCCTCGGCGTCGTCGGAGTCCAAGCTATGAAAGATATGGCCGCAGGTGTGTTAAAGCTGTTTGTGTTTTTTATACACGCCAATTTTGTCTAACTGATGTCAAATCAACAGGTGGTTTAGTCTTGTATATAGTTTAGGTCTTGATGTTCTATCAATTCTTTCCCTTTTCTTGTGTAGGAGTAACAGTCCTCGTGGTAAAAGATCCCCACGACGTCGCAGCATTACACCTCCTAAGCGTGGTCGTAGCTACAGCAGATCTCCTCCATACCGTCATGCTCGTCGTGCTTCACCTTATGCTAATGGGTATGCCTTGCTTCCAAGTCATGAGAATTATTCACAAAAACTGTTTAGTTACTGAGAGGAGAGAGTAATTGGCTTAGATAGGTTGTTTTGTGCACATGGCCACATGGGTGATGGGCCTTGGCTAATCATTGGGAATTAGTGCTGTGGAACGAGGCTACTTGGAAGGCACTGACAATGGTGCTTTTGAAGTTTTCATTTCAGGCCATCACTGATCTCTCCCTTAACTAATAAGGCATTCTTTAGCGTTTTACCCTTCTGGCATGTGTTTTCATTATGAGGCCTATAACATTTCTACAAATTGAGCAGTGAATGATTCTCTACCACAAATGCCTGTCAAAATCATACTTGATTGAGCAATAAATTCCAAACTTCTGTTATTTTATCTGAGAGTTTTATGTTAATCATTATTGCAGAGATTGATGCTGGAATCAAGGCTGGATGCTGTGCTGGTAGAACTTAGATGATGGTGTTTCTGCTATACTGTAGTTCTAATAGGGAATTGTGGAGTGAACCGGAATCATGTAGTTAAGTTCGTCTGACAATTGGTTCTCTTTGAAACCTGGATTTGGATGGGTGTCTACGAAGTGTTTTAAGCCATGAAATGGGGTTCTGTCTGGCACCATTTTGTTGTTGGCTCTCTTCCGCCCCCTCGCTGAAACTCGGAGGTTTCTTTCTTGCTTTCAAAATTATATCTACTACCTAGAGTTCTTATATATAACCTTTCTGTCTATTTATCAATATTTCTTTTTCATTGGACGATCCTAAAGATTTATCTGTTGGCTGTTTTTTTTTTCTTTCATGTTCTTTTGAGGTGTGATTTTCGGCTAATATGGCATCTTAGTGCTTCACTACGGTTCTCAATATCTGCTCTGCTCCTCAATCATCTTCTTGTTTCTACAACTGGTTGCATGCTGTTTGTATTGCACTCTTCTGCAAGAAGGCTGCCTATATTGTTAAATCCTCTTTTTAGGTGGTTGAAGAAGATGAAGCTGTTTTTATGTGATTTTCTGCTCATCATCTTCTCTCTCGCCTATCAACGTTTTACGAGCTCCTTCTATTACATTGCACGAAACTATCGTGAGAGATTCTACTCGTTTTATAGCTTCGGCATCTTGTGAGCTTCACAACTTGTTTATTGCACTCCCCAACTCTTCTGCCCCTGCTCCACCAACCTACCTTTCACTATAGTAATGCTTCCTTCAATCACACTTCTCCTTAGGTTAGACCACCGCCACTGTTGTCTTCTTCTCATTAGTTTGTGGTGGCTGCTTATTTATATATTCTCTGATTGTTTCTTGTTTGTTCTTTGCATAGAGAAATATACATTTGAGACCCCATTTTTAATTAGAGATTCCTCATTATTTGGTTTTATTGTGAGGTTATCTTCTTTAACGCACTATTCTCAAATAATATTGTAAGCTTTTCAGCGTCCGATTTTTTTTTTTTCACCTGGTTTTAAATACTTTGTGTTTTAACCTCATTTTGATAATCTAATCTAATATATATAACATATATATTCAATTTGATGATAATTGGAAGTGTTCCCCATTTATCTCTATCAACAAGAGGTTGATTCACTTAATTCCCTCATCAATAATTTGGGTACTATCTTCTTTTTTCATTCGAAGATAACGATACGATTGATACATATAAAGACCTTTTTCTTTATTCTATGATATTAGGAACAACTTTTTAGGTAAATTGTTCAAAAAATAAAGGATCATGGGTGTTCGAAAAATTATTCAATTCTTGTTAGTTGAAAATGCAGCTGAAAGACTGAGCATTTTAATAAAGTTCTATTGTATATAAAAGTGAGAATACACCAAATTGAAATTTTAAAATACGTTTTCTTTTACTACCATTTGAACATAGTACATATATTTATATTAATTCTACTTAATTTCTTGAAATTATGTATGGTTCAAAATTTAAAGAAGGCCACAAGAGCTGGCGGTGACAAAAGGTGTAAAGTAGAGTAGCACAGTTTCCTAGCTTGTTTGGGTAAGGAATAGATTCAAACACTTGTCAAGCCATTCAACCTAACTTCCTTAGATAGAGTACTAGCTCGCCTAATATAGACTCTAGGTGCATGCAATATTCTACTTCCAAAGAAAAACAAAAGTTTGGTAACTCCCCAAATTGAGATTCTTCTGTTAATTTTAATTTTCTTTCTACTTATCTGTACTTTTTTTAAAAACAAACTTTTGAATAACCAAAATGAGCCTAGTAGCCCTCCTATTATTGAAAAAAAAAAAAATAAATAATAACATGACCCCATTCATTTAACTTCTAATTGAGCTGTGGTTGTCATAGTTGAATAAACGTTAGACACAGATAATTAGTTTCTATACAGATGACCTATTCTCTACTTTCCCAGGTGGTTATCAGTCGCTCTCTCAAGTGTTTTATGATTGATTGAATCTCTTGATTTATAACCTTTTGTTTAAGTGAAATCTAGTTATAAGCTATAAGTAAAGGTTGGGTCAACGGTACAAATATCCCTCATTTTAATGGAACAGATTTATGAACCACACAATTGACCCAACCCAGACAAATAGAGTGTAATTCATTAAAATAAGAGATGTGTTATATATAAAATTGATTAATCCATCAACTTATGGTCATGGATATAGTTTTTAAATTCCCACATCGTGAATATTTATATTAAATGATCCAAAGAACATAATTGAAAGTCTAAACGACCAGAGAAGATAAGAGGAAAAGACGAGAACCCAAACATAGGGGGGCTAAATATGTTAATTTAGCCTATTTATTCAACCTAGAAGAACATCAGAGGTCACATTACAAATTTAAAGAAAAGAAGGAAAAAAAAACAAAAGATGGGGAAAATTGTTGGGGAAAACAAAACCTATTTCTACTAGTAATAAAATTTCAAGAAACTTTATGACCTTGATCACAATAAAAACTGACCATTTTGACTCTAATTCAAGTCTCTGACTTATTACATACATGGTTGAGGATGAAAATAGGATGGTGCTCCAACACAGCAAATTTCTGCTTCTTCATTCTTCGATGCTGTTGTGGTTGTGGGGGAATGCTTTCATGTTCATTTTGAATCAATAATCTTCTTCGCAAAAGATGGCAAACAGAAAGCTGCTGCATGAATCTGAAGATTTTCAACAAAACAACAGCGAAAGAGAGGTTTCAGTTCTAAGCAAATGGAAGTACATTAATGTTATATAAGAAGATTTTGAAGGGTTGACAACAGATCCCACCTCCGAGTTGTAAAACTTGAGCGGACTCTTTGCGGTGTCAATGCCGTTCACCTCGACTGAGTTTACTGGATGCTTGAAATCGACAGTAGGTCCCTCAGTTGAGCAGAGCATAAACCCAATCACTCCGCTGAAACATGGATGAGATTGATGTTTAGAAAAAGTAACATTCAAAAAGAACATCGGCAAAGGAAATCGCAAGAGATCAACGGCATGATAGAAATAAAAACTGATCTTTTAGTATAGGAAACTGCACAACGAATGCCAAATTGTTAGGTGGTCATGTGTGTACCTTGGATATGTGGGAACTGTAGTCCATGCATAGTTGACAGAGCCTTTGAATATCTGGCGGCAGTTTGTTACAATGTCTTCAATGATATGCATGTGAAGCCAGATGCTCTCTGCCTGAGTACACACAACACCTCCTGGTCGAAGAGCTTTGGCAACTGAAGCAAAAAATGGCTTCTCAAAAAGCTCTTGTGCAGGCCCTGTAAGATGATAAAATGATGTTCAATTTCTAAAGAATCCAACATATAGTTACACATTCATCTTGAAAGGAAAGAGATGTAATTACCGATAGGATCAGATGAATCCACTATAATTGCATCATAAGTGCCTTCAGGAACAGCCTTGAGAAATGCAACACCTGCAACACATAGCACGCCGATATACACGTTGAGATATTATATGAAAAGAGAGGGTTGAGGGAGAGTTGATGAGAAGATGATCTATCATATACCATCGCCAACATGAAGAGTGACACGGGGATCCTCGTACCCAATAGCTACACGAGGGAAAAATTCTTTGGAAACCTGCAAAGAAGATGTAGGTAATAGCATTTAAACAAAATTCAGAAGAAAGTATCAATCGTAACAACTTCATATTCGAAAGCGCAAAATAGCTGATAATCCTGGAAAGTTAGTACTTACGTCAACTACCATCTTGTCGATTTCACAGATATCTATCTGCTCAACGGATAAATGACGAGCCACCTCTCGCAACACACCGCCGTCCCCTCCACCAATGACTAGAACCTAAAAGCAGCAATTGAGTAAGAAAACAATGAAACAAAATACGAATAAGCAAAACATCACCAACAAATTTACAGACACTTGTGAAAAAAGGAAACCCTAAGCGCCTGTGAGAGCATTTGAGCAAATTCAAGCAAAAGTTCACTATCTCAGATAGCAATCAATTTCACAAGAAAGGGTGCATAAGCTCGAACAAGAAAAGATGGCAGCAGTGATAACTGACAATCGTAAACTTTATATTAAACAACATTAAAACCCAACAGATTGCAGTTTTGAATCCCCACTCCATCCTCACATAAAACAAACACTAAAACTAATTCAAGATGAAATATCAACAAAAAAAGGTCAATGATATGCCCTGCTTCTCATTTTGTTTCATAAGCACCAAAGGTATCAGACTTAACAACAACCATAGCATGTCAAAACTTATGACTCCATATGCAAGTTCTAAAACGTTTTCAAAACACTACAGTCACAGAAAAACCTTTTTGGGATTTGGAATTGAGCAAAGCGGAAGGTGAGTGATCATCTCTTGATAAGCACATTCATCTCTCTCTGTAAGCTGAATCACCCCATCCAAAACCAGAACTTTCCCATAAGTTGATGACTGCAGGATTCATAAACCACAACTTCAATATATCAGCCAAACAAGGCAAAAAACTCACACTACAAAACAATATATCATAAATTTCAACCTCATAGCATGTATACCTGAAACACCAAAACGTCCTGATAATCAGACTTCCCTTGAAACAAAACCTTCTCCACCTTCAAGGAGTGAGCCTCTCCTGCATGACATTAAATCATTCAACTTTCTCAACAAAAAAGAAAACCCAGCTCCATAAAAGCTCACAGAACAATTATATTGCTCAATCATCTAACAAATCTCAGAGCCAAACAGAAAGAAAAAAAAAATATAAAAATAAGAATAGAGACGAAAAAACCCACCAGGCCACATTGGGCTAATTTCAGAAAACCATCCAGGAATTACAGATGAAATAGAATCAGAAACCCCATTCTCAGTCTGGGGTTTGCTCGCTGCCGAGCCGAGGGAGAGTTCCGCAGCCATAAGAAAATAGAAGAGATTCGCTAAAATCCCTAACCCCAATACAAGGCCTTAGAGGGGAGTGCTTCGGAATGACCCGTTTCGTTTGGATGTAAGCACTGAACAATATTACTCGATTCTTCCTCCATTTATATAATTCCAAAAGTTCCGTGAAAGGCTTCGCCTTGGAAGGGAAATCAAATCTCGATTTTCCCTTTTCTTTTTTCTTTTTCTATTTTTTACTGCCATTGATTTATGTTTTTTCTCTTTTTCTCTTTTTACAATCACGTTCTTCCATGAAAATATGTGTTCGAAATTTTCATAAACTTCCAAAAACTTTAGTGTAAATTTGACTCATCAAAAACTTTAATTTTACTCTTATGATTAAACTATATAAAAATTGTTATGAATAATAAAAAATTAAGACTATCTACAAACATATAATTAAAAAACTAAAAAAAATTCATATTATCATACTATGAAGTTTTGGTAACTTATAAATAGATCCGTTTATTTTACTATATTTGAAAACACAAAAAAGAACTATACATCTAATATGATATTTTTGAAATTAAATAAGTATTTTGATATAGAAAAAATTAACAAAATATTTGGTAATTTGTTTAGAATATTAAAAATCAATGTTTTAATAAAATATATTGATTAAAATCGGTAAAACTAAAAGTATGGTTTTTTTCTTTTACCTTTACCAATCTTTTAGTATATATATGAGTTTTTATTTATTTATTTAAATTAGAAGATTTTGTGTGAATGATTCGAACTTAAGTCTTTTTTCATTAAATTTATTTATGTATTTTTCATATCTAAATCGGATATTTTATTTGGTATATTTGTGAAGGTGTAAAATTCAAAATTTAACAATAAAAGTATTTTTGAAGATCCATTGATACAAAATTTAAAAGTTTATTAGACACCATTTTGAAATTTTGATGATCTATTAAATAAATTTTTTATAAAAACTATTGGACACGTTTGACATGTTATTGACTATTTAAACCCCTTTTGATTTTCAAAGACATCTTTAATAGAAAGCTATAAAAAAGCATCTAATATAAAAATTAACACTTATATATATGCACACACGTTTTCAAATACGATGAAAAAAAATAAAATATTTATAAAATATAACAGTATTTTAGATTATATCAATGATAGACATTCATGTTAGCGAGATTGATAAAAATAACCTATCGATATCATGTAGTATATTTTTATAAATTATCTTATTTACCTTTTTTAAAAAAATTGCATTAGATGACAACAAATTCAGAAAAAACAGCTCATAACACATTTTTTATTATATTATAAAATTGATAAATTTCACGATAATTGGTAATAAGACGGTAATCGATTATTCAAGAATTTATACTTATTTTTGTTGTAATTTGAAAAATAGTCCAAATCAAAATTGCAAACATGGGTTGCTAAAAAAAAGTAAGTAAATAAATAAAACTTGGACATAGAGAAAACTATTGGATATTTATTGGAATTTGAATTTCCTACACACAATGTTAATATTAGAAAAACAAAAAAAGAAAAAAAACAAAACAAAACAACTCTCATCCACACAATTACACGTCAGCCCTTTTAAAAAGAACTCAATGACAATAATAGCCTCTTCGTTTATTTTTTATTATTTTCTTTAAAGAATTGATAAAACAAACAAAAATATAAAATTTTTCACAAATAACAAAACGTTGAAATATACTCAAACAAATTAATCAATAGACTAAAGATTTTTAGATGAATTTGAGTGTATTTTGTAAATAGTTTCACTATTTTTTTTAGTTTTAAAATGTCACAAAATTATGTATATATATATATAGGCTCATTTTTCAACTTTCTAAATCCTCCTAGCACTCAAAACCAATAAAAGAAAACTCTTATATGAAAGAAAATTATTTATATTTTGGTTTATTATAATGTTAGAATTTCTAAAAGCTCGTTAATACTCATGGTCAAACGTTATATCAAAACAAGTGGTGTAAGGGAACATATGTTTGATTTTGAGCCACCATGCAAGTAGTCCTTCTTTTAATAGAAAATATATTAAAATTTGAGAGAAAAACCTGAGGTACTGACAAAAAAACATCATCCTATTTAGGAAAGGTCCAAACCGTACCAAAAAATTTTCTTTGACTTGATGTGAACAAAAAATATCACACGGGAAAGCTAGATCTTGATGCAAGTAGTTAATAAATAATAAAGAATTGATGTTAACATGTTTAATAACTTCTTGAGTCAAACAACGATTCCATCTCGTCAATTCCTCTCCCTATCCTCAAAGTTCGATGACTTATTTTTAATAAAACAAAAGGTATTCTTATTCTTAATAACCCTATTATTCTTTATTCTTATTCTTAAACACAAAAGAAATGGTTTGAATGCTTTAAATCACAACAGCATATACTTTTGTGCTGAAGAAAAGCAAAAGGCATTATGGTTGCAAATATTATGTTCTCCTCAAGTGGCTCTAATACATTTATTGACTATGTGATATCCAACTTTTTCCACTCGTTTATACAAAAGATCAATCATAATGAAAGGTTTTGAATGTATGTCCAAACTAATGATTTGATACTTAAAAAATGAATGTATGTCCAAACTAATGATTTGATACTTAAAAAATAAAATAAACAAATGATTTGATAATCTCATTTCCGTTCCTTGAAGATCCTTACCAATCTTGAGATAATATTTAATCACTTTATTGTTTTGTCTTTGAAACACTTCAATCTAACCATTTTCAATAAAGCGTGCAAAACATACCAAGTTTGACCCTTAATTAAAGCTAAGAATAGTTTTCAACATTTTCTTTTTGTGTTAGCTTCAAGTATTGATCAAGTCGTTTTTGTAACGGTGTAGCGCACCACCTTACTTGGGTTGGTGCAGAGTCGAAGAGATCAGATGTTATAAGTTAGCAGTAGTAGATAATTGTGAGATTTTTTGTTTTTAAGGTGACTGTACCTGATTTTGAAAGAGGGTTCTCCTATTGTCGTTATTGTTTATTCTTATGGTTTCTAAAAATATGTTTAGCAAGTTGATCATTTAACATTTTAACAAAATTTAAAAGATAGTTTAGTAATTAAAAAAAAATCTTTATAGATATGGAACTTTCAAAGAATAAAAATACATATTCACACATCAATAAAAAAGCTATTAAATTACAAAATTTATCGAAAACGATGGTTTTGTCGTGAAGCAGTGTAGTGTAGTCGTATTGTCAATTTTGATAATAATAAAATAAAAAGTTGGAGTTGCAACTTTCTTGATAATTATATATGGAAAAAAGGAAAGTCTGATATTTACATTGAGAAAAAGGAGTCTCCATTATTAGAAAAATGGAGTATTGAAATTGGGAGGTCAGGTGGGGCAGTGGAAAAGCAAGTGTGAAGATTTTTATTTTGGGGACTCCAATTAAGTCCAATATGTTATATATATTGATGAACTCACTTTTTGACCATTTCACTTTGAATTTTTGTGTGTATATAAGCACAATCATAGCTTGCATTTGGAGAACTACAGATCCAAAAAACACACACATTCTTCCAAATATTTGTGCACCATAAACCCCACTTTCATTTTCGTTCCAACTTAGTCAATCTTCTTTCCTGACTCTCTCTCAAGTCTAATGCAAGCACCCCAAACTCAATTTCGTCCCTCTTGCCTTTTCTTCTTTTCTTTTTACTTGCAAACACATGTGTGAAGATATATCTCCGTCCAAAATACGGCTAGCGTTTTACTTTAGTCTTAGTCGAGGTCGACTCTAGTAAATACCAAACATGATATCGCTCGCACGCTCTATCTCGATGAGTTAAAATATAACCCCATTGTATCTATGTCAATTACAATTACACTTACACTCTTATCTATGGAAAAACTATGTTCATTCTAACATAACATACCGATGAGTATATATTTCTCTAAGTTATAAATTTAGCATTATTGTCTTGACGTCGGGTTTAGTATCCTTTGTCCGAATTTTGATGTCGACAATACATAAACGTTACGATATATGGAAGTTACTTAGTATACAATAATTTTAGTTATACAAGTCTTGATAACTTGATCATTCTTAAACTTATATATCGTTGATCAAAAAGTCAAAAGTTCAAATCTTTTTATTCTAATATAATTATGTTCAGAACTAACAATGAACACGAAAATTGGGTATGACAATGCATTTGTATTTATACCATCAACTAAATAATTGGAGGTTTGTTTCATTTTACACAAGGAAAAAATAAAGAAAATTATTTAATAGTAAAATTAAAATGCCTCAAAAATCAAGATCGAACAAAATGAATCGACGGGCCGAGGAGCGTAGGGTTAGGTTGGGCCTCATAGGCCCTTACTCACCAGTGAGTTGGGCTGGGCCTTGGAGGCTCAACATCTCAACTCTCCAATCTATCGGCTATCTTGCCTCGATCGGTGACTCGATCGGCGGAGAAAGACGGGCGTCCATTTCAATTTTTATCTCCTCTGTTCTTTACAATTTCCGTCGACCACGAGCCGCTAAACAGCTTTTCCCGCTCTTTCGTGACTTCATTGGCGTTCTTTATTATCGTTCTTGCTGTGAAATATCATCTCGAAATTGGAGAACATAGTTTCATCCGAGGTTAGGGATTTCATTTTGTGTGAAAGCATTTGAGTATGATTTTATCCTTTTAGGTTTAATATATACATATGTTCCCTTAACTCTGGAAATTGAAATTTTGATATTCAGCTGTTCTTCAACTTGGCGTCGAATTGTTTACGATCTGGGAGGCTTTATAAATCTTCTAGCGAAGCTTAGAAAATGGTTAGTAACTTTCTTACGTTTAGATTTCGGCACTTTTCTTTTGTATGCTGGTTTAGTTTAGTTGCTACGTTCGTGCATGTAAACTCTAAGTGACTTATTTGTTTTTGTACTTTCATTAGGCTTGTCGACTTGGTATGGTGTGATTCGAATGCTTGTTAGATATTTTGGAATTGTCATTTATCTTGTTTGTTAATTTTGAGTTTCTTTTCTTGGGGTTTGTAGGCTACTTTGGCTGATTCCTTTCTAGCAGATCTTGATGAACTCTCTGATGAAGACAAGTTTCAGGTTTGTAAAGGCTTTTTACTTCTCTGTGTAAATGAAGTAACAATTATGTTGATTGGCTGTAGTGTGAATCCATCTACCTTATATTTTGAGGCAATAGTTATTGGATGTTTGCAGGGTGAAGCAGGTGCCGATGCCGAAAATATGGAAGAGGATATTGATGGGGACCTTGCCGACCTAGAAAGCCTTAATTATGAGGATCTGGATAGTGTATCAAAACTGCAGAAAACACAAAGATACAATGATATTATGCAGGTTAGTTCACATGAAAGTTTCCTTATTGACCTTGGTGCGGCTTGAACAGAAAGGGGTTAGCCAATGAATACATTTGTTTCCTGCTGTCGCGTCTAGAATTTTAACCGTCGGTGAATGATAAGTTTTGGGTTATTGTATAATTATTTGATTTTTTTTTTGCAATTCATCTCCACTGAATTAATTTAGACTTGCAGATTTTGAAAATATATGGACGTTATGATGCATTTTCTATTCTACTATTGAAAACCATGATGTTCCTAAAAGCACAACTTCTCTCATCTAAATGTTTAGTGTTAAAAAATGACACTCACTATACTTCTCCCTTTCCCATCTGTGCGGAAGTGATTTTGATTGGATTTGTTGGGATTTGAACTACAGAAAGTTGAAGATGCATTGCAGACGGATTCTAATATCTCAAATCAGGGATTTGTATTGGAAGATGATCCTGAGTACCAATTGATTGTAGAGTGTAATGCCTTGTCAGTGGATATTGAGAATGAAATTATTATTATTCACAACTTTATACGAGATAAATATCGACTGAAATTTCCAGAGCTTGAATCACTTGTGCACCATCCAATCGATTATGCTCGAGTTGTTAAGAAGATTGGAAATGAAGTGGATTTGACTCTTGTAGATTTAGAAGGACTTTTACCTTCTGCTGTTATTATGGTTGTTTCTGTCACAGCATCTACAACAAGTGGAAAGCCACTTCCAGAGGAAATTCTCCAGAAAACAATTGATGCATGTGATCGAGCTCTTGCCTTAGATTCAGCAAAGAAAATGGTCCTTACTTTTGTTGAAAGTAGAATGGGGCATATTGCACCAAATCTTTCAGCCATAGTTGGAAGTGCTGTTGCAGCAAAACTAATGGGAACTGCTGGTGGTCTTGCTGCTTTAGCTAAGATGCCTGCTTGCAATGTTCAGCTTCTTGGTGCAAAGAGAAAAAATCTTGCTGGGTTTTCCACAGCTACCTCACAATTTCGAGTAGGTTATATTGAGCAAACAGAGATATTCCAATCAACACCTCCACCTTTGAAGATGCGTGCTTGTCGGCTCATATCTGCAAAGTCAACACTTGCAGCACGAGTTGACTCCACCATGGGAGATCCTACTGGGAAGACTGGCAGAGTCTTCAAAGATGAGATTCTTAAAAAAATTGAAAAATGGCAAGAACCTCCGCCTGCAAAACAACCAAAACCTCTTCCGGTCCCTGATTCCGAGCCTAAAAAGAAGAGAGGTGGCCGTCGATTAAGAAAGATGAAGGAAAGGTACTGTTATGTTACTTTTTTCTTTCATCTTCCTAACAATAGAAGCTCTGATCTGTTGCACCTTTTGTTCATTCATAGATTCAGATTGATATGGTTTTCCTTGTCAGATATGCAACAACGGAGATGAGGAAGCTAGCTAACAGGATGCAGTTTGGGGTGCCTGAAGAGAGTTCGTTAGGTAAAGCATTATTTCATTTCTGAATAGTCAATCCAGATTGTTCGGAATCTTTGGATTGTAGTCTTGCTTGTGCTATGTTTCACGTTACACATTGGAATGAGATGCAATGTTTTGTTGTTCAACTAGCTTGAGTTGTCACGTTGCCAGTCTTGTGTCTGTCCTCTTTCAGGAATGTTTCATATATAAAGTAGTTGCATTTTCTTCCAAATATCAGCTATGTTTTGGTAACTGTTCTGAATGGGGGGAAAAGTTGTTTGAAGCATTCTAAATAAAAACTTCTTTTCTTTTTTATTTTTTCTGTAGAAGATTCTGAATAAGAATACTCTTAATAAATATTTAACATTTTCCCTCTATACAACAGGAGATGGATTGGGGGAAGGATATGGAATGCTTGGTCAGGCTGGGAGTGGGAAGTTACGTGTATCGGCTGCTCAGAGCAAGCTTGCTGCAAAGGTTGTTAAGAAGTAAGTCAAGTCAAGTCATTGAGCTGAGCTGATCCTAATAATAGTAATTTCTACAAAGAAGGGGAAAAGGATAGTTGTAGCCTACCATTTCGCTTCTTTGTCTGTTTTCTTTTACTTATCTTTTTGAGTTATGTTTAGGTTCAAGGAAAAACGCTATGGAAGCAGTGGTGCTACGTCTGGGCTGACCTCAAGTTTGGCATTTACTCCTGTACAAGTGAGTATTCTTTTTTTCCTCCTGTTCTCCTCCTAATCTCCTCCTATGTTTTCTAACTTTACCTCGGAAGTATTTTTTTTTTATGACACTGCATGGGTGCTTAATGTCAAGGTTACGAGAATTTCTTGTTTTCCTTGCAGGGAATCGAGCTGTCAAATCCTCAGGCCCATTTGAACCAGCTAGGGAGCGGCACTCAAAGCACCTACTTTTCTGAAACAGGAACATTTTCAAAAATTAGGAAAAACTGAGTCATGTTCATCAAGCTTTTTATGTTTCGTGTTCATGCTGTAAGCATACATGAATATGGCTACATTTATGCTGTGTAATTCAGTACTAAGAGAGCAACAGTAATTTATTTTTCTATAATGCAAAGGTTTTCCTTTTCTGCTCCTAAGTTTTGGTTGATTATGCCTTATCATTTTTTGGCTTTAGTCGACTGATTAGTGATTAGCCTTTTGGCAGGCCTTTACCTTATACTTGGCCGCCGTACACTTTACCTGGTGGTTTTGTATTTGTTTAGGACTAGAAGTCCATCTCTTGGTTAGCGCCATTAAATAATCGTTACTACTTGAGTAAAATCATCCAAACTTCTAACCCTTTTCATATTCCCGTGGTGAAGTTTTTGTTTAGAACATTAATTTTGGGCAAAGCTAAAGTAACGAGATTACTACACGTACATCAAGTATCCATGATATGTGACCATGCACGTCTCTTAATGTATTTCTCCGCAGCTGTTAGATCACATTGATTTGAGTGGTTTAAAAAGGAGGTGTGTTCTGTTGCGTCCATGGAAGATACTTCTGGCTTTATGTAATTTAATATCATTTAATTTTCTTTCACCGGGCCACTCTGGGTAGTTCCAGATTAATTCGACATCTTTATAATTCATATAGTGTTGCAACTTACAAAATACTCAATCTTGCTGTATTATAAAAACTGATCTTCCATCACCATGCAGTTTGTGAGTAGCTCTAGGGAGCTTGGCAGGTTGTCATGCCCGGAAAATTCTTCCTTTTTGACGGCCCCAATGAAACTCGTCTGTGGAGGTTTGCTTCTCCCTTCAGTCATTGATCAGCATCTTTGTCTTTGAAGTCCAAAACACTGAAACAAAATGGCGTTGCCATCCCCACGTGAGATGTCTCGCATTGTCTTTGGCACATCTTTCTAGATAAAGTTAATTTGCCTTTTCTTAGATCTGTCTAGTGGGATCCAGTTCGTGCATCTCTGACAGTGATTTTTTTTCTTGCCTCATGGACCAAATAAGCCAGAGCCTTTATTTCCCCATATACGGAAAGGGAAACGGAAAGGGAAAAGGCTTTCTTTTTTCAAATAAAAAGAAAATTGCAAAAAACAAAAGAGAGGCACAAAGACAAACATCTTCCTTCGCTTTTCATCCATGTCTTACTTTGGAGGTCCGCTAATGATTCTTCTATACCAGATTACAATACCTGTTTTCTTCCTAACTTAGAATTTATGATGAAAGAATCTTAACAAGTACAAATACGAAAAATACATCTATTTGCACTCAGGTGGTAGAACTTTGTATCGAGATGTATCTTTACAGTAGGAGTAGAACATGAGCTTCCTCCTTGCCCAATCCATTGCATCTACTTGCTGCTGTGATAGCTTGATAAATTCTGGACCCTCCGCGGTATCTGGGCCCGATACATTGGCTTTGGAACTTGAAGGAACAGTTGCCTTTGGTGTTAATATACCTCCATTGATTTCCATTTCTTCAAAAGAAGCTGTATATGGTGCATGCTTGTAGTCAACTGGGTATTTTCCTCCATGAGTTGCCCATTCTGAACCATCCCATATTGTGACGAAAACTGACATAGGCTTTGATGGATAAAACACTTCAGAATTTCGCAGCTCCCTTACTGGAACGTTATCCACCAGAAACCTGCTTGCATTTTGAGACACTTCTTAGAAAATTAAGGAAACCCGAAGACCATGTTTTAAAATAATGATTCTGCACTTTGGGCTGATTTTAGTGATGGAATTTAATGCACTTACACTGTATGATAGTTGTTCCAAATGATGGTGTAATCATGGTACTTCAAGCTGGGATCAAACCAAAGGTAGAATTTCTCTTCTCTTCCAGTCTTAACGCTTCCATTGGCATAAATATTTGTTTGAATTACCCAATCTTTTCTCTTGTCATGCCCCAACAGCTCTATGTCGATCTCATCATGAGAATGGGGATAAACATCTGCATTCGACAACTGAACACATCCTTTGTCTCGTTAGTCATTCACCAAACTGGTAAAGCCAAACAGAAAATTGCAAGGGAAAACAACTTACATAAAAAGCCACTACAACCCCTGAAGTGAGACCTGATGGAAGCTTGATTGAAGCACTGAAGAATCCATAATGATATTTGTTTCTTGAGACCAAACCAGCACCTCCAAAAATGAACAGAGAAAATTATGAATGAAACTAAACAGAGTTGGACCAAAAGAAATGCCAAGATCCAAATTTGAAATTTACCAGAAACTTTGTCGAGAGTGAGATCGACAGAGGACCCATTATTCCTCAGCTGGATATTCGAGGCCCCAAAAATCTTAGCAAAGCATTGATCCGTTGAGACACGAGGAACGAGATCCGTCAAACGTGGGACGCTCGGAGGCGTGTAATATCTACTACAAGAAGGAGCAACAAATAACATGCACAAAAAGATGAAGCTCAAAAGTGGCAATTCCATTATTCCTCTCGAAAATCCCATATCCTTATCACAGAGATTGGTGAACAAAGGTATGTAAACAATTCAACATTATATATTAGTAATTTTCAAGAGAAAAAAAGGTAGCATAAGAATCTTTCTTAGTTGTTCAATAGCTGGCTGATGGCTCCTCTCTTCCTTCCTAGTATCTCTTTTTGGATATAAAAGTTTAGGTTGTATTGTATGAAACAAGGATTGGAAGTGTCACGTTCAGCTCATTTTCACAAATTTGGCACTGCTAGTGGGGCTGTCTGCAAGGTGAGGGCATTTACTAAACTACTTTCATTTGCTTTCTTTCTAAGAACAGTGCATGAACCACTGGTTCACTATTGGTTTTAGTTGTGGATTTTCTGTGATGGGTCACAATTAAGAGAACCGACCATTTTCTTCAAATAATAAAGAAACGTTTTGGAATCTCTCTTACAAAAGCCATTATGAAAAATCCACTAATTCTTTATCTTATTATTGTCAAATTGGAGGTGATTAGTAGGAAGGAAGTGATTAGACTTTTTGTAGACATAATAACGTGCTTTGCCTTTGATCCTATAGCTGGGAAGCATCGTGAGTTGTGGGATTTGGAGGTTGAAAGGAACTGCGATCGACCCATCATTTTATTAATCAAATACAAATGTATTAGTTAATTCGACTTCATTAAAGACGAGATTCTTTCGGGGTGCTTGGCCCACTAACTTTATTAGCTAGGTTAAATAATTCAATTTTAATAGAGCATGTTTGTGAGGATGAAATGGAATGAGTTTGTAATTCGTTCTACTTTCAAACCTTTGTTTGCATTAATGAACGTTTTAGGTCCGGTTTGTAATATCAAACACATTCCATTTTTCACAGTTAACCCAATATTCTCTTTTATTTTGATGCTTCACGATCTCATTTTTATTTATTCCAACGTTCCTTAGATTTTTTGTAATCTTTATCACATTCTACTCTCTAAATAGTCTAATAGTGTTTATTATTGAAGTTTACATGTTTATCAAGAAATTCCAACGTACAATTCTACACTCTTAACATAGATATTGTAACTCCAAACATTGTAACTCGATTTAGCATTAACCTAGTGCGATAAACTCCGTGATTGATTGATATGGCTGAATTGGCTTCTTTTGCTCTCTTTCTGGGTTGAGACAAAAGCACCTGAGATCTCTAGTTGCTGTGCTAGAGATTTTGTTGAGAAAATTAAAGGAAAGACATGATTTGGGGAGAAAACTTGTGTTTGGTAGCATTCACTGTCTCTTCATTCGCCAGAAGAATCATAGCTGTATTTGAGAGAGATAGAGAAAGAGATTGATGTGATTTGAGTACGAAATTGACATCTAATTTTGTAGGGCTTTGCAAATTGCAACTATACATCAAACTCTCATCTTTCCATGTATGTTATTGTTGTTTAAATGTTGTTCTCATATTATGTGTAAGGGGCCGACATGATCAAATTTATAAAGCACACAGACCAAAGTAATATTTGAACTACTCTTAGTGTATAGGACAACGAAGTCTATGTATATAATGACCAAAAAATTATTCTTTCAGATGATATGTGAGTTTGGTAGTGTAATAAGAGTCTAACTTATTATAAATTTGAATTAAATGTTTATCAAGCATTTTTAGGTAATTTGGGCTCCTTTTAGTTTAAATTACATAAATGTATGAACCAAACTTTCCTTGAAATTTGCACAAAGAGCATAAAGTCCATATTGATAGTATAATTTTATCACTTTTCTTTTGAAAAGTTACAAAATGTATGACGTCGATAAAAACAATTGTTTAGATACAATTTGATTTGAGTCAGGAAGTGTTTATAACAAAAAAGAAAATGTATTCATAAATGCTAAAAAAACAATCAAATAGTTAACAATTTCTGCCCAATAGAAACCTAAAGTGATAAGTAGGGTGGAAGTCAATGTTATTAATAACCCACTTGATCAACCTTTTGTGAAGTTTGGAAGCACTTTTTTGGACTGCTGCACTTCAATTTTCCAGCTGTTTATTTCAGTCTATATGCAGCATTGTCACATAGACTTCCCTTTTCTATTTGTAGATTTTTATAAATTTTCAAAACTATTTTCTTATAAAAGTACAATGGTAGATAAGTACCTCATTTTAAAATTAAGTTATACTTTCGAATGTCTTATTATTGGCCTAAACCGCTTTCTTAAAGAAGTAAAAAAATCCTCTTGCCATTAGTAATGTGCGAAGATGAGTTTATTCACGTAACATTGCCTCCTTCATTCATTTATCTCTTTCATACTTTAATAGTGATTCAATACTTTTCTATCTTCCATCTCTTTCTCAACACTCTTATTTCTCTTCATTTATTCTTTGATTTCTAAAATTATTCTTTCCAATAAAAGTAACGTAGTTATAGCCGGTAGAAGGAGAAGTAAGAGAATCACTAGAAGGTTTAATTAGGACTTGTAATGTTTTAACAAAATTATATGTTAGTAGTTGAGTGTGATTGATATCGTTTGCGTTTAATACACAAACTTGTAGGACATGTCAACTATTTGAGTGACGGAAGAAAGAAAACATGTGAATTACCAAATTTATAGCAATAAAGTCCGCCCCAAAGTATTTGTCTATCAATCCTCAACTTCACATTAATATATTTGTAGTGCTTAGTTTAGAGTATTCCAAATATCAAAGATATTATTCCTCTTCTTTAGTTGTTTTTTATTTGGCAATTCAAACCTTTTACTAAGTTTTGAGGGAAGGCCTTTATTTTTGGACTTTGTGGTATTGATATCTAACTTAAGATTTTAAATATTGATAAGAAAATTAATGTAAGATTTGGGAAGGGAAAAAAGTGAGTATGTGTGATATTTTAAAATTTTGTTTTTTTTGATGACTCAAGATAACTTTAAAGAAATTGACTATTTGATTGTTGACATTTCTTATATATTATATTTTTGTATGCTCAAAAAGTGAGACGACTAGGAGTATTTATGCACCATTTAGAAATATTATTTTTTAAATGTAGTATCAAATGCTTCAATTTATATACTAACAATGTTGATATTTGTATCTTCATTTTTAGGTATATAAAATGCTTTGAGGTATAAATTAAAATTTTAAAAGTTTAATAAACTTTTATATATTCTAGAAAGACTAAAGATAATTATAAACTTTTTGGAATAGTTACAAATAGTGAGGAGGTATGTAGTAACATTTTATAAAATTATAAAAGTTTGTGACAAATATTAGTGATTCGAGGACGTTATTATATTTGCAATTTATCTTGAATGCTCTTATATTTTCATAATTATTATTGTTAGGATTTCTACTCATTATGATCTATACATATTCGTTATTAAAAAAACACATATCAAAATATGAAAGGAAAGTGCTAAGCTCAACATTCAACTGAATGGGCTAAGCCCAATAAGAAATTCATAAAAATTTCTCAAATTTAAATGTCATTTAATACATAGACAATTAGATAAATAGAAAAAAAAAACTGAAATTTAAAGATTAGCAAAATTTTATTTTAATTATTAATGAATTATTGAAATATTTCTGAAAAGAAATTAAATAAAAATTTATTACACATAGATATAATTAGTTTAATACAAGATTAAAATAATAAAAATGAATAAGATATTTTGAAAACTTTATTAAACCAATATTTTTTTTTAAAATTAAAAAAAAAAAGACATTATGGATTAGTTAAGTATATAAAATAAAAAGTTCAAATTTTATTAAATAAATATATATATATATAAAGGTTCAATTTAGTTAAATAAATTTATAAACATTTATTAGATATAAAAACTGTATTACGAAATTGGAGATATTATGGATAAACATATAAGAAATATTAGGTTCAAATAATTAGAAAAGAAAAAAACAAATTTATTGACTAAAATAAATGCTTATAATCGAGACCTAATATGTTTGATAAAAGTTTGAGACGGAAGAAATTTTTTTAAATTAATATCTAAATATTTTTAATGTATTCGACATTTTTAATAACATGTGTGACTACACTCGACTTAAGCGTCTAAGTGTAAGGCTATTACTTTTTCTTCTTCTCCAAACCGTTCTAGTGTACTTCATTCTTTTGCATCGAACCCCGTCAATTCCAAATACAATTCTTTATTTTCTTTTTAGTTAAACGAGAAGCTCAAATCCAAAAATTTGTAATTGGATAATTGCTTCATTTCTTGTTTTATTAAAACATTAATGAACAAATGCAATTAGACAATACATGGAAATTTCACAAAACTCAATTATGTAAAAATAATTTTGGTCAATTGGAAGCAATTATTGTTTCAATAATTTCATTTCCACCTTCCCAAAAATATTTATTCATTTATATGAAAAGTCGGCCTCAGGGTCCCTCGAATCCAAAGCCAATTATCTGGGGGTACGTGTCAGCACCAGATCAATTCAACTACGAATAGGTTTCTACGAAGCTACAGTATCCAATGACTTAAGAACACGTGTCCTTTCTTTAGTCAAACGTCCCCTAAACTCACTCTATATTCGACACGTGTTCCACTAATATTAAAGGATAGTTTCCGTAAATTATAAATAGTCGTATTCTCCCCTTAGGTTATTTGAAATTAGTTTCAAATCGAGCAAATAAGAAATCACCGAAATCCAAATTTTAGCTTTTTTTCATTCTTCATTTCTATCGGTTTTTCTTCATGATTCCACGATCAAAAGATTTCCAACGCCGGATCATGTCGTCTCCGGCAATACGACCATGCGAATGCACGCCTCCCGCCACGTTACTCACGTCTTTGATCAATCTCACTCGAACAATTTGTAGTTACCGCTACAAATTCTTTGGCAGCAACAAGAAAAACGCGATTAAATCAATTCGTCAAATTGGAATCCTTCTCTCATTCTTTGAAGAGCTTCAAGATCGAAGCTCCGATGAATTTTCTGATTTGATTGTTTTAGTAATGTCGGAGCTTCATTTAATCTTCCAGAAGATTTTGTATCTGTTGGAGGATTGTGCCCTAGAAGGTGCTCGTTTGTTTATGCTCATGAAATCGGAACTCATTGCGAATCGGTTTCGGCTTTTGGTCCGATCTGTTGCTTTGGCTTTGGAGATTTTTCCGTTGGATTCGATGGGTGTCTCTGTTGATGTTGTGGAATATGTGGAATTGGTGATTAAGCAAACGCGAAGGGCGAAATTCGGAATTGAGGGTGAAGATGAAGAGATTCTCAACGAGGTAAAATCGATTCTTACGTTATTTGATAACCGTATTGTTCCGAATAGTAGTAAAATCAAATGCGTTCTTGATTATATTGGGGTTAAATCATGGAGTTTGTGTAATAAGGAAGTGAAATTTTTGGATTCAGAAATTGAATTTGAATGGTCGAATCAGGATGAAACAGAGGTTTCGTTCTTAAGCAACTTAATGGGTTTGATGAACTACTGTCGATGTATGTTATTCGATGTTGTCGATAGCGAAGCGGATGGACATGTCGATGAATGTAGAATCGAAAACATGGAATGTTTAAACCCGGATGATTTTCGATGCCCAATTTCATTGGATTTCATGTTTGATCCTGTGACACTCGTAACAGGGCAAACTTATGAGCGTTCTTCCATTCAAAAATGGTTTCGGACTGCAAATTTGACCTGTCCCAATACAGGGGAGAGGTTGAAGAACAGAGAAGTCGTCCCGAATTTAGCTCTCCGTCGGATAATTCGACAATACTGTTCTAAAAATTCAATTCCTTTTCCAGAATCAAGCAAACAAAAACCCGATTTAACAAGGACGATTGCTCCGGGTTCTCCCATTGTTAAGAATATCATTATATTTCTGGCAGATTTTTTAGCTAACTTTCTGGAATCAGGAACGTTAGAAGAGAAGAACAGAGCTGCTTTTGAGATCAAGCTTCTATCAAAAGCAAGTCTTTTTTATCGTTGCTGTTTGGTAAAAATTGGTCTAATTCCAAATTTACTCCAGCTTTTGAGATCTGAAGATAATTTAACACAGAAGAATGCCATTGCAGCTGTGCTGAATCTTTCAAAGCATTCCAAAAGCAAGAAAATTATAGCGGAAAACAGAGGATTAGAAGCAATTGTACATGTTTTAATGACGGGCTACAAAGTAGAATCCCGTCAATTTGCTGCTGGTACTCTTTTCTACATGGCTTCCATTGAAGAATACCGAAAACTCATTGCCGAAATCCCAAACACGCTTCCGGGTTTGTTGAATTTACTCAAAGACAATGCAGATCGTAGTAAAAAGAATGCAATGGTTGCAATTTATGGGCTTCTTATGCATTCTGACAACCACAGGAAAGTGCTTTCCTCTGGAGCAGTTCCATTGTTGGTGAATTTGATTGAAACTTGTGAATCTGAAATTCTGATATCAGATTCAATGGAGATTCTTGCATCTCTAGCCGGAAAACCAGAAGGAACCGCAGCAATTTTGCGAAGTGGAGCATTGAATTCAATCATGAAGTTTTTAAATTCATGTAGCTCAATTACTGGACGAGAGTACTCGGTTTCTTTACTGGTAGCTCTGTGCCTTAATGGGGGATCTGAGGTAATTGGTGTTATTGCAAAGAATCAAACTGTGATTTCGTCGGTTTATAGTGTTGTAAGTGAAGGAACAAGTCGAGGGAAGAAGAAGGCCAATTCTTTGATTAGAGTTCTTCATGAATTCACTGAGTTAGAGTCATCAAACTCCGAGGCGACTCATCGTCTTCAAGATCGAATTGTTCAAGCTTGGTAAATTTAGGAATCGTTTTTAGTTTGATTTGTTTTTGGGTAAATAGGAAGGATGTGAATAAGTGTTCCGTTTTTGGTTTTTTCTTCTTTTCAGTTTTAATTATTTTTGGTATTAGCTCGGATTTTTGGGAGCTAATAACAGAGCAGAATATTAAGCTTCATTCTTTATTTTTTCCAAGTATCAATGAAGCTTTTTAATTTGTACATAAAAGAATATGTGTATTTGTTGTTATTCTTTATTCAATTTAATGGCAACAAAAGTATTTCAAATGTAACATAAGATTCATAGTTAGTTGGAGGAAGTTTGTGTTCATGGTGCATGTTTAAAAAGCTTGTGCTCGGGGTTGAAGTTAGAGATTAATTGTTGAACATGGAGCACTCTAAAGCATAAACACAAAATTTCTAACTCTAGATTTCATGGCTCAATTCAATGAGTGTGGTGTTTAGCCAACTAACTCAATAAGCTAGTGTTAAACTAGTTGATTTCTATACTTAATGTTATTTACATATTTATCTAAGAACTCTATCTTACCCCTCTACACATCAACATATAGTTAATAATTTTGTAAATTAATGCTTCAAACTTCTATGAATTTTTTGTCGAAGAAGTTCATTTATGAGTTTTCAAAATAAAAAGTAATTTTTAGCAAGAATATATGGTTTTAAAAATTATATTTTAAGATTAAAAAAAAAAAAAAACATATAGACTTTTTAAACATCTTTTCAATACCTCCACAATTAAATAGAATTTAAATATTAAATGTAGTATACTTAATTCCAACAATGATGTGTGCACACTATCAAGAAAGAAAGAAATTAGATGAAGTAAAATTTGTATTTAAATAATGACATGTGCACATACGTAAAGAAATAAATTAGACTTACATAGTTTGTCTTAACTTACACCTAAATTACTAATTAAGTATGATTTGATAATTTTCTAATTTAATTATCTTAAAACAAAATTAAAATGTTTTAATTGGTTGTGGAGAAAGTGGACACTAGAGTTGGTTTGATTTATAATTATCAATAATGATTGATAGGTAAATTGGATAGAGATAGAATTAGAGTTGGAGTTGAAATGAGTTAATATAATATATCAATTAAAGTCTAACTAAATAAAAAAGTTTGGAGAAGAAATGTTTTGTATTTAATTATAGTAATGGAAGAGGAAGCACTCCACTATGATATTTTGTCTAATCTATAACCAATAGATTCACAGAATACAAAATTCCTTTCAATCTCTAATATAAAACATGTAACCACATCCTTTGCTTTCTGCTCTGCCTCCATTTTCTCCCAATTCTCCTATGGGAAGCTCCGACGAGAATATTGAAACTCCTCTTCTTCTTCATCTTCATCCCCCCAACAAAATTCCCAAAGATTCCTTCAATTTGATTTACATAACTTACTTCATTTTAGGCGTCAGTTGCCTTCTTCCATGGAACACTTTCATTACAGCCATCGATTACTTTTCCCACATATACCCTCATACCCACATCAATCGAATCTTCTCCGTCGTTTACCAACCCGTCCTCGTCTCCGCTCTTCTTTCCATCATTTTCTTTGGCCGGCGCTGTGATGTTCGAATCCGAATTAACCTTGGCATGGGTCTCTACGTGTTTTCTCTGCTTTTAATGCCTCTTTTAGAAGTGTTTTACATTAGGGGTCGAGTTGGGTTGTTCAATGGGTTCTATGTATCCATCGGAGCCGCGGTGTTGTGCGCTGTGGCTGAGGCTTTTGTTCATAGCGGCGTCGTTGGATCCGCCGGGGAATTGCCGGAGAGATATATGCAAGCTGTCGTCTCCGGCTTCGCTGGCTCTGGTAATCTATTTTATTACCATTCCGTACGTGATTGCGCTTTACAAATTTGTAATTCTTTTGTTTGTTTTTCAATTTGATTCTTAGATCAAATAAACTAATTGAAAGTATTTGGTAACTTATCCTAAAAATTGTACTATCAATCGAGATAAAAAGTAAACTTAGCAGCACATAATCTTACTTTTAACAAACACACAAATCAATAAATCACATTTGTACTTATTTAATCTACCAACAAAGTATACTCACTTGTTAATCAAGTTTAGTTGGATTAGACTAGTAGGGTCAATTCGAAATAAATTTTACAACTACGAACAACTCTTATTAGATAATGAACCCTCCTATCGAATCAAAATGAGGTTTAGGTTGGTTTACTTTTAGTTCTTTAAACTATTTATATGATTTTTTGTTTTAATAAAACGTCAAATATGTAAATATCTAAAATATTCTTTTTTTTTTATTTTAATGGAATAGATTTCTCATTCAGGATCAGAAATTGCATTTCAGAATTTTAATTTTTAGCTCATTCAACGACCAATTCATCCAATAAAATTTTCAATGACGTGAATTTTGGAGCAGGTGTGTTGGTGTCAATGTTGAGGTTAGTAACCAAAGCGATGTACCCACGGGACGCCGAAGGGTTAAGGAAAAGCGCAATTCTCTACTTTAGTGCGGGAATTACATTCATAATTGTCTCCTTTGTATTCTACAATTCTACAGCCAAACATCCAATTGTAAAGCATCACCAGAACTTAAAGAATCAAGAGAAACAGATGAAAGGATCTTTATTTGGATCAATAACCAAATCAACATTCTGGGAAATATTTAATACAATCAGAATCTATGCCTTTGGAGTAGCCAGCTTGTTCTTGATATCTATGTCCATATTCCCAGGCTATGTAACAGAGGATGTAAGTTCAAAGATTTTGAAAGATTGGTATCCAATTACACTGATAACTGCCTATTATGTGTCGGATCTGATTGGGAAATATTTGGCTTCCATCTATGTTATAAAGAGTTCAAAGATTACAATGGGATTTTGTATAGGGAGAGTGGTATTTTACCCTTTGTTTGTGGGTTGTTTACATGGTCCTAAATTCCTTAGAACTGAGGTTACAGTGACCATTTTGACCTGTTTTCTTGGATTTACCAATGGCTATTTGACTGCTGTTGCTATGATCTCTGCCCCTAAACAGGTGTCTTTCGAACACGCTGAAGTTGCTGCGATTTTGATGTGTATGTCATTGGTTTCAGGATTTGCCATTGGCTCTGTTCTTGCTTGGTTTTGGGTCATTTAATTGGAGTCTAATTTTAAACTTGTACACCAATTCCGTACATATGTACA
Organism: Cucumis sativus; assembly: GCF_000004075.3. NCBI lineage: Eukaryota > Viridiplantae > Streptophyta > Magnoliopsida > Cucurbitales > Cucurbitaceae > Cucumis > Cucumis sativus. Next base: position 25,779,368 of record NC_026659.2, on the reverse strand, counting down.
TGTACATTAAAAATAGACTAGTGATTTTAGTTTTGTTTGTTGCTTACTTTGTGGTGAAATAAAAATTGAATTGGTTTTGAAAGATCAGTGGTTTGAAGTGATGTGCAGGTCATTGTAGCTTTTTGTACATAAGTGAGTATATATAATGGCTTATACGATGTGGTGTGTTGATGGATAGCAAATGATTCAGAATTGTAAAACCTATAGAATTCAAAGACTTATCTTCACGACTTCCTGGAAAATAAAAGTTCAGTTTTTTTAACAGACATCACGTTTACTAGCAATCGTGATAGGATTTGTATTCATGAATCATGTATCAATCATAAATGTAACGAGTGTCAATCACAAAGAGAATGAGAATTCTTTGTAAATGTTTGCTACAAAGTTGGGAAAAAGGAGAGGCGCACTAGGAGTAGTAAGCTAACATTTCAGCACTTGGAGTAGTAAGCTAACGTTTCATTCCGATCACAAAACACAAGGAACAACAAGCTAAATCAAATAAATTTCTAATTTTCTGATTTGTTAATCTGCTTCCCACGGTCCAATCCACCCATTAGACCACCAACTGCACAAAAGACTTAGCTTTTTCTAACTTTTAAGTGCAAATATACAATATACTGAAGTTGCTGCTTCCGCTTCAAAATTTCAAAATGGAGTATCTCAAAGAGTCAACACTAAACTAAAAACTGTGGATTAGAATTTCTTCCTTTTTTTCTTTAAGCTACAAGTGCAAGCTCTCATGGGAGACAGAGTTCGACCGTACTTACTAAAAAGAATGAATCTGAAGCATACAATTGAGTAAAGACCCGATCCATGAAAAATACCACCATAAAGGAAAGCACCCCATTTCGAAAACTAAACTCATGCTTTTGTTCTGAAAGCTAGACCAGTCTCTACCTTTTTTATTTCGAAGATTAGCATTCTCCACATCTTCAGAACAAACATTTCAGCTTCTTCATCCAAAATTGACTGAAGCAGCTCCAGCATCTGAGATGCCTTCACGTGTTCTTGAGTACTTGAAACTATGTAATCCACAAGAGTCGTTTCTTCTTCCCCCAAAAACTCTGTTATCTTTTTTGATATCCACGGTCTCATTCTCTCATGTAGCGCATGCTGCAAATATAAGTATAGCGATGTGTTAAATTTTCAGAATCCAAAGTTATTCATGTAGCAGTCTCAAATAAAATGTCAATGCCCATAAAATAACTAAGAAAAATAAAATCAATAAAATTCGTACCTTTTCATAAATAGCCCAATTAATATCATATGAGAATAACTCCTCCTTAGTCTTCGGAATCATATCAATCAACTGTTTTGCATCCAAAAGCTTTTTGTTATCTGGTGTTTTTACTTTATCCAAAACATGGTCCCGCTCCCTATCTCTGTCTGTTGCTTTGTTCTCATCTTTGCTGCGATGGGTATCCTCGTCATTTCGGTCCCGATGACCTGACTTTTCACTAGGACGCCTTCCTCGCTCCCTTTCACTGTCAGGCTTCTCTTCTTTGGAATTAACATTAGATATACGTTTTGCAAACTCGGCTGCTGCAGCTAAATTTGGCGGCAAAGCCCCAGTACTGGGAGGTTGCACAGCCTGAAGTTCCTCAGCTGAGTAATCAATTGGAACCAGCGGCCTCATCTTCTTCTCTTTATGTGCTTCATCATCCTCCTCCTCATGAAAAACTGAAGGAACAGCAGTCCGCTTTCCAGATCCCACTAAACCAAATCCTAACCTTTTGCCAGGCAACCCTCCACTCTGTCGAGTCTCTGATGGTATCGTATTTAATTCATCACCACTACCATTTTGTAAGATTCCATCTCCTGTCACATATGAGATAAGTCATCCAAATAATAGAATACAAGAGAAAAGTTACTAGACATGCAGATCTAAGAGAAGGCTCCTCACAGATGAGAGAATTACCTATATGGTTATCACAGCTAGAGTCAATCTCAGATTCACGTTCAGAAGCCACAACTTTAATCTCAATGGTGGATTCTTCAGCGGTAACTGTTTTCTCACTGACACTAATTGTCTGGCTAGGTAGAAGTTTAGGTGGATCTCTCAGTTTCTGCAGCTGTTCCTCCTCAGCCTTCCTCTTGGCCTCTGCAATTTCTTCCTCCTCTCTTTGTCTATCGAATGAATCATCCTCCTTTTCTCTAGACCTCTTCTTCCTCTTTTCCTCCAGAGCACCTCTGCGCCATTTTCTTCTTGAATCATCATCCTCATCATCTTCATCGTACAATATCTCTTTCTTTCTTTTACGCTCTTTCTCTTTCTCCCTCTCCTTCTCATACTGCCTCTGCTTCTCTCTCTCCCTTTCTCGATATTCCCACTCTTTGAGACATTCTTCGTACTGTCGCTCGGCCTCCTCAAACTTTCTTCTTTGTTCCCTTTCTTTCCTAGCTCGCTCCCGTTCTGTCTCTCTTTCATATCTCTCAATTTCCCGTTCCTTATCCCTTTTCAGATCCCTCTCCCTGTCTCTTTCTCGACTTCTCCTGTCATACCTTCTACTTCTTTCAGGTGAGCTTGTTTCAGGCTTGTCGTGCTCACTAGCTTGTTTATGATCACTGGTTGTGTCCTCATCATTTCTATCATCAGCTGCATCTGTAGGAAGTTTTGACAAATAAGTAACCAAGCACATGCACATTCAGAAAAAAAAAAAGGAAAGAAGCCTAAACTACTAGTAATGAACATAAGACCACGCTTTTCTTATACAAGAAACAGAAGACCACGCTGTAAACATTGTTTACTACTGTGCATGTTTTTCATGCAATAAAGACAACATTTGGACAACCAAATTACAATCACTCACCGGGTTTCGAAGTATCACCATCAGCTTCACCATCTTTGGGTTTAGCAGATGGTTCCACACTTGAATTATCAGAGACATCAGTGGTTGTCAGTAGAGGAGGTGGTGGAAGAGGTCTAGACTTCATCCTCTCCTCCAGTGCATTTGTAAGCTTTTCTTTTGCCTCACGATCCGCATCTCTATCTTCATCACTTAAGACTGCAGAACAGGCAATATCAAAATCTTTTTCCCCTGAATCATGATCTTCCTTTGAATCCTCTGCAGAGGGCTTTGAAGTTTCTTTTTTAGCCACATTTGTTGTGTCTGTTTCTTCTTCCTTAGTCTCCGAAGCTTGTGTTTCTTTCAGTTTCTTCGAGTTCTCTGCTTTCTTTTCAACATAACGCTTCAGATAATCTCTTGTTGCTTGAGTACCCTTTAGCTGTTTGTTTAAAACATAATGATACATTTATATTAAAGTAAGTTGAATGTAGAAAACAAAACTTGATGCATGATGTACCACCATAAGAAAGAAGGAGAAGAACAAACTAGCTTATCGAAAGAAAATACATGCCATCCAAGTGAAAAGAGGGGAAAATTCATTGTCAACAGAAGCTAGATAGGCAGGAAGCAAAAGAAGAACACAGAGGTCAAAATTTTCAGCACTTAAAGTAAGATCACAACAAGATGTATCAAATATAAATCCAAAAATAAAACAAAATACACGTCCTTTTACTGTCTTTTCAAGGTGCAAGAATAAGCATCCTTCTACTCATTACATCTTTTCCTATTTGATCTCCATTTGGAGAGCTATTTTGCAACTAAAAATTTATGATTCTAATCTAAACCATACAATTGCCTCTAGAAGGAAAAGAAAAAGGAATGACAGAAGAAAAACATGAGAGAACCACATTACAACAATGAAGCCCATAATTGATAAATAACCCATGAAGCTTTAATCTGAGATGTCAAAATGAAGAAGAAATAGAACCAAAATACGCAACTGCGAAGTCCCCTAAATATTTATAAATGAATAAATAAATAAATAAACAACAACAACAGAAAAATACAACGTCCCCTATTAAGAATGAATGTGAAGACTAAACAAATTTTCAAATGAACTTAAATTTGTAGAGCGAATGTATACCAATGTGTTATAGAATAATTTTTAAAAAGGGTAAGGATTCACTAGAAGATGAACATTCTAATACAGGAAAAGTTAAAATATACATTAATATTTATTGACCAAAGATCAGCAATTGAGAGCCCAAGCCACATGTAGACAATAAAGAGTATGGCAACATGGAAAACGCTAATACAAACAAAACCAGAAACTTTTGTAATAGATTTATGAAGAATTGAATGTTAATAAAACAAAACAGGATATCTGCTCAAATTGTAGCAAATCCCATCATACCCCTAGTTCTTGTCCATCAATGTTTAACTTTGTCAGTAATCGTAGAGCGCGAAGAACACCTTCAGCAGATTCAAACTCGCAGAATCCAAAAGTTCTAGGAGTTCCATCCGAAGGATCTTGGGCCCGTTTCCAGCTCTTCACTGGTCCACATAGCTAAAAGAAACAGAAGCATATCAAATATAGGCCATTAAATTGATGGGGGGAAAAAAAGAGAAAAAATAAGAAAAAACAGAAGAAATGTAACATGGAGAATGATCAACCTACCTGAAGAAGGGACAGCATGAAATCATTATCCACTGATTGAGCAATTCGACCAATATAAATAGTAGTTTGTGGTTTCTCAGCTGGTGTAATACTTGGAAGAATAGCAGGCCTAACCACAGGAGGAATGATTGGGCGAACACCCGGAATCCCAGGAATAGGAGGTCGTGGCATTCCTGGGACCATGCCCATAGCACCAGGTGGCCGTGGAGGAAAAGGTGTCCTAATCATACCAGGATATGGAGAAGGAAAACGTGGAACTCCTGCACAAAAAAAAAAAAAAAAAACACATCTTGCAAATATGCATCAGAAAGTGTTGGCAGACTACTCACATCTAACCATAATGGTGTTTAAAATATATAGAAGAATAATCGATGGGGATTCATAAATGCCATTACCAAAATCCAAAGCATATAAACGATGGCAGGATAGGAATTGAAACTATCAGCAGCTGAATGCATAGATAACCTGATGAAAACATTCAAATGATAGCACCAAATTCCTTGAACTGTTACGTAAATTAGTCTTACCTTACTCTTGAACTGCAGCCTTCTCAAAATCCAGTCCATCAAAAGCAGAATTTTATGATTTAAGAAGCACAACGCTTTGAGCAACTCATACACACAGATAATCGATTGAAAAAAAAATCATGTTCTCAAAATTCACTCTCAAGTTTCCAATTGTTAGATCTTTGATGGTGTAGTAAAAGGAATCAAAGAAAATATCAGGAAAAAAAATTAATTAAGAGAATTTGATACCTTAGAAACAAGGCGAACGAAGAACACTCAGGTGCTAACATGGTCTGCTTCTGGCAATTCAATTATCCAGGGACAGTATCCAATATAACTACCAGTAAAATCCTAGTAAATAGAAATGACACAGCCGTATATTATGTAGTAGGGCAAAAGGAAGGGCTCTTCAATACTATACTAGTATTATAAATACCAACTTGTCTCTTGGCTTAGTAACAGAATCCCATTTTTTTCAGAAAGAAAACCATGCTGAAAGCAAACAAGAATAACAGACAAATATGAATGACCATACCAAAAAAGGAGTTGAAGTTGGGAGTTCTCTAAGCAATATGAAGCCTTCCAACCTTTCTCACCGTATTCAATCAAGAGACAAGACGCTGTAGGAGAAAACATCCTGTCATCGATACCCTTCATCTTACCAACACGAAAATTTTTAATAGACTTCGAACTTATTTTTGCAAACTCTTTCCGAGGCATCATAACATGCGCGGAACATTTACTTTGCGTCAATACTTAGAAAATTATTAATTTTCAAGTCAAAATCAAACGAAAACCAAAGTTAGATTTTAGTCGAAGTTCAACTTATTCCAGTTGATAACCAACTCGAAAGGAATGCGGGTGATGTAATTAACATCGTCAACAGACAGAATGGTTAACAATTGCAAGCAACGCAGTAACAATCACTAAATAAGAGAAATGGTTCAAAGATGATTCCGCAATCACATTAGCAATTGAAAATGTAAGAAACAGTAAGGATAAAGAAAACCCACCAGGGAGAGGAAAAGCCCCTTGAGGAGTAGCAGTTGGCACAGCTGCAAAACCATTTGGCATAGTGGCGTACGGCCTCATCACCTGATTCGGAACCTGACCCGGTGGAACTTGATAAGCCATCATCGGTTGTGGCACTGGAACTGGAACTGCTCCTGTGCCGCCACTTACCATACCCGGAGCAGGCGCCGCAACCGAGCTAACCCCCGGAGGCTGAACCCCAGGGTTCGAATAGCTTGGGTTCATCATGCCAGTACCAGGCATGGGCGAGAAATGATGAGCTGAGAGAGGCACCGGCCGGAAAGACGGAGCCGTCGGAGGAACAGCCATCGTACCCGATAAGGGCGAGGGAGCATACGATAGAGGTGGTTGCAGCGTTGACACTAAGGGTGGATGCAGGGTAGGGTTTATTCCGACAGAAAGCGATGTTGGTGGTAAGGATTGCGGTGGAGGGAAAGAAGAAGCGGCAGATTCGGGTTTAATGGGCTGGGAATTGGGGTTTTCGGGTTCGGCAGGTTGAGGATTTGAATCGAGAGTAGCAGGGGAAGATGAAGAATCCGCCATCGAAGTGGAAAGAAGATCGGAAGAAAGTTGAAATCTTCCAGGCTTTATCTTTCAGATTTTCCGACGAACAAGAAAAATTGAGTTACGTTGTGCCCTAGAGACTAGAGAAGAAGGGAACAGCCGGAGAAACATTGAGAATGAGAGATTGCCTGTTTCTCTTTCAGCGGGTGAGTTTAACAGGTGACGTATCATTGGTCCACGTGGCGCTTGCGTAACCTACATGGACACTTTAGTAGGTTTGGGTCCAGTAGTAACCAATATGGGCTATGTGAAACTCTTTTTGGGCCTCAGGCCCAATCACCCACCCTCGTTTTTTTCTTTTGGATATTGAAAATGACGTGAAACCTCTCACTAAGTACGTGACTTAAGAGTACTCAATTGATTTATACTCCTTTTTCACTTTATTTTGAATGATTTAATATAGGCATAATGTATTTTTAAATATCCAATCAAATATAGAGTGTATTGAGTTCAAATTCTTTAATTTCAATATAGTCGACAAGTACGTAAAACTTTAATCGGTCTTTGCCACCTTTTGGAAATAAATGGATGAAGCGAGGAGGTTCTTCAATAACGAGAAAAATTATCTAGTAGATTTGAATGAATTGAACGAAAAATCATGTGAAGTAAAAATTTTGTGTATGATTATATTGGATTATTGTAAATATGACTTATGAGACAAATTTTCCATTATCACTCATAAAACAAACACTCCCTGTCTAGAGTTGCCATGGAACATGTTTAATTTTATGATTTGAAATCAATGCTTGTATACCTAGGTACATGTCGTAGTTTACAATAACATTATGTAATATTAGTAAAAGGAGGAATAGTTAATAATTTATCCAGATTGAAATATCACACTGATCAATGAACCCTATACTGTATCACTAGAAACATGCAGAATGCGTGGTTAACACAACAATGAAAGTCATGCATTAGTTAGTTTTGTCATCATTTTCTTTTGTTTATTGTTTGTCTTCAGGTATGCTGAGTAAAATGCCTTATTGAATCGAACTAAATTTATCAGTGTTGTTATTTTGTCTTTCTTCTTTTATACGTTAATTGAGTTTTAAGAAATACGTGGTTTACTATGAAATAAATTACACGTTAACTTACCATAACTAATTAAGTTGCATATAGTGGCTATCGTTTTAAACCTATCTAAAATCAAACTATGTTTTGTAGCTGTCACACTAAAAAACCAAAGACAATTAAATTGGTATGAGGATGAGGGTAATAGGAATTAGGAAGTCGACTATGAGAATATATAAATATACGTTTTGAAAGGCATACCATTATGGACAAAAAATGAGAAGAAAGGATAAATTAAAATGACAAAAAATGTAGCTTCCTCAAGCATTATATTTAAAAGAAAAACGTAAGCTTACCGTTTTTGGACACAAATGTATTTGGTTCACGTTGAATAAGTTTCAAATGAGATATATAAAATTCATACACACAAAAGACAATTAAAATTAGACAAAATTACTTTTGTTCAACTTCACGACTACTGGCAAAGAAATAACTTTATTTACAACTATTTTTTTAATTTCATTTAGTAGAATTTTGTATAACGTTATGAGTATTTACCTCATAAAGATTGAGGATATTAATATAATTTGTTTGAATTTGGTTATTTTAGAAGTTTAAAATATTCAAACAAATTGATCAACATAATGCATTTTTTGTAATTTTTAATTTAATTTTAAAGTTATTTTTGTCACACTAAAAAATTATCGATTTATGAAAAAATAAAAAGGTTAATTCCATGAATTGGAAATTGGAACGGAAAGGTTTCCAAAAGAAAAAAACGAAAGTTTTTTCCGTTCTGGCGCTGCCGCCACTTTGTGTAAAAGGTGCGGTGTCGAGAACCGAGAGGCTAATAAACTGAGGCCGAGGGAGAAAGAGATACGAAAATAACAGCTGAAGTTTCTGCTTCATCAGATGCATACACATGGTGATCCAGCGAGATAAACCCACCAACGCACCTTTTAAGATTGACTGGGGAAAAGTTTGGGCTCGTAAAGACGACGACCCTATACCTGATTTACTCATTGCCACCACCACCTCGAAAATGGGCTCCGATTGGGAGCATTCCTTCAGGGAAGAACTCCAAAAGCTTAGTGATGGGGAGCTGGAAGATAAGATTGACAGAATGAAGAATTTATCGAAGACCTCTTGTTACAGATTGTCAGACAAGGGGGAAAAGCTTCGTCGCAGTATTGAGCTTTTAGAGGAAGAGAGGGAATCCAGAAAGCTCCGTCGAATTGAAAAGGTATTTTTTTGTTACGGTTGGTAATTTTGGTTTCTTGGGAAAATTTAAAATTCGGCAATTGGTTGTTTTTGATTTTATGCGTCATCTGGGGAAATTTTGTATGTTCAGACCTTCGTTCTAATGCTGATTATCTAATCAATCTCATGCTTTCCTTTTCCTTAATAAATCTTGTTTGATCATCGATATTTTCACGGAACTTACTTTGCTGTTTCATATAAGTTGAACTCGCCCTTTTGGCATTCATGTCTGTTATTTTGACTGGTCAGTACTTTAGTCGTTCGTAACTAAAAGGGCTATGTTGCGACAACTTTTCATTATCACGATTGAATGGTATAACTAAAGGAGAGAAACCCTCCCAACTACGGACGAGTTGAGAAACACTTCCCATTTGGTGGAGGTGCTGTTTGATTACTTCTAAATCCCACTGGAATTACGAGTACATTTTATTGTGTTAATCGGTTTCTCGTCTCTCCTATCTAGCTTGACAAGTCTGAGAATTTTGAGGTGGAAAAGTTAGAAATATCACCATCTAAATATTTTCCCTTTAAATACTTTAGTTTATTTCCTAGATCTCTAATATAGAGAATTGCTTTCTTGTATTCACAATAAAAATGTTTTTGATAGACTTCTTGGAGAGAATGATAGTTAGTCTCACAGGCTACACCATTTTGGTATCGGAGTAGTTGCTTGAGCCAACGTTGGTTGTTGTTAATGGAAGCTCTTGTTGACACAGATTACAAGAAGGTGCTTTGCAAGTTGGGCACATTACTCAACAACACTAGCTTATTTATAAACAGATATAATTTATAAGGTCAACAGCTCGTTTGAAAACCTCATTTACCTGTGTCTTAGAATCCCTTTACAATATTAAAAACAGGTACAGATGCAAATGTGACTGAATATTTGAACCCACGATCTTTTTAAAAGAAAAAACATGGGATGGGGTAACCACATGGCCATTTATATTTACCTCATCTCTGGAATCTCTGCTAGGGAGAAAAGTGGCTAATAATTATGTTGTCAACCTATATGGACTAGTACTGGAACCTTGCTATTGCAAGTCAACTTTTATTGAAGCAAATCTATCTCGATGTTGGTGAGAAATATCAAGAAGCAGATATCTTCATATGATTTTTTACCATCCTAACTCGGTCCTAACTTCTCCTGCTTTTCTTATTTTTCAGGAAGCTACTGGATGCGAAAATCTCTCTCAGCCAACTAACTCAAGTGTAGTTGGTAGGGTTCTGAATCTGGGACTAAAATTTCCTTTTGATTTATTCTTATTGCGCTCCCATACTGACCTTAAAACCCCAAATTATACATTGAATAGTATTGCCGCACTTTGATTCAATGAATTTTTTTTTATGGATCTGGAGTGGCTGAGTGCTTGAACTGTGATGTAGAATGTTTTCATTCATGTAATGCTCAATATAATCTCTCTCGTATGAATTCAAGCACATTCGTCTGCCAAGACGTTTAAGCTATTTTCTTCAGAGAAAAAAGTGGGAAGAAAAAAGGAACTATTTATGTTCTTTTCACCATCAGAAATCGCCTACCCATTTGTATATAAAAGGGCACATAAAAGATGGCCCAACAGGGAGTCAAGCCAAACTAAGTTACTATATGATGTAAGAAGGCTTCATCGTTTGCCAGCCCTTAGTTGATATGCAATCACTCACTTAGTTGAACTTTCTCTGCTCTTAGTGAGAAGGGAATAAGTAGGGCGACTGATAAGAAGAAATGTAGAAATCCTTTAGTTTTGAACTATTTTCTTCACCCACAATTAGGGTATCTTTGAAGAACAGTATGTACTTGCAATTAATGAAAAGGAAGATATTAGATCATGATGAAAATAGACTCAGATCTTTGAAATCACATCTTGATTAGATAACGGAAGTGGACGAGGAGGGAGTTCAATTTAGATTCTTCCCCACTGGCATTGGACATATTTTTCTGCTTTATTTTTCATGAATATTTGTACTTTTAGTGCCTTTTTTTATTTTTATTTTTTAATCATAGCTGATAAATTAACTTTGGAGGTAAATTTGATACCATCAATTTTCTGCTGGAGGTGAGTTGCGTGAATAAATATTCAATTCTGATCTTTTATCTTATTGATGAGAAGTGTAAGAGACAATTTCTCAGCTTTTCTAATTTTTAAATCACCACGGTGCTTTCTTACATACAGTTTAGATATATTATCAACTACCAAGAAATATCCATAACTCAAAATTTGTCAATTAATCATGCCCACTATTGCTTACATCTTTTTGTGTGTATGTCTTACGTAGGTAGGGAAAGGATTGCTTCATCTTCAGCTGATTCAGTGTCCATATTCGCTGCTCGTTTTAACCAGAAGTTGGAACAAAAAGTACTATGCTCCATAAATTTGTCACTTTTCAATTTACTTCAGTCTACATAAAAATAAATATCTTTTAACTGTTTGATTTACTTCAGTCCTCAACATAATTCTTGTTTGTATTTTAAATTATCTGAGCAGACAGAACGGAATAATAGCGCCTTTGGTGAAGAGCTTTCGATTTTGGGACACTGTGATAATCGGAGACAAAGATCTAATGGTAAATTATCCCCAAAAGTAAAACAGAAGGGTCAAACATCATCCAGACAGCAGCCATTCAAATTTGTCAACAGTCTTTCTACCGATGTACATAAAAAAGTTTCTTCAGTTGCTGCCCAAAATAGTAGAAGTTCCGATCATATTGATTTTCATGTCAATGAATGGCAACCTGAGCGTTTTGGGAAGTAAGTCTACTTTAACCCCCCTTGGACTACCTTTTAAAAATTTTCCCATCATTAGGAAGCTGTTTTGAGAGGGTAGTTTTTCATTTCTTACCTAGTAAACTGTACAAATCTATCCAATACAAGAATTAGCTATGTCATTTGAGGTGGTTGGACGTTTAGATTTGTTACGTTCTTTGTTTGTTTCAGTATTTTATCATTGCACATAAATTAACTTGAGTTAAGGACTTAGATGTCAATATTGATGAATATTCATGTCTTGAACTTTAGAAGATGTCAATGGATATTTGCCGAAAAAAAAAAACATGGAAACAATGAAAATTTACCAAAATTATACAAGTTAATTAACAAAACTTACGGAGCTTCTTATAAAAAAAACACTTATATCCTCTGTATAAGATTGTAGTGATATAAAGTTACTCAAATCTTGGAAAAAAATTTCACTAAAGAAATGAAGAACTGTCTCCATAAGAAAAAAAAAAAAAAAAATGATAATAATGTAAAATGAAGAAAGTGAATAATAACTTTAACTGTAAATTATAAAATAACATGGAGCATTTTATTAGAATCTTCCTTCAGAATGGTGGTAGCTATCTCCCAAGCAGTCACTTGGTGAAATGGGATTAGGCCTTTTGCCTTTTCTGGGGGATTGAGGTAAGCTTTTGAATAAAGTAATGACATTCTATTCTCTAAGTGGTTGAGGAAATTCACACAAGAAGAAGAGTTTTTGTGGAAATGAGTGATTGCTACTATTTATATGATAGTATGTGGATTTTTCTTTCATATCCATGTGTCCAACCTAGTTTGTGAACACCACAACTATTATCATCTGACAACTACCTGAACCTACTATGGTTGCCAAGAAAATTTGCGGATTAATTACCCTTGGTAAGTGACCACCATAAGCCGAACCCTACTCTTCTAATTGTTCACGTGGTATTTATTCTTTAATGAGACCAAACTCTGGTGATCGAAATTATGTGGATTATATCACAAGCTATTCTCATTTATGCTTGAAAGCTTTTTATCTCTCTCTCTTTGTTCTTTACATGATTTTAGACAAAGTCCATTGGATGTGTGTTGACTGGTCAGCTGTTCATGCTTGGAATTGGGGATAGGAACATATTTTGTATCAAATGGTTAGATCATGTCAGAGGCAGTTACTTGTATTTCTTAACCCACAGTCCTTTAATCTCGCAACTATGCCTCCATCCTTCATATACAGCATTGTAGACATCTCTTCACAATTCTATATCTTTTTCCGAAATATGTTTGGGATACATGTTATGCTCTTATGTACTAGATGTATGTTTTAGATTTAGGAATAAAAGAGTCTGAGAATGAGATAAAGGTCTCCCTATGTCAGAGTCACAGAAAATGGCTATGAGATCTGCAGTATATCCAATCCCATTATCAAGTTCTCTCTAGCCTTCTATGAATGTGGAAGCTTGCTGAGGGAGGATCTTTCATCGGGCTAGCTCCATTTCTTCTGCTGGGAGGGATATTGACAGGTAGCTGTAGAATTCAATATGGCAAAATATTGACCCTAAAATGTTATATCTCCTACTGTGGAAGCTTTAGAATTCCATGAAGAATGCTTGTGGTTGACCATTTCTCCTAGTTGGTGCCTCATGCAATCACATAATGCAACTCAAGCCCATATTTATTTTTTCTCTTGCTCTTGATGTTATCTCCTCACAGCGTTTGGATGGTCAGTAATACTCCCATTGATGTTTTGCCATGGTTGGTTATGACTTTTATGGGTCATCCATTCAAAATGGCCAAAGAAGATCCTATGGATGCATGTCGTCCCCTTAAGAGTGGAGAAACATAGATACTTTACTTGAGCAGGATCGATTCTATGAGTTGTACATTTGTGTCCTTGAGTTTATAAGTTCTCTTACATCCAACTGAAGAAGCCCTTTGTAATTTCTTTCGACGAGACTTTTGTCCTACTTTATATATTTAACATCATGATATGAAATTGTTTCCTAAAAAAAATAAATCTCATTATTGAATTTTTTCACTCTCTAATTTCCTCTCTAACCAAATTTCCTACCGATCAACCCTTGCAGAATTGAGCTGAGGCACAACTTTTTGATCTGGGCCAAAATAGAAAATGAATAAAATTAAGTAAATATCCGGTTGAGCTAGAATGATATAAAAATGTTACCTCATCTAAATGACTCTCTTAAAAGTTACGTATGAGTTTACCTAAATAATTGAGTAACCTTGTATAAATTCTCAGTTAATTTTTTCCGATTGCGTTCCACCGTTCACATGTTTACGTTATTTTGGCCCCTTCTTTGCAGGAAGGATGATTCAGATACTCCGATGCCTCAAAAGGTATGTTTTGATTATTACCTTTTTGTTATGTTTCTATTTTTCATCCTTGTGGCTTTGACAAAAAAGGAATGATCTAGTATCCCTTTGTTAAGTTAATCTTACCATCTCAACACAATAGTTCGGCACAGTGTAGTGGGTGCTTTTCTCTCTCTTTTGTGGTAGCATTTGTTTTGTGGCATTTATGCTGCCCTTATGTTGGACAGTTATGTTTGGTCTGTGGCTCTGTTCTTTATGATGTTTGCTTTATTTAACAGCGGCAGACCATTGTAGTTGTTGATGAGGAGGAAGCTTTGGCAATGAAAATACCCAAACATGATGATAAATGGTAAATTTGATGTACTTATTTCTTGAATCCATTGAAAGCAGATTCACTTGGATAACTTTTGAATTCAAGCTTTGGTTTACGTTTTGTTGAAACTTTTCAGCATGAAAGAGGCCAAAATTTACTACCCGTCGAGGTATACAACACTTCTCCGTATTATTAATGCTCAAGTATCTTCTCTTTGAATCTGTGATTCTCTGTAAAAGTGTTTTTGTACTATTATCATTATTATATATTCTGCTAACTGTTGACAGGGATGATCCAGAATCCGTTGAAATTTGTTTTGAGGACATTAAATGTCTTGATCCAGAGGGTTATTTGACATCAACGATCATGAACTTTTATATTCGGTTAGTAAAGCACTATTTGGACTTATGGAAGCAATTAGATCAGATGTACTTGATGTGACTCATTGTACTCCAAAATGTTTTCTTGTCCTCTATGGCCTTTTGATATGGCATGATACACTGTTACTACAAAAAAATCGTGGGTTAGTTTCTTTTTCTTTTTAAAAAATGTTTTTGTTGTTTTGGCTGGAGCCTAAACTGTTTTCTATGTTTAAAAGGGTTGGTCCCTCTCTCTAGCGGTGTGACTTTGATTTTTTGTTTTCAATTGTCTTCTTGTCCTATTTTGAAATTTTAGTATGGAATACACCTTTTCTTGGGATGCCAAATGATTTAAATTTTAGTTTTGTTTAGGGTTTTTTTTCTTTTTTTTTTTTTGGGGGGGGGGGGGGTGTGGCGGCAAGGCTTAGAAAGTTCTTATCCTGTTTCCTCACTCATCTGAAAGGTCTATTGATAGGACTGTGATGTTATATACAGTGGATCAGTGGAGGCTGGACTGAAGATCTGTGTTTCAGTTAGCTATATGATTACTTTATTATGCTTGCATAACAATGATCAAGTTGTTCTATTCAAATTATTCAGTCAATATTTATTCGGAAGCTTTCTGTAAGTTTTGTTTCAATATTTGATTGTAGCTTAGCTGGGAGGGCTTATAATAATAATAATAGTTAATTATTATTACTGTAGAAAGTTGACCGTTTGTAGCCTTTCAAATGTTGATGAATTTTTTATTTGCTTGTTATATATGCAGGATTTCATTTCCCATCTGCCCCCCTCTCCCCCAAATTTTGAGTTGAAATTCTAGGTATTGATGGGTTTTTTTTTGTGTTCCTTGTGCAACTTTTCTTCTTACGCAGGTATTTACAACAACGAGCACTTTCAGCAAATAAGGTGACATGCAATTATCACTTTTTCAATACCTATTTTTATGAAAAGCTAAAGGAGGCTGTGTCAAACAAGGTATATGCCGTTCTCGAAGGTGTTTCAATACTCCTATGAAGTTGCTATTTAGCTGTTATGTATACTTTTCTGTTCACAGTTGGCTATATATACCACTGTCCTTCTGATCATCAATATCAATCTAGAAGTTTTATGATCAATTGATCACTATCTCGTTCCTTATTCCGAATATCATTAGATGGTATTAAAGCTACGATAGTCTAGCAACTAGCTTGACCTTGATTTTTTTTCCTTCCAATGGCATAATTCAAGTTCAGAAGTATTCGATACCATGCGTCAACAAAAAGTTTTTGGTTTCTTTGTTTTTTCAGCATGCATTACCATTTGCGCAAGTGCATAATCTCATATACTTCGTATAGTTTTGCTGTACTAAAGTATTTCTTCCTGCAAGTTTTTCTTGACGTTGAATGTTTTGACATGTTAAGGGGAAGGACAGAGATAATTTTTTTGTCAAGTTCAGAAGGTGGTGGAAAGGCGTTAATATATTTCAGAAAGCATATATACTGATTCCAATCCATGAGGAGTAAGCTTCTATCGTGCAAGTTATTCTTAGAAGAATATCATCATGTTGATGGTTGATTGTGCTATTTATTTTGGTTTCGAATGTGTTCAGTCTCCACTGGAGTTTGGTGATTATATGTTTTCCACAGAAGGAAGATGAATCGAGACCCATTATACTTCATTTGGATTCACTGAGACTACACTCTAGCAGATCGATTTTTGATAACATTAAGAGGCATGTCAGTCCCTTAATGACAACAATTACCTTTTTTTCTTTCTACAACAATTGCTTCTTTTAAATATACTGATATGACGTTCTTCAGAAAACAATAAGTTCTAATTTCATAAATGGTTATCTGTAGTTTTGTAAAAGAGGAATGGTGCTACTTGGATCGAGAAGTTGCTGGTTCAGATCTTCCATTGCCACATAAAATATGGAAAAACATCTCTCGAAGAATTGAAGAGAAAATAATCGAGGTAGCCTTCTTACTCTCATTAGATACATTTTCGGTGTATTTTGTAAACTTGCAGATGGTAGAAATTATCCAGTTTTATTAATGTTCTACGCGTATCATGTAGACCTATGGGAACCAGAAATTGAAGGAGAATCCACAGAAAATAGTAGTCAAATGTTTTATTGAACACCTTTTCATATATGAATTAGAAGTTTCTTTCATGCTAAAGAAAAATGTTTCGATTGAACAATGGATCAGTAAGTCATTTACAACCCAAAATGATGTTGCTAAAAATTGGAAGTGTAACTGTGTAAGAAACTCTACTAGATGTTAAAATCACTAGCTCTTAAACTTTTCTTCATGAACTCAGCAATTTAGAATCAAGTTTATTGTATCGTAGATTTGGAATTTTGCCTTTTCATTTAATGATTGCCCACCACCAGGTTCCTCAGCAAAAGAACGATTGTGACTGTGGTCTCTTCGTTCTATACTTCATAGAGCGCTTCATCGAAGAGGCTCCTGATAGGCTAAAAAGGAAGGACTTAGATATGGTAACTATAACTGTGAATTGATTTTATCTTATTATATGTATCCTGACTTGACGTGGTGTTTTGCTCATGAATTTCTCAGTTTGGCAAGCGGTGGTTTAAACCCCAAGAAGCTTCAAGCTTGAGGACGAAGATAAGATGTTTGCTTAAAGTAGAGTTCCAAAATGAGAAAAGGCGATGTCTGGCAGATCCTGTGGGGAGCTCTTCCTCCGACCACACTCCAAAACAATGAATTGGCAGGTTTTTTTGTATGGTTCAAGTAATAGTTCACTTGGGATTGGGCGGGCTATGCTATCCTCTATTGTCCTTGGCGATTGAAGTTAAAGAAATCACTCTGTTCTCATCCTATCGACCAACCGATTTTAGGTATGATTTTTTTTCAACAAATTCAGAAATGTAAAGCCTCACAAGTGTCTGCAATAAGTTGAAATTACATGGTGGGTTGTTAGGGTCACATCATAACACTAAGAAATCAAATTAGACGAGCTAAAAAAAGCTCATCACTAGATTTGATTTCTAAGGACTTAAGAAACAAACCCAAAGGTTAGGCTTTTAGTGGACTTGGAGTAAATCTGTCCATAGGATAGCTGTGTTTCTATTGTTAGTTAGTTAGACTGCTCCCAGTCCTAGCCTTCTTGGATGATATGCCTGTTAAACATATTTTTATCCAGTAAAAAGTGCTGTTGGTTAAATGGAGTGTACACAACCTTTGTCGTTGACCTTATGAAAGGGTTAAAATAATTTCTCGTGTTTAAAATCACTCATTAATCGTTCAAAGACAATTTAATGTTTGATTTTATACTTCTAAAAAACATCTTGAATGATTAAATTTGTATTTTAAAGTGATTTTAACTATTCCAAAATAATTCTCAAAACAAAAACATGCTTTGAGTTTCCATGTTTGTGTGTTTTACCTATTGATGGCATTTGATTCTTTCACAAACACCCTCAGTAGTGCCAACTTTGTGGCCTACAGAAGAAAATTACTGCTTCCGATCGTATCAGTAGCTTCAGACAGATGAGCTGTGGAGTTATGTGATTACAAGTTAAATAGGATTTAGGTATGGCATGAGTAATGTCTATTCCTTTGTTTGAGGTAAGGTTTGTATATTTGGGGAGAACAGCCTGCCTCCTTGACTTTTCATATATACCTGGAGAACACAAGGGTGTTTCTTTATGTATCTTTCAAATTTGTGAGATTATTCATGTAGATTATTGAGTCAGAATTCATAGAATTCATCTGCAATCAGATTATTGAGATTATGGTTTTAGCTATGGGTTCGATGTATGTTTTCATATTAGCTTTGATTCATTATGGAATGAGTAAACGTAATCTACATTCAAATATTGAAAATGATGTATTTGAAGTTATTCAAGCACAAAATTTATTGATTTTCTCACTATCCATTTTCAAAAAGTACATTAAAATGAAATAATTTTTTTAAAAAGTGAGTTAAAAGTTCACTCATACAAGTCTTTGATTTATAAGAACTGCAGTTAATTATAACAATAAGTTACAAAATCAGTTCGTTGTATTAATGGCTTGAAATTAATTTGAAGTGATTTTTTTTTTAAATTCAACAAAACTTTAATAGTGTTTCCACACAAAATCAAACCTCAAATCTATAATTCTCAAAATGCTTTACACAAATCAAATCAAACTTGTTTTCTTTTTTTCCTTTTTAGTGAGTAACGGTTTTACACAAATCCAAAACAGGTGAGGGAAAATGAACTACACCATAAAGTTGAACGAAGTAATGTTGTATTAATTCAGTATACAAAAATGTAAGAAGCTAACAGTACAATGTCATTGGGATAACTAAACTAAGGTGATTTGATCTAACACAAAATTCAAGTTAAGATACACTCATTCTTTAAGGGCAGATTTTCACCCAGAAATTTCCTTGTTCTTGTGGCTTCCAAAGATGATCTCAGCCTTAAATCTAGTCCCTGCAATCCACAAACAAAATTTAATTTTCTGCAGTATAAAATAGCGAGAGCAGAAAAAAGATCAATCCACACAACTAATCTCATCCCCAAAAGATGAAGTTCTTCAAACCAAAAGTCTCATTCAAACACCACGTGTCAAAATCAAATAGTAAAGATGCATTGTTCGTCATCAACATTACAATGAGGACCGATTGCATACCACATGACAAAGAGTGCAGAGGCTGATGCATTACAAATAGATTATATATAGTAATGGCCATGGATATTTAAACCGATTAAGAAAACCAACCAGAATGATCCCTTACCTTCAGCTACACAGACTCACATGTGAAATAACAGAATGAATTTTAGTGCACAAGAACACAATTGTAATGACTAACTAAAAGATATTGGCAAAGCCGGTTATGGTCAATACTCAAGCCCACAAAGGAAGAAACATCGTTAGGTTCCCGCTATTGCAATACCAACAAGGCATGAAGGCTTTCGCCACAATGTGAAATCATCAACAGTTACTATGAACAATGAATTCGCTAACAGGAAAACGTAGGCTGTCAGCAACCTCCAAAGCATAATTCATATTTACTATGACGGCTAAGGGTTCATATAAACAACAGAAAATAGCTGAAATCTTTAAGCCAGTCGTTTTGGGTCACAGTCTAATTAACAAGATGTAACATGCAAGAAGATAACCAAAGTTGCATCCAGATACTAATACATACAAAGAGTCATAAAGAACACCACATAATCAACAAAACCCCGAGATAGTTGACCCTCACTGCAGAACTATCTCTAAAAGAAATATACCATGCTGAAGGGTAAAAGAAACATGAATTAGCATGGCCTATTAAATGTTTAAAGCAAAATATAAAAAAGTATCAGACCAAGGTAAAGGGATTTACTTACCAATACTTTATCAGTCCATCCCATCCGCATGTTGCTACTTTACTTTGCTCCAATGGATGCCACTCACACCCAATGCATACACCCTCGTGACACTTTAGAGTTCTGAATACCTTGCAGGTTTTCCAGTCCCAAAACCAGCATTTACCCTCACCATCACCAGACATGACAAAACGTCCATCTGGAGAAAAATTAACCTGACAAGCATATCCTGCCACAATGTGCCCAGCAAACCTCTTCTTCTTGTTTAGCTGAAATCTCTCCCTAGTGCTATAAATAAGAATTTGATTGTCTAAACTCTGTGCTGCAAGCCAATTCGTATTGGGATGTACAGAAATAGAGGGCATGGAATGCATGTGAGGCTCACTGATATACTTAATAACAACAGGAATTCCAAATTCCCAAACACGGAGAGACTTGTCATCGCTCGATGTAACAAACCTCCTATTATTGTCTACAAATGTAATGGTATTCACTGCTCCTAAATGTTGATCATACTCCTGTGTAATCTGTCCTGTGTTCATATCCCATTGAACGATTTTCTTATCACTCATCCCTGCCAGCAAGATATTCTGCTTATCATCATCAGGATTAAGCTTAACTACATAAGGAATTTTCCCGGTAGAGAAGGTTGATATCACTTGCCCTGTTTCTGTATCCCAATACTTGATCTTTTTATCATATCCGGCGGTCAGAAACTTAGATCCATCATTACAAAATGAAATGTCCCGAACCGCTTGAGAGTGACCCATGTAGGTTCTCATACATTTACCAGAATTGAACACATCCCATATCTTCACTTTGGTGTCCATACCAGCTGAAAGAATTAAATGGCCATGTTTAGGGAAGAATCTAATAGCAGATACACCCTTTGTGTGCCCACTCCATGTATGCACCAATCTTTTTGGTATATAACAATGATCATTCGTGGCCTTGGCATCCTTTGGTGGTGCAATCCAAGATCTACCCTGGTAGTCCCTCTCCTCTTTACCATGAAAAGTACTCTTATCTGATGTAACTTCTCCCTTCTCACCACCTTTCTCTTCACCTTTCTTCTTTGCATACTCTTCTGCATATTTCTTCTGCTCTTCAGTTAGCTCGGTTTGCAGACCTTCCTTCTTTCCAGACCATGGACTCTTCCTATTCTTCATCAACCAAACATCAGAAGCTGGATTATCAACTTCAGCCGGGTTCACCTCCTCTTCCATATCTTCATTCTCACTCATTTCTTTCTTTTTCTCAATCTTTCGCTTCTTTTGCTCATGCTGTGGAATGTTATACACGGAAATGGCATCATTCTTCTCCAAAGCCTCCATATCCCCAATGTAATTGTTTCCAGCAGAAGCTGATGGGTCAGCAGCATATCCGTATTTATGGAACGTATTGTACTGCTCATCGAAAACAAATGGCTCAATGGACGCATTCTCCACAAACCCTAGCTTGTGGTTCCGCATTCCCTGTGCAATTCCATCCTTGGCATAGGGATGAGATGGGCCATAAATGGGCGCCCATAGTTGATCGTAAGTGGGGTTGAACGCAACAAGATGCTGAGTTGGGTCTATCGGCTTCGAAAGGGTTTGGTTGGCATTAGCCACCGTGAGGGCTAACATTGTATCATCAACCTTAGGCGCCGAGGTTTTGGAGGGAAGAAGGCGAGGCGGAGACGCTTCTGGTGAAGATGTAAGCTGTTTAGGGCTTCCGTCATCGTCGTTTTGATCTGTGTATGACTGGAGAAGATCCATAACTGTACTGCCACGAAGTTATAACAGCGAAACACAGAGAAAAACGCAGATTTATACTCTGAACGATTCGAAGCCGAATTGACTTCTTGCCACAACTCAGACCAAATCTTCCTGGAATTGAATGAACAAAAAATGTACAGTACTACTATTTCTTTAAACCCTAAAGCAGTTTCACAATTTCTTCCCTACCAAAGCAAACCTTCTTCTTTGTCCCTTCTTCTGTAGCTAATGAAGAGATTCAAAGGTCGAACTTTAACCGACAAATCGATGAAAGAAAGGATGAATCAGAAGAAGAGACAAGGAATCCCAGTAGAAGAAATTCAATTACCTGATTCTAGGGTTTTAGTGTTGCAAGATGAGATCAAATCAAAGGGAAGAGAGTTGATATTAATCCAAACTATGTGCGGAATTTTCGATTTGATAATAAATCAAAATTTCAAAAACGAAATCTCTCCTTCATTTCTCTATTTTTCAGAAAGAGAAAAAACAAAAAAAGAGGAAAGATTAAATTATCTTTTTCAATTTAATTATGGGTAATTCTAGAGAATAGTAAAATATGAAAACTATTTACAAAGAAAAAAAAATTAATATCTTTTTAATCAATTTAATTTTTTTTTATACTCATAGTTTCAAATATTCTTTTCCGTTATCCCTAACTATTACTCTTTAATTATCCGCTTGATTCTTTTTTTCAATATTTGATGTGAAAAAATAGTTAATTTATATCAAGCATCATGGATTTTATAATAAATTTGACATAAATCACAATAACAAATAAAAGTAAAACGAGCTCAACCTCCCACCTTACAACATAACACGACCTAATTAATTAGACACGGGAGAAAAGTAAAATTAGACCAAAACCAAAATTGCTCGTGTGGACTTCACTCAGGGAGGTCGAGGTCAAGATGATCCCTTTATCATCGAAAGCATGACCTTGTCTTGGAGTTTCTTGGTTACTTCATTCCAACTTATTCATACATGTTCAGATACAAAAAATCTATATATATTCATATTTAAATTTATTCACTACTTACTTTTTAAATATTTACTATACTCTTAAAATTCTTATTCTACTTAAATATGAAAGTCTATGTCACAAGTACCCTATATTACGTTCATCGAATCTTATGCAAATGTTATGTAAGAATGATAGATCAATTTTCCTCCTATTTGAAAATTTTCACACAATTAATTATGAATTCGAAATACAAAAAAAGAAAAAAGAAAAAGTATATATATATATTTATTGAGAGGTTAAAGTTAAAATACTTTATTATTATTGTTTATTATTTTATGGAAATATGAAGAATTGAAGCCAATTAACCATAGTATTGACATTGGACCGAACAGGGTCGAGGCCTGCTTCAAGTCCATGGATTTGCTTCGCCCTTTTACAATAAAAGCCCAATAATTTGGAGGCTCACGGCCCATTATTGATGTAGACATTGAATCTCAAAGGCTGAGAGGTGTGTATCCCTTTGGCTCAAGAATCTAGAACACTCTACTGGTGGGACAGGAAACAATTGGTGGTATACACCGCATCGTAACCAATACCCAATTCGTCCGAACTCGGGCAGTTTAGCGCCAACGAGGAGATAAGCCGTAGACACAATTAACTGTGAAGCCAACAACAATGGCAGCGATTCTCGCATCCACACCTTCGCAACTTAATTCTTACTGCCACTTTATCTCTTCCAAACTCTGCCCTTCTTTTTCCCTATCTCTCCGGCAAAGTAACCGGAAAACGATCGGATACTCTCCGGTTTCTTCTCGCATTCGTCTCAGAGTGTTCGCCAATTCGCAGTCGGCCCCTGCTTCCGTTGTGACGTCGGAAGTGGCTTCGGTGCCGTCGGAAATGAAGGCGTGGGTGTACGGTGAGTATGGAGGCGTTGATGTTTTGAAATTTGATAGCAGTGTATCGGTGCCTGAAGTGAAGGAGGATCAGGTTCTGATTAAGGTCGTTGCCGCGGCGCTTAACCCAGTCGATGGTAAACGGATGCTCGGGAAGTTCAAGGCCACTGATTCTCCTCTTCCGGTAACATTCTTCTTCCTCTCTTTTAGTTTTTGTTTGTATATTTTGTTTCTATCAAATCTAGCAAATTTCGATAAAAATTAATTTGGGAAGACTAAATATAATGTTATTAAAAAATATTGGAATTAAAATGTACATGGATTTGTGGTATTTTAACATCGAATTCATCATGGGATAGAATTTTATGTTTCAAGAAATTAAGTTCTCTCTTTAAATTATGCATAGCTTTTGAAATTGCGGTTAGCATTATGAAGAAAAATCTAAAGAAGGATGTTACGAATGGAAGAAAATGATTACTGTTGGTATTTAAATTTAGTTTAAAGGAGACAGAGATTTAGAGGGACATATGCATTAAAAATTAAACTTAAATCTATCGTTTTTCAAATCACTACTCTAACTGTTACATTTACTTACATTTAAGTGGAGTTCTTTAAAATTTCCTTTGTTCTTTAGTCCATCAAGTTAAAAAGAATTATCTTAGTTCTTCTACCCTTCAAATGGAACAGTTATTTTAAGAAGACACCCCAATTTGATTAATAGCTTTTCATTTATACATACTTGAGGGAAAATTGTTAAAATTGCTCAAATTCTTTATAGGAAATGCAAAATCTAGACCCCAATTCACCAATCAATCTACGATCTTATTAAATGCTTTGCTTTTTTTTCACAAGGCAGGGCTATTTTTAGTTTTACCTTAATTTGATTCTTTTTTTTTTCTTTAATACGTCAATCATGTACCTTTGTGTCTGTTTGTTGAAGGGCTTATTTCGTATGTACAAATAAAGACCGGCAGAAATCTTTATTACTTCTTCTGGAAGTAATAAAAAATATATATATTTCTATATAGAAATGTTGGATCTCTAAACTCACAGAACAGAACAGAGGATATAAATAGTAAAGGTTCTGTTGGTGGGTATTTCATCTTATCGAGTAAGAAACCATGGAGGGTGGGGTTTTCTTTAGGCATTGCATGCTGGAGTTTAAACTAAATTCTGATTGAACTTTAATCTAAAACATGTCTGTCTATATATATATTTGACATTAGGTTAGCACAATGGTTATTTACGAGACTACATTGTTATAAATTAAAACTAAAGTTATCTTAAATGTGCAGTATGTTTTTCTCTATAGTTAGAACTAGAAAATTTTAGTTTAAAAATTACTATAAGTCATGATCTTTCGTACAAGTAATAATTTAGTCTTGGAATTATAGTTTTAACGATTTGGTCTTTGTATTTTTATAACAGTTTAGTCCATAAATCTATGCAATAATTTGATTCTAATACTTTAAAATTTGTAATGATTTAATCCTTGTTATAGAAATGAATGTTCCATGCAATAATTTGATTCTAATACTTTGAAATTTGTAATGATTTAATCCTTGTTATAGAAGTCAATGTTAAAGTTTTGTAATGATTTAATCCTTGTTATAGAAATCAATGTTAAAGTTTAAGATGTCTTAGGTAATCCTTACAAAATATAGAATCTATCTCGCTAAAAAATAACATTATCTTTAATTTTAATTTTATTTTTAATATTAGAAACTAAATTTTTACAAATTTAAAATGACTAAATTGTTATATATTAGAGTTTGACTAAATTGTTTCAAAACTAATAAGAGTGTAATAACTAAATTGGTACAAACGAAAGTCTATGTATTACATGCTAATGCAGTAAAGTTGAATAGATTAAATTTATTACAAAATTGAGAGTAAAAAAGTTTAATTGGTACTTTTCATTATAAGTGTAGGAACTATAAGTGTTTTTAACCAAAAATTTGAATGTTACAAATGTTAAACAGAAGGTTGAAAATTCAATTTTAAACTAGTTTTGATCATGCTAGCTATGACATTGAACAAGGTTGTAATCGGATTATGTGCAGACAGTTCCAGGATATGATGTAGCAGGTGTGGTGGTGAAGGTGGGAAGTCAGGTGAAGGAGCTTAAAGAAGGGGACGAAGTATATGGCAACATCAACGAGAAGGCTCTCGATGGCCCCAAACAGTTCGGTTCTCTTGCAGAGTACACGGCCGTAGAAGAGAAATTATTAGCCGTAAAACCCAAGAATATTGATTTTGTTCAAGCCGCTGGATTGCCTCTTGCCATTGAAACAGCCTATGAAGGCCTCGAAAAAACCAACTTCTCTACTGGTAAATCAATCCTCGTTCTCAACGGTGCTGGTGGAGTTGGTAGCCTAGTCATTCAGGTAATTTGTCTTACATTACCATCAATAATTGAGAATATGTTTGCTTTTAATGATTTATATTGCATTTAAATGCCTAAAATTAAATATTAAATTAATTTCGAGTGTGCTTTGGAGTGATTTTATGGCTAAATCGAGGGATTTTGAAACGTTTAAGATCACTACACCAAAAATGAAATAACTCTCTCTATAACCTATCTCTGCTGTGTTCTGCTTCAGTTAGCAAAAAATGTATTTGGAGCTTCAAAAGTTGCAGCCACTGCTAGCACTGGGAAGTTAGAGTTTTTGAAAAGTTTGGGTGTCGATTTAGCCATTGACTACACTAAGGAGAACATCGAAGATTTACCCGAAAAGTTTGATGTAGTCTACGATGCAATTGGTGAGGATTTGTATCATATCCTAGTCTCGGGATTTGCCCATATTGATATCATATTCTGAGGCTCTGTTTTTTAAATGACAGGGCAGTGTGATAAGGCAGTGAAGGTAGTGAAAGAAGGTGGCAGTGTCGTAGCGCTGACCGGTGCGGTGACACCACCTGGTTTCAGATTTGTGGTTACTTCAGATGGAGCTGTTCTAAAGAAACTGAACCCCTATCTAGAAAGCGGGAAGGTCAAGCCGATTGTCGACCCGAAAGGACCGTTTTCATTCTCTCAAGTCGTAGAGGCCTTCGCGTATGTTGAAAGCAGCCGAGCCACTGGAAAAGTTGTCATACATCCAATCCCATGAAGGCATTAATCTGTGGAATATAATCTGTGAGAAACCTTTCCCAATCTTGTTCTACTCTGCAATGGCTATGTAACTTTTAGAAGTATCTAAAGGATTTCATTATTGTCTTCACTTCTTTCTATTGTTAAATGAGTATAGAATGAAATTCAATGGGCTTAATCTCAGCTAGTGCTTCCAAAAGAGAATGAAGCAAGACATTTCATTATACTTATTATTTATAACATTACAAAAGTGATGGGAATTACAGGAAACATTTCCAACAGTACAAGAGAAGTGAAAGAAAAAAGAAAACAAAAACTCTTATTGGAGGGGAAGATACAAGTAAAGCAGTTCATCCTTGCAAGTATAAATAAGTGCTTCTTCATGAGAGCCTCAGATCAAATTACAGTAGCAGAATACAGTATATAGCAGAAGAAAGGGAAGGAAACTCAAAAATAACCAATCGGCCGAGTTTGATTATTGTCGTCGGTGATGAGGTATTGTATGGTGTACTTTCAAACAGCTAGAGAAGGTGAAATATTAAAGTCAAGATTCCAAAGCTCAAAAGCTCCAGACACAAAGTTGTAATGTGCACCCCTTATGAACAGTCGCTTGTTGACCACAGCTTCTCTTACAAAAGGATATGACAGTAAGTTTCCAAGTGAAACATTCACAGCCTCCTGCAAATTATACATTAATGTTTATTATTACAAGGAGTCATACAAAAAAATATATATATATAAAGAGAGAGAACAAACTTCTAGAATTCACATGGTTCTTCTGTAGGACAAAAATTTAGCACCACGAGAGTACAATAAATGAAGGGACTATCAAAATTTATCGGTTTTGTATATAAATTACCTTTTCGCAGTTTGTGCATTTGTCCTCAAAACTCAAATCTGTGCAATCTGATTGGGTCTTGTTTTTGGCAGGTGTGCAAATTTTCACCCAATTCTCAATGAAATCACTGTAAGTTGAAGGAATTATGTTACTTTTGCTTTAATAAGGCAAATCCCAAGACACATCTTCCACTTGGAATCAACAAGCGGTAAAATGGACTTCTCTTATCCAGGCTGATATATAGGTTAAAAAAAAACAGAAACAAAAAGTGGGTTTTATAATGGAGAAATCCCCACAAAGTTGCAAAGAAAAGTAGTTATAAATGACTCTTTTAGGGCCAAAAAGAAAAAGAGTGATCTGTAAAGTAAAAGACAAAAGGTGGGAAGTAAAGGAATTGTACTTATCAATCTGCACTAAACAATAAATTGCAATTTATAAAATTTGGTTCCTCCAAGAATATGGTACCACCAGAGTGGAAAGGTTGAAGAGATTTTCATTGAGAAAGAGTGTATTCATTCCTATGTCATTCAGTTACTCCATTAAAAGCCAACCCTAAACCCTAAACCCACAACCCACTGTTCTTAATTATTTATTTTACCAAACTTCACATTGGAAGAACTCATCTAACCCTACTTCCCACCTAACTTTTATTTATTTAATATGTGCATTCTGTATTACAAGTGGGTCAAAATAAATTTACTCTTTTCGATAACTTTAACTTAATTAAGTTTGTCTTGTTCCTTAAGTTATAAGTTTAGGTTATTATCCTATTTGGTTTCACGATATAAAAAAGGTTTATGAACCTTTACATATTGAAATTTTTAAAAAGTAACCGATCTAAGTTTATCTAAAGAAAACCATAAATATATAATTTTAGGGTTTGCTATACGTAAAAATAAAATATGTTGGGGGATTTTGAAAATGGTAAATTATCTTTATTACATTCAAAATTACTATGAAACTTTATCTAAATAACTTAAATTTAATTTAATACCCAAGTTGATTTTTTTTTGACAATAAATAACATTTTCAAATGTAATTTTAACTAAATATTTTTAAAAATAATAAAATAAATTAAAATATTTATAAATTATAGCAAAATCTTAGATTTTATCATCATAAATTAATATTTGTGTTGCTATTTATTAATATAACTGATAAAAATACATCGGTTATCAATGTTTGTAAATCTAGAAATTGTGCAATATATTATAAATATTTTTAAATTTACAATTTTCTTTTCAAAAATTTATAAAAAGACAAAATTCTCTCCAACATGATTTTACCATAAAGTCTAAATATTTTTATCACTTTTCAATTTTTGACGATATCTTTTTAGAATAAAAATTATTTTGAGGGACAACTACTCCAATTCTTTTTTTTTTTAATGAAATATTTTTTTCAAAATAAAAGACTACCTGACCCCTAAATTATTATTTTTAGAGAAAAAAAAAACATGAAAGAGAGAGAGAGAGAAAGGAACTTGCCTGGAAATGGCCCCATCATCAGGAATGGACATGAGACCCTTAATGCCACCACAGCAACTATGTCCAATCACCACTATATTCTCCACCTATTTTCATATTCAATTCATCATTTATTTAAATAATCATAACCACACATTTCCAATAAAATGGGGGAGGTCATTATTAATTAAAATATTTAATACCACTATATTCCAATAATAATGATAATAATAATAATATACAAAACCTTTCTTACCTTAAGATGCAATATTGCATATTCGATTGCAGCCCCAGCCCCTGAATATTTTGTCTACAAATACCAAAACCATATTATTAATAATAACTTCTAAAACTTTATATTATAATTTAATTAAATGGATAACAAAAGAGTGAGAGAGAGAAGGGAACCTTGTCAAATGGTGGAACCATGTTGGCAATATTACGAACCATAAAGGCCTCCCCAGGTTGAAAGTTCAATATGTGCGAAGGGCAAACTCGGGAATCCGAACACGCAAACACCAAAAACTACATTTACACGTGTATATCTGTTATTCGCCTTTTCTCTCTTCCCATTCAACTATCTTATCTATTCCATTCCCTTATCAATTATATCATACCCTATACTAACTTTCTCATTTTGTAAAATTCCTTTACCTTTGGGCTTTGCCCTTTCGCCAGTGCACCATACAACTCTGGATTTGTCCTGGGGAACACCAAAAGCAATTTTAATTCCTTTTTTTTTACTTTTACCATTTATCGTCAATAAGCAGGATGGTGATAACATAAGGGCAAACAGATTCATTATCAAATCATGATTATAATGGAAGCATATTCGAGACAGAAAGCAAAATAATCAAAGGACTGAAGCACGGAAGCACGGAACTTAAACGTACTCGAATTTGGATTTCTTGAAATGGGTGAACCCGGTTTTGATTCTATCAACCGGGTCGAATCCATTTGAACACGCGCTGCTTCCGGCTAATTCAGCGGTTATTTGCCGGATCTTTGCGGCGGCAGCATCCTGAAGATCAGCTTTCTCACTACACATTTCAAAACGGAAACCGTTACGGAAACACAATCAATATAATTCGGGTCCGTCCTACTTGGTGGGCCGCCCGCCGCGCTAATACCGGTGGTCGGATTTATACAATTTAACGCGGACTGAAGGGATGGATATAGAAGGAAATGGATCGGTACCTGAGAAGCTTTGAAAGTCCGGCGATTGCTTCCTCGTAGGACTCTTGCGCCATGTCTTCCTGATAATTTCAAATCAGTCCTCAAAATAATTTTTTTAAAAAAATAAAGAGATCGATCGTCGGTGAAGGATGATTTTCAGCTCATGGTTTTTTGTTAGGATGAGAAATCATGCAAAATCAAGAGAATTATGATGAGGATCCAAAAATTAACAAGGCAAAGAAGGGAATTGATGAACAAACCTTTTGAATTGAGAGTGAAAATCTGAGAATTTATGGGATTATTAATGTTTTGTAGCTAAAGAGAGTCCAATATATATAATGGAGGCAACAAGAAATCGATGACATTAAATAAATAAATGACCCAATTGGGCATTTTCTTATTTACAAGCCATGGACATACATGTGTATATAATTTTTTTTAAGATAATGGGAAAATGACGTTGGAAAAAGCTTATACTTTTTAATTTTCTAAGTCTTCCTTCTTTTGGCCTCTTTGCAAAATTTAATTAATCATTATTTACACGTAATTCCAACATACTATAATCAGCATGTAATTATACGTATTAATTCGAATACAAAGTTTTAAATTTAAAGAGGGAGTCAAGCAGTAATAAATTTTAAAAAATGGAATTTAATTTGGAATTATCCAAATTCGAAAAGGGAAAGATGTGATTTTGATGGGTGTGATTGCAATTGTGCTAAAAACTTTCAATGGTGTGAATGAGAAAGGTTTGAGTTAATCACAGCCATGGATTGGAGAATAATTTGGATGGATGAAGGGCTGTGATTTATGTGATAGTTTGGACCCGAAATGATGAAGTGAAGTGGTGGAGGAGAGTCAACGTCGATGGCGCCAATGCCGGTGGGATTAGTTGACGAGTCTACGTTAATACAACCGTTGGATGACCGCCATGTGTCCACATCGTAACATGTGACTATTAATTAAATTAAATTCAAATAAAATGTAAACTATACAAACTATATGAATATATATAGGAATAAGACATCTCTACCTTACCTGTTACACATATTAAACAAATACATACTTTTTCATTAAACATCTCTACACCTTCCAAAATTAATATAACAAAACATACACCAAACTGATTTTACATAGAGGAATTTAAAGTCAAAAGTAAAACCAAACTTTGGTTGTTTTAGTCTTATATGATATCATAAAAATTGTCAAACATTGGGGGCCATTTTGTGAATGGAATTCCTCAAAGTTAACTCTACTTTTCCTCAAAGGGTCAGGGAATTGGAAAGGTCATGATATATTTTAAGGAAAGTAGACCTTCATAGTTGAAGAAAAAATAATTGTTGTTTGACTCTATCTAATTTATTATAATGCCAACGTTTTAATTATAATTATTGTTGTTTTCTGGGAATATATAAAAGGAATAATGTCAAATACTTTCTTTTATGTTTTAACAAAACTTTAATTATTGTGTAGTTAAATTATCAACATTCGTTTTTTTTCAAATATAATAGTTGTTTTGTTCATTAAACTATGTTCATTGTTAATTATTGGATACATAATATTTCTCTCTTCTACTTTAAATTTGGTTAACTTTATGGTTTAAATTAGAGGGAAATTGATAGGTTTTTATATATGGGGTAAAAGCATTGCACAATTTTTCCAAAAAAAGAAAACAAAACAGGTAATGATGTTTAACTAAGGCCTAAATTATAAACATATATTAGATTAAAAATCAAATTGAAGGTTGAGTCTGAAAATAATGAGAATTAATTGTTAAGAAAAAATCATAAGAATTGAATTGAAAATTTCAAAAGCACAAATTCTATAATTAGAAAATAAATATTGAAAAAGTGGAGGATGCATAAAAGAGTTGAAATATTTCTAAAAAAAACAAACCAAAAGCCACTAAATTAATTGACATATAGATGTGTTGGCGATTAAATGATATTTATTTGAATTATTTGTTGTTTATGTTATAAAAATATTTATGAAAATCGAGTTGATAAACAATTATATTATATTAAGAATTTTTTAAATTAACAAAATTATCAATTGTTATCTTAAAAGGGATCAAATCACCCCAATAAATGGAACTATGATAAACATAAATCTCAATTGGAAAAAAGTTTAGTCTCTTTCTAGATAATATTTTTTATAATATATAAATGTTGAAGAGTAATCCAAAATTATTGGTTGATTAGTCTTGTCAAATCAATGTTTCAAAGCTTTGAATTAAGTTACTTTACATCATACACTTTATTCAAGTAATTAATTATAATTATAAAATGATAATTAACTTATAAGCTTTTAAGTTACTAGATATTTCTCTTTATAATTAATAATTCAAAGAATATTGTGTTTTAAAAAATTAATAGAATCACAAAAGTACCTCTTAATATAATCCCTCAATTATATTATTTATTTAGTAAGATACCCATATGATTAATTGTCCTTTTTTTTCTATTGAAAAATAAATAAATAAATAAATAAAAATAAAAAGAGAAAATTAGCTTTATTCTTTTATATTAGCTGTTGGATGTAGAAGAAAAATAAAAACCAAAGTTTATGATTAATTTAGAGCTAAATATTCCATATCTTATAAAGTCTCCTTCTCACATTCCATAGTTGTCCCATTTTGTCCAACAACTCTTGAAAACAGAGATGAGTTTTGTTCTACAAATATTTGTTTAAATTACACTGTCAAAACAAACAACCGATAATGAACTATAATAGTTCATGTTTGGAGTATAAAATTTTTAAGTAGGAGTTATAATAGTTTGTATTTGAGGTGTAAACTATTTTTATTTGAATAGTTAAACAGAGAGGATGAGTAAAAAAAAATAGTTTACTAAGTTGTACACATCGTTATTATAATTGGTGTCACGAACTATAATAAACCACTTCATCAACTTCTAGTTGGTACACAATACTAAGTAGGTAAAAACAAATTTAATAATATATCACTAACACTCTCCTTCACTCATGAGCTTGAGAAAGGCCGAACAAGTGAGAATGAATGAATATTAACTGAAAAGGAAATAACATTGCAAGAGCTTGAATTTAGGACATTCTGAAACAACATGGTCTAGTATCATTTTAAATTACCAATCAACCTAAAAGTTTAAGAACCTAATGGACAAAACAAAGTCTCTAGAGATTCATTCTCTCACCCCACAACTATAGTCATTAGTTAGATTTCATAGCTTCACCAACAACATTAATTAATTTGGTAATTTGACAACTCAGAACAAAAGGTGTGAAATTGATAAGATATTTAGAAGCAGAAGGTCCATTGCTATTGTTAGAACAAAAGTAAAGAGATAAAGAGAGGAAGAGAGGAGGAGAGAGAGATTATATTCCTTACCGAAACTTTGGCAGAACAGCAAATGAGGATGCAATTTTTAAAGGTAGGAGCCATTACTTGCAATGCCCTTTGCTTAGTTTCTTCCTCTTCTAGCAATGAAATTCAAGACAAAGCTTTCTGTAAATACAAGAAGGAAGAATTAGGAAATTAAACTGGAAGAGCAGAAAACAAACAAACAAACAAACAATATATTAGAAAGAAAGAAAAAAAAATCAATTGGGATAGAGAAAGGAAAGGGATGGATGAGGTGAGAATTAAAAAGTGGAAATATGACTGCTCATTTTCTTTTTGTTATCTTTTTCTTTTTATGGATTAGAATCCCATGTTCCATATTCCTCTTCAAACTCATCCTCAACCAAACAATATAATAAAAACAACCAATGCATAATTTCTTTTTGTTGGGTTCTGTTTTTCATTTTTATATACTGTCAAAATATTATATTTTTTGTGGAGTTATATAGTTTTTGTATTAATTATGACAAACAATGAATGTAATGAAATAAAGCCAAATAAATAGAATAAGGTAGAGTGATGAGGGTAATGGACCATGGTTTATGTTGCTATCGATTTTTTCTTAATCAATACCTTACATTATATTATTATAGAAAAAAAATCTAGATTATGTTTACGTTTGTGCCACCCAAATGATATACAATATCGATGGTAAGAAAATGGAGGGAGAATTCAAATATATTACTTTGAAAGATGAATGTAATTGGTATCTAACTAGAATATTTGTGGCTATTTTTTATTAAATGAAACCGAGTTATTATTTTTCAAAATTACTATTTGAATTTGATCATACACTTTAAATTCTTAATAATCAATCAGTTTATTATATGAATGGGCATAAAATATAAAGCATTGACAACATAGTCAAAGGTTTACATTGGAGAGTAGAGTAGGAATAGAAACCATTAGCCTCAACAAACCAACTCAAAAGAATGGGCAAAGGCCCATTGTGAAAAATAGATTGAAATACAAAACCATCC
This sequence comes from Cucumis sativus, assembly GCF_000004075.3. NCBI lineage: Eukaryota > Viridiplantae > Streptophyta > Magnoliopsida > Cucurbitales > Cucurbitaceae > Cucumis > Cucumis sativus. Next base: position 25,744,936 of record NC_026659.2, on the reverse strand, counting down.
CATGGGATATCTTAATAAATACTTTGATAACGTGTAATTATTCTAGGAGTAATAACTAAGTATATATTAATATTTTTTTAAAAAGTGTAAATATAGACAATTTTATTAATTATAGACTTTATCAACTCTTATTCGATAGATAGGTGCACATGGGTTGGATTGGGTCGGATAAATTTTTTGGACCAACCAAATTTTTAGCTTAGACGAGTTGGTAACCCAAATAAACAAATAAGATCTCCATCCCAACCCTCCAAATTGGTTGAGTTGGGTTGTCCAGCTATTTATTTATTTTCTTTTTTTAAAGTATATTATTTATTAACTTAAATTTGTCTATAACTAAACTTTCATAAAATTCAAATGTTAAATATCATATTTAACGCATCTATTACAAACTTGGAAGAAAACTTCACAATAACATGTATGAATTATAATATTTATAAGTTGTAATATATATTTTAATAATATTAGAAATTCGATTTGGGTTGAGTCAACCCAAATTTTAAAAAATATGTAACCCGAATCCAAACCAATCCGAAAAAAAACATAAAAGAAAATTAATCCAACCCACCTAGATTAGGTAGTCCGAATTGTTCATCGAATTATCTAATAATAAAATTTTGTTATATTTACATTCTTTTATATATAAAAAAAAAGTTGGTAAATGCTAATATTTTGCATCTAATTAGTATATTTATAACCATGAGTGTGAAAGAAAATATTAATACCATCCATAAAATGACTATAATGAGTTAACTACTACAATCAGTTCATTAAACTTTGATCGTGGCTTAATAAGACTTGATTCAATTGGTATAGAGTAAGATGAGCTCAAGAGCAAAAAAAAACAAGAGTGAAAAATAAATACAAAGTAATACACAACATTGGTAACCAATTACAAAGGCAAAGTGACATGAAATATTAAGCAATTGTTAAGTTATTTGTTATAAAATGTACATGTCTAATCAATGATAATTCTTATGGAAATTGCAATATTTTTCCATAGCTATCCTATATTGAAAATGTCGAAAATACGTACTTAAAAATGAGAATGATAAGACTTGTTCATATCTAACCCTATTGCAAAAGCCACAATAAATTCTTCATCTGCCAACACCAAACACACTCACCAGATGAACATAAGGCCACCAAGTGCAACAAAATTATTCGTTAAATTCTGAGATCCAATACAGTACGTTAAAATTAGTTAGTTTAAACTTTAATACAAATTTGAGATTTTTAAAATCTCAATCTCCAACAAAAACAAACTACAAATATATAAACAAAACAAAAGAAAATGAAGGAATGAATGAATGAATAAATAGATAAAAATTCTTAATGTAATCTTTTTTTTTTTTTTTTGAAGAAGAGGCTAAAAGTTTCTGTTTAAACCATTAGGAGCAGTGAAAAATCCCATTAAATTACTTCTGTACGGCAGATACGATTTCCGTTTATTCACTTCATTTTCCGCTCTGTTCCTCGCGTAATGCCGTTCGTGATAATACGATGCCGTTTCATTCTGCTGCTTCTTCTTCTTCTTCGTCTTCTTCTCCGCCTTCTCTCCGCTTCCTGACGAAGCGCTTCTCAAAAACAGAAACGCCTCCTCCTTCCCTTCACTACTGCTCCGTCGAATCTTATCCCCGAACCGCCACAGCTTCGAAAACCCCGTCGAATAGCTCTTCTTCCCTAGCACCGGCGCCGGCGCCGTCGTCGTCGAAGCCCTAGTCTGAGGAATCTCAGTGAATTCTTCGACGAACAGGTTCTTCAACTGAGACGTCGTTCCGTTGACATCGTCGGATAAAATCCGTTGATCAAAGAGGGGAAAGACAGGGCGTATCTGGCCGTTGAGGAAGGCATCTTCGGCACGGATAGGGGAGCCATCGGGGTTTAGACAAACGAAAGAAAAATCATCAAGAACTTCGTTGTCATCTGATTGCCCATTAGGGCTAGATTCGTTGGGTCGTTGCTGCATTGGAATGTCAAATTAGGGATTGTGAGGAAGGGGGGAATTGGGGAATGGATTTTAAAAGAGATTAATAAGAAGATAACATAGGAGGAGGTGGTGGAGTGGACGGGGAAGCCGAGAAAAGGAGGCAAAGCCGCGTATTGTGTAAGGTATTAAATCTCAATCCCATTCCCAACAATACTATTTTGCTTTCCTTTGCTTTGCTTTTCATTCACATCTCCAACTTTACCTTTGACCACTTTTATTTTCATTATTTCTTATTACCTACAAAAACAAAATATATCATACATTAAAATATTCCAAAACTTTACAATTACCATTCAAAAATTAATTATTTTTTTTGAATTAGATGAAAATTACTCTAGTCGTTTTTAATTGAGTGTAAGTAATTAGAGAAGTAAAAACTGATCTCGAACTAACCATATTCGGTTGGGTCGATTTAACACTCAAAAATATTATTTGAAAATTTTCGATTTGAAACTTTTTGAACGACTTGATTTTTCGGTCTATCATTCTCATTTCTGGTGAAGTTAATAACAGTTTGATTTTTCGGTCTATAAGAATTTCTCACTCATGGTGAAGTTAACATTGTAGCTTTCTTTAATAAAAAAACAAATGACATATTTTAAAGAGATGTGTAGTTTATTGAGTTGGATATTTTTTAGTTTTTCTTTATCTTGATATTATAATATCTAACATGTTTTTTAATGACTTATGGCTTTTCCAAATGAACCTTCCATTAACATCTATTAGTTGGATCTATAAATTCATTTTGCTTGTTAAAAAGGATATAAAAAAATTAAGGATTATTTGATCCATTGAGTGGAGTTAATAAGTCAATAAGTTAAAGTAGTTGTCTAATGAAGTTTTTCCGTGGATATAAAGTCATTCGATAAACGTGTAAAATGAAAAATATGAAATTTATGAGTAAATATGAAAAACATACCAAAGAGAGGAAGAAGAATATTTACATATATTGCCGTGTAAAGATTGGATTAATATTTTAAAATTAGAAAATAAACGATAAAATGAAATTGACCTCAAGAGTTCAACCACCAAATGTTAGCATATAGATTGAATTATATAATTACAAATGCAAATGCACCAAACTCATTGTATTAGGTTTGATTAATCTTCTCAAGCGTCCAAGATTGACTTAGATAAAAGCACTCAAAGTTGGAAAAAGAAAGAGGAATGAAAGAAATTGAAGCAAAAATGTGACAACATTTGGGAATGACACTTTTGTTTTTAGACAAATTCAATGGTAAAACACTTTGAATTAGTTTTTTAGTTGTAATTTGGAAAAGTTAGATATTTAGTAATGATGTCTTGGAAAGATTTGTACTGATGTTAAACTATTGAAAAGACAACAATACAATACTATAAACTAATAATTTAAATTAAGAATTTCTAAATTGGTGGTGACAGTCGTTTAAGTTGACAACTAAAATCTCTAAATGTTTATCTAAACTAACTAATTATATAAACTCATTTTTTCAATGGATCACTTTGAATTTCTTTCTAACATGGTTTCTTTAAAATTAAATACTTGAAAAAAGATTTCAAAGTTCAAACATGAAAACGTGGTCACTTTGTTTGCCATTGTTATTGACTGCCTCTCCATGGCAAAATTAAGGCCAAAGAGCTTACAAGTTATTGTATTTCGAAGTTTGGATTTGTCCATACATGGTAATGACATCTCTGTCCATATGAAAATATTTTGGGATTGTTTTCTAAACTATTACTAAAAATATTACGTCATTTAAAATATGAGTCAACTCAACTTGTCAGTCAAGCTAATTCAATGATTAAATTTTGAGGACTGAAATGTTCATTTTAAAACTTTAGGAACTAAATAGACACTAATTTCAAACTACATGGATTACAAGTGTATTTTGTCATGAAAAACTATTTACAAATATCATGTGAAGAAAATCATACAAAAATCTATTGCATTTGATTTTTTTATGAAGTGTAAATATTTTGTTCGATTTGTTATTTTTGACAAAATTTTAATACGTTTTTTTAAAAGAATTTTATATTTCTAATTTCAATTCGAGGCAAATTAAAAATAGAAGAATACTCGGTCTAGTCTTTGCTACACAAATCATATCCTATACCCATTTAAAAACATATCATATAATAAATAAATAAATATATATATATATATATATATATATATATATATATATATATATATATATATATATAATATATATACTTTTTTTATAAAAAAAAAATAGGTTATTATTGGAGAAATTTTTATAGATAAAAAAAATTATTTACAATTATAGCACAAAATTTAAGTAGGTTATAGAGAATTTAATCAATTTTGTTTTGCGAATAATTTCATATAATTTTTTATTTTTAAAAATACTCCATTATGTTATGTTCACGTGATTAATGATGAGTTACCTATCGATATCACCTCAAATAATATTTTTAACAATATAGTTCTTTGTTTTTTTTTTTTTTTGTATATTACTTATACACATTTCTTCTCTATTTTAATTAGTAGAAATTATTTCAAACAACAATAATTTTGAAAATATAACAAAATTTCAAAATATACAGAAAGAAAGAGATCCATTTTAAACAAATTTTGATATTTTGTATGTATTTTAGTTTATTTTTTATATTTGAAACAATTTAATATGATTGGGTCTTATAATTATAATGGAAGTGAGAGTATGGGAATTTGATTAAGATTATATGAGTCAGTTATTATTGAGTATAATTTTAAATTTAAAGGTAGTGTGTTATTGGAGGAAATATATGAATTATTGTATAATAATAATAATGTATTTAAAAGTTACTGATTTTATCGAAAAAGTAGAAAAATATACTCAATAACACAAAATAAAAATAAAATTATATTTTGAATAAAGGTCATAGTTAACAATTTTAGTACTAATAATCAATAACATTCCAATATTCTAAAAAAGACAACAAATATAGTTGATTAGAGATAGATCAATATTTATAATATGATTCATAAATGATATATTTATATTATTGATAGACGTTGACAAATTTTGGTGTATCGTATATGTTAATATTTTGAACATACCGTAATTATCTTTATATTTATTATCGAAAACTAAGCTGACTAGATCCATCTAAAACAACTGACTTAAATTTTTGGATTTGATTCTTCATTTTAAAGGATCAAGTCTAACCTGTTTTTAATTGTAACTAATGATTGGATAACTAATAATTCGAACAAAGTAGAAAATAATCAACTTCAATAATAATAATAAAGGAAATTGAACTAAGAAAGAAATTTATATATAAAAAGGAACACTCAAACAAATGATGCAACTTGCATAGGGGTGGTATGAAGGTAGCATTGAAAGGGGTTGATTTGAGTGGTTTAATTCAAAGCTATTACTCGATACTCTTTTTCTAAATAATTTCAAAGCTATGACTTGATACTTTTTTTCTAAATAATTCAAACTCTTCGATAATTACATTACATGTGGATGTTGCAGTGAAAACATAATAGATTACTTTTGGAGTTGTTTACTTGTATGACAATATGACACACACACCTAAACTTGTAATGGAGCAGTAGAATCTGATAAATCAGTTAAGGGGTGTTCAATCATATTACGTTTGAGAACTACATCATGTTGTCATATCGTTGTCATTACCAACGTAGTTATCGTTACATCGACTATCATTATTGTTACTGTTACATTTGAAAATTTTCATTTTTCACATATTTACTATTACCGTTATTGATATCAATACCACTTGGCTCTTGAACGTAGAGGTAACGATAGTGATAACAATAACAGCAAAATTTACCAAATTCATAATTTTAATTATGCACGATAATAACCAATCCAATTACGTTCGTGATTCATGCTCATTACCACTAACACATCGATAAAATTTCATTAACGACTATATCAATTTTCATTATAGCTCTTTAAAGGACAAAAAAAATCATAAAAGACAGCATGGGAAGGGAACTCGATGTGTAATTATAATATTATTTTGTTATTACAAGTTATCAAAATAATATATTATTTACAAAAACTTGTAAGAAATTTTGAGACCAATCACAAATTGTCATATCATTTATTAAGTTAATGATGAAAAGTACAAATAATTCAATTTGGAACTAATTAAAATTGACATTTGTCCCAAATTAAAGAATCGAAAAAAACATAAGTTGACCATTATAATAATGCCACATGTTTTCATCTTAATCGTTGGATTAAGTAAATCATTTTGGTTCAATTGAATATTATTTACTTGGACTAAATTCAATTAAGTCCAAAAATAAGCTTAATTGAACCCAAAGACTAAATATAACTTAAATCCATATGGTTAAGCTCATAGGTCTGGTCCATGGATCAACCAGGTTTAAGCCCATAAAGTCCACCAGTGAATTCTATAAATAGAGGAATTATTCTCATTTGTAGGGGTTGAAATTTTTTTGACTCTAGAAGGTCTTAAGAGAATTCTTCCAAAAACTAGAAGACTCCCTAACTCCTCTCGAATATTGAAGCTCCTTTGAAGATACAAAAACGTGCTCCGCTTCCTCAAATCAAGCGTAAGCATTCAACCAACTTGAAGAACATAACGTGCTCCGCTTCTCCAAATCAAGTGTAGACGTTCAACAAACTTCAAAAACATCACGTGCTCCGCTTCCTCCAAATCAAGCGTAGACATTCAGTCGAGAGAGAATCAGAGGATAAATGTTAGAGATTGAACCGCATCACAACAAAATCAACAAAGATACAACATCAACTTCAAGTTCAAATCCACGAATTAAATTTTTTCGGAAATCTCGTGCGAACAATAACATTATGTGAATATGATATAACAATTATAACACATTGTTTTAGATTTTTAACAAATGTTACAAATATGACAAAATTCTCACTTCTCCATCTTAAATTTGTTATTATTCACAAACTGCTCTTCAATAACTTATTTATCTTCCTATTTTTAATGTCATATTCATCATTTATTTATTCTCCCACTTTTTTAAGACTCTAATTATTTGTTTATTCTTATACTATAAAAAATATTTATTATTTTTGTCTTAATCTTAATTTTAGAATATTAATAATACAATAATTGTAATATGAAATATAATAGTTGTTGATTTGAGTAATTTAACTTTATTTGTGATTTTTTTTTACTTTCTTCGATGTGTATTTTGAGTTGAATTTGATTCTAAATTATTTTATCTTATTTTTTTACATTAATTTTGTTTTGGTTTTAGTTTGTCTTAGTTTTGTATATCAGTGTTGTGATATACTTATATTATACGTATTCGTTTGTTAATATACTTACTACGTGATTTTTCATTTTTTTAAATTTTATGCAGTTCATTAGAATATTATCAAGTATATGAATGATATAACTCAGTGTATCATTATCAAGTATATCAATAATATATTGTTAAAGCATATCAGTAAAGTGAACTGTTATCAAGTATATAAACCAAATTTACAAGTGTATATTAATAGTATATCAAGTGTAATCAATCAATTATATAAGTGAAAAAAACTAAATGTATATGTAGTGCATCAGGTGTATCAAACATGTATTAGTAATGTTTCAGGTGTGCGTAAAAATGTATCGAGTGTATAAAAAAGTATCAAGTGCATCAAGTGTATCAATCAAATGTATCAAGTGTATCAACGTGTATTATGTGTATCATACGTGTATAAAGTGTATCAAAGAAATATTAGTAACGAGGACATTTGTGACATTTTATTTCTTAATGTGTGGGTTGAACTTTGTTTTTGCTATTTTCGCAAATAATAAAGTGTGTGCTATGAATTTAATTATTATATCTTATTTTGCCATTTTTCAAGTGTCCCTTATTTATAAGGTTAATAGATAAATTATATTTAAGAAATTGCCAGTTCGATCTCTAAAAAGCTCCATAATTTAATTTACACTTTCAACTCCTAGATGTAAAATAATTGCAAACATAATAAAGTCTATTATTATAATTTATCGTGAGAGTCTATCACAATGATAGATTTTATTATATTTATAATTTTTTAAAAATATTATTATACATTTCATTATTATTTCTAAAATTCATCATTATAATTATCCTATTTGAAAATCTTTAAATATATTTGACATAATATTAAAATTTTAGATAATTTAATTTAATGTCTATAATCAATTATTAATTTTCAGGAATCTAACTTAAGTTTCAAGTATCTAAATTGACTTGAAAAGAATTTCGTAGTGACTTGGAATTATTAATTATTCTTTTACCAAAGATTAAATTTATTAATCCAATTTAATTAATATTATAATAGTAAAGGAAGAAAATAAATATTTTACAAATTGAAAAGTATGATTTTAGGACACCTATAGTTAAAGAAAAATACAAAAAAAAAAAAAAATGTAAGTATAATTAAAAAGGAAATTAAATATAGTTTTGAATTTGGCGGTAGCCCGAATTGCAAGGAATTAGAACACTCCGCCATTTCTCAACTCTTCATCTTCAATAACTCAATCCCATCACCAAACACCATCCGATTTTAACCGTCCTCCATAATTATCCTTCCTCTCATTCTTCCATTCCTTCTGTTATAACCCTAAAACCTCCCGAAATTTATGATTCCCAGAAATTTTGGAGTTCCATTGATGGTTCACGTGGAGTCTCTCATCTTCCCCATCGTTTCTCCCAAGATTTGAGCAAATGTAATCTTCCTCACTTTTCTTTGTTTCATTTCAATCATCGCCTGATTTTTGTTTCTGCCATTGCTGAAATCTTGAAACGACCTTCTTGTTTGTTGTTGTTGTTGCTGCTGTTGTTTTTTCAAAAAAAAAAAAAAAAAAATTGAGTGTAATGATGCTGATAATAGAAGTAGGGATCTATAAGAAATGAGACAGGGAAAAGAGTTCATGTAGGATGAAGAATCTGGCGGAGTGGTGTTGAAATTTGAATTTGAGACTTGTGTAAGAGAGAGGCTGGAAATAGCTGAGGATTGTAAGAGGAAGAGGAGGAGAATTGTGAGAGAAGAAGAATAATGTCTTCTTCAAACGATACTTCTTCTCCTTCATCGGATTCTGTTTCAGATTCAAGTTTGCCGCCTGAAGCTTCGGATTCTTCTCCTCCTCCTCCTCCTTCTCCTTCTTCGGACTCTTCTTCTCCTCCTCCTTCACCTTCTACTCCACCGTCACCGGTGCCAGATGATATTTCATCGTTGACATTGAATCAATCTAATGGTCCTTCGCCGTCGACTTTTCCATCCGCAATTAAAGCTCCACCTATCGACGGTGAATCTTCGCCATCTTCCTCGCCTCCAGCTCCTCCAAATCCTGGAACTACACCGCCGGCTCCTACTGGCGGCTCCGATTCAAATGATTCCGACGAGACTCCATCGCCACCGCCTGAAGACTCTGCTTCGCCACCACTGTCTCCTCCGCCGTCGCCTCGTCCACCACCGCCTTCGCCACCGCCTCCTCAAGACCCGTCCGTGGTTGGCGTCGTTGATCCTCCACCCTCCCCTGTTCCGACTGCAAAAGCATCTCAAGCACCTCCAAGAAGTCCACCTTCTCCAATATCTGAGAAAGATCCCTCTACTCCCGTGGATCAAAGCGCCATTCAGGCACCTAATACACCCGAGGAGACTCAACCATCTACACCGACGAATCCTCTTCCTCCATCAGAAAATCCAGTTGTGATTCCTTCACCAGGTGCAAACCCAGCAACGGGAAAACAAACTCCAAGTTCACCTGATCAAGGAACAATAACTACTCCCACATCAGAGTCTAACATTCTTTCACCTCCCACAGCCACATCCACTAGCACTCCAAACAACTCACCTCATTCCTCCGACTCAACGCCAGTGAAATCACCATTAGGACAGTCCAATGCACCATCAACTGGTTTACGTAGTCACACTGATGTTGCAGTCGGTGCTGCAGTTGCTGGAGTTTTTGTAATCGCTTTGTTTGCTGTGATTTTTGTGTTCTCAAGGAAGAAGAAAAGACGGGGAAAGATGTACACCGGCCCCTACATGCCTCCAAAAAACTTTTGTGTGAAAGCAGGTATTAAAGAAACTTGGAAGTATCCAATAGTAGCTTGCTGTTCTTCATTTTAGATGTTATGTTTCTGATCTGGATTATGCAAATTTTATTATATGTTAGATGGAAATTACTATCCACAAGAACACGGGGGCAACTCTGGTTCTTCTGAAGGCTTCTACACTCAAGTCCCACATACTCCCCTTGGAAATAGCTTTGGGAGTCAAAAAGGAACAGGATACAGTGGCAGTGGAATGGAGTCAAGTGTGATAAACAGTGCCAAGTTCTACTTTAGCTATGAAGAATTAATGGAGGTTACATCTGGATTTTCGCGTCAAAACATTCTTGGGGAAGGTGGGTTTGGATGTGTTTATCAGGGTTGGCTTCCAGAAGGGAAGACTGTGGCTGTGAAGCAACTCAAGGCGGGAAGTGGACAGGGGGAGAGGGAATTCAAGGCGGAAGTTGAGATCATCAGTCGTGTTCATCATCGACATTTGGTGTCTTTAGTGGGCTATTGCGTCGCCGAGCGTCATAGATTGCTCATCTATGAGTTTGTTCCCAATAAGACTCTTGAGCATCATCTCCACGGTATGGAACCTATCCTTGAGCTCCACCATTACTGTAAGATAGATTTTGAGTTGTGTTTGATGTTGAAAATATTTGACTTCTCTTGGCAGGTAAAGGAGTACCCGTGCTGGATTGGTCCAAAAGACTCAAAATCGCTTTAGGATCTGCAAAGGGTTTGGCATATCTTCATGAAGATTGTGAGTACACATCTAAGTTCAAAAAGTTTTATTGAATTGAACTGTTTCAATGTTACTGAGACGGATATACTTTACTAACTCCCTGTATCTTTTTGCTTCTCTGTTGATAGGCCATCCCAGAATTATCCACCGAGACATCAAATCAGCCAACATTTTGCTGGACGACGCTTTTGAGGCGCAGGTATGTCCAGATCAATTTCTTCTTATAATTTTGAAAACATACGTGCTATTTTCTTGTTTCACGAGTCTCTGATTCCGATTTCGACGGACAACTTCAAACACAGGTTGCAGATTTTGGACTTGCGAAACTGACAAACGATACAAATACCCACGTTTCCACTCGTGTCATGGGGACATTTGGGTGGGTTAACTCGACATTTGCTCCTTGAAGAACAATTCTTTGAGCCGTTGTCGTTCTTTTTAATATGCATCGTTTGTGTTTCAATAACTTGCAGATACATGGCTCCCGAGTATGCATCAAGTGGGAAATTGACAGACAGATCAGATGTATTCTCGTTTGGGGTTGTGCTTCTTGAGCTTATAACAGGTCGTAAGCCTGTTGATTCCACTCAGCCCCTGGGGGATGAGAGTTTGGTCGAATGGGTATGCAAATAAATGAACAAACTTTTCAAATTTCTCCTCCATTTTCCGTTATATTTATATACTAAATTTTAGATGTTAAAGACGTTTCTTCATCTTGTTTGAAATACACTTGAACGGATTTAACAATGTTCTATCTTATTACGAATGTCCCAGGCTCGTCCTCACCTTCTGCACGCCCTTGAAACTGGGGAGTTTGACGGATTAGTAGATCCACGCCTTGGAAAACAGTATGTGGAAAGCGAAATGTTCAGAATGATCGAAGCGGCAGCTGCCTGCGTTCGTCATTCGGCTCCTAAAAGGCCTCGCATGGTTCAGGTTAACTTAATTCCATTCAAACTCCATTTCATTTCAACAAGCTCTTTTCTAATAGTATTTTGGTGAATAGGTGGTGAGAGCAATAGACATTGAAAGTGACATGTCTGACCTCTCCAATGGTGTCAAATATGGGCAAAGCACCATATATGATTCTGGGCAATACAATCAAGATATTTCTAGATTCAGAAGAATGGCACTCGGTACAGACAGCTTCGACTACGACAGTTACAGTAGTGAATACAATTCCGGAGAAATGAATGCAAGTCGTGCATCGTGGAGATTCCAGAATAACTCAAGTGGTGAATCAGAAACTCAAGCTTTTAAAGGAGGATCTGTGACACCACAAAATCACCCTGGCGGTAGACAATTCTAATCTGATGATACATAAACAAGACGTAAATAATGTGTAAAGCTTCTTTCATTTTTCTTTTTCTCCCATTTTTGTCGTAGTTGTTCGCTTTGTTTTTTTTTTTTTTTTTTCATAAACTTATTCATCCTTCTAGACTAAGGAGGTGGAAAATAGTGATTTGAAATCTTACATTTGAACTCCAACTAATGAACACCATTTGTATTATGTCATTAATTAAGAAAAGGTTGACGAGGGATCAATATATTCTATTTCTGGTGATGCTGTGGTTTGTTATATGTATTGCATTTTAAATTTTGACCACTTTATGCTGTTTTTATATTTTCCTTGTGTCTACCAATTATGTTATGCATTCACAGATTTCCTTAGTATACTTCACTTCCCCCCCATAGAAAACAAAATGTTCTTTTAGCCTTTTCAGTTCATAAATATTCAAAAAAAAGAAAATGATATTTCCTTGGCTCATTTGATGAAATAACAAGTTTCCTAGCTCAAGTAGATTAATGTCACTGATGCAGGTGATTATACAGCGCAACTTTTGGACAATCCATTGCCCTTTCCACCATGATATCGTCGAGTTACGGTTATAAACACTCTCCCTTTCTACAGCCTATTTCTAATTGCCTGATTTCTCAGCTTGTTAGCTTGATCAGTGAGTCTCTCAATCTCTTTGGTTGAATGTCATTTTCATTAGCCTATACATGCAACAGAAAACCAATCAGTTTAAAAGAAAAGAAATTCCTTTAGAATTGTAAAATCTGAAGTTTAAGGTAATAATGGTGTTTTTGAAAACTTAGAATATTCCATACTTGGGTATCTAAACACAAATGAATGTTACCTCAACATGGAAAATGTTGAGGACCATACCCCCAAAGGTTGTAATATTGACATCAATAACCTGCAAGCCTAACGAATCCATCGCCTCAATCGAGCTCACTACACCGCCTTGTTTCCGCTTGCAGAATAGCTTGATTAAGAAATCTCTTTCATTAATTTGCATCACTTCGACTTCCACCTAACAACATTTTAACAAAAATGAACACTCTTTCTTTTCATTGGGAATGTTTATTTGAGAAAAAGGTGTTAAAAATTCTACCTCCATAGGCTTCTCCTCATCAAGGATAAACATAGGTTGATCATCCTGAACGAAAGGCCAACTATTAATGTCATCATTTGTCTTCTCTAATGGAGAAACCTTCAAGTGTTTGTTCTTTTGACAATCCTTGTGCTCCAACTGAATGAGCTCATTTTGTAGGCTTTTCACATTCTCTTCCAGCTCTCTTATATAGCCGATAGCATCCACAATGATTGATGCTCTATCCATCTAAGAGTGAGTTGTTCCATCAAAATAAAAACAGAAGATTAATAAACATATGTAAACAAATTCAGCATATGGGTATTAGATAATTAGTTTGAACCTTGGATATATTAGGAACTAAAGCACGTAGAGTGTAAAGACGATCACGAATCTTGTTTCTTCTCCTCCTCTCTGTCATGAGATTCTTGGATTTGTAAACTTCCTTTTCTTGTTTCTCTCCAGTTTTGGCTTCATCTTTCTGCAAGATCTTCGAATGATCCAAAACCACATTCCTCTGTTGTTCTAGCAAATCTTCTTGGCGCATCCCCGCTTTCGATTCAAAAGACGTGCGGATTGGTTGGTTGAAGAGTCCAGGTGAAGGCTTTGAGCCACTGGATGATCCTTCACCACAGCCAGGAAAGGAGCTGGACTGAGATACTGAAGGAAGAGTTTCTAATTTGGATTTGAAACCAAGGATGGCCTGAGGATCAGGCCAGTTTAGTGAATAGTATTTGGTAGATGAATTAAGTATCTTCTCATTGAGTCCAGCATTCAATGCACTCTCTGTTTCAAATTCTTGCCCCAGAGAGAAGTTACAGTGAGCCATTACAAAGTCTATAACCTCACCCTCTCTTGGCATCTGATAGACATTGCACCCAAAAGTATAAAGAGAATATTTTAATTTATCCACGTTCTAATGAAAATTGTCAAAGAAATAGCCTTCGGAAGTTTTTACCTTTCACAGCTAGCACTCTTTCTCTCACAATTTGTTATTATTGTTTTTCTCGATCCTTCCTAGTTGGGACCGACTCCGAGTTCAAATAAAAACACATCCAAACTATCGACTTTTCACTCTTGACATCATAAATATGAAAAGTATTGTACTTTTGAAAATCTTTCATTTGGAAAAAGATTATAGGTAAGATTTCGGAAAGTTTATATACACTTTTATCTTGGCAGAGATTCCACGGCAAGTAAAATCGATAGTTTGGATGTGCGAGGGAAAAAAAAAGCTAAATCATTGTTTAAATGGTCGATTTCAGCCAAAAAGGGTTGAAAAGAATTATTATAACACTTTGCAAAAAGAGGTTAGGGGTGAAAGATGAAAACTTTTGAAGGCTACTTACACGTTTTGTAGCAAAAAGCTCCACAATGCCACCAGAAACTGGAATCAGAACTCGAGTTCCAGTCAACTCCTGCCAAATAAAAACGACATTCGACACAGAACTTAATGAAGATCAACCAACCAAATGCTGCTACCAAATTGAGAGAAAAATGAAAAAGAAAAGCGAACCCACATGTGAAAAACTTGAAAAATAAGAAACTTCACCACTTGTTAGCCACATGGGTTGATTCGAAATCGAAACATCACCATGAACCCTGCAACAAAATCCCAATACAAACATAAAAAGTTTCAGCAGTTTCACCATTATTAATGAACAGTTCTAAGTTCTAAGTTCGAAGTATAGCTACCCAGTGTTTAATGATATTGAAGAAGGAAACTGAGCAAGTGCTTGGCAAGCGTTTGTCCTTCTAAAATGTCGAAATCGAGTATCTTTACAAAGCGCAGCCGGTATCGTCTCTCCAGCTTCCTCCTTCCCACCGGCACCAGAAACTCCACCGCTACAGCAGCAACCAACCCAATCGATAAACCTACAATACAAACAGCAGCCACTTCCATTAAGATGTTAAAACACACCATTTTCCCATGAAATCAAATATACAAACCTTAAAGAATCATCATCTCTTGATTTCCAAACAATGCAGTAATCCCAAAGTTTGATCTCTACTAAAGGCCTGAGAAATTCCAGAGCTTCTTCAAAGCTTCTCATTGTCTCTGGCTTTCGATTCCTTCTTCTCAACTGACTCTACAAGATGAAGTACAAGAAGAAAAGGGTAACTAACATTTGGTTCAGAAAGGGGAAAATCAGAATTGGTTTTTGAAAACAGAAATGTGATGTTGCTTTAAGAAGAAAGAAAGAGAGAGAGAGAGAGAGAGAGAGAGAGAGAGGTTTGACTGACCAATCAGAAGAGAAACAGAAAACCATGGAATCAAATCGTTCAAATGAAAGCTACCCATAACCGTAAATGGTGTGAAAGAGAATAATATTCGAAAACTGGAAAATGAGAGATGAAGAAAA
Organism: Cucumis sativus; assembly: GCF_000004075.3. Lineage (NCBI taxonomy): Eukaryota > Viridiplantae > Streptophyta > Magnoliopsida > Cucurbitales > Cucurbitaceae > Cucumis > Cucumis sativus. The sequence goes on along the minus strand of NC_026659.2, from coordinate 25,729,467 downwards.
TTCTGGCAATTTCCTTCTTCTTATTGGTAGTTTTGATTTTGAAAGAGTACGGCTCTGTCTTTTGCTCTTACAGTTACTGAGAAGTTCAATGATTTGTTTGTGTAAAGAAAAGGACAATTCTTAACCACCACTCTCTTCTTTTTTCACTTTCCCCCCTTTGAACTATGAGCATGAAGATCAAATCTTTAACCTCTAAAAAGGTTGGATCCATCACTAATAAGCTTAGCTCATTTTTGCTTGTTCGTTCGTTTTTTTAAAAAAGGAAATGCAATACACGAGCCTCAACAAGATAGCAAAGGAGAACCAATTAGACCAATCAAAAGAATCTTCACACAAATAGGGAAGAAGATAAATAATACATCACAGCACTAGTGAGACGATGTGTTGCCTTTGCCCCATTCGCCTCTCTCAAACACCAAATGAAAGATACAACCCAGACCCATCCATTCGTTAATCAGTTATTCACATTCAACTCAACTAATATATCAAGACTAAAAATCCTCCATATAACTTTCAAATAAGTTTCGTGGTAAGAGATTTATAACTTTTGTTTCAAATAGCATCCAAATTGAATAACAAAATGGTGTAGAACACAATTAGAATGTCTGTGATATTTATGGAAATATTTTTGTCCAACTAAATTCTACCAAATCTTCTTTAGTTTAATTTGGAGCAAAGTTTTAATTATGTCAATAAATTTCAAAAGTAGTTTTTTTCTTTTCCAGCTGACATACAGTAGGAGTGCACATTTCCACCTTTGTTTTCATAAAAAAAATAAAAAAAGTTATAGGGAATGGTTACTTTAAAAAGACTTTAAGGATTAGTGATCAAAATAAAACCCTTTGAAATTATTGAAGTATAATTAAAATCTACCAAATGATTTGGTGAGTGTAAATAGAACTTGTAACTCATATTTATTTGTACCTCTGACCATGTCACTATATCACATTTCTACTTTCATTTTAACCAATAATAATAATAACAACAAATGGTTGTTTTGAAATAATTTAAAATGTAGGAGTAAAAATGGTAATTTTTTTAAAAATATACATTTGAAACTTACCCTAAGTATATGAGAAATGAGAATGTAGTAAAATTTTGAATCTATATAGTATATATTATAAAAACGAGGTGCAAGGGAAACACAGATATTGAAAAATATAATATTAAGAAAATCATATATATAATAAATAAATAAACAAGAAAATAGGAAAAGAATATGGAAATTAAATAAATAAAGGAAGAAATACGTGGAGAATTTTTAATGTGTTTTATCGTTATGAAACGTGGGCCAGACGAAGTGAGGAATTTAGTGGGCTTTCAGATTGGAATTTGGGCCTTTCATCGGTCTGTCCATAACCCAAATTTATAAGAAATGTTTGAAGGTTTGGAAAAGGAATAGTTGCACGTTTCACCATTCAATTAAAATAATTAAGTATATAAAACATTTTTTAAAAATTGCGCAAAAATTTTAAAATTCTATCAATGATAGAGTCTATCACTGATAGACCATGTTGTAAAAAATGATCTATTACCGATAGATCATACGAGTCTATCAGTGATACAAGTCTATCAGCGATAATTTTGCTATATTTACAATTTATTTTAAATGTTGCTATATTCTTAATTTATTATTCCTCAAATGTTCACTCATTACAATTACCCTTTGAAAAAAATGATTAGTTGCATTACCCAAATTCACTAACGGTAGATTGTTATCAATATCAGTGATCAAAGACTTTCATTATGAGAAGTGATTGTTTTCTACATGTATATTCTTTTTGACATCACTGCTAACGTTTTATTTGATACTATTACGAGTGCTTTTTCTTACTTCACTTGAATTGAAAACTATCATCAATAACAACTATCAATGATAGCAATTGATAGTTGCTATAAGTCACAATTGTTAATAGATGTTAATAGTCAATAAATGACATACTTACATTCTGTTTTTTTTTAAATATATACATATATATTCCAATTGACTAGTCAACGTTTTTGTATTTTTGCAAATACTTTATCCTTATACCATATTTTTAGTTTATTTTCTAAATTGTACTAAAAAATAAAATTGAATGTTATAAGTATAAAATAAAGATTAAAAGTGTAAATGTTGAGATCTAAGAACCAAATTGATATAAAAATTCAAATTTTAAGAGTGAAATTGTAACACTCTAATATTTGGGGAAAATCTAAGTACCGAAAAGGTTTTTTTTCCTTTCCAAATTTGTTGTTTTCTCTTCTTTCTAAAGCAAATACAATTACAAGATCAAATAGTGTTCTCTCATAAAAAAGTTATAATTATTTATCCAAACATAGGACATGGATAATAAAACCTCTACCTATCTCTCGAATAATATAACATTTGTTTTTGAAATCACTCAAAATTTCATATCATTAGACTGGAAAGACAACCAAAATCTCACGTTAGTTATATATATAAGAGAATGATCATGAGTATATAATATATAAGAGAATGATGATGAGTATATAAGTGAAGATAAATTATACGTAAGATCTTTTAATATGAAATAAAAAATTAAATTACAACGGTTTAAACAATGTTTAGAGTAAACGATAGCATTATTTGGTAGAGATACGGAGAGATATTGATCTCCTTCATCTGCCAAACGAAATCATAATGTATGTTTATGAAGAATAAAAAATGCTAATGAATCCACTTTAAATTGAGTTCTCCCACCTTCATTATTCGTAAGAATCATATTCTCTGTCTTTATTCCAACCCTCATTCTTTGGTTACTTTAAAACACAAAAGTACACAAAAAACCATCTGTTAATTTCGTTGCCGTAACCTTCAAGATAAAAGATTTCAACAAGTTTTGATTCCTAACTCGGAAATTCAACACCATTCATTGAATAACATCAAAGATTGATGATTGATGATTGAATATTGAACCTTGTCATCATTACTCATTAGATCAGAACAAACATCAAATTAAAATTTAAGAAAAGAAAAAAGAACACACTGCTATAACTCGATACGATGAAATTTGAGCATTTTGCATGTTTTTGCTATGTTGTTTTACAAATACCATCAAACATGATGATGCCCTGCAGCTTTGAAATTGAAATCTCCTTCATGATGGTCTGTATGTTTGATTTCACTTCTTGTTTCCCCTCCATTTTCAAAGGGTTTGAAGCTATTTCCATGGCCATTAGGCCCATTAAGCCCAATAGGTCCATTACCATTGCCTTTCCCTTTGCTTCCTCCATTTCCATTGCCAGTACTTCCATTGCCACCAGATGGGAATTTGCCTTTCCCACTTGGGTTTCTCAAATCAAATCCAAATTCAATGTCTCCTTCTTTATCAGGATGCAATTTAGGTTCTTTTCCTCTAGTGGGTCGAGCGCCGCTGTGGCTTTTCTCCGGCTTCGGCCTCTGATGGTTTTCAACTCGACGGTTACAGAGACGGCCAAGGAAACAAGCAAGAGCTGAAATGACAACAATAACGGCAAGAACTATAAAAACTGCCCCAAATGAGCCGTTGGAATGGTGAGGCGGAGGAACTTGGCTGCCGGCGGACGTGGCGGCAGTGTCGGGATAAACATAAGCCGGCTGTTGCTGCTGCTGCTGCTGCTGCTGCTGCTGCTGAGGTTGTTGTTGTTGAAGTTCCGACATGTGGGCTTAAGGTTTAGAAGAAATGAAGGAAGTGGAGGGATTGGATTGAATTGGATTGGGTAATGGTATTTAGTAATTTGAAATGGAAGTGGAAGTGGTGGTGCTTTGAGTGGAAGAGAAGGGAGAGATAAGGAATTTACTCAACAAAGAAGCAACAAGGTTGCATTGGGAAGAGGGTTATGTATAATGAATGAGATGAGATGAGATTCTAAGAGGGTTTTTTTTTTTTTTTTCTTTTAAAAAAAAGAAATTTTGTAATAAGAAAAGAAATGGGGTTTAAGAGAGAGTGAGAAAGAGGTCAAAAAGGGAGGAACTTTCTTTTGGTAAAGAGGTAGACAGCTAAAGAGATATTCTTTGGGGGAAATTCTTTAAATTTTGAGTTTTAATGAAAGATAAGGAATTGGTATTTTTATTATTGTTGGAGATTAAAAAAAATTAGGATATAGTTTAGAGCATTGTGAGAAAATTAACTATTTAAAGTACTTTTTAGACAACAATCACTTTGAATCATTATTCTTTGTCCAACATTATGGACATATATATATTTTTTAATTAACAAAAAATTTCTTGAAATCAAAGAACCAAACTATGTTATCTAATGGAATTTGAATTTGAATGTTATTTGAAAATGTTTAGTACTATAGTCATGTATATGTATATGAATAGTACTTTTGTTTATACTAACCTATGTTAGCATTATTTAAAAATGACGTGAGATTCAATACGTATTAAAACATTAATTAATAGAACAAATGAGAATGGAGAAAACTTGATTTCCTTTCCTTTGCTTTTGTCTTGTTTATCAAGTGAACAAAGCCACTCTTGTGTTTGCAGCTTTGGCGATCTCTGTTCTCAAGTTGCCTAAAAATGAGAAGGAACTATTAGGAATATTTTAAAGTTTCCCTCCAAACAGACCAATGATTGAAGGGGGGAGAAGAGCAAAAGAGACAAATGAAATGGAAGTGGTTTTGAAATGTGATTTGTTGTGTAGTGCAAAAGAAAGGGATGGGATTGTGGGGTTCAACATAGGGATTCGAGTAACAATTCTAATTTGCTACCATAAAGCATCATAATCCAAGCGGCTTAGGGGCGCTCCTCAATTTTTTTCTTTCTTCTTTTTCAAATCTTTGCTGCTTTCTCTTCATCCAAGAAGAGTATGTTTATAAAAGCTGCTCTGCTTCTTGCTTTTCCTTTTATGTCTTCGGATCATTACGACAATGATATGTTATTTTCCTTCCAAAAGTTCCCAAATTGTAGAATGTAGAAGACCAACTTTCTGATGGGAACACAAGATGTTGCCAGTTCTGTTGAGTCCTAAACGCAGCAGGCTTAATGTGGAGCATCTAACAAAATATGTCTACAAGGTAACGGTTATGAAACTGACAATCAAAATGTAAGCAGGAAGAAAATCGAAATAAGATTGTGGTTAACTAACAATATGTTAGCTACGTCCACGAAAAGGAAGAGAGTTGTTTTTTTCATTTGAGAGAAATATCAAAAGTACATATTGCAAAGCTGCCTCTAGGATCAAAGGGTTTAAAAGAAATATAGTTAATGCTTTCAAATCCTAAGGCCAAACTCGTGAATAATACCATTAGGTTTCAAGGCCACCGATCATTCAGAGTGCTAGTTAACATATTTGAGACATCCCATCAGTGACATATTCTAACATATTTTTAAGGAAGAGAAGCAAGAATAAATACTCTCGAATTTGTGGATTGATGGAATGAAAGCTTGTAGCATTAGTTTTTACGTATGGCTAAGCAGCTATAGAAAGTTTGTTTTATTTCATTCTATATCTCAATGTGACGTGTTGTAAAAGAGATTAAAGTTACAACCCATAAGATGGGCAATGAGAGCAAGACTACAACGTGGAGGGCGCCATACTTGGCACCAACAATGATAAAATTCAAGAAACGAAATGGACTCTAATCTTAATCTATATAGACACTACAATCTATGCTTGCATACTCACTGTCTTCCTCTTCTGTTGTTGTACCATCAGGCTCCGGCTTGTGTTTTTGGACTTGTTGCATTAATATCAAGTTATCGTGGCCCTGTTTGTTATAGTTCACAAAAGCACCTAAGGCCCCAAGAAATCCTTCGTGTCGCAAGAACATTGCTTGCGCATCGCCCTTCGACCTAAAAGGAAAAATGAAGTAATATTTAAGAGTAATTGCATTAGGTGGCATTTTTAGAGATAATAACTATGTGAATAGTAGCATTTATAAAGAATTGTAAATATAGCAAAATTTATCTGCGATAGAATCTATCTCTAATAGACTTCTACTAGAGATGTAGTCTATCATTGGTTGAAAACTAAATTTAAATTTTTTCATGTTTGTAAATTATTTTGAATGATTGGGTTTGATTAAAATAACATCAGTCAGTCTCAGTTATTTCCATGAGAATCCAAAAAAGAAAAAGTGGTGATATATTTTTACCAGTAATGAACGGCAACAGATATGGTGTCCATAGTATAAGATTGACCACGTATGAAAAATCCTCCAAAAAATATTCTCTTGAGTCCAAATCGAAGTGCAGTAAGATAGGCAAGCTGGGGAGAATTAAATTCACAACATCTTATATTTCCAAAGTTTCTACTTCATTTTGCAAGTAAATGAAGTCTTATCACAGTGACTTACCTGTCCAATGTTGTTTGAAATCATTCTAAGAAGGGACCGAGCAAGATCCTCAGTCCTGTAGTTCTCAAGCACCTTGTTTGTTGATATTGTCTTGCCAAAGCTAGAAGCAATGGCTGTGGATGAAAGACCCATCTGAATCATTAGAGGGCAGAAAAGAGTGAAGGGCTTGTAAGTTGTAGCTAAAAAGGACACGTCGCCTCGATAAATTAAAGACTATTCCCTAAATAGATGCACTAACATTGGTCATGGAAGAGGAATAAGCATGTGTTATCAGTAGAAATGAGTACCTTAGAATAATCTGTTCCACCATATATATCTCCAACAAGCATGTCTACCACTCTATTATTCCCTTGGTGACTCAATTCCAACAATTCGTCAAAACTGAGATTTTAGATTTGCGTTTAAAGCAAGAAAGTAAATCATTCATAAAAGTCTTGCTTAGTGCTTAAATTCTATAAACGAGGGATATAAATTTATATAAAGAACCAAAAAGCATAAACAGTAAAGAGATGAACTTTCTAAAAAAAGCTTTAAACCATATCCCAAAATAAACAATTAATTCTAATGATCAAGTGAATGAAAGTACTACCTGTTGCACTTTGTCAAAAGCTTACCCAAACCCCAGAATGTCCCGCCACCAAGGCTTGTTCCACTTACCCGCTCAAACTTTCCATTTCCATCCACCTACTAATTGCAATACAAATAATTTCAGGTTTAAGAAATGGCGAACTCATGAAAATGCTATGGTCAGGAAATTGAATAAGTAAACACCATTTTGACCATACCTTAATCATGCTGACTCCAGAGCCAATGTTGACAAGGAGGTAAGGATACAAATCATCTTGGTTAATCTGCACGAACTCCTTTTGACCACCTATGTAGGTAAATGCTTCTTGGTTGACTGCCTAAAACATAACATAAATAGGAACATGAAGTGTAATAGAATTGAAGTACAGTTCTAGCTTCAATTATCCGACTTCATGAGATTTATGAATGATGTCACATTATACAACATTTCAAGTATATAAACCAAAATAGATACATAGTCTAGCCAACCTTTAGGAGAAAATTTGCTCCAGCAACGAGGCAATCCATCTCATCTTCCTTGTCTAAACAAAAATCGAGCTTTTCTTTGAAGAGATCAGCAAATTTAAATGCTCCACCACCAGTGGCCTTCTCACCAAAAGTTACCACTCAATAAATTTGCACGCTTCAGAAGAACAAAACAACAAGGTAAAGTATGTACCTTTACAACAATTCTGTCATTGTCAAGATCCTTGGGGTGGTGGGAACCTGGATTAGTTTTCAGTTTTCAGCAGAGCAGCAGGGGAAGATATAGCAAAAAGGGACACAAAGACATTAACATGATGGCCGAAAGAAAAAAGGTAATGATTATTTTGGGGCATATTTAGTTCATTTCTCACTTTGCATGTTACCCCATTTTATAATTTTAGGCTACTAAATGAAGGAAAGGTTAAGGCCCCATTTGTTAACTATTTGATTTTTGAAAATGAAGTGTTTCCTCCCCACCACCAAAAGTTACCACTCAATTTCTTACAAGTTTTTAAAAACTAAAATTTTCAGTTTTCAATACTTGGTTTTGTTTTGAAAATATTGGTAAAAGGTAAATAACAAAACAAGAAATTTAGAAGTGGAATAAGTGTTTATAGATTAAATTTCTAAGAACTAAAAACAAAAAATAAAATGATTGCCAAACAGGACCTAAGCAATTCTACGAACAACTCTATTTAGCCATGATGTTCTTATACAAAACACTGATTAATCTTAGGCGAAAGGTAACCCTTTAATATGTCAAGGACATCTTCCCTTCCTAAGCCCGAATAGATTGGCATCTACATACAGAAAACTAAGCAGAGGAATTCTTTTTCCATTTCATATTTCTTATACGACCAGATCAGTCATACTAATTAAACAAGTTCAAATGAAAGAAAAAAAAATCAGACGCAAGTGTAAATGGCACAAAGGAAATCACTCATACCAAGTTGCTTGCGATTAATAAACGCTACACATTCATCAATTTTGCTTGTTTCAAACTTGGTAAAATGAAGCTTCCCTTGGATAATAGTACGGCTTCTTCCACCAGCTTTAACAGAACTCTGAACTTCATCATTTTTCAACAATTTCTTGTTCCCACAAAAATACACCAACTTAGCAAGAGTGCCTACAAGAAATGCCAAAATATTAAGATCAAAGAAAACCCAAAAAAAGGAAAGAAAGGGAGAGTACAATAAGATGATCCAATGTGGTAGAATCAGAAAACAGGATGAACTGAAAAAGAATTACCCCCAATATCCAATGCCAAATGAGATATTTGGCTGTCAGATTGTACGTCCGAATTAACTCCGTTTCCGTTTATTCCAAGATCCATCCTACCGAAAATCGTACGGCAGTTAGCTGGCTAGGTCTTTGTTGGCGAAGAAGTCGAGAGATCTAAAATTGAAGCGTGGTGAAACATTCAAAGCTAAAACCCTAAGGAACAACTCTTAGAAAATTTAAGAAGAGCCGATCGAGATAGCATCGGAGTTTGATCGGAAAGGCATTTCAATCAATATCAACGGTTGACTTTCCGGAGATAACGAACAAGATGAGTCCCACCGTTGTCCGGTGGTTAGATACGTCAGAAATTGGGCACTGAGAGTCTCAAATGATCCTTTTTCTACATTAACAAAAAATTAATTACACGTGAGTTTTTCATTTTTTTCTCCTAAACTTTCATATCCAATTAAGATTTGTTTGGTAAGAATTAAAGCTAAAACGAGTTTCTTAAACTAAATCCGATCTTTCCACGAACTTTAGAAGGTTTGATTCTAATCTCCACAGTTGTGTTATTCATAGAATCTTTTAAATAAAATTTGAAAGTAATTTTAAATTTTATTTTGAGTTAGTTTCAATACTCTAATTTATTTCCAAATAACTTATTTTTAAAAATACCCACTAATTTCAGTAGAAAGTAACTTAAAAATGGAAGTAAACTTGCCAATTTTAGCGATAGAAATAATTTCCACAAATTTATTAAGTTTGGTTAATACATGAATAAATCCCTCAAAACTCACTAATTTTATTAGCTTTAGGACCAATTTTTTTTCAAAATCAGTTTTATTCGATACATACAATTTTTTAAGAATTTTAAACAAAAATTAATTAGATAGTAGGTAAAAATTGTAACGATTTTTGGAGTTTTTAATAAATTCCATTTACGAGATAGTTTCATTTCAAAATTTTCAAATATAAAACGTAGGTGTGTATGCCATAAATTTACAATTACACTTAGGAAAAGAAAACTGACATTTAGAAGTTATATTAAATAAATTTACATTCGTAAAATTATAGAAACAATAAATATAAAAGAGAAGGTTACTTCTTATTTATTCACTCCTATATTCTCTTATCGTAGAATTATAATTGTTATGGTTTTTTTTTTCTTTCATCATTTTGGAATACAATAGGAGTCTTATGAGCTCTAAGATAAATGGGTATTGAAGTTTTGGTTCTTAGTTGATACGTTTATATTTCATAAAAGATTGGATATAAAATAAAAATAGTATGGTTTTGAATTTCATCAAGCAGCCGAAGGTGCAGGAACATAGGCAATATTGGGCTCAGTAATGGAGCCCAATATCGAGAATTTGGGCCGTGCTTGTACTTGGGCCTCATCGTCTTCCTTATCCACTTCCTTCAAATCGAGCGAAGTGTCGTTGTAAATGTCCCACCATTTTGACACCAACATTTTGATGTCGTCTCTTTCCATGTTTGCTTCTTGCCCTGTATACCTCCATGGTTTCGATCCCTGTTTTCATAAACAAATAAGAAAAAGGAAATTCAGGTGTGATTAAGAGGTAAAAAAATGAAAGGAAGTTAGAAAAAGAAAGGCTTACAGCAGCACAGTAATGAACAACTTTAACATTATGAACATCAGGAACATTCTCGGGATGGCGCCACAGCATAGCTAAAACCAAATTATACGTAGCAGAAATGGGCTTATAAACCTTCCCAAAGAACATGTTTAGGAAATCCTGCTCAGCAAACGGAGTCGGCGCCGTTACATGCAGAGTCTCCAGTAGCGACTTGTACGTTTCAAGACTCGGTTCGAACACGAACATTCCAGCATTGAAGTAGAGTGGTGGAGGGGAACCGGAGGCGGGTGGCCACTTGACTCGGTCTGGGCATTGCTGGCAGTAACCAATCTGGTACTGTGGGGAGTGGCTCCAAGTCTTCTCACAAAAGCAGTCCATTACGGCGTAGAAATGGCCATCTTCTTCCTCGAATAAATGGTCTATGTTTTGGTATACTTGAATGTCTCCATCTAAATATATCATCTTTTTGTACTCCACAAACTGCATTCCAATATATCAGCTTTTTTATTATGTGTGCCTTTTTGCCATTTACATCTATTTATCTAATCATAATTCATCCGGAGGTATAAGAAAATGGATGTTATGGGTAATACATACAAAAATATTGTTCTTTCTATGATTGAGAGTTTAGGGTCTATACTTTCACACTTTGGGATCGATCATTATTTGGTTATTGAACTTTGTGAATATGTGTTCAAGTATATTCAGATTTTTACTACGGTATTTAAGCTTTAATTTTAATTGTTATGTGTAACAATGATATTTTAAAAGTGAAACATTTATCTGCATGAACAATTATCTTTAAACGTCATTCAAATATTAGGATTCTCTAGGTTTCTATAACAGTGACCAACAATTTTACACTATCGAAAAATTTGAGAAAAAATTAAACGAGAAAAATATTTGAAAATTTTGTTTTATAATTATTAGAAAAGTATTCAAACTTTTAAATTTACGTCCAATAACTATTATTAATGAATTTTTATTAAGTTTATCAAATGATTAGGAATATTTGCATGCACTTACGTTCCAAATCCGAAGCTTGGAGTAGTTGATCACATAATACGCCATGGCGAATTGGATTTGGTTTTTAGGAGGATAAATAGGTTCGATTTCTCGAATAATGCAACCTTGAGCCTTCAAAATTTTCCGATGTTCCATCGGAACGTCCGGCAGCACTGCCACCACAAGAGGGTATGCAGTGGCCACCTTCCGCAACCCTTTGGCCAAGCCGACCACCCCTTTTATGTAGTCTCCATTTCCAGCCAAGAACGTCACATACGCCCTCTCCGAACTTGCAGCAGTGGTTAGGATATTCTCAGGAAGTTCAAGAGCCATTTTTGAAGTCCTGAAGAAGCGAGGGAAAGAAGGTTAATATTTGTTATTGGTTGTGTTTGTTTGTTGGGTGTTGAAATCGGAGAGAGATTTGAGGTTGGTTTATATAATGTAAGGGGGGAAATGCAAATGCAAATGCGAGTGAAATGAAACTGAAATGAAGAGCTTTGGTCGTTTTCTGATAATTGATGATTATGAAGATGATTGGTTAATGGTAAAGGAAGGTGAAGAAGATTCCACAAACTATGAATTTTTGGCCATTTCCTATATTTTCTGTTTTCATCGTCTAATTATCATGTGGAAAAAAAAATATCATGTAATTATTTAATATAGTAAAACACATCAAATGAAAAGTCATTCTATTTTTTCAAAGGTGGGTCGAAACTATTACTTTGAAACTATTTTAGTTGATTGCTTTCAAAGATTTAACATAATACCTACCTCGAATGTTCACTCGTGGAAAAAGGTTGGAATCAAGTGAAAATGGAGATATAAAGAATGTTTCATAATTTGAAAAAGGGTCGATGTTTTTTGAGAAAAGAGAGGAAGAGTGAGATGTGATCTTTTATATATGTGTGTGTATGTATAGAACCCACCACCCATCCGAGGATACTAGCAACAATAGCGAAAAGACTTAACGACCTCTTTAACCACTTGTAAGTCGTTTCTTAATGTGGAACGGGCTATGAACTTAAGGGGATGTTTAGAGGAGGGAAACGAAAGAAAAGAAAAGGAAAGGACTAGATCATTTCCATGTTTAGGAAAGGAATAACGGGGAAAAGAAATAGATATAAATTCTTTCACACATAACACATCAATTAATTTTTTGACACAGAAAGCTTGCGTACAAAACGTTCAAAATTGACACTGTATTTAGAAAAATTAATGAAACATGTTTTTCGATAAAAATTTCAAATTTTGGTAAATTTAAAATACGAATATTTGTGTTGTACAAATTAAAAAATAATAATTTTATTTTATCATAATCTTCTCACCCCAAACAACCATTACTATAAATTCACCATAATCCTTCCATTTATTATTCCTCCTCCTAAATATGAATTATCCTAATCCTCTTTTTATTATAATCATTTCTCCCTTATCTCTTTCATTCCCCGGACCAGCCATTCCAACTATCTCTAACCATAAAGAAGTGTTTTACACAGACATGTGATAACTGTCTATTGACTATTTAAGATGAAATATTTCAACAAATTTTTTATTAATGTTGATCGATCATGTACTATAATATAATAATTGCTTCAACTTAAGAACATTTTATTAAGAAGAGATTTATTGTTTGTTTATGGTTAAAAATGCTTCCCTGAGTTGAGTGTAGGGCACAATTCATTCTTCTTCTTTTTTTGTTGTGATATGCCATTATTTTCCTTGAACCTTTCGTATAAAAGAAAATGAGAGTAGCTAGCTTTATTGTTGAGATACGTCAAAGTTACGTTGTATTTGATACTTTGAATGATCAAACATAGAGTCTAACAGTTAGGACCTCAATGCATAAAAAATTTATAGTCTCGATTTGTCCCGTAACACCATGCGAGTCATGGTCCAAGGAAAAAGTATCTTCCGGGAGCTCCAGAGCAACACCTTTGAAACCTAAATTATATTAAATTATTGTTTAATTATATTTTCATTCGAACCTGTTCAATTTAAAGTTTAAAACACAAAATTCTATTGACCCTATTTCCATGTTATATTTGTATTACATAAACTATGTTCTCCTTAAGATTAAAAGAAATTGTTTCTTTACCTACCGGTGATTGTAAGCTTTAAACCTAGCACATTATTGTTGATAATGAACAACGTAAATTTAAATGTCGATTTTTGTTTATTTCATTACTTCTAATTTGTGGGTCTTAAAAACGGTGGAAATTAAGAAATGAAAAGGGAAAAAGAAAGAAAAAAGGGGAAGGGAAAGAATATGGGGCATTGGGTTGAATTGAAATGTTGTAGAAGAAACAACACTTGAAGGCAATGGCAATGAAGTTGATTTGTTCAATGCCATTAATGTCAATCACAATTATATGGAGAAGATTCTTAATATGCTTTGATTGAGATCCATTCTCTTCAAAATATCATCCATGATAATGAACCATGATTTAATATATTACTACTTCAATTTCTATCTAACATTAACATTAAACACACTCCCTTTCTAAATAGATATGTATAAAAATTCATTACTAGATTAATTCTTAAAAATGATATGATTAATAAAAAATATTTGGGTCGATCAACCCTTATTTCATTCAGTTAAAAAAATTTAAAGTTGATTACTATTGTTATTCTTTTGGGTATGTATGGATAGAAAAAGTACCCAAGTATCGTTACATCACCTGTTAACTTTTGTTAAATATATTATCATCCATAGAGTTTGGAGAGACTTATTCAACCTTTTGAAGAGTCAATATCAAAGTTTCCAAAAAATAAAAGTACAACTTTTCTATGTATATACTTTTCTTCCCACGTTTGTACCTATAGAAACAGTTACTTAGCTTTCAACATTTTTTTTCATACGGTAACTTAAGTATTGAAGTGCATGTAGCTCAAAACTAATCAATACAAATTCTTTTATAGGTTAGTTCACTTGCATGTTCGACGACTCTAAACAAGCTTAGATTAACCATTTAAAATGTAAATTTAAATGTCTTTTTTTAACATAGGATTGGGGAAAATGAGGCTTTGAATTAATGTAAAAGATTATAGTATAATGTTAATTAAAATATTGACTCCATGCCAAATAGAGTTTGTAGTCATGTGGCATCATTATCAAGAGCATTTCTTTCACTTGATAAATGATGGCTTGGAGAGAGGGGACAAGAGGGGAGCCCATCATATTGAGAAAACAAGTTCTTCAAAACTTTTCGACTTTGAAAAATTAAGAGATGTGTAATGACATAATTGGACGTAGTTATTTTAAAATGGTTGAAGTCACTCGAAAATTTCTTTTAATAATTCAAGATCAATTTGAACAGTATCACAAGTATATTTAAAAGTCTCAAGATTAAATATTAAATATGTTTGAAAGGAATAAAAGTGTGATTCGAAATGATTTTATTTATTTTAGAATCATTCTTGGACATGTTATGTGTAACTTATGTTTTATTTATTCACTTTTTTTTTCTCAAAGAAGAGATACGTAAAGAAAATAGATTTTGATGAGTCGTTATAATTGCTAACGTAATACAAGTTGCAAGTTGATACTAACGAGAACGACTGAGACTGTCCATAATGTGGACAATCCTGCCCTCACGCCCATGGGAGGTTTCAATTTTCAAGCGTGGGGCAGTCTTGCATAAGCTCGAGAGAAAGGCTGTTGGGTGTGTTCTTTCCAATGGTTAGAAGGGAAGTGAGTGTGTAGGATTGGTTTGGCAAATTGGGATAGGGTCAAAACATCTTAGTCCACAAGAAAAACCATGGAAATAAAATGGCAGCCAGGAACTGGGATGCCCTATATATTCTTTTATGCCAATGGAATTTGGGTTTAGAGAGTAATAAAATTGGCATCTCGATTCATAAATCATAGCCATATCTTTCCAAGGCCAGCTTGATTTTCGTTTTGGTTTCGCAATCAAGAAAAAGATATAACAGGTCGGTCCATGCCTATTCCTATGCCCACGCTCATGCCCATAACCATGCGGATCCAACTAGAGATTCCCATTGTCTCTATTTTTAAACCTCTAAGATTCTCTTTTCTATTTAATATAGGTTTGAAAGTGATCATGGTATAACTAAAATTATTCTTTGAAATATATGGAAAATATTTCTCTAATCATTTAAAATTATTTTTTATGGTGTGAACAAGACTTAGGAGTGCAGAGTAAAATATTAGATTCACTTTGAAAAACATCTTTTTTGTTTTTACTTTTTGAAAATTGTGCCTATGAAAAGAAAATTCATCTCTAAATTTCTTGATTTTTTGCTTGGCTAAACAATAGTTTTATTGCGAAAAAAAATAATTTTAGAAACACTCTTGCTTTTTAAATATAACTTGAAAATTCAATTCTTTCAAGTAGTTCCCAAATGGGTATACTTTTTAGAATTACTTCAAACATGGCAAAAAGTTATTAAAAAACTATGCATTCAAAATCAATTCCATGCTCCAATGCTCTCTCACTGTTAGTGTAGAACACTTGTTAGAATTACTTCAAACACGAAACTGACAAGTGATTTCAAAATCGTAAACATACCACAGACATCAGGAGTATATAACTTTGTATAAAACTATTGAATTGGGTTAGAAAAACTCTTACGATGAGAATTTTTGATACTGAGTGAACCTTAAAGGAAAACATGTCAGACATTATATATTGACAACATTTCAAAATTGCGTGGGCTAATCGATGCTTAGATCCATCTAATCATATCATCTTAAACTGGAAAAGCTTCATTGAGATTGAAAAAAAAATGACTTAATTAAGCGGCATCATCATTTGTTACTACCATTCATGCAACGAAATAGAGACAGTAGCAACAAAAGAATTGGTTATGAGACAAATCCAACATGGAATGATACATCAACTAGTTTGAGCTAGAAATCGAAAAGAAAAGAACAGCGAGTAAAAGCCCTGAAAAAGAGCCCAAAACACATAAACCAAGGCTAACCATTCTGATATTACAGTATAATGACAAATAGTTTGCTAAAAGCTCCCGTAAACAGAAAAAGGAAAAAGGAAAAAGGAAAAAAAAAACCATAACCTCTTTTATAAAGTGCCCCTTGAAAAAAATTAGATAATATTCACCCTGCATCCAGAACTGCGAGTCTCAGAAGCAAACTGTTGGATATCCTTATGCCTGCATACAATAGAAGCATATGCATAGAGATGTAAATAGGCTCAAGAGGATGTCAGTAAATAGAAAAAGAGTTGTAATGTTATCTTTATTTTTACCCAGAAACGGGAAGAGTTGGCAAAAAACCAAAATTTCACATCTAAATGATGATTTACCATTTTTTTTGTGAGTGTTCAGGTCATTTTATGTACACCTAATGGAACCTACAATCTTTGGTCAACCCATGAGAATCAAACCCATGACTTTTTAGGTTTTATTGATAAGGGCATGTCCCCGTTAGGTCAACCCATGATGGTTATGTTGTGCACCCTTGATATAAAGTTGGGTAAAATGGAGAAATGTGTTCGTGTATTTACCTTGTTAGCAATGTTGTTGGAGAGCCAATCCAACCCCTCATAAAGACCCTCTCCGGAGGTGGCGCAAGTGCTCTGGATGTACCTGAAGAGATTCATGACGTTTGAGTTTGAGTAAGGCAAGAAAACAGAAGGAAAATTTAACATTTAGAATAAGGATAACAAAAGCCTACCAGTGACGCTGGCGGAGAGAGTGGAGACCAAGCTTGTCGGTGATCTCAGCAGCATTCATTGCATTAGGAAGATCTTGTTTGTTAGCAAACACAAGCAGAACTGCATCTCGCAGCTCATCCTGGGATGACAAGAGTTATTATTAGAATCTGATACACTACTAATACCAGATTTATTACAAAGACATGCATTTATATTTGGTCTGATTCGATAACACGAACAAGGTTGGTGTTTCAAAATTGTAAACAGTATCCCAAAGTAAAAGAAAAAAGGAAAAATGAAAAGTGATACAGCAAGCTTCATGATGATTTCTAACATACGCTCATCAAACCTAGTAGTAGGTTAGTGTGTAATACCTCATTCAACATCCTATGCAACTCATCCCTGGCCTCAACAACTCGATCTCTGTCATTGCTATCAACAACAAATATGAGACCCTGTGTGTTCTGGAAGTAATGCCTCCACAAGGGACGAATCTGTTGGACAACGAATTAATTAGATACTACATAAATGAAATATTTAGAAATAATGAACAAATAACCTGCACTGTAGCAGGATAAATTTTAATCAACTCAAGACTGAAGAACAATCAATAAGTTCAAACCTTGTCTTGACCCCCAACATCCCAAACTGTGAAGCTGATGTTTTTGTACTCTACAGTTTCAACATTAAACCCTGCAAGTAAACGACATAGGCTAAATTATGGTCTTCCCTGAAACAAGTGCTACAGAGTAGATTGTGCCAAGAGACGTTTCAGTATTTCATCAGTCAGTGAGACAATCAGCTAATTAACTATGTTGTGGACTGTTTTTCTTTTTTTATAGACAAAATCAACTGGATAATATGCAGGCAATTCAATATTCCACGTCATAAACTTAATAAACAACCAAGTGCTTAAGCAGAAGTAAATTGTAAAACCAACATGAAGAAGAATGCGTGAAACCATGGTACAGTCAAATATACCAGTGACGAGAGACATTTGCTTGTTCCTTCCTCCTTACTTCTGCATAAGCTACATATTCATTTTACAAAAACATTTATCCAGAAGAAGAAATGTTACAAGTTCACTGTCTAATGTGTTTGACAAACAACGAGTGTAGTACATTAATGAGCAGAAGAAAACTATGAACTCAGCATGAAGGGTTTCTTAATGTCATGATGGAATCCTAATAATACAAGACATATAATACAGAAATAAGAGATGTCAGCAAGCTTTCCTTATCAAATAACAGGTTATACATGGATCTATCTATCTACATATATACACAGACACATAGATCAAAGACAGATCATCCACTAACTACATTTGTGGAAAGAGAAACTCACCAATGGTGGGGATTGTTGTGACGATCTCACCAAGCTTGAGCTTGTAGAGAATAGTTGTCTTACCAGCCGCATCAAGACCAACCATCAGAATTCGCATTTCCTTCTTGGCAAAAAGCCGACTGAAAAGCTTTGTGAACGTGAGCCCCATTCTCTGTCACAGCCTACGTGAATCAAAAGATGAGATCGATAAACACATCGACAACGATCGAGAGAAGATAACAACGGAGAAAATGAAAATCAAGAAAATACTACACGTAGAAATCCAGTTCCAAACAATAATGTGCAACACGAAAAAAAAAAAATGCAGCTAAGGATCTTCACTATAACAAAATCACATCTCTCACGCTCTCTCTGAGAGATCTGAAGGTAAATCACATCGCAACTTCAGATCGCCTTAAGACAAGGAAATTGACCGCATATTAAGCTCATCCAAGAAATCCATGCATCGAATTGAAGAATAAACCACAAAAAACCGCCATAAAAAAAGCAGATCGGAACAAGAAATGTCAATACCAATCAAACAAACGCCTAATTCGAATTACAAAACAAAGCACATACGTTATAGATTGAAAAAAAAAAAAAACACAAGGGCCATCAGAAATTGAAGAATCTCAATATCAGAAAGACTATAGAATCACACGGAGAAAGGAAAAAGGAGAAGGAATTTCGGGAAGAGAACAATACCTTGAACAAGCACCGCCGAGAATCTACGACAGACAGAAAAGAGAGACGGTGGGAAGAAGAAATTTCTACCGGGGGCCCTGTATATATAAACCGAAAGGGGAGGGCAAGTTGAAGTACGAAACTACCCTTTCGAGACACCGTGGGGGAGCCGATTAAGTTCCAATCATGATCGAACACGTCATAGGTCTCAGAATTCGAAGATTGGCGTCATTCGACTTTTCGCTCAAAATTGAAAATTAATATTATTTACCGCGTTGATTTTCTAGCCAATAAATGGTCGCCACGTGGTGATGCATGTTGCGTGGAATTGAATGTTATGGCCCTCTGGTCGTTGGTTATTCAAATTTGAAGTCTTCAAATTAAAAGCAGACGTTAAATTAATTTAAATCTTATAAGACCTGAATTAATTTATTCCTTTTTCAATATATATATATGTTATAATGTCAAATTATACAAAATATCCAAGATTCAATTCTAACTTTTTAATTTTATTATTATGGAAGTAATCTCAAACAAATATAACATAACTTAATCTTGATGCAAACATCTATTTTTATTTTCAAAATTAAAATACAATATTTTCTCTAACCTTCCTAATTAAGCAAAATAGATGATAAACAAATATTATCAACTCAACCATCTTCATAAAAAAAAATGGTAAAACAATCTCAGCCTAGTGATTGAATGGTCCAATGGATATAAATTGTGACAAACATGATTGGTTTGTTGTGTGCATCTTTGCAATACAACACCCTTAGCAAGAAATTGTCTTCTAGCTATTTTTATGTTGCATGGAAATTTCAGGTTAATTTTTATAAATATAACTAAATATTTATAGTATGTTTCACAAAATAAAAAATAAAAAAAGTCTTAACAATTTTTTAAAAATATTTGAGAGTTGTCATTTTTTTTTTTCAAACTTTTATTTGGTAAAAAATTATTTGTTTATATTTAGATATGATAGGCTATCAGTCAATTCATCACACCCATTTTTTTAACTCTCCGTGGGGGAGTGTAAGCTTTTTTTTTTTTTTTTTTTTTTTCGTTTTTCGATTGATTTGTTATATTTTTTTAAAGAACCCTAAAATTTCTACTGAATTAATTATTTTCATAAACAAAACTCATTTAAACCTGTATGCAATTTAAAAATAATTATAATCACTTTTTGTTATTTTTAAATTCATTATAAAAGATCAAAATTACATTAATTTAATTTTAAATTATAAAAGCCGTATTTCATGCATGATAAATGTAATTTTAATACGTTTATTTAAAAATAAAAAATACAACATTGCTTTGACGCTTCGATTAATAATACCTTGCCAGTTGAGATTGTTTTCATTGTCATTTAAATTAATAAATTACATCCCATCCGACCTACTAATTCCAACCACCATTTGAATATATAGAAATCAAGGTTTTCTTGGAAATTTTGAGAAATCCGGTGGCCGACGTTCCATATACGCCGATCTTCCTTCGTTACTCTCTTCTGTACCATAAAATACTAGTGTGGCGTCGCCAGCGAGGGCCTACACGACGGATCAGACAACAGTGAGTTAGTAAGTCATGTTCATCCGACCGGCGGCAAAGCCATTAGAGAAAATTTGGAGTTTGGAATAATTTGAAACACAGTACCTGAAGTCCAGCATGTCCATCGTCCACGGCGTTGAGAGCTGATTTTAGTACTCGGATTGCCGTCGGGCTGTTCCTTAGAATCTCTCTGCACCATTTGATTGTTTCTTGCTCCAGCTGATCCAGCTGAAGAAGCAAAAGTACAGATTTTGGAGTTCACGAATTCAATTTATTAATTTGGATTTTTGTTCGTATAGTTGTTTCAATTCGATGTTTAGTGGTTAATTATAATTTTACAATTGTAACTAAACAAATTAACTTACCATTTAGTTTGTATTTAATCAGTGAATACCTTTACAAAAGGTCAAACCGACAATTTTAACTATAACTATTAAAATTGTGTCAAATTAAACATAGTTTAACGAAGAGTAACTTCAAATACTCTTCAAAATCTATATTTTAGAGTTTCTTAGTTCAGTTGTACTAAAATAACTTGTGTCCATCTTATCTAAAAATATAAAAGATCTAAAGTTATGTTTAGTTCGTTTGATTAAAAGAATGAAAAATATAGTAGAAAACAAAAACGATCGTTATTTTTTACCATATTTTGATTCCAATTTAAAATTTGTTTCTCTACTTAATGTTATTAGTTTTTTAAAACAAATGAAACGACAATTTATTATATTTTAAAAATTAGTTATTTAAAAAAAAATCAACTTGGATTTTAAAAATAAGTACCAAATAAATTTTAATTGGTTTACTTATATTTATTTTCCAAGGATGAAATCTCTAACCGTAGGATTAGTAGATTCTTATTATTTTATTTTTGTGTTTAATAGTTTTTAGTTTTTAATTAACATTCTAATGTGTATTGGATGTCTTCAAGAATTCATGGATTTATTGGACCTGATTTGAAGTCTAGGGTTCTTTTATAAATAAAATTGTAGTTTATTTTCCATATACTAATATCTATTATTAAAGAGAAAGAGATTGAGAAAACAAAAGCTTATTAAGACAATTAGTCTTTTTTCCTTTATCATTAAGTTTCATTTTAGAAGAATCCTTTATCATTAAGTTAATTTGACTATTTAATTATTTAAAATAAATTGACCATAGCAAGGTTGAAGAGCTAGTGGTACCAAAAAAGAATAAAAAATTTGTTAACACTGCTATTTAAATATAAGATAATATTTAGGTGCTCTACCTATAGTATCTATTCTCGTGCATCCTACTGAATTGTTCGATCAAATATTGTTAGATGACAAATTCATCTTATTTTCTTTACGAAATATTTTAGTTATATGTGTTCATATAAGCGATAAAAATAAGATGAGTGCATATAGGTATTACTCTTTTTTAATCTTACGTTGAAATAATAAAATAAATGTTTGCAGATTATTATAAATATCAAATTAGACTAAGATGAAAACTAATTTTTAAAAATTAAAAATGAAACAAACTGTAGAAAAAAAAATTACAAAATGGATGAAAAGGTTGGGTGGCCACGAGAGGAAGGATATGTTTGATAATTGTAAAATGTTAAAATTACTTGGTGTCGATTTCAATAAGATGGATCAGTATAAAAATTATATTTAAAAGTGTAAAATTTAATAATAAATTATTTTATAATGAATAAAAATATATTTTAAAGTACTTTTTAAAAAAATTATTGGGGATAGAAAAAAAAATTGATATATTTTGTAAATAGTTTCAATATTTTGCTATTTTAAAAAATGACCCTTTTAAAAATAATAAAAGTTATTTTAACTATTGTAATATAATTAATCTCATGAACTTACAGGTACTACAGTGTTGACGAGACCCATTTTATCTGCTTCAGAAGCGGAATAGAATCTGGTAAGAAACCACATTTCTCGTGCCTTTTTAGGGCCAACCTAGTAATAATTCCCAAAAATCAGAAAAAACAAAAAGCAAAGTTGAAAAGTTGAAATGAGGCTAAATCCATAAAAATGTCTTACCAAACGAGACATAATGGAACTTCCATAGCCAGCATCGAAGCTTCCTACCTAAAGGAAAAAACATTTCAAAATGCAATACAAAAGAAAGAAACAGAAACGATCAAATCATGAATTAACAAAAAAAAAAAAGTTAAAATGAGATAATAAAAATATAGTTTAATATTATATCATCTAACAAATAATTACACGACGAGGTTCAATGAGGTTCAATGAAATGTTACCTTAGGACCCGTCTGACCAAATATTGCATTTTCTGCAGCAATGGTTAAATCACAAACCATGTGCAAAATATGTCCTCCTCCAACGGCATAACCTGCCACCTAAATAATAATACAATCAAAATTTAAATTTAAAACTGCTAATTTTCCTCCAAATTTTTTTATCTAATATTCAGTTAGATTTAAAGTTTTAATTCCATTTGATTCTTATTATTCGAATATGAATTTTAAAAAATAACTGTAATAAGTAGCCATTTTAAAAATAATAATTAACTATGTAGTATTAGACTTCTATCACTATATACATTGATCTACAATATACTATTATTTGCATGATTTATTAATAATAGGTTTTGACAAATTTTGTTATATTTATAAATTTTTTTTTAAATGTTGCTATGTGTTAATGTTTTAAATTTAATTGTTATATTTGCAACTTTTTCGTATTAAGACTTAGAATAACACATCTTGTAACTTGGAACGCTACGGTAATGTCCATTTCCATATTTTTAAAATGCCGTCATTCAAAACTTATTTTATTTAAATTTCATAAGTTAACTATAGTTTTTTAAGATTTAAGAAAAGTAAAAAAGTATTATCATAAAATTTAAAAGAATAGAAGTATTTATTAAACAAAGAGAACATAGGCCATGTTTAGGCATAGGTAACTAATCAATTGGAATAGGAAAATTTGTTACAATTGGTCGTAACTTAAGATCAAAATGTGCTTCTAATCTCTTTTTTCTAGATGAGTTTCAACCAAAGTCCTTTTATAATTATTATACGAAAACCACATCATTTTTTTTAGTTTATGTCATTTACCATTTATCTCTAAATTCATACTCATATTTGTATTAATATTAATACTGAAAATCAATATCAATAACATATTTCAATCATTTGTATAGTTGATCTAAATGGATATCAATATCCATAGTTATCAAGTTCGTATCCTTCTTCTTTATATTCTCTATAATCTCTAAATTCGTACTTACACTTACACATCGACAATTTGGTATTCATAATAAAAAGGTTTGACTTTTTTTCTCTTTATTCCCTATTTAATTTTTGTTATATCATATTTACAATAAGGGTAATCAAGTTAACACTTCTCATATTTTACCATTTTTACACTCTTGCATACAATTTTTTTTTAATATGATTGCAACTTGTTTGTAGTTAACATATTTTGAAAATTCTTAAAGTTGATTCAATTATGATTGGTTTTATAACCAAAAAAGAAAAAAGAAAATGGAGAAATTGTACCATAGCAATGACAGGTTTCGGAAGACGACGAATTTGAACCTAAACAAGGATCAAGAAAATAAATTAACATATGAAATAAAAGATTGATCCAATAATGTTTGAATTTAGTCTAAGTGATTTTAAAATGTAGAGTTTATGTTTCATATTTGGATTAAATACTCATACCAATACCATAATGACCAAAATTAAGAAAACTTTATAAGTATTATATTTGAACTTTTTACTGGGAACAAATTTGTAATGAACTAATAAAAGAAATGAAACGACATGTCGGTACCTGTAAATCCAAGACGTTAAGACGACCAAAATCATCGTAATCAGAATAACCATCTTTCTTTCTCAAAGCTTGATCTCCTCCACTACAAAACGCCTCTGTTCCCTAAACTCAAATAAACTAAATTAAACTCTTAATCAAACGACTTAATTACAATTAACAAATTCAAAATTTTACCTTTCCAGTAAGAATAACCACTCCGATTGAACTATCATCTCTAGCATCGTTAAATGCCCGTATGAGCTCTTTAATCGTCTGTGGCCGGAAAGCATTTCTCCTCTCTGGCCGATTAATCGTAATCTACAATTAGGGCACAGAAAATTTCCAGATATTAATTCAAAAGATGAAAACAGCGATTCGAATTCTCAAATTTGAAATTACCTTCGCAATGGCTTCTCCCACGGCCTTCTCGTAGATGATGTCGGTGAATTCTTTGCCGAATTCGTCGCCGGCTTTGCTCCAAACGACAGGGAGAGTTGAAACGGTGCCGTGTTTGCGGTGGTAGCTGTCGTCGATTGAGGCGGAGGAGAGGTGGATTGAGTCGGGATTTGGTGTTTGTGGAATTGGAACGAGGTGACTGGAAATGGAGGCTACTCTTCTTGTAATTGTGTTCTTGATCAGATCATTCTCCGCCATTGTTGAACTGGAATTGAAGCGAAGAAGAAGAAGGAGAAAAGTTGAAGGGGATTAAGGAAAAGAATCAGTTGAGTTATGAAGATTGACGGTGTGATGGGGTGATAGCTATTGGATAAGATAAGGTCTCAGTATGACCAACTGATGCTACGTAATTACGATTACTTTAGTTTCGTCGTGTTAAGTAACAATTAGTCGGAATAAATGGGTTCAATACATATACACATATACTAATTTCTTATGACTTTTTTTTTTTCTTTTTTGGTTTTTTTAAAAAACGAAAAGTTCTCCAAACTTTATAGAAGAAAACCAAAAATTAGTTACACTTAAATAAATTTTTTTTGGTTAAATGTTATATTTTCTACCATTTTTTAAAAAATTGTCAAAATAGTAAATTCCACTTAATATTTACTTACAAATAACAAATTCTTTTAGATTATATTAATAGACACCAATATAAATTTATTTGTTTCTATGATTAATATAATATAAAATTTTGTTATAACTTATTTTTAATATACATTTTTTTATACAATTATTATATGATTATGCAAATTATACGGTAAAATTAGTTAATGCATTTATAAGAATTCTGAGAAGACTCAAAATATGTAAAATAAAAACAATAATTTAGTCTTTCAATTTTAATTTTTAGTTCCTATATTCTTAGTTTGGTTGTAATTAAGTTTATGAATGAGTACGTATAACAAATTAGTTTTTGTAATTTTCAAATATAACATTATAAAAAAATGATAAAATTTTATATTCTATTAACGATATATACACTGGTATCAATAATTTTATCATTTATAATAATGATCCTATATTAAAATTATAAATTCTATGTTGATTTTTATTATTTTAGTTTGACGAGTTTTTATTTTGAAAATTAATGACTGTATTAAATAGTTGGACTTAAGGATATCATTTTCCTATCCTTATGTAGGTTTTAATTGTTATGTATTTTATAAATATTTAGATGTAGTCGACACACTAATTTCGAATACTCTAAATAAAATATAATTATAGTCAATTCAAACATAGTAATACACTTATATTATTTACGTTCAATATTAATAATTGTAATTGTTTTCTTAACGAAGATTAAATTAACATTTGAAAATATATATATTGGTAAAAAAAATTAAAATGCTAATACCATTTAACTCTTGTATTAAGTCATGTATTGTTGTGTGGCTGTCGTCAATGAATTAAAATCGTTGCAATCAAGGCTAACCACTATTGAAATTATAGATAGGAAGGTTTTAATTGAAATAAAAAGTTGAATTTAGAGGAAATTTGTTTAATTATAACTCCTACATTTCACTTTTAGTTTGTGTGGTCGTTGGTGCTTATTAATTAATAATTATATGTAATATTTTTCTTACAGTACATACTAAAAGTCGAGAATTTAAACTTGAACTTATTGTCATAGATACATACTAGTGTTAATTAAGTTAAATTCTTATTCACATTTATTTACATATATTTAGAGAAACAAAGATTGTTTGACAAAAAACAATATCATTGCTTGAAAAAAATCAAGTCTATGGTATATAAAATGTGTTACGATGACACTATCTACTATTTGTGAGTTGAACACGACTATTTGAGTGTAAGTATTATTAAGTCTAATAAATACTAATTGATGTCGACAAAATTCAACTCTTTAAAATGGAGTGTGATCTTTGAATGCATATGTTTGTTGAGTCCAATTGATATCAATTAGCCATGCTATTTAGATGATGATGTGTACCTATCAACTATACATCATTTCATTAATTGAACGAAATGTTATGCAATCTATATTGTATGTAAAATCAACTTAATCTTTACGTATGTCTTTTGCCCTTTCCAATTTTTTAAGAAAAAAACACGTTAACAAATTAATAATCAATACTTCATATTCAACTATTTAGGGGACGACTAGAACTAACTTTATAATTCATACTATATTATCAAACATGTTTTAATTAGTGGCTTCAATTAAAATCTAATTTACATGTCGAACACACGTAATTAAAAACATAATATACAACTTTTAGTACATGCTCATTCACTAGTTTTTCTTGAATATCGATAAAAGTTCGTTTGATAACTATTTTATTTTTAAAAATTAAGCTTATAGATAATACTTTCACTATCAACTCTTTACAAGTTATTCATTTCTTATTTATTTATACCAATTGTTGAAGAGATTCAATCTAAATTTTAAAAAGCTAAAAGAAGTAAATTTCTGTTCTTGCTAAAAAAGTCATGTTATGAAGAGAAAAAAGCATGCTTAGTTTTAAGAAGGGAAAACCAAAAAAGGAAATGGTTCCAAACCGAATTGGCAGGAAAACTGGACGGGGCGGGAAGAAAAGGCGGGAGATGGGGAAGCCGGAGAGGTGAGGATCTGCTCCGATCTAAAATCCCTTGGTAATTGTAGCAAACTGTGCATTAGCGGGGAATTCTGCAATTGGATTTTGGATAGTCGGATTTGTGATCTGCCACAACCGTTTCGTAGAGAAATACGGGGGCATTGCAGATCCGGTCAAATTCTGGCCATCGGTGTGGCCTGGGTTCTCCTATCGTCTATCAACTGCCATCGAGGTCAGTCTGTACTATTGAGTCCCTTTACTCATCTATGCTTATTAACTTCTATTTCACTAGGATTTCTTCTAAATTCATTACTATGTTTGAGTCCTATGCGTTCGTAATCTTTTTGGACTTCGTGGTTAACGCGAGATATGTTTGATCATGCTACTGCCAATGATCCGTTATGCTAAAAGGTTACGTCGAGTTGGAGTATCTGTGTGGTTTCGACGGTATTTCATAGGTTTGTTTTTGTCTGAGCATGCATCTCCGTTTCTCTTTCTTTTGTTGCTATGAAGATCAGACAGAGTTATTAGGGAGAAGTCCCATAGTCTCTGGATTTGTTCATTTAAACTACTGTTGGTTTCCATGAGTCAACATCCCTTATTGACTTATAAAAATAAAGAGAATGTAAATGAAAAAATGCTAGAGTTAGATAGTTGTCTGGTGAGAATGCCTGCAGCCTAGTCCGAGCATTCTTGAATATGGAAACGAAAAGCATTCATTTGACTACTAGAATTCATTGGGCAAGTGAAATCTCTTAATAAATTCGTGGGATGGATAAGAGTGGATCTTGATTCTTGGAAATGTTTGGTCCAGTTTCAAACTTGAAAAGAGCGTGGGATATCTCCAGAATTTTGTTACTATTTGTTGGTCAGGGTGTTCTTTTGGATCGTAAGTATGATTCATTATTTCTCATGGGTGATTGAATGATATTTACCTGATGTGTTGTGGTGAGTTTTTTATTCTTTGTTTTATTTTCTTCTCGGTATGACATACGGTTTTAGTTCAACATATAATAAATTCCAAAATTTTGATCCACAAAGAGATGGATTTATTAAAAAACTTCGCAGAGCCTTTAGTATAAAGTCACCCAATGAAGCGTACAATGACAGAAAAAAAAACAGCATACTGCTACTGCATTCTAGCCAAAACAACATGCCTGTATCTCAATGGGCTGAACTATAACTTTTACTGAGTAATCTTGTGAACCATGACTACTAAAATGTACAAAGCATAGGTTCATGGTGTGAAAAGGGGTTGGAAAATCATGCCAACCACACAAGTGAATACACCAATAATTTTCGACTTCACACTCAGCAAGAATCAAAATCATACTGAATTTGGTTGCTTGATGGCTTCCCAATCTGCAAACAATCAATTGGTGGGACAGTAGGAGTTCTCAACTCTCCAAAAGTTTGCCAGCAATAGGCGCTGTATAAATGATAGAGTTCTTGCAGCGGCTTGAGCTCAATTGCAGTTAGTGATATGTCTGTACATGGCAGATTATCACTACAAGCAAAATGTACTGGCTTTACTGTGTAAGTACCTCTTATTCTTTCATAGTTTATTCCTGATAAAGCCACAGCTGCAGTTTGGTTTGAGCATTTGGCTTTGTCACAGTAGAATTGGTCTATAACTATTGGTATCTTAACCTCAGAAACCTGAATATTTGAGAAGAGGACTCCTTGTACAAAACCTAATCCACCCTGCAGATATACAGTCTGGAATCAATTTTTGAGATATCTGGTTTTGTCTTACAGTTGATGTTTGCATATAAGTTTCTATCTTTTGCAAGATAAAAGGCTAATGCAGACTAAAGCATTTACTAAAACGATCAAAACTAGCACCATTGATGATGAATTAAGTCCAAGGTGAAGTGTGCTTAGGACGCATACCTGCCACGTTTTAATTCTGACACCATTCATTGTGTTGTGCATAGTTACATCCCGGACTGTGATGTTAGAAACACAAGCCTTTGTGTTGTCCTTTCCTAGACTTCCAATGCTGATTCCATGTCCAGGGCCACAATTGACATTGTGTATATACACATTTGAGCAACCAGTTTGTATTGAAATACAGTCGTCACCTGTGCGTAAGTTCAAAGCTACCAGTCAGTTTTCATCCAATATATGTCACTGCCAGGATTTTGTTATTTTGTTTGGGTTCTTGAATGTGAAGCTTGAAGCCACAAGTTAGGTCGGCTAATAAAAATTGAAAAACTAGAACCTGACTACTGGCTTAGAATATTAAAGATCCTATTGGTATCGGGTTTTCTCATAATCAAATGTTGTAGGATTAAGTAGTTGTTTCGTAAGATTATTTAACGTGTGAATATGTTTGCTCGGTGGAAGATTTTAAGTTACATGAATGATAGCAAATAAATAGGAGAAGATTGGGAACTAGCTATTGCCTTGGGGTCTTGCATTTGGTTTCTGGAAAATGGCGATGAGGGATAAGCCCTCTGGTTGAAATTCTTTATATTTTCCCTGGAAATATCCAAATTGGCAATAGTACTCCACTGGTTGATGTCACTGAGTTTTCCAATAGTTTTTATAACTGTTGGTCCTTGTATATGAAGGTTTTAGTCTTTCATGTATGATGCCAAAACTAATGATTCTATACAAAGTAATTCATACCACAAGAGAGTGTAGAGCTGTAGATTAGCACATCCTTGGAATTCTGCAGATGAATTCCATCAGTATTGAGACTATCACCTGGAGACGAAACATTAAAATCATGAACCAAGACTCCAATGCAATTGTCGAACTTGAGGTGGCATTGAGGACTGTTCTGAATTGTTATGCCAGTGACGGTAACGTTAAAACTTCCATAAAACCTCAAAGCCTGTACAACACAAGAACAGAGCTTTGTCAAGGGATCTTTCACAAATTAGGAAACGAGCTCAAGAAATTTAAGGATCCAGTTCAGTATTTCACTTACAGTTGGTTTGATCCTAGGCATCTTTCCCACAAGCTCACTTCTTGCCTGTCATAGGTTTCAGTATGAATTTAGAGAAAATGCCACAGAGAATTCTTAGAAAGTGGGGTTTGAAGAGAGGTGAGTTACCGGGGGTGGTGGCTTTTCTTGTACAGTGCTGTTTAGTGGGATGAGTAGTTTGAATTCATCGTCAATGGGATCATCGTAAGGTGAAATTTCTTGCCACCATACCGAACCCCTTCCATCGATAACTCCATTTCCTTGAATCGTAAGTCCCATCAACTTTGTGAATTGTAGCCATTGCAATAGACCTTTTCCCCAAACTTTGAAGTCTGTAGGTGCAATGATTGTCCCGTCCAACTTAAAAAAAGAAAAAGAAAAAAGAAACAGTTGCAGTTCTATTAATTTTGATGGAAAACGTAATTTTAAAAAGAAATTGCTAAGTTCATTTCAATTAATTGGATGATTCATAAAAGGGACTAGGACTAGTAATAAGAATGATCGAACACTATGAGGACAAAATTGACACAAGTAAGATTAAAGTTGGAGCAATTTGAAGCGTTGATTCTAAATGCTTTAGTGTAAGGTTAGGTACCTGGAATACGATATCGGGCTGGCAGTACGGACCAGAGAAGGAAATGGGACCTACTAAAAAAACGTATTTTGATGGGACGATGAAGGTTGATGCTGCCACCTTGCAACTGGCTGTCCATGTGTCCTGAAATGCCTGCGATATAAACGATTATTTTACTGTTACCTCTGTTTACTGACGGTAAAAAAGACTTTTTAACTGTTTGGCGTTAGTTTTCAGGATGCTGCCTACTCCACCCAATTATTCTTGATCAAATCCTGACCCAACTGCCATAACGAGATTCCGCCTTTCTAGATGGGCCCACCCCACCTTTTCCATTTCCCTTCCCCGTAAAATACCATTTCCACCACACGTACTCATAAATTCATAATTTGTAATTGTAAGTTCATAACTATTTTTATGAAGATACAGATTTTAATAGTCGCTCACCTTAGTGTCATCGGTTTTTCCATCGCCTTTAGCTCCAAAATCTAGTACGTTAAACATGATAGAATGGCCCTCCTTCTGGGGCGGCGGACTGCGAGGAATATTTGGTTTCGGCTTAGTAACTGGCCGTGGCAGTGGTTGCGGCGTTTTATGAGACGGTCGTGGCTTTGTCTTTGATGCACTGCCATGGTGGTTGCCTTTATGAGAACCACCGTGACTGTGAGCCTTCCCTTTCTTGGAGTAGAGAGCAGGGGAAGCCACTCTGTTCTTCCTCCAATAATGCTTGCTTCTAACTTTTCCATGGCAGCCCTCCAAACTAGAAGACCAGACAAGAAATGCCACCGCAAGCATAAATGTGAGCCCTCTGAAACTTATCCCTTCCATTTTCATGTACATTTGAGAGACAGAAGAAGAAAGAAGGATAGATAGAAAGATAAGTTTAGTTTTTAGAGAGACAAAGCAGTTTGGGGTTGTTTAAATAGAGAAAGGGACTTCAAAGCTAGGGCCAGTAAGTCTATGCATGCTTCTGCCAAGCCATAGAAGCTAAGCAAGGCTATCATTTTGATTTTAGACTAACTATTACCCAATCTCCATATATTTGGCCACGTGTCCAGGAATTTGCCGATAGAGCCTTTTAACTTGTTTATATACTTACCAAAGTCTAGTTAAAATAATCAAATAGCAATACTTGGTTTTTATGACACACAACACGACGTGGTATAAGTATAACGTAGAACCAGATGTATGAAGATTAGCCAAGATTCTTTTGTACATTGGTTGTACCTGGTTGTCTGATTCACCATCTAGGATATATCTGGTTTATTTGTTATATTTGAAAGTGAAATGATTAATTAAGCATATAATTGAGGAGTTAAAAAGATAAAAGACGAAATCAGGACATGTGATTTTGTGGGTCTATAAGGGTAAAAGATCGAAGGGCCGGCACTGAAACATTTCAGCTCATCATAGTCACATGCAACTATCACGGGCCTATCTTCTCTCTCCCAAATTCCCACTACATTATGACCTTTCACTCCCCACGAAAAAATTTCAATGAAACTACTACACTTGTTGTCAACTCATATTAACCATTACAGACAAGTTTGAAATACTTTTAGTTTTAGGAGATGTTTGAGACGTAGGGGTTAGATATTATAATCAGTAGGTAGAATAGTGAACGGGTAGATTATAATAGTCCATGTTTTGCAAAGAGAGGATAAGTAGAAAATTGTAAATGTAGCAGAAAAAAATTAAAATAGTAATATTACAGTTAATTATAAGTTATAATAATTAGAAACATGAACTATTATTATTGGATACTCAAATATGAAACAGTTCACTTCATCCACTTGAAGTTGGTGGCTCAAACATTCTTATAGAGTTTTTCTTTCATACATCTAGTTCAAATTTGTTGGTCAAAATGGGGTGACTTCCTTGAATAATTTCTTCCTCCACAAAAGAAGAGAAGAGAGAGGGTGTTTTTGACATGTTTGATCGTTAATCAATAATGTGCGTTCTTTAGGGAGTTTGCAAGTGTGTTTCAGGCAAGAAAGTAATAATGTTATATATATGTTGTAAGGATGTTTGCTTGAAAGGACTGATATTTTATACCAAATCGAGGTAACCAATAATGAAAGTAGGAGTTTTTCGCTCATGGTTTTGGGATACAACTCAATGTCCAAAATTGTTCATTTGAATTTTTTTTATATAATATTAAATTTACCTTCATTCATCCACTTAAGTTTTTAAATCTAAACTTAAGTTTATTGGTGATCTAATTAACACATTTGTTGAAGTTATTATTTTGTTGATTATTTTAGTGTGACTTTCAGGTTTCTTTTTCCTTTGTTGTTATTAAATAGACCTTCTCCACCCTGTTGCTATTGTTTTTTTTTTCTTTGGTTGGTTTGTTTTGTTTGTGGGAAAATGACATGAAAGGGAGAAGGGAAGTTAATTTGATTGGGAAGAAAATACTTAATTAAAAGGTGGTTAATGTGACTCTGAGTATTTAAAGCTTTTTGGATGTATACATCTCCGTGGCTAGCTAGGCTCCTGAATATTGTTGTCTTTACATCTGTCTTTTTACTGTTTTCTAAACTAATGACTAATTCCTCAATCCTCTTTCCTCTCCCTCCCTTAACTATAAGAATAAAACCCAACCATGTCTTACTGTCAAGCCCATAATGGGCACTCGAATTATTAGAAAATATGCTCTTAAATAAATTGTTGACTTCTATTTTTTTAAAAAAAAATTAAAGTTGAGGCATTGAACTATTGTTTTAAGCCTTTTTTTTAATAAAAAAAATAAGTACAAATAGAAGGAGATTTAATATGCACTTTGTCCATCAACCAAATGATTTGTTTTATTTCAAGTGACTTGTGTATTATATGATTGAAAAATCTTTAGGTACATTTCAAATTTGCAACTATGTTTATGCACTTCTTTAAATTATCTAATACATGGAATATTCTTCTTTTATTCTTTTAATATTTTAATTCATTATTCATGAATGATGAGATGAGTTTGTATAAAGATGAGTGTCATCTTGAGATGAATCTAAACTTTGTATTTCGTATTAAAATATCCTTAAATTTCAAAGTTTAAAGTATATGCTTGAACTTTTAAAAATGGTTTTATACTTAATTTTGTATAAAATTGTTAATCTTGTGTAAAAATTACTTTAAAATTTTTAAAAGTTTAAAAAATATCCGTAAATTTGGAGTTTGATTTTTTTTGTTTAACTCTAATGCTTCTTTTTATTTTGGTTGTTGGATTAAATGGTGTAAAAAGAAATGAGAGTAATTTGTTTAAAAATTGATTCATTTGAAACTAAAAAAGAAAAAACTTTAAACCAATAAATCGCTATCCAGTATACCGGCTTAAAGAGCATTTTAATACCTTTTTTTCCTTTAAAATTTTAGAGATATTTTTTGCAGGGTTTCTATTCTTGTACGAAGAGCAAGGGTATGTCTAATGATTTCCATCTGAGATTAAAGGTAAGGGTATTTCTAATTTTTTTTTTAAGTTTAAGGATATTTTCTGCATAAACATTTTTTTTTATCATTTAACCTAAATATAATTTAGTGATCCGTCAAGCTTTTATTAAAAAAGTAATTATAATGGATAACCTCAAAATAATTAAAGATATAGCAATATTTAAAAAAATTGTAAATATAGCAAAACTATCGTTGATAGACTTGTATAAGTGATAGACTCGTATGGTCTATCAGTGATAAATTAATATTTACAACATGGTCTATCGATTATAGATTTGTATCATTGATAGAATTTGATAAATTATATTATATTAACAATTTTTTTAAAATGTTGCTATATACTTAATTATTTTGAATCTATTTGCTAAGTTTGCAACTATCCCTTATTAAAATTTGTGACATATTTTTTATTATTATGATTTGCGACAAAATATTAGTGAAAATTGTTAATATATTATAGATGAAATTATTTTTTAAAAAAGATTAAGGGCTAAATTTGGAAAATTTATAGATTAGGTATCATGTAATGCTTTTTTTTTAGACGAACCATCTAATGCATTTAATCAATTATATATTTGAACCCAATTTGCTTTTATATTTTTACGTCGACAACTTCAATCTCATATGATTAATCTTTTAAAATTCCCTGTTGTACTTTTTTTAAGAATTAAATTCTTAGTGGGTATTTAAAATGTGTTCTTCTATCAAGATGAAATCGGTTAATGTCTTTTTTTTGTTTGTTTTATTTAACACCATTCAATAAAGAACTATTACATATATAAAGGTAAAGCATGAATCTGCCGACAAAATTTGAAGTATTTCAAAATGTAGGCACAAATTAAAGTGGACTCAAAACTATTTAGTACTAATGCAGAAATTGTAACAAATCTTAACTTATTTTTAATGGTTGCAAAGCCTAATATAATTTTATACAGAAAAAAATATTTATTTTGTATAGTTTGATTCTATTAGAAAAAATACTTACTATTTGAAAGTATATTTCTCATTAAAATAAAACCATCGTCCAAACAAACAAATTTGCCTCACATTTATCTTACCTGTTATCTTGTTCTCTTATCAACTTTTCTTTCTTCTCACACTTTTTATTGGTAACTTTTTCTCTAAACACGTTTTATCCTTCAAATGTTTCTTTTTCCTTCTTGACACTTTAAAATTTTTAGTTTTACAAGAAATTATGTCAAAAAAAATTTATAAAATTTTGACATTTAAAAAAGCAAAAAGTTGATTGATTTTGAAATCCATGTTGACTATGAACCAAAGTGAGTTTGACTTAGTGATATTGAACTTTCGTTTTTAAGGGTAGAAGATTCAATTTTTCATGATAGGGTGGAAAATTCAATTTTTCATTATAGTTAAAAAAGTTGGAATATACTTCCATTCCATTCTTAAGAAGCTGGAATAAACTTCCATTCTTGAGAAAGCATCATAATACTAACATCCAAATGAAGCCATGGTAATTAATGCCGGTGTTAAATGCTTTATTCATAATTTAACTGTGTGTGATGATTAATGATGTCGATCCAATTATAGTGTGGCACATGCCTTTTATTTTGGCTTTTGTGGAAAATAAACGAGTGAATGAGGAGAATAGAATGTGATAAGGAAACAGCAAACAAAGGAGTTTTGAGAAAGACGTGAATTTTAATTCAAATGCTCGTGAACCCTTTTTATTCTTTATAGCCTTCTCGTGAACTTCATAAATGTAATAGCTATGCTCACATCATTCATTCCCTTATGTTCCATCATCACCATTTTCTTTTTGCTTCTATATTTTCATAGTTATATGTACTTGATCATTTTTGGATATTTTCACTATATCTTTGGATTCCAATTCTTCTAACATTTGGGTTCTAATTTTTGTTTTAATTTGTTAGTATACATATATCTTAGAGAAATAACATACAATATAATTCTAAAGGTAGTTCTTGAATTTTCATGTTTGTGTTTAATACATTATTCACTCTTAAAGTCTATATTAAACAAAAAATTGAAAACTTAAAAGACTAAGAAAGACTAAACTTATAACCCAACTAATTTAAAAAGACATGAGAAGAAGGTTTTTCTTTTCCAAGAAGAGTAAATTATATGATATATAAAATAAAATGTTGTTTAATTGGTACATGTAGATGACATGCGAATGCAAAAAGGTGTAAGTGATCCTCCAGAACTAGAAGATTGGTTTATTAAAGAAAGAGATCAAGAAACCTCCACGTTTATGGTAGAAGACATGTGAATTTTGAGCAAGAGGCATATGAAGAAATAGGGATCACCCATTGAAGATGAGGAAGATTGGTCACGGAGGCATCTTCAATAATTTGTTCCATACCCGAAAACTGTGAATATTTTAATTTTTTTTTTATCATATCTGGGTTATTTTACAAAATTGAGACTTAGAATTGTATGGTGGTGACTTGGAACGAAAATTTAGATGGCCATCGTCACACTTTTCAAGTAATTTTGAACCTGTCCCAACTCGATTTTGATTCTTAGCTTTTTGAAATGACGTATCCCTACCATTTCTATCTTTATTCCACTGAGAAAAAAGGACTTTCTTTTGACAAACCTCACGGATCTGTTTGTTTGCAACCCCCTGACCCCCAATAATTTTATGCTTCCTCTCTTTGTTTGAAATGTAACAAAGGTCAATACCCTTCAAGTTTAGGACTCTTTGCTGATAAGGGTAATTGCCTTTGGGGCTCTTCTTCATATCTGCTGAGGTTACTGTCACTGTCACTGCCCTTCAATTTATGCCTAAGCATTTCTCCACAGTTTATAAGATCATATACTTCCCTTCAAGTTGTCATTGGA
Organism: Cucumis sativus; assembly: GCF_000004075.3. NCBI lineage: Eukaryota > Viridiplantae > Streptophyta > Magnoliopsida > Cucurbitales > Cucurbitaceae > Cucumis > Cucumis sativus. The sequence continues at coordinate 25,692,548 of NC_026659.2, read as the reverse complement.
TACCAATATCTTTATTTTCATCTTCTCTTCTTGAAAAGTGAATTTGGTTTTGTGGGGTGTGGGTGCGTTTTTCCTTTGTTTCATTGACCATCAGCTAGTGGAGATACCCATTTTGATACAATTACTCCATTGGACCACTTTGTCTTGTTCCATGACTTAATACGCCATCTTTCGCTTTCAAGAAGTTGAAATATCACCAGAAACTACCATGTTTTTTACTTTATTTCTGGTAATTTCATTAAGAATGTTGAAAGGAAGGCTCCAGTTTGATATGTTTGCTGAATGTCTACTGTACTCCATTAACAGTGGTCCTTCTTCCTCAATCATCCCTTGTTAATTCTCACTACTGTTCACTAGTCCCTATCTTCACACTTGTAGATATTGTATAGTTTTTTTTTTTTTTGTGTGTGTGTGTGTGGGTGGGTGGTGGGGGGGGGGGGGGGGGGGGGGGTAATGTTTATACCATATATAGTTAGGACTAGAATGCCATCAATCATATGCCATATGAAACTTGGGTTTTAAAAAACTTTACTATAAACTCAAAATATGTATATTTTCTTCTAGCGATAGTACAATCATTTACTTCATAGTCTATATTTCTATTTAGATGTTAAAAGGGTAGGAATAATTGTGTATGCTATGTAAATATATGCTACAAATATTTCCTGAGTTGGTGATCACCTGAAAACCAAGCTCTACCAAAATATGATCCCTTTAGTAGTTTAGTTTAGATAGACAGGACAATAAGCTCAGAGTTCAGTATGAACAATGTGCTGTTCGGTAGAGAGTTGCACTGTCTCCAGCTCCAGAACTTGCGTTTGATCTGAAGATGCAAAGTTATTGTCGCTGGAAGTTAAGCAGTCTGCCGATGGGTGCACAACACCATAGCCAAAGCCTTGAGCAGCGTGGCAATAGGTCTCCACTGTTCCATCTGTTTTCTCCAAGTTGACATTGCTTAGAATTATGTTGCTGCATGGAACACTGTCGCTACAGGCGAATTTCATTGCGTTCTTGCTCGTTGTGGTTCCACTTATGTTTCGGTACATGATTTGGCTTATTTTCACGGCTGATGTCTGACAGAAACAAAAGGCATTGAACTTGATGATGAATAATGAACAAACTGTCCTACTGTATGATTTTATACTTAATGTTACTGTTTGATTAGAAGCCAAATTCTGGATTTCGAGGGAGGATAATACCTGACTTTCACAAGTAGTAGGAGAGTCACAGTAGAACTGATCGATGATAATGGGGTTCTCAACATCTTCCATTCTCACATTTTCGAAGCGTACGGCACGAACATATCCAGAACCTCCCTGTACCACATGAATAGAAAAAGTTTCCCTTTGTGCTTGGTTGTAATCAACCATGTAAACTAAGTATGAAAATGGTGGTTAA